>NC_054888.1:19670437-20986687 GCF_018320785.1 Cheilinus undulatus | reverse complement strand
ACATTGTAGTTAAACACTTAAAACTTGAGTAATTTTGGTGAATAAAAGAGCAGGACAGAGCAGAATGTACAGATTTTTGTAACCCAGAAAAATTTCCTAATAAGGGTATGAACGTTTTCAGCAGCACTTTATTTAGTGTGACCTAATTACAAAGTAAATTAATAGTTATGATTGGTAACTATCTAGTAATTTCTCAAGAATAAGGTGATAATTACCTAGTCATAAGTTGGCATTTTACCAAGTAATAACTTTGCAATATTTTGGAGGCATTTATCTAGTGTCAACTATAAAGAAATTCCATGAAATATTCTGGCAATT
Organism: Cheilinus undulatus; assembly: GCF_018320785.1. NCBI lineage: Eukaryota > Metazoa > Chordata > Actinopteri > Labriformes > Labridae > Cheilinus > Cheilinus undulatus. The sequence continues at coordinate 20,986,369 of NC_054888.1, read as the reverse complement.
CTCTGGTAAGTAGGTGGTATTTGACCCTAACCCCCCCAATCCTAACCCTAACCCTCGTAAGACTGTAGCAGTTCTCTGGTGATTAGGTTTTAGATTACCCTAATGCTAACCCCCTAATCCTAACCCTCATAATATCGTTGCAATTCTCTGGTAATTAGGAGGTATTTACCCTAACCCTAACCCTGTAATCTTAACCCACGTAATATCTTGGCAATTCTCTGGTAATTAGGTGGGATTTTACCCTAACCCCATAATTCTAACCTACGTAATATCAAGGAAATTCTCCGGTAATTAGGTGGTATTTTACCCTAACCCTGACGCCCTAACCCATGTAATATCGTGGCAATTCTCCGGTAACTAGGTGGTATTTTACCCTAACCTCATAATCCTAACCTAGGTAATATCGTGGCAATTCTGTGGTGATGCGGTGGTTTTTTTACCCTTACCCCCAATCCTTACCTTTACCCTCGTAATACTGTGGTAATTCTCTGATAATTAGTTGGTATTTTACCAAGTATTTTTTTTAGAAATAAGATGATGTGGTAAAATGCCACCTAATTACCTAATTAGAGAATTGCCACAATGATACAAGGAATTACTTGATAGTCCTGCATTTATTACTGTAAAATCTGGTTTTTATGCTGCATTCTAATACCTTTTTCATCTGACGAAGTTGGCAGTGACTTAAATACCAGGATGGGCTGATTGGAGGCTTGTCGCAAATGATTATTGGTCCAAACAGTCCTCAAATATTTGGTGAATCAGTGAATTGGAAGCTTTCTCTGAAAATGTTAATCCTGTTTGATATCTGTACCACTTTTTCGTATCCAAAAATGAAACTCCAGTAAGGTTGAAGTTTATACAACAAAGATCTATTTTTAGGTTGCCAATGTAAGTCGTCGATGAACATTTCTTCTCATTATTTTTGGTCATCTTGAAATTATTAGAGTAATTGGTAAGTGGCAGAGCTATATTGGTGTTACTGCAGTTAATACTGGTTTGTTGTTGCAGCCCTTTCTATCTGCTAGGTCAGGTCAGGTATGGGAGCATGTGCTGGTTTGTCTAGACCTGTGTCAGCCCTATGCCCCACCTCTCCAGGTATCCTTCCCAGCTACCCCCTTGATGAAGCACGCGTAGATGTCACCGAGTACTCAAGCGGTGAGCTGGATCAGTGTGCCAGGTGCCTGCAAAAGCACGGCTACAAATGAAAGATCAGTGCAAGTGTACTAGTCCTGACACTGCAGGCATTAGACGAGCTGCACGCCACATGAAGGCAGCGGGGCAAAGCCCTTGGGACCCCACAAGTGAGGATCAGGTGGGTCGATTGATGCTGGTGGTGCTGATGTGTTGTCGACTGCTTCTCAAGCACACAAGAGACGACTTTTCAATCTGATTTTGGGCCTGAGCGTGGCCCAAATGGAGGCTTGTCGCAACCAATTATTTGTCCAAGTATTCCTCAAGTATTTGGTTGAAACACTTGGGGAATACTTTTTAAAATTTCAACTGCGTAGGACAAAATCAGCTGCCAATTGTGCCACCCATTGGATTGATTAAATCACATCCAATACTTTGATTATCATTAATTTTTTGGTGAACACACCAGATGATTTTAAACCCGATTTTTGGCCCCATTTGCTTTCCACCAAACAAACCAATATTTATTTTGGTGACTCTTTCAAACATCATATTTTGGTATTTTCACAACAGTTACACTCTCTACTGTTTGCTGGTCTTTTATCAAAGTTAATTACCTCCATCCATTTCTAAATCCACCAGCGTATAAAATAACTTCCTGCTCTCCATTCATCATGGCTAAAAGAAGCAGCAATCATGCCATTACCTGTTTCTATTTTATGTTTTTATAATTTGTTTGTTCCTGCTTTCAGCCTCCAGAAAGAAAAGTGAGGCTCTGATGAAAGTACTCCATGAGTTTTAGTGAAAAAAACCTTCATTTCAGAGAAGAAAAATCAAAGATTTAAGAGTATAAATGAAGCTCAACCAGTGCAGAAAAGAGCCGGCTGCTAAATGTCCCCGGTGCTCTGCTGTAAATGATTGTTTTGTTTTGATAACACATTACCTACATTACCACATGCATTAGCCCCAGTCATCTTTCCTCTTTTAAACCATGCAACAAGTGGGAAACAGTCCAAACAGAGAGGAAGAGGAGGAGGAAGAGAAAAGCAGAAGTGGGGATAAAAGTTCTCTGGCTGCATGATTACAAAACGAGCAAAGAGCTAAAGCTAGCGTAGTTACAGTGAACAGAAGATTGGGGATCAGAGGATAATTGAAAAGTAAAATAGGATGAAGAGCGTGCTGCTGTGTGGGATGAGCGTTCGCAGAAAGAAACAGCTTGGAGGAGAGTGCGTTTACTGATTCAGATGTAATAAGGCAGTCTTTTGTAAGAGGAAGAAAGTGGAACGGAAAAAAAGAAGCTGCAAAGAAAACCTGAGGGAGCGGAGCTACAGTATGACTAGTGCTAACGTCCCCGCGTCTCTAAGGTGCACCAGGTCACAGCAGCCTTTCGAGTCCATTTTGTGCCTCCTGATGTCTGAATCCAGCGCTACAGTCCGAAGTAAGATGGCTACATGTGTACCTGCAATGACAACACGAGTGCTCCTCGTATGTGGAAATTAAAAGTGACCCCGTCTGTCGTGATTGCTCGTTTCTAATTAAATCTGGCGCTCTCTCCCTGAGCAGGACCCGCTGTTAGATATCTCATAATTGTAGCCTTGGTACCTGGCTAACCACCAGTGGAGAGAAATCTCTCCGGAGACGCTGACAGTAATTGCGCCTTCGTTGTTTGAACTGTGATTACCAGCCTGGAAACACTATCGTAGCAGTGTTTTTGGTCAGTATCCAGGAAACCGGGCCATTTTTCTCTGGCCTCAGCCGTTATTAAATCTTGAGAATGTGCCACAGATCTTCAATAGCTGCTTTTTAACAAGATGCGTCGGCTAACATAACAAGGAGAGACGCTCTAAACAGAGAAGGATTGGGTTATTTGCTTTGTGTTTTTCCTCTACCAGCAGTGTCGGACAAATGAGCAGCTTGATAATCAAACAGTTGGTGTTCTAAGAGTTTCTACTAGAGATGCCCTGACTGATCAGACACCAATCACTACCTGCTGATTTTCACTGAAAATACCAGATTGGTAGATCAGTATTAAACTTCTAATCACTCATGGTTAAAATGCTCGTGGTCTAAAATGCAACCTCAGTGCCTATAAAAAGTTTTCACCCCCTTTTGATTTCATAAATCAATCATGGTCAATATGATTTGACTTTTTGACAAAAAACAAACACTGTGAGTGCGGTGAATGAGTTTCCAGCGTCTGGAAGGCCCAGTCACTGGTTCATCAGTATCCCTGGCTACCATTACACCCCGAAGACAAAAGAACACTCCAAGCACTTCTGGGAAAAGGTTACTGAAAAGTACAAGTCAGGGGATGGATAGAAAAAAAATCCAAGGCTCTGAAGATCCCACAGAGTTCATTTAATTCAGCCTAGATCAGGCCGTCCTCACAAAGTGAGTGGGCGTCCAAGAAGGAGACTAGTGGAGGGTCCACCAATGACACCTATGACTACTCTGAAGGAGCTTCAGCAGCTGGGATGGGAGAGACTCTGCAGACAACAACTGCAGCTCAGGTCCTTCACCTGTCTTTATGGGAGAGTAGCAAAGAGAAAGACACTGTTGAAGATCAAATCTGGACTAGAGTTCACCAAAAGGCATGTGGGAGACCAAAACGGAGCTTTTTGTCCATCAGACAAGATGCCAAACACACATTTCCCACTGTGAAGCATGCTGGTGGCAGCATCATGTGGTGGGGATTCTTCTGTTTTCATGTTACCATCAAAAAAACATTTTTTAAACAGTTTTTGTAAAAAAGCCAATGATACTGACCATGATCTAAATCAATAAAATGGTAAAACATCCAAAGGGGTGAATATTTCCTATAGGTGCTGTAAGGCACTGCTTTGAGTTGAACAAGCATGTTGAATAAGGATGACTTTTGTGCTCCTTTTATCAGGCTACACTGCCCCCTGTAGGAGGTTTCAATGCACTACAAAGCTAAGTAGACCAACCAACATTAAATGAGCCTAGACACTGAAAATTATAGTGTTGTTATCAGCAGATGCCAGCGTCAGTGATGTCATCTTGTTAAAGGCAAATTAAATTTGTGTTTGAAGTTAAGAAAAATTTCAGGAAACGGCCAATTATGTATGAGTGCTTTTTTTATTTGTGAGTTGAAGCTGACACAGCCTAGGAAGAACTTTATCCCCATTTTCTAGATCAAAGTAGAGCCAAACTGTGCTGTTTCTATGAGGCTATCAGTTTAGCATTGCTAACATTCTTGTCAAAGAGCATTATAGCAGCAGGGTAGCAGCCATTAACCAGAGCTACACTGGCGACTTGGCCTGAACTGATAAAACACTATCAAGAACTTGGTCGATCCCTACCTAGCATCAGAAGCAAAAACCACGATCAGGGCATCCCTAGTGTCTACTGATGGTTGCTCAGGCAGGCACAAACATCCTCTACGTTGTAGTCAAAACAGTCTGAGGAGACAACACAGCATACATTTACAAACAAACCAAAGTTTACAGACCTGATTGTCAGGGTTTATTTTTTATGTTTAACTTGTAACCCCCTATCGTGACACAACAAGCAGTCAATAAATGTTACATCCACATTTCTTAGACGTGAAACAAGCACAACAAAACACAGATCCTCAATGCTTTCATCGCGTTCTGCTCTTCGAGTCAAGGCTGAAGTTAGGTTGAGAATTATGAAATGCTGTGGAGCTCAAGAAGGCTGCAGATTTCTTATAAACCTGCAGCCGCCCTGGATGAATGAGAGGCACTCACATAACAATAAACTACAGTATTACCCAGATAAAGTTACACTTTCTTATGATCCGACAGCAGCAATACATTTCACTTGTACTTGAAGGTTTTCAGCATGGATATTACAATTTGGTGATACCTTTCAAAGGGTAAGGATAACGGCCTTTTGGGTATTTTTTAAACCTGGGCTCTGTTGGTTCAATACAATGGGCTCAAAGGTTTTTCAGACACTTCAACACTTTCAATACCATTATAAAAGGATACAGTCTCCTTTATTGTGATGATGATAGCATCAAAAAAGGACCACAGCTAGGTTAGGTTTTCAGTCGTATTTTAGGGGAGACTTCCAGTGAGCATGGATGATAGGACGTGTTGATATACTTTTATTAACCTCTTATAACTGTCCACAGCTCCTTCCTATTACCTGCTACAACCACTTGTATTATAGTCTACATCTTTGGGGCCTTCAATAGAAATTAATCTGCCAAGTCTGTCTCATCAGTCCTTGGAGCCTGAGTGTCCAACAAAGCGATGCCACGCTACATTAAGGGCATGGCGGACAACTAACGGGCAGAAATAGTCCAAGAATTTGAGGCAAAAATATCAGAAGCTGCAAAAGAATTGGCAACCACGAACAAAGTGTTGACCTAGAGGGCTCAGTTAGCAAGCACTACAGCCAGCTTGGCATGCAGGATACTGAGCTCTCTGCTCTAGTTGAATCACTGAGAGAGAAATATCAAAATCTGGAAGGAATAATATCCAAGTTGAGGGTCTGAATGAGGGATCCAAGGAGCCCTGACAAACAGAATTTACTAAGGATGCACAATATTATCGGTCTGGTATCAGTATCGGCAGATATTAGCTTAAAAAGGCAAATATTGGTATCGGTATCAGTAACTTTTGTCCTGGTCCAGTGTTACTCAACGTGTGGATCTGGAACCACATATGACTCTTCTGTGATTATTTGTGGCTCTTTTATGTCTTAATTTTTATTCCTCCAGAAAACCTTAAAAAATGGAAACTTTCTTTGCCCTTTATCACCATTTTTTTGCCACTTTTTCATCCATTTAAGTTACCTATTGCCATTAAATACCACTTTTTTCCTACTTTTTGCAACTTTTTACCCATTTTTTACCCCTTTTATGCCCTTTTAAATTTTTTTTCTCCCCATTTGTACCCACTTAATTTACGTATTATCATTAAATACCACATTTTTCCCAATTTGCCCATTTATGCCACTTCTTTTTGGCACTTTTATCCCATTTTTGCCCTTTTCACCATTTTTTTCCACCACTTTTCATCCATTTAAGCTACCTTTTGCCATTAAATACCAATTGTTTCCTATTTTTTGCCATTTTTTTTCCAGTCTTGACTGCTTTTTGCCAATTTTAGTCACTTTTCACTCATTTTTTGCCACATTTTTACCACCTTTGGACAATTTTTTTGCTACCTGTTACTCATTTTTTGTCACTTCTCACCCATTTTTGCTACTTTCTGACCCCTTTTCTCCATTTTTGCCCATTTTTTTTGTTGCTTTTTGACCACTTTTTCCACCTTTAACTTATGGTTACTGCTATTTTAAGCTGTTTTTGCCACTTTTCACCACTTAGATTGTGGCTCTTGCAAAGGTATTTTTCAATAATTTGGTTCTGTGGTTGAGTAAGGTTGAGTAACACTCATGTATACTAAGAAATTAGTGAAGTTTTAGTCTGAACCAACAGACCTATTACAGGTGAGGTCCTTTTCTTTTTTTATCCTCATTCTTTAAATTTTAAAGTGTTTTTAAGAATTTAAGTTTGTTTCCTTGCTCATCCTTAAACCTTAAAGTTTCCAAAAGGACTGACATTTTTTTTCCCGAAAAGCATATTTAAATATCGATATTGATATCGGTATCGGCTAAAATGAATCTATAAATATTGGCATATCGGATATCGGCAAAAATCCAATATCTTGCATCCCTAGAATTTACAGCCAGACTTTTACAGGACTAGTAGAAACTCAAGGCCCGTCACACACAGAAGGACTGGGTTTTCCTTGTTCCAAGATCTATGAAAGATTTTGACCCAACTGCCACAAGAAAACATTGTCAAAAACACTGTCAACTTTGAGTAATGTCTGCCACATATATGAAGCGGAAACAAGGCATAAAAATCTTAAGGATCCCTACAGAGTTGAACATTTTTGTTTAAGAGGAAGACGATTTCTTTCTAACCAGAAACATCCTTTAAACTGCTCTCTTCTAGGCTACCACACCACATTTTCAACACTAGTATTATACCTTCTATGTCGCTGGAGTTGGTGTCCTGCCACAGCTTCAAATTATTGGCCTTCTTTTAAAATTGTTTTCTACATACATACTGGTGGAGTCAATGTAAAGATGCGAGTAGATGTGAGTTTGCCTTGGGCGTGTAAATCGCACAGGTTACTAGCTCACGTCATGATTTTGCCCCGCGTTCAACATGCCATTCACGTTTAGATTTGTTTATTCCTGTCAGGGACCATGTGCAAAATTACATTAGTCTCAAAAGAGAAAAGATGCTTTGTACCAGATTTAGCTTGCTAGCTAATTACCCACGCCGATGAAATCGGCAGGGGGTTATGTAAAGGGTTCTGTATCTTTGTCTGTTTGTTTGTTTGTTTGTTTGTGTACAAGATAACTCGAGGACGGAAAGTCGGATCTTCACCAAACTTTCAGGGAATATTGGGATAGTGACAGGAAAGAATCGAATTTCGGACTTCGAAATTTTGAACACCATAGTAATCAATGGGAGCGTAAGTTCCTCGTGGCGCTGCTTAGGCGTGGGTCTGCCGCCTCAGACGGCCATTCTAGTTTCCACCTGTAGTCCCTGGGCAGGTAATTAGTTTCTTCAGGAGCTGAAAATCTGGACTCAAGCAATCACTTGGCCAATCAGGGAGAAGGTAGCTCTTTCCCTCTCGTATCTATTGGGCACTTGCATACACACTACAGTGAGTGGAGCGAGTTATTCACACACATTCTTAAAAATCAAGCAGGAAACTTCCAATATTCCCATGTCCAGATACACGAGAATAGGCGATCGTTCACGATTGGTGTGAATGCAACAACTACCACCACTCATTTTTGCTTGAATATTCCTAAAATTTCAGACATTTAAGTGTTGGATGCACAGAATTCCCTAGACAAAGTTTCTTGGACCCCAGGCACCCCGTATTGTTTGTGCCTCATGTTGTTGGACTGGCTTTGAACCCACCTAGCTGGCTGCTTTTCACATAGACTTGGAAATTACCGTCTTTGTTGACAGAGTCCTGTAGATTTGAGAGGAGAGATTTAACAGGTGTTTCTGGTTTTAAAAAAGGAGCTAACAGTAGAACAAAAGGCTGTAATGTTCTTAATCATTTTTATTTTAGTCATGGGTTTTTGTTGGATAAAAATTGAATACTTTCATCCTTAAATACTACATCACAGCCATAACAGGCTGTTTTACAGCTGCAAGCGGAAGCAATCTACCCAAAGGACTCCAAATTTTCATGTAGAAGTGCTTGAATGATCTCCAAATCACACATGAGGCTTATTTAAATGGAGAAACCATATGAACACTGTATATTGTGGCATTCCGGATGGGTTTGATGTTTTATGAAATAGTCGAGTCTATAGACTTTAGTTTTTAGCCACAGATAGGACCAAAAGGATCCAGAACAAGGGTTAATCTGTTTCTAGATCGTCACCTTTGTTGTTCAATTGAAGGCCACAAGTACCCAGGTTTAAAAAGTACCAGAAAAATCACATAGCATGCTCGTTCTCTTTTTTCCACACACATTTCATCTTTTGTAATCACTAGTTTTCCACATAATTCTTTCAAACAATCTTAAAGGACGGACACATGAGATTTATACGTTTTATACGAGCTGGTCAGTGTCATACTCGAGCACAGCTAATGAGATCGGAGAAGGAGACAAACATGTGGTGTATGTGAGAGAAATGTAAGAAATGCCAATTAGAAACCCTGTCAGCTGTCTCGTATTTTCACAGTCTCATCAGTTGCAGAGAGCATCCTTTGTACGACACAGCAGGACGACATGAAGCACGTCAGACTGGCTCTTCACCGTGTGCGGCGTAGACACACACCTGTTGCTGAGGCGGGGATGCAGCTGATTTGAGCTCGTGTAATGTCGAACAACTGCAAGGATTAATCATACAGACTTGTGTTTCTCGAGGAGGGGATTTGCTTTGTAGAGGAGGTCATTTTCAACAGTCTCATTAAAATGCAAACTGGTGATTTCACCCAAAATAATTGGGATTCAAAGCAAAAAAGGGGACGCACAGTTTCTGTTCCTGACTGAATATACTCATTAATGTGTGATCACAGTATCAGAAATCTCCTCGGTGATATGAAGGACTGCTAGCGGGAGTTTTTTAGGAGTTAAGTGATGCCTCCAAAAGTAAACAGAAAGCCTAAATATTGAACAGATTGGTGCCATGTTGTAGGTCACAGTGAGAGGGCAAAGCAGGGAATCTATTTGGTTTCATCTCAGTTCGAGGCATCTTGATTTTCTGCCATATAAAAAAAACAAAAAGAGTGGTTGGATGATATTAAAATCAGTGTGTGCTATTTGTTTTTGGTGGTTGGTTTACATTTAATTCTACCGAAAAATAAAAACTTGTAAAACTTTTTAGTAAGCTTACCTTTGTCATAGACTACTGTGCTGATTTAAAGCCACTATGTGTAAACGTAACATTTCTGGACTCCAAAATTTAAAGCATTTGATTTATTAATAAATATACATTTATACAGATGTGTAAATCTGCCTCATGGTCCATAAATATTTAATATTTAACCTGAATAACGTTATAAACTGGCTTTCAAGAAGCTGCTAACTTTGTTGTTAAAAAAGATAAAGCTGGGATAGAGCTTTGACTGGGCCTGTTTACATGCTCCATGTGCCTGGGTCTGTTTACTGTATCTATGGGCCAGAGTCCGATTTAAACCCATTAAAAAATGATAAAATAGGCTGTTAAAAGTACATTTTGAATGTGTTATTTAACAGCAGTAAGGATAACGAGTTGTCTTGCTGATATGGTGGAGCTTTCAGGAGATATTCAGTTTGTTAACAGACTACAGTCTGCAGTGTTGTTCGCACACTTCATCGCTTGGAGTCCCTCCACTTAAGCGGACATCTTGTAGTTGTAGTCTGCTGACCACTGTGGTAGTGGATGTTCTGCATGATCAAAAAAATATTCCTATCCAGGCCAAAAACCAGCTGCTTTTTTGTTAATTCAACAATTCTTTACACAAATTGAGAGGAGTTCTGGCTGAAGACTGTTGATCTCTGATGGCAACTCTCACAGACTGCTCATCTGAGATGCTGTTTCATCAAAAAGTGCCATAATTTGATTCGTGATTTATTTTAATTCAACTTTATTAATAGTAGTTATGCAAATGGTGGCTCGCTTTAGCTAAAGCTAACATAGCTACGCTATTAGCACTGCATGAGCCAATGGAGCTAAGTTAGCTTTAGCAATGTGAGTTTTAGCAAAGGTAGCTACAGCTAATGTATCTACATAGATAATGTATCTACATAGCTGATAAAGCTGCTTTGTGAGCTTAGCTTTGTAGCTATGTTGGCTAAATAGTCTGTTACCTATAGCTTATCAAGTTAGCTTGAGCAATGTGAGCTTTAGCAAATGTAGCTAAAGCAAACTTAGCTATGTAGATAACAAAGATTCGTATCTTACAAAGCTTTGTGAGCTTAACTCTAGCGATGTTAGCTACATAGCTCTGTTAGTTACATAGTGCTGTTATCTACGTAGCTTATGTATAGAATGTTTTCATGGAGGACAAGTTTTTTTCCTGTAAGCAGAGAGTTTGCTCAGTTTTATTAAACGTTTTGTAATCAGGTTTATCAGGTCGGGTTTTTAACTTTAAACTTTTGGTATTCTGCCTGTTACCTTATGACTTAGCCTAAACAGAACAGAACTTTAATCCACATTTATTTAGAAAGTTTTAGCATGTATTTCCATTGAGACATATATGGCCCCTTGTGAGAGTGGCTGTCAGATGAACGGTCTGCAGCCAGATTGTGTTGCACAAATTGGCATTCTTGGCTCCTAACTAATGCTTCCCTAATAAAAATCATTCTTCTTCTCTGGTGTCTGCCTATCCCATCTTACCTGCCCATAATAAAGGTGTCACTAAGTACCAAAACTAATGAGTCTACCTAAATAAAATCATCAAAAACTGAAACTTAAGTGTTAGGTATCTTCTCCAAACAAAATAACATAATGATCAATGTGCAATTATAGCAGCAGAGCTAGGCAGCACGTCTTGTAAAACTGAATTTATGCACATTTAGATGTTGCTCCTTTTCTGTTTTTAAGGTTTATTTTTGTGCTTTAATGCCTCTATTGTAGATAGGACCATGGAAGGAGTAAGACACTGGGGATATGACATGGGAACAGGTTGAAATCTGGGCCACCTATGTCAAGAGCTCTGCAGTTATTATTAATAATTCAAAAAATACTAAAAAAAATCTAGGGTCAAATTTAGCTACGTCTGTCAGGATGATCAGATTTCTTGGGATCAGGCAGAGAATGTAACCTCAGCTGTAGACTGCAGTTCCTTGAGTGTCCACTTGAGGCAAAAGCCCAGATTGGAATAGGTTGGACTCTCTTTATTAATGTAATATTTATAGCACGGTTCTTAATATTGTGGTGTTTTTGAAAGTACAATGAAGAACTTCAGCCTGAAATCTTACTCTACACATAGTGGCTTTAATGTTGTTTACCCTGTTCTTTATTACCCTCATAGTTAACTTTATTTTCAAGTGCTTTGGGCAACAGCAGCGACAAAAAACACTGCTGTTCCCACCATTTTTGAGGTTTGACCCTCCCTCTGGTCCAGCATCTGCTACTCCATGTAAACACTGACTGCTACCGTGCCTCAGCACGCCTCCTGTACTATCCGTGATGCTACAAACAGGGACTTAATGGAAACTTCTGGGTTCAGCTACACGCTAACTTGAGCAGCATGGTGCCAAATTATCTCATCTGGCATGCCATGATCTCATCCTGCTTTGAGCTACGTACTTCTATCAGCAATGTGGGAATCCTGGCGTTTATAAAAAGGGAGGAAAAACGCTGAAATGTTGTGAGTAAAGAAAGAAAAATCTGTGCCGTCTGTACAACAAAGTGGCTGGATAATCACTAGTGCTTTTTGTGTGCAAAAATGTAAATGCTTTGAGCAAATAAACATCTGTAATAGCACAGGAATAAAAGAAGGGAAAGGCAAAATTATAAATGCAATATTCTCAAATAATAAGTTTTTAATTGCTCCTGTAGGTTGCAGGTGACAGTCTACTGGAGCACTCTTAGGCATTTCAACAACAAAATATGTATAAAAGGGTCAAAATAAAGGAATTACTCTTTAATTATGTGATGACTAAGCACCCTCTGAAATGCTGATGTTTTTAATCTGTTCTTTCTCTACTCAAAGATTGAAGCTGAGTGGTCGATTTCTGGTGGGAGTGGGAGAAGTGTTCGTGCGCATATGTTTGTGTGTGACAGTAGCCACCAGCAAGCAAGCATACCTGGCAACAGAAAACACTGGGAAAGAAAAAGAAGGGGGGAGGGGGCTCATTCTTACAGATTGTCACAGAAAAATACCGGTGAAGACAACATTTTTGACCATTTTTTGTTTATATTCTAAAGAAGTCATTTTGTCTCCCTCAGGAGGGCACGCCACTGTCCCCTTGTCCGGCTGGCTCTGGCCTGAGTCTTCATCCTCCTCTTCCCCCCCGCCACTGGCTGCTCAATCTGTCCCTCCGGCTCTGCCCCCCATGGTGCTCGATCCATCCAACTGGGAGAGAGGAGAGGCGGAGCTTGCCCCACTGCTGACCAGTCAGAACTTTTCATTACCTTTTGTTGCAGTTTTTGATTGTGCAGCAGTGGGGAGCGTCTTTTCTGGGCCTCTCATCGGCCAAAGGGGGGGTAAAAAGAGGGATGGGGTTATGTTTCCTCCTTGTCAGGTTTGCTGACTGGTTTCCCGCCGTTCATGACCACCGGTTCGCTGGTTGTGCTTTTGGAAGGCGGGCCCACGGCGGCGAGCTTAGGCACCGCCTCCCCTACGTCGTGCAACGAAGGCTCTCGGTACATCGCAACTGGAGATGTGGTTGGGGAGGAGAGATAAGGGTCGGATTGGGAAGGGACGGGGACGGGTGAATAAAAGAAAGACGATTTAGACAGAAAAATCTTATCAAACAATTCACACAAAAAAACGAAAATCTCCTGATAAATGTAAAAACATAAACGTTACCTTCTATAGGTTTAGGCAGAAAGTGTGCTGCTGGTTTGGTCTTTTTCACCCTGTTCCCCTTCATGGCCTGTCCCTCCTTGTTGAGTCCTAGAAACCAGGCCCGGCCCGACTCCTTCTGTCTGTAGAGCATAGAGCTGTAGATCACGTAGTAGTTCTCGAACACCGACTCCTTAAACTTACATTCTGCTGTAAACAGTTCCTGCAGAGACAGAAACAGAGATCAGGTGTTAGATTATGAGCCAGGATCCCCTTCTGACCAAGACTGGAATATCTAAAGATTATTTTGCAGGTTTTCCCGTAGTTTTACAGTGCCTAGAAAAGTATTCACCCCCAGTATAATTCCCCTTTAACCCTTAGAGCTCACAGCTATTTTTTCAACATCATGTCTCGTCTGGACTTTTTTCTTAAAAGCTTATAAAACATCGACCCTGTGGTGCACAGTCAAGCTCTAGCCATCCTTTCTTCCAGGACAACCTGGGCTTTAAGAATATATCTACTACAGTAATGTCACTTGAATTTTGAAAAAGTTATAGGACTCTAAAGACAAGATAAAAAAACAAATCAAATTTGAAACTCAAAGATTCCATTGATAACACTCAGTAAACAATAGTGACTAAGGATTTTCTTTGCACAGACTTGTTCTCCCATCTCTTGGAGACAAACAGTGAAAAAATAAACATTCTGTGACTAACAGTTTTCAAAATATCGTCATATATACTGAAAAAGTCCATGCGCTTTTTTGCAGCTAGATTCATTTGTGCCGTTCCTTTAAGCAGTAGAGAAGCAACTGGTTTACTACCACTCCTACAATGTATTACATGAAATTATGTAATTGCTCTCGTGGACAAGTTGTGACCTGTACATTAACCACGCTATGAAATAATCATGGAACATTACGAGACGGAGATGTTTTAAAGTTAGATGCAAAGCCGGAACTACACTCCAGACATGGCTGCTGCACTGTGTCACTCCGCCCAGTGGTTTAGTCAAGAAATAGTTCAGAGTGTTTGTTTTTTATGTGTCATAATGTTTCATAATTATACGGTATTATTTCCCAGCGTGGTGAATGTGCAGGTCACAACTTGTCCACGAGAGCGTTTTGGAGTCGTTGGATTGTGTATTTGATGAGTTTGATGAGGGAAAGCCGGGATACCATAAGAATCCATTGCGTTGGCAGAGCAGCTCCTAACTCGGCACCACTGATCTAAAAATAGCTTGCACCAACAACTAAAGGTAACGAACCTATTAGTAAGACTATAGGGATTATGGTAATGGGCCAATTTGCCAAAATAGTGAAGTATCCCTTTAAGGGCTACGGAGACATCGAAGGTAGCAAACGAATGGCAAATTGTTAGCTTTCAGAGGAAAAAAACACAACATAAAAAAGCGTCTATGACTTATGGTTCAAAAGTTATTAACGTTTTTCTAAACTGTCACTTCTTGTTGTATACGACAACCCTGTCTTCAGAGACCCCAGGAAGTCAGACAAGTTCTGAGCTCTCTAGAAAATATTCAGTGAGAGCTACGAATGTGTGAAGAATATATTTAGAAAGGCACAACACAGAGCTCTCACAGGAAAAAACAAGTAAGTGTCTACAACTTACGGTTCTAAAGTTACCAAGCAATTTACAAAGGGGTGTGCCTGCAACTGGATCGACCAGTTACTGGTCAATCAGTATTCCTGGCTACCATTACACCATGAAGACAAAAGAACACTCCAAGCAACTTCAAACCATCACTCCAACATTGACTTCCTGTTTTGATGTGCATAAAAGAAATGAGGGGGAGCTTTTCCATCTCATACTTCTGAGATTCACTGTTGTTGATTTGGGTCAATTACAGTGTGAGGAAATAATCAGACTAAAGAAATGTTTGCAGGTACATCAGCAGCTCCAAAGGACACTTTAAGCTCTTAGAAATCTCGTGATTACTTTATTTACAAGATGCTTTATTGAAGAATTATAATAATTGGGAAAAAAGCCATGCAACTGTCTTACTCAAACTAGACTTCTCCTTGTTTGCTTGCAGTCTGTGGTCTCTGTTTGTTGTGTTTTATCTTTATTTAAACATCAGCTGATTTACTGTCTTGGCCAGGCTTTTCTCACTAAAGACAGATTTAAAAGGATCTCCCTGTGAAGTAAAGTTTAAGTTGAAGAAAAAAGGGGAATATTCAAAGTTAAAAACATCTTATAAATTTAATATCAGCTGTCTGTATTTGGATAAACTGTGACTCAACTTTTGCCTTAATATTCCTGATTGAGTCAGTTCCCTGAGACAGATTCCTCTGATATGACAACTTTCAATGTCAAAAAACAAAATCAAATTGACAAGCCACAGAAATCCGTAGAGGAGCAGCTCAGCCTGTTTCATGCGAAGCTCTCACTCATGTTGTTCCCGTCTCTGACATTTCCTCTGAACAAGCATGAACAACAAACTAACCAGATAAAAAGCAGATTGATTCTGGTGACACAAAGCCTGGAGAACGTCAGTCCTCCCGGCCATCAGCTTCACTGTGAGGTGTTCAAACTCTTTCTGTGGTTTACCGGCGCCTCCAGTGAAGCATATTTCAGCACAAAGTCAAGGTGTTATTCTTACTGGGTGAGAAATTGTCCTCCCTGGTGAGTCACAGCGAGAGGAGAAAGCAGCTCCACATAAAACATGTTTCATTCGGGGGAGCGAGGCAGTCTGGGAGATAGACGATCCTTTAACGGGATAAGGAAGCTCCAAAATCTTAAATCCATCACTTGAATGTGAGGTCAAGGATAGAAGAGTGGTAAACGGAATACTTGTGTTGATTCCCGGTTCCAAAAAAGTTGGTACACTGTGTAATATGTTAAATATAAGAGAGAGTGCAATGATTTGCAAATCTCATAAGCTCATATTTTATTCACAATAGAACATAAATTACAAATCAGATGTTGAATTTGATCATATCATGAAAAATGTGATCATTTTGAATTTGACTGCAGCATCACAGCTTAAAAAAAGTAGGAACTGGACAACAAAAGGCTGGAAAAGTAAGTGTCACTAAGGCAAAAAAAGCTTAAGGAGCATTTTGAAAGTAATTAGATTAAGTGGCAACAAGTCAGTAGCATGTCTGGGAATAAAAGGAGCTACACTATATTGCCAAAAGTATTCACTCACCCATCCAAATAATTGGAATCAGGTGTTCCAATCACTTCCATGGCCACAGGTGTATAAAATCAAACACCTAGGCATGCAGACAGTTTCTACAAACATTTGTGAAAGAATGGGTCGATCCCAGGAGCTCAGTGAATTCCAGCATGGTACTGTGATAGGATGACACCTGTGCAACAAGTCCAGTGGTGAAATTTCCTCACTCCTAAATATTCCACACTCAACTGTCAGTGGTATTATAAAAAAGAGGAAGCGACTGGGGACAACAGCAACTCAGCCACCAAGTGGTAGGAAAATGACAGAGCGGGGTCAGCGGATGCTGAGGCGCATAGTGCGCAGGCGTCGCCAACTTTCTGCAGAGTCAATCACTACAGACCTCCAAACTTCATGTGGCCTTCAGATTAGCTCATGAACAGTGGTAGAGAGCCTCATGGAATGGGTTTCCATGGCCTAGCAGCTGCATCCAAGCCATACATCACCAAGTGCAATGGAAAGCGTCGGATGCAGTGGTGTAAAGCACCCCGCCACTGGACTCTAGAGCAGTGGAGACGTGTTCTCTGGAGTGACGAATCGCACTTCTCCATCTGGCAATTTGATAAATGAGTCTGGGTTTGGCGGTTGCCAGGAGAACAGTACTAGTCTGACTGCATTGTGCCAAGTGTAAAGTTTGTTGGAGGGGGGATTATGGTGTGGGCTTGTTTTTCAGGAGCTGGGCTTGGCCCCTTAGTTCCAGTAAAAGGAACTCTGAATGCTTCAGCATACCAAGAGATTTTGGACAATTCCATGCTCCCAACTTTGTGGGAACAGTTTGGGGAGTCCTGACCTCAACCCCAT
Organism: Cheilinus undulatus; assembly: GCF_018320785.1. Lineage (NCBI taxonomy): Eukaryota > Metazoa > Chordata > Actinopteri > Labriformes > Labridae > Cheilinus > Cheilinus undulatus. The sequence continues at coordinate 20,969,265 of NC_054888.1, read as the reverse complement.
AGAACACCTTTAGGATGAATTAGAGCGGAGACTGAGAGCCAGGCCTTCTGGTCCAACATCAGTGTGTGAGCTCACAAATGCGCTTCTGGAAGAATGGTAAAAAATTCCCATAAACACACTCCTAAACCTTGTGGAAAGCCTTCCCAGAAGAGTTGAAGCTGTTATAGCTGCAAAGGGTGGACCAACATCATATTAAACCCTATGTATTAAGAATGGGATGTCACTTAAGTTCATATGCGAGTCAAGGCAGATGAGCAAATACTTTTGGCAATATAGTGTATTTAGAGAGGCAGAGTATCTCTGAAGGAAAGATGGGCAGAGTTTCACAAATCTGTGAAAAACCACGCCTAAAAATTTTGGAACAATTTCAGAAAATATTCCTCAATGTGAAACTGTGAAGACTTTGAATATATTTCACCACTGACAGTACAAAATATCATCAACGGATACAGAGAATCTGGAGAAATTTCTGTGCACAAGAGACAAGGCATTGTTTTTCAGGCCCTCAGGTGGCCCTGCATTAAAAAACAGGCCTGATTCTGTACTGGAAATCACTGCATGGGCTCAGGAACGCTCCAGTCTGTCAACACAGCTGGTCATACTATTAACAAATTCTACTTAAAGCTGTATCATGTAAAGCAGAAGTCATATGTGCACACAATCCAGAAATGCTGCTGTTTGCTCTGGACCAAAGCTCATTTACAGTGGACTGAAGCAAAATGGAAAACTGTTCTGTGGTCAGATGGATCAAAATCTGAAATACTTTTTGGAAAACCATGGACGCCACATCCATCCAATGAAGAGGGACCCTCCAGTTTATTATCAGTGTGTAGTTCAAAAGATCAATGTTGAAAAGAAGATTGAGGTTTTAGAGCAACATATGCTCCCAACCAGACAGGTTTATTTCAGCAAGACAATGCTAACCACATACAGCATGGCTTCACAGTAGAAGAGTCCAGGAGTTGACTGACTTTGGGGCTCCTTTTATCAGGCTATGCTGCCCCTTGTTCGAGGTCCTGGTGCACTACAAAGCTACGTAGACGGACCAACCACGGAACCAGTAACCTTGCAAAGCAGATGGATACGCCTGTTTCCGTGTTTCTCACTGGCGAATCCATCTTGCAAAGCTCTCGTCTGAACTGTTTGGACCCAGTTTGAAAGTGACAGGACCAATCAGCGTTGAGGGGCAGTACTTTGAGGCGCGGCGGAGTCCTGGCGTAAGCAGGCAGCTACAAGAGACCGGTGCAATTATGGCGGAGGACCTTAACGCTGCTAAAGCGCCAGCTTTACCAGAACTTGATGACATTTCTTCGTTAAAAGAAGAACAACGAACAGCAGTGTGTTGTTTTCTTTCAAAAACGACAAAAGTCGTGTAGTGACATGTCTACAGTCACCATGGTTCGCGTTATTCCTCGGTCGTGGCTTCGTCACGTTTTGTTGCTCTGATTGGCCCGTAAAGATGTGACAGAACATTCATCCAATCACACTCAGAGTTTTTTTCAAATCCTCTGCCCTTACCCAAACGTTGTCTATTGAAGGTTTTCCAGATGGATGTGTGAAACAAGTCCATCTGGCATGTCAGGTTACTGAACCGGCTGACACAATAAAAAGGCAATATTTGATCTACACTACTCTACATTGTGCAGGAAGTAGTTATCTACCACATCAGATTAGCAAGTTATTCTTGTTAGCATTTATTTAATTAATCACAGTCATGCTACTGTACTCTTCCATTTCCTCATCAATCAGCCCTCGCAGTAGCTCCACTTATTTGAGAACCACTGCTGTTTTTACTCTGTTCATAATCATTAATCTGTAGTTAAAATGAGAAATATTGATTAATGCAGCTCTGTCTCTACTTAATTGCTGCCTGTATCAGTCCAATCTCTTTTAGTCTAAGCAGACAGTTCCTCTCATTTCATCAAGTCTAATTTTAAAAAAGGAGCCTGATTATCATTGAACTGACGATGACAGACACATCTTCTCATTGCGATGATTGGTGAGGAAATTAAAGAGTGGAGTTAATAATAAGCCACTCCTCAGACGGCGGAGGAGGCTCCTGCCAACCCAAACAATCACCCCGAGGTCCCCAGCTCCCAGATTGGGAAGTGTTTGTCTAGACCGCCTCTTATTGGCTGGCGGAGGCCTCTCGCCGGAGCCACAGACACATTGTCATTCAGCTCAGGTCTGTCGGTCCGAGTCTCATAGCAACATGAGGAAGAGAGGCGACACTGTAGCCGTGGCAACCAACCAGCGAGGAGAGGGAGGGGTCAGTGTCAGTGGGTGGGTGGGCTGTGAGAGTGTGTGTGAAGCGAAGAGAGAGAAATACACACCCAAACACTTGAATTGCTAATTTTACATATAATGTGCCATATCTCATGCTCCGCCACATCCACTCGTGCTAACGCAGGTCGACACTCCTCACAGGCAGGCAGGGCTGGGTGGCACCAGCTGCACATGGATCAGACACTGGCACTCACTTGTGGCTCTGGGGGATGAATGGAGCCGGGTGCAGGAGGGCTTTCTGGGATATGAAATGTGACTAAGCGAACAAGACAGGTTTTAATGAATGGATGCTCTATTTATTGGCGCTGTCAGACGCCCAAATACAGCAGCACGAATTCAATGTTCTCCTTTGATAAGCACGGGTTTGGTTTGTGTTAAAGAAGAATCACAATATTGCAAAACCTGAGCCTTATCTTTGCTTATTTAGGACACAGGACATACAAAAGACTTGGATTTGCTCCTGTATTTCCATAGAAGTTCGTATTTTTTCTGAACAGACGTCAGAAGTCAGATGTCAGAGCTGAGAAAATCATCACGACTGACTTTACCGTGTCCAAGTAACTCCATATTAGTGACCTATGATAATATATAGAAGTCAAATAACAATAATATACAAATTAAATATTCTAATATCAACTGGAGTTCAGTTGACTGCAAATTACAGTGGGGATTTCCTTCCACACCCAATGTTTCTGATTCACTCTAATGTCACTTTTTAGGCTGAAAACGACAAAAAGACTGAAACCATAATCAGGGGTGCAGGTATTTTTGCGTACTTTCATGTAGTAAACTCTGAGGGTGAGGCCAGAACGGTGAATATACAGGGGCCGTGTTATTTAAATGATTGTTTTCAGCCGCCGCATTTATCGACACCCACTCAGTCGTCTGCTGTGATTGGCCTAGAGATGTTCCGATAGTTTTTTCCTTCCCGATTCGATACGAAAGGTGTTTGGTATCGGCCGACACCGAGGACTGATCCGTAACAGTATGAACTTTCTAGGCTGTACAGACTAACAAATTATGACTAAACAACATGACAGTTAGCATCCAAGCTAACGTAAGACAGCAAAGTGATCATTTCTACTACGATAAATTTTTTTTATTATTATCGAGGACATCTGATGAAGTTTAAGTCACTTACCTGACAAAATTAGAAAAACTTAAATGACATTTTAAGAAGCTTTCATGGATTTTTTTTTAGAACTCTAAGAATTTTTAAGTGTTTTCATTGAGGTTTAGGGATATCCTTTTCCTTAGTTTCCTTGGAAGTTTTTCAAAGTCAGTTTTTTCATGATAAGGGGACTTTGTTTGGGCGTCCTCATGCTTTTCATCTACAAAGAATCTTGGGAAATATATTTGTACATTTTGGGGAATTTGTTTTGAGATATTGGGATAATTGTTTTAGAAATTGATATGGAATTTTTGGGGGAGTTTTTTTTAAATTAAAATTTTGACTTCATGATAAAATATTTGAGGAATGGGGCACAGGTGGCCAAGTGCTTAAGATGCGCTCTATGTACGTGGACGGCCCGGGTTCGAATCTTGCCTGAGGCCCTTTACTGCATGTCTCTCCCCAGCTCTCGTCCCTCGACTCTCGACTCTATCCACTATCCTCCTCTATCAATAAAGGCACAAAAATGCCCAAATTAAACCTTTATAAAATATAAAGTGCTTAACAAATTTATTAGACCACCCTAATATATATATATATATATATATCATTTGATACATTAGGTGTTTTTGGTAACTGATAATCCACTTGAGGGCATTTTCATCATTTATCAGATTGTATTCAGAAGTCTTTTTTTGTCATTTATGATCATATTGATTAGATAGAGGTATCATAAAAGTACGCATCAAATATGATACCACAGGCTTTAAGGGGTTAAAGATATGTTTAAGAACTTTGCACAGAATCACCACGTCTTTTTGTTCATTTTAGAGCATGTATGTTGTCACTGGGCATGATTTTTGGTCAAATTTAATTCCTTTTTAAAAACAAGGCTGAGCTTGACATGATCAAATCCTGCTTATCCCCAATAAAGGAAGGAAAGCTGAGGTCTAAGGAGGTTAATTGGATTAAAATGGATAAAAAAAACATTCAATGTCAGGTTTGCTGGTGTGGATTCAATCATTAAAGTACCGAAAACTCACACAAGTTCCAAGCCAGGGATTCAAAGACATGGATAGTGTCTACAGGAAGGCACAACGGCTTCAAGAGGGAAAACAAGTAAGAGGCAACGATTTATGGTTTGAAATAGGGGTGTAACTCACCAGTTTCATCACGATACGATACAATATCGATTCCCAGAACAACGATTCGATATTTGCCGATATCACAAGGTCTGCCACGATTCGATTTAGAGGCCTGTGATCGATATCAGACGATTTTGTGAACCCATTCACCACAATCTGTTACTTCTCACATAAAGGAAAAAAACACAATATTGATACTCTCTCGGCTGCTAGCCATTACCTGCTATCCGTGCCTAGCGGTGTTGCGACTCGTGGATGGGCTGAAACTGTCATAACCAAGCACGTGGGGGACTTTCAAACTAAAAGTGTAAGGTAAAAATGGTGATTAATATCGATCTTTATACTTTCAATCAATTTGACTGAATCACTGCTCAAACATTCGATGTATCGATTCAGATCGATGAATTGTTACACCCCTAGTTTGAAAGTTATTTAACTTTTGATAAACTGTGCCACTTCCTGTCGTGTGACAGCGCCGGTCTAGAAGGAGTTTTAACGATCGCATTCAGAGAAAAACTTACACAGCCTCCACTCTTTGCTGCAGTGGGTGCTTCGGTTCTTCTTCGCTGCTCTAAAAACGGTAGCTCGTGCATGCAGTGCTTTCCAGCATCGAAGAAGTTTCATAAATCACAGGCTGACTTTGCCATGAGGTGATTTCTACGTACAACTCTTCATTGCTTTACATGCAAGTTTGACACCGCCGACTTGTGGACTCATACTGCGACCTGCGCCCATGCCAGGTTAATTCCTGAGGAAGAGCACACACAAACCGACACTGGAGATGCCATGAATGCATCATTAACAGGAAGTATATCTGCAGACTAAGGGCTAAAAACAAGTCCTCTTAGTGGACATGCTTTGATTGGATTTGGTAAAACCATTTCAGCCTGATTTACTTGAGCAAATAGAAGGAAAAGTTTGGTTAGCATCAGTCATTAAGAGCAAAGAATTTTTAAAAATAAATTCAAGGTTATAAGATAGAAGGATCTGTCTTTATCAGTGAGCTTTTTCTCTATAGAGCTTCATATTTTTGTTCCAGGATTAAATTAAGTTAATAATATATTTAGTCTTGACCTGCACCTCGGCTTCATTATTCATTTGTTAGGGAGGATGATCCTCAGAGCGGTGCCAGACGCTTATTAATGTTAGTCAGTGAGGTCATACATCATTTAATGCTGCTTTTAAAATAAAAGATGTTTGATGTTGGGGCGTCTCACAGCCTCGCCTCAAGATTTATTCTGGACTGAGTTTAGAGAGAAAAGGTGCGCTGTAAAAATGAAAACCTCAGCTCTCTTTCAGGTGAGTCACTTTACCAGCACCGCCTGAATATGTCTCTGCCGTCATTTCTAAATAGCTGCTTTCACAAACTGCCCACAGAAAGGAGACAGTGAGAAAAGATGAATGAAAGAAAGGGAGGGTGGGGTGGTTGGAAAATTGGGACATGAAGGAGAAGAAGGAGAATAAATCACCCAGAGAGGAGGGCGACTCCTCCTGATTGGAAAAACAGCGGGAGATTCTCTCCCTCTCCCTTCTGTTATCTTTGTGTTTCTCTTCTTCTTTCTCCTCGCTGTGCAGAGATTTATTGAAAGTAAGCGGGCTGCAAACATGCTTGCACATTGTTATCTTTTGAATTACACGCACATCACACGTGTGCATCCTCGCCCGCCTGAATAGCGGCTGTATTTTTTTCTAGCAGCTGTCATCAGATAGAGCAGAGCCCATTTACATGTTGCTCTGAATCGTACTAAATTGATACAGGCAGCACTTTGTCCCTCGTCCATTAAAGAGCTAAAAATAAAAACTCAAAAACAGGGTGGGAAAAGCAACCGCAGAACCAGAGCTGCCCAGTGCAAACACAGCTTGAACGGTAAGATTTAATCCAACCGCAGAAACGTTGGTGTTCATTTAACATTTCATCTGCAGACAATCAGGTCCATGTCTTTTTGAAGAGAGCGAGATGAGTCGCATCGCAGTACACTCGGAGGGAAGTCAGAAAGTTCAGGCGCCGCTGACCGGGGCTGCTGCTGAATGACTGAGAGGCCACAAGTTCAAGTTTCAAGATCTGACTCTGCAGCCTCATGGGCTAAAGACGGACTGATTGACTGCAGCAAGATTCACAGGAAACCACTCCGAAAAGAAGGCTCTTTGTGTCCAGACAGTGGGAAATTCCTACAAAATAGAGTCAGCAGCAGAGGTTTACAGTTATGGTATTCTCATATGCAAAACATCTGTTTAATGTCCCAAGGATGGCTTCAAAGAGTGATGTCTAAAGGCCAAAATGATGGCCATAATTCAGAGAAAATAATGAAACATAAGCACCACAAGAGAGGATGCAAATCAATCAAGAACAAGAGAAAACTGCAGAGTTTAAAACCATAATCTATAACAGTGGTTTTCAAACTTTTTTTTTGCCCAAGGCACACCTGAGGTTAAGCTAAAATTTCAAGGCACACCATATCTAAATCAATACAAAATAGACTTTTTGAATAACGTTAAAGTCAGGGTAGCCTATAAGGGCAGATAAAGGGGGCCCAGCCAAATGGGGGATCATGGAGATGGCAAAAGTGGGCAAAAGGTGGCAAAAATGCATCAAAACTGATGAAAAAACATGGCAAATGGGGCAAAAAGTGGCAAAACAAAGTCAGAAATGGGCAAAAATTGGTAAAAAAAATAAAAGTGGCCAAAAAATGAGTTGAAACTGGCAAAAATTTGTTAAAAGTGTCAAAATAGTGGTAAAAATGGGTTACAAGTGGCCTAAAAGAAGGGTTAACTGTTGTGAAAAGGTGGTAAAAATGGGTTAAAAGTGATTAAAAAAGGGCAAAACTGGGCAAAAGAGTGGTGAAATAAAGGCAAAAGTGGGCAAAAATTGGCAAAGGTGACATAAATGGGTTGAAGTGTCAAAAAGGTGGCAAAATTAGGGGTGCACTGATTGCAATCTTCTGGCCAATCATTGATCACTAAAAAGCCTGACCTGCCGATTCCGATTTTGGCCGATACCGATTTTTTTTTTTTATAACTGACAGCATACACCTTCAATGTTTCAATACTTTATTAAAAAACATTGAACAGTACCGGTGAAACAACACAAACTTGTTGTTTTAACTGCACATGAGGTAGTTCTCTCAATAAATGAAAAGTTTAGAGCATTGCTGTCCAAACTACTAAATTATATCAGTTCCTTTAGTCTTTTATTTTTCACATTTTAGTAGGTAGAGGTACATATGAAACCGATCTTATCCACCGATCTTATCTAAGTATTGGCTGATCACCAATCCCCCAAAATTAAGGAAATCGGCGATTCCAATTTTGGCCGATCAATCGGCGCACCCCTAGGCAAAACAAATCACAAGTGGCAGAAAAGTGGCAAAAAGGGTTAAAGTTGCTAAAAGGTGGTAAAAAGGGTTTAAAAGTGATGGGAAAATGGCATAATATGGCCAAACAATAGCAAAATTGGCTAAAAAGTGGCAAAAAGGTAGCAAAAGGGTTAAATGTGACAAAAAGTTCCAAAAAAGTGGCAAAAAATGGGTCAAAATTAGTACTTAGAAGTGGCAAAAAAAAAGGATGCTAGCACTAATGCTACTGATCTAACACACATACGCTGATATCAATAAATCCTAACTGGGGAGGTCCCATTCTCTGGGATTTTCAGGGGTCCAGCCAGGTCAGTGGGCAGGCCTGGTTACAGAACTGACCATAAAGTTGTTGTAATAACATATTGTACAAACTCCCACGGCACACCTAGACTAGCCTTAAGGCACACTAGTGTACCCTGCCACTTTTTTGAGAAACACTGATCTATAAGATAATTTTCATGTATTTCCAGGGATGCAGAATGTTGGGTTTTTGCAGATATACCTCCAAACATATTTTGCTGATACTTATCTCGATACTGCTGTTTACACAGTCCGGCCTTAACCCTCCTTTAATTTACTACCTTACTATAAAAAAAACTGCCATTAAATCACCATACATCAATGTTTTTTTTCTCCTTTTCTTTCATAAATCTCTTTAACAACTCCAGACTTGCTTTAAACTACCAAACATTCAATTATTCTCAGAATTTTAACTCTTTAAATGCCAGTTTGATTATTTGAAATATTTCATTTTTACTGCAAAAAAACACAAAAAGTGGTTTATGTTCCATATAATAAACAAATAAATAATTTTTTGTATGTGTACATTTTTGCCTTGAAGGTGTCCAGAGGGTGCCCTAATGTTAAAGCTGGCACTAAGTAAAAAATTAAATTGCAATCAAATCAATTTTATTGCTAATTTTTGACCCATCCATTACTCTTATCAGCACCAAAGCCCCTTCTTTCTACTATTAATTTTTTGGAAAATAATTCACTTTTTGTGTTTTTTTTGTGGTAAAAAAATAAAATATTTCAAATAATCAAACTGGCATTTAAAGGGTGAAAATCTTGAAAATGTTTGAATGGTAGTTTTGAGCAAGTCTGAAGTTGTTTAAGAGATTTATGAAAAACTAGAAAAGCACTCGGAGAGCGGGACCTCCGCCATTAGCCTTATCTCCCACTAGTGAAGAACCCTTTAAGAAATGCCTGGATCCGACCCCATGTGCCCCCCACCACGGCATTCACCGATTACTCCCTCCCCGGTGGGGTGGAAACACAGTGAGGCAAAGCATTGGCTTCGCTATGGGTGGACTGTCATGGTAGAAGCATTGCCTGCCGGTGCCAACAGATGCACTGACAGTCTCACCCATGGTCTCACTGGACAACTGGAAGTCATGGCAGAGGGTGAATATTCCTCTATTCCTCCCAGCATTGTGAGTATTCTCACTACAATTCGCTGTCTTTCTCTCTGTTATGCTCTGACTCATTTCCTCAACCAGGCTTGCGTCTTTCAAACTCTATAAACTCCAAAACTTTGAATAGAAACACACCAAAAATGCTGCTGGGATTGAAGTTACTCATGTCCGCCATCTCCTGGTGTAAAGTGGTAACAGTGCAGACCTCCACCATCAGCCCTATCTCCCAATAGTGAAGAATCCTTTAAAAACCTTCCTAGATCCAGACGGTAATCTGGATCACTCACAGAATCTAATCAGTTCTTCCTTTTGCCATTTCTGAATTTTCTGACAATTTCATCAAAATCCGTCCATAACTTTTTGAGTTATGTTCCTAACAAACTAACTAACAAACGAACAAACCCTGCCAATCACATAACCTTCTTGGTAACAAAGTAGAATAAAATATTGACCTATGCTGATTTAATGGCAGTGTTTTGTACGTTTACATTTTTGCCTCGAAGGTGTCCAGAGGGTACAAAATGCATCAATAGAGTATAAATGACATGTAAGAGTAAAACATGTTGGATTTCAAAAATCTAACTAGAAAGAAAATTTCCTGCAAAAATTCATGCCACAGGCTGTAAAACTGCCAAATGATCACAATTTAAAAAAAAAAAAAAGCTTGAGAAAAATGGGCAAAAATGCCTGAGGAGGGCATAAGGGTTAAATTTAACAAACTGGACTAGGAATTTGAACTATTTGAGCCAGACTTAATGCCACTGCTGTCTCAATTTAAAACGTTTTTCCCTCATTGACAGTTGATACTTAATAGACTCAAAACACAAAAACTCCTGAGCTCAGTGTAGGAAATGATGAGGGGCATCTGACTGCAGACCTCCATGGTGGGGCAACCCCAACAATGGGGCAGGAAGTGAAGTACTAACACTTGTTGGGGTTTTCCTTAGTGTCTGGTGTGTTATGGTGTGGTCGAGGTCCTCTTGGAAATGGTTGTAGTCATTCTCAAATGACAAAATAAACCTAGTGGAAGAATTGTCCTGCCATTTTGAACTCCCAGTAATCTCTTTTCAAAGAGGTTTATGTTATGCTGACATCGCCCGCTTCTGTCATTTTCTCTCCTGGTATTTGTCAGGTAGATGTCAGCATTTGTAAAGTAACTGGAAATAAAATAAATGACAAATACTATTGTTAGATTTGTTTGATTATAGTCAGTTTTTCACAGCGGGAGAGCTGAGAATTAAGAGTCAACACCATGCAGCTCTCTACTCGGTATTTTATTGGATTCTGGCAGCACAAAGGAAAAAGTTCTTGCCAAGCTTTGAAGTTCAGAAAGCAGTTTTTAAAATTCACATCATGCTTTGGAAAGTCATTGATTTCCTTTTCTATTTGAACCAAAAAAATCACGAGATTTGGATGACTTTAATGTCTGGTCCACAATTTTATTTTTTATTTTTTCAAATACTTTTCGTATCACTAAGCCTGTTTAACTAGTAAAAGTAATTTTATCTCAGTTTAACTGTTGGTGGAACAAATCACACTTGATTTTTGATCAGTTTGGATCACATTGGAAGACATTTTATGACCAATTTATGCAGAAATCCAAGAAATCCCGAGGGTTCACATACTTTTTCTTGCAACTGTAGACTGACATTTGCATCGTATAATGGCTGATATTAAAAGACGATTTATGCCAATATTTACAGCTGGTATCGGCCAAAATTTGTAGATGATATATGCCAATATTTACACCTCAGTGAGGCTGATGTTTCAAGTCGCTTAAGGCCAATATTTACAGCTGATCCTGACTGATATTTACTGGTAGTGTAGGCTGATATTTATAGCCAACAGATGCACGTACAAGCCAATATTGAGAAAGAGCTTTACTGCCTATAGAATAGGCTAATAATAACAGCTGATAAAGATTAGTATTTGCAGGCATTATGTGCTGATATTTACATTATATTATGGCTGGGATTTATAGCTGATTTATGCTGATATCTACAACAGGGATAAGCAAATATTAAAAAAATGATACATGCCAATGTTATACCTGAATGAGGACAATATTTACTGCTGAAATAGACCATTCTTTACAGCAAATATATGGACTGGTATTTATCAGCAATATAAACTGACATTTACAGCTGAAATAGACCAGTATTTACTGCTGCTAAAGACCAATATTTACAGCTGAAATAGACCAATATTTACAGCTGATATAGACCAATATTTACAGCTGATATAGACCAATATTTACAGCTGATATAGACCAATATTTACAACTGCTATAGACCAATATTTACAACTGCTACAGACCAATATTTACAGATGATATAGACCGATATTTATAGCTGATATAGACCAATATTTACAACTGCTACAGACCAATATTTACAGCTGATATAGACCGATATTTACAGCTGATAGAGACCGATCTTTACAGCTGATATAGACCAATATTTACAGCTGATATAGACCGATCTTTACAGCTGATATAGACCGATATTTACAGCTGATAGAGACCGATCTTTACAGCTGATAGAGACCAATATTTACAGCTGATAGAGACCGATATTTACAGCTGATAGAGACCGATCTTTACAGCTGATATAGACCGATATTTACAGCTGATAGAGACCGATCTTTACAGCTGATAGAGACCAATATTTACAGCTGATAGAGACCGATATTTACAGCTGATAGAGACCGATCTTTACAGCTGATAGAGACCGATATTTACAGCTGATAGAGACCGATATTTACAGCTGATATAGACCAATATTTACAGCTGATATAGACCAATATTTACAGCTGATAGAGACCGATATTTACAGCTGCTATTGACTGATATTTACAGCTGATATAGTTTGTTTATATTGGCAATTTTAGGTATCAGTATCTGTTGATACCAATAACACATTTTTTAAGCTGACATTCACTGATACTAATTTTATGTCAATAAAATTGTGTATCCCTTATGTTTGATACTGACAACACAAGATTTGGGACTCTCTAGGGAGCAGTAAACTAATCGTATTGATACTGAGGATCATTTTGATAATTATCAGTTGCAACAGTTCACCAGCCGGGCCCAAACTCAGCTCTAAAATTGCCTGGTAAGCCTAACCAGCCATAGTCCTGCCAGTCTCAGTTAGAATTTTAGGTTTTGGATTAAAGTTTGAATACTTGGCACAGTAAAACAGTAAAATCTTAAATCACACCAACTTTCTTACAATTTTTGAATGAATTAAAATCACTCAGCTTCATTCCTGCTCTTTGAAAACCAACACAAAAATGTGTCTAATGAAAAATTTTACAACTTTTCAGTCTTTGGTTTGTTCATGCTGAGCAGCTTTGTCCAGACGTGCTCCTCCTCATTTAAAAGCAGTTTCTCTCTTTGTAATATTTCTTAACCAGCTAAGCTGAAGAAAGTTGTTTTTCACCCCATTGTGTGTGATCATGTGTGTGTTTCTGTTTGTGTTCACTCCTCAGTGAGTGGGTGTGTTTGTTTCCAACACCAGTTATTATCACAGCACTAATTACCCAGGGGAATTGTGGGTAAACAAATCATTCTAAAGAAAAGAAGCCCATGGAGAAGAAGGAAGAGGAGGAGTGTCGGTGCATGAAAACAAAAAAAGTGAAGAGGCTGCTTTGAGAGGCGACTTGAAAGGATGTCCTCCAGCCCGGATTCAAAGCACAAATCTGACTCCAATCACAGCGCCGCTGTCAGAGTGTCAGGAACGCCGCCGTCATCCTCAGCTGCTCCAGACTCGAACACCTGATCCAATTACGCCGTTATGAAAATGTGTGGGACGTAATTGGATCAGGTGTGTTAGCGCAGGAGCAACACCTCACAGCACAGGTGCTCTTTAAGGAAAGTCAAAGAGACAGGACAAGAGGATGTTAGGACGGGACGTCTGCAGAACACCCAGCCTTCATTTCCTGCTAACACAGCTCAGTGCATTAGGCGGCTGTGTTTTTAATGCATTGCTAATGTTGCTTTAAACAAAGCCAGAGACGGAGGCTTTGTTCAAACTGCACACAAATCAGTTTCCAAAATCTTTAAGGGACATTCAGCAATAATCCTAGCAACAGATCAGGTTGAATTTGTGTTGAAACATCACCAACGATCAAGTTTGTTTGTAACGACCTGACTGTCACAAATTACACTTTACATTCATTTCTAAGTATCCCCTACTATCTTAGTTGTCCCTATTGAGCTGGCAGTTGAATAAATGTTTGCACTAGTTAACTTATTTCTCAGGGAGACTCTTCTATGCTGATGTACATATCCGTCCACAAGTATCCTGCTTAGCTGCTCTGATGTACCTCCATTACTCTGGATTTGATGTAATCAGCGCTCTCTAGTGACAGAACTAAATCAGATTAGAGCAGCTAGAGTGTCTGGACAGAGACGAATCTGTAGAAATTTAATTTGAATCATATAACAAACCCACAAATGTGGCCGGGATCAAATTTTCAAAAGTGACTTTTCATTTCATTTTCCTCGATCAAGACTTTTAGACGTGGATCGGCAGGTTTTCAAAGGTCTCACATTATCAGCTGGATGGATGTCAAACTGAAAAATGTCACATTTTAATGACAGATAGTTTTGAATTTCATCACCTCTGCAGAAATAAAATTTATAACAATAAACCAAACACTGAGTCTTTAGTAAAGATGTAACTGTGTAGGTTTGAGTTCTCCAAATATAAATATTTTATGTTAAGCATTGATTTAATTGAGGATGGTGAGGATAAAAAGTTCAATAAAACCTGAAATTTATGAGTACAGGGAATATGGACCATCATATCCGGCAGTTTTCAAACCTTTTTAGCCTAAGATATACCTAAGATCAAGCATGAGGCAAACATATTCAAACTAGGGCTTAACAATTTGGGAAAAAAATCTAATTGTAATATTTTTTCCAATATTGCAATTTAATATTCCTCATCTCATGAATTTTACAACAAAAACAAGCAATGATTCATTCTAAACTATAACCAACATAATATTAGATTAAACTAGGGCTTTAAAATTTTGATAAAATATCTAAATGTGATGCTTTTGTCTCATTTTGCAAATTAGACATGAACTGTTGTATTTAAAGGGAATAATAATTTTTTATAATTCTCATATTTAACAAGAAAAACACACAAAAATGAAGAAAATAAGAATTCTTTTGTATTTTGTATTTTGGCACAAATTTCAGGTTAAAGAAACATTGCACCTTCTGCAATTTGAAAATTGAAGCAGGCCATATTGCAATTTAATCTAATTTGCAATTAATTACCCAGCCCTATATTTATATCACTATATAGCATTATATTTTAGCATTAAAAATATCATTTGGGTTAAAGAGCTTCTACATATTGGTGTATTAACCATTGCAGAAACATAAAAAATGATTTTGGTAATTACCAGTGGTTAGGGTGGTCTAATAAATTTGTTAAGTAAATAATAAATTCCTGGATCACAGAGAATCAAATTGGCAAATGAAAAATTTAATTTTCTCCTAATTCTTTTTTGCAATTTTAGCATATATATCTCATAGAAATAATGCAGTTAAAGTCCAAAACTCTCCAGTAGGCCAAAACACCACATTTTTACATTACCTCTTCCAAGTTCCATGCCACTAGAGGGTTATCAGGACAAAATAAGAGAGATTTTCCAAAAAAATATCCAGGCAAAATCCCCTCTTGCACCATTTTGGCCCGATTTGGCCCGATTTGGCCCAGTCTCTGCCATTTGAAAAATCTCAGGTATCAAACTTTTATGCCATTATAGGTGGTCACTGCATCATGGAATTCTTTTTTCCCCCCTCAAATCACCCAGACCTCCATATAGTTCTCTTTCAAAGGAAGTCTTACAAAGGAACTAAAGTTTGGCACCAAGAGGAGCAGATTTATTTTCAATGGCACAAAAAACAACACAAAATAAAGTGCAGAAAACTAAAAAACTGTTGAAACAAATGGAAACTGCACAAACATGACTAGAATTTTCAGTAGAGGCTGGACTTTCAAATGAGACCATGTTTGTGTCTGTAGTACCAGGCATAGGGGGCAGAAGTGTCTGGCTACGTAACACTACGGCTACTTTGATATGTGGTCATTGAGTTGAGTCCTTTTTGAGTTGGATGTGGTTTAGGTAAAAATGGTTTATTTTGGTTTGTAGCTGAGCTTCTTCCGTCTAATTTGATGTGTAACATGACTATTTTTATGCAAAAATTAATGCACAGAGCAAGTTTGTTTGGATCAAGCCTAGCAGGACCAAATTTGGCTTTGGCTTAAGAGGTTAGAAATGTTGTCCAGTTCTGACAAAACTGCTACTGTGGCTAGGTCCGAGCTAACCACTCCACTAGCAGCCATTGTAAACAACCACTCACCACAGCAACTAACCCTTCCCCGATCACATACTCATGCCGAAGCAGGTCGGCAGAAGAGCAAAAACATCTTTAGCATCATAAAAATCATAAACTGCCACTGTGTTGTCAGAAGGCATGGGGATGTAGGGTTGAGTGTCATCAGCATAGCTGTGGAAATTAATGTCGTGCTTCCTGATGACATTTCCTAGAGGTAACATATACAGACTAAAAAGTATAGGGCCTAAAACTGAACCTTGGGGAACACCACATTTCCCCAGTGAATCCCAGCATTCACACAAAATTTTCTGTCTTTACGGTTCGATTCAAACCAGCTAACAACAGTGCCAAGGACGCCAATAAATTAAGGAGTCTGTTTTGAAGAATTGTGTGGTTTACGGTGTCAAAGGCTGCACTCTGGAAATATATATCCATCTTCAGAAGAGGCTGGACAATAGTGTGAAAGCAGAAGAGGATAATTAACAATGGCGTGGGAAAATAAAGCCATTAAAGTTTTTAAAAAGGATGCCAGGATGGGATCAAACTTTCACATCTAAGAGACAGTGCATGGCACAGATGGTATAGTGCAGGCCTATTCAATTAGTGGCCCAGAACCAACCCCTAAGTGGCCCAGACTGTGGTCATGCCAGAAGTGCAGAGGGCAACCTGTTTCACAAGTTTTCATATATTTCCACAGTATATGAGACTATGAACGTAACACTCCACGTAGCCTAACAACAGTCTACCTACAATGCACTGCGTTGTTTTGAAACATGGCTAGCAATGCTAAAAGAAGTAGCCCCAAAATACCGAGCATAAAGCACGTCCTTTCAACTGCAGCTACAACCGTGCAAATTTAGTTTGTATGCACTTTAAGATATGCCGGGGTAAGATGTGACTAAAATTATTATTTACAGAGTTTCATTTTATTTTTTCAGTCTATTTATTTCATCAAGTGAAATAAAACATTTCTGCTACCTCAGGTTATGTTCAAATACAGCTCTGTCGTTGTGCTTTTCTGCACCTTTTCATGTACTTTTGTTATGTTTCCAAATTTAAAAGGGAGACTATGAATGAAAAGTGCATATTTATCATCAAATTGATCTGTATTGGTTTGAAATTTGACATTACCAGCTGCTTACTGGGCGCTGAACATGTCTGGCCCAGCTACTTTTCTTGATTTTAAAATTTGGCCCAGTTGAACTTGTAATTGAATAGCCCTGTAGTTGTCAAGTT
Source organism: Cheilinus undulatus (assembly GCF_018320785.1). Classification (NCBI taxonomy): domain Eukaryota; kingdom Metazoa; phylum Chordata; class Actinopteri; order Labriformes; family Labridae; genus Cheilinus; species Cheilinus undulatus. The sequence goes on along the minus strand of NC_054888.1, from coordinate 20,952,358 downwards.
ATGCCTGCTGCTCTTTTCCCCCACTCACTCCTCAGTTCCTGACCGCTGTCCTCATCTCTGAATAAAGCTTTAGAAAATCAAAATACATAAAAAAACAGAAAGAAAGAAAAAGGCACTGCATGTCCTGTGATATAAAGATTGCAAAAGACCATATAGTGATTCCAATAAAATTTCAATTTAGTGTTCAGCCCTTGCGGGGGTTATCAATAATTGCAGGCAACCTCCTACCAACTGTTTTAATTGCACAATTGCAATTTCCAAATTTGCAAACATTTTTGCAACAGTATGAGGAAGTTTGCCTGCAGTATTCATACTGCAGGCTAGGACCTTTTTATTTGTCACTGTGACATCAAACACTTATCAGTATCATTTGATTTTTGTTATTAATATCTATATACTCCTCTAAAATGAAAATTCCCCATCCAGACTAACCATTTCAAATAGATGTTGCAGTAAATCCTCCACTATGATAGAGCGGCTATATCTACCATGTCAGACTTCACAGTCAGCCACGTTCACTGAGGCTCTACTGCTCACCAGAAACTAATTCAGCCTCTCATCACCACAAACTGTGCTTGTGTGTTTATGTGTGTTTATGTGTATCGGCGAGTCACTCACACGGCTAACATTTATTCTCTCTGCCACTCCTTTTCCCTCTCATCTCAGTGGATGCAGACATCACAGGACTCACTCAGTCTGAGCGTTGAACCGACCGCGTTATGAATGAAACTCCACGCCTACGTTCGCAGACCAGCCCCGCACACATACACACGGGCGCTCACATGTAAGACACACGGCGCCGTGTTTGTCGAAGACATGTTGTTAGAAGATATGAAGCGAAGGCAGAGGGGGAAATCTGAGTGGTGACAAGGAGAGGAAATGGAAGGAAGACAAGTGGAAACATAAGGCTGACAGGATCGCTCTGTAGCTTCTTTTTTAAACTGGAGGGAACTTTGAGGAGATTGATTTTTACTGAATAAAACAAAAATTTATCTGCAAACATTTTAATAAAGAAGCAGTTATTTCATCAACATTTCAAACAGTTGTTCTCAAATGTCAATGTAGTGGAAGCGCTGTGAGCTGGCAGGTGTTTAGAACATTGCAGAGTGGCCTGTTGCAAACAGTTGCAGGAGCTTTGGTCTGAACTGGACTTGAGGAAACAGCCCCGAAACGTGATGCTGTTTTTGTCTTTTGGCACAAAATCTTCAGGCGTCTGCTAGAAACGGAGATGAATTGCCCATTTTCACCTGAAGACGATGAACTTTTTGGACTGACCCAGCCTGAGTCCAGACCTGAATCCTGCTGAAAATCTGTGGCGTGACCTGAAGAGGGCTGTGCACGGGAAAAGTTGGTTCATTTTAGGTTTCCTCCTGACTCCTCAACAGTCGTGGTGGCGGGTCAGCTCATACTGTGAGACTGACAAGCTTTGCATCGTGCACGATTGATATGCTCAAACTATACAGTCCAGTGATCGTGTCCTCTCACTGCACGAGGAAAGTCGGGGCAGAAATCTGTGTTTTTAAAAAATCTAACATGCTGAGGTTGAAGTCGGATCTCTCTCCTGCTATCTTTATCTCATACACACACACATGCACACAGCATCACCACCAAAGTCTCCTGGTAGGCATATTTCCTGCTCGTCTATTTCCTTTATTATGGGGCTAGAATTAGAAAGTCATTCCTGCTGTTTCCATGGTGATTTAGCACGTTTTCTGACAGTTTACAATGAGGCAGAGCAATTTAGGAAAATAATGTCATTGTGATTTTTTTCCCCCAATATTGTGATTCAACTTTAATGTGCAATTATTATTTATTTTTCACAATGACGACAATATTGTGCCGATTAAACTAAAGCTGGACAATTTTTGAAAAAATACCTGATCCAGATTATTCGGACCCTTGCAACTCTGACATGAATTGTTTTATTGAAATTAGTGATTATTTTGTCTTCATTATGTTTGATAAGAAAGATTTTTTGGTGCAGATTTTGCATTTGATAATTGCAGTGGGAAATACTGCAGTTTAATCTAGATTTTGATGAATTGCCTCAAAGTTGAGGATTCTGCTCGGGGCTCTGCTCTCACTGTGGGAGTGTCTGCAGCCGACCAAAATACCAAACATGCCAGAAATCCATCCGACCAGTCGGGAGCAGCTGGTAGGGCTGTAGTCGGATCCCTCTGTATTGTATGAAATTTGCACAGTGTATGCCTGGCTATCATGAAATCAAAATGTGCTTTAATGATATTAGTGCTAGGGCTGTGCACACTTATGCAATCAGGTTTTGTTGCATTTTTTAAAAAACTCTTTCTCCTAGAAGATTTTCTATTGAGCTGTGAGTTTTACAAGTTACATTACATGTGAAAAATCTCTGAAATTATAAATCTTTTTCTTGTTATTTTACACCAAAAAAATGCAAAGTTTAAACGGGTGTGCATTCCTTTATGTGCCACTGTACTGAGAGGCACATTTCCCCTAATGAAAAGCTGCATACAGAGATATATAACTCCTTTTTACATGTTTTTGTTGATTGGTTCTTTAGGGCATAATCAATGTTTAACAATCATACTTGTGTCTTTTTTTACCCACTTTATTGACACAAACTCTTCTCTCTTTTCTTGCTTGTGCAGATTTAGGGTCTCAGAGCCAGCTTTTCAGTTTAATACAAATTTAAGAGAACTAAAAGAATATTTTCATTCTACTTCATATGCTGATGTTGGGGGCAGTAGAAACTATACTTTGCTGTATTTATTTTTTTTCCAATACAACCCCAATGGTATTCAAAGATGGACAAATAGAGAAGATATGCAATGCACCAAAGCATTTAGCATTAACCCCTTAACGCCTGTTGTTGCATATTTGATACATACTTTTATGATACCTCTATCTAATCAATACACTCAATAAATTACTCAAAAAAACTGCTAAATACAATCTGATAAATGATAAAAATGCCCTCAAGTGGATTATCAGTTACCAAAAACACCTGATGAATGAAATGAGATACTAAAAATATATTTGTGAAATTTTATGGAAATTTGATTGTTTTTTTTAATTACAGTAGAAAGGTAAATAACCATTTCAGTTCCAAAAAATTAGAATTTTCTGGTCATTATTTGTGTTTTCCGGCTTTAAGGGGTTAAAGTGAATAAAAGATAAAGCATTTATATGCTTTAAGGTAGCAGAATACCACAAATATTTTATTCTTTTCACCTGGAATTCATCTTGTTAGATCCACACCTTATCAATCAGACTAAAGTCGAAGATATTAGGCTAAAGGCCTTGGCTTGATATAATAAAGAAACTGGAGAAGAACCAATGCTAAGGGAAAAAAAGATGCATTCTTAAGTGTTAATATTACTTTAATACGGTCATACGGCCAGTAGTGATCAGCTCGCCTCCCAGCTCCCACAGCCAATCACAGCTCTTTCTCTACACAGCGGTGCATGTAGATATGGCATACTTCTCTCTAACCCCTGCTTGTATTAATGCTGATGCACCACACTGCAGCTGCTGACAAAGCTTAGCCTCCTCCACCCCAGCCTCCTCCTTTATAGCATAAAGCTTGTTAAACCCTCATATTCAGATTCATGCTATCTTATTGTAGTCAATGTGCATTGTCATAAACGTATCTATTCATACGGGGGTTTCTAGCCATGCACTCCTTGGAAAGCATGCTGCCTGACTAACCAAGGGAGCATTTTTAGAGCAGAGCCTTCTCCGCCAAGTAAAGCTGTATGTACATTTTGCAATAAAATGGTTAAATGTATGATAAGTGTTCCTGAGTGAATGATATTGCACATGAAGTCTTCCTCTTAACTATGATTAAAATCTAGCCAGTGTTAATTTTGGCAGCCATTTTTAATTTTAGTTTAGTTTTAGTCTTTAAGTGAAATGTCTTTTAGTTTTAGTCACATTTTAGTCATTTCTACCCTTTTAAGTTTTAGTCTGGTTTTAGTCCATAAAAAGTCCTCACATTTTAGTCTTTACTTTAAGCCTGAGAACTTATTTTCTTGCCTAAATCTGGTACCAAATCATGGTGGTGTGTTCTCTGCACCCTGTCAAACCTGGGGTCCCTGCTTTCTACAGCTGAGAGGCAAAATAGCTACAGCTACATTGTTTTTTTGACAGATTTACCCACAGTGGAGAAATATCATGGATTTTGAATGTCTGCTGAAAACTACATTCCATTTTAGTCTAGTTTTAGTCATCTTGATGAAAACTAAGCTTAGTTTTTGTCAGTTTTAGTCATCAGAGATCTATTTTTGTAAGTTTTAGTCTTGTTTTTGTAGTGGAAAAAAAGGCTGTTGATGAACATTTTTAGTCATAGTTTTAGTCGATGAAATTAACACTGATCCAGCCTCTGCCTGTGTTTATTTGCTCACTTCTGCTATCTGAAACTTTCTGTGTTAAAAACAGAATCCTCAAACTTTCACTCTCAAAATTTTAACTTTGGCTAAGATATGAAGTCAGCAACATTTTCTCTCACCTTGATATGCCACTGAATGTTTTTTAGCACCTGCTGAGCGCAGTAGGATCTAGACTGAAGCAAAGTCATTGTTTGCCTTGCAGACATTTTACTGTTTTTTAAACGGGCTTCGCATTTATAAAGTTTAATTTCTGAATCATTTTTACCCTTCAGATTTCAATCAAGGTTCTTCATCGTTGACTGCATTAAACCAATCGACTTTGGGCTCCCTTATTTTAAGATGTCTCTTAGACCTGAGGACTAATGAGGAAAATCAGGATTGGTGATAAAGAAATAAACAAAAGGATGAAAAATTTGGCTGAATTGGTACTGTTCGGGCTCCTGGGTCCTCTTGAGCAGACAGACCGGGGCTCCAACAGTCTGAGTCACAGGCGCTGGCATGAAGGAATACATTTCCATTTCTAATCTTGGCTGCTGGACAGTCAGCACTATTCAGATCTCAAAAACAAGCAGATTTTAGGGGAGAGCTGCTGAAAACAAGCCTTTGTCATGATCTAGATGAGTCTCATGACCACAGAAACCTGACTCGATTTATAGTTTCGAAAATGCTCCAATTAATCTTCTTTAGGAGATCCGTCTGACTTTGTCTATTATTCTAATATCAAAGATATGAGGAGCGTGGTCTGTTTTTGGAGGGTTCAAGGTTCACATTCATCCACCTTTGAGACCACATGAGATGTCAGCATGTTTGGAAAGATCTACTGTTTTCAGGATGTGGCTGAAAAATGCTGAAATACGTGTTAGGAAGGTGGATGGGGTTTAAAATAATTTTTAAAATCCTTTTTAGACTTCACATTGAAAAACTGACAGATAAAAAGGTGTTAAAAGTTGAGCCTGGAAAAGGGAAGCAACAGAGAAGAGGACTATGGCAGCATCAAGACGACAACCTGATGATAAAGAGGATTCACATCTCATCAATTAAATCATGATTGACAAACTATAGAGCAAATGCAGTTTTTAATGTCACGTCTCTGTCCTTCACTGAGGCTGAAAAATAAAGATTTTAACACATGTTGAAATTCTAGACAAATACCACTTGGGTTTTAAAGGGTTGTAAAGGGTAGATGCAGGAATGAAAAGGTGAAGAGTTTATCTCCTTTTTCTTGATTAAGACCTAAAGAGGGAGAAAAACTGTTAAAAAGAGGCACCAACGCCCAACAGTTTTGTCTGCTTAATTATTACCTCCGCCAAGGAGGTTATGTGATCGGATGGGTTTGTTCGTTTGTTAGTTTTTTTGTTAGTTTGTTAGCAACATAACTCAAAAAATTGAGGATTGATTTTGCTGAAATTTTCAGGAAATGTCAGAAATGGCTTAAGGAAGAACTGATTAGATTTTGGGAGTGATCCGGATCAACGTCTGGATCTAGGAATTTTTTAAAGGATTCTTCACTATTGGGAGATAAGGCTAATGGTGGAGCTCTGCACTGTTACCACTTTACACCAGGAGATGGCGGACATGAGTGACTTCAATCCCAGCAGCATTCGTGGGTGTGTTTCCATTCAAAGTTTTGGAGTTTAGAGAGTTTGAAAGACACACGCCTGGTCGAGGAGACGAGTCGAAGCGTAACAGAGAGAAAGACAGCGAATTGTAGCGAGAATACTCACAATGCTGGGAGGAATAGAGGAATATTCACCCTCTGCCATGACTTCCAGTCGTCCAGTGTGACCATTGGTGAGACTGTCAGTGCATCTGTTGGCACCGGCAGGCAATGCTTCTACCATGACAGTCCACCCGTAGCGAAGCCAATGCTTTGCCTCACTGTGTTTCCACCCCACTGGGGAGGGAGTAATCGGCAAATGCTCTGGTGGGGGGCACATGGGGATGGATCCAGGCATTTTTTAAAGGATTCTTCATTACTGGGAGATAGGGCTAATGGCGGAGGTCTGCGCTCTCCGAGTGCTTTTCTAGCTAGAGATGTTCACGGTAAAATTTGTTTATCAAATTAGCCAGTGAGTCAGGTAAACTAATCACCTTTAATTTCTTATAAGCACAGACTTGAAATCCCAGTCTAATAATCTATTAAAGTGTAATAAACCTCCCTGCCTCTAGAGGTCACTGTAGCTTCAGTTAATGGAACTTATTTTACATCACACATTTTTATTTCATAATAGATTATATTATATAAAGACACTTGTCTGGAAGGTCCAGCCACTGGTTTATCAGTATTAGTGTATCAGTATTCCTGGCTAACATTACACCATGAAGACAAAAGTTGTGTTATACTGTTGTTACACTGGTTCCTTTGGTTGCACCAGTTTGGAGAACGCAGCCTAAGGTCAAAGAGAAATATGTAGTATTAAAAGAGCATGTTATACAGCGGTAACATTTGCTTTAAACAGAAGATTTTTGTCAGCGCTCTCTCCCTACTCAGACAAAAGTAGAAGTTAATTTCAGTGGGAGTAGCAGAACCAGGAAGTGTGCTACATTTTGACTAAAAAAGTCAATTTCCTGTCTCACCTCCCAGCTGACATCTTCACACCCACACCCACCCAAACACCCCGATACGCACACCCACAGACACACAACATGCCAACACTCATCACTCTGGTCTCATTCACACACATAGTCCCAAACTCATCAGCACTTTTTCCCACTTTCCCCAGCATGCTCCATAATTATCACGTAGCAGCTCATTGCACACTGCGCCATCTGTTAGCCATACTCACACGCACACCCAGAAGGCCCACACACGCACACGCCACACGTACATGCACAACCACACACTGCCAGATGCTCGGGATCTGGGATTAATAAGAGAGTTCTTCCATGTATAACTAAGTTTGCAGCATATCATTAACAATTTGCAATAAGAGGATAAAGATTGTCAGAGAGAGCAGAAGCGTGAATTTAGGAGCATGATAAAGCTCAAGAGAGGGGAATCAAATAAAGATAAATGCATGAAAAATACCAACACCACTCTGTTTCACTCCAACAAAATATTTGAAATTTTTCACATTGATTCTCGTCCTGAAAAAAGCTTTTGACTAGAGTAGATACACAGAAAAGAAATAAGACATTTTTGAGATGTTGAAGCTGCTGAATAGAGCCGAGGACTGTGTTCTACAGTTTTTAGTCTTGTCTCACACTTCTTGACTAAATCGTTGCATCATTTCAATGATCTGTTCCTGCTTTCAACTTGTCAAAGAGGGCTGAAAATAACGCAAAATTAACACTTCACCAAAGCAAATGCAGAAATCCAAAGACAGCATGAGTTTGATGTTTCATTGTTTGCAGAACGAGATCGATTTCCAGTTTCTGTCCTGGCCGATAGATTGATGTTTATGCATTCTCCTACGTCATCTTTACATCTTCATTGCTGTTTGTTTGGGATAACAATGCTTTCCAGACGGTTTGGTTTGTTTGACCAAGCGCAGCGTGAAAGTGAACCAAACCACATGAAACTGCAACAATTAGGTTGTTTCCTCCGAACGGTCCAGTTCAGTTCGGTACTGCACGGCACGCATTCTTTTACATTTCCATAAATCAAAGATGGAAAGGGTATCGTCCTTCCATAGGGGTACCAATCTTACCTATCTGTCCCAAATAGGTGGAGCTACACACACGACAACAAGGGTTTGCACTGATGTCACATCAGTGGCTCTGGGCTGCAAAACAAAACAGGGAAGTCTGCTCTGTGAGGAGTGGGCAAAAACGGGAGAAAAACAACTGTTTAAGTTGTGGGTATTTGGACTCAACAGAGATCCACTGTTTCCTGGACTGCTGACATTTTTACGAGGGCATAAATCAAGTTTCCTGACGTTTATCTGGACCTGATATCAAGTACATGAAGCAGAGTCTGAAGGCACACATCTGCTCCGTTCATGGATTCGAACGCGGTGTTTTAAATGTGGTTGAAAAAACAATTCATGTTGCCCAGAATCAAACCAAGTCCCCCGGACTATAAGGTGTGAAAACAACCTACGCCTCTCTAAAATGCTCCTTTCTTACTCAGTCATGCTACTGACATTTTGCCATGTAACCTGATCATTTGCAAAATGCTTCTCCAGCTTTTACTTTTCCAGCATTTTGTTGTCCCACCCCAACTTTTTTGAGATGTTTTACTCAAGTGGCAAAATGAAGCCACTGCAGTAGTGCAAAAAATTGCAATACAGTGAGTGTCCACTTGAGGCTGGCTGCAGGAACACCATAAGTCCTGTCTGGGAACTTGTTAAACAGCCGCTTTTGACACTAGAAATAAACTGGTTTACAGCCTGGTTCAAAACACCAAACATGTCTCATTAGCTAGTGTCTTCATGTGCTCTCACTGTACAGGGGGGTGAATTTTTTTGTACCACTATTGTTTAGATTATATTGAGGAAAAACCTCACTGCGGGCAGAAGCTACGTTTCTGTCAACCAGAATGCCAGCTAGCTAGCTGACAGGAAGTCGAGTTTAGTGGACATTGAGACCACGATTTCAATATGGAAGATGCAGCGGATTGGCTTCAAGAGCTGTTTGAGTCCGCCTATTGTAAGCAGACCGCTGACGTCACTCAGAGTTCTTTTACAGTCTGTAGCTTTGCTGCAATCAAATTCTAAATGTGACCAAAGCCAGATAAAGTTCCTGCAAGTCGGCATTCCGGTGGTTGAGAAAAATGGATACAAAGTTGTTTTCTTCAAAATGATCATTTTTCGTTTTTTTCTCATTTTATGCAAGTCCGACATTTAAACTACTCATTCGATGAAAAAAGTAACACAAATGCGATATTTAAAAGCGTTAATTTTGTGTTTAAAAATGCCCTCTTTTCGTAGTTTCTGTGGGGAGATTGAGGGGAGGGGAAAGCGAAACTGCTGGGTGATAACTGGCCACTCAGCCTGCCATTGTTCCCAGTTTTGCCCATTGAGATGGACAATAACAAACACCACGTGGCTCAAACGCCACCCCCCCTTGGCACGTAACCACAGCTGTTTCTAGTTATCACCTTTATCAACAAGCCTCAAGATGCACCCTGCAGTGAAGAAAAGTAGAAGAGACGATGAAGAAGCAGCAAGAATTATCAACAGACTTGGGATGGCTTCAGGATCACTTGACAGTGAAAGTTTGATGACGGCGGATTTCCTATGGGAATATTTTGATGAGCGTCACCAGTCCGATTCAGAAGCTTGGTTTGGGTGGACTTAATGTAAATGTGGCTCTATTGTTCACGCCCATTACCTGGCCTGCCTGAAGGTAGGAGAAGTCCTAAAACTTTGAACCTGGTTTTCTCAGAATAAACAGAAACTAGAAGTTAACATTCAAATGAGCATATCTTTGTAAAATAAACTCAGATTAAGGTGTGTAATACACCATTTGAAAGCTTAGAATCTACACTTTCATAATGTGTAATAAACTCAACTCGACTTGCAGGAGTTTTTACCAGCTTTGGTCACAAATGAGCTACTATTTTTCATGAAAAGTCTTAGTTTCAACATCTGATATGCTGTTAATGTTCTATTGTGAATAAAAGAGGTTTAAGAGATTTGAAAATCATTTTACAGCGCCCCAGCTTTTTTGGAATTGGAGTTGTAGAAGCAATGTAAAATTTAAAATTGCTCCGAGTGCATGGCAGTTCCATACTTTGACTTTCTTAGGGTAGGTTGAACTTCTTTGTATGATTGTGGAGATAAAAACAGGCTCACAACAGAAACGTAACGCTGATTTTTTATAACGCAGCTGCAGAGTCATGCGTGCTCTCTTACTGCTAATGTGTTGTTTTTTTATTCATTTAGGACAGAACACAGACTGCATGTTCTACAAAATCACGTTTTTCCCTTCAGACAAAAAAAAAACATAATTACCTTCAATTAAATCAAATTAATTCACCCTCAAACACCTTTTCAAGCACGCTGCATCCATCGATGGTTCAGTACACAATGTTCTCATTTTTTTTAATGCCACAGTGCGTCTAATGTCTTCTTAGACGATGTTAGGTGTTTCTATCAGGAATGCAGAACTATTTGGAGGCACTAAAACGCTTTTATTGCTCCTGTTCAGACCATCTGGAGTGTATTAAGGGTCATTAAACTAGCTTATCTATGACAAAAAAAGCTTGATTTTCAGCTTGGAGGTGATGTGTTGACAGCTGTTGTTTAACATAACTTAAAAGCAGCGCTTTGACTGTCTCCCAAATGTTAGAGCAAAGCCTTCTGGCATTTAAAGAGTAAGTTAGAGGATTAGAATCTGCTTGTATTGACTGTATAATAACTAAACTGTCATGGAGAAATATAATCCAGGCCGCTCAGCCCGCGTTAATGTAAGGTAACGGCTCCAGTTCAGCCCAGGATAAGACAAAGCTGTGATAGCGCCATCATAATGTTTAATGAGCATCTCCTCACACTCTGCTACAGACTACACTACACCTGTCGAGAAATCTCTGGAAGCCAATTAAATATAAAGCCGTGTGATAAATCGAGCACGCCGTATGTAATTTATACGTTGGTTATCATGTAGCTGCCTGAGAATCAGTCACAGAGCTGGAGCACGATCAAACAGACTGACTTTCCCTCAACGCAGCTTTAGAGGGGATTTCTAGTTCTAGAGAGCGAGGGAGAGAGTGTAGGGGGGGACTCCCCCTCTTCAATTATTTACAGGAAGCCCTCATGCATCTGTGACTCTCAGAGACAGGCTGAGAAAGCCCAGCTGAGAAAGCCCAGCAGAGCAGCACAGATCTCCGTTCTGTCTCCTCCCGATTACTCCTCTCTTTCCTCTCATCCCTTTGTCTACAACCTTTCTACTCCTTCCTCTTCTCCGTCTTCTTCCATTAAACATTTTCCTCCTTTTTCTCCTACATCTACGATCCAGTCATTCTTTTAGGTTCTCCGTCTACATGCCGTCTTCCTCCCACTCTCTTTTAGCTTTAACTCCATCCTCCCCGCTCTCGTCTGCAACCTTTTCTGGTCGTTTCTCCACCTTCATCTCTTCTGTCTTCAGCCTTTTTCTTCCTCTCTGCCTTTTTCTCTTCCTTTAACTACGTCAGTGTTTTGTTGCCTTTCCTTAACCTTTTCTTTCTGAAACATATCTCCTCACCTTTTCTTCACATCTACCACACCATCCGTGCCTCCATTTTTAAAATTCTCTCCTTTTTCCTCTTTACATCTTCGTCTTTCCACCTCTTCTTCTGTTGCCTTCTCTCCACCTTTTCCATCCTTCTTATGTCTCTTTTTTTCTTCATAATCTTTCTGAAACATTTATCTGCTTTTTTCTTCGTCTACCTCGCTATCTTAGTCTCCATTTTTGGTAAATTTTTAACATTATTGTCCTCCTCCTCTGTCTTTCCTCCACTCTATTTTGCTCTTGTCTTTTTTGTCGACTTCATCTTGGGTCCTCCTCCAGCTCTGGCTTTTCCTCTCATAAATTTCCCAATTTTTCTTTTTAGCCAAAAATGTTCCCCCCTTTTCTTCAACTTTTCCTCCTCTGTCTCAAACCTTTCCTTCCTTCATCTCCATCTTTTCTTCTGTACTTTTGCTTTCTTCTGCATGGACCTCTGTCCACATCTTCATCCTCCTCCCACTGTCACTTTTCCACATCATTTCTTCCTTCTACCAGAGCCGTTCATCTCCATTTTTGCCTCTTCTCCTCCATTTTTCTGCCCTGTTCTCTAGAAATCTTCTACTTTTGTCTCCATTTTTTGCTTCACTGCTTCACTCCTCCCACTTTAACTTAATCCTTTCCTTCTTTCTTGTGCAACCATTTTTATCGGTGATGCACCGATGCATCAGTGGAGCCTCAGCCAATGGTGGCCTTGTGAACTCTTATCGGCAAAAAATTGCAACGTACGCCGATGACAGGTGCCAGTGTGTTTCAAACATGGAAAACTGTCAAATCAAAAGTGTGTGTTGCTGTGGGAGAAAATGCTACAATATGACACGAGTGATGACAGCTGTCTGACAAGTCTTTGCTACGTAGCACTCACACCCTCCAGATCAGCTGAGTCTGCAGGGCGCCACGTCTCTGATGTTGATGTAATTGGCCAAAAAACGGGAGACTTTAACCATTCTTCCCTCGCAGGTTCTGTCAGGAAAGAAGCTAGAAGTCTGCAGCAGGACGTGTCGACCTGGTGGAATAATAGGCTATGTTTAACAGATGCAAAGCCTCTTGGAACGAAAATGTACATTCACCACATATGCAACGTGCTACGATCTCCCCAAAACTTTAAGTTCACAAGAGTTCATAAACTTTACTACACTTCCCCTTCTTTAAACAACAGACGAGAGAAGTCAGAGCATTGGATTCATCAGCTGCTGACGTGATCTTCTTAGTAAGAGCCCTGAAATGTCTTTTTATTCACAGAGGCAGCCGCTGATCGTGGTGTCAAAATAGCAACAAAGACTTCTTCGTAAAGGGCTGTTAGTAGAAGATTCAAACAGAGTCTGATCAACTTTTCTGCATTGCTACTCGTGGTGTAAAGATAAACTGATCTAAACGTCAAAGGTCAGAGTGCATCGATCCGTGAGGTGCTGGATCTGTAAAAATGTAACATGCCGGTCCAAACATGTCTTTGGACCGGTTTTAAAGGGGACATATTATGCAAAAAACACTTTTTCAGGCTTTTCTAACACAAATATGTGTCCCTGGCCTGTCCACAATCCCCTCAAGCACCAGAAAAATCCATTCCCTCTCCCCCTCTCTTTCTCCACCTTTCAGAAAATGTGTGCTGAAACGAGCCGTTCTCAGAATTTACATCTAGCAACCTCACCAGGGGCCTAAGCACCCGCCCCCAGGTTTGGTTGGCCCTCTCCCTCTTGGAGGAAAGTTCCGCCCTCCTCTACTGATCCTCTCAGCTACCAGCTGAGGTGCTGGATAGCTCAGTGGGTTACCCTGCTGACTACGGTATGGGGGATTGATGGCTCGAATCCCAGTCTGAACTTTGGAAAATAAGTGTCTGTAATATTATGAGTGCTGCATTCATTTCCTGAGAGGGGCGTGGCCAGGGGTGGAGTCAGACAGCTCAGTAACATTTAAAGCCACAGACACAGAAACAGCTCATTCTGAGAAGGGCTGAAACAGAGGGTGTTTTAGACATGCAAAAATCCAATACCAAAGTGTTTTTCAGCAATAAACTTCACAGGCATGTTTTGGGGACCTCTAAGAGCAATATAAACTTGTCTTAAAAGGGTAAAATATGTGACCTTTAACATTAGAGATCGGTTCACTGAGGCTCTGCTGCTTGTTCCTTAAGCTTGTACCGCCATGCTCTGGCTCAACGTCTCTAACCTTCATGCATCCATTTAATTTTACATCTGTTTGTGTCCCTTTGGACCAAAATGACTCATTTCATAAACTAGGCTGTTAAAAATATTAAACGTGATTTTTTTCAAACTTCTTTATGTTTATTTTTGTAAACCAGTCGTCCTCAACTCATAAACATCAAATATTCATAACTTTTAGGAAGTGTAACCCTTTAATTTAGATGAGAAAAGCAGACAAAAAATGAGGTAATTTCTATATAAAGGTGCAAAGTAGTAGAAGGCAACGATAAACACATACACCCAAACCAGGGCTAGGCAATTAATCACCAATTAGATTAAATCGCAATCTGGCCTGCTGCAATTTTCAAATCATAGAAGGTGCAATATTTCTTTGACCTAAAATTTGCATCACAATACCAGTTTAAAACTTTTTTTGCAGCAGAGACGTTATGCATTACATATCATACAATCACTCTAGTGGCATATTTTGAGATTAATCTACAAAAAAATCATATTTTCTTCATTTTTGTATGTTTTTTTTGTTAAATATTAGATTTATATAAAAATATCATTCCCTTTAATACAACAGTTCATATCCAATTTGCAAACTGAATCAAAATCATCACAATTAGATACTTTTTCAAAATTGTTCAGCCCTAATGTTATCTAACATTGTGTTGGCTGTAGTATAGAATGAATTATTGATTATTCTTGTTGGAAAATACATGAAATGAGGACCTCAGAAATAATCGTATATCAAATTGCAATTGCAATATTGGGTAAAAAAAAAAAATCGCAATTAAATTATTTTCCCTAATCATTCAGCCCTAACCCAAACACACATTTACAGACACGCTGACACACTCACATATCCATATACACATTTTCAAATCTCAGATATATATATATTAAAAAAAGAGTTTTCTGGGGGGTTAAACTACGTATAATGTTCTTCTAAAAAATCAAGACCACAATAGGGAAATGATGCCATCTGATGGGAAATAGTAAAAACTAAAACTTTTACAAACATACTAAAAAAAGATCCCCATCACTTATTGCATGCATGTTTTTATGTTCTAATGGCTCCAGGATGAAAAAAATCAAATTATAATGGAAGTAGATGGGACCAAAAAGGTCACTAGGGACACGAATGTCAGGATTTTTGTGTACAGTGCATTATAGGCATGGGTGTGAGTGATACAACATTTTTCAAAATGCTATAAAGATTATAAAAATTCCCCAAAGCTCATGCCTGAGGCTTGAAAACTTGACAAAAAATGTCAAAAATAAAATTGTTCCAAAATGGTACAAAGGGACACATGAAGGTTAATCTTGCGCGAACTGCATTGACTTTTTACCTTGTCTTTAACCGTTTTTCACCCCCCTAATCGCTACCTTATTAAATCTCAGACTGCTGTTTTTGATGACCTTCTTCTTCATCATTCTTCCCTTTCTTGTCCACAGGAGTCAAAGTTCTCCACCTCTATCTGAAGCCCTGTCCTCTCACCATCTTCTCCTTTTCCTCGAGTCGGCAACATTTCTTTCTTCTATTGTATTTCTGTCTTCCTCCTTCACATGTCGGCCTTTTTCTTTAATTGTCTGCCATCTTTTTTGTCCTTCTCCATCATTTTTCCTTTGTCCACACGTCCTTCACTTCTCCCTCTTCGGTTCAAACTCTTTTGTCTCCATCTGTTGTCTTTCTCTGTCTCTCCTTTGTTCAAAGTTTTCGTCTTCCTTTCTTTCTATTGTTTCTCCTTTGTTCACAACAAAAAGGGTTTAATTTCATCATTACTCGTCCCCTTCTTTCTCCATCTTCTCTCTGCCCTTCCCTTTCTTCCTCTCTCTTGTCCTTGTCCTGCTTCTCCTCCCACCTCATCTTTTCTCCTCTTCCTTTTTTTCATGATTTGTCCTGGCCTCACCTTTATCCTGCTCACCTCTCCCTTTCATTTTCCTCCTTTCATCTCCTCTCCTCCCCTCCATTACTGTTCCCTCATCACCTCTCCTTTCCGCTCCTCTCCTCCCATAACCTCCTCTGCCCCTCCTTTCTGTCTCCTGTCATCCCCACCGTAAAAAGAAATGGAGGCGACTAAGGAGGGATGATGTCTGGGAGAAGAGACGTCGGAGAAAGAGTGTGAACTCTCTCTGAAGAGTCAGCGTTGAAATAATTCATATTCCTCTCAAGCAGAGTTACAAGCGGCCGACCGCTCCTCCATCGCCTTATTTCCACTCCACTTGCTCTTCACCGTCTCCTTCTTCCCTCTCTCCAATCATGTCTTTTCTATTGTTCTCTTTGTCTCTGATTAATGTCAACCATTTGACGAAGGTCTGAATAATTCTGCTTTCTAATGTTTCATTTTTCTGTTAAAGTTTTCAAAGAAAGATTTCTTTACAGAAGAATCAGACTCGGCTGTGGCAGACGGGCCACTACCTTATTCTACAAGTTAGAACTACAATATTCATTAACGCAGTACATCAGTGTTGATTTAGTCAACAAAAAGTTTTATTTTGGAACTTTTATTTGTAAATCGGAGAGTCGAAAACTGTGGGAAAGAGCGGGAAATGAGAGCCACAAAAGGCCCAGACTCCATCAGCATCACAGGAACCACTGACATAACTACAAGGTGACTGAGTCCCTGTCTACTAAAAATACAACAGAAAATGTTTGTTGCTTCTCTTTTTTGATAAAATCTTTGTAGAAATGTGTGATGTAGTTCAAATTAAATTGCAGCACCTTTGGCATTTTAAGGTTGAAACACCTGTTGCTGGTGCAACTAGCATGGAGGCAGATATAATAGATACTGTGAGACAGTTATCCTCCTTTTCTGCTCAAACCTAACCTTACAAATCAGACGGATTTGTCAGACTCCATCTCCGTCATCAGGCAAATACATCTACACAGCAGATTCCCAGAGAGACAAAATTGGGAGTTAAACAAAAAAAGAGTGAAGGAGTTAGATTGTCAGAGTACATTCACACACTTAGACTCCAGCTAGTGTTCAGTGATGCTCCTGTGCAGTGTTAAAAAAAAGTAGTTCATTCACACACAGTGTTGAGAGCAGTGAACCAACTCTGTTCCTGAGTTCATTCCAGACAGCTTTGTTGCCACGCCTACACTGCCACTTAAAATCTGGGGAGCAGAGTTTTCCCATCATGCATTGTGTGTATAGATGTGTTTTGGATGTATTTATATGTGTGAAGATGTTGCCTGTTGTGCAGTTATCACTGCTGGAATTCTTCTGCTCATGTTTCTAGTGGATTATTGTTGATTTTGATGTCAGACACAAGTGCACTATGAGGGACACTGTCCATTGAGTTACACACTTCCCACACGTGGCAAGAACTGGTTCTTAGTAGAGGATGATGAGCTGTCTGTCTGGTTGCTCCATCCTGACCATAGCATGCCAGCTTAGCCACAGTGACCAACGGGAATTGGCAGGTTTTAGTGGCATAGTAGAGCATCGACTGGTGGTGTCCAAAGTGGTCTGTAATATTATTCTCCGTGCCTGAAAATATAAAACACTATAAAGTATTAACTAGTAACACTGAGAAAGAGTTTAAGTTAATGGGAGTTAATTTTACTCTTAGTGAGAGTAGTATTTTAAATCCCATTAGAGTTTATTTTAACTCCTAAAAGGAGTTAAAAATCAACTCCCAGAAAAGAGTTACTAACTCAGCTCTAGAGTTTATTCGATGGTCTCACATGTACACTCAGATTGAGATGATTTTAACTCACACAGAGTTTATTCCAGGGTCCTGAATTTGCTGTGTAGGAGAGCTCCAATCAAAAATGTTAGTGCCGAATCAGCGTCATTTCATTTGCTTTGCAGGGTTAGGCTGTCAACAGTATAAGGCCTGTGCTCCAAAAGTCGATACAGCAATATATCGTCACATGCACCTTGCAGATACATGCACAGATACAGGAGAGGTGGTGCTCACACCAGGTAACATGGATCATAGTTTTTATCTACAGCCAGCAAGATTAAAAGCAAAGATACTGGATTATTCTGAGTTTCTTCAAACACCAGAAAGTCAGGAGTTGATATGCGTCAGGCAAGCTGTGCGAAAACAAGGTAAAACACTGCAGCAACACCAGTCTTCATCGACACACTACACAGGGCTAGTTAGCAGTTCGCAACAACAGGCTCACAGAGCTAGTCTGTGTTGTCCCAACCAGACATTGGCTACTGATACACAGCAGGGCCAATATCAGCCAATATCAATGCTAAACTGATGCTTGCTCTTTCCTTACTAAGGTGTGACTAAAACTAGAGCATTTTTTTGTCAAGAGCCAAGGCTGAATGTGAAATAGCTTCCAAAATGAACACTGCTAGATAAGGTCATTGTAAGGTAATTTAACTGAAGTTTGAGTAAGATGCTGTAATGTTTTTAAACACTTGTCACTGGTAAAGAAAAAAGTATTTATAGTGAACGTACCTCGATTAGGTACTTTTACAAAGTGACATTGCTTTGCAGCTCACCTCTTTCCTGCATGCTGACGCAATTCACCAAAGCAATCCTAAAACTTTTGGTACCTGTCAGTAATTTGGAACACAAAATATGCAAAGACACAGCCCGCGGTTCTGTTCTTGCTTTCCTAATCGGAGAGCTTGCTGAAAAGTGAAATAAAACTTGTGCCCACCTCAAACAAAACTTTGGGTCATGCAGGAATGTTTGCAAACCGTTTGTGTCTGCATATGCGTGTGTGTGTTTTTGTGTCTCACCGACGAGTAGAGGTGACCCTCTCCGTTCATGGCGATGTAGAGGCCGGTCTTGACTGATTGGATGGCCACGACTCTCAGACCCACAGGAATTAAGTTAAACAGAGCTGGGGACGAGAACAAACAAACTCAGTTGACTTGTACATGTGTCCCTCCTCCTGGAAAAAAGGAAAACACTCCCAGAGAGAACAGAAACGTCTGATGCTCAGATGGTTTGATGTCCGTGCAGATAAAGGAGTTTAGGGTTTTATGCTTGAAACTTTTGCAGAATGTTGAATGAAATCTGGACCTCAGTTTAAATATCAATTTAGCACAAAAACTAAGGAAAAGAGTGTTGGGTAGATTATTTCTTCATTGTTATAATGCGTCTTAGCGATAGATCTTATACTGCTGGAAGGCCTGTTTATTTCTATTTTTAACCCTCTGGTACCCCTTGTGCCAAAAATGCACACTTAGTTGATTTTTTTCTTTTTTTAAAACTTTGTCCTCTTTCACAGTTATTATCATGTATTGTTTTTTTGTTCATTTGTGCACATTTTTCAAAATTCTGTCCCAGCCACAACAATCAGCCCAACATAAATAAAGAAAACCTTTTTTATAGTCTTAATATCCCTGGTGTGCAAAAAATGTGCATTGAAACCCATTCAAACCACGTCTTTTGATCTGTACGCCATTAATGCATGAATCATGCATTTTCTGGCTTCTGGGCTTCATTTGAGAGTTGGGGCTTTACATTTTCACCTGGACCATGTTTTTACCCTGTGATGTCACTTTTACCATATATGGGCGAGGGCAGGAAATACATGTTTTTTCCACCAGATTTCAGACATTTTGAAATGTATGATATTTATAACATGATTTAAAGGTGTGCATTTTTTGTGCAGCAGCGTGGAAAACTTGAGTATTTTAGAAAAATTCAATAATATTGCATTTTAAACAATGTTGCTACTAATCAATGACATATGCCAGGCTGCAATAATCAAAAAGTAAGTTTTCTAATTTTCATGTGGTAACTTGCAAAAAAATCATTTTTTTGTGTGTATTTTGCATCTAAAAATGCAGTGACATCATCAGTGAAACATGGCATTTAAAGGGTTAAAAAAATTAAAATGAATGAGTATTTGACACTTATGGTTAGGCTGACCTTAAATGAGAAAAATATATAATAGTAAAACAATTTTGAAATTTATGATATTTATAACATGATTTAAAGGTGTGCATTTTTGGCACAGCAGGGTGAAAATCGTGAGTATTTTAGAATAATTGACCTCACAAAAAAAAAAAAAAAAATCATGCATTTTAACCAATGTTGCTACTAATCAATGACATATGCCAGGCTGCAATCATCCATAAATAAGTTATTCACTTTCAGTGTAGTAGCTTGAAAAAAATCAATTTGTGTTTGCCTTATCAAAAAATTTTGTTTACATTACAGACATTGCAATTAAAGGGTTAAAAGATATGACAATTATTGAGTATTTGGTATTTTTGTTAATGGCACAAGTTGATGAAACAATGAAAAAATTAAACATATAAAAATAAACTAATACAACTTTTTTTATATATAGTAATAACCCCTGTGGATTTTTTGCCCACTAGGAGGAAAATGAGGCTGCAATTTGTAGGGATACCAGAGGGTTAATGGTGCCATATTTGTAAAGAACATACATTTGTGGGATGAGCAGCAGAGCTGAGTATGTGGGTTCTTCTCTGCCAAACAAAATTAAGTTAAATATTTCTTAAATATATCCAGTGACCTAAAAGGGCCTTAAGAGGAAAAGTGTGATTTTTTTAAAGGGGGGCCTGAGGGTTAAATGAATTTTGTCCAGCCTTATGCCAATTCATGACAAAGATACACAAAACAAACAAAAACATTACATTTAGGAATCTTGGATCGCCAATTCTGTCCTCATTTTGAGAGGGAAAAAAATCAGTAAGACCAAATTAGGTTGCTTTAAAATTGACAAACTGTCATAATTGTTTTAAATAAATCTAATAAAGTCCTGTGATGAAGACTGTGATGCCAGACTTTCTGTTTTAAGTGTTGATTACAGCAAACACCACAAACCCTGTCAATCATGCTGCTCAGAAATAGCTGTTAAATCTCTCCAACAACAAACATTTGCTGTGTTAAAAGGTGAAATAGAAGTATTTGATGTGTGCAAGTACACCTGCAAGTAATCATCCTTAATAAATATCACACTTTTAAAGCGGCGTCACACTGGTGCACAGCTTTCATTAACACTAAAATATGTAGCCAGCTGACTAGAGGAGGTAACAACCCTGTGTTTAAACGCTGCAGAAGTGTCACTGATGTCTCCCCTCTGCTGAACAGAACCCTCATCTAGAAAAAAAAACAAATGAAAATCTCTTCTACAAGCCCGTGCTGGAGTTAATTCTTTCTGATTTAGCTGTGGAATAAATTAAAAAAGGATATAAGGACATTTGCCAAAAAACTGATGTGTCAACATTGGCCAAAAAACAAAGATAAAACCATAGTAAACAAGAGGGACAGTGCTACAACACGAGGACGGCTCAGCCAATATGCTGAAGACACTTTGAACCAGTGAGATGCCGGCTGTAGTGATTAGCATTTGATTTTCTCTCAGAATACAGCAGAGGCTACATTAATCAATAAGCCGTCCATCTGCAGCTCGTCCCGGAGGGCAGCGTTGGGTGCAGAGGTCCAATAAACCGGCCCTTAAAAAATAAAATCCTCTCAACAGCCACTTGTCGCTTTCAGTCCGACACACTGCCTCTACAAATGTCCCAGATGGAGGCTCTATGAAAACACAATCACTGCTTTATTGACGTCCTTCTGATAGCATACCAGTCTAATCAATACCATTATTAGGAAAGTCTGATACATGCAGGTGCTAGAATGGCCAGACAGTATGGTAATAAACTCTAACGGGTAATTGGAGGAGCTTTATATTTAAAGGAAAGGGGCTCGGATTTTTAAAAAAACATTTCAGAGTCTACATGACTAATAGGTTCAACATGTTAGGGAGTTTCATCAGCTGACAAGTGCCAGTTGAGTTGAAATGATTGCAATTTAATTGTTTGTGGCAAATGTGCCCAAAAAAGTATGTCTACTAAAATGTATGTTATTGTGACTAAAAGGCTAACAGTGTTAAAGCTCATTTATGCTCTAAATTACAGACCTTTATGGGTAAAGGTGGAGTTTTCTGTCTGTAAGTTGTATCATTTTATTTGTCCATATTTTGCATTTTCTGTCAAAGCTCACAGATACAGACCAAACATTGCAATACCGTTAATAGATGCAATTTTGAAAATCTTATTTTTATGACTCTAATCACTATATAATTTTGTCATGGTAATATTATGATGCATTATGTGACCACTTTTTGCAAAAAATGCTATACCAGATAAACTGCAGGGTTCCCACTTGAGAAACCTTGCAAGCTCCTGGCTCTTGCTGCCAATGGAACTATCTGGTGAAACAATTAGACTGACTTGAACTATGAAGTAGTATAGGTATTGGCGTTGTCACTACCTGGCTGGCTCGCCAAAATGGAGTCTGGTCTGCTTAAGGGTTCAATGCTGTTTTGGTTGGGACAGTAGTTTGTGGTTGTTTACTATTCTGGATAAGGGGTTTGTTCGCTCAGCATCCATTCTTCCATTCGGGTGGTGATGCCCAAATAGGGCTGAAGTTATAACAAGGTGAGGAGAGGG
This sequence comes from Cheilinus undulatus, assembly GCF_018320785.1. Classification (NCBI taxonomy): domain Eukaryota; kingdom Metazoa; phylum Chordata; class Actinopteri; order Labriformes; family Labridae; genus Cheilinus; species Cheilinus undulatus. Next base: position 20,930,290 of record NC_054888.1, on the reverse strand, counting down.
CAAGACTAAATAAAAACAATCACAAAGTATTTACTGCTACTAAATTTCACATAACATTTGTGTAAGGACTTACAGGTAAACACGAGGCTCAAAATGAAGCTGCACTAGACATTCCAACTATTGCCAAGCAAATACAAAAAAATATTCCAATATTTTACAAAACATCTGTTTAAAACAACGACTGTTCTTACATTTTCAAACCTCGGATGTTTCAGTCTTGCAGTATTGCCTTTAGTTGCTCCCACTTTTTAAGATGCATCTTAGTTTTTTTAGGGATGTGCATTATTATCGGCATGATATCAGTATCTGCAGATATGAACATTTCTGCCAATATTTTTGTCGGACATATCAGCAGGTATTAAAAATACATTTGTGCAGTTTAAAGCAAAACTAATGGCCCTATCTCAGCTTTAGTTTGTTGTTTTTCATGCACATTCCTTAAATTTCAAAGTGTGTTTCAAGAACTGAAGTTTTAGGTTTGAACCATGGCGAATGCCATGAAAGGGAAGACTTAGTGTTTCTTATAATAAAATCAGTATCTGTATCGGTATTGGCTAAAATTAGTTTGGTAATATCGGCATGTCAGACATCAGCAAAAATCCAATATGATGCATTACCAGTGTTTGTTGCTTTGCTGTCACCTTGAAGGTGCTGTTTTGTGGCTAAACAAAGGAATTCGAGGCGCAAGTTTTGATCAGTTATTAGAGCAAGTGCCCAAAAACTGAGGCTACAGTCTTCAACACAGTATCTGCAGATTTGGATCCCAATCCCCATTCTCTTTCCCCATATTTTCTGTCTCTCTTTGTTTGTTTTATTAATTAAAGGCAATAAGCCCCAAAAAAAATCTTTAAGAAAAAGAAAGGATGTTATTTTGGAAAGGCGTGACTCTGCTAAAGGAGGTCCCAGCTGATAAAGCGTGGGAGCCACTACATTAGGGTGCAAATGTGTTTATTTCAAATTAAACACTAGTTTTAAACTACAAACAGCTCTAAGATAGCTGCCTTCAAAACAACAAGACTCCATTGACAGAATAATTAATTTTACTCTGCATGAGACGGTTGTTGAAATACTTCTGCCTCCATCTGATAGCTCGTTTTTACTGCAGTGTGACACTGGTTCTTTTAAGGATTAGCTCAGATGCAACATAATATTTGAGACACAAACAAGCTGACAGATTGAGGCAGCAGAAACAGGCAACTCCAGAGTTCTGGTATGCAAAAATGATGTTATTTCAATGGAGTCTGAAGACCATAAACTCAGCAAAAATGTTTATATCTGAGCCTGTCTGAAATCTGCGCAACACTGACAGCAATCCACAGCCTTTGAGTGGGAAAGAGAGGCACTTCTAGTGGACATACTGTATTAAAGTTTGGTAAATAGTCCTAGGCGCAGAACCATAAACTAGAAAAAAGGTGATTTTTCTTTGCAAACCTCTGCTGTGCATGGAGCTAAATGGATAGACTTATAGTTACTATAGGGACTATGCTTTAGAGCAGTGTTACTCAACCAAAGAGCCTAATTTTTAAAAATATCTTTGCAAGAGCCACAATCTAAGAGGTGAAAAGTGGCAAAAACAGCTTGAAGTAGCAATAAAAGTAGGTTAAAAATGGCAAAGTGTTAAAAAAAACAGCAAAAAATGGTTGAAAAGGGGTGACAATGGAGAGGAGAAGTGGAAAAATGCTCAGAAAGTAGCAGAAATGGGTGAGAAATGACAAAAAAGTGGGTGGAAAGTGACCTAAATGGGCAAAAAGCAGAGTGGCCAAAATGGTCCAAAAAAGAGAAAAAAGTAGTATGTAATGGCAAAGGATAGTTTAAATGGACATAAGTGGCAAAAAATGGTAAAAAAAAAAAAAAAAAAAAAAAAGGGAAAAAATTTGGATGAAAGTAGCAAAAATTGGGAAAAAGGGAAAAAATTGGGAAAAAAGGAAACAAGTGATATTAAATGGCAATGAGCGGCTAAAATGGACGAAAAGTGGCAAATAATGGTAAAAAAAAAAAGGGGGGGCAAAAAATGGGATAAAAGTGGCAAAAATTGGGAAAAAGTGGCAAGAAGACGTAGCAAAAATGAGCAAAAAATGGGGACAAAATGGATATTTAATGATGAAAAGTAGCTTAAATGGGCAAAAAGGTGAAAAAGGGCAAAAATGGGATAAAAGTGGAAAAAATGGGGAAAAACAGGCAAAAAGAAGTTGTAAAATGGCCAAAAAATATGAAAAAGGGGTAATTAATTGCATTATAACTGAATAAGAGGGAAAGGCAGATGTTTAAGGACATTTGCAAACCAAAATATCCAAAATATATCAATGTTAAAATTTTTTAAAGATCAGACATAAATGTTTGAAATGTTGTTGTTTTCAATTTGAATCCTTTTGTGGGTGGGGGTCCTCCGAATGAATAATTTCTTCTTAGGGGAGGCTCACTCTTCCACACTTTGAAAACCCCTGTTTTAAGACACCTGCATAGGAGAAGAATGACTCCATCAACAATTGCAGAGCATACTTGCGCACAGCTTGTCTTCTGGCCACCAGCTTAAGATCTAGTGCAGCTATTACAAACTATCCATGGTGTGAAATACCAGACAGCCCTCCAACCCTTGGTAGCAGATAGCGTGCTAGTTGGGGGTTGTTTAGTTTCAAATGTTAGTGTGGAGCGTTGACTCGTCGATCGTTTATCTGATTTAGGTTAGAGCAGGTCAGAATCTATAACCTCTGCTCTGAAATATCAGCAGCCTTCCTGGGCTGTGTATTGATAAATCCATGGCGCTGTCCGTGGTGCTGAAGCAGCAGTCAGATCTGTTTTCCTCAGCCCAGTTCTTCTGACAGTTTTCTGATGAATAATAATGACAGTTAGTGTTTTTAAAAATGTCAGCGGGGCTTTGTGCGCTCACCTATGACATCTGACGTCACCACTGGCTACGTCCACGTCTCATATGGGGCAGCGTTTAAGAAAACCTTTTAAAGCTATCAATTTAGACCAGCTGGAACTCTTTAAAACCTCTACTAGATAGTTAACAATCAAATATCTTTTGGAAGAAAAGTATCTATTAATTCAGTTGGTGTTTGTGCAAAAAAGGCCTTGAAAGTAAAAAAACCAAACATATAATTTGGAGCAATAGTGACTATTAAAAGAAATGCTGGCCCTGTCATAGCAGTGGCTTTGTTGGTGTGCTGTGCCTCCTTACATGAGTTGGTGCTGTCGTCTTTGGTCCCATCCAGACTTCCATCCTGGCCCATCTGGAGATAGAAGCCCTGCCTGCAGAACAACCTGGTTACTATGCCCTTCAGCTGTGGTTCTGCAAAACACAAAGACACAAAGGAGAGTTAGAAAATTCTACACATCAGAAAAGACTGGATTGTGCAGCTTTTTTTTTTTTTTACATCATTTATCTACACATTCATACCCAGAGATGATTATTTCTGGAGAGCCCATTTGGGGTGCAGTTTGTCGTTAGAGAACAATGTGACCACTTGCTGCATCCTGAGGGATTTCCTGTGCAGGGACTAGTCAGGCACGTCCAATCCATTACAGGATTCTTGGACTAATCCTTCCCTCATGGTCACTGTTCCACTTGAATTACAGAGATAAATAATTTCTAAAACTCTGATGGTGTAGAGCTGTTTCATACAGGCTTTTATCAACCATATTCTGTTTACTTTAAATCTCCTGATGTAAAAACAGGTCTGTTGGCTTGTTTCTCCTCATTGAAACACTGATAATAAATCTCCAGTGGGGTCTCTGTAATCTCAAACAGTTCATTCATAATCAACAGCTTCAAGTATATTGTAGAGCTAGTTTAAATAGTTCTACTCAATATGAATGAATGGCAGCAGGAGTAACCTTGATAGCAGCAGGTCTAGCTGCAGTACTCTTGATTTAAAGACTCCAGTCATTTTTGACAAAATATTAGGCCTGCTGACTTTATCAAGATAAAACTCCAAGTTGATAAAGCTACTAGTGGAACATGAATCGACTGATGGCCCGACTTGAATGTGGACAGTCAGCTGATAAAAACGCCTCACTGAATAATCAGAATAAAATCCTTCAATACGAGGTGATGTGAAACGGAGCTGTCCCCTCTGCAGGTGCTGATTCTTTCAGCGTGTGGCGACGTTTCTCTCCCTCGACTGTTTCATATTCATCCATTTCAATAAAACAATGTAAAACTAGGCTATTCAGTAAATAAACACGTGGGTTGCTAATTTCATGTAAAGACTCCATAATTAAAGATGGTGGAGCAGGGCAGGGGCGTTTTAAACCCCATTGGAAACACGTTAATATTTATCAGATGACATCATGCTTGTTTATTAGAAGTGTTTGCTTTGGCTCTACAAAGAAATAATAGACTCTTTTCTTTTGGTTTATGTTATTCAAACTGTCTGACTATGGTTTGGTAGAATTTAGAACAGGAGGGAAGCGTGTTTCTATGCAATGCTCACCTCTCGGGGTGGAGTTAAGATTGGAAATAAGTCATAGCTACGCCAGACGTAGGTTGTCTTTATTTACACCCAGCTGTTATCATTGGCTGTAGTCTGAAGTTACGTTACAAGGCAAAGCAAAGCTCAGATGGACAGCCACACAGGATGTGTGACTAAACGCACATCAACATTCCTGATGTCATTAAAACCACTATAATTGAAACATAACAAACAATAAGGATTTTCTCAGGCCATATGTAGGATTAGATTAATTTAAAAATAGGCATGATGGATGACAACAGTAATGTGGATGTGCATATCATCTGCAGAAGTAAAACATTCTCCTAAAGCAGGGGTTCCCAAACTTTTCAGCTTGTGACCCCAAAATAACGGTGTCAGAGATCCGGGACCCCCACCTTCCCTTGAGGGGGATAAAGTGCATGATATTGCACAGAGCAACTTGCTTTTTAGGTACTTTTTATCACTTTCACTTACATTTAAGCACATATATCACTTAAATAATCACGTTTTTATTTTAAATTGGACTAATTTTGACAACTTTTATTACAATAATAAACAAAATGTATGATTTCAAATCATATTAAATTTTGGAAAGCATTCCGCAACCCCACATCACTGTTTCGCGACCCCCCTGGGGGTCTTGACCCCCACTTTGGGAACCACTGTCCTAAAGGACAAATGAAATTAATCCTTGTTTTAAAGTGCCTATTGAAAGATTTCATCTCTTTACCTTTTAACTTATTGTATAAATGAATCGTGGTCAATATCATCTTATTTTTCTGACAAAAAAATACTCTTTAGTGTCAAAGTGAAAACAGATTTCTACAAAGTAGCGCCAATTAAGTAAAAATATGTAATGTAAAATTAGTGACTGCATAAATATTCACCTTGTTTTCAAACCATTTCTGTGCAGCTTTCTCTGTTTGCTTCAGGTCATTGTCTTGCTGGAAAAAAAATTCTTCTCAAAGAGCGCTGAATAAGATTGTCCTCCAGAATTTTTCTGCATTCATTTTACCCTCCACCTTTACAAGCCTTCCAGAGCTGACTGCTGAGAAGCATCCCCACGGCATGATGCTGCCACCACCGTGCTTCACAATGGGGATGGTGTGTTTGGTGTCTGATGGCCGAAAAGCTCCATTTTGGTCTAATCAGACCAAAGAACTTTCTTCCACTTGACCTTGAAGTTTTGAGATGGGAGTCTCTCCCATCTCAGCTGCTGAAGCTCCTTCAGAATAGTCATAGGTGTCTAGGACGTCCTGGTCTAGGCAGGTTTACACATGTGCCATGTAGTGTTACATTATGTAATAACGCCCCATTATGTAATAATGTAATACATTTTCAATTCATTATGTAATAATGCCCCATTATGTAATAATGTAACACATTTTCAATTCATTATGTAATAATGCTGCATTTTGTAAGCCACTAAGTGGTAAGGGTTAGGGCAAGGTAGTAGGGTATACCCTGAAGCCCATCCTAAGTCCTAGGGTTAAGGTTAGGTGTTTAGTCTAGAGCCCTAAAGGGGGGTTGGGTTTAGGCATAAGTCACGAAGAGATTAGAGTTAGGGCAAGGTAGTTGGGTAGGGCATACCTTGGAGCCCACACTAAGTCCTATGGTTAGGGTTATTACATAATGGGGCGTTATTACATAATGCGGCGCTACATGCCGTAGTCCTTTCATTTCTCGATGATGGATTTAACTGAACTCTGGGGGATGTTCAGTGCCTTGGATTTTTTTTTCCTAACTTATACTTTTCAATAACCTTTCCTCTGAGTTGCCTGGAGTGTTCTTTTGTCTTCATGATGTAATGGCAGCCAGGAATACTGATCAACCAGTGACTGGACCTCTGTTGAATTAGGCCAGTCACTTTATAGGGGGTGAATATTTATGCAATCACATCCCCTTCATGATTATGTTTAATTGGCATTGCTTTGTAGAAACCTGATTTCACTTTGACATTAACGAGGGGATTTGTTATCAGTTTTATACCGACCATGATTGATTTATAGAATTAATAAAAGGGTAAAACATTCGAGGCTTAACCAAAACACCAGATTAATTGCATTTTTTTAAATTATGCATTAATTATGGATCTTAATTCATTACTCAGACCGCAGTTGTTCCATCATGAATCATCATGGTTGCAGCCCTAGTCACAACTTGGTGATATCTACAGCCCATTTTAATTTGGCCCAGCTTTTATTTGTGCTTTTTGAAGCAATTAAATGTGTTTTTTACTGTTAGCAGGACTGTATAAAACCAATGAAGTGATAAGTACAAGGGCAAAGATTATGTGCCAGTCTGCTTTCCCAATATTGGCCACTGAATCTGTATTTTATGAACATTTTCCCCTTTGAATCTGCATCATTTTGGCCTTTAGATCACATTTTTGCCCTTCAAACCAGAGCCGGTTTTTAAAAGTGCGAGCAAGAAGAAGATGAGACAAAGACGGAGCTGAGGGACAAAGAGTGAGTCACTGGATAAAGACAGAGAGTGTGAGGTGATGTAACAGTCACGGTTCTTCTGCAGGTACAGACGGGCATTTTCCAATCACTTTCATCACACCTTCTGCTCCAGATTGCATTTACCACACATACACACAAGCTCCCGTTGGTTGGTGGCACTGATTATTTAACATGGCTCCTCACACATTTCCAAGCAGCCACACCCATCCTCGCTCTACAAAATCAGTGGCTTAGCCTTCGGCGGCGGCTCGGCAAAAGCAAGGTGGGAATCCCCTTTGAACATGCGTGCGTAAGAGAGAGGATGTGTGAAGGTATACCCTAACGCACAGAGACCGAAAAGAAGCAAAGACTGACCCAGATTTTTCAAGTGTGTGAGCGGAAGAGAGAGGAAAAGAGAGGGAGAGAGAGACGAGGGGTGTTTTCCATCGATGTGGAGGATCCATCTTGTGCAGCAGGGGAGAAGGAGGAGAAAGAAGCAGCGGAGCTTTGCATCCAGCCTCTCATCTGACACCGCTCAGCATGCCGTGCTGTCAATAACAAATCTTTTTATTTTTATATAGAAAAATGTCATACCCTGGGGGAAATCCTCAACTAAATGCATCACATGTAGGAGCACGGGTAGAGGAGGTCACCCACATTATCAATCAGGAAACACATGATGTCTGAAACTGCCATTTCTGGGTGCAACAATTCTCACTGCCAGTTGTTTCCTTGATTGACTGATTTGGTTTTTACTTTGTAAAACTGTGGAAATAGTTAGAAATATCTTTAAGGGTTTATGGTAGCTCAAGATTAGACACAAAAACATCTCAAACCCAAAGAAAAGGAGGAAGACGGAACCAGAAAACCAGAAAACAGAACAAACTGGAACCACATCATTTAGACTTTCTACCAAAATCCTTAAAATTCATCTTTTAAACTGTTTTATGATTGAAAAAATACACTTTGATTTATTTCTTCTATAATATAAGAAGGGGGGGTTGCAGGATGCTTTCAAAAACAACAAAGATTTAAATTTAATATGATTTAAAGTAGGGCTGAATGATTTGGGAAAATAATCGAATTGCAATTTTTTCACCCAACATGGCGATTGCAATTCAACATGTGATCACTCTTCAGGTTCCTCATCCTATAAACCATTTTATATTATAACACACAAAGCTATTTTCCACAGAAATTTATATCCACTCTCCCAAAATCTACAAATAAATGTTCAAAAATTCTAAGAAAATAACTAAAAATTAAAAACCTGCCCCACAACCCCCAAAAAATCAAATCAATTCCAATAAAATTACAAATAAATTCCTCAAATTTTCATAAAAATACTAAAAAAAAATCACCCTCCCCAAAAAAATCAAATTAACATCTTAAAAATTTACAAATAAATTTCTCAAATTTTCATATGAATACTCAAAAAATCAAAGCACCCCCCCCAAAAATCAAATCAAGTTCTTAAAAATTTACAGATAAATTTCTCACATTTTCATGAAATTACCTAAAAGTTTTAAACCTAATTCCCCCAGAAATTTCTACCACTCTCCCAAAATCTACAAATAAATGTTCAAAAATTCTAAGAAAATAACAAAAAATTAAAAACCTGCCCCACCACCCAAAAAATAAATACAAATTCCCCAAAAACTACAATAAATTCTTTAAATTTTCATAAAAATACTAAAAAAAAAATCAAAGCAACCCCCCTCCCAAAAAATCAAATCAACTTCTTAAAAATTTACAAATAAATTTCTCAAATTTTCATGAAATTACCTACAAGTTCCTAATTCCCCCAGAAATTTGAATCAAATTCCCCAAATCTACAAATAATGTAAAAAATTTCCATAAAAATACCTGAAATTTTCCAAACAAATTTCTAATGAAAATCAAATCAATTTCCACAAAAATTACAACTAAATTGATCAAATTTTCAAGAAGATACACTAAATTTTCAAAGCAAATTTCCCCCAAAATTCAAATAAAATTCCTAAAAATGTAAAAAAAAAAAAAAAAAAAAAAAGAAAAATCAAATTTTTACGCAAAAATATCTAAAAATTTAAAAGCAAAAATCAATCTAACAAAAATGACTTATTGCAATTATTTTCTCCTATATTGCAAACTTGATATAAATTGTGATGAAGGAAGTGATGATTATATGGATTTCTTATTTTGAGGAAGACAAAAATATACAAGAACAAGGAAAGAAGGAACTTTTGTCAGTTATTCTAGAAAATATTGGCACTTGAATGTTTGCATTATGTGTAGAGTAAAACACCTCTGCTTAAAAAAATGTATTAAACTGATATTTCAAAACACATTTCAGGTTAGCCCCTGGTCTAAATAATCCTATTCTTTGTTTGGATCAATTTGATCTTAATCGCCTTAATGATGCTATTAACAAACTGCTGAATGTTTTGAGTGTTTACAGCACCAAGGCTTGAAATATTAACCTGATATCCAGTCAGTTTGAAGGGCTTAGTCACATTAGTCATGATTATTTGTGCAGTAACAGTGAAATTGCTGCCCTCTCCCCTGCTGGTCTGGTACACAAGCACAGACGTACAGCCAGGTGTGAAAGGTGGCAGTAGAGTCGGCTCACAACCAAGCCAAGAAGAAGAAAACAAAGGGGCAAGCATGGAGACCACTTGTGTCGACATTAGTTATACTGTGCATGGAGAACAGAGTCCATCCTGCAGGCTACAATGACCAATACCTTCCTGAGTCCATATCTACCTCAGACGATGAAATGATGCTCAGAGTCAGCAACTTTTCTTACTAAAAGGCACCAAATACCTGAGCATGTGGGCCGTCCTCAAGTGCACATGGAGCATGCTCAAAAATGGGTTTTTGCAACACTATGATCCCTAGTTTAAATGCATGTGTTGTGTTGTAGTTCAGTGGTTCCCAGTGTTTTTCCCTCAGGTCCTCCACCACTCATATCTAAGAAAAGCTAAACCCCCCAGGAACTACTTGGAGAAAGTACACACCATTTTTAACAGCCTACATATGATGTTCCTGAAACAAAATTCTATGTAAAATAGGGGTGTAATGGTAATAATTGGTGGGAAAAAGTAATGGAAATGAGTTCAAATGTGGCAAAATTGGTGTAAAGTGAAAAATTGTTCCAAATTGTGCAGAAAATGGTAAAAAAAAAAAAGGTCAAATAATAGTAACAAAATTTGGATGTGAAAAAAATCCTTTAGAAAATATTCTTCATTTTTTTAAGGCACCTGGTGACCCCGTCTAAGTGGGGTCCCGACCCCAAGGTTGAGAACCAGTGCGCTGGACGACGTGCTGTCAGCGACACGGCTGCAGAATAATGTCAGTGCTGATGTTGTTGTCTTTTTCCACTGTTGTATTTCACTGGGAAACAAAATGCTCCTAAACAGGACACTTTTATCTGGGAATATTCTGGCTGCTGCTGTCGTTTGCTGTGGTCGTGTGGTTGCCTGGACAGTGTGACAGTGAATTGCTCTCTGGTTTTCTGGGTGTGTATGAGCTTGGCTCCACATGTATTCATTCGGTACATGTCTGTACCGTACCAAGAGGCCCGTACCGAATCAGTACGGTATGAACACATGTACCTTTACACCCCTAATGTAAAACTATCCACTAATAGGACACTCTGGAAAAAGTACTAAAAAGGATCTATTTATTAAGAAAAACAACCTCAATTCCAAAACTCCAATTTAAAAATTTATGGAAAAACTGCATTTATTTTAGTTTAGAAGTCATATTGTTAAGTTTATAAGTTCAAAAATCCAACCACTGTTTCCAGTTTGTTTTCTTGAAAGTTTACAATGATTCTTATTTTTAAAAAATCTGCATTTCTGATGTCAAAATTTAGGACTTTTTAAATCTTGAAATTTAGTTTTTTTCTCACCAATGTCAAACTTTTCAAACTCTGAAATTCTGAGTTTATCCATAATCCAATCCATAATTGCTTCTTATTTCCCATTTTTACCAGCAAAAGACCGCTACAATCACAGCGAGCGCTTCTGCTGTAGAGTGATTGACACTCTTTGACCCGCCTCCCGTCAGCCTGTGAACTCGCACCCAGCTGGGGAGACAGTGGTGACGTCAGCATACGGCGAGCGGTCAGGATCACTCTTGTGTGGCCGGGTTGTCGGCCAAGATGAGGCAAGATTTTTGTTGTATAGTCTGACGTGGATCTGTGAACGACCAAAAACAATCATGTCTTAAATCTCCTGTTATAAATCCTAACTCTCATAAGCTTGTACTGAATAAATGTTTATCTTCAAGCATTAATCATCTGAAAAAAGCATCTTTACTCTCACAGAGGAGACAACTGATTACAAAAACATCATATTTCTCCCTCATATCAAATCTGCAAATCTACATGTTTTGAAGGTTGTTTCTGGGACAAAGCCAGCAGTATGAAGGTAAGAGCTTCAGATATGAATACCTGAAGTGGGTATTTTTCACATTTAACTGCATGCAAATACACAAAGTAAGTTTCACACAAACATCCATCAGAGCTCAAGGATTTTCTTGTCTTTTTCTCCCTCTAAATACAGAACAGTACAGCCTGTGTTTCCATGCCCTTGGTTAAATATCATTGCGACTGACAGCTGTGATATTTCTGCTGCTTTCTGATTTAAACTAACAGTTCACCTGCAGAAATCAGCACATACGCTGATAAACGCAGGAAGAATGAAATCAGCCACAGTTGAGTCCGTCTGTCCTTTATTGTGTGACGCACAATCAGGGGAGGAAAATGCCATGTCCTCGCCGCTATCTAGAGGAGTCAGGTTTGTAGGTATTCCAGTCGTTAATGTTTTAATGTTGCTGAATTCGACCTTTTATTTACTCCTCCCTCTTTCTGTTGCCTTTAAACCCTGTCTGATATTACAGCAGGTGCTTTTCTGCGGCGCCATGTAATATCAGAGTACCTTTCTTTAGCTGGTGTCGTGACTCAGCAGATGGGATTTTTTTGATGATTTATTTTCTTAACAGAGCTGCCAAAAGCTAACATTTCGTGGCTTTAACAAGTCAGACAGAAATTTCTGGAAGGAGTCATGTCCTTTACTTGTCACTTCTGGCATGTTTGCTGATTTTAAATTAACATTGAATGTGATTTCAATTATAAATGTAGTTAAATTAGACATGCAGGCATTCAAACACTGTTTTTATACACCAGCTTGAATGTTTGATGCTGTCTGACATTACTGCAGGTTTTCAGTCGCTTGCACCTTTCCTGGCTTGTGTTGTGACTCAGCTGAAGGCTGAAGATTTTAGGAGGGCTGGGCGATATGGACTGAAAATTTTATCCTGATATTTTTAGCCTGATCGGTACTCAGGCTGATTATCTGTGTTGATATTTTACTTTAAATGCTCTCCTTTGAGGTTAGTCTTCTCTTCTAACTGTTCTAACTGTAATGCAACACTTTCTGATTGGCTGGACACCACACAGGTAGGAGCCAATCAACGCCAAGGCCTGGATGCCACTGACACAGTAAGCATATGGCACCACTTCCTGTTTTCTTGTTGTTGCATTGTTTCGGTTCGTCTCTCTCGCAACATTTTCCATTTTACGTTATTTTTCTGATCATGCAACTTTAGTTTTGTCTTATTGAGTACATTACATACATATATAAGGACAGCTATCACTGCTGCTTCCACCTGGACTCATGTCAGAGTTTTCTGCAAACTCCTCGTGGGCTTTCAGGGACGCAGTTATGTTCTTTTTCTTCTATTTGTAAAAAATTTGCAAAAAAAAAAAGTTTTCACTTTGTCATGATGGGGTACTGAGTGTAGATGAAAATCAGTCAGATAGTGTTGTGAGCAGAACGTCAGCAGTGGAGCCAAAGTAGCTCACCTTTGACTGACCTTGGCTGATTATGTGGAAAATAAAACGCTGATAGTGGTTTTCAGGTAGATATCTGCACTAATAATCAGCCAGTTCAATAATCGGTCGATCTCTTGCATAAACACTGACATTTATCCAGCCTTAAAATCATCTATATTAGCCTCTTCAATGGGAATATTTAGGGATGCATGATATTAGACTTCTGGCGATTACCAATTTTCCAATATTTATAAAATAACTTTAGCCAGTACTGATATTTGAATGTAGTTCAGACCTAAAACTTCAATTAAAGTTTAAAGATGAACAACTTAAGAAATTTTCAGCCCGTGACCCCAAAAACAGCGTCAGAGATCAGGGACCATCTACCCTTGAGGGGGATAAAGCCAACAAGGCATCATGAAAAAAAAATGCATTTTAGGAAGTTTTTATAACTTTTACTTGCATTTAAACACAAATATTACTTTGTAACTTTGTTTATATCTTAATTTGAACAAATTTTAACAATATTTTATAAATGATAGATTAAATTTCTGATTTTAAATCATGACCCCCACGACCCCCTTCAATGTATGGCGACAAGGGCTGAGCAGTTTGCAAAAATAATGTAATGTGTATATATATATATATAAATCTATAAATAAATATAAAATGAATAATTCTATATATATAAATTATTCTATATGGTTTATTTATGATGGGGGCACGAGACTCAGTCTGCTCTGTTGTTGTCAAAATAACATGTACATACATTCTTTTTTATAACAATTAGAAGCATTAAAAATAACAGCATTTGGGCCAGAAAAAAAAAGATGAAAAGAAATTACAAAAATCTTTCTATTTATTGAGTAAAAAAATCACCAATTTGGGAGAAAAAAAACCCCAACCAATTTACAAAGTTGTGTTTTCACAAGAAAACTATTTCAGTTTTATAAAATGTTAATTTAAGAGAAAAAATTTTAAAATTTCCATGTTTAAAAAATGTTGTATGTTTGTGTTTCTAATGTCTAAAAATAAAGTTTATAAAATCCTACATTTACACAGTGTAGAGTCAAAAATGTACAAGAAACCAAACTGAAAACAGAGGTTGGATTTTCAGTTTTTGGACTTCATAATCTCTAAAATTTGAAGCTTTGATTCATGAACATTTATGACTTTTAAAGTAACTTTTTTCTTTTCTCATGAATAATTTCTTAAACTTGTGAAATTTGAGTTTTCTTATGAAAATGATCAGACTCTTTATATCAGGGGTGTCAAACTCAATCACAGCAGGGGTCAGATTCTGGCCATGGGTCTAACCTGAGGGCCTAACAGGGTCAATATTCAACCATGAAATGTCAACCTCACTTTCACCAGAAATGATTTATGGGGGGGTGGGGGGGGGGGGGGGGGGTTAGCACTGATTATAAATGATTTTCATATTAAAAAAGTCAACTTTGTAAGTCTAAAGGCTCAAAATCTGAGATGTAAAAGTCAAACTTATTGGTTCAAAGGGTAAATACATGACATTTAAAGTCAGAATAATGTATTTAAAAGGCAAATATAAGAGATAGAAAGTTGATATGATTTTTGACGTTAAAAATATGAGATAGAAGTCAAAATTGTTATTTATTGTTTTTTTTTTTGTTATTTGTTTGTTTGTTCCTGTTTTCTTCTCGGTTTCTGTTTTTTTGGTGTCTTGTCGTCCTTTTTTCTGTCTTGATTGTTTTTTTCTTTACAGTTTAACTGTTATACTGGGGAGCCCTCCTCTTCAAGCCTCTTGACGGTTTTTTGGGATTTCCCTGGCATGCCTTGTAAAGTTTTATCGCTTACTGTCAATGTCCGTCCATTACTGTTATTGTTGTTGTGTTTCATTAATGCGCCAAATAAATGAAATGAAAAAAATGAAAAAAAAAAAAAAAAGAGTTTAAAAGGTCAAATATGGGATAAAATTCAAAATTGTGATTTTTAAATGTAAAAACAAGTGAGATGAAAGTTTTAATCATTAGTTTTTGAGGTCAAAATAAGATATAAAAGTCAAAGTTAGTGGTTGAAATTGTCATAATGTGAGAAAAAAGTCAAAATCATTAGTTTAAAAGGTCAAAATATCATACAACTCCAAATCATGAGTTTTGAAACTCAATATATTGCTCGAAATTTACAATTGTTGATCTGAAAGGTTAAAATATAGCAGATAAAGCCAAAATTATGAGATGAAAAGGTCAAAATATGAGCTAAAAGTCCAAATTATGGGTTTTAATGGTGAAAATGAGATAAAATAAAAAATGATTAATTTAAAAGATCAAACTTTTAGTTTAAATTTAAAATCGTGATTCTATAAGGTCAAAATAAAAGACAAAAAGTTGAAACCGTAACTTTGAGTCATAATTGTGAGATAAAACATTGAAAATATGAAATGAAAGCAAATTTCTTTTCCACGTTTCTGACTTTTAATCAAATAATTTCTACTCTTTACTATTCATATTTTTATGACTCCTCCGGGATATTGTAAATTATCAAGATTAAGATAACATTTTTGTACTGGAGGCCCCCTGGGCCTTGAGTTTGACACCCCTGCTTTATATGATCTCTCTTTTTTTCTCTAGAGAGGCCCTGACACACCCTGGTAAGTTTATCTGTAGATCTTTTATGAAGAACAGATGTCTTTAGGCCTAAATGTTGGGATTTTGTCAGTTAAAATAATTCAAATTGATGTGTTCTTTATCCCAGGTGGATTTCTTAAATACGATTGGGCGGCCCTGAAGAAAGAAGATTGGGAAGCACTGCTTTAGACTCACTCTGAAGTGTAAGTAGAGCTGACGTAGGGCTGTTGCCTGAAACTCACAAACCTATTGGTTTATGATATTTACAGCTGACACAGGCGGATTATTATTGCCAAAATATCAATAGAAATGTTCAAACCAGCCAAAAGCGATATCCTATTGAGCATCCCCAGAAATATTTGCTTGTTTTTAGTCTAAGAAAGATGAAAATTCTGGGGTTTTGGCTGCTGGTTTGACAAAAAAACAAACTGAATAGGTCGTTCTTAGCTCTGGGAAACTGTGATGAGCATTCTGATTCGTTTTGTTTGTTATTTAATCAGCAAAACAATTAAGAGTGGGGATAATCAGCAGATAAAAAGATAAAGAATAGCTATTTGCAGCTGGAGCAGTCTTACTGTTGGTGTTTGCATGAATCCCTGCTGTGATGGATGAACAGACGATAACTCTCCACAGGGAAAGCGTCCTGCTGCATCCACTCAGCCTCACCTCATCATCTATTTATGCTCCTATTCATCCACTTATCCACCTTTTCATATTCAGACCTGACGCTGCTGCTGCCACGTTCCCACATTCGTCAAGGTGATGTACGTTCCCACTCCTCCCAGCAGCACCAGCAGCATCCCGTCTGTTACTAGGGAAATTCCCATTCTCCCGGTTGCCACGGCAACAGCCTCGTGATTCCAGACTGTTCCAGTGAAAGGGTATTCCCCCATCCACACACACACACTCTCACTCACACACTCTCGCTCACACATTTCCACACAGACACTAAGCTCACCATAATGTGATCTGATTCCATCAGTCAGCCCGTCACGCCGCCGAGCTGATTTGACGTGTCGTATTGTCTGCTAATTCGCCTCAGTCTGGGTCTAAACACGCTGTTTTACACGGGATGAAGTATCAACATGGGTGTCTCACACAGGCAAAGTCCCTGCCTCTGCCTCTCCTTTTTCTCCACGCTCACACATTTACACACCGAACGGCGGCGCCGGAGTGAAAAATCACAAGCGGCGACTGAATGCAACCATTTCATCCTCATTAACATCACAGTGATTAGTGATTAGAGCAGCACTTACAGAGCTGGAAAGGGGAGGCTTTTTGTTAACATACAAACACGGTTAGATTCAGATCTGCTCCAGCTACAGTCAACGTCCTTGCTGAATAAAATGCTCCATTATTTTAAAAAAAAAAAGCACCTTTAACAGGGAATATGTCCTTAAGAGACGTTATAACTGTCACCTTAGTGTTTCAGGCGTCTCCAGCATCGACATGAAATCATTTCTTGCACACTCTCCAATGACAGTTATTGATTTTCTATGCCTGTTTATTATTATGCATTGATTGAAAGGCGAGGAAACACCCCATGTAGATATCCCGTCCATCACAGTGATAACATATAGACAAATGGAGCCAAAGAGCTACACTCACATTGAACAGCAATAATCACTAGCTCTGGATTTAACCTGAAGAATATCGGCTTTGATTTAACGTCTTTAAAATCAATACATTTTGTATTTATCCATTTTCATACTCTAAGATGCAGCTGATCATTTCAGTTTATATAATGAAGCCTAGAACATGGTAGTCATACGCCAAGCCGTGAGCTCCCACAGCCAATCACAGCGCTTCCTCTCAATACAGCGGTGTACTTTAATACTTCTCACTAACCCCTGCTTGTATAAATGCTGATGCACCACCTAAGCAGAGCTTCACCTCCTCCACCCCAGCCACCTCCTTTATAACCTACAGCTTGTTGCACCCTCACATTCAGAGTCATGCTACTATGGATTAATAGCTTCTGAACTCATTTTATTGTACTCAATACACACTATCATGTGGGGGAGCATCGTTTGAGCAGAGCCGTCTCCACCAAGTAGAACTGTAATTTGCAATAAAATGGCTGAATGTATGATGAGTGTTCCTGATTGAAATAATTTTATCAGTTTTAGGCCCCGTCCACACGGAGATGAAAACGATGTATAGCCGTTTTGTTTTGAAAAAGTTTTCTGTAAAGACAGGATCGATTCAGGAAATATACATGGAATCACTGAAAACGACTAAAAACGCTGCAGTGCATATGCCAAGCCTGTAGGTGGCGCTCTAACGCTGCCAAAGAAATGCATTAAAGAGAGAAGAAGAACACAGAAAACTGCCCCAAACTTTCTTCTAGCTGCCTTATAGTAAGGAGGATCCTAGCAGTGTTAATTTTGGCAGCTATTTTTGATTTTAGTTTTAGTTTTAGTTTAAATGAAATGCATCTTAGTTTTAGTCACATTTTAGTCATTTCTATTCTTTTTAGTTTTAGTCGACAAAAACTCAAAACATTTTAGTCTAGTTTCAGTCCATAGAAAGTCCTCACATTTTAGTCTTAACTTTTAGTCCAAGCATTTATTTTCTTGCTTAAATCTGGTACCAAATCATGGTAGTGTGTTCTCTGCATTCTGCCAAACCTGGGGTCCCTGCTTTCTACAGCTGAGAGGCAGAAGAGATACAGATGCGTTGTTTTTTGACAGATTTACCCACAGTGAAGAGAGATCCAATCAGTCGACGAAATTTACGACCAAAATGTTGGGAAGTTTCTAAAACTAAATTTAAAAGTGCTGTCAAAATTAACACCGGTGCAGAGTTTGCATGTTCTCCCCGGAGACTCCGGCTTCCTCCCACCACCAAAGACATGCTCGTTAGTTTAATTTCCGACTCTAAATTGGCTGTAGGGGTGAGTGTGAGCATGTCTCTATATGTCAGTCCTGCGATTAACTGGCAACCAGGTTGGGATAGGCTCCAACCTGTCCAGGACCCCTGACAGGATAAGCAGTGTAGAAAATGGTTAGTCATTTAATCACTTTGTAGCCTTAAAAGGAGGGCTAAAAGATGCATGAGGTTCCTTGCAAGTTCAGGCTGAATACATCAACACATTAAAAGAGTTAAGGCAGGATTTTGTGCCCTACTTGCCTTAACCTGACTTGCCAGATACAGTGCTGTGAAAAGTATTTGCCCACACTTAAATATTTCATTTAGACAACCTGGGTAAATACAAAATGCTGTTTTTAAATGATGTTTCCATTTATTAAGGGAGAAAAAGCCAATCAAACCTACTTGAACCTATATGAAAAAGTGATTACAGCCTTGTTAGACCATAATTTATCTGTGTTAATCACATTTTTTGGAGTTAAATTTCTCTAACCACACCCAGACCTGATGAATTCCAGACCTGTTGAATCCAGAAATCCCTGACATAGAACCAGTCTGACAAAGTGAAGTCCGCTAAAAGATCTCCAACACATCACGGCACCATCTAAAGAAACTCAAGAGCAGATGAGAAACAAAGTCATTGACATCTATGAGGAATTTCTAAGGCTTTGGGACTCCAGTTAACCACAGTGAGAGCTATTATCCACAAATGGGGAAAACCAGCCTACCAAAATGACTCAGAGAGCGCACTGACAACTCATCCAGGAGGTCCCAAAAGAAACCAGAACATCTAAAGACCTGCAGGCCTCATGTGACTCAGTCAATGTCAGAGTTCATGATTCAACAAAAAGAAAGATACTGGGCAGAATGGCATCATGGGAGAGTTCCACTGCTAAACAAAAAGAATGTGAGCGTCTAGTTACATCTGGTGTAAAACAAAAAACATTTCAAAACAGAACATCATACCAACAGTCAAACATGGTGGTGGTAGTGTGATGGTCTGAGCCATGAATTCTGCCCTCTACCAGGAAATCTTAAAGGAGAATGTCCGACTACCCGTTCATGACCTCAAGCTCAAGCACACTTGGGTTATGGAGCAGGGTGATGATCCAAAGCACAACAGCGAGTCCATCTTCTGAAGGTTTGGAGTCAAAGTCCAGACTTAAATCTGATTGAGAGGCTGTGGCATGACCTTAAACGGGCTGTTCATGCTGGAAAACCCTCCAATGTGGCTGAATTAAAACAATTCTGCAAAAAAAAGAGTGGGCCAAAAGTCCTCCACAGTGATGGAACAACTAGTTATCAGGTTAAGAGGGCCAGGAGCCAAGTACTGTAGGATTGGGTGGCCTTTTCCCTTAATTAATGAAATCATCATATAAAAACTGCATTTCGTCTTAAATCATTAATGATCTAAATATTTAAGTGTGGCAAATATGCAAAAAAGTTTACTACCAACAGCAGGTGTGTGGGTTCAGAGGACTGCAATGTTAAAAATCCTTACATCTGTGTTTTTAAACCACCTGTGATTTAAAAAATGCCACGTCAGCCACCGGAGCACTTTCACAACCTTCCTCTCTACTCTCAGAACCTGGCCACGTCACCTGGTGTGACACAACAAAGCAACAAATCGCAGAGACAAAAGCTGTGTGGTTCACGCTGCTCTTTAGCCACAGCAGCTTTCCCAGAAGTCAATCTCCTGCTCCTCATTAAAGCCACTTAAAGGTACTAAAAAAAAAACCTCCCGCCACCTTCACAACAGCCACCTTCCTGGAACTGACTGTGGGGAAGACGTCCCACGAGCCCTGCGATGTTTGGAGAAATGCTTCCCGGTAACAGATGATACTCTAAAACCTGAGGCTGGATTTCTATTACTTTTGGAACAAACAGGTTGCAGCAGGTTGCTATTTCAGGCCTTTGAATACAGTTGTCATGGCTGCCTTTTGCTGTCTGGTTAGAGTCAAATAAAAAAATATAAGGGTAGAAAAAAATGTAAGCAAGCCTTTAGAAGAGCCAAATGACTGGATAGACATAAGTGTCTAGACTAAAATTCCCTCAGTGTTTAGGCAGTCTACCGCAGGCTGTCATTGTTTAGGAATCACTTAACTGTGGGACAAAATACTAACCTAGTGACTCACCACATGAAGTCCTTCATTGTTAAACCTACAGCAAACTAAATCAGTCTGACGACGACATTCATGGACTTCACGCTGCACAGCCAGCACCTATAATCAGAATCCAAAGCATGCCATCTGGTAAACACAGTGTGGCTCAGAAATAAGAGTCCTGTAGTAGGAAATTTGAAGCGTTAAACATGTAATTCACTGCATTTTTATGACTATGATACCACCACTAAAATTATTTTTTAAAGCAAAACAGAGAGCAAAAAGAAAGGATCCAGCTATGTGCAGGAAGCTTACATTTCTGCAGGATTCAATTTATTATCTTTAACCCATAAGGATCCACCGTGACACAGGTGTCACAAGACCTTTAAATGTCCTGTAGGAGAGTGGTTCTCAACATCGGGGTTGGGACCCCCATTGGGGTCGTGAGACACTGAGATGGGGGTCGCAAGAACTAAAAATATTTTTTAATTTGCAGTGTTGCCACTTTACCCCAATTTTGCTGAATTTTAACCTGTTTATATCACTTTTTCCCACCAATTTTAACACATTTTTACCACTTAAAACCCATTTTTTTCCATTTCAAATCCTTTTCAACACTTTATTTCTGCCGGTTTTTACCGCTTCTAAACCAAGTATTGCCACTTTACACCTACTGTTGCCTCTGTTGACACATTATTGTGTTTTTTAACCACTTTTCACATCTTAAACGCCCATTTCAACCACATTTCACTATTTGATATGCTCATTTTTGTCAGTTTAACCTAGTTCTCCCATTCCCTGCCCATTTTTCTGTCTTAGTTAACCCTTTTTGCCAGTTTATATCAATTTTCATCTAATTTCATCAATTTTTCCTCAAATTTTTGCCAATTTAAAGTCATTTCAGCCACTTTGTAATTCCCCTTAACACTAACTATGCCCGTTTTGCCACTTTGACCAATTTTTGCCATTTTTTGCTTTTTTTTTGCCAATTTTATCTAATTTTTGCCACTTCTAACCAATTTTCGCTACTTTTAATATACAATTTCATCACCCTTTTAACCATTTTTGCCATTATTGACCTATTTTAGCCATTTTTAACCATTCTATTTCTGTTTTTAACCAAAGGGATTCGACTCCATTTTTAAGAAGGCTATCTACCACACAAATGAACAAAAAATACACTGCTTCGTTGGTAAGAGTGGTCATTTTAAAGCTTTCCCTTTATCCCCACTTATGACGGCCTTGTAGGTACAATGGGGGTCCCCAGAATCTGGCACCTTTATTTTGAAAAAGTTGAGAACCACTGCTGTAAGAGACCTTACATAGCTTTTTTCTTGACTTAAATAAAAAAGTCCCTGATTGAAACACACTAAACTTTCTGATGTGGTCATGTGATTGGATCAATAATATATATATGGTTGAAAAAATGAGATAGGTGTCCAAAAAAAGTGGCATAACTTGTGAAAGCAACGGTGAAAAGGGTTCAAAAGAGGCAACAATGGGATTAAAATGACAAAAAAAAAAAAATTGATTATAGAAATGCATCAAGAGAAAAAAATGTGAAGAAAATTGTCTAAAGTGACAAAAAAGGGTTAAAGAGGCAAAAACAGGGTAAAAAAAGCCTGATAAACTTGTAAAAGCAGGTCAGAAACTGGCAGAAATGGGTTACAGAAATGCAAAAAGGGTGCCAAAATGGGTGGAAAATGGTGAAAAGCTGTTAAAAAGGGTATAAAGTGGAAAAAACTGGCTAGATAAAGTAGGAAAATAGGTTCAAAAGTTAAATAACAGTGGAAAAATGGGCATTAAGTGGAAAAAAGTGGCATAAATGAACAGAAACAGTGGTGAAAAGGGGTTAAAAAGTCCCTATTTTACCAATCCAGCACACATGCATTAATGTCATCAATAAATCAGGACTGTGGATGGCCCATTTGTTGGGTTTTTGTGTTGAAAAAAGCCCCTGACAATGATTTTTGTTGTTAAATGTTATTGATTTTGACTTGTGCTGTATAAATACAAACAAAAAGATAAAATTACACCACTTTGCAATCAAGACTGGAAAGTAAATGTATTTTCCAATGATAAATGCTAATGGATTAACTACAAAAGTCTATGACATATAAGTAACATTTCCTATCCTTTACATTAGAGACAGGTGTATATTTTTAAGTCAGAAATGTGTTGTACATGGTCTACTGAGTCTGCGTAATGCTCCGCCATAATTTTACTGTGAGGAGAAATGGGTGTGGGTTCTTTTGGGTTAATGTGAAAAAATCTAATCTAATAAGAGAATTGTGGAAGTGCCCAAATTAAATACGACTTTCAGAGTATAAATCCCAACTCATAAACCTTTAAAACAGTCAAAAACAAAATTTATAATGAGTGATTTCACTGTACTTTGGAAATTATCTTAAATTAATTTATTTTAAGAGGATACATCGTTGAAATGGTTTATTTTATGTCAAAGTAAAAACAAACTTCTGCAAAGTAATGTCAATTAAATAAAAATATGTAGTCCAGCCACAAATCCTCTATTGGATTGAGGTCTGGGCTTTGACTCAGACTCTCCAGGACATTCTCCTTACTGTCTTTAAACCATCTCTGTGCAACTTTCTCTGTGTGCTTCAGGTCTTTGTCTTGCTGGAAAATAAATCTTCTACCAAGCTCTAGTTCTCCTGTACAGTGAATAAGACTGTCCTCCAGGATTTTCATATTTTGCCAAATTCATTTCACCCTCTACCTTTATAAGCTGGCCGCTGAGAAGCATCCCCACAGCATGATGCTGCCACCACCATATATAGCGTCCTGTCTGATGGCCAAAAAGCACCAAGAACTTTCCTCCACTTGACCATGGAGTCTCCCACATGCCTTTTTCTGAACTCTAGTCCAGATTTAATCAATTTTCTTCAACAGTGGCTTTCTCTTTGCCACTCTCCCATAAAGCTCTGACTGGTGAAGAACCAGAGCGACAGCTGTTTTCTGCAGAGTCTCTCCCATCTCAGCTGCTGAAGCTCCTTCAGAGTAGTCATAGGTGTCTTGGTGGACTCTCTCACTAGTCTCCTTCTTGCATGCTCACTCAGTTTGCGAGGACGTCCTGATCTAGGCAGATTTACACGTGGCATAGTCCTTCTTTTGTTGATGATGGATTAGATGAACTCTGGGGGTTGTTGTATCAATCCTCTGACTTAAACCTTTCAACAAACTTTTCTCTGAGTTGCTTGGGGTGTTCTTTTGTCTTCATGGCGTAATGGTAGCCAGGCATACTGATGAACCAGTGACTGGACCTTCCAGATACTAAATAATTTGTATAGAAACTGTAACTTGTTAGTCAACTGTCTGTATCTGAGTGACTTGTCAGCTGCTATAAATATCAAAGTGAAGATTTCAAAACTGGGTTTAGATACGGTGGACTAAGCAGCAATCGTTGAGAATTACTGTTGGTTTCTTGTCATTAAAAGGAGGAAGCTGCCCTGGAAAAGAAGACGACAGTTCAGGCCATGATGTGTTAGGTCTAAAAAGCAGGAAAGAAGCAGATCCACTGGACTTTGGATCTTATCAGGCCCCACCGAAAAGAAACTAAGTAAAAGTCTGATTTCAAAATCCCTGCTGCTTCGAGGCTTAGCGATTCAATCGAGACTTTATCCCAAAAAAGTGGTAAATTAGTCCACAAAAATAATCACATCATCCTCACTAAACTGCATTTTCTTTTCCCCCTCTAAAGACAGAACAGCTTGTATTTTCTTGCATTAAGTAAATAGCATTGCGACTGACAGCTGTGATATTTCTGCTGCTTTTTGATTCAAAATAACACTCCACCTGCCCAGCATCCGTCCATCAGAACTGAACAGAAATCAGCACACATGCTGCCCACTGCAGACGCACTCAAATCAGACACATTTTAATGTCTCTGCGGCCTTTTCTGTGTGACGCGCAAAAACAGGTCGGTGCTGGAAATGTCATTTATTGTCTCGAACAGTTTCCCTGTCACATCATTTGCATTTAATCTGATTCCAAAAACATAATGTGGATAGCTTTGTCTCTTAAACGCTCTTATATAATATCTCCATGTATACATTTGTCTTTCTGCTGTCTTTACATCCTCTCTGATGTATTGGAATAGGTGCTTTCAGTGGAAACATTTAATATCAGAAAACCCTTTTTGGCTGGCACTGTGACGCAGCCAATGGGAATTTCCTTTGATTTATTTTCATTTAATCACAGCTTCCAAAAGTCTAAATTTTGTGGCTGTGATTTCTTTTTAATTTGGCAGAGGAATCCTGCTATGTCACAATCAAACAGAGGGTTTGATAGCAGCACTTTAAAAGGGAATTCAAATATCTTTAAAGGTGGGCACTAACTTTGGAGCCTACATGATTAATAGGTGCAGAGCATTACTGGAGGTGCTCCAGCTGGCCAGCCTTCATGAATGCAATGCAGTTTTTTGGCCAGGGCAGATGCATCCAAACAAAGTAGAAGTGACCAAAGTTCTTGTTTTTGGTACTGTCACTTAAATTATCACTAAAACTGCCTGACTATTAGGGGTGGGGAATGCAGATTTAGACGCAAGAGGATACGATACTGTACTATATGATGCAACACAGCACTATAGATATGGCTTGATCAAACTTGCAATTTCAGCTGAAATTGTGTGGGGATACTGAGAGCTGAATTGTGGAAAAACAGCTGAAAAAAGCCAAAAAGCACAAAAATAGTTGAAAATAACATAAAAATAGCATAAAGGCAGCTGGAAATGGCATTCAGTGGCTATAAAAGGATGAAAATAACTGAAAGTAGCCTTAAAAAGGCTGAAAATAGCCTGAAACAGCTAAAAGTAGCCTAACAGAGCTGAAAATAGCTGAAAGTAGTCTTAAAACAGCTGAAAATAGCATGAAATGGCAAAAAAGTAGCTGAAAAATGGCATTCAGTAGCTAAAAAATTATTTTAAAAATTGCTGAAAGTAGCCTAAAAAGCTGAAAATAGCCAAAAAATAGCTAAAAGTAGCCAAAAATAGCTGAAAATAGCTAAAAGTAGCCAAAAATAGCTGAAAATAGCATAAAAGTAGCTGAAAATGGCATTCAATGGCTGAAAAAGCAGGAAAAAAGCTCTGAAAAGAGCACAAGAAGCTGAAGAGTATGATAGTAGAAAAGAAAGAAATCCCAAAGTTATGAAGAGTTTGACAGTATTCATGGCTACCATTACAGCATGAAAACAAAAGAACACTCCAAGCAACTCGGAGATAAGGTTATTAAAAAGTATAAGTCAGAAGATGGATGAACAACAGTTTCCAAGACACTCGAGAAATGAAGGAATATGGCACATGTGTAAATCTGCCTAGATCAGGACATCCTCGCAAACTGAGTGAGCGTGCAAGAAGAAGACTAGTGAGAGAGGACACCAAGACACCTATGACTACTCTGAAGGAGCTTCAGCAGCTGAGATGGGAGAGACTCTGCAGACAACAACTGTTGCTCTGGTTCTTCACCAGTCAGAGCTTTATGAGAGAGTGGCAAAGAGAAAGCCACTGTTGAAGAAAACTCAGATTAAATCTGGACTAGAGTTCACCAAAAGGCATGTGGGAGACTCCATGGTCAAGTGGAAGAAAGTTCTTTGGTTTGATGGCTCTGAAATGATGCTTTTTGGCCTTTAGATAAGATGCCAAACACTGCACATCAGCATAAACACACCATCCCCACTGTGAAGAACGGTGGTGGCAACATCATGCTGTGGGGATGCTTCTGGTAGCTGGCCCTGGAAGGCTTGTAAATTAGAGGGTGAAACGAATGTGGCAAATATCTGAAAATCCTGGAGGACAGTCTTATTCAGTCTGCAAAAGAACTACAGCTTCAGAGACAATTTATTCTCCTGCAAGACAACGACCTGAAGCATACAGAGAAAGCTACACAGGAATGGTTTAAAGACAACAAAGTCAATTGAGAATTTGTTGCTGGACTTGAAAAGGGCTGTTCACTCCAGATCCCAAGAGCTTGAGCAGTTTTGCAAAGAAGAATAGAGTAAAACTGATGTGCAAGCCAGTAAAAATAAAATAAAAAAACGTGCAGGTTTGTATGCAAATGAATTTCACCTTGAAAGCCTGCATACTAACGTTAAGTCCTTGCACATTGTTCCAAAATTTCTGCTCTCAAACATCTTCTATCTAACAACAATGGCACAGACAAGGAGGAGCCTCCATTGAATCAGAAGTGGTCTGATATCATATTTAATAAGACCCAAAATTCACTCTGTCAGTCTGGCTCCAGCATGCAAATTGAGGCGTTATTGAACCACATCTTTGATGGAGTAATGAAGAATTCAGATCAGTCTGAGTCTCTCCTTCACAAAACCTCTGGAAGACAGTAGGGGATGCTGGCAAATCTCTCACACACCAACACAGAATGAGCACAGAGTCGGTGGTTGCCAAGCTCTCGCCAGCAGATCTCACAGCTGGGAAAGCGAGGGAGGAGGTGACGGGAGGGACTGGAGGAGATGTAGGGTGGAGGAGAGGAGAGATAAAAGTAAAATCTAGCTGGAAGAGGAGATTATAAGGTGTGTTGGGAGGATCAGGTGGAGAGGAGGAAGGCAGAGGAGGTGACAAAAAGGAAAAGACGAGGAGAGGAGGGGTGATGGAAAAGATGCGAGATATGAAGAGAGGATTATGATTGAGAAGAGGAGGAGGAGGTGAAGATGACAAGGAAGGGAGAAAGGTGGCAAAAGGGATGAAGAAAGAGGGAGCTTAATGCACATGAACCATAAGGAGGTTAGGATGCAACAAGAGGGGAAAGTTTTTCTTGTTTGTTCTTGATAAAAAATGAAAGGAGGGATGGAAAGAGAAGAGGAGAGGGTAATGGGAATGAAAGGCGAAGATCTAAGGTTGAAATAGAGGATTAGGATGAAGAGGAGGAAGGGTGATAGAATGATTAGGTGAGGAGGAGGATGAGAAGGAGGAGATGGCAGGTTAGGTAATAGAGAAAGGTGACGACAGAAGAAGAAAAAGGAAAGGAGGCTGAAGAAATTTAAAGTAGAAGAAGGAGACAAGGAAAATAATGGCATAAGGAGGAAGAGGAGGTATGTCGAAGGTAAGGGAGAGGATGACAAGAGAAGAACAGCTAGGAGGAGGAGGAGAGAAAGTCCAGCTGTGAAATGAAGAGAGGAGGAGGAAGAACAAATGAAGCTGTTAAGAGGATGAAAAATATTGAAGGGATCCAAATAGGAATGGGTGCAAATACTCAGGTACTTGCTGTGGATGTCCCTAACTGAGTAAAGTTTCATGACTCACACGTTTGAGGCTACCACAGTAACTCTAAAGCCACCTTAGATCAAGCAGCGGCACACCACAGTCATCCATCCATCCGCTCACTCTGCTGTGTCCCGTTCAGGATCACGGTGGGCTGGTGCCAGTCCCAGCTGTCACTGGGTGAGAGGCGGGGTACACCCTGGGCTGGACAGGTCGTGAGTCAATCACAAGGCTGACATACAGAGACAAACAAGCAGACATGCTCGAAAACATGTTTATACCCACACAATTTAGCCTCCTCAATAGGGCTCAATGGAGCGATGTAAACCAGTAGCTCCAAGTTTGATCAAGCCATATCTATAGTGCTGTGTTGCATCATATAGTACAGTATCGTATCCTCTTGCGTCTAAATCTGCATTCCCCACCCCTAATAGTCAGGCAGTTTTAGTGATAATTTAAGTGACAGTACCAAAAACAAGAACTTTGGCCACTTCTACTTTGTTTGGATGCATCTGCCCTGGCCAAAAAACTGCATTGCATTCATGTAGATCCCAATATTGCGATTAGATATGTGATTATTTCTTAAGTTCCTCATCTTATGTTTTTTTCCTACAAACACAAACAATCAATTATTCTATATTGTAACAAACACAACATTAGACTAAATTAGGGCTGAAGTATTTTGAAAAATATGCAATGCTGATGATTTTGACTTGTATTGCAAATTGGATATGAATTGTTGCATTAAAGGAAGTGATCATTTTTTATGCCATTCTCATATATAACAAGAAAAATGTATAAAAATTAAGCATGATATGTAATGCAAAAAAGTTCTAAACTAGTATTCTGACACAAATTTCAGGTTAATAAAACATTGCATCATCTGCGATTTCAAAATTGCAGCAGGCCATATAGTGAATTGCCCAGCCCTAATCCTTATACTTTATTCCACAGGAAAATCAGTGAATTTTGATTTTTTTCTGGAGATCTTCACTTATTTATCCTGTTATCTTGGATGGAAATATTTCCAAGAAAGTTAGTTTACATGTGAACAAAATTGTAAATGTCTCGCCACCCTCCCAAAAAACACCAAATTGTGTTGTAAAGGTAAAACATGGTGAAATAAAATGTTTTCATGCATGTCCTCCAAAAATGTTAGCCAGTCTCTTTGTTAAGCCTTTTGTTGTCTTAAATTTCAGCATTTTGCACTGAACTTAGTCGAGTCCTTCTCATAGAAAAAAAGCTGATGACGAACATCTTTAGTCATAGTTTTAGTCGCTGAAATTAACACCAACACACAGAGCCTTGACCTCAACTCCACTGAGAATCTTTGGGATGATCTTGGACAGAAATTAAAAGCATAGATTTCTTGTCCAACATCAGAGCCTGACCTCATAAATGCTCTACAGCAGTGGTTCTCAACTGGTGGGCTGGGACCCAAAAGTGGGTCGAAAAGGTGTCTGAAAAAAAAAAACAATGGTGACAAAAGTCCTGAAGTCCTTTGACATGCATTGATAGCTTTTATTTTACCCTGTTTTACTGTGAAATAGGGTACATTTAAATGTTTGATCATTATTTTAACTAATTCATCTCCTCTTCTTGCAAAAATTGACACATAATGGTGGGAAAAGAAGGTATAAATGTTTCAGTTTTGTCCCTTTTCTTTTCTATATCAGGTGTTTTGGTCCAAACATACTTCAAACTGAAACATATTCAATTAACTTAGCGTGCGTTGTTGAAAATCTTTTGGAAACTTGGGCCACAGTCTTGGGCCGGACCAGTTGAGAACCACTGCTCTGCAGAACGAATGGGCACAGAAACACTCAAAACACTTGTGGAAAGCCTTCCAAGAAGAGTGGAGACTGATGAAGCTGCACAGCTCCATATTAGAGTACATGTATTTGAATACAGGTGCCTTACTTTGGTATTAAATTGGGAGATAATTATGAAAATGAGTTTTTACTGGTACATGTTCATCCTTCTGTACTTGTTACTTCCTTAGCATTATTAATCCCAATAACAGTCCAAACTAAATATCACATCTTCCCAAGAAGCACAAATTAAAACAAATTTAAAGTCACAAGGAGATTTGGATAGACAGAGCTCTGTGTGTCTGCTAGTACAGGAGAACAAGGGGTTAAAATAATATTGAAAATAGTCAAATTAAAACAGAGAATAGCTGGGATTTTGTACTGCTGAAGTACTGATGTTGATGGCCATATGAAGTTTGGACTACTCGTCCACTCTAAGGAGCTCTATGTTGATATTTTCTTCATGTTTTTACATTTTTCATGAGACTAATCACCCCCCTCATATAACGATCACTTCTTATTTCAGTGAGCGTGAATTTGAAGCACTAATGAGCAGAAAAGCAAAGAAAACACAGTGACCTGTTAATAGGTCAATGTCGGACGAATTCAGGGTTTTTTATGGAATGTATTCCTATCATTAGCAAGTAGTGGAGCTCTGAAATGACTCAAATTTAATCTTTACTATGAAAGAGGAGAGGAGATGGAAACAAGGTGCTGAAAAAGTGGGGAGGAACTTCTAGCTGACAAATCGAGGGTATACAAAGGAAAATAATGGCAAAAAGGAGGGAAAAGATGTGAACAAAGGACATAAAAACATGGAGGGGAATGACAGTGATGTATGAGGAAAAAAGGATGCAAACAAACATAAAGAGGTGAGAAGAGAAGATGGAGAGAGGAGAGGCGAGCTGAAGAGAGAATAGAAAGGTGGGAGGTGTAGAAAGCAAGCAGAGGAGGAAGGTGACAAAAGAGGAGGAACTAATGAGGACATGAGAGGAGAGGAGGAAAACGAGGAGAGGAGATGAAAGGAGGCTTTTGTTGTCAGAAAGGAAAGGAGGCAAGAGGGCTAGAAGATCTGAGATAGGGAGGGAAGATTATGGATGATGAGGAGAAAAAAGATGAGAAGGTGGAGGAGGAGAAGAGCAGGGGAGGAAGAGGTTAAAAGGGGTTTAAGAGGAAGAGACGGGGGGAAAAAAGGAGACGAGGGTGGGCTTATGTTGTGGAAAGGAAAGAAGGGAGCAAGGCTGTAAGGAGGGAGGATTGGGTGACATCAGAAAATATGGAAGGATGGAGGAAGGGAACAAGATGTGCATGTGAAATCAGGTACTTCCTGTTGAAAGGGAGGAAGCCTGGAAGGAGGTAGGAAACGACTGAAGGTAAGGAGAGATGAAAAGCAAGGGCCAAAAGATGTCGAAGGAGAAGAAACGAGGGAGAAAGGCAACCTAGAAGGAAAGATGGAGGTAAGAGGAAGTGGCTGGTTACTCAAAAAGGAAATGAGTGGGAACAGAGACAAAAAAAGGAGGATAAAGGGAGGACAAGGATGTGACAAAATGAGAAGGAGTAGGAGGGGAAGCAAGATATATGAAGAAAAAGAGGACAACAAAAAGGTAGGACAGACGGAGAGAGGACAGGGTGTGGTTTGTCCTTTCCTCGTTAAGGACAGAAAGGTGGAAAGGCACAAGGGAGGAAGAGAGGGAAATGAAACTTAAAAGAAGGAAAGCGAGCAAACAGACGAAGGGACTGAAGGCTGGAAACGGGCGCTGAGATCTCCGGCACTCACCAGACCAAACTGGTGAAAACCAATCCCCATCAACACGACTCCTCACGTCCTCCTCCTCCTTCCTCCTCTGTCACGCCCTCCTCCTCCTCCTCTCCTTTCATTTCCTGCCTTCCTCTCTCCTCCACCCATCCCTTTCTCTCTCTCGCCCTCTCTCCGAGCACGCCGTCACCTGCTGGTTTCTCACACAATCAATTGATTACGGCAGCACTTATCGCCTCGGCTATTGAACGCTTACTTACCACAGCACACAATCACAACACTCATTAATCTGCATTCACTCCCAAATGTAATCACAAAACCTCATAAAAAGGCTGATTTCAGATTTTTCACTTATTCAAAAAACCTGGGGGGCAGAAACCTGGAGTAAAATAAACCATAGGTGTTATTTAGTCCTGACCTTCTTTATGTTGGTGATCAAAGTTAGGGCTGGAAAATATGTTTGAATTTTACATATTACATTTAGGGCTGACTTAGGAGCATTTTATTGTTAGAAAAAAATCTAATGATCCATTTTGATACAAGAGTAACAAATACAGAAGTTCTAGGCAACCAATTTGGGGTTAAATGATTTTACTTACCCAAGATATTGCAGGGAAACTCCTGCACATAATCTAATTTGCACAAATACATCGTGCAGACTGGAAGCACCCTCTCTCCTCACGATATTCACCCACTTTTACAAATGTTGCCAACGTATTTCTGCAATTTGGCGAGTTCTCTCTTTCTCTTTTGGTTAGCTAATTGTGCGAATAATCTGCAACATTAGGAGCATTATTATTTTTAGAAAACTTCAAATGATATTGATACATTTAACTAGAAACGCACTCGGAGAGCACAGATCTCCGCCAACTTTTTGAGTTATGTTGCTAAAAAACAAACTAACAAACTAACAAACTAACCCTGCTGATCACATAACCTCCTAGGCAGAGGTAATAAAACAGCAACAAAAATAGAAGTCATATGCAACTGATATGAGCAATATAGTGCTTTAAATTATAAAAAGTCCGGCTAACTCCTGCACATTATATAAATTGTAAAAATATGCTGGAAACATTTGGAAAACTGTCTGGAACTGGCAAAGAGGAGTGGGCCCATTGCTCCTTGTCAGTTCCACCCTCCCTGCATGAAATCACACAGTTCATCATCGGAATCAGCGGCAAAACCAATGGAGGGAAAACCACCCTCACCAACAGACCAAACAGATCAAAAACCTCCCTAATTGTTGTGTGATCCATCAGGATGACTTCTTCAAGTCATCACTGCTCTGGACATGGACGCCATGATGAGAACAATCTGCGCATAGCTGGAGAACCTGGTGAAGTTTGAGAAATCTCATGGCGTTAGAAACACCCTGGACTCTGAAATCGTCCAAAAGTTTGACACTAAGGAGGAGGAGAATCACATCCTTATCGTGGAAGGCTTTCTGCTTTACACCTACGAACCTCTGATCAACATGCTGAACCAACGTTACTTCATTTCCAACCTGTATGAAGAATGCAAAAAGAGGAGGTGCTCTAGGAACTACACAGTGCCAGATCCACCCGGCCTGTTCGATGGCAACGTCTGGCCCATGTATTTCAAGCAACAAGAACAATTTTCCCAATGTATTTCTGCAATTTGGCGATTTCTCTCTTTCTCTTTTGGTTTGCAAATTGTGCAAATAAATCTGCAACATTGGGGAAAGTGGGCAGATTAATTTAGGAGCATATTTATTTTTAGAAAAACTCAAATTGTTATTGAAACATGATAACACTACAGCAACAAAAATAGAAGTCATATGCAACTAATATGGGTAATTTATTGCTTTAAATGATTAAAAAAGGCAGGCAAACTCCTGCACATTGTATAAATTATAAAAATATGCTGGAAACATCTGGAAAAGCGTCTGGAACTGGCAAAGAAGAGTGGGCCCATTGCTCCTTGTCAGTTCCACCCACTTTTATAAATGTTGCCAATGTATTTCTGCAATTAAGACAGCACTCTTATTCTCTTTTGGTTAGAAATGGTGCAAATACATCTGCAACATTGGGAAAAGTGGGCAGACTATTTAATTCGGGAACATTTTCATTAATAGAAAAACTCAAATGATATTGACTCGTTTAATACAGTAACAAAAATAGAAGTCATATGCAACCAATATGGGCAATATATTGCTTTAAATGATAAAAAGGCAGGCAAACTCCTGCACATTGTATAAATTGAAGATATACATTGGAAACATCTGGAAAAGCATCTGGAACTGGCAAAGAGGAGTGGGCCCTTTGCTCCTTGCCAGTTCCAACCACTTTTCCAAATGTTGCCAACAAATTTCTGCAATTAAGACAGCGCTATTGATCTCTTTTTGTTAAAATGGTGCAAATAAATCTGCAACACTAGGAAAAGTTGGTGGAACTGCTTAATTAGGGAGCATTTATATAATTATTAAAAATCACATGATATTGATAACTGTTTGATACCATAGCAACAATCTTGTGCAACCAATTTGGGCAATTCATTGCTTTAAATGATCAAAAATGCAGGAAAACTCCTGCACATTCTATTAATAGCACAAATCTTTAGACAACATCTGGAAAAGTGAGTGGATGTGCACAGGAGGGTGGACAAAAATCTACACCTCTCAACATTCACCCACTTTACCCAACGTTGCCAACATATTTGTGCAATTTAGACATTGCCCCTTCTTTCTCACTCTCTCTCACTCAGTTGAAAATGTACTAAACACATTTGTTGGCAACATTAGGATAAGTGGGGAGAACTGTTGAGGAGAAGGGGAATTAATCAAACAACTGTAATTTGTGGGATATTATGGCAACAAAAATTGAAGGCCTAGAATTGCAGTACTGGGCAATTTAATGTTTTGATCATCAAAAATTGCAGGAAAACTTCTGCATGTTGTCTAAATCACACAGTTATGTTGGAAACATTTGGAAAAGTAGCTGGATCCATCAAAGTGGGGGGAAAGCTTTGCTCCTCTCTAGTTCCACCCTCTCTTCCAGATGTTGCCAACATTTTTGTGCAATTTAGACAGTGTTCTCTCTCTTTTGATTTATAATATGACTGAAGATCTTTAATTTCTCTGTACTCTAAGACATCCCTGTATATAAAAATAAAAGAGGTTTAATCATTTTGAAACACCTGGTATTTAAGAATATAGACAATTTTGGCAATCTCAACACACGGAAACGTTGACAATATTTTTGTACAATTTAGACAGTTTGTAGAAGTGTGCCTGCACTATGAAGTGTCTAGGACTTCTATTTTGGTTGCTGGTATTAAACAGGTGTCAATACCAACCTTATATTTAGATATGTATCATGGATCGCCATTCAGCTAAAAAATATCAAGCCGTGTCTTTTGGACCACATTGCCCAGCCCTAGATGGTGCTTTTTTTAATCATGAAGGTGGAAATGGTGAGCAAGGCAGAGATGCACAGAGACAGACAGAGAGAGAGAGAGGCTAGACAGACTAATCTGCGGCTTCAATAATGGATGTACCTGGAAACTACTGAACCATAGGGCACTACAAGACATGACAGGGTATGTGCCAGAGGGTGTCACCCCAGATGAGCGAGAGAGAGAGGGGGAAAGGAGGCAGTTTGTTTATGCATGATTGGGGTGTGTGAAAGCTCCAGAATGAAGGGTGAGTGTGTGTGAAGGTGGTTATAATGATTATATCTTTATCTTTACAGCTCCTTTAAAAACCTGTTTAAAAAGGGCGAGGACACGATAGCATTCATAAGAGAAAAAAAGATGCAAAAGAACCAGTCAGTGACAATAAAAAAACACTATTTTAGGCTAAAAAAAAAACATACAAACACACCTGACCCACATAAATAACCCAATACATCATGAGAGCCCAGCAGCATGAATTGAGACCAAGAGGACCAAAGATGGAAGTAGGACTGGGCAATATGGACCAAAAATCTTGTCTTGACATGTTTTAGCTGAAAGGCGATACAGAATGTGTGTCTGGATATTTTTTAGTAAATAAAAAAGGTCTTAATACCAGGATGATAAACGCTGGTATGACTCTAGTAAAAATCAAACCAGTTCAATACCACGAAAACAATAAACAAAGTCATCTCGCTAAAACTGCAACATGAGCAACCGCAATTTTCAAATCACAGGAGATGCAATATTTTTGTAATTTTATGGCATGTTAAAAAATATTGTCTTAACTTACAACCAAAGCCTATAATGCACTGTGTAAAAAATCCTGACGTTCATGTCCCTAGTGTCCATTTTGGTCCATTCTACTTCCATTATAATTTGATTATTTTTTAGAACATAAAAACTTGCAGGTAATAAATGCCTGGGATTTTTCTATTTGTATTGTATTTGTATTTTTGTGAAAGTTGAAATAAGCTCTATTTCCCACAGATGGCGCCATTTTCCCTAGTGTGGTCTGCGGGAAAAAAACACTGAATTTTTAGAATGTCTTATCTTGTCTAACCCCAAAAAACCATATCATTTATATCTAAGACTTGAAAATGTGTGTGTGTGGATGTGTGAGTCTGTGAATGTGTTTGTATTTGTGTGTCATCAGACTTTGCATCTAACATACTGAAAATAACTAATTAATAACTATTTTTTTTGTCCTTTTTCTTATCTAAATACAAGGGGGTGCCATGACAGAACCTGGCAATTCAAGGGTTAAATTTCTTTAAAAATTATAAATATTTGATGTTTATGAGTCGAGGAAGGCCGGTAAAAAAAAAAAAAAAAACATGTTAAATATTTTTATAGCCTAACGTATGAAATGAGCCATTTTGGTCTAAAGGGACACAAACGGGTGTATAATTAAATGTATGCATGAAGGTCAAATTCAATGAGGAATAATTGCATTAAAAGGATCAAAATAATTGCATAGTAAATATTGTTTTCTGAATCATTCAGCCCAAATTTTTAACAATAAAAAGTGCAGAAAAACTACTTGAGCTAAATTGTACAAAGACTCTGACAACCTTTCATACTATGGTTGTCTTGTGTACACTCTAAACATTTGCGCTGCTACTTCAACTTCTGTACAACTGTACAGTTCCAAAATTGCACTACGCCATACATTTTGAGTACATTTTTTATACATATATTTCCTCTTTTTATCATATTCTCCTATCTAAGTTACCTGTCAGTTAAAGTACTGATGTTTTTAAAGCCTCTCACTATTTTTTGCACTTCCTCTGAGATCATTTTGCACCATAACAAGTTTGGCAATAAAACCTGATGTTGGTTCTGATATTTCAAAATGCACTACACTTTTAAACATGTTCCAAAATGCTAAAATCTCTAATGCTTTTAGTGATTGGTGGTATCAGAAAGTTGAGAAAATTGATGACCTTCAGACATTTTTTCAACCAAATGAGAAAGAGAATGCCTAATCTGCACAAATGCATTGGAAATGGTGCACAATGACAGCCCGGTTCAATGGCCTGCAGCTCCTTTCCTGCACATCTCTCCCCCACTCTCACATCCCTGTTTGTCATAGAGGCAGGGGCGTGGGGGGGGGGGGGGGTACCGATCACCTGGGCCCACAGTAGGGAGGGGCCCTTGAGATGCCTGTATGGAAGCCCATTTGGGTCAAATAAAAAAGAAAAAATGTAAGTAAAGTACAGCAATTTTTGAAAATAAAATTCCAAGTCATTGTTATGAGAAAAAAGTCATAATTATGAGGAAAAAGTCAAAATTATGAGACAAAGTCAAAATGGGTTAAAAATTCTTAATTATGAGATAAAATTATGAGATGAAAATTACGAGAAAAAGTCATAATAGACTAAATGACTAATCTCATATTTATTTTACTTTTTGACTTAAAATTATTTTTCTCATAATTTTAACTTTTTATCTCATAATTCGCCCTTTTACCTCACTATTATGAGTTTTGTCTTTAATCATGACTTTTTAACTCAAATATTTGATGTTTTGTCTCATAATTTTGACATTTAGTTTCAGAATTTTGACTTTTTGTCTCATGATTTTGACTTTTTATCTCATAAATTAGACATTTTTTCTCATAATTTAGACTTTTTGTTTCATAATTTAAATTTTTTGTTTCATAATTCAGACTTTTTATCTTATAATTTATACAATTTGTCTCATAATTTAAACATTTTGTCTCATAATCTAGACTTTTTATCTCATAATTTAGACAATTTATCTCTTAATTTAAACATTTTGTCTCATAATCTAGACTTTTTATCTCATAATTTAGACAATTTATCTCATAATTTAGACTTTTTGTCTCATAATTTTGACTTTATATCTTATAATTCAGACTTTTGGTCTCATAATTTTGATGTTTTGTCTCATAATTTTGACTTTTTACCTCATAATAATGACTTTGGATTTTTTTCCAAGAATTGCTGTACTTTCACATTTTAAAAGTTATAATTATGAGATAAAAATTTGTAATTAACTGAATGACTTTTATCTCATAACTTTGACTTTTCATCTCAAACTTATGACTTAGGATCCTTTTTTTTTAATTTCCTAACTTCCACATTTTTCTTTTTTAAGTGGTGGAAATGGGCTTCCATATGCCTGCAATGAAAAGTGTGTTTTTATTTATTATTTCTTGTATCAAAAGTGACTAAATGAATTGGTCAACAGACTGAAATTTGTATCAGATAGAGTGGTCCAGCACTACAAAATAATGCAAGTAAATTTAATTAAACCACAGTAAAAATATTGTTCAAAAGGTGGGAAATTATGGTTAAATAAATACATCAAAATGCATATATATATTTGTAAAAAAGATGCAACATTTGTTGCTTCGCTAGCCGGCTAGGGGGAGCTCTGTGTAATATTCTTTCTAGGGGCCCTAAATCCCTAGCTACGCCCCTGCATACAGGCATAAAAAGTGTGTGTAACTGGAACTTTTCACAAGTGAAACTAGTTTATTAGCACCTCAGGTATGCCACCAGACATTACTGCTTTCTTCTTCTCTTGTTATTTAACAGCTCTTGGTAAGCATCTCTTCTATCATAGACTGGTAAAAGCATTGTAAGAAGTCTGTCTTTTAAAGGGGCTGCTAGTCTGAAAACACTGTCTTAATTTTGCTTTCAACTGAGCAAAAAAACAGCACTGAAGAAGGATGAAAGCCTCTGAAAACAGCTAAAACCAACTGGCTTTTCAGCGATGCTTCTAATTATGCATGCCTCTTTAACTAAATTGGACAAGTAATTTAAAAAATCCCATAAATTCATTAACTATTCCAATCAAAATCCTTCTCTGAAGGAGGCTGTAAACATGTTTATTACTGCTGTAAAAACTGCGTTTTTAACATGGGTGTGTATGTAACTTCTGGTACTTGTAGCCGGCCTCTAGTGGACACTTAAGGAACTGCAAGCTTTTGCACTTTTGCAATGGCTTCAGTTCTTAAATTATGGTCAGAATAAAGGAAAGATACAGCTTTAAATCAAGCTAGTAGAATTATGAACTCTTGATTGAAAAACAATATCTTATGGCTGAATACTGCCCACCCCTAACATGGACTACATCATTATAAATGGTACTGTTTTACCCTATCTAAGTTGAAAATACAGACCAGTGGTCTTAAATCTGGATATATTGCCCAACCCCAGCTACTCATGACCCAGCAGTGTAAACTGAGACCAAAAGGATGAGAAATGTGAGAAAATCTGTCATGTATGAATGTAAAAGTGCAGATTTTGTGCGTTTCCCGGCACACCTTGCCTCCGTAGCCTCCTCTTCTTCAAGCCAAATATCCGGACTTTAGAGAAGATGTCGACCAGGTTCCCGTTGCACAACCCTTGCTTCTTGCCGGGGCTCTTTCTCCGCCGGTGGGTCGTCGGTCGGTGGGCGTGTTGCTCCCTCGCCTGTCGCTTCTGCCGGATCAAACCGCTGGCTATCGCCGCTGCCATGTCTCCGCCGACACAGCCACAGCCGCCCCGTCGCCGTCCGTGTCTCCGGTCTCTTCAGCTGTGTCCACCGGAGGGGACGAGGCGCACACAAAACCAGACTCGGTCTCCGCTTCCGCAGGCTACAACCGCCCCATACTCCAGCTTCAGCGAGTCCGAAATAAACACTTGTACCAAATGATCCCCCAGGCCATTGATTTAGAACGGTTTACCTGTCCGTCACGTCTCACCTTTCTGTCTGCCTGTCACTCAAACAGCTGCTGTCACTGAACGGCTCCCCTAAACGGTTTTACCGGACCCGGTTTGCCACTTTGTGCTCCCATGGTGAACGAAAGAGACGAAGAAAAGCGTCTGAGAAGGAGAAAAAAGCCCCATGAAGCGGCTCCGTGTCCTCTCTCCTCTGGAAACGACCGTTTGTATTCCGCTGGCAGGAGAAGCGCGAGGCGCGCGTGCAGCCGCGAGCCGCTCCAGCTGCGTGAACCTGGCGGGAGTTACCAAGGGCAACACCGGAAACTGGTGAAAACTCCTATCAAAGTTAAAGCTTATTATTTTTTTTTAAACGGGAGAATAATAACACGAATTAACTACAATATTCTAACACTTCACGCCACAGTTTACTCCAGTCTTATTTACAGAATATTCGTTTATACTCCTATTATTTTATAACCTGTTGCTGCCATCAAGTGGGCAACTGGTAATATCAACTATCCAGAAATAAAGCTCTAAACTATCTCATTAAAACAAAAAACGAATTCAAAGAACAAAAACATTTGATAAACTCCTGTCCTTTGACAAAAAAAAATCTCATTAACATAAATGTATTTTAACGCAAAAAATACTGATAAAAAATACTTTAACATCTATTTTTTTTATTTCATATGATTTAATGACTTTTTGGTAAGACTTAGCTTATCTTTTCAAATGAAATGACCTAGTAGAAAACACTTTTTCTTCTTTACTACAAAATCAAGCTTTAAAATTTTCTCATTAATACACATTAACCAACTGTACATAAAACAACATGACATAAACTTATTTCATTAATGCTTTGTTTTGAAAAAAATAAATAAATAAATAAAACGAACTAAACCCATTTAATAATATATCTTTTAATGTGTTTTTTACTATTTAATATTGTTTTATTGTATTACTTTTACACTATTAAAACAAAACTTCTACATGCTAAAATATCGACAGAAACAGGCTTAGTTTTATTTTGTGCATTTAAATGCTTTATAGTGAGCTCTATTACCCCTCTTTTCCGATTTTCTGGTAATATTAAATATTATCTAAACTGTATTAAACATATTTTTTATTTTCATTTTAATTCAACTGATAACATTAGTTGAAATTTGTGGAATCATTAAACTTTAACATGTTTTTTGAGGTTTATCTTATTGTGAAAGGAACGACCGGAAACCCCTGTCTTTGTCGTTGTGGTTAATTGACGTTGGAAAAGCGCGAGCGCTCTCTGGAAACCAACCGGTGCTGGAGCCACGCGCCGAGCGAGCAGCCTCACACGCGCTCTCAAAACAACCTGTAAGGTAAGGGTGTGTGTGTCTGAAGCGTGTATTGGATGTGTGTTTATGTGTTTGGGGGTGTGGAGGACGACAAACCGTTTGGTGGTCGGATAGAACCGGATATAATCCCGTTTAACGGGACACGAGACACAGAAATAATGTTGTCACGTCATCCACGTTTCCTTTAAAACGTGTTTTTGTCTTCATGGGTTTAAACCATGATATCAATGCTACATATATGGTAAATGCATCCTGTAAGACTCAGTATTTCAAGTAAAGGCTGATCCTTCCTCTATTTAATCATAAAAGTTATTGTATGTTGTTTTAATCCTACAAATGGACTATTTTTTGTAGAAGCAAAAAAATAGTCTTTATCTATGAAATTTTGACTGTTATTTGTTAAATCAATGTGACCCACGGTCAATAAATTTCTACTCTCAGTATACATACATTCTTATTTAATCACCATGTCTGTCTCTGAACATGTGTCAGTCTGCACAGTGAAGGTCAAACATCTCAGGAAGCATTTAACAGAAAAAAACATTGTGCTATCATGTAGAATCTTTAAAAGAAACAATTCTATAGAGTTAATATTATGGCCCTTTTATTACATTGATAGACTAAGGCTGGTTTAACCAAAAGTTGGTCTTTTATTCAATCATTAAGAGCCCAAGTGACCGTACTCGGGCACAGTACATGTTTACTGAGGCACCATCAGCAGATACGGTGAATGCAAGGGAGAAGGAGAAAATCATGCTCAAGCATGGAAGCATGTTACTAATGGGAAAGCACACCAGCAGAGGCAGGAAAAAGGGAGAAATCATACTTCAGCACAGAGCGATGTCACTAATGTGAAAGGGGAGAAATCAGGGGAGAGGATAGGAGGAAGAAATCTCGCTCAAGCATGGAGTGTTGTAACTAATATGGAAGCAGAGGAGAGTAGGTGGGAGAAATCTTGCTCGAGCAGGAAGCGTTGTCACTCATGTGGGTAGGAGGAAGAAATCTTGCTTAAGTAGGAGCACTGTTAGTAATGTGAAAGCAGATCATCAGGGGAGAGGGTAGGAGGGAGAAATCTTGCTCGAGCATGGAGTGTTCTACCTAATATGGAAGTAGGGGAGAGTAGAAATCTTGCTCGAGCAGGAAGCGTTGTCACTGATGTGGCTAGGAGGATGAAATCTTGCTCGAGCAGGAAGGGTTGTCACTCATGTGGGTAGGAGGATGAAATCTTGCTCGAGTATGAGCGTTGTTACTAATGAGAAAGCAGACAAGCAGAGGAGAGTGTAGGAGGAGGAAATCATAATCGAGCAGGGAGCATTGTTGCTAATGTGAAAGCACAAGCAGGGGAGGCAGAGGGATTTATGCTTGAGCACGGAGTGATGTTACTAATGTGCAAGCAGACCATCAGAAGAGGGGTGAAAGGAGAAGTCATACTCGAGTACAGAGCTACGCTACTAATTCAAA
Source organism: Cheilinus undulatus (assembly GCF_018320785.1). Lineage (NCBI taxonomy): Eukaryota > Metazoa > Chordata > Actinopteri > Labriformes > Labridae > Cheilinus > Cheilinus undulatus. The sequence goes on along the minus strand of NC_054888.1, from coordinate 20,888,342 downwards.
AGCAGACCAGCAGGGAAAGGAGTGGAGGGGAATATCATGCTAGAGCACGGAATAATGTAACTTATGTGAAAGCAGACCAACAGAGGAAGTGAGGGAAGGGAATGTTGTGATGTTTAGGTTTGAAATGAAATAATTTTAATGCAAGTTTGAGTCATTTTTGGCTTATAAAAACAAATGAGGTTGTAAAATGGCTCCACAGTGGATCTGAATGTCTCTCAGAAAGCTACTAAAGCAGTAAATATGATAAATTATGATATTTAAGTGTTTTACTGACTTCTTTTTTCTATTAAATGAAATGTCATAAAGGACTGCTCCTTTTCACCTTTTGAAAGCATTCATTCTCCTACTTCTGTTTCAGGTAAGACAATGAAGGCCTCTCCACTCATTACTTCATCCCACACAGTCCCGCTGTCTGTATTCAGCTCATGAGAGGCCGTGCGTCCATCCGTCTGACTGAGCAGTTTAAAAATGCAGGAGCTGGGTGAGATTGACGGGCTGATAAACTGGAAGCTTCTCCGCTGCACATGCTGTGTCTGCATGTGTGCCTCTCAAACTGGTTTCCAACTGTAAGATTATACTGTAGGTCTGAATACACTCACATTTCCTCCATGATGTCACCGCGGAGTATCGGGTGTAGCACCGTCCAGACTAGGGCTGGGCAACTTGGGCCAAAAATCATGTCAAACATTTACGTAAATTGAGGTTGTCAGAATGTGTTTTATTCTTAAATACCATTGAGTTTCGAAAGTACATAAAGATTATTATCTTGAGTCATGTTTAAGCACAAGAAAGAGATTATGTGTTGCACAAATATGTTGCCAACATTTTAAAAAGTTGGTGGAACTGGCAGGGAGCAGGGCAATCTTAATTAGCCAACATATTTTTGCAATTTAGACAGCATGCAGGAGTTTGCCTGCTATTTTTCATAGTAAAAAAAATTATTGGCAACATTTTTAACCAAAAGAAAGTAAGAGGGCACTGTTTTAGCGATGCAAATGTGTTGGCAACTTCTGTGTTGGCAGCAGATGAATCATGATTGCCCAACATATTTGGGGAACTAAGACAAAATCTAGAAGTTTGCCTGCAATTTTTGATAATGAATAAAATATATTGGCGACATTTTTAACCAAAAGAGAGAAGGCAAACACTGTCTCAATTGCACTAATAGGTTGTCAACTTTTGAAAAAGTTGGTGAAATTGGCGAGGAGCAGATATATCTTAATTCCCCAACATATTTGGACAACTAAGACAGCGTGCAGGAGTTTGCCTGCAATGTTTGATAGTGAAAAAAAATTGTTGGCAACATTTATAGCCAAAAGAAAAAAAGTGAGCACTGTCTGAATTGCACAAATATGTTGGGAACATCTATGTCAACTGAAGTTGTCAAATTTTAATAGTCTTAAATACTGCTAAGTTTCAAAAGTACATAAAGTTTATGATATTCATATTTTATGCAAAAACAGTGAGCAATGTTTTAGTTGTACAAATATGTTGGCAACATTTGTGCAAATTGAGGTTGTGAAAATGTGTTATATTCTTATATACCATGGAGTTTCAAAAGTACATAGTTTATTATCTTGAGTCATTTTAAGTAAAAGAAAAAGATTATTGCTTGTGTTGCACAAATGTGTTGGCAACATTTGAAAAAGGTGGTGGCACTGGCGAGGAGCAGGGCAATCTTAATTAGCCAACACATTTTTGCAATTAAGACAGCATGCAGGAGTTTCCTTGCAATTTTTAATAGTGAAAAAAATTGTTGGCAATATTTTTAACCACAATAGAGAGAGTACTGCCTAAAATGCAAAAATGTGTTGGCAACTTTTCAAAAACATGGTGGAACTGGCAGAGACAAGGGGATTCATAATTGCCTAACATATTTGGGGAACTAAGACAAAATCTAGAAGTTTGCCTGCAATTTTTGATAATGAATAAAATATATTGGACACTTTTTTAACCAAAAGAGAGAAAGCAAACACTGCCTCAATTGCACAAATAGGTTGTCAACTTTTGAAAAAGTTGGTGAAATTGGCAAGGGACAGGGAAGTTGTGATAGCCCAACATATTTGTGCAACTAAGACTGCGTTTATGAGTCTGCCTGCAATTTCTGATAATGAAAAAAATTTGTTGGCAACATTTTTGACCTAAAAAAGAGACAGTGAGCACTGTGCATTGAGCTTTATTTTTCAGTTTTTTTGATACCACTAATCATCAAAATAAAGGAGTTTTGATCATTTTGAAACACATAGTATTCAAGAATATATTTGTTGTGCAATTTCAACAATGTGCTGGAGTCAGTATGCAATTTTGATCTTCAAAACATAAAATTACTCCATACAGGGTGTCTAAAACTTTTATTTTTTTACGATAACTCCTCATTTGCCAAATATTTCAAATGGAATATCTTTTGGTCAATAAGCTTACTGCTGTGTGTTTCAATCTTTTTCTTGAGCATTAGGCCTGACATCTTGTTGATATAAGCAATATTTCTAACCCCATATCTCATTTGAAAGTACATCATTATATCTTATAAACTGGGTGTATTTCCCAGCCCTAGCCCTGAGTAGCTACATTTAAAGTTGTTCTCAGTAAAGTTAAACAATTATTTGAAAAGTGCTTCTCTGATTCAAGTTTTGCCCAAATTTCCCGAGCCAGCATAAATTTGTCTTTCCAGTGCAGCATGTAGGTCAGCGTCTCTGCAGAAGAAAGAGCCGGGCAGGGACCCAGCTGGACACAAAGAACACTGAAATGAAAAGTGAAATGAAATGTCCATTTCTTCTGGGGAAACTGATATCAAAGAAAAACCCCAAAAACCTTTTCCAATTTATCTGACCTCCCCATGAATAATGGACAGCAGAGTTTGGCTGTCATATCAGGGACACAATTCATCCCTCATTCCCTCCAGATATTCTGACTTTAATGTTACACGGCTCAGGAACAACGTGTGCTACATTCTTTGAGAGGAGCCAAATATGTAGAGCGTAGTATTTTTAAAAAGGAATATTCTTAGTTCTTCTAAGCATTCACACAAGTGTGTCTGATGTTGATTATACATTGCACCAATGTTCATTTCATATACAAAGTGGTGATCCTTAAAGCTTAGTGTGGATGCACATCAGTGCATACTGATACGGTTTGATATCTGATAGCTCAGACTGCCTACAGGTCTGTGATGCCTTCATCTGGACTGGTAGTTTAGGTAGTGTGTGCTGACATGTGTTAAAGACTGCCCCATGTGCTGACATGATCTGTGTTCGTCTGCTCTTTTTGTAAGGTGTCATGAGATAACCTTAATGTTTATACATTTCACTGAGCTGAATGAAGATGACTGCTTCTCATCCAAGATAGAGGATTTTTGGCTTCATGAGGTCAGAAAGATAAAGACAGACAGGAAATGTGGAAAGATTAGAATAGAAATGTATCAGACAGCCAAAGCTGGGAGTCAAGGCAGCAGAAGATGCTTCAGGGACTGTAGCCTCTCTGTGCACCTGCTCTAACAAGATCTACCACTACTGAGCTAAACCAGTGCTCTGACTGAGAGTCGTTTAATTTAGTATCCTGGACATTTAGTGTGTAATCATGGGGATGTGAATATCAGCCTGTTTCAGCTGTGACTATCCACCTATATCAGCCGTAAATATCGGCCTATATCGTCTATAATAAAGGCCTAAGGTAGCTGCAAATATGAGCTTATATTAGCTAAAAATAGCAGCCCGTATCAGCTGTGAATATAAGCTTATATCAGCTGTAAATATCAGCTTATATAGCTGTTAATAGCAGCCTAAATCAGCTGTAAATATTAGCCTATACCAGCTGTAAAAATCAGCTTATATCAACTGTGAATATCAGCTTATATAGCTGTAAATATCAGCTTATATCAACTGTGAATATCACCTTATATAGCTGTAAATATCAGCATATATAAACTGTAAATATCAGCTTATATCAACTGTGAATATCAGCTTATATAGCTGTAAATATCAGTTTATATCAACTATGAATATCACCTTATATAGCTGTAAATATCAGCATATATATCAACTGTTAATATCAGCCTATATAGCTGTAAATATCAGCTTATATTAGCTGTAAATAGCAGCCTCAATCAGCTGTAGATATCAACCTATACCAGCTGTTAATATCAGCTTTTATCAACTGTGAATATTACCTTATATAGCTTTAAACGTAGGCCTATATCAGATGTCAATATAAGCCTTTATCAGCTGTAAATATTGGCCTATATCAGCTATCAATATCGGCCTATATAAGCTGTGAATATAGGCCTTTATCAACTGTAAATATAGACCTATATTAGCTGTATGTATCGACCTATATCAACTGTCAATATCAGCCTACATTAGCTGTAACTATTGGCCTATATCAACTGTGAATACAGACCTATATTAGCTGTATGTATCGACCTATATCAGCTGCAATTATCAGCCTTTATCAACTGTAAATATCTGCCTATATCAGCTGTCAATATTGGCTTATATTTGCTCTAAGTATCAGCCTGTATCAGCTAGAAATATTGGCCTATATCAGATGTAAATATTGGCCTATATCAGCTCTGTATATCGGCTTATATCAGCTGTAAATATAGGCCTATATCAGCTGTCAATATTGGCCTATATTAGCTTTAAATATCAGCCTACATCAGCTCTGAATATTGGCCTATATTAGCTGTCAATATCAGCCTATACCAGCTGTTGATGTAGGCCTGTATTAGTTGTAAATATTAGCCAATATGAGCTGTAAATATCAGACTATATCAGCTGTAAAAATCAGACTATATCAGCTGTAAATATCAGACTATATCTGCTGTAAATATTGGCCTATTTTACCTAAACATCAGCCTATGTCAGCAGCAATTATTAGCCTATATAAGCTGCAAATGTCAGCCTATATTGGGGTAAATAATCACCTACAAAATACACACATATGATGTTTAGTCCAAGTGACCAGCCCTAGTTGTGGTGACTGAATGACAGTTGTAAAGTAAAATCACTGTTTTTCAATTCCGGTTGCTGACAGAAGTTATTCTCACACTTAATGTCTATTAAATTAAAAACATACAAAATTAACCACAATACTTGAAGGTTTTATAGCCCGCATTGACCAAGTGTTCATTTCAGTGATGTTTTGTCTTAATTCTTCCTCACAGAACTTACAAATAGAAGAAAGGATTTATTTTCCTGTGCTCCTCAGTGTTGAGGGAAATGAACATTTGGACATGCAGAAGGTGACTCATCTGCAATAAAATAATAATCAGATGTCCTTTTAAGACTTCATGACATGAGCAGCAGGTCAGCTCCCTGAACGGAGAGATTTCAGCACCACGGACAGCGAACAGGCTCTCTCTGACAGCGGCTGCTGCTGCATATGTGTGGGCCGTCCACAGACACACAGAGTCACAAACACCAAGGGAGAAAGAGAAAGACAGACACTGACAGAGAGAAACAGGCTGTTCCTTCCAAGATATCACAAAAATATGAAGCACTCCTTCCCTCACGCCCACTAGGTGGCACCAGAGTGTGTGTATGAGCCCTAGAATGGGCGCTCCCTCACTGATAACAGCATTAAAAGTGGAAGTGCATCAATAACACAGCGGTGGGTGACTGTGTGTGCTACATAATGATGTGTAACAGTGTGAAGCCCTGCAGAGAAAAGAAGAAAACCCTGCTTGTTAAAATGCTTTAAAAACCAAAGAGGTTCAGAGCAGGGGCAGGAATTTAACAGCTCTTTGTCTTTGTAACATGATGTTTAATCAGTTTTGCTCTGATGCTTTTCTTGATGACATTATGACCCACATTAGACACATAAAGCCCAAGCCTTAGCAGCAGAAATCTGCCTTTATGATCCTCTTTTCTGCAGGAAAACTCAGCTGACACCATCCAATGCTTTCATTTTCAGAGCATGATATTGCTGACACACGACTATTTAAATACAGAACATTCGCCCTTCCTTGTCTCGCTCCTAGACTGTAAAAAAAGAACAAAAAAAAAAAAAGGATGAGTGTGTGAGCGAGGAGGCGAACGTGCACGCTGTTTTATCCAGGTCAGCTCCAAGTGAAGGAGTTATGAATAAATCAAAGCTACATTTACATTAAAATTCATCTCTTCGGATGCTTTTTATAACACTGGAGGAGGAAGACAGCGGCACACGGCTCTTAAACTTCAAAAGGAAGAATTTTCCATCCCTTTTTTTCCATTCACTTCGTCCTCTCTCCATCCAAGCAAAAGACACAAAAAGAAACCCACCGACCATGCTGATTTTCTGCCTCATGAAATGAAAGAGAACATAAACACACACGTGCACGCGTCCACTCAAGAACACACACAGATTAAGTAGACAAAAAATGAGATCATGCACAGGAACATAAACAAACTCTATATTTAGAACATCTCCATCTTCATCCTCTTACTCCTTTTCTTTTCATTTATATTCAAATCTTTGCTGCACGTCTGTGTCTGCACAGTGTGTCAGTACAGAGGCAGCAGCTCCCTCTACAGGCAGAAAAGCATCACTGCACCCTTCACTAACCCACCTCTTCTTAGTCTTAAATCTTTGTCACATCTCTGCTGCTTTCCTTCTTTATTTTAAGCACAGTTAAAAAGCTGACTTCACTTAAAAAGTCTTCATTAAATGCAAAATAATGCGTCATTTAAAGCTGCAGATATATCTAACCCTGCATGAGGAATGTTCAACTAGTCTGATCTAGATGTGGCACTTTTTAAATACTTCTATGGCCCTTATATGATCAATATTGCATATTTAATGATCACACAGCATTTCCCATGCAAAGATTTTACCTGGGCTGCTCTCTTGCATAAGAACAGGTGTTTGGCTATATTTAGGGACCTTCATTTTGATAATTAAAGCATTTTTTACTCCATATATTAATGCAATATTAGGGAAAGTATGCAGATAATAAAGTATGATTGATAGTATTTTGAAAAAAAAGCACACTGCCAGCTTCAACAAGCATGCTTTGTGCATACCTCAGTAAAAAAAAAACTTGCACATTGTGTTCTGTTATATTTAACCCCTTAAAGCCTGTTGTATCATATTTGATACACACTTTTATGATACCTCTATGTCAGTGGTCATCTACATCTGCACAAGCACCAGATTTTCAAATACACAAAAATTAAAAATTTAGCTCTGATATAAATGAAATATTGTTGTAGTAGTATTTGCATTTTCTTTCAAAATGCAGGACATTTTTAGCCATTACCAGCAAGATCAATCCATAATATCTATAATGCAGCAGGACACATGGAGACAGACCTGAAAACAGAACTGGCAGGGACCCTGAAAATCCCATTTTTGACACTTTAAAACAATTTTGGATACTTTTTGGCCCTTTCACCCAATTTTTGCAAGATTTCTGCTCCTTTTGCACCACTTTTCCTGCATGCTTTATCCCCTTTGAGCCACTCTTTTATCTGTTTTTGCCACTTTTCTTGTATTTTTGCCACTTTTAAATCCCATATTCATTACCTTTTTGCACTATTTTTTGTAATTTGTAACCAATTTTTGATCTTTTTTGGCCCTTTTTTCATCTTTTACCAATTTTTGCCACATTTTAATCTCTTTTCATCACTTTTTCCCCACTATTTTTCATCCCTTTGTGCCACTCCACAACCCATTTAGCCACTTATCACCCTTTTTTCAACTCTCTAACCCCTTTTCACCACTTTATCTGGTCATTTTGCAGCACTTCTGCCAACCTAAACCCTTTTTTAATTTTCTAATAAATATGACAGTAAATTTCAGTAAAACAGATCATTCTTTTAGTCATTCTGAAACTATTTCAGTATCAAGTGTTTGTGGGGTGGATTTAACAGACATTTAAAGCCAAAGGATACTCTTAAAACCACAACATCTTCTTTTTCCTCTTTTCTGAATTTAATGATTTTCGGGTGCTAATCAGGAAGCTTTGGGGGGCCTGATATGGCCCCCGGGCCACCAGTTGATGATCAGTGCTCTATGTAGTCAACATGATCAATGAATTACTAAAAAAAGAAAAAAAAAATCTGAATGCAATCTCATAAATGATAAAAATGCCCTCAAGTGGATTATCAGTTACAGTTACACCTAATGTATCAAATGAGACACAAAAAATATATAAGTTAAATTTTATGGAAATTTGGATTTTTTTGGATTTCAGTAGAAAGTGAAATAAACATTTCAGTTCAAACAAAATAGAATTTTCTGGCTATAATTTGTATATTCAGGCTTTAAAGGGTTAAAATTGAGATATTTGTAGCTACTGGCCTGTAGATCCTACAGCACGTTCCATGTGACCCTGGAGCTAACCCAACAATGCTGCAAATCAGTGCTCAAAGTGAAGGCAGATGCAACTGCATATATCCAAATAACATACACTCAAAAGACACTCAGAGCCCCAGTGCAAACCTGCATTAGCTAAATGAGGATATCCACAGAATGCTGTTTGCTGGCAGAGAACATAATGTACAAAGATTTACAGATAGGAACTCCAGTTGAGTTTGCAAAGTGTGCAAAACTATCACTACAAATGCAAGCAACAAGTGTAGAAGCTAACAAAAGGTTTCAGATGCTACAGTTGTGGATAGAAGGTCTGGCGTTGCAGATGAATGTCCCTGCAAACCCCGACAACTTTGAACCTTGCAAGGCAAATGGCCAGATTCAAGCCGAAATCCGGTCAGAAAATGACGGGAACAATCTGTGTCATCTGAGGACAAAAAGGCGGTAGGTAGCTATGGATGTGGTTTAGCTGAAGTGCCTGCAAGCCTGTAAACAATGGTGGCCGGTTACGGATTAATGTGGATTAGAGCCCGACCGATTGATCGGCAGGCCGATTAATTGGGCCGATTGTAGCGTATCACAGATTAATCAGCATCGGCCAATATGTAGCCGATATATTAACCCTTAGAGCTCACGCAGCACAGATACTGCGGCAGGCACAACCCTTCAAAAATCACTTGGTGACGTTGGAACCGTAAGTCGCTAACATTTTCTAGTGAGCCCGGAACTTGGCTGACTTTCCAGAGTCTCTGAGAACAGTGTTGTCCTTTACAACAATACGTGACACAGTTTATAAAAACGTTGATAACATTTGAACCGTAAGTCAAAGAAACTTACTCTTTTTCTTCCACTGAAAGCTGACGATTTTGCCATTAGTTTGCTACCATCAATGTCTCCGTAGCTCTAAAGGACGGCGCTGTAGCGAGCCCGGAACTTTGGTGACTTTTTGGGGTCTTTGGAGATTAAATCCACAGCGTTACATCCGATGATAAGCGTCTTTTAAATGCATTTTTAATCCATTTTTGATCATGTACTTTGACTTTCTTCAGTGGGCAGCCATGTTTGTTTGACATGCAAAGCATTGTGGGAGGTGTAGTCAACCACTTGCGTGTCTATTGCTTAGAGGAGTAGAGACGCAGGAGTAGAGAATAAACAACGATAAATGCAACTGTTAATTCCCATGTCCACCATTTTCTAATCAAAGACTATTATGCAGCTTTTTAACGTTGTCTAAGTTGAATATTTGTGAAATAAACAAAGATAATATAAATATAAGAATTTGTGTTCATGTACAGTATATATCCTGTGTATATCAATGTTCCTATTTCATATATCGGCCGATATATCAGATATCTTTTTTTTTTTTTTTTTTGCCATCAATATCGGAATCGGCATCGGCCCCAAAAATCCCATATCGGCTGGGTTCTAGTGTAGACGCAGCTTTGCAGCAGTTTTATCAGAGCTGCATAACGTAAATGATCTGTCAAGGTTGGATTATGTACGCTGTAAAACCAAACAGTTGAAAAAATGAGTTGTGTCACCTTAAAAATCCGAAAAAGCCACTGAAAGAACACACTTCTTCTGTTAACAGTACTCAACCATTCAAGTGTTTTACTCAAATTATTTGACAGCCATCCCTTAATCTGCAGAGTTTCCCAGAATACCCTAGGGCATTAGTCAATTTTACACCATGAGTGAAGTTACTGACTCAGTTGGTGAACTCCCACCTGTGATGAGCTACGTGAAAATGCAGTCGATGGTGATCATGATGGAGAACTTAATACCACTTGTTGTCCTTAAATTGGACTACCTTAAGTGGCATTATTGTTCAAGATTAAAGAAAACTTTACCATAAATGCTCAAACATGTTGTTATGAGTTTGATTTAAATTGAATTTTTAAGTGTAGGAAAGTTTTCACAGTAGTTTAACTTATAAAAGTCAAGTTAACCCGACACAAATAAAAACTACTTAAAAATGTATTTCTGCTACTCGAAAACTTTGACGTAATCAGTTTCAACTAAAATTTTGAGCAGTTTCAACTTGTTCAGTTTTATAGTGTAGTTTATTTCCTGATGTGGCACACGTCTACTCGGTCTGACTGGCCAGTAATGAATGTGACTAACTTTCTAAATTGAAAGCCTGCCCTGTTCAAACACCGTCCATGGGGGTGTTGCCTTGATGGATGTGAACCATCCCATGCAAGGGAGATGTGATTAATGTACCTACTGTTTCAGGCTGCAAAACCTTGATTTAAAGGTCACATATTTTATCCCTTTAAGACAACTTTGTATCAGTGTTTGAGATCCCCAGCACATGCCTGTGAAGTTTGTTGCTTGAAAACCATTCCAGTGTTGGATTTTTGCGTGTCTGTGGCTTTAAAGTATGACTCCGCCCCTGACTCCACCCCTCTCGGGAAATGGATGTGGATCAGGAGAGGAGAGCTGAACTTTCTTCCAAGTAGGGAGGGCCAACTGAGCCTGGGGGCGGGACTAACTCCCCACATGACATCATGAGGGGAAAAATCTGAGCGCGGCTTGTTTCAGCGCACATTTTCTGAAAGTTGGAGAAAGAGAGGGGGGATTTTCCTATTCTTTGGGAGACTGTGGACAGGCCAGAGGCACATCTTTTTGCTTGAAAAGCCTGAAAAAGTGTATTCTGCATAATATGTGACCTTTAATTAGAACTCAACATGTATCATGAAGGCAAACTAGCAAAGTCAAAGCATTTATCATGCACACATATTGAGTTATATTTGCCCATAGAATTTAAGCATATAAGCTAGAGATGTACCAATCCAAATCTGGGATATCTATCTGATTCAGAGTCAAATTCTAGATCAGGTATTGTGGCTGTTGGTGAATCCATCTAAATAGCTCGGTTCTATGCTATTCTGTCTTAACAGCAAGATATGAGTGTGCTAAATTACTGTTATCAGTTTGCCAGTAGACTTTTGGATAGCATGGAGAATGCTGAGTAATTTAGATGTTTTTATCATTCGCTTTTGTCACCAGGCTTGGACTCATGCATGGGGTGAGGGATCCACTGGCGTTCCCGGTATCTGAGCATGCAGCCAGAAGTCAGAGTCTTCCGGTCCTTGGTCCTCCTAGTCTAACTCTACTCTCGTGAGGCCTGGACCAAGTGTTCTGTGTAAGGTTGTCACATCACCAGAATTCAAAACTGAAATATGATTTTAGTAAAATGCAAAGAATGTGATACTTATTTACATGCCACAGCAGCAGAAATAAAAGAATTAGAGATACAATATTGTGTTTTTAACTGAATAAACTGCACTAAACTGAAAGATTCCAACACATCCTTGAAGTGAGACCGTCTGCAGGACTTTGTCTGCATGTTTCGATGGACTCTTTCCTTTCCTCGGCCCTTGTCTTAGTAAAAATACAGCACCATTTATCATTTGGTATCAATAACTCATTGGAAACGTCAACTTTAGACCCTGCATGTTCCAGTTTATGTGTCAAACCCTCCAGGAGCACCTTTAGATTTAAAGTTGAAGTTCTTTTAAACTTCTCTAAGTGTGAACAAACCCACTGACCCTGATAGAGCCAAAGCACTGCGCTGCTGAAAACACGACTGTCTATGACATTTCTGAAGCATTTGTTCTCGCACATGACCAACGGCGTGCTGCCTACGCTCACCAGAAGAAAAGAAAGGGTTTATTGTAGCTCCAGATCTGCTCGACTACCTTTGGAGAGCATGCTGGGAGTGGGAGGATGATGACTACTGTTTGTTTTCTGTGCGTTCAACAAGGAGCTCGGAGACATACAGCCACAAGAGAGGGACTGTTAAAGAGGCCAGATGGGAGACGGGGTAGAGGACGGCGCTGTTGGCATACTTTTAAGAACTTAAGGACTCGACTATTTGTATAAAGATAATTGAGGACATTAAGGTGCTTCAGCATATCCTGTTTAAACAAGTACGTTCAGACTGGGGTACAATACCACAGGTTTAAACTTAAACTGAACATAATATCAGCCCATACATCTTTGGCAACCCAACATGCTGTGTGCAGTGAAGCTGCTGGTGGCAGTGGTTGCGATAGAGAATTGGCCATCAGTATTAGCCAGTTCCATTCAGTCACATCCATATGCATTTATACACCACCGATGAAGCACTGGATAGATGATCAAATGATCCCCCGTCTTCTTTTTTCCTCTCACTCTCTGCAGAACAGCTCCGATACACGCCCCCTTGTTAAGAAGAAATGTGAAAAATAATAATCCACAACTTTATCAGACAGGATCTGGGAATGAAAAGTAATGTTACAATTGTTTTTAACCCTCTGAGCCCTAAGCTATATTTTAACCATTGTGTCTGGCTTGGACTTTCTGTCTTAAAAAGTTTGTAAAACATCAATCCTGTGGTGCATAGTCAAACTGTAAACATCAGATTTTTCAGGGCAACCTGGGCTTTAAGAATATGTGTGCTGCAGTAATGTCATTTGTATTTAAAAAGTAATATGGGACAATAAAGACAAAAGAAACACACTAATCAGAAATTAAAACTGAAAGATAATATATTTATATAATATATATATATATATATATATATAATAAATACTGTAAACATTAATGACTTTTTCTCCCATCTCTTTGGGACCAAAGAATAAAAAATAAGAATTTTGTAACAAAAGTCTTCAAAATATTCCCATTTATACAAAAAAAGTCCTAACACTTTTGGAAATTTGAGTCATTATTTAAAGTGCGGTGACTCTGAGTGACACATCACGGCCTCTTTGTGTCTCTTTCTCTCTATTATGAGTCATTCAGGCTCTCTTCTTCAGTTTCTAAGTCTGTGCACATGTACTGTTCTGTAAAGTATGACGTGACGACGGAACAGACTGCCTTTGGTTGTCACAGCACGGTCGCAATGTGTTCTGGGATGCAAACAGACAATATGTCTGCAGGCTGACTGCAGAAAGAACTGAAAAATTGATTTTAAATAGGTAAAAAGACATCCAGCATCAGAGTTTATGGAGTGAATTTTAACTTTAAAGACCCTAGAAGGGTAGAAAACGTTCTGAACGTGTGGAGAGCATCATTAGAACGATACAACAGTGCCTGCATGTCTACCATTCAAAAGTTGTTGAACTTTGAACTGATTTTGTCTGTTCTTTTCGAATACAACAACGCTGTCCTCAAAGGGTTAAACAGATAAAAATGTGCCTTAATTGTTATTTTTGCATTGCACAACAATGGGGGTCTCCATCCAGCTGTAGGTCAACTTTACAGGAAGCTTAAAAAAAGTTACTTTACAACCTTAAAATTACCAAAAAGCACCGATTTACTTTGTCTGCAATCATCAAACACTGAACATCACCACAAGCACACCACCCCCACTGTAAAGCATGGTGGTGGCAGCATCATGCTGTGGGAATGCTTCTCAGCAGCCGGCCTTGGAAGGCTTGTAAAGGTAGAGGGTAAAATGAATGCTGCAAAATACAGAAAATATAGAGGACTATCTGATTCAGTGTGCAAGAGCACTACGGCATGGGAGAAGATTTATTTTATCCCAAACCACCTCCATACACAGTCTGAGCTATTATATCAAACTGTTTTTCAGATGCATCCACACAAAGCATAAAAAATGACCAAAACTGACATACATCCTTGTTAATGCATGCCATAAGTACTCAGGTAGCTGTTAGGCTTAGTTCCAGGATGAAAAACACATATAAGGAGAGTCTGAAGTGTCACTAGAAGATCTGAAAGAGGAATGAGGGTCGTTGAAAAAGTTTGCAGTCACTGTTGCATTCTGCAGTCCTCCCACAGCTCTCTAATGACAAAATCAGCTTATGAAAGACCTTCTAAGGTTGATATGCTCCTTAAAAGTGCAGCTTTGTGTCTTCAAACTGGGTCAGAGCTGTCTGCATTTGTGTCAAATCTCTGTTTTATCAATGAAAGCTTAGCTCAGCTCAGTTTCTGGGGAGAACTTGTCAATCGCACATCGTCTCTGCAGGTGGTGCTCATGCAGTGTTTTAGCACAGCAAATGAGATAAAGCAACAAGTAAATGTTAAATTCTCTGATTAGGGGTTTATAAAAGATGAGTAAGTATGTGGAAGTGTTAGGGGAGGAAAATTAGAGCATTTAAAGAAGGTGATGGAGGAGAAAACGCAGCAGTGGGAGGAGAACGAGAGTCAGAAAAGGAGGAACAGATGTGGGTGGGTGTTCCCCAGACAGGAGTGTGAGGATAGCCACTCTGAAGCGAGCGAGCGGGATGAGTCATAATTTACACTCAGACAGCCACCCACACACTAAAGCACACACTAACACACTAACACAGAGGCACAGACACGGGGAAGTCCACTGTTACCTAGGTAACGAGTGATCAGTGACGCAGGTGGATCTCCGAGCGGAGGGGGAGAAAACACCTGCTGAATGCAGAGAGGACGACGCGCACACGCACCTGGCATCAATTACATTCATGGTGCTGCATCTCTGACTTTAATCTCTCTGCTCTGTCGGTGGGGTTTTCTCACACACACACACACACCCACACACACCCACACACATACACACACACAGACAGGAACTGATGCAGACTCCCTCTCCTCTACCCTTGTTCCTATATAGGGATGTTTTAGTACCTTTTGTTCCTTATTGATACCGATTGCAGTACCAGAGTTTTTGGTATCGACCATACTCTCTGTGACACTTAAAGTTGTTTTCCTGCTAATTATTGTTTTACTGCTAAATACTAAAATAACAATAACCCAGGCTCTCTTTGATGATGACAGAACAGCCTGCCATTGGTTGGCAGACCCTCACAGAAAGTAAAACATTATAACGTTTATTAGCTGGTGGCAATATGAGTTCAAAATGGATAAAAAGACGTTTTAGCACAGTCAGCAATCAACCGGTCAAAAACAAGAGAATCTTTCCTTCCTTTGACGTCCCGTCGGGACATGGGAGTGCTGCAGAAAGCCTACCTGTATCAGAAAAAGAACCCACAACTCTTCTCCCTCCACAGAAGGACGATACGAGCCCTGCTCTCATCCTACAGCTGATCCAGATGCCACAAGACTTTTAACTTGCTGGAACCGTGGAAGGAACATGAATGGACAGACCCCTGCTGGGCCATGATCACTCTTGTCTCTCTTCGTCTGGCTCGACAACACTAGGAGGTCTCCAGGACTGAGTATTTGTGATACTGGCAACCTCCATGGCAGGTAAACCAGTTCAACTGTTGTGATCGTAGTCACTTTGCATAAGGGTCCATTTAGAAGTTTCCTCCATTCCAAGTCATTCCTAATGACTGTCCCCCACTTCCTAACCCCCAGATCCCTTGATTGCAAACAATCTAATAGTAGCATTCTTTATGCAGAAATCACTACTTGCCCCCCCCAAGGGGTGTTTGCCGCTGCTGCATGGCGTCATCTGCAAAGAAGTTATACCCAGGTAAGATTTGAGGAATGTTTGACGGTGTTTAAAACATGAATACCACCAGATAGAGGAGAAGATGTGTTGGAAAAAGAGATGAAGACGTCATCTGCGAAGAACTCTACGACAACAGACAAGCTATGCCAGCATTGCCGGCTGAAATACATGAGTCTGGCTGTAGTTCGAAACCTAATCTACTGATAGCTCAATCTATCAGCCACACCTGTGGGAAAATAAAAGTAGCGTAACAAAGAGAACAACTCTGATTGATCACGGTTTAGTACTAATACAGGGCACGCTACCTCTCTACATTTTTCGAATTTATGCTGTCAAAGACAGGTCAATGCTCGGTGCAGAGGGTGTGGAGCATGCTCAGAACACCCTGTCCTGTTTGGGTCTGATTGAGGTGTTTACATGCAAGAAATTAAATCAGTCTCCAACTGCAGTGTCAAGGTGTTGACTACAGTAATTCAGCATCCCTTGTTTACTCATCTTTCCTGCGTCCTATCTAATCTCCTTTCTGTCCTCTCCTCTCCCTTGCTCTCCTTGTCTATCTTTGTACCATCACTAAATTCAGCACCCTCTCTCTACCCTCTCTCTCTTTTCTTCATGTCTGTCTGCTGTCTCTGGCGTCTCAGATCCCCCTCCCTCTCGCTTTCTTGTGTCTTCTCTCTCTCATCCCAAATTTCCAACGGAAAAGATCAGGGATAAACTCCCCTCCGGGAGTTGGGAAAGTCCCACAGATAAGTCTATTACAAGAAAAACAAGGAGGTGCTTGCTTTCTGTCAGTGACATTAAACTGTTCAGTTGTTTGTCGCTGATTACACATGACGGTCAGAAGACAGTCCTGTCACTTCATTCCGTCATATTTTGTTCCATATTCTTCTATCATTCTACTAGTCCACCAAAAACATCATCACGTTCTCCGTAACCAGCTGGGTCAACTCCATCAGCCCACAGAACAGAAATCACCTAGAGAGCACCTTCAGAGTCTGCTCAAAGATAAATGGAGCCCTAACAAGAAATCGTCTCTCAATCTACAGGCAGCAAAGACTCAGGCTAGCAAGTCAGATCATTCATGACCACTCAAATGCTCTCCACCCTTTTGACTGGCTCCTCATGGGACGCTGCCTCAGCTGCCCCAATTGCAGGAAACAAGGTAAAGAGTAACCTCTGTTCCCAGGGCTGTTCAGCTCCTAAACTTATTTGATGACCATTCAACAGTCAAAGAGTCGCTCTGACGACCACTCAACAGTCGCAGAGTCACTCTGACGACCACTCAACAGTCGCAGAGTCACTCTGATGACAATTAAACAGTCACAGAGTCACTCTGATGACCACTCAACAGTCACAGAGTCACTCTGACGACCACTCAACAGTCACAGAGTCACTCTGATGACAATTCAACAGTCACAGAGTCACTCTGATGACAATTCAACAGTCACAGAGTCACTCTGATGACCACTCAACAGTCACAGAGTCACTCTGATGACCACTCAACAGTCACAGAGTCACTCTGAAGACCACTCAACAGTGACAGGGTCACTCTGATGACCACTCAACAGTCCCAGAGTCACTCTGACGACCACTCAACAGTCACAGAGTCACTCTGATGACAATTCAACAGTCACAGAGTCACTCTGACGACCACTCAACAGTCGCAGAGTCACTCTGATGACAATTCAACAGTCACAGAGTCACTCTGATGACCACTCAACAGTCACAGAGTCACTTTGATGACCATTCAACAGTCACAGAGTCACTCTGATGACCACTCAACAGTCACAGAGTCACTCTGATGACCACTCAACAGTTAGAGTCATTCTGATGACCACTCAACAGTCACAGAGTCACTCTGATGACCACTCAACAGTCACAGAGTCACTCTGATGATCACTCAACAGTCACAGAGTGATCTATCAACAGTCACAGAGTCACTCTGATGACCACTCAACAGTCACAGAGTCACTCTGATGACCACTCAACAGTGACAGGGTCACTCTGATGACAACTCAACAGTGACAGGGTCACTCTGATGACAACTCAACAGTCACAGAGTCATTCTGACGACCACTCAACAGTCGCAGAGTCACTCTGATGACAACTTAACAGTTACAGAGTCACTCTGATGACAACTCCACAGTCACAGAGTCAGTCTGATGATAACTCAACAGTCACAGAGTCACTCTAATGACAACTCAACAGTCACAGAGTCACTCTGATGACAACTCAACAGTTACAGACACACATTTGTGACCACTCAACAGTCACAGAGTTACTCTCTTGGTCTGCCCACTTCGCTGTCCTTAGTTTTTAAAAAAATTGCCACAGAGGTACCTTCTAAGTGTCCTCTTTGATGCCCCTATAGGTAGATAAACATGATAAAGCGTTCCTTTTAAGTGGACAATACATGATTCATATCTCTCCACGCTGCCTTTCTAGCAGACAATAAGTGATGTCCAGGGTGTCATCCCAGTAGGCATACCCTGAGAGGGCACATGTCTAACAGTGGGGAAAATGCAATTTTTGTGAAATAGGAGGTCAAACAGTTCCTAGTTCCTAGAAGATGTAACTATTTAAAAAATGTAAATGTTACCCAGGTGTTGTGACTATTTCGTGTATTATATGATACTTATATTTTGCATTGGTGCCCTTTTGACTATTTTGGCCCCTGCCCCTCAAACATCCTGAGTCCACCACCGGACAGCGGGGACTGTTAGCCTCAGCTGGTCTTCATGACCAGAGCTCTTTTAAACACCTCACATATTACTATTGATCTGTCTTTAAAAGCTTCCTGTTTTGGAGCCTTTAGGGACGTTTGAAGGGGAGATTCCCAGAAAGTGTTGTTTTAATAATTCTGCTGTTGTTGATGTGTGAAGTTATAACAGTGAAAGTCAATCCGTGTTAGTCATGCTTTTTCCCTCAGCGAGCGGCTGCTGGATGTGTCTAAAGTTAAAAACTGTCTCCTTTTCACATGTTTCAGAGCAGATTTGTTGTTAGGTATTCTTACGGGAACATTAGAGGTGTTTTCAGTCGTTTTTTAATCCATTTCTTTGATTTCCCCACCGTGGCTGGAGCAGCTGCCAGAGCGGGAGGTTTATTTAATCAGTTACAATTTTCAAGCAAAATGATGACAGTTGAATTTGGGAGACTTCTGCGTCAGAGCGCTTACATAATCGCTCCAGATCTTTCCCCCAAAAAGTCTGAACTACAGACGACGGCGACGAGAGGAGAAGAAGAGGAGGAAGACAGGGGAGGAACTGCAGAGACTGAGGAGACAAATCCTCCCAGCGTTTGAGGAGTTGTTGAAAGTTTGAGGAGGTGGAAGCCTTGGAAAAATGTTTATATAATGTGCAAATTTGGAAAACGAAGAAAGTAGGACAGTCTGAGGCGAAGTTCAAAGCTACAGTGAGGTGTTTTCAGTGACGTTTACATCATATTTATCATTATATGAGGAGGAAGTCTGCAGCTAGAGCTGTGAAACAAAAATCTTGAAGCTTAACTGAATGCAGACACAAAGAGAAAAAAAAATCATTTTTAAGCAGTGTATCAAAAGCACATTATCTAAATCTCTCTTTACACGGATTATGTCGTGCAGTCAGTCGAGTAGTCCGCCATGAAACCACTTTATCCCTCTCTGTAATCCAAACATGTCCTCTCCACTTAACCTGCTCTTCATAGCTGCATTTTTAAACCTCACTCCTGTGATCCTGCAGCTTTTTGCTCTCAGATTTAATCACTTCTCCAGAGCAGGAGGCATTATTGTAGTTTTGACAAGCTGCAGCAGTAAATGCACACAAACCTTAGCAGTGCAACGGCTAAATTCTACCTAAGATTCCAGTTTTAGATAGGCTGCAACACATTTATACAAATTCAGACAGGGTTAAAATTCAACATCTAAGGCTATGATTAAACATCAACAGTTTCACTGAAAAAATGCAACCTTTCATTACATTTTTGCTGTGTCTCACCCCTGATAAAGATGCATTTTGTTGCCAGAAAGTGAAAAGTTTTGAACAAGTTCAAGGGTGCAAACTTTTGAAAACACTCCAAGTTTCACTGTCATGTAAAATAGCAGTATTTCCTCTGAAAATGGAGGCTTTTTGCTCATCATGGTTTCAGACAATAGTCAGGTGTAGGCTCCCCGTGTAGCTAGGGTCAATTCAAAAACCAAGCCTCATCATTTGTATGCAGAAACAGTGTGTTAGCACCAGCATATTAGTGCAATTCTTTGTGGATAGGGTGCTAAGGCAGGTGGATGCTGCACAAGCCATGCTACTATTAGCAGGTGCAAATCATGTTTTGTTGATCTGGTCCTAACAGAGTAAGACTGTGCTCTCTCTTACATTATCATTCACATAGACTCAACATTAACCCACCATCAGTTAAAGCAAGCAACATTTAGAAGAGTTACAGTGGCAAGCAGAAACTTCCTTATATATGGCAGGAGCCTAACCAGACTGAGGTCATCCAATGAAAGTGTGTTTGGGTGGAAAAAGGATGGAAAAAGAGAAGAGGGAGAGCAGGAAAAAGAGAGAAATGCAAAAGGATAAAAGGAACATGCAGAAAAAAAAGAAGAGGGCGATGCAAAAAATTAAGAGAGAGGGATGCAGACAATGAAAAGAGGGAGTTGCTGTAAATTGACAGGAGGGAGATGCAGACAAAAAAAAGAATGCGATGCAGTTTGCATACATGCCACCCTTTTCATTTGATCTGCAGAGGTGAATTGCACTCTACTATTTCTGTGTTTTGCACAGGTTTAGCTCATAAAAGCAGCCCAACCCCTCTGTTAATGAGGCCTTATATTTGCTCAAACCCTCTTTCTACCCTTTAAAACCCCCAACACTGTCCTGCTCCCCTAAAGGTAGTCAGCTATGCTTAATGTGTTGTACCTGAGCCATATTTAGCTCTCCTTTGAGCATTTCTTCTTTCTAAGGTTGGCCAGCTCGGTGCCAGCCCTCTCATGTTGGCACATTTTTTTAAACTTGTGGGCTTTCCCTGGAAAACCCCATTAGCTGGGCCACCATCAGAGAAATCTGTCAATACTAATTCATGCTCCCTGTCTCAGTAATGTGCAGTAATATGGATCTGGAAGCTCTCATCATCAGAGAGGAGAATTAAATGCCCTTACATTAGCAGCAGTCCTTCAATCTCAGCGAAACCACAACTCCCAGCTTTTCTGACGGGGGTATTTCACTGCGTAATGGCCCTTTAATGAATAACGAAAGTGATTTTGTACTCGTGCCTCCGCGTGTTTACATCACTTTAACCTGCTGGCCTCGCTGCGATTAGTCAGACACATCTGAAGGGAGTTATTGTTTGTGCTGGCAAGGCATGCAAATCTCTCAACCAATCAAAACACGTCTTTTATTTTAAAAAGTATAACAAAATCACAAATACGTGCTCCCTGTTTCCATAAAGACAGAGTTTACAGTCAACTTCAAAAGCTCCTGAATGCACAGCCGGCTGAATAAGAGGCGGAATTATTAACTGGAACAGAGTGCGTGGGTTAATAATATGACAAGAGATAAAAACTTTGTTAAGCCTTCAAAACTCAACAAAGGGGATTTTTCTCAGTCCAACCCACTTTGGCTCACATGCTGAGCGAGAAATAAAAGCTTATTTTTACAGGCAGCTATTGTCAGTGTCAAACAGAGTCTTATTTTGGCCCCAAGAGTTTTATTTCCAACATTTCTCTGGATGGAGAGAATGGAAGCAGATGGTGGATTTTAGGAGAACAGGATGATTGCAGTGTTAAGAAACGTATAAATCACTCATCAGTTTCAAGCGATCTCTACTACAACACAAGCAGATGTGCTGAGTCCTGAAAAACATCCATAAAACACAACTTTGTCCTGTTTAATCAACTGAAAAAATCACAGCAATGCACAATGGATGCTTGCAACTCTAATTTATCAGTACATACTATCAGTATTCCTGGCTACCATTACACCATGAAGACAAAAGAACACTCCAACTAGGGCTCGGCAATGAATCACAAATTAGGTTAAATCGCAATATAGCCTGCTGCAATATTCTAATCGCAGACAGTGCAATATTTCTTTAACCTGAAATGTGTCAGAATACCAGATACAGTAGATGTTTCATGCTCTACAGCAGTGTTACTCAACCCTGCTCAACCAACGAGCCAAACTGTTAAAAATACATTTGCAAGAGCCACAATCTAAGAGGTGAAAAGTGGCAAAACAGCTTTAAGTAGCAATAAATATAAGTTAAAGAAGGCAAAAATGGTCAAAAGGCAGCAAAAATGTGTGAACAGAGTTGAACATTGGGAGGTAACATGGAAAATGGTCAGAAAGTAGCAAAAAAAAAAAAACGGTCCAAAATAGGCAATAAAATTAGATAAAAGTGACTAAAATGGGCAAAAAGCAGCCACGAGTAGCAAAATGGGCAAAAAAAATAGGAAACAAGTGGTATGTTATGACAAAAGGTAGCTTATTTAGATGAAAAGTGGCAAAGAAATGGTGAAAAAGGGCAAATATGGGGAAAAAAATGGCCAAAAGAAGAGGCAAAAATTTGGGAAAAAGGAAACAAGTGATATTAAATGGCAGAAGGTAGCTTATTAAGATGAAAAGTGGGAAAAAAAAAAAAAAAATGGGGGGAAAAGTGGCAAAAAGAAGAAGAAAAAATTTGTGAAAAAAACGAAACAAGCGATATTTAATCACAAAAGGTAGCGTAAGTGGGCAAAATGTGGCAAAAAATGGAGAAAAAGCCCAAAAATGGGAAAAAACTGGCCAAGAGAAGAGGCAAAAATTTTGGGGAAAAGGAAACAAGTGATATTTAATGGCAAAGGGTAGCTCATTTAGACGAAAAGTGGCAAAAAAAAAAAAAAAAAAAGGGAAATAAGTGGTACATAATGGCAAAAGGTAGCTTAAATGGGCAAAAAGTGTCAAAAAAATTTTAGCTTATTTAGAACAAAAGTGGCAAAAAAATGGGTAAAAAAGTGGCAGACAGAAGAAGAAAAAATTGGGGAAAAATGAATCAAGTGGTATTTAATGGCAAAAGGTATCTTAAGTGGGCAAATAAATTGGCAAAAAATGGTGAAAAAGGGCAAAAAATTGGACTACAGTGGAATAATTGGGGAAAAAGTGGCAAAAGATGTTGCAAAATTGCCCCAAAAAAGGGAAATAGTTGTATTTAATGGCAAAAGATAGCTGAAAAATTTGCAAAAATGGTGAAAATGAAAAAAAAAATTCTTAGGTTTTCTGGGGGAATAATATTTACAGTTTAGACATAAAAGAGCCCCATGAGGCTCCAGAGCCACACGTCGAGTATCACTGGTCTACACTATATGCAAACAGAGTTTCTTTTGTGGATTTTTATTAACAAAAATCTTGCTTTCTCCTCCATGTTTGTTTTTTTTATTCCAAACAAGAATAACAAAAAAAAAGACCATTCCCTTCAATATAGCAACTGATATCAAATTTGCCATATGAATCAAAATCGCTTTTCTTTTTTTAAAGTTATTTATTCCTAGTTTAATTTATCTAATAAAGTGCTCGTTTTAATAAAGAGTGATTTATTGCTTGTGTTTGTTTACCAACACATAAGATGGGGAAATTAAAAATAATCGCAAATTAAATCGAAATCTTAACATTGGCAAAAATAATCAAAATTAGATTATTTTTGCAAGTCATTCAGCCCTAACTCCAACTCCAGTAAGTCAGGGAATGAGCAGATAATTTCCAAGGCTCTGAACATCCATTGGAATCAGTTAAAGCCATCATCCCCACTGTGAAGCGGAGTGGTGGCAGCATCATGCTGTGGGGATGCTTCTCAGCAGCTGGCCCTGAAAGGCTTGTAACGGTAGAGGGTAAAATTAATGCGGTAAACATACAAACATCCTGGATGTGCTCTTATTCAGTCTGCAAGAGAACTACGACTTGGGAGAAGATTTCTTTTCCATTAAGACAATGATCCAGAGCATACTGAGAAGATTTCACAGAAACGGTTTAAAGACAAGCTGAATGTTTTCCTGACTGTCTCACATGTTGGATTTTTACCTCGACTCAGAATCACACGAAGAAAGACTTAAAGAAAAAAAAAAAGTAAAAATGAAGCCACAGATTCACTGTAGTAGCGAGCGCAGTGACCTCATCCGTCCAACACACACTAACACACACATGCACAGACACACTCATCACTGACAGCTGTATCCTTCAGTCCTGTGAGCAGAGGCGACAGAGTGACGCCCGACTTATCAGCTGTTGTAAGAGCCAGTTTGTGTCGTGTGTTTGAGTGTCGTTAAGTGTGTGAAGTGTACTCTCTTTATCAGGAGCCGTGTCACAATAAAGGTGTCGTGTTGGACTCAGGATCCATGAAAACTCAGTTATCATGTTGTAAGATCATTCATAGACATTCTAAAGCTGTCAGTCATATTTAGTCACAAAAGCATAAAAACTAGAAACAGACCCCAGGGATCCAGTCAATCACAGACATGACACAGAGACAAACAACTATGCTCATACTCATACCTACGGGCAATTTAGAATCGACAATTAACCTGACAAGCATGTCTTTGGACTGTGGGAGGCTGCACAGAGAGGCCCTATCTCTACATTCACACTGAAACTTCAGCCTGATAATAAACACTCCTGTCTCCTCCATCAGCTCTGCAGGTAGGCAGGACATGCAGCGCTTTAAATTTAAATTTGTCCATGGAAGTTTAATCTTTCTCAGCAGTTATCTTTGTTACAACAAGATTGAGACAAGACAGTGTCTGGAAGGTCCAGTCACTGGTTCATCAGGATTTATGGCTACCATTACACCCTGAAGACAAAAGAACACCCCACGCAACTCAGAGAAAATGTTATTGAAAAGTGGAAGTTAGGGGATGGATACAATAAATCTTCCAAGGCATGGAGCATCCCCAAGAGTTCGGTTAAATCCAGTGCGTAAATCTGCCTGGTTGGCTGGGTTCTTCACCAGTCAAAGAGAGGCTGAATCCCAATTCTCCCCTTAACCCTCAATCTTAACCCTCAGTCTCAAAATGCACGTTTCTGTGAAGTGCGAGGGCTGTCCCAATTCTCCTGAGAGTTGAGTTGAGAAGCGAGTTTGAGGGCGTTATCTCCCTCAGTTTTGAGATGTTCCTGGAGCTCCCTTGGTATTGAGGGTTATCACTCAAAGAAAGATGGCGGCGAATGCAGGGAAGAAATGGAGCTACAAATGTACATTTTTTTGTCAACAGAGATCTAAAACTTATGAAAACCACTCCAATATCTTAGTTTTATGTTATTTTATGGATTATTTGCTGTTTTGTAGCGTTACATTTACTTTTATTTTTTTTTTGTTTTGAGGGGTGAGGTAGGACTGAGGGTTAAGCTTGAGGATAAGATTGAGGGTTAAGGGGAGAATTGGGATAAAGCCCGAGACACTGTGGAAGAAAAATCTGATTAAATCTGGACTAGAGCTCACCAAAAGGCAAGTGGGAGACTCCATGGTAAAGTGGAAGAGTTCTTTGGGTTGATGAGACCAAAACAGTTTACTATCCCCACTGGGAAACACGGTTGTGGCAGCATCATGCTGTGGGGATGTTTTTCAGCAGCGCACCCTGGGAAGCTTGGGGAAAATGACAGTGGCAAAATATAGGAAAATCCTCTTTGACATTAAAAGGGTTTCTATTGTGATTTTTTTATTTTTTTGTCATAGAAGTGAAATTATAGTGAACATGATTGATTTATAAAATTAATAAAAGGGTTAAACATCCAAGGGGTGAATACTTTTTTATAGGCTTCATTATCATTTTAGCCTCAGTAAGACTCCAATTAAAGTTTAACCTGGAGTATAACTTCTACTCAGAAAGTCATTTTAGGACAACTTAAAAAAAAATAAAAGCTTCCTCTGCATTGCTAACTAATTTTAGCCAAACTTTGACAGCTTTCAAAGACCAAATTGGTGTTTTAAAGTACTGAAAAACCAAATCAAATTTGACTTGCATGAATAAATAACCAGTTAATATAAAGCACTATCTTACCTGATTCAGCTTTACCCAGAGCTGCCTTAATTCTCCTCTCTGCTACACTCAGAATAAACTCAAAGTCCATCTCTATCAACTGTTTACACCAACACATTCAACTGTATGAAAACTCACCTCCTATATGCTCTGCCTTCTAAGACGTGGCCATACACTCACACGGTGAGAGGACGGATATGGAGATTGGGTCACGCCTGCTGTCATCGAGCTAAAGGTTAGCTCAGACGAGCTAAGACCAAAAGTCTGCTGAGGTGTTTGTGATGGAGAGGTACAACGAAGGATACGGAGATAAAGAGAGGAGGAAAAGTGAGAGCTCATCCACGACGTCAGCTCACAAAGCTTTACACCTGGTTTATTTTTACAGTTCCTTTAGATAGAGACGCTTTACATGACTGAATTTTTGTTGATTAGGGCATCTTTAAATAAATTCTCTGGTATAATTTGGCATTTTAAAGAGCAGCTGTGCTGAAATGTGCAAGCTTAAAAGGTGCTTATGAATATCTATATACATTGGGTTGATTTTAAGGTTGGTATGGTTGCAAAATTGAAAATGACAGTGATACTAGGGGCCGACTATGACAATTCTCAGGGTTCCTATTCGTCATTTTGCTCATTATCTGTATCTGTGTTTTATCCTAGCACTTGTCAGTTCAGTCAGTGATTAAAAAACAGCTACTTCAGCTCTGCTGTGACGTGTACCAACCCCCCTGGCTCTCTTCTCATCTAATGTCCCATCCAGACCTCTATCTGATTGGCCAAACGCCACGAGCATATTGCATCGCCTTCTCTTTTCCCACTGCTTCAGATCAGCTCTCAGTGTCATTTCTCGTGTCAGTAGAGCTCATGCTAATTTGTTAATTACTTTACATTTTGATCACTGCTCCTGTTTGATTACTGAGCATTCAGATACAGTCAAGCACTCAGTCACTAACTCTAGTTAACTATAGTTAGTCTGCTCCCTCAGCATTCACCTGCCTGCCGTGCCAACTGTTTAGTTTCTCCTCCAGAGTTCCTGCACACCATTTTATGAGTTTTGGCAATCTTTTATATCTTTATAAAATTTTGAAAAATTCTGTCTTAACTCACACCCAATGCTTATAAAACCCTCTGTACAAAAATACTGATGTTCGTGTCCCTGGTGTCCATTTTGGTCCCATCTACTTCCATTGTAATTGGATATTTAAAACCCTGGAGCCATTAAAACATAAAAACATGCATACAATAAATGCTGGGGATTTTTCTTTAGTATTTTTATGAAAGTTGCCATTTTAACTATTTTCCACTAGATGGCAGCATTTTCCATATTGTGGTCAATGGAGATAACATGGGATGTTAGAATAATGTCTTATCTTGTCTCAGAGACATGACAATGTGTTTGTGCAATACATCATTTTAAGATAGTCTGGCTGTAGACGGTACATCTCTGAGGGTCACTCTCACAAACCGATCATCTGAGCCGCTGTCTGTTTCAGAACAGAAGTGGAATATTTCGCAAACATTACAGGCCGAGCAACAGTTCATTTAAAAAAAAGAGAAAAAGCTCAGAGATCTAACTTAGAAGTTATTACACAAACGATGCTGGCTATAGCTTCATTAGCTTTAGCTAAAGCTAACATACCTACACTAGCTACATAATTAACACTACCCAACTGCAGTTTTGATTTCACTTCCATTAAAGTGTAAAACATGCATTTTATTTGATATGGGTGTCAGTCTGAACTTTTGACTTGGAATTCATAATTTTAACTACTCTCCACCAGATGGCATCTTTTTCATCATGTTTGGCATATGGAGAAAAAAAACTAAAAATAATAATGCATTAAAAAAAAAAAAACTTTGCTGTGAATCATCGACATAACCCAAGCTGTAATAATTCAACATACAATAATTGCTTTACACGTAGCATCTTGAAAATAATTCATTTGTTCTGTTGTTTTCATTGAGAACATGATGGGATCATGACAAAAGAGTTAAAGGGTTAAAATCTTAAAATTTGATCAATATTTGATTTGAATATTTAGGTCAGTTGTAGGTGAAATCATTGGCTGAATGAAAGTGGAATAAAATGTAAATATATGATATTTTATAGCTACCATATGAAAAGTGCATTTTTGTGCTTAGCAGCTTGAGAGTCAGTATTTGACATTGCACCAAAATAATAATTTATAAAAATAAATGTTGCTGCTAATCATTGGCATATCCCAGACTGTAATAATTCAACACAAAAAGCTTTGCATGTAATATATTGGAAATAATTCATTTTCTGTTTTTTGTTTTTTCCATTGAAAAACATGGTGCCATCATGACAAAAAAAATGGCATTGAAAGGGTAAAAATCTTTAAAAATTCATCAATATTTGATAAAAAAAATCTTCATGTCGGTTGTAGGTGAAAAAATAGCTCCATGAAATCAGAATAATATTTTAATGTATAATTTTTATAGCTATCATGTTAAAAGTGCATTTTTTGCACTCAGCAGCTTGAGAGTCAGTATTTTTGACAATGCATAAAAATAAATGTTGCTGCTAATCGTTGACATATCCCAGCCTTTAATAATTCAACACAAAATAATGCACTTTGCATGTAGCATTTTTAAAGATAATTCATTTTTCCATTTTTTCAGCAAACACATGTTGGCATCATGACAAAAAAAAATGGCCATCAAAGGGTTAAAATCTTTAAAAATTAATGAATATTTGATGTCAATAATTAGATCAGTTGTTGGTGAAAATATCAGCACAATGAAAAACAGAATAAAAAATGAATGTTTAATATTTTATAGCTTTCATGTGAAAAGTGCATTTTTTGCACTAAGCAGCATGAGTGTGACTAATATTAAAACAATCCCTCAGGTTTAAACATAAGGTGTGCAAAAGTTTACCTGCAAATCAAAATATGAAATGACCAGATACTGGATGCCTAGGTATAGCTGTAAAACAGATATCACAGATATCAAGAGTATAAAACATACATGCCTCTGCTAAAGATTAAGACAAATCAATCAGGGAGTAATAAAGCTGAAAGCTTTGTGGAAAGTTAAAAAAAGATGCCCTGAAAAGGCCTCACTAAATCGGGTTTCATTTTGTCAAAGGAAAAGCCTTTAACCAAACCAAAGCCCAATAACTCAGTGATTCTGTGTATTTGTCCCCTTCAGCCTCCACAATTAAACTGATTTTATGCATGGAGTCAAAGAGGGCGAGTTGTTGTCGAGTGTTTCTCTGCTTCTTATCATTGAGTCTGTGAAAACACTTCTTAGGCGAGCCTTTGATGCCCCGCTGCTTTTTAAGTGCACTTGGAAAAATAACACTCAGCACTCACTCTCTCTTGACAGAAACCTGGAGCGAGAGCTGTCCAAACACACACACGCTGCTAAATAACACACAAACACACACACGCGTTGTCACCTTTCTTCTGTTGCTCATTGCTTCATTTAGAAAATTGCAGTGTTTTCACTGCTGAAGAGTCACACTAATCAGGTTTTTTCCTTTACTCTGACTGGATTCAGTCTGTGTTCTTTTACCAAAATAACAGGAAATAAAGCCATGTGCTTTCTAACTAATCAATGCAAGAAAATAGGCAGAGGAATGAAAGAGATTTGCTTCAGAATAAAATAGAAATAATCTACCAAACACATGTCCTTTTTTTTCGTGCTAGGTTTATTTACAGAGGGCCAATATTTGCAACAAGTGCTCAACATCAGCCGCCCTCTGCCTCAGCTGCTGCACTTTCCATCTCTTGCAGTGTCTTCTGTCTGTTTTTCTTTGCAATAACTGCAGTATAATATGCTGCTGATCAATATTTATCAGCTGAAACTCCAACATGATAAGCTCAGGTTGAGTTGACATTAGGGATCACGACCACAGAACAGTTTTCCATTTTGCCTTGGCTCATTTTAAATGAGCTTTGGTCCCGATAAGATGGTGGCGTTTCTGGATCGTGTGCTCTAATTCATCCCAAAGGTGTTCTATCTGGTTGAGGTCAGGACTCTGTGCAGGCCAGTCAAGTTGATCCACACCAAACTCTCTCATCCATGTCTTTATGGACCTTGCTTTGTGAAATGGTGCACAGTCATGTTGGAACAGGAAGGGGCCATCCCCAAACGTTTCCCACAAAGTTGGGAGCATGGAGCAAAATCCCTTGGTGTGCTGAAGCATTCAGAGTTCCTTTCACTGGAACTAAGGGGCCAAGCTCAGCTCCTGAGAAACAAGCCCACACCATAATCCCCCCTCCACCAAACTTTACACTTGGCACAATGTAGTCAGACAAGTACTGTCCTCCTGGCAACCGCCAAACCCAGACTGGTCCATCAGATTGCCAGATGGAGAAGCGTTATTCGTCAGTCCAGAGAAGGCGTCTCCACTGCTCTAGAGTCCAGTGGTGGCGTGCTTTACACCACTGCATCAACGCTTTGCATTGCACTTGGTGATGTATGGCTTGGATGCAGCTGCTCGGCCATGGAAACCTATTCCATGAAGCTCTCTATGCACTGTTCTTGAGCTAATCTGAAGGCCACATGAAGTTTGGAGGTCTGTAGTGACTGACTCGGAAGAAAGTTGGCGACCTCTGCCTCAGCATCTGCTGACCCCGCTCAGTCATTTTACGTGGCTGAGTTGCTGTCGTTCCCAATCACTTCCACTTTGTTATAACACCACTGACAGTTGACTGTGGAATATTTAGGAGTGAGGAAATATCACCACTGGACTTGGTGCACAGGTGTCATCCTATCACAGTACCATGCTGGAATTCACTGAGCTCCTGAGAGCGACCCATTCTTTCACAAATGTTTGTAGAAACAGTCTGCATGCCTAGGTGCTTGATTTTATACACCTGTGGTCATGGAAGTGATTGGAACACTTGATTCCAATTATTTGGATGGGTGAGTGAATACTTTTGGCAATATAGTGTATGGCTTCAATTCAGTTCATTCCAGGCTGACATAAAAGATACGGTAAACCTCCATTAGGATTTTCAAAATAAAAGCCCAATCAGTTTGTTTCTTTGGTGAGCCAACCTGCATTTTTATATGGTACTTTTATTCTGAATAGTATCCAGGATACTAGTTTGGTTGTTTAAGACACTTGTTGCTGGTTTTTTTTCTAAAATGCTCCTTTTATACTCAGTCATGTCACTGATCTGTTGCCAGTTAACCAAATAAACTACGAAACGCTCCTCCAGCTGTTAAACATGAGTACCTCTTACTTTTCCAGCCTTTTGTTGCTGCGTCCCAGCTTTTTTGAGATGTATTGCCGCCATCAAATTCAGATATTGTTCCTGAGATGGTAAAATGTCTTAGATTCAACATTTGATATGTAGTTTATGTTCTATTGTTAATAAAATATGAGTTTATGAGATTTGAAAACCATTTCATTCTGTTTATATTGATGTTTTGCAGTGCGCCCCAACTTTTTTGGAATTGGGGTTGTAAAAATCAGGTTCAAGAGTTATGCATCAACTTATGTGACCAGAAGAGAGGCTGTGTTGCATCTCCAACTTGTTAGCCTCTTTTTCCACCATCATGGCCTTTAAAATGGAAACCAGCGGTGATGTCACTGAGACTACGTCCATGCTTTATATAAAGCCTTTGGTTTGGTTTGTTCTGGTCTGATTATATAAACAGCCGTCTGTGTGATTAGTCGACAGCTTCTGAGCGTGTTATATATACGTGTGACGTACATGAGAGTTCAGTAAAAGCAGACAAAGTCATAAAGTCTTTCTGCAGAGTCAGAGTGTTTGGACAATGAGGCCATGAGCTAATGAATGCACGCACACAACCACGGGGAGCATATTACTGCACTCGCACCCTCCATGTGACCTTAAAGGACAGACATCACGTTGATGTGTGTCACTTTTTTGTCAACTCATCACCTTCGCTCACTCTAAGAGCACGCACTCAAAAACGCAGTCACACATGCACGGCTGCTTTCTGCAAGCTGGAGGGAAATGTGATTTATGACTTTTATTTTGAAGGCTGATTTCTGCCTAATTAGATTCTTGACAGGTCTGGGACTAAAATAGAAACTAAATATATTCGCTTTAATAATAAATGTGTGAGGATGCATGTGTGTGTTTCTTTGCAGAGACGGATGGGAGCTGGCACGAACCCCCCTGCCATACTCCAGTGTTTGAATAAAATATAAAGTACGATGCCTTAATGGCAGTCCTCCAGAGAAGGTGAGCACTGAGCGCGTGTCTGCGTGCGCCTATGTGTGTATAAACGCTGAAAGTCTCTATCTGGGTCACGCCACGCGGGACAAAAGACATGGAGTAACATTGTTCCTTATTCCCTTTAACAATGAATGATACTGATGCTGGTCCCGTTAACAACACCGGACCTCCATTCACACAGAGAAATACCTGATTGAGTCTTATCATTATCGGACAATCATTAGCATTAAAAATGAGCGTCTGTAGGTCTAATTAAAAAAAGTTAGACTGTAGTTCAGTTAGGAGTCGTATCAAACTGAATCGTCTTCTGCTTATCCAAGATTAGGTCAAATGGAAGCAGGCAAGGCAAGTCAACCCAGGCGTCCCGCTCCCTGGCAACTTTTTCCAGTTCCTCCTGAGGGATTCCGAGGTGCTCCCAGGCCTCGGGGTCTCCTCCCAGTTGGACACTCCTGGAAGACCTCCACAGGAAGGCGACAAGAAGGCAACCTGATCAGATGCCTGAGCCACCCCAGCTGGCTCCTTTCACTGCGAAGAAGAAGCAGTGGCTCTATCCAGATACCCAAGCGCCTCACCCGATCTCTAAGGCTGAGCCCAGACACCCTCCTGAGGATTTCGACTGCTTTTACCATAGGTTAGGGTTAGGACAGCTCACTCTTTACCAAAGCGGTCCAGTCTGCAATACTGCAGATGCTGCACCAATCACCTGTCGATCTCGTGGTCTTTCTAACACTTACTCACAAGACCTCAAGATACTTGAACTCCTTCACTTGGGACAAAGACACTCTCCCAACCTGGAGGGTGCAATCCACAGTTTTCTGGCAGAAGACCACGGCCTCAGACTTGGAGGTGCTGATCCTGACTGCTTTGTACTCATCCACAAACCGCCCAAGTGCTGGAAGTCCCCGGTTGAAGAAGCATCTGAAGAGCAGAGATGGCATCCTGAGGTCACCCAACTGAAAAACCCTCCTTCCTCTGACTGCGCCTGGAGATCCGGTCCATGAAAATCACAAACAGAATCGGAGACAAGGGGCAGGCCTGGCGAAGGTCAGGAATGTACCCGACTTTTTGTAGGATGTGGGCAAGTTCTCACTTTGGTTTTACAAGGACCTGATGGCTCACCACTTTTTACTGCTTTCACCCATTTTTTTTTGCAATTTTCTATGTATTTCTAGCTACTTTGGTCTTTCTTGTCAATTTTTTTTTTTTGCCATTTTTGCTACTTTGTGTCTATTTCTTCCCCATTTTTATTTACATTTTTTTGCCCCTTTTAACCCATTTTTGTCACTTTGATACCATCTGTCTCATTTATGCCACTTTTAGACAAGATTTGCCACATTGTGCCCATTTCTCAGCACCCTTTTGCCACTTTTTACTGCTTTTTGCCCATTTCTTGCAACTTGCTGTCCATTTTTGCCACTTCTCATTCATTTTTGTCACTCATCCTAAGGGCTCCATATTCCACGTTACTCCTGTGGGACACGGTTGTAAACCGACTCAAAATCCACAAGACACGTGTCGACTGGATGCGCAGACTCCCATACCCCCACAAGGAGCCCTGCAAGAGTAAAGACCTGGTCAACTATCCCACGGCCAGGACGAAATCTGCATTGTTCTTTTTGTAACCGAGGTTCGACAAATCATCCGGAGCCTCTTTAACAGCTACCCCAGGAAGAGCTGGAACACCGTGCTTCACAGCGGGGATGACATGATTCGTGCCAAATGGTCAAAAAGCTCTGTTTTGGTCTCACCAGACCAAAGAACTTTCTTCCACTTGACCATGAAGTCTCCCACATGACTTTTGGCAAACTCTAGTCCAGATTGAATCTGAGTTTTCTTCAACAGTGTCTTTCTCTTTGTCACTCTCCCATAAAGCTCTGACTGCTGAAGAACCTGGCCAACAGTTGTTGTCTGCAGAGTCTCTCTCATCTCAGCTGCTGAAGCTTGGAACTCCTTCAGAGTAGTCATAGGTGCAGTCTTTTCACAGGTCACCTAAAGTAGAAGTAGATTAACCCCATAGAACCCAGCTTAACGCCAGCGCTACAGTGAGCATATCCATTTTTTTGATTGGCGGTAGATTTGAAACTGGATAAGATAGATCGATCATTCTTTTTGCATATAAAACCTGGGGAGCTACTCTAACATTTCACACATTCACCATGTTTCAGAGCACTTTTTCATTGCAGTGATGGGTTTGTAAAAATACATGATACAAAAATCTTTATAAATGAGACCACAGGTATTTGCAGCACTTCCTACGTTGAAATAAACGTCATCACGTTGTGGGCATGACCTGTCACATGATTCTTAAATGTCCCTACCTAATAGGCTCCCCACCCCAACAACAGGAAGTGACGTATTTTCCCAGGAGTTGTATTTTTTCCGTGGTATACATTGAAAAACTTAGCCTGCACACATACTCACCCTCGTTCTCATTTCACCCCTACTTTTTTACAAAAACACTCAGACACACAAACCACACACACCAGACATCCATCACTTAACCTTTGACACACTTCCACACATATGTAGTAATGGATTCACAAAACCCCGGTCGTGCCAAACAGTTTTAGAGCTGGTGTGAAGCTTTCGAACGAATTACAGCGTTGGATGAAGAGTCCAACTACTCATCTGGCTCGTTTTTTTTACAGGTTACAAATTTGAGTATATTTAAAAAAGCAACTTATGTACAGACTCCAAATAAATTTCCTGTGGTTCCAAAGGATATTGCGCAACTTTTTTACATTTACAAATTTGAGGGATACAGCTGTGCAGTTTCTGTATTTTGAAATATATGTGGGGAAAAAAAACAAAAACGATTTCCTTTTTTTTAGGTTTATTGCACTTTTTTTTTTTTAAGATTTATTTTTGGGCCTTTTCATGCCTTTATTTGACAGAGGAAGGACAGTGGATTTGGAAACAGGGAGGAGAGTGGGGAGAGACATGCGGCAGAGGGCCACAGGCCGGATTCGAACCTGTACCGTCCGCGCACATGGGTGGCGCCCCAAACCACCTGACCATCCACACCCCCAAGGTTTACTGCACTTTTAAGCAACTTATTGTAGTAGTTCAGACATAAGTCAATACATATTATTAAATATTGGGATATAAGGGTTATATTTATGTAAAGCAAATAAATGTACTGTCAAAAGTGGCACCACAGTCTGTTAAAATGTAAGAATATGTCCTGGCAGACTTGCAAAATGGCAGGTTTTAAAGGGTTAATAACTAGTTAGAGTACATAGAATCAACTGTTCTGAGGCTTTGTATTCACAAAACTTCAGCATTAATTTAGTTTCACATCCATCGAGGATAGACCAGGCTGGTGTGAGCCTTCAGGCAGATAAACATCAGGAAACTTGATTTATGGCCAGATACCAATATCCAAGGACTAGGAAACAGTTTTGATCTCGTTTGAGTCCAAATATCCCCGATTTAAGCAGATATTAGTCCGTTTATCTCCTGTTTTCACCCACTCCTCACAGCACACTTCTGTGTTTTGCAGCCCAGAGCTGAGCAGCTGGGCAGCTGTGTCGCGTGCTGACGTGATGTCGGTACAACCCCCTATTGTTGTGTGTGTAGCTCCACCTTTTTGGGACTGACAGGTAAGATTGGTACCCCTACAGAAGGGTGCCAAAAAGTGGGACGGTACGGGTCGGGTTTTTTGGGACCCTTTCCAACTTTTGCTGTATGGAAACGCAAAAAAATGCATGCCGTGTCGCACTGAGCTGGACCATTAGGTGGAAACTAGTCTGCTGGCACGCTCACTCAGTTTGTGAGGACGGCCTGATCTAGGCAGATTTACACATATGACATATTCCTTCATTTCTTCATGATGGATTTAACTGACCTCTGGTGGTTCAGGGCCTTCTACTTTTCTCTGAGTTGCGTGTTCTTTTGTCTTCGTGGTGTAATGGTAGCCAGGAATACTGATGAACCAGTGACTGGACGTTCCAGACACAGATGTCTTTATACTACAATCACTTGAGACACAATCTCTGCACTCAGCTGATCCCCATTTCCCTAATTGTGTGACTGCTGTCAGAAACTGGCTGGACCTCTGTTGCAGTCACTTTAAAGGGGGTGAATTTTTATGCCTTTTACCAAAGAAGGAATAAAATGAGCAGGTAAGTAAAATTAAACTTTGATCCATAAAGTAATAAAATGTTACACACTGATGCATGCATCCATTCACACCAAACCCAGCAGTATTTCCCTGCGGACCGTCACTAAATAGTGCAATTCAGAGGAAAAAAACGCCAACACATGCTGAGTCAGCAAGCCTCTGTCTCCTCTTCATCCACAGCAGGTCCACATAACACCACAAAGTGCTGTGTGTATCACACATAAACACACTTAACCGCAGAGGGAGAGTTCATATGTTTTCTTTAATTAAAAGAGAAAGTGACAGCTAAATGGTGCAGGATGCTATAAATCACACAGGAAGGAGCCGGATGGTGGGAAGATTATGTTCAGCATGTTCTTTAGATCTCATCTGAATCCTTACTGTGGATGCCAGTGGTTCTCAATGTTGGGGTCGGGACCCCCATTGGGGTCGCGAGACACTGAGATGGGGG
This sequence comes from Cheilinus undulatus, assembly GCF_018320785.1. Lineage (NCBI taxonomy): Eukaryota > Metazoa > Chordata > Actinopteri > Labriformes > Labridae > Cheilinus > Cheilinus undulatus. Next base: position 20,851,922 of record NC_054888.1, on the reverse strand, counting down.
TCGCAAGATGCCCTAAAAGAACTAAGAATATTTTTTTAATTTGCAGTGTTGCCACTTTACCCCAATTGTGCTAAATTTAACCTGTTTTTATCACTTTTTTCCACCAACTTTGCTAATTTTAACACATTTTTAACCACTTAAAACCCATTTCTTTCCATTTCAAATCCTTTCCAACACTTTATTTCTGCCGTGTTTTACCACTTCTAAACCAAGTATTGCCACTTAACACCTACTGTAGCCTTTGTTGACACATTATTGGGGCTTTTAACCACTTTTCACGATCTTTAACACCCATTTCAACCACATTTCACTATTTGATACGCTCATTTTTGTCAGTTTAACCCATTTCTCCCATTTTCTGCCCGTTTTTCTGTCTTAGTTAACCCTTTTTGCCAGTTTACATCAATTTTCATCCCATTTCACCAATTTTTCCTCAAATTTTTGCCAAATTAAAGTCATTTCAGCCACTTTGTAATTCCCCTGAACACTAACTATGCCTGTTTTGCCACTTTAAGCAATTCTTGCCACTTTTTGCTTATTTTTTTGCCAATTTTATCAAATTTTTGCCACTTCTAACCAGTTTTTGCTTATCTTTTTACCAATTATATCAAATTTTTGCCACTTCTGATCAATTTTTGCCAGTTTTTGCTTATTTGTTGGCCAATTTTATCAAATTTTTGCCACCTCTAACCAATTTTCGCTACTTTTAAAATACAATTTCATCACCCTTTTCACCATTTTTGCCATTATTAACCTATTTTAGCAATTTTTTAACCATTCTATTTCTGTTTTTAACAAAAGAGATTCAACCCCATTTTAAGAAGGCTATCTGCCACACACATGAACAAAATATACACTTGCTTCTTTGGTAGGAGTGGTAATTTTTCAGATTAAACCTCTCCCTTTTATCCCCCCTCATGGGCGGCCTTGTCTGCACAAGAGTCTAGATGGTACATAGCTGTGTTCAGCCACCTTCAGGTACAGTGGGGGTCCCCAGTCTCTTGCACCTTTTTTGGGGTGCTGGGCTGAAAAGGTTGAGAACCACTGGTGTATGCAACACATGCATTTAGAAAGATTTGTCCATTGAGAGCACAGGCAAAGAGGGACTTCAGACCCTGCAGGGTTTAAAGCCTTGTACGTATATCACAGGACTGCACACGCTCCAAAACCGGCCTCCTAGCTTCAAGCCAATTCATGAAATAAGCAAAGAGGAGCCCAATAAAAAGGAATTAAAGCGCCGACACAGAGCCCAGAGGACATTAAAAACACAAACACAGTTTTTGTGTTGGCAGGTGCTGAAAAGAAGCTCCAAATATTCAGAAGTGAGTACAACTCTTCAGCTCTGCAGCAGACGAGTCCTTCCACCTGTGCCAGCACATCAATATTGATCGTGTTTTCTTTGTTTCCACCTTTAATCTGCCAGATTAGAGGTTTATCTTTGAAGCTAGGGACTCCCTACTGCACCGCTTTCCCACAACCAAAGGGAGCAGATGCGTGCGCTCTTTTATCAAACGTTCATGGATTACTTACACAAATATTCTCGGGGATTCAAACACGGCTCTCTGTCTCATATCTGCTTTTATAATCTGCAAGTGAGGTTGATTTAAAACATGTTTGTCCTTTTCACACATCAGCAGCAAACAGAGGGACAGTGCTGGGTAATCAAACAGCTAAAAAAATGACTCTTCAGCATTCGGACACAAAGAGAAGACACAGCATTCACGTCTTTGACCTCATCACACCGTCACAATATTCACTGCTGACTCTTTTCTCTGTGTGCGTTCTCTAATATTTGCTTTCTGGAGGCCGATAACGACGTAAACGTACAGAGCGATGTCAGCATACAGGGTTTGACTTCACGACCACTCTGCCCATGCAACTTTGAAGAAACTTTTAATATAGACCACGGGTGTCAAACTCAAGGCCTGGGGGCCAAATCCGGCCCGTGGTGCAGTTCTACCCGGCCCACCAGATCATCTGATATTTTTATTAAAACTGGCCCACCAGTATGAGGTCTGCAGATTTCCCCCAGTATAAAAATGTAAACTCAACCTTGATGATTTATAAAATCCTTGTTGAGTCATAATAATTAGAAAACGTAAACAGTAAAAATAACTTCATAAAAAGTCAGAAATGTGGGGAAGAAATTAGCGTTTTCTCTATATTTTCAATTTTGCATCTCAGTTATGACTAAAAGTTATGGTTTTGACTTTTTATTTCGTTATTTAACCTTTACATCTAATAACTTTGACTTTTATCTTATATTTTACCTTTTATATTGATAATTTTAAATTTTAAATCCCATTTTGACCTTTAAAACTCATGATTTTGCCTTTTATCTCACGTTTTGACATTTTTCAACTCCTAACTTTAAATTTTATCTAAATTTTTTAACCTTAAAAACGCAGAATTTTTAACAGTATCTCATTTTTTTTTACCTTTTAAACTAATGATTTTGACTTTTATCTCCTTTTTCACCCTAAAAATGCAGATTTTTTTATTTTATCTCACGTTTTGGACCTTTTAAAATCGTGATTCTGACTTTTATCTCACATATTGACCTTTTTCAACTCCTAACTTGAACTTTTATCTCATTTTTAACCCTAAAAACACAGAATTTTTTATTTTATCTCAGTTTTTTGACCATTTAAAATCATGATGTTGACTTTTATCTCACATTTTGACCTTTTTCAACTCCTAACTTTAAATTTAAACTCATTCTTTTACCTTAAAAACTTGTGATTTTTAATTTCATCCCAAGATTTTGACCTTTTAAAATCGTGATTCTGACTTTTATCTCACATATTGACCTTTTTCAACTCCTAAATTTAACTTATATCTCATTTTTTACCTTCAAAACTCATGATTTTTAATTTTATCTCAGTTTTTTGACCTTTTAAACTCATGATTTTGACTTTTATCTCACTTTTTGACCTTTTTCAACTCCTAACTTTAAATGTTATCTCTTTTTTTCCCTTAAAAACTCATGATTTTTTATCTGACATTTGAAGCTCATGATTTCGATGTTTACTTCATATTTTGACTATTAAAAAGTATGATTTTCAATTATATCTCAGTTTTTGACTTTTAAAATTTATGGTTTCAATATGCTATCTCATTTTTTGCCTTTTAAAAACAATATTTTGACTTTAAATGTAACATTTACAGCCACAGGTACAGAAACAGCTCGGCTGAAAAAGAGGGGTTTTTAGACAAGCAAAAATCCTATTCTGGAGTGTTTTTTCAGCAACAAACTTCACAGGCATGTTTTGGGGATCTCTGAGACCAAGACAAACTTGTCTTTAAAGGCGAGAATATGTCCCCTTTAAACTTGCAAATCTATCCTTGAGTCTGCACCTGAAATCACCATGGATATAAACAAGACCCAACACAGCTGAGGACCATCATTTCCTATTTAGATTCAAGTAAATTGGCATATTTATGCAACACCAGAAAAATAGACAACACAAAACAAGCGGAAACATTCAGAACAAACTGAGCGATACTCAAATGCTTAGTGAGAAGCTTGCAGCAAAGTTACTATGCATTTAAAGTTGTTTCATAGCTGAAATGCAGCCATGTGGTAGAGCAAATCTTACGTGATTAAGGCCTTTTATATTTTAGTTACGCTTTCAGGTGTCATACCGTCAACAAAGCACACAAATGATCGCCAAATGGTGGAATTTTCTGATGCAGCCTCTACTAGCCACCAGTAAACCTAGCTTATAACGCCTTTAGACTGTAAAAGAAGCCCTGGAAAAAACAATGCAAACACAAAGAAAGAACATGAAAACTGCAACCAGGAAGATTTGAACTCATCGCCTTATTCCAGTGAATCTAAAGAGCCAACACTGGCTCCAGTAGCTCGCTGATATTCATTCACAAGATCAAACTTTCTGACTTTGAGCAGTCGCCTTATGGGCCTGCTGCTGCCCTCCACACACTGTAGCTGACTCTCTGATGCTGCAGTGTCAATATGCCAATAACGTCAACAATGTGCACTTCCTGTAGCAATGCAAATATCAATCTGTACCCTGCCCTCACTCAGAGAGAGGAGAAAATCATGTAAACTATCGAGTGGGGTCAACGCTTTCACGTGGCCTTTGGCTACTGTTTAAACAAAGCCTTTATATCAGTCTGTGTGTGGCCTGTAGTGTCTCTCCTCTACATCTGTGAACACTGACAGAAGTCATCACATCGGCTACATCAGTGGTGTCCACTGAGGTAGCCTTATCGGCTTTCCACAAGCCGATAAGGACAAAGACGACTGAACAGCATTGATTGAGTCAGAGGCAGTATGAAGGAGGAGCTGGGGCGGAGGAGGGTTGCAAAAGCAGCTTGCAGAGTGTAGCCAGGCAAGAACAGTGCCACATTTGGCATCTGAGCCATAGTTTGGACACACCTGGGCTATATTCATGCTCCCTAACATGGACCTTTAAGAGTGCTTTAGCATTAAATATGCCAAAAATCTACACAATGAGCCCCCCACGGTGCATCTTAAATATAAACCTCTGCTCTGCACTCAGATGTAGCAGAAAAGATCAACAAATCCCACTTATAAATCAGAAAAAAAAACTTTTCCTGCAAGAACCACAAGACCTGCTGAGCTAAGTTTAATTAAACTTTTTTATCATTGCTGAAAAAATGAAGAAAACACTTTACTCATCAAGATAAGTGTGCATAAGAGAGGAAAAAACATCAATAAATGCATGCAAACTCCTGCATACTCTAGCTTAGTTCCATGTAATCTTACAAGAACAGTCACCTGAGGCAATAACACAGTATGTACTTTTCATTGGCACCACTAGCTTTGGCTTTTTCCCCACATGCCCCAGTACAGTCGCTGTAGTCCTAGACTCAGGTGGTCCACGTTTGTATCCAACTCCTCCACTCTAGAATATTGGCTTGACAGCTGATGTAATAGTAAAATAACTTTCAACAGGAAAAGTGGCATCCATCCCATCACTGCAGACCCTGTCCCCAGTCCTAACAGCAAGCTGTGGTTCTCTTGTGAGTCCTGTGTGCAGTTTTAATGTACAAGTCACACACCAGCCCTAAGCTGAAAAGAAGCCAGTGAGCCTGTATCAGTACTTTCTTAGTGGCTGAGGCTAAGAGATGGAAAAGGACGAAGTTTAAAGTCTTGGGCAGGACAAGGAACTGGCACAAAAATCACGCTGCCAAGTGGCGTTTAGGTGGAGCACTGCAGAACGACGAGGACAAGCATGGAGAGGTCACAACTTTCACAATGCCTTTATAACGATGCCAGTGTGATTCATGGTTCAGTCTTATTGTACGGGCTTTTACACCTTTATGGAAGAGAAGACTGCAAATTAGGGATGCCCGATATTGGACTTATGCGGATATCCAATATGCCGATACCCACAGATTCATTTTAGCCAATACCGATATTTAAATACCCTTTTCTGATAAAAAATGTCAGACCTTTTGGACACTTTAAGGTTTAAGGATGACCAAGGAAACAATTTTCAGTCCTTAAAAACACATTCAAGTTTAACGAATGAGGATAAATTAAAAAAAAAAAAGACCTCACCTGACATAGGTCTGTTGGTTCGGACTAAAACTCCACTAATTTATTACTTTATACAGTTGCAAGGAAAAGTATGTGAACCCTTTGGGATTTCTTGGATTTCTGCATAAATTGGTCATCAAATGTGTTCTGATCTTCATCTAAGGCACAACAATAGACAAACACAGTCTGCTTAAACTAATAACGCACAAAAGATGATATGTTTTAATGTTTAATTGAACAAAACATGTAAACATTCACAGTGCAGGGTGAAAAAAGTACGTGAACCCCTAGGCTAATAACTTCTCCAAGAGCTATTTGGAGCCAGGAGTCAGCCAACCTGAAGTCCAATCAGTGTGATGAGATTGGATGTGTTGGTTAAAGTTGTCTTTCCCTATAAAAAACACACACCAGTTTTGAATTTGCTGTTCTCAAGAAGTATTGCCTGATGTGAACAATGCCTGGCGCAAAAGAGCTCTCAGAAGACCTATGATCAAGAGTTGTTGACTTGCCTGAAGCTGGAAAGGGTTACAAAAGTATCTCTAAAAGCCTTGATGTTCATGTGTCCACGGTAAGACAGACTGTCTACAAATGGAGAAAGTTCAGCACTGTTACTACTCTCCCTAGATGTGGTCGTCCTGTAAAGATGACTGCAAGAGCACAGCACAGAATGCTCAGTGAGGTGAAGAAGAATCCTAGAGTTTCAGCTAAAGACTTACAGAAGTCTCTGGCACATGCTAACATTTGTGTTGACAAATCTACAATAAGTAAAACATTAAACAAGAATGGAGTTCATGGGAGGACACCACGGAGGAAGCCACTGCTGTCCAAGAAAACATTGCTGCACGTCTGAAGTTTGCAAAAGAGCACCTGGATGTTCCACAGCACTACTGGCAAAATATTCTGTTGTTGGAAGGAACACACAACGCTATGTGTGGAGAAAAAAAGGCACAGCACACCAACATCAAAACCTCATCCCAACTGTGAAATATGGTGGAGGGGCCATCATGGTTTAGGGCCGCTTTGCTGCCTCAGGGCCTGGACGGATTGCTGTCATTGACGGAAAAATTAATTCCCAAGTTTATCAAGACATTTTGCAGGAAAACTTAAGACCATCTGTCCGCCAACTGAAGCGCAACAGAGGATGGGTGATGCAACAGGACAACGACCAAAAGCATAGAAGTAAATCAACAACAGAATGGCTTCAACAGAAGAAAATACGCCTTCTGGAGTGGCCAGTCAGAGTCCTGACCTCAACCCGATTGAGATGCTGTGGCATGACCTCAAGAGAGCGATTCACTCCAGACATCCGAATAATATTGCTGAGCTGAAATAGTTTTGTAAAGAGGAATGGTCCAAAATTCCTCCTGACCGTTGTGCAGGTCTGATCTGCAACTACAGGAAACGTTTGGTAGAGGTTATTGCTGCCCAAGGAGGGTCAACCAGTTATTAAATCCAAAGGTTCACATACTTTTTCCACCCTGCACTGTGAATGTTTACATGTTTTTTTCAATAAAACTTTAAAGCATATCATTTTTGTGTGCTATTAGTTTAAGCAGACTGTGTTTGTCTATTGTTGTGATTTAGATGAAGATCAGAACACATTTTATGACCAATTCATGCAGAAATACAAGAACTCCCAAAGAGTTCACATACTTTTTCTTGCAACTGTATGGACACAATTTATAGTCAATATATGCTGAAATACACAGGCAAAATATCGGATGTAAATGTTGGCAGAAATTTCTATATTTGCCGATACCAATATTTCCCTTTTTAAGCTCATATCTGCTGATACCGATACCAAACCGATGACATTGTGCATCCCTACTGCAAATCAGAGCCGAGCTGGCTCCTGACGGTAACACAAAGTTCTAAAGCAAACAAAACCCAGTAGTTTTACTGTACCTATTGTTGCCATGCACACTGTTTCCAGGGAAGTGTTGCAGACAAGTGTGCCAGCTCATATTCTGGAGGAATTTCTTAAAAATCCTACATAAAAACAACCAAAGAAGATGGGAATGCTGCCACTAACTATATGCACTCTTTTAAGCAACTTAAACATCAATCTCTACTCTCATCTCATAAAGATAAAACAATATGAGGTCATGCAAACTTTTATCAAAAATGCTTTGCACTCCTGCAAAGGTGCATGCAAGCAAACTTGTGCACACTGCCTGACTTGCAGAACTGCATTCATTGGCAGCAGATCAGTGCTACACCGTCTAATGTTAGCCTAATGAAATTCTTGAAGCAAACTGTTGCCAATGAATCAATTTTGCAAATGAGAAAGTTTAGAAACTTGGCTGCAATGATGTTATCACAGCCAGGGACGTGTGGTGCAAACGCCAGAGCTGGTATTTTTGAAGGTACTGAATGTCTCCACATACAGTCCAACCAGAGGAGACGCTTTAGAGCAGACCAGACATGACCTGACTGGAGAGTTGCCGGCGTATAACATGTGAAGTCAGCCCTGCATGGGCTTTAAATACCATGAGGAGAGATGTTTGCGTCCACTCAGCCTGTCTGCAGCCATGAGAAAAACCCCGTTTTCTGTTCCTCCACAGCTGAAGTCTAAACAAGGCCATGTGCTGCTTAATCATGCAGGTTAGTGGAGCCTGAACGGGTCTGCATGCTGCATTAGACTTGATTTTCTGCAGCATCTCTGCCACGCACAAGACGCACGCACTCTCCCTCTCTATCTCTGCTACTGTAGGCTACGGAAGCCCATCACTGCCAATCCAAAAAAAGTAAACACATGAAAGCTAAGCATCGGTTTTAACAATACGTCTTATGTCATGGATTACAAAGTTAAACCTGTGAGGCTGTATATCATAATTATGGCTTTCAACTTTTTATCTTATTATATAAAAATGAGACATTTACCTTCTCATAATTTTTACTTTTCATTTCATAATTTGAACTTTTATGTCACTTTTAAATGTTGTCTCTCACACTTTATAACCTTACATTTCTGACTTTTGCATCTTAAACTTTTAAATTTTTAATATAGCATTGAGACAATCTTCATCATTGAATAATCTCAAATTTCCTGTCATAAGTTTGACTTGTTATATCCAAATTTCAACTTTGATTTTATTCTGACTCTTAGTCCCATGATTAGGATTCACTATCTTTTAATTCTTACTTTTATTTTGTAATGTTGACTTTTTATGTCATGATCATGACTGAGTGTCTCATAATTGTAACTTTTGATCTCATTATTTTGACTTTCATCCCAAAATTACAGTGGGGTTTCCATCAAACTGTATACCAAAATAAAATGACATTTTTGAAGTTCAGCAAAATTCTTCAAAATTCTTTAAAACCTGTTTTCATCCACTTCTTTTTGGTGAGTATTAAAAGTCCACAGGTTGAGAACAAAAAAAGAAGAGATTTTATTGGCAGAAAATGGGAGTTTTGAAGTAGTTTTTCTAAACCTCTGTGCTTGGACAAGAAATTTGATTCAGGTTAGCTTTGCTCTTAATGTACAGGAATTAAAAATAGATACAAAAAAGGGCAGGATATTTTATATTTAGAAGTGCTAAGGTGTTTGCCAAATAGGAACTCTATTTTCTGACACTCTGTGACTAATGAATGGTCATCAGAGTGACTCTGACTGTTAAGTGAACATCAGAGTGACTCTGTGAATGTTGAATGTCATCAGAGTGACTCTGTGACTGTTGAGTGAACATCAGAGTGACTCTGTGAATGTTGATTGGTCACCAGGGTGACTCTGTAACTGTTGATTGGTCATCAGAGTGACTCTGTGACTGTTGATTGGTCACCAGGGTGACTCTGTAACTGTTGATTGGTCACCAGGGTGACTCTGTAACTGTTGATTGGTCATCAGAGTGACTCTGTGACTGTTAAGTGAACATCAGAGTGACTCTGTGACTGTTGAGTGGTCATCAGAGTGACTCTGTGACTGTTAAGTGAACATCAGAGTGACTCTGTGACTGTTGAATGGTCATCAGAGTGACTCTATGACTGTTAAGTGAACATCAGAGTGACTCTGTGACTGTTGAATGGTCATCAGAGTGACTCTGTGACTGGTGATTGGTCATCAGAGTGACTTGTTGACTGTTGATAGTCATCAGAGTGACTCTGTGACTGTTGATTGATCATCAGGGTGACTCTGTAACTGTTGATTGGTCATCAGAGTGACTTTGTTGACTGTGGAGTGGTCATCAGTTACTCTTTGACTGTTGAGTGATCATCAGAGTGACTCTGTGACTGTTGAATGTCATCAGAGTGACTGTGACTGTAGATTGGCCATCAGAGTGACTCTGTGACTGTTGAGTGGTCATCAGAGTGACTCTGTGACTGTTGAGTGGTCATCAGAGTAACTCTGTGACTGTTGAGTGGTCATCAGAGTGACTCTGTGACTGTTGAGTGGCCATCAGAGTAACTCTGTGACTCTTGAATGCCATCAGAGTGACTGTGTGACTGTTGATTGGTCATCAGAGTAACTCTGTGACTGTTGAGTGGTCATCAGAGTGACTCTGTGACTGTTGAGTGGCCATCAGAGTGACTCTGTGACTGCTAATTGGTATTTACTAAATGTGTTTCAAGTGCAGAAAGCTGCATCCTTCTTTTAACAACATGTCAACTTTTCACCTGCTCAAAGTTTTGAAAACTTTTTTTTATTTTATTGTTCGGTTGTCGTCTGTTTTTTACGTGAATGTAATGTTCTTCTGTACTGCCAGATTGAAACCCCACTCATGACTTACTCTGTAAAGTCGACTATCTTGTGATTTGTACTAATTATCTCATGATTATTTCGACAAAGCTTGGCTTTCATGTGTTTTTATTTCTTTTTACTGGCAGAGACGGTTAAAGCTGTTGATGACAGAGTGTTAGGGTCAGGAAAGAAGAAGAAAGGAGAGGAGGGAGATTTTTCTTCAGTGTGCACTTTGAGAAAAAAGTCAGAATATTGAGAAAAGAGGTGAAACATCAACAATAAATTGAAATGCAATGTTGCGAATATAAAGGAAAGGTTGGGGGACAAATGGAATTTGGAAGAACACTATTGAAATAAGTCAAACTGCAGGGAAAAACATCTAAATCGTACTTCAACTTTGTTGATTTTTTTTCCTAGTGAATGTTGAAAATAAACCTCCATCCTCCTCAGTAGTAGTCAGTTTCTGTGCTAATAAGTTCTCTCCTCCCCCCTCCTGCCTCCCCTCCCTGTAGTGCACTCACTTGCTGCACAACTGCGATTGCAGAGAAACAGCAGCCAGCAGTGAACAGTGCAGTCTCAGAGGGAATCCACGCACACAGACGCAGTAAAGTCTGTTACAATCACACCCAGAGACACAGTCAAACTCACCAGTTGGGTTCTTGTTTTTCTTGAGGCTCCTGCCACAAAGACACTGCAGCATATGCGATCCTTTGCTGAAAATGTTGTTCCAAATAAACCGCATGGATTTGGCCGAGGAGGAAGAGGAGGAGGTGGTGGAGGAAGAGGAGGTGGGGGACGAGAGGCGCTCCGGATGCGGCAGCCTAAAATTCACCCATCGCATGGGGGCTGGTCCGCCCCCTTGTTTGCATGCCAGCAGAGCCGGCCAGCTGTCGGGCTCAGTTCGGCGGTGCTTCGGCCCTCCAATCTGCACCATAGACAAGAAGAAGAGCAGGAAGCCCGGCTCGTCGCCCGGTTTCTCGCCCGGTTCCCCAACGAGCCCAGAGAACAGCAGCCGCACTGATTCCGCGTCGGTGTCGTCCAGGAAAAGAGCAACCGCTGCGGCGCTTTTCTCCGCGGTCTCCGCCTCCGGCTCCCCCAGCGGCCGGCTCTCCTCAGCGGCGGAGGAGGAAGGCTCGCTGCTGCTGCTGCTGCTGCCGCCCGGCCGCCGCGGCGTCAAAAGCCCCCGAGCGCTCCTCTTCAAACTGCGTCGTCTGCCGCGCGGCGCGGGGAGAGGAGCGGCAGCGGCGGACAGGCATGCGGCGGCGCTAGCGTGAAGTCGGCGGTACGCGGCAGCTGTCGGCTTCTGCACAAAAAACCATTGCATATTAGAGAGGAGGGCAGAGCGTCCGTGCGTCCGAGAGAGCGAGAGTCCCTCACAAAGTCGGTGGCATGTCTGTTTCCGGTACAGCGCGAGAGTACTGCAGCGGGGGGCTCCTCTCCAAACACACACTCACACTCACAGGCTGGGTGCAGATCCTCCTCCAGCAGCAGCAGCTCTCTCTCTGGTCACTCTGAGCGCGTGGAGCGGCCAGGTGAATCACTGCAGGTGAATCTGCTCTCGCGCCCACTTGAAAAAAGTCTTTATGAATATTTGATCCGCGTTTCGGCCTCCACTTCTCAATAATCCATAAGCTCCAATGCGCCAAGATACCGCTGCTGCTGCTGTCTGCCTCCTCTTCCTCTCTGATCCTCCTCCTCCTCTTCTCACCTTGATGATGAAGAGCCCCGGAGGACGGACTTCAGGAGGACCGGGACAACTACAGCAGGAGTAGAAGAAGAAGAAGAGTCAGGCTCGTGCTTCAGAGTCTTCTTCAGCAGCGCTCGAGACGACCAACGGCCGGTGGGGCGCGAGGAGGTGCACTGACTATCTATACCCAAGCAGCAGCGAAGACAGAGCGCGTGAACGGAGCAGCCTTTCCGGTCTGCTCCTCCAAAATAAAAGCCTTCGACATTTGTGTTCTAATGTGGGGATAGGTGCTTCTAAAAATAGAACAGACCGGAAAAGTCCTTTTATTTATAACTTTGATTTAAAAAAGTGAAACTTTCAGCCTCATATGTCTCTTTTTCTCCTGACCAGGGCGGTCAGACTCGAGCACGGCAGGGGCCAGATCCTGGACCTGAGAGCCTAACATTTTCACCAGCGATGAATTATGGGAAAAATAACTTCCTCAGATTAAAAAAGTCAAAATGATAAGTTTAAAGGCTCGATTCTGAGATAAAAAGTCGAATCTTTTAGTTAAAAAGGTCAATGCATGAAATTAAAAGTCAAAATAATGTTTATAAAAAGCAAATATGAGGGAAAAAAAATCAAAATCATGAGTTAAGAGGATCACAATATAAGAAATATTCAAAATAATGGGTTTAAAAGGTTAAAATATGAGATTGATTTTGAAATTAGGAGTTCTCTAGATCAAAATATGACAAAAAAAAACAAAATCATGAAACTTAAAGGTCAAAATCTGAGTTTAAATTTTAAATTGTGAGCCTAAAAGTTCAAAATATGGAAATAAAAGTCAGAGTTAGGAGTTGACTGGGTAAAAACACGAGATAAAATTCAAAATAATAATAAAAAAAACCCTCAAAATGCACTGTTCCACATTATTAAGCAGGCTCTCTGCTGCCGAAAAGCCTCAGATAGTGCAATGTCTTGGACAAGGAATGAAAGCATTAGATATTTCATGAAAACTTCAGCGTGATCATCGTACTGTGAAGAAATTTGTGGCTGATTCAGAGCACAGATGGGTTTTTAAAGTTAAAGGCATAATGAGGAAGGTTTCTGAGCAGCTGCTAGAATGCCGTTACAAAGCAGCAAGCAGGTATTTGAAGTTAGGATCCTCCAGTCGTGCATAAACCTACTATTCAGCCCCCCCTAACCAATGCTCACAAGCAGAAACGGCTGCAGTGAGCCCAGAAATACATGAAGACTCATTTTCAAACAGTCTTGTTTACTGATGAGTGCTGTGCAACCCTGGATGGTCCAGATGGAGGAGTAGTGGATGGTTGGTGGATGGCCACCATGTCCCAATAAGGCTGTGACATCAGCAAGGAAGGGGCGGAGTCATGAGGAGAGAGCTGGTAGGCCCCTTTAGGGTCCCTGAAGGTGTGAAAATGACATAAGCAAAGTATATAGAGTTTCTGACTGACCAATTTCTTCCATGGTACAAAAAGAAGAACCGTGCCTTCTGTAGCAAAATGATCTTCATGCATGACAATGAACCATGTCATGCTGCAAAGAATACCTCTGTGTCATTGGCTGCTATGGGCATAAAAGGAGAGAAACTCATGGTGTGGCCCCCATCCTCCCCTGACCTTTAACCCTTCTGAGAACCTTTGGAGCATCCTCAAGCTAAAGATCTATGAGGGTGGGAGGCAGTTCACATCATAACAGCAGCTCTGGGAGGATATTCAAGTTCAATGGATGCAAGAATAGTGAAGGTGGTATCAAAGAAGGGCTCCTATGTTAACATGGAACTTGGCCTGTTAAGATGTTTTTGATTGAAATAGCTTTGATTTCAGTAAATATGACCTCCTAATGCTGCAAATTCAACAAATGACCATTTTCAGTTTTTTACAGCCTATAAAATGTTCAAAACTCTGTTTTGCTTAATAATGTGGAACAGTGCATTTTGAGGTTTTTATTTAAAAAAAATAATGGTTATCATTATGAAGTTTGTTGCTCTCATGGCTGATGACTTGAAAAATACTCTGACTGTCATTTGCATTAATATTTCGGAAAATAAGAGAAAAATGTCATTTGGTTAATAATGTGGAAAGCGGTGTATGACTTATATTTTTAAATTTTGAATCTTAAAGGTCAAATGTGGTATTAAAAACAACATTCTGGATTGAAACTGTCTGAGTTTAAAAGTCAAAATATGAGATAAAATTCAAAATCAGGAGTTGTTAAGCTCAAAATATGACTTAAAATTTTAAATTTTGAATTGAAACGGTCAAATGTGGTATTTAAAGTCAAAATTTGAATTGAAAAGATCCAAACATGCAACAAAAATTCAAAATCATGAGTCTGAAAATTCAAAATAAGAGATAAAATTCAAAATCAGGAGTTTTTAAGGTCAAAATGTGAGATTGAATTTTAAATTGCGAGTCAACATATGACGTAAATGAAAAAGTCAAACATGATATAAAATTTGAAATCACAAGTTTACATCCTAATTGTGAGATGCAAAATTGAAACTATGTAATGAAAGCACCGGTCAATTTCTTCTCCTATATTCTTGACCTTTAATGTTATTTTTTTCTCTTTACTTTTCATGTTTTTACTTAACAAAGATATTTTAAATCATCATGGTTCAGTATTCATTTTGATTCTGGAGGAAATCTGCAGACCAAGGCTTATTGTTCATTATCATACTCGCTGTCATTGTTTCCTTCTTTTATTTTCAGAAATCCAATAAAAATGTTTATAATAAAAATAATAATAATGAGGGGAAATAAAACATTGTGAAAAAGCCAGACTTTAATATACAGTATAAGTGCAATATATTCCATTCATATATGTCAAACTTTTATATTTACAGCTGGATTCTCAAATAAGAGAAAAACCTGCCTTTCCTTGTTTATTTATTTCTGCTCTTCTATGTTGATGACTCGTGCTATTTTCTAAATAATAACTCACACTCTTCAGTTTTCCCTCGACTTTTATTCTGAAGGAGTCCCTTATTTCCGCTTTCCTCGCTCACATTGACGCAGCTTTACCCACACTGCTCTCATGCAGTTACGTAGACACGTGGTTCCCACACCGTCAATATCTGGACTGGCTGGCACCGTAACCGGCAACATTTGGTGAAGGGGGGTGGGGGGGGGGGTGGCGTCACTGATATGGGAGAGATCTCCTCAACATGCCTGAACCCCCTTTAAACGCTGCAGCTCTGACAGAGACACGCCAGACCTGCTGAAGGACCTGGCAGCCCTGCTCTCCTGGCGGACATGCTCACCTGTTGCACGGCTGCTTGCTCCGTTATTGCCACTTCAGCTTGCGTAATTTCATGATTTGCACAACTCGTTTTTAGCGCACTTTGCTGCACAGAGAGACACGGTGAAGTGCCGTCATTCTGAGAGCACCATCGTGCAGATGAGGTGAGAAAATGGACCAAACTGTGAGGACTCTCGCTCGGTTGCAGATGAAAGCAGGGCTGAAAATGCTGCAGTGCTTCCAGGAGCTGTCCGTGGTGCTGAACCCACACTCGCTGCTCGAACTCACGCTACATTAACACCGGAGCGCGCGCGGGAAACCTCATTAACAGACAACCTAATTACTCTGTTGACATGCACGTGAGCTCTGTGGACCGGAATAACAGCGTTAGTGACATTTGGAGCCGATTAAACAAACAAAACCACACAGAAAAGCGATAAACCGACCCCCCTCTGCAGGTGGAAACCCAGTTCCACATTCTAGAAGTCATTAGAAATGTCAGGGAGTGATAGAAAGAGAGGAAGACCCATCCAGCACCATCAAGTCCCCCCAGAGCGTTTTTGGCTTCTCTTTTCAACACAACATCCATTCTCCAGAGAAAGCTTTGTGGCTCATTTGTGGGAGAAGGAGCCACTTTATAACCCCAAAAACATCAGGAAGGGAGGGGGGAGGGGGCTTTTATGTATAAAGTGCCTTTGATGTTTGCAATGCAATAAAATCCCTTCTCAAAGCTTACATGAAAAATTAAAGGCTGGACCAGGAAAATTAAGAAGCAAATTTGTTATATAACAAAGCAGCTTCAACACACAGCAAGACCCAGATACACAAGAGGAAAGGAGGCAAGCTGGATCTTTCAAAAGTGGAATTAATGAACATTTGCTGGTGTAAAATCAAAGAAAATTCATCAGAAACAACTTTTGTCACAGGCTGTGTCAGGGGGGTCTTCTATTGTTGGGGTTTCTTCTTTTTTTTTTGGTTGTGTTTTGATGCTTCGTCTTATTACTGATTCTGCTTATTGAAGCACTTTGTAGACCTCTGCTTTTAAAGAAATTATTATTAGTAGTTATTATACCCAAGACTGTTTCCATCAATACACCAAAAATCTTCTAACTGTGGAAATTAAGTCTTTTTTTTCTGCTTTCCATGTAAAAATAATGGCAGGTTTAGGCCACCAGAATGGCATTTAAAGGGTTAAGTCTAAAAAAAATGTTTTATTTTTTTTTATTATTAACATGACTAGAGCTGGTAAGAAGATTTAAGTTTTTTAAAGTAAAAAAATATATATAGTTATTCATATTAATTTCATTTAGATAAGTTACTAGAAATAGGTCCAGCCATTTGATGCTAGTCATGAAGAAGAAGAGACAACCAAGTCAACAACTTGCATCAACATATGTTTATGTTTATCTGAAATCCAGGCTACAGTGGATTTTTGGATTATTTTTAACACGCCAACAACGACCCTCTTCCCATTTCCACATCTTCTGCTCAAAGAGTGAAGTGGACCCGTGCTGCTCAGACACAACTGTGTTTGAAGAGACAGGAGACATTGAGAGTTCACCATAGAACTACTTACTGACTAGTTCCCTTTACCTGGGTGGCATTGACATCTCATGTATTACATGCTGGAGGACACGTTAATCATACCTGAGACCACCAAAGTAGGTCTATATTTAGACCTAACATAAGCCTATATTTAGACCCAAGGTAGGTCTATATTTAGACCCAAAGTAGGCCTATATTTAGACCCAACATAAGCCTATATTTAGACCCAAGGTAGGCCTATATTTAGACCCAAGGTAGGCCTATATTTAGACCCAAAGTAGGTCTATATTTAGATCCAACATAAGCCTATATTTAGACCCAAGGTAGGTCTATATTTAGACCCAAAGTAGGTCTATATTTAGACCTAACATAAGCCTATATTTAGACCCAAGGTAGGCCTATATTTAGACCCAAAGTAGGTCTATATTTAGACCCAACATAAGCCTATATTTAGACCCAAAGTAGGTCTATATTTAGACCCAACATAGGCCTATATTTAGACCCAAGGTAGGCCTATATTTAGACCCAAAGTAGGTCTATATTTAGACCCAACATAAGCCTATATTTAGACCCAAGGTAGGTCTATATTTAGACCCAACGTAGGTCTATATTTAGACCCAACATGAGCCTATATTTAGACCCAAGGTAGGCCTATATTTAGACCCAAGGTAGGTCTATATTTAGACCCAAAGTAGGTCTATATTTAGATCCAACATAGGCTTATATTTAGACCCAACATAAGCCTATATTTAGACCTTAGGTAGGCCTATATTTAGACCCAAGGTAGGCCTATATTTAGACCCAAAGTAGGTCTATATTTAGACCCAACATAGGCCTATATTTAGACCCAACATAAGCTTATATTTAGACCCAAAGTAGGTCTATATTTAGACCCAAGGTAGGCCTATATTTAGACCCAAAGTAGGTCTATATTTAGACCCAAAGTAGGTCTATATTTAGACCCAACATAGGCCTATATTTAGACCCAAGGTAGGCCTATATTTAGACCCAAAGTAGGTCTATATTTAGACACAAAGTAAGCCTATATTTAGACCAAACATAGGCCTACAATTAGACCCAAAGTAGGCCATTATTTGGACCCAAATGAGGTCTATGTTTAGACCCAACATAGGCCTACAATTAGACACAAAGTAAGCCTATATTCAGACCAAAGATAGTCCTACAATTAGACCCAAAGTAGGCCTATATTTAGACCAAAAGTAGGTCTATATTTAGACCCAACATAGGCTTATATTTAGACACAAAGTAAGCCTATATTTAGACCAAACATAGGCCTACAATTAGACCCAAAGTAGGCCTATATTTAGATCAAAAGTAGGTCTATATTTAGACCCAACATAGGCTTATATTTAGACACAAAGTAAGCCTATATTTAGACCAAACATAGGCCTACAATTAGACCCAAAGTAGGCCATTATTTGGACCCAAAGGGGATCTATGTTTAGACCCAAAGTAGGCCTATATTTAGACACAAAGTGAGCCTATATTTAGACCAAACATAGGCCTACAATTACACCCAAAGTAGGCTTATATTTAGACACAAAGTGAGCCTATATTTAGGCCAAACATAGGCCTACAATTACACCCAAAGTAGGCCTATATTTAGACACAAAGTGAGCCTATATTTAGACCCAACATAGGCCTTCAATTAGACCCAAAGTAGGTATTGATTAGGACCCAATAGAAGGCCTATATTTAGCCCTACATAGGCCTTAAGACCAAAAGTAAACCTGAAAATCCACCTTTATTTGAACCCAAAGTGGGCCTATATATTATAGACCCAAAGGAGGCATATATTAAGACCCAATGTAGGCCTATAGTTTGACCAAAAGAAGGACCTTAGACCCAAAACATGCCTATATCCAGACCGAGAGTAGGCCTTTACTTAAACTTCAACTTTGTCTCCCAAGGGAAATTTATTTCTCAATCACTGTTTAAATTAATAAGCTTGCAGTTTGTATTTAATGTAAGCCAATTGCTGGCTAAGCTAAACCATCACGCTGTTCATGTGGTCTTCCACACTGTTTTATCCATCTCCCAAATCTCCGCCCTTTTAGTTTATTTTTTGGCTTCGGGAAAGGGAAAAAAAAATTTAACCACATCCTTCTAAATTTTGGGGATATTGGCTTTCAGGTGTGCAGGTATCGTAAGCACACTGCTTCAGCTTACTGGCCTCTGCTGAAAGCTTGACAGGCCTCATATGTGCAGTTACAGCTGCTAAAGTAAGACTGGACAGGGGCTGTTCTGGGGGGTGGGGGTGGGGGGGCTTAGTGAAGGGTCAATTACAGACAAACACTGAAATCACTCTCAGTAGCTCTGCAGCAAATGAGTCTGGGATAATGATCCTTGCTAACAGCCACTTCTGCTCCTCGTGTGTATTGTGACATTTAGATCACAACATGGTTCACACGCAAACAACACGCAAACACACTGAGTCATTACTGCAGGATGACTGACGCTCTGCTCACGACTCCTTTTGTTTCCAGGAGCTCAAGGTTGCAGTGCTGAAATGTTGTCATCAAGGGGAAAACTATCATGTGTGCACAAAGAGCGCAGCTGTGTGCTTGTCACACATAGCAACTAGTGTAGCAGAAAAATGAGGAGGGAGAGTAGTAGGAGAGATGGATGAATGAAAGAAGTGTGTGTGGGAGAAAGAAGAGAGGACAGGAGAAATATGGTGCAGAAACTAAACATTTAAGAGTGAGAGAGGGAAGTCAAGATAAGCAAATAAACCAAAAAGAGATCTTTAATCGCAACACTTTCACAGATTATTTTAATCAAAAGACACAAAATGTAAGGAAGTCTTTTGGTGGATTTTTCTTTGTTGTAACAATAATTCTTGGCTACAAAATGTTATACTGTTATAAAGCCTGTTTATTTCCCTTTTAAATGGTGCCACATCTGTAAGGATCATGTGTTGGTGGGATGAGCAGCAGAGCTGAGAATGTGGGTTGCGCCCTTGAAAAATGTGTCACATCTTCCCTGCCGATGCCAAACAGCTTATTCTGTTGCTTCTGACTCTTGTTTAGAGCTTCTGGTGCCCCCGGGTGAGCACGGGCCCTGCTGCAGTGGTCAGTTAAAAATTGCTAAAATTGGTTAATAATGGCAAAAATGGTAAAAAAAAAAAAAGGTGGTGAAATTGGATTTTTAAAGAACGTAAATGGGTTAAAGTGGCAAAAATGGGATTAAAAAGTTGCTGGAATGGCTTTAAATTGCCAAAAAATGGTGGAAGTTAGGTGGAATGGGATGAAAATTGGATATAGACTGGCAAAAATGGGTTAACTGTGGTAAGAATGGGCAAAAAGGGGGTAAGAAGGGGTTAATAGAGGCAATAATGGGTCCACAGCAGCAAAAAAGGCAGAAAGTGGCAGAAAATTGGTTAGGAAGTGGCAAAACAGGCAGAAAAAAAGTGATGGAAAGTATTTAAAATAGACAAAATGGGTTTTAAGTTGCAAAAATGTGTTAAAATTGGCAAAATTGGTGTTAGAAAGTGATGAAAAAAAGGGTTAAAATTTGGGAAAATTGATGTAAAGTGGCAACAGTGTTATTTTAAAAATATTCTTAGTTTTTTTTTTAAGGCATCTGGAGACCCCTTCTGAGTGTCTTGTGACCCCCAGTGGGGTCCCGACCCTGAGGTTGAAAACCACTGCCCTAGAAGACTGTTTTGTCACCCTGTAAGTGCTTAGGAACCGTAGGCTGTCCTCTACAGATTTGCAGTCAAGGTTTGCAGGACAATATGGCCGACGGCTCTCTGCCCAGGTAATACAGAACAGAACATGTGGAGCGTTGTGTTCAGTGATGACTCCAGATTCTGTCTATGGGAGTTGGATCTTAGGGTCAAAGTGTGGTGAAGATTCAGAGACCGCTTTGCTGATTGCTGCATCGATAGACTGACATCTTTTGGTGGAGGCAGTGTGAAGGTGTGGAGCGGCATCTCATCACTGAAAAATTGAGGTCTGTCATCATAGGAGGCTATCTACTGTAGATGCAGAGAGATATTCAGGTGAAATTCAGAAAACAGTGGCGATCCCATATCTCCACAGTCCAGGACTGAATGCTATCCTCAAAGATGACGTAGTTGACCCCCCATAGGGCGGGGTTTATACGATATGATACAATACACTTTATCAGAGAATATGGGAGTGGAGAGGATGGAATGGCCTGCCAGCAGTCCTGAACTCATGATAGCTGAATTTTGAAACTAAAAAAAATATATTTTTTAGTGTTTTGAGACTTTTAAATAAAATATTGATCATCAAAACTGCAAAATGCATCCTTTAAAACCATTTGATATCAAAAAGTATTGGAGCAGAGATTAAATGGATACTAGTTTCAATGATGACCATGGTTAAATTTCATCAAGGTTATTAGAAATGTCACTTTCATATGAGCCATTGTTTAAGAAGAAACTAGGGATGCATGATATAGGATTTTTGCCGATATTTATTCATTTTAGCCAGTACCAATATCGATGTCTAAATATGCTTTTGTAAAAAAAAAGTCAGTCCTTTTGGACACTTTAAGGTTTAAGGATGAACAAGGAAACAAACTTAAGTCCTTAAAACACTTTAAAATTTAAAGAATGAGGATAAAAAAAAAAGAAAAAAGACTTCACCTGACATAGGTCTGTTGGTTCAGACTAAAACTTCATCAATTCATTAGTATATCAGTGTTACTCAACCAAAGAGCCAAATTGTTGAAAAAATACCTTTGCAAGAGCCAAAAGAGCCAAAAGTGGCAAAAACAGCTGGAAGTAGCATTAACAATAAGTAAAAGGTGGCAAAAATGGTCAAAAAGCAACCAAAATGGGTGAAAATGGGCAAAAACTAAGGTGGAAAGGGGTAAGAAAGTCACAAAAATGGATGAGAAGTAACAAAAAAATGACTTACAGTAACAAAATATGGTCCAAAAATGGCAAAAACATGGCAAAAAAGTAGGAAAAAAGTGGTATTTAATGGCAAAACGTAGCTTAGATGGATGTAAAGTTGCAAAAGATGGTGAAAAAGGGCAAAAAAGTTTTCCTTTTTTAAGGTTTTTTGGAGGAATAATATTTAAAATTAAGCCATAAAAGAGCCACAAGTAATCACAAAAGACCCACATGTGGCTCCAGAACCACACGTTGAGTATCACTGCTATATAAGGACAAAATTTACAGTTGATTTGTGCTGAAATACACAGGCAAAATATCGGCTGTAAATATCTGCAGAAATTTTAATATCCGCCGTTAGCGATACCAGACCGATAATATCGTGCATCCCTAGAAGAAACAACGAAAGAATGAATACATCTCATTTAAACTTTTGCTAATACATTTAAAAAGTTCCCACTGGCTGTATGTGCTTTAATTGCTATTGTAAATTACCTGAGACACCTCAGCACCTTTAACTCTTTGTACCAACAGATAGACTGCAGTTCCTCCTGAGAGACAGGTCAGCAGACTGGACATCTGTCGGAGCATGTAGTGGACACCACTACAATGAAAAGTGGGTTAGCAGTGAGCCTGCTGCTGTATTGATCTGTTGGCTGCAGCTCTCAGAGGGAACCACAACACGGCCTCCATCCAGGGAATATCGCATGCCCGCCCTCTAAACCACAGAGCCGACTGAAGCAGGATTGAAATTTATAACCCTGATTAGCAGAGCTTTAAATTTAATCTGATCCTCTGTGGTATAAAACATGTTTAACAGCAGACAGAGAGGATCACTTTCCCTAAGAATCAATAAAATCCTTCCACTCAGGCTGTTTAAATCAGCTTGTTTACCTCATCTGAACTAGAAAAGCAGCTGCTGACGGGCACAAAAAGTCTTATTAGATTGAGGGTTTAATCCTTTTTACCAAGGCCAAATATTTGCAAACATTCCTAACATGCTGATGTTGAATTATGACGGCTGCTGCGACCCCATATTAAAGCCTGAAGCTTATTCTTCTGACACCATCACTGGAAATCCTCCTATTGATGCAGAACATGCACACACTCTCAGAAAAATGTGTGAGTACTCCACCTGCTGGCTGTCTGGAGAAACTACAGGCACATTAGAAATGGAGAGGAATGAATTCTTTTGTTTGGTTGATTTTTAGTTCATTGTTTTGCCCTCATCGTTCCTCTGCAGGTAAAAGTGGTTTGGAGAAGATTATCAAAACTTTAGTCACAAAAGTGGCTGATGGGTTAAAAAAATCCACCTTCTATAAAAGACATACGCTGAAGAGAGGCTCTCAGTCAAAACAATTAAAGATGCCAAAGCTACTTCTTGTTTTTTTAAGTCACACTCTAGCTGCTGAGGGCCAAAAATGTGCTTTCATACAGCAGATACAAAAATATTATATATTAATATTTTATTCTATTTCCATTGAGCTATTTTTTCACCTACAACTGACTTAATTATTATTATTATTATTGATATCAAATATTCATCATTTTTTCAGGATTTTAACCCTTTGATTGCCAGTTTTTTGTCATGATGCCACCATTCTCTTTTTTATATATAAAAAAAAAAACAGGGGAAAAAATTATTTTAAATATACTACATGCAAAGTAATTTTTGTGTTGAATTATTACAGCTGGGATATGTCAATGATTAGCAATAACAATTATCATTCTTTTGCTTTTTTTTTTTTGCTGCAATGTCACATTCTCACACTCAAGCTGCTAAGTGCCAAAAATGTGCTTTTCATACAGCAGATTTTTTTATTTTATTTTGATTAAGCAACATTTTTTCCACCAACAAATGACCTAATTATTGATATTAAATTTTTATTGATTTGAAAGATTTTAATGACAGTTTTTTTTTTGTCATGATGCCACTATGTTTTGATTTAAAAAAAAGGGGGAGTTCAAATATACTACATTCAAGTAATTTTTTGTGTTAAATTTTTACAGCTGGGATATGTCAATGATTAGCAGTAACAATTATTTTTGCATTATTATTTTTGCAGTATAATTTTTTGGCACAATGTTACATACTCACTCTCAAGCTGCTTTTCATTGAGCAGATAAAAAAAATACATCAATATTTTTAATTGAGCAAGTTTTTTTCCACCAACAACTGACCTAATTATTGATATCAAATATTCATTCATTTTAAAGATTTTAATGACAGTTTTTAAAATTTTTTTTGTCATGATGCCACCATTTTTTTATTATTTAAAAAAAAAAACAGAAAAAAAACCAAATATACTACATGCAAAGTAAAATTTGTGTTGAATTATTACAGCTGGGATATGTGGTCAACAGCAGCAACACTGATTTTTATGCATTATTAATTTTTGCTGTTTTATTTTGCAAAATGATGCCATCTGGTGGAGAGTAGTAAAAGTTATCCATTCCAAGGCAAAAGCCCAGACTGACACCCAGACATGATTAAAAACATGAATTATGCTTTAATAGAAGTGACGTCAAAAATTTTAAAAATTGTTTGAATGACTTTCAGTGATGCATTTTTTGCACTAAACAGCTTGAGTGTAACTTTTGCAAACAGGGGACCCCCACTGTACCTGAAGGCAGTTGAACACAGCCATGCACAATTCAGAATAGTTGTGTGCAGACAAGGCCGCCCATAATGGGGGATAAATGGGAAAGCTTTCTGGTGCCCAGTCAAACTGGGGGCCCATGGAGGTCAGCAAAACCATGGTCCATTGTGAAGTTAAGCTGTGATATCCATATTTTATATTTGACCTATATAATAACCACTCTTATCAAAGAAACCATGATCTTTATTTATTCATGTGTGTAGTAAAAAGCCTTAAAATGTGAATTCCTTTTGTCAAAAAAATAATGAAAATGGTTAAAAAAAATTTAAATGGGTTAATAATGGCAAAAACATGTTCAGAGAGGTGGTGAACTTGAATTTTTAAAGTCGCAGAAATGGGTTAGAAGTGGCAAAAATTTGATAAAAATGGCGAACATGGGCTTGAAAAGTAGTATTAGGAAGTTAAAATGTGACTAAAATGGCTTTAAATGAGCAAAAATGGGTGGTAATTTGGTGAAATGGGATGAATGCTTGATTTGAACTGGTAAAAAAAAAAAAGGGTTAATTGAGAAAGGAAAATGGTTTAACTACCAAAATTGGGCATATCATGATGAAAGGTGGTTAAAATGGGAAAAAATGATGTAAAAAGGGGTTAATAGCGTCAATAATGGGTCAACAGAGGGAATATTAAGCTTAATTAGGAAGAACTGGTTTAGAAGTGGCAAAAACAGGTAGAAAAACAGTGGTGGAAACTGACCAAAATAGGTGTTAAATGGCAAAAATGTGTTAAAATTGGTGGGAAAAAAATGATGAAGAGGAGTAAAAAATGTGACAGAATTGATGTAAAGTAGCAACAGTGTAATTTTTTAAAATAGTCTTAACATTTTTAGGGCATCTGGAGACCCCCTCTCAGTGTCTCGCGACCCCAAAGGGGGTCCCGAGAACCACTGCTTTAAGACATACTGTGCAACGCCACTAGAGGGCGCAGGTGTTTCTCTTTGTTTTCAGTATGAGTGAGGCTCTCATCCTGGGTCCTACCTGTAGCTGAGCCCCTGTTCTCCCTTGTACCATTCAACTCAAGTAATGCAAGGATTCGTGACTACTGTTTTGCTCATGTATGATAAAATAGTAGCCGTTAAACCGGGCTTTGTAAGGTTGAAGTTTAATGTGTAATATAAACGACGAGCAATGCAGAAACCCCCAAACACGTGTGGATGTGCACTCCTGGCTAACTCCGCTACCTTCAACGCTCTCAAAACAACAGTAACGGATCCAGACCATTACATCTACTTCCCAACGGTACCACCACCTTTAAGGTTAGTGTAGGAGTACCCCAAGGTTGTCCTGTTTCAACACATTTGTTTATTTTAGCTGCAGAAATGCTACCAATTTATCTGAAACACTGCAATGAAATCAAAGCTTTAAACGTGTTTGGCACAGATGTTCTCATCAGCCAGTTAGCAGAAAAAAACATTATTTTTAAGGGATCAACACCAAATGCCTATAGTCATTAAAATAAAAAAAATTTCTCCAAAGCAACAAGATTAATTCAATTCAATTCAAAACTTTACTACAGACTCTAGGTCCAGAGAATATGTAAAAGTAAAAACATTAAATACTAAAAAACGTGAACTATTAGCGCAGTGGTTCTCAACGATTTCAGCCCGCAACCCCCAAAAAGGTGCCAGAGGATGGTTGTTTCAATGACTGATTTACACATAAATGGAGGATTTTTTTACCGAAATAACTACCATGTGGCTGAATCTATCGGTGCGTCCGTCGTGCGTCTTTGCGCAGACACTTTTGGCTTCATGCCGTTCACACAGCGATGCAAACACTTACACCACTCACTGACAGACAAACACAAGCTAATGTAGCCTATTGGTGGAGTAGACCGAAGGCGTCTTTCTGAGGAGAAAAGGGTTCAACACAGAACTGAACTTTTCTCCTGCTTTAAAGCTCCTCTCTGACCATGGCGCACATGTGCGTCAGTGCAGTCTATGTGACGCTCTCTCTCTTTCTCTCTCTCTCTCTCCTCAGTGAGTTGCAGACTGTTAAAATATCGTTTTATAACATTCAACTTTTATATTTTATCATGACAGTACACTAGGGATGCACCGATCCACTTTCTTCAGTTCCGATCCGATTCCGATAAATATGTGCCGATACCAATACTGATTCCGACATATATAGAATTTTTTTTAAAACAATTATTATTGTTGTTGGTATAATGTGTGAGGTAACATGAGGCTGTAGTAAACCACCCAGCTCCTCTTATTAAAAAGCAGGAAAAAAAAATGAAAATGAATTGAATTTAAATGTATTCCAAAAAAAATTATTTGAACTACTACTAAAAAATAAATATCAATATTGTCCAAAAAACAACACCTGAGTATAAGTTGTAAACAACAATGCTGACCCTAAATAGCATAACTCAAGTAGGTTAAACTACTACTTTAACAGTTAAACTGATTACTAGGGGTGGGACAAAAAAATCGATACATTGAAATATTGCGATACTTCCTGGCGTGATACTGTATCGATATTTTAAAATGCTGTATTGATATTTAATTAGCTAATTATTCATTTTGTTGGTGCGGTAGTTTGTGGTGTAATTTCACCCCCTGACCACTAGTTGGCAGCAGGCATCGTCAGCTGGCAGTTGACTCTTGCCTCTTCTCTCTTGAGACAGCGAGATCATGCGAGACTTCCGGTCTGCGTGAGCCGGTTGCTTGTACCTACCCGGCAGAGCGACCTCTGCTGCATTCATAATGACAGTACAAACTTAGACAGGAGTTAGACCATCATTTGCAAGATATGCCACGCCAGAGTAAAATACTCAGACAACACGATGAATCTACGAGTTAGGCATCATCACGTTAGCGCTACAGCTAACGGCTAACGTTAACAAACAATCCCGTTGACGCTACCACTGGTCTCTACTCATGCAACCATAATCACAGTTGTTTTATTTGTAAGGACCTGCCCCGTGTAGTGTCGTTAACAATGACCACTTCGGTAATACAATAAAGAAACACTGGCCTGTCACGTCATGCCCTCCGCAAAATACAGTCCATCAGTCCTTAAAGCTGGACGTGACGATCAGCTCGTCTCCCATAGTCTCCCTCCACAAACACTTGGTCGTTATGGGATGACATAAAAAACTGATATAATACAGAAAGATTGGAGTACATTCACTCTATAATAATTGATTTCCCTTTTCTTAAAAAAAAAAAAAAATCACAGCAGCATTTTAAGTGTAACAAGTGGGTAAAATCCTCATCTTCAGATTGAACAAAGATAGGTAAAATGCGAGATGATGCAGGACTACATATTTTTCAAATAGCTTAATTCTACATTGTTAAATTCCATATTAACTTAAAATTGCGTATTAAGTTAAATATATATACTACACACATATGTATAGACTTTATGCACTTCATATTCAGTATTTAGCTCAGTCTGTGAAATTCACACTAAATTGTAGTGAATAAACTGAGAAATCCTGCACTTGACCATTTTACAACTGTTTTGTATTCTCTAGTTAGACATATTTTGTGATGTATCGTTATACAATTTTCTTGCAATATATTGATTATCGCAGTATCGCTGTATCGTGATAATATCGGTATTGTGGACCATGTATCGCGTATCGTATCGTATTGTGAGGTACCCTGTGATTCCCACCCCTGCTGATTACCTATCATTTTTTATGAACACGGTCTTGAAATCCCTGTCTGTAATGCTCTTTTAAACTGTAATGAACCTCCCGCCACTAGAGGCCGCTGTAGCTTCAGTTTATGGCCGCAGCCTTCCTCTGACACTTCACCAGATATAAACAAGCTTAGCCGGCGGTGGCTAAGCTTTTAGCATCTCGTAGGAAGACCCCGGTACGACTGTTTTTCAAAGTAGTAAATGGAATTAAAGTGGTATGTGGGGTGTCGAGTGTTAAGCTCACGTATGACTACTCACCCGAAGTAAAAGAGCACAAATATCAAAGCAAGATATTAATCTGCGAGAGGAACGAAGGCGCTAGCGGCGCTAGCTTTCAATGCTAGCACCGCCTGTTATCAGGCTAACATCACACCCACTCTTCTTTGTGTTCTCTCATCTTTAGACTATTTCTGACTCTTCTAAATATAGATTTATGTTCAACCGACTACATTTATACCACTAAGAACATCTCTGACTAATACTAGCTCAGTTACACACAGACTTTATCGTGTTAGACTGTGGTGCGGTTCATGGTCTACCGCTGATCTATTAATTACATCCATATCGGACCCGATACCGATATTGGATCGGATCGGTCCCATCCCTACAGTACACCCTAATGATTAAACATCAGTAGCCTATACAAGCTCATTATCAAAACGTTTGGCGTGCCACACTGCACAAAAAAAATATAGATTCACTGTATGTTGATAATTAACCGATCAGAAAAATCATAAAATCTCCTAAATCCTGATAACTGATCAGCAGGGCAGTGAGAAACCGAGGCAGCCAGGAGCCAGGAACAAAAAACTTCTAAAAGGGTTAAAGACTTCAGCTGAATAGAGTAAAGCTCTAAATTCCTCTGTTTTTAATCATTTTATTTATTACATTAAAGAGAGTGAAACCAGCTGATTACATCTTTCTCACGTAATAACTTAATGTAACACATTGAAATAATCTATTATTTAAATTAACAACTATTAATAACTTTTAACATTGATGTTCATTTTTATGTAAATACAGTGCTTTTAAGAATGAATCTGGCCAAAATGATCTACAATGAGACCAAGACAGACAATAACAAAAGGATTTAAGCCCTGATGTTTGTAACAGTGTGATTTCTCTGTAATGTGCTGTTTAATTTGTGCAGGTAGAAGTCCTTTAGGAGAGCTGACTGTGATTAGGTTGGTGAAGCACGAGAACAGAGCATGTGTTTTGTCTCCATTCATCGTTAAGCTTTCTGCCTTTTTTATATGAAACTGCAAGCTTTGTTAGTGTCTGCTTTCACCTGTGTACAAATGCTTATAAGTTAGAATCACAGTTTACTTTTACATTTCAAAGGATAGTAAATCCTTTAAATGTAAACCTTGATTACATTAAACAGGATTTCCAGACATCTCAATTTTGGCTAGCAAAAACTGAGAGTGGCTTGTGAATTGAATGAATGCATGAATGGTTAAATATATGACTTGAACAGTGATTATTAATCATTATAATTATAGCCACTTGTAATGTTAGTTGGGGTTGGAGAGGTGATGCCATGGTGCTACCATGTGGATGTAGCCTACCCGTCAGATGTCGCCCACAGTTAATGAAGTAGGTGCTCAGGGGAGTTGAATGTCTGCTCAGGAGATTTGAAAATTAGAGGGAACATTGGTTAGAAATGCCAAAAATTAGATCAAAGTGGCAAAATAACCAAAAGAATTGGCAAAAATAGGCATATAAAGTGATAAAATGGGATTTAAAAGTGGCTGGAATGGTGTTTAAGCTGCAAAAATAAGTGGAAATTTGGTGAAATGAGGTGAAAATTCATATGAACGAGCAAGAAAGAGTTGGCTTAGGCAGAAATAGTCAGAAATTGGCAAAAAACGGGCATATCAAATTGTGAAATGTGGCTTAAAAAGTGGTAAAAAGGGGTTAATAGTGGCAATAATGTGTCAACAGAGCCAATAATAAGCAGAGAGTGAGATTTGGTTTAGAAGTGGCAAAACAGGCAGAAAAAAAAGTGGTGAAAAGGGTTTAAAATTGATAGAAAAATGGGTTTTAAGTTGCAAAAATGTGTAAAAATAGAACAAATTGGTGGGAAAAGGATATGAAAAGGGGTTAAAATTTGGCAAAATTGGTGTCAATTGCCAACAGTGTAATTTAAAAAATGTTCTTCATTTTTTAAGGCATCTGGAGACCCCCTTAACCTTGCAAAGAAGATGGATACACCTGTTTCCTTGTTTTTCACTGGCGAATCCATCTTCCAAAGCTCCCGTGTGAACTGTTTGGGCCCGGTTAGACAGTGACTGGACCAATCAGTGACGAGGGGCGGTACTTTGAGGCAAGGCAGAGTCGTGACGTAAACAAGCAGCAGCAAGAGCTGGTGCAGTTGGAGGAGGAGATTAACGTGGATGCTTCTGAAGCGCCAGTTTTATCAGAACTTGACGCCATGTCTTCATTAAAAGAAGAACAAAGAACAGCAGTGAGTCGTTTTCAAAAATGATAAGAGTCGAGTACTTACATGTCTATAGTCGCCATGATTTGCGTTAATCCTCGGTAGCAGCTCATGCACCATTCGATAGCGGCTACATCACATGTTTTGTTGTTCTGATTGGCCCGTGATCTGTTAACCAGATCAATCTAAATTTCGTTTGGCACAGCAAACCACATTATATGAAGAAAAGTGACGTGGTTAAAAAAATAAAGAATGGAGGACTGAAAGTTATTGATTTTGTTTGCCTTAATTGAACTCTTAAAATAAACGGGATCAAATCTTGGATCAAAAATAGCAACTCGTTCTGGTACTGTATTGCGAATCATTTGTTCAGTAAAATTGGGGATTTAATCTGCTTCCGATGACAGACTTTGCGATTGGTAAATTACAGATTTCACTATCAGAATTTCATAAACAGCTTTTTGTTATACTAGATGTTACATGTGCACAACTTTGTGTAACAATAGATATGTTCTGCACAGGAACAAATTCTTATTTTATGCAGATTGGTATGAAAAGAATATATGGTCATTTATAGATCTACTGAACCTGGATGGGAATCCTCTAAGTTATGAACAATTCTGCAACAAACATAGTTTTAACCCCTCCAAGTCGGACTTCATCAAATTGCATAAGGCAATTCCCGAAGAGATTATGTTTATCTAGAATCCGATTAATAGTAAAATTAGGGGTGCAGGATAACAGGAAATTATTATGTCATTCCGATAAGTCCGATATCATGACGACTAGCCCCGATAATGTGTATTTTTGTTTTCTTTCTCACAAGACTACACATTCCGAAACAGCAGGTGGCGCCGCAGTACACAACCTGCTGTTAAGCACCAGAGAAGAAGAGGAAGCAGCAATGCTAACAACACGGTGGCGTTATTCAGTATTTACGAGGAGGATAACATGACCGTGTGTGCAGAACTTGCCCTGTAAAGGTCACAAAGAGTACAGAGAAGTCCTCGACGAAGTGGTAGCAGCCACTGCTGCAGAAGGTTGGAGATCTCATGCTCGATGTGGACGGGATCTCCATCTGTCCGTCATCCGAAGTCCAAAACCTGGGCGTCATCCTGGACTCCACCCTCTTCTTCCAGTCCCACATAAAATCTGTCACCAAATCTGCCTTCTATCACCTCAAGAACATCTCCAGACTTTGACCATCACTCCTTGGTTCTGTGGCTGAAAAACTGATTCATGCTTTCATAACCTCCTGCCTGGACTACTGTAATGGAGTCCTGTCTGGAGTACCCAGCAAAACCCTGGACAGGCTTCAGTACATCAAAAACTCTGCTGCTAGAGTTCTCACCCACACTAGACCCTGGCAACAAATCACTCCGACCCTCATCCACCTCCACTGGCTCCCTATCAAGTCCTGTATCAACTACAAAATCCTCCTCCTCACATACAAATCTCTCCATGTTCTGGCTCCTCAGTACCTTTCTGATCTCCTCCATCCATACACACCATCCCGCAACCTTCGGTCTTCAGACACCGGCCTACTTCCCATACCCAAAACCAAACTCCAAACCTATGGAGACAGAGCCTGCAGTGCTGCAGCTCCCACCCTCTGGAACACTCTTCCTGCAGACATCCATAACGCTCCATCTCTGGACATTTAAAAAAAAAAAACATCTCAAGCACCACCTGTTCACCACAACCTACAGTCTTCACTAAACCACCCCTTACACTCTTCCTTCCCTTCACATAGTTTGCCTGGTATTAGCCATTGACTCGGTCCTAATGCCAGCGGCTTAATAATAATAATAATAATAATATCTTGAATTTATATAGCGCCTTTCAAGAAACCCAAGGACGCTTTACAAGAACACATAGACAAGGACAAAGTGCTGATCATAAATAGGCATTAAAAACTGCAGAAAGTTTGCCAGAGCCAAAAGGCAGAATGTTATAATAACTAAATCAGTCTGAGTCTCCTGATCCATCGCTGCTTTCATAGACGTGTACCTGCCTGCTGTGTTTGACGTGGTTTCATTCAGTCTGATCCACGTTAGGAACAGAAGTTAGCCACAGACCACAGTGGACTTTACATTCTTGACCTATCTCGGATATGACTTATGTCAGTGCATATTTTTAATCTTTATGTAAAAAATCAGCTCGCTTTAATTCTGGCTTAAGCAGCAAGAAAAAAAAAAAAAAAGACCCACAAATATCTCCATTTGTTAAGCATAACAGCCTGTTATCATTTGGTTTTATAGGGGGAAACTGTCTGTCAGTTGTTTGTGTATGCTGTACTTGGTACACAAATGTTTAACTAAAAAAGGGAACTATAATAACAGTTATAAATTCAGAATAGTTCTCTGTTTTTTGAAAAACACGAGTGATTTTAGTTAAAATCAGTTATAGATATCTTTGCTCACTACATATTAACCCCTTCTTACCCCCAGATGTGCATAAACACATCAAATAAACTTCTTTTGTTAAATCAACAATTGAAAAAAAAAAATCTGTTATTATCAGTTATCAGCCATCAGGAGTAGGAAATTATCGGTATTAGTTAAAAAAAAATACTTATCGTGCATCACTAAGTAAAATAATCTTCATGATTTGAGAAGTCTGGCTACTCCTGAGATCATTCTTTCCAAAAACTAAAGCAGATACACAGCCTTGACCCACAGCCTAATAGAGGAAAAGGACCATCCAGAGTCTTACCAGTGCAAAGTTTTTCAGGTTTAGTGGACAGGAAGGGTGGGGGGTGATACTGGTATGAAAGTTATGTGTCACATAAACAGTTCAGCCCTGCATAAAACTGATAGTCCCCGACAACAGCAGGTCTGCTTTAAGTCATAAAGTTAATTTAAATCAAAGCCAAAACTCACCAAATGCCTTTTATTAAAATATTAATATCACATAAATTATCTGAAATCACTATCCTAATTAGAACACTGTAACTTTTACTCTTTTATATCTACCTGACATATTTCTTCTTAATTTTTACTTTTTTATATTATTTTAATGTGTTGCTTTCTGTCTGAACTGGCTTGCTGCTGAAATTTGTGATTCAAATGTATTTGCATTGCTTTGCCTAACAAATTCAATGTTGCCTCCAACAGGGAAATGTGCTTTTATCTTCTCTCGGGATCTTTTCCTGAGCTTGACCAAATTCCAGCTTCAAGTCTGTTTGTATAAAAAATGACGCAGAATGCAGATCTTTGGAGTTAGATGAATATCTCCCCACCACGTACTGTAATGACATTTTTTAGTGATTGTCTCAGTGAACACACACGACCACAGGAGACCAGCATGGATGGAAGGAATGTCTACTCAAAAACGGCAGGGAAAGGGTAAAGTATTAGACTCATTTACTGACAAAGTAACACATGAGTGGGTTTTTTTTTCTACACATATTTGATGCTTTTTCTACCTGTAAAGTAACAAGAGTTTTGTTGCAATAGAGCTCAAGACACTGCACATATGTTTGTTTGCTGACACAAACAGCCATGATTACGTGCAAAGGGAAGATTAGATCAGGCCTGATATGAATCTTTGTTGTGTCTTAAAGTATGCTGGCTCCATATAAAAAGATTCATCATCAGCTATAGGGCACACATTGACAATTGTTGTTCATCTCTGTTCTTGACCTCAGACACAGTTAACTTTTTCCTTTAAAAAAAATAACCAACATGAATCAAGGAAAATGGGAATTATTCCTTTTTTTGTGGAGCTTATGTTTGCTGTGTAATGTGTGCCATTGTGTAATGGCACAAGAAATACATTTTTTATACTTGTTTTGAACAAAAAAATTCATCTTTATCAAAGAATTTCTACGTAACTTGTAAGGTATGTACATATCTCCATACTACGTACCAAGGTTATAATAGTTTCGTTTTTTTAATAGTTTTAATTTTTTTTCGTTTTCACTTTCTTCATTTAATTTCAGTTTAGTTTAATTCATTTTTACTACTGGCTTGTTAGTTTAGTTTAGTTTTTATTTTGCAAAAATGCTTCGTTTTAGTCTGTTTTATTCGTTTAAGTGTTAGTTTTAGTTTTTTCAGATAGATATCAGGGCTGAGGGAACGTGATACCTTTTTAAAAAAACATATTGAAGCAGGCTACTCCTCACTTTTAATTTTATTTATTTGAAGATGATGTTAGAATGCAACTCCAGACATAAAACTACCACTGTATGAAGTCTTGACTAATCAATTCAGGCAATTTTACACTCCCCAGACTGGTGTAGGTGCCAGTCATTATAGTTGCATCAAAGACTAAAACTAAGGATATTTTGTGTCCGTTTTTGTTTTATTTTAGTCAGTTTTGTAAGCGCACTATACAGTTTTAGTTAGTTTTCTTTTTTTCGGTAAAGCTTAGTTTTGATTTAGTTTCAGTTAATTAAAATGATTTTTGAATTTTAGTTTTAGTTAACTTTAATAACCTTGCTACGTACTTTGGAAGGTTTGTCTTTTGTGAGCGGAGTTATGATATTTTGCTCCCTCCGCCAAGGAGGTTATGTGATTGGCAGGGTTTGTTTGTTCATTTGTTAGCAACATAACTTAAACGTTATGGACAGATTTTGATGAAATGTTCAGGAAATGTCAGAAATGGCATAAGGAAGAACTGATTAGATTTCGGGACTGATCCGGATCACCGTCTGGATCCAGGAATTTTTTAAAGGATTCTGTACTATTGGGAGATAGGGCTGATGGTGAAGGTCTGCGCTCTCTGAGTGCATTTCTAGTTTATTTATTTAGTTATTTTCTCACCAAGGTCCACACATGTATGAAATTAATGAAAATGCAAAATGACAGAAAAACTAATAAAAATAACAAACAGTGACAACATTAAAATTAATCAAGTCTTTACCTCAGTCAACATTTCTGAGCCTTTTCAAAATCAGTGAAATCAAAGAATGAGTACATAGTCATGTGGTAAACAATATATTCATATCTTTTTGTTTGACATTCTTTATCATGTGAAATATGAGTTATCAAGTCTGAGAAATAAGAGCGTAAATATTTGCATGCATAATATCCTCTTCAACGGGGCAGGTTTAGTTCAGTTGGGTTAGACCACCATCTACAGGGACTTGATATACTTGTTGCAGTATCAAGTTTCAATCCTGGCATCTCTCCATCTCTCTCTTAATCTGTCCTATGAAATTAAAAGCAAAAAGCCCCCCATGTAACAATCTTTAGAAAATTAGCCTCTTTAACACATTGCTGTATCTTTAGTTTTTCCACAGTTGTAGAAATAACACAGTTACACAAATTTCCCATAGACGTCATCTATGACGTAGAGAAGGTGCATGCGCAGACTTAAAAAAAAAAAAACACACTCATCCGACATATTGTTAGCTCAAAGCTAACGATGGTTTATCAGGTATCTAACTTAATTTAAAGACAAAAAGGAAGATATATTTTAGTATTGAGTGTGAAAATGCAAAAGTTTGAGTTGTTAGTGGCTGAAGTTCATGTTGCTTCAAACTAGTACATTGTAGGCTTGATAACACATCGGTGCACGACGTGTTATCATCGACTGGGATACGTCTTTAGCTTTGTGTTGAGTCATTGCAAATCTGATAAATGTACACGGTACAATGTGATGTATTCTACTTTTCTTTTATTTCATCATTTTGCAGATTTCTCTCAACGGTCAAGTTAGTATTGGCCAGAATAATGTCTGGCAGGGCCCGCTTCATGACCTTGGGTTTGACTTTCAGGTAAGTTTTCTACTTGCCATTCTCAAAATACAAAATATTTTGAAGTATTGTGCATGTAATAAATATTTGATGTCATTTTTCTATCATATAATCATTTTGTAGATTTCTTTCAAGGGGGTGATTGATAATGGTCAGAACAACATTGGCCTTCCAATCAACCCTCAGGTTCGTTTTCTTCCAGCTATCTAAAGTACAAAATGAAACTGTGCTATTTGTGATTGCTTGCCATTTGTGAAGCTTTCACTGTTTGTTTATTCTCCTTTTTTGACAGGATGGGATGGCTTCTGCTAAAGGACATAACAGGTACACATACTTTACCTTTTTTAAAAACACAATCAGCTGGAGTACTCTTTGCATAATGAAAAGCATACCTGCCAAGTGGGGACATATAATGTTTTGGGGGATGCTTCCCCTGAAAATGTTAAGGTTTAACATTTTTATATCATTATATTCACTACTAATTTTTCATGAAATTGTGTTTCCTTTTGTGAAGGGGAAGAAAATGAGACAATTGCCTCTTTTCCTTCCATTCCCGTGTATCAGTAATTAGAATGAATATCCTCCCACGAGTACATTTTTACAGCTTAATGCTTCCCCTAACCCCACCCAGTGGTTACTGGAAAGAGTTACATTCTGTAGTCTCAAAATTTATATGGGGGAAAAAGAAGGCTAGGCTCAATGCTCCAAAGAGCAAAAAGGGAAGGTGGACTAGGTGTCCCAAACTTTCAGCTGTACTACTGGTCCCTTTTTTTTCCACCCCCTTTTTTAATGGTTGGACCCTTCTATTTTAGTTCGTTGGTGCCCATTTGAGCAAAACATCGTCCATCCACATAGACAGCAGGACTTAATGTATTCCAACATTTCTCTTAAACAAGCAAGAACTAAGTTTGGCAGCATTATTACTGAGCTTATCTCTGTTTGGCAGCATACAAATACTTTACATCAAAATGGTTTCTTCATTCACCCATATTCCATAACTATTCTCTACAAGTAGGAGGACACCCAATTTCATTCCCCACTTGGAGCAAGAAGGGGGTGTATACTTTATGTGATATTTTTGGGGTTCATACATTACTGACTAAACCCAATAGCATAGTTTCTACCTTTTATGCTACTTTACAGGAAGCTACTGCTAATCCCCTATTGCTTTACAATGCATGGATGAAGGACCTACCATCTACTGTTAGTAAGTGGAATTCAATCTGGCAAAACACCATCCTATCTTCCAGAAATCCTAACCACCAAGTTGTTCATTTTAACTTTATCCATCGCACATATTATACTCCTTGCACTCTCTATAAAATGACAGCTCTATCATCTCCTAATTGCAGTTTATGCCCTGATAAATCTGTGGCACCTTTCTGCATATGGTTTGGGAGTGCCCAGGTGTTGCAGATTTCTGGAAGGGAGTTTGCGATATTCTATCACGTATTTTGGCCAAACCCGTTCCTTTCTCCCCAGATGTTCTTCTGCTTAATGACAGCTCTAGCTGAGAGCTTTCAATTAAACAGAAGCGTGTCCTTTTAGCTGGCCTCACTACTGCCACAAGACTTATAGCATGTAGATGGAACGCCCCCCCCTATTTATTATTGGTGCAGAAATGGTTGTTGGATTTTTATTGATATTGCAAACATGGAATAATGGGCAGCAGAAATGCACCATGCTAAACCTGATAATGTAACATTTTGGTTTGATACCATAAGAACTCTTAAGTCCTTACTATGAACAGCTTTATTACTTTTTTTGGTCCATCCTTGGGGTCCTTGGGGTGGGCTGGGTGGGTATGGTTTGGATGGGGTGTATTTTATTTTATTTTCAAAAATCCCTTGAATACAATCTGATAAATGGTAAAAATGCCCTCAAGTGGATTATCAGTTACCAAAAACACCTAATGTATGAATTGAGATACTAAGAATATATTTTTTAAATTTTATGGAAATTAGTTTTTTTTTTTTTTTTTTTCAAATTTCAGCAGAAAGTTAAATAAACATTTCAGTTCCAAAAAATTAGAATTATCCGGCGATTATTTGTGTTTTCAGGCGTTAAGGGGTTAAAGTTCCTCTGGCTCATTTTTGTCCATATCAGCACTGAGGTCTCAGTGTTATTCAAAATAATGACACAGACCACTAAGGCACTTTTACTGCCATTTAAGCAGTCAGAACAGCACACCTCTATTGTGGATTAATAACACTTTACCTGTAAATTTTTGTTACCATTGTTTCTGTTTTTTCACCTTCACACTCCTGGAGTTTAAATATTGAGGTTATTATTGTATCTGGTGAAACTGATCACTGACATTTATTGGTTTTAAATATTTCAGTATCTCATACAACCTGCATAAATATTCACCCCCTTCAAGGACACGGCAAGTTTACTCCATTCTTCTTTGAAAAACTGCTCAAGCTCTGTCAGGTTGCAAAGGGATCAGGTGTGAACAATCTTTTTCAAGTCCAGTCACAGATTTTCTATTGGATTGAGGTCTGGGCTTTGACTCGGCTACTCCAGAACATTCTCCTTTTCTTCAAATCATTTCTGTGTTGCTTTCTTTGTATGCTTCAGGTCATCGTCTTGCTGGAAAATAAATCTTCCCCTAAGCTGTAATTTAATATCACTTTTCTTCAACAGTTGCCACGCTCCCGTAAAGCTTTGACTGGTGAAGACCCTGAGCAATTTAATAATAAATTAACTTAAAGGGGTCTTTGAGAAAGTTAAATTATTTAACCTCCACTTTATCTCCACTCTTTAAATCTTCACTTTACTGTTCTCTCATCTGATTTTTTTTTTTTCTTCTTTGTTTATCTTCTCTTTTATTTAGGGATGCACGACTTTATCAGTCTGGTATCGGCAGATATCAAACTTTCTTCCGATACTTACAGCCAATATTTTGCCTGTGTATTTCAGCATAAATCGACTGTACATTTTGTCCTTATATACCAGTGATACTCAAATTTGTGGCTCTTTTGTCTTGATTTTAAATATTATTCCTCCAGAAAACCTTAAGAAACCTTTTTCACCATTTTTGCCACTTTTCATCCATTTAAGCTACCTTTTGCCATAAAATACCAATTTTGTCCTACTTTTTTGCCAATTTTTGCCACTTTTATCCCATTTTTGCCCATTTAAGCTACCTTTCGTCACTACCTTTTTTATGCGACTTTTTTGCCCATTTTTGCAACCTTTTTTGCAACTTTTCACAAATTTTTTACCACTTTTATCACATTTTTTTCCCTTTTTCAATTTTTTTCCTCCCCATTTTCACCCACTTAATTCACCTTTTGTCATTAAATACCAAATTTTTCCTAGTTTGCCCATTTTTGCCTCTTCTTTTTGCCACTCTTATTCCATTTTTGCCCTGTTTTTACCATTTTTGCCACCACTTGTCACCCATTTAAGCAACGTTTTGCCATCAAATACCATTTTTTCCTACTTTTGTGCTTATTTTTGCCAATTTAAGGTACATTTTGTAATTAAATACCACTTTTTTCCTACTTTTTTGCCAATTTTTGCAACCATTTTTGCAACTTTTTGCCCATTTTTTTAAACACTTTTATCACATTTTTGCCCTTTTTCAATTTTTTCTCCCCATTTTCACCCATTTATCTTCTGTCATTTAATACCACATTTTGGCCTTTTTTTCACCATTTTTGCCACTTTTATCCTATTTTCACCACTTTTCACCCATTTAAGTTACCTTTTGCCATTAAATACCAATTGTTTCCTATTTTTTGCCCATTTTTGCCCCTTTGGGCCATTTTTTTGCTATGGTAACCCCTTTTTTTCAGTTCTCACCCATGTTTGCTACTTTCTGGCCCTTTTCCTCCCCATTTTTGCCCCGTTTTATCCATTTATGTTGCTTTTTGACCATTTTTGCCACCCTTAACTTGTGGTTATTGCTACTTCAAGCTGTTTTTGCCACTTTTCACCACTTATATTGTGTCTCTTGCAAAGGTATTTTTCAACAGTGTGGCACTTTGGTTGAGTAACGCTGATATATACTAACAAATTAGTGAAGTTTTAGTCTGAACCAACAGACCTATGTCAGGTGAGGTCTTTTTCTTTTTATCCTCATTCTTTAAACTCTAAAGTGTTTTTAAGTTTGTTTCCTTGGTCATCCTTAAACCTTAAAGTTTTCAAAAGGACTGACTTTTTTTTCCAAAAAGCATATTTAAATATCAGTATCAACTAAAATGAATCTGTAAATATCGGCATATCTGATATTGGCAAAAATGTAATATCGTGCATCCCTTGTTTTATTGGCTGTTTAAAAAGTCAAAGTGTCTGATTGCTAAAATGTGCTATAACTTGCCTTGCCTTCTCACTCCTTTATACCTTTGCTAGCTCCCTGTTAAAATCCACGGTCTGTATTCATAAACATTGAAAGCACCCTCTCAGATAGCTCCTTACTTCTCTTAAACGTTTCTAACTAGTTTCTGATTTCTTACACATGTTCAGTAGTCTCTTTACATGCTGTTAGCTCTATGAGTGTGAATGCACCTGTGGAGTAAATCACTTTAAGAGGGATCACCATATCACCATGTGACCTCACTTTACAGTGAGGAAAATCAAAGATGGACTGAAATGTCTGCATTCAAATCATTTATCTAATTAGCCATCTATGCTATATTTTATGTTACTGCAGTCCTGGGACATCCCAACCTCCAACTAACCCACTGGATGAGGACACCACTATGGAGTGGACCAACGAGGCAGGAGAGATTGGACCATAAGCTAAGGCAGCAATGATCTGTGTAAGATTGCAGAGTCACACATGTACAGTGTATTTGTCAACCTCCATCTACTTGTTCTAACACGACAACTACTGGCAAATATCAGCAGTGCTTCTGAGCATTTTGCATGCTCTTTGTCTGCAGTGATATTAACTTGTATTTTCAGTCATGTATTATGACACTGATAGACGGTTTGGGATTGTGCTGGGTTTTTTTAAGAGTTATTTTATTTCAGCACCACTGACAGTTTTAATCTCTTTGTTTTAGGCCAATGATGATCTTCTCTGAGCCCAAGCAAGAAGAAGGGAGAGAGTGCTGTTGCTGACGGCCTTAACTAAAGATGGGAAAATTTGCATTCACTGTTTTCATTTTGTTCTTCTTGACACTGTGATAACCATAAATGATCAGATGATTCTGAAGAAAGAAATGACTATTACCTCTCCCTTTATTATTTTTATTACTATGTTTTCTCCTACATATCTTTCTCCCTCCCCATAAACTATGGAAGAGCAACACTGTGAAAATCAGCGCACATATGTATCAGGGAGCATCCTCTAAAATGTACAGAAAGTGTACTCTAAACAGCTAGAGGTCAAATATTCACATTTTTACTGATGATCAGGTTTCAAAAATGTTTAAACTTGTCTGAGGGATTTTATCTGAATGACTCCAGAATTCTTTTTTCATTATAGACAAGATGGAGATGAACATTTATCAAAAATAATACGTTTTCACCATCAGGCAGGGTCATGACTGGGCCAAAAGTTGGGCTATTTTGTTTTCAGCTCAATAATTCCAAACATGCAGCTCTACAGCGCTTATGTCAGTCATAACCTCGCACCTCAGGGATGATTGTCAAGCTTAAATTTATCCATTCATCATCATCATCATCATCATCCCTTTGTCACAGTGCCCATTTGTGGTAATTGAACAAAAAAACTCTTTGGCCCATACCCCAATCCCAACAAAATGTCCACCAGCTTCATCTCAGTTTCCAAATAAGACTTTTAGATGATAAGAAATGATTTTAAGCTGTTGTAACTTCTGTGTGTATATTCTGCTTTCTGCTACATATGCCTACCATGTTCCAGCT
Organism: Cheilinus undulatus; assembly: GCF_018320785.1. Taxonomy (NCBI): domain Eukaryota; kingdom Metazoa; phylum Chordata; class Actinopteri; order Labriformes; family Labridae; genus Cheilinus; species Cheilinus undulatus. Next base: position 20,810,050 of record NC_054888.1, on the reverse strand, counting down.
GTTTATTGAGCATTAAACAACTTTCCTACTCAACTCTTGTCTCTGCCCTAATTTTGGGGGGGGATTGTAGCATGTATCATCATTAAATGTAAAAAAAAAATGAGTGTTTTTTTTTAGTTGTAGCATTAGGAGGGTGGGGAACATCCTAATAGGGACCAGTGACGTGGTGGAACAACTTTCTAAAAGACAAAATTCAGTCACACATAGATCTCAGTGTTTTCACCTGTTCACAGCAACTTATTCCAACATATCTACACCTTGAGCAAGGTTGTTTTTTTTGTTGTTTTTTACCAACAACTAATCTAATTATTGATATCAAATATTCATTAATTTTAAAGATTTTAATTACAGTTTTTTTTGTCATGATGCCACCATATTTTTGATTTAAAAAAAAAACAGGGAAAAAAAAGAATAATTTCAAATATACTACATGCAAAGTAATTTTTGTGTTGAATTTTTACAGCTGGGATGTGTCAATGATTAGCAGTAACAATTATTTTTAGATTATTTTTTAGCTGTATAGTTTTTTGGTGCAATGTTACATACTCACACTAAAGCTGCTTTTCATTCAGCAGATACAAAAAAAAATCAATATTTTTGTTCTATTTTAATTGAGCAAGATTTTTCCACCAACAACTGACCTAATTATTAATATCAAAATATTCATTCATTTAAAGATTTTAATGACAGTTTTTTTTTTAATTGTCATGATGAAACAGGAAAAAAAATAATTATGTCAAATATACTACATGTAAAGTAAAAATTGTGTTGAATTATGATTTTTTGCATGTTCAGCATGTTTTCTCTCCACATGCCAAATATCAACAAAATGACGCCATCTGGTGGAGAGTAGTAAGAATTATCCATTCCAAGGCAAAAGCCATTTGACATCCAGACATGATAAAAAAAAAACATTAATTATGCTTTAATAGAAGTGAAGTAAAATAAATCAGTGGTGTATTTGCACTGAACAGCTTGGTGTAACTCTTACTAACAAACAGTGTATTTCAGACTTACTGTAGGTCTGCTGCCCATTGATCACGTTTTCTTTGCAACTTGATAAACCCCGTAGAACTACAATACAAACAAATAAATAAAATTAGACAAATGTTAATTCTTACATTAGTACATTAAAAAATACTTTCACACTTAACGAAATACAAACACATTTCACACACACTGACCACTTTACCTGCTTACAACCAATGGGAGGAGTTCGCATGAATGCTCCAGAAGAATCTTCAGACTTCTGAACATAAAAACACACCTTTCATTAGTTAATATCAGCTTGTACACAGTCTTGTGTTTTCAAACATTTCTCAGTAACCTACTTTACTTCTTTAAGCACACAGTGCTTTCATAAAAAATGTCCCGACAGAAAAACTTACATCGGCTGTCAGAGTTTAAACAAAACAGAAAAAACAGTAGTAGAAACTGCAAGACAGAGAAGTTAAACTTAGAAAATAATTAGAGCGCCCCCCAAGACATGTGGTCAGACGCTGCAACTGCAACAAATAGCTGACAGTTTTAACTGTGCTTTACAAAAACAGTGTAAATGAATGACTTCATTAACTGTAGGAGCTGAGCTGGAAATAACAAGATCAAATAAAAATACACATGGGAGTTTCTCAAATATAAAATACGAAACTTCACAATTGTATTTAGTAAACAATGTAAAAAAAAAAATCGTGATAGAGAGAAACACGTCATTTTTCAACAACTGAATGTCTGCTGTAATAAAAACAGACCCCACAGAAGAAGAAAGGAGGAACATAGCAAATCTACAACAGAAAATAGATGAAATTAATACTCAAAAAGCAGAAAGAGCCTTCATTAGATCTAGAGCAGAGATAGAGGGGGGAAGAAATTCAGCATATTTCTGTAACCTCAAAAATAAAGAGTAAACACAATATTAGCTCACTAATAATTGATAAAACTGAAATTAATGATGAAATCATTATCTTTACATTTTACAGCCAGCTATATAGCTCTAAATGTGTCAAAGAAGACTGTCAGATTATCTTAAAGGACATAGACCAGTTTATTCCCAGAGTGGAAGATAACTTTAAACAATAAAATAACAATTGCAGAATTAGATGGAGTGATCAGTCGCCTTGCTCTGAATAAAGCCCCAGCTCAGACGGCCTTACAGGAGCCTTCTACAGACATTTCTGGGTGGATATAAAAGAATTGCTACATCAAGTTTTCTTCCACCCACAGTGAGGTATGGCATCATCGTAGCAAAGACCCAAGAGTTATAGACAATAGAAGATAATCGCTCTTAGAAATACAGACTACAAACTGCTTACCTACGTCTTTCAGCAGATATCAAAATTTCTGCCGATATTTACAAACGATATTTTGCCTGTGTATTTCAGCATAAATCAACTGTAAATTTTGTCCTTATACAGCAGTGATACTCAACGTGTAGCTCTGGAGCCACATGTGGCTCTTTTATATCTTAATTTTAAATATTATTGCTCCAGAAAACCTTAACAAAGGGAACATTTTTGCCCCTTTTCACAATTTTTTGCCACTTTTTATCCATTTAAGCTACCTTTTGCCATTAAACACCACTTTTTGCCCATTTTTGCCACTTTTTCCAATTTTTTGCCCTTATTCGCCATTTTTTTGCCACTTTTCATCCATAAGTTACCTTTTGTCATTAAATACCACTTTTTTCCCGCTTTTTGCCCATTTTTGCCACCTTTTATTGCAACTTTTTACCTATTTTTACCCATTTTATCCCATTTTTGCCCTTTTCAGTTTTTTTCTCCCCATTTTCCCCCACTTAATTCACCTTTTGTCACCAAAAACCACATTTTAAACCATTTTTTGCCACCTGTTACTCATTTTTTTTGGTCACTTCTCACCCATTTTTCCTACTTTCTGACCCTTTTCCTCCCCATTTTCGCCCATTTTTTGTTGCCTTTAACCATTTTTGCCTCCTATTACTTATTGGATCCAAGATGACCCCTATGGAGGTGGACTGACGGGATAACAGAGAGTACACTGCAAGGTAAGACTGCAGAGTCACACATGTACAGTGTATTTGTCAACCTCCATCTACTTGTTCTAACACGACAACTACTGGCAAATATCAGCAGTGCGTCTGAGCATTTCGCATGCTCTTTGTCCGCAGTAATTTTAACTTGTATTTTCAGCAATGCATTTTGACATCGGTAGATGGTTTGGGATTGTGGGTTGCTTTTCTTTGTTTGTTTTGTTTTGTTTTTTGAGTAATTTTATTTCAGCACCAATAACAGTTTTAATTTCTTTGTTTTAGGCAAATGATGATCTTCTTTGAGCCCAACCAAGAAGAAGGGAGAGAGCTTTGCTTTTGTGTGCCTCAAATAAAGATAGGAAAATTTACATTCACTGTCTTCATTTTGTTCTTCTTGACATTGTAATAACCATAAATGATCAGATGATTCTGAAGAAAGAAATGAGTATTAATTCTCCCTTTATTATTTTTATTGCTATGTTTTCCCCATCCAGCATCATGAAGTGCTTTAATGCGGACTCTTTCATTTCCAGTGAGCTCTCCACGTTTTACCATTTTGAACAGGAATGAGGAATTTCAAACTGAATTCACCTTTTTAAACCCAAATTTGAGCCGGCTCACTGGGCTTTCCCTGAGAAGTCAGAAATGAATCAAGCATAACATTCAACCACTAAAACTCATTTTTCTCTTCAGGAATGCAAGTAAATAACTATAATTTGACATATTAATCAAGAAATATTAATGTGCTAATTAATATTAATGTAAACAGTGGTGGAAACTGACCAAAATAGGTGTTAAATGGCAAAAATGTGTTAAAATTGGTGGTGAAAACTGATGAAAAGGGGTTAAAATGTGACAGAATTTTTTTTTCAGAGGTAACAGTGTCATTTTAAAAATGTTCTTAATTGTTTAGGGCATCTGGAGACCCTCTCAGTGACCTCAAGATTGAGAACTACTCCTTTAAGACACATTGTGCATCGCCACTAGAGGGCGCAGTTGTTTATTTTTGTTTTCAGTATGAGTGAGGCTCTCATTATGGATCCTACCTGTAGCTGAGCTCCTGTCCTCCTTTGCACCATTCAACTCAGGTAATGCGAGGATTCGTGACTACTTTTTTGCTTATGTATGATAAATCAGTAGCCGTACAACCGGGCTTTGTAAGGTTGAAGTTTAATGTGTAATAAACGACGAGCATTGTGGAAACCCCCAAACACGTGTGGATGTGCACTCCTGGCCAACTACGCTAGTAGTAACAGTAACGGATCCAGACCATTACATCTACTTCCCAACGGTACCATCACCTTTAAGGTTAGTGTAGGAATACCCCAAGGTTGTCCTGTTTCAACATATTTGCTTATTTTAGCTGCAGAAATGCTACCAATTTATCCGAAACACTGCAATGAAATCAAAGCTTTAAACGTGTTTGGCACAGATGTTCTCATCAGCCAGTTAGCAGATGATAACGCGGAGGCCATACACCTCCGCGTCGTCCATTAATCCCTGATAATTGGACACCTCGTCGGGCATTAACCCGCTTATACCATGGTCACTTGCCAACAAAAATAATTAATAAAACTACTAATTTATGATTTATACGTTTTGTGATCAAAATAGAAAGTTTTACAAAAACAACAACTTCTTTTCCCTAGCAACGCCTGAGGACTTGACTAATAACTGGAATAGCCATTCCAATCCCATAACGTTCTTAGGGAATGTAAACGTTATTCACTACTCCAGTAAATAGGCGGGCCATGGATACGAAGTCACAATGGAACAAAAATATAGTCCGCTCAGCACACTTTTTGAACGGATTTATCAATGAAATTACATGAAGACGAGTGAGACGGAGAGTCATGTGATCAGACTATAAACTGTAAGTTAATATGAACAGTCATGTGAAGAAAATTGTGATAAAAATCTCAGTTTTAGCTGTTTGAATACATAGATTAATTCCTCCTTCAGCACTCCGAGGTCACAGACGTGAAACAGAGCTGTCCACGCCCTGCAGGTGCTTTTTGTCCTTCAGACACGTCAATATTTATCAGATATTATCGTGCCGGTTTATCAGACGTGTTTCCTTAGGCTCTTTTCTTTCGTTTGTGTCATTTGAATCTTCTGACAATAGTTTACAGCAGTTAGAACTGGAGGCAAGTGAGTTTTTTGCGACACTCACCTCTCTGTGTTAAGGTGATGGAGAGAAGATGTACGTCTGTTAGCAGAGTCGGTTTGCTCAGCGTTTCTAACATACATATCCAGTACTAGACCGAATTATTAACGGAGGAATAATCACACAGTGGGACATCAGCTCTGCTCTAACTGGATCTTGCGCTCCCTCTCTGAGAGGTTGAAAACTTTATTGACACACGTCAATAGACACACAGCACATGCGCATTTTGTCACATATATCCAGCGCACATCACTGGCTACTGGCGCTGCTCATTTACATAAGTAAACACAGAACAGAACCACTCATTAAAACTGAGAGCACATAGTCGTGTTTATGTCAACCACGTCGGATATAAAAGATAAGACCGTCTTATGTGACAGGTCTTAAACCTAGAGTCTGTCGTCTTATTTATGTCAGTAAAGTGACGGTTGATGACGATCTATAGGCTTCTTAGACTGGCAGCGTTGTACTCCCTGCTCAGAAACATGACTGTTTCAGGTTGCTATAGTTACTCCCAACGGAGTAACGGCTAACGGCTGCTGCGCATTAATTTGGAACAGTGAAAAGATTTTTTTGACCGGGACTACTTGAGAAGTTCGAAAGGTGTCCGTATATCAGAAGTTAATTGACACCAATGGAATTTCCAGAGCCAATCAGAATCGAGTATTCACCAAGACCATGGTATAATTTTGCATAATAATTAGTTTACAGTGAGAAAAATGCCAACAAAAAGGAAGAATTACAGCAACTGTCCTAAAATCATCATTGTTACAGGCCAAACATTAAATCCAAGTTCAATAAGATATTGTTGATGCGCTGAAATGCCATTTAATAGTTTTAAAAACAAATACATTTTTTATTTTGTCAATATTAAATCAAGTTTTTTCAATATTAAATAAAATGTTCAATAAAATGTTAAATTCTGAAGCTAGGGAAAATTAGTTTTTGGCCTACTTAGTCATGTTTGTGGTGGTACATTTTTACAAGCCAAATATTAAATCAAAGTTAAAAAAAATCTGTTGTGTTTAACATGTATAACATGTTACTGAATTAATATGTGTTTACTTCCTGAAAAATATAATATTTTTTAAAATTTCTGTCAATAAACGTGGTTGTGGGCTTATTTGGAACACAGGTGGGCTTAAATGGTACTTAGGTACCAATTAAGCCCATGCCAGACTTTTGACTTTATTCATAAAATTCCTTTAATTTGTTCTGAAAATATGCATAAGTAAATAAATATACTCTCAAATGAGCGATTAATCCTTCATTTTAACAAATGATAATGTTTATAAACCATCTTAGTATCTATGAAAAATATGTGAACTTAGATTTTGGTGGGCTTACCCTATAACTAAATGACACCCCCCCCCCCCCCCCACCCCCCCCGATCAAACCTAGCTTAACAAGATGATTGGCGGCTGTTGTGGCCTGTTTACTGCATCCCCATGTGTGCACTCCATGAAGACACACCCCACAGGAAGTAGACCTAGAAGACAGAAAGCGTTAGGAGGGTTTTCAAAATAAAATAATATTCTGTATTAATTAATTGAAACTGACAGTCTCTGCAGCTTGAGGGGGGTGCTTTCCAGCTCCCTCACAGGGGCACAAAGGGGAGAGCTTTCTGGGGCCCAGCCAAACTGGGGGCCAGCAAAATCATGGTCCATTGTAAAGTTAAGCTGTGGTAGTTTAGTTTTAACCTGAATAATAACCACTCTGATCAAAGAAACACATTTAAATTAATTTGTGCGGTAAGTAGTCCTCTTTTAAAAATGTTTAGCCTTTTGTTGAAAACAGAATTAAAATACATTAAAAATAGCCAAAATGGGTTAATCATGGCAAAAAATGGTGGTGAAATTTGATTTTAAATGTAGCAGAAAGGGGTTAGAAATGCCAAAAATTAGAAAAAAATGGCAAAATAACCACAAGAATTGGCAAAAATAGGCTGATTAAGTGGTAAAATGGAATTCAAAAGTGGCAGAAATGGCGTTAAAGTGGCAACAATAAGTGGGCGTTTGGTGAAATGAGGTGAAAATTGATATAAATGGGCAAAAAATGGTCAGCTGAGGCAGAAAAAGTCAGAAATTGGCAAAAATGAGCATATCAAATTGTGAAATGTGGCTTAAAAAGTGGTAAAAAGGGGTTAAAAGTGGCAAAAATGTGTCAACAGACACAAAAACAGGCAGAAAAAAAGTGGTGGAAAGGGTTTTTAATTAAAAAAAAATGGGTTTTAAGTTGCAAAAATGTTTTAAAAAATTGATCAAATTGGTGGGAAAAGGATATGAAAATGGGTTAAAATTTGGTAAAATTGGTGTAAAGTGCCAACAGTGTAATTTTAAAAATGCTCTTCGCTTTTTAAGGCATCTGGAGACCCCCTCTCAGGGTCTTGCAACCCCCAATGGGGTCCTGACCCCAGTGTTGAGAACCCCTGTATTAGCAGTACATGACACACCGCTAAGAGAAATATGTAATATCCCATTTAAGTCAGAAATAAAAACCTAGGTATTCATCTGTCAAAAGGCCCAAACGTGAGCCAGTCTTGAGGATTGGGGGATTGAATCTGCTTCTGATAGCAGACTTTGCGATTGATAAATTACAGATTTCACTATCAGAATTTCATAAACAGCCTTTGTTATATTGGAGGATGTTATAAGTGCACAACTTTGTGGAACAACCGATACACAAGAACAAATCCTTATTTTAGGCAGATTGGTATGAAAAGAATAAATGGTCATTTATAGATCTACTGACCAGGATTGGAATCCTTTAAGTTACGAACAATTCTGCTATAAACATAAAGTTAAAGCTTTAACCCCTCCAAGTCAGACTTCATCAAATTGCATAAAGCAATTCTCAAAGAGGTTGTGTTTCTCTTCAAAAATGTGAAAAGGGAGTTATACTGCCACATTTAACTCCACCATCAATCAAAAGAATCCTACTATTCAACAGCAATTGTAACAATCTTTTTATACAGTATTGTCTCACTGAAAAGGTATTTCCTGGGAGACAGAACAAAAATGACTTCCTTCCTTCACAAATTTGATATGAACTCATTATGCAAATTATGTAAGATGTACTTAGTCCTCAGGCCCTCCTAGAGCCCTTTTAGGGCTTTTTGATTGTATTTTTTGCCCTTACTTTGGCAGTTATCATGCTAAGATGATGATATTTGACAAAGATGTTCATTTTTTGAATTTTTGAAATTTCATTATCCGCACTGTGTTGGCAGAATTTTCCACTGTGTAGACAAAAAAACTCAGACACTCCCTCCTAAAGCCCTTTTAGGCCTTATTGACTACCATTAAAACCACTTGTGGTAATTTTTGAATAGCCTACTTTCTAAAGAGGATTAAATATTAAAAGTGCTAGATAGTTTTATGTGCACCGTGTATTTGCTAGTATGCAAAGATGAGACAACAGTCTGTTTTACAATAAACATTTGTAGTTTAGCCTATGATGAAATACAGAAAAATACCTTTCAGTTGCAGCATGGTTCCTGTCGTTGATGAAAAAGTTCAATGTTTTATGTCACTTTTTTCTAAAAGTGAAAACCTTATATTATATAAACTTGTTACACATAGAGTGAAATATTTAAAGCCTTTATTCCTTGAAATGTTGATGATTATGGCTTGCAGATAAGAAAACCCAAAATTCAGTGTCTCAAAAAGTTAGAATATTACATAATATCAATAAAAAAAGGATATTTTAAACAGAAATGTCAGGCTTCTGAAAAGTATGTTCATTTCTATGCCCTCAATACTTGGTTGGGCCTCCTTTTGCATGAATTACTGCATCAGTGCACTGTGGCATGGAGGCGATCAGCCTGTGGCACTGCTCAGGTGTAATGGAAGCCCAGGTTGCTTTGATAGCAGCCTTCAGGTCATCTGCATTGTTGGGTCTGGTGTCTCTCATCTTCCTCTTGACAATAACCCATAGATTCTCTACGGGGTTCAGGTCAGGCCAGTTTGCTGGCCAATCAAGCACAGTAACACCATGGTCATTAAACCAGCTTTTGGTACCTTTGGCAGTGTGGGCAGGTGCCAAGTCCTGCTGGAAAAAGAGATCAGCATCTCCATAAAGCTTGTCAGCAGAAGGAAGCATGAAAGTCTCTAAAATGTCCTGGTAGATGGCTGCGTTGACTGTAGACTTCAGAAAACACAGGGGACCAACACCAGCAGATGCCATGGCAGCCTAAATCATCACTGACTGTGGAAACTTCACACTGGACTTCACGCAGCATGGATTCTGTGCCTCTCCACTCTTCCTCCAGACTCTGGGACCTTGATTTCCAAATGATGTGAAAAATGTACTTTCATCTGAAAAGAGGACTTTGGACCACTGAGCAACAGTCCAGTTCTTTTTCCTCCACAGTCAAGGTAAGGCGCTTCTGACGTTGTCTCTGGTTCAGGAGTGGATTGACACGAGAAATGCCACATTTGTAGTCCATGTCTAGGATTCGTCTGTTCATTCTGGCTCTTGATGCGCTGACTCAAGCCTCAGTCCACTCCTTGTGAAGCTCCCCCAAATTCTTGAACGGTTTTGCTTGACAATCCTCTCAAGGCTGCGGTTCTCCCTCATGCTGGTGCTCCTTTTCCTACCACACTTTTTCCTCCCACTCAACTTTCTATGATATGCTTGGATACAGCACTCTGTGAACAAGCAGCTTCTTTTGCAATGACCTTCTGTGGTTTACCCTCCTTGTGGAGGGCGTCAATGACTGTCTTCTGGACATCTGTCGAGTCTGCAGTCCTCCCCATGATTGTGTAGCCTTCTGACCCAGACTGAGAGACCATGTAAAGGCTCAGGAAACCTTTGCAGGTGTTTTGAGTTAATTAGCTGATTAAGATGTGACACCATGACTTTCCAATATTGACCTTTTTCACAATATTCTAATTTTCTGAGACACTGAATTTTGGGTTTTCATTATCTGTGAGCCATAATCATCAACATTTCAAGAAATAAAGGCTTGAAATATTTCTATGTGTAACAAGTCTATATGATATATGATCTATCTATATGATATTCCAGTTTTATGAGATACACTAGTAAGTATTAAGTTTAATCACAAAGTGCTTACATGTAACAAAAAGGGGAGTTCAGATAAAGGAGGAGCTTTGTCCGTAAACAGACAGTAAAAAGAAGAACTATTTGGGCTGAGTAAGCAGAATAATTTTGGTAACCGTTAGAGAAATGGTCAAAGTGTTTGTGAGTGTTCCTTAGCATGAGTGTGGATGTGCACCAAGGCCCCACTCTGGCCGAGGGGAGGGGAAAGAGTATGAAGATATGATAAATATGTAGCTTGTATGCCTATATAAGAGATACAGACAAAGCAGCAGTTGTCAGTTTTGGGGCAGCACATCTTCAAGCAGGATCGATCCACCTGACCTGAGGACCACATCGGGGGATTCAAGCTCTCAGAAAGTGGCTCATATCTCGCTGAGATGTGACTGCTTTTTTTGAGCTGATCTCTTTTTGAACATTTTTCCTGAGAGTGAGTTGGGGAGACTCGAAGAGACTTTATGTTTTTTACAGCTGGACAGGTTTCCTGTTTTTTCCCTCCGCTTGTGAACTGAACAAAAAGACTTTCTAAATTTTTTAATGACAAGGTTTTCTACGTTCCCTCTCCCTCTGCACGCTGCGGAGGTAGAAGAGGTTTTTTGTGACATTCTTTGGACGAGTTCAAGAAGCGAGGGTCTCAGAGGTGCCGAGGGCTGACAAAGAGGAAGGGTGTTGGTCATGCTCTGTCTCTACTCTTCCACATGTTTATTTCCTTTTTGTGGACTGGAACAACACAAAAAGCAGAAGAAAAAAAGCCACATTTGACATAAGTTTACACAAAACTCAAAAAATGGGCTGGACAAAATTGTTGGTGCCCTCAACTTAATATTTGGTTGCACAACCTTGAGGAAAAACATAACCGAAACCACTGGCTTCCTGTAACCATCAACAAGCTTCCTTCACCTCTCAACTGGAATTTTGGACCATTTCTCTTTTGCAAACTGCTCCAGGTCTGGGCTCTTCTTTCTCTTCTTCATGCTTGGTGGGACACACACATTAACACGTGAGTTTTTTGTTTTCTAGACATACTTGATGTTTTGTGTACCTGTAAAATAACAAGATTTATTTGTTGCAATGGAGCTCAAGACATGGCACATATGTTTGTTTTGTTGTTCTTGGCCTCAGACATGGTTAACTCTTTCCTTTAAAAAAACTAACCAACATGAGTTGAGAAAAATGGGGAATTATTCCAACTCAGCTTTTAATTTAGGAATATATTTTTAATGTTTTATGAGAAGCTTTTTTTGTGGGGCTAATGTTTGCCATTAATGGCACAAGAAATGCCTTTTTTATACCTGTTTTGAACAAAAAATGCATTTTTATTCAAGAATATCTATGTAACTTGTAAGGTATGTACATATGTCCATACAACTTTGGAAGGTTTGTCTTTTGTGGGCTGAGTTATGTAATTTTGTTTATTTATTAGTTATTTTCTCACCAAGGTCCACACATGTAATCATTAAATGAAAATGCAAAATGACAGAAAAAATAAGAACAATAACAAAGAGCGACAACATTCAAATTAACCAAGAATTTACCTTTGTCAACATTTCTGAGCCTTTTCAAAATCAGCAAAATCAAAGAATGATGAAGAGATTCTCCATTAATGAGTATATAGTCATGTGGTAAACAATATGTTATCTTTTTGTCTGACATACACTCATGTGAAATATGAGTTATCAAGTCTGATAAGAGGCCGTAAATATTTGTATGCGTAATATCCTCTTCAGTGGGGCAGCTTTAGTTCAGTTGGGTTAGGCTGCCATCTACAGGGACTTGCCAGGATTGAGACTTTATATACTTGTCGCAGTATCAAGTCTCGATCCCATGTAACAGTCTTTAAAAAATTAGCCTCTTTAACATGTGTTACGGTATCTTTAGTTGTTCTATAGTTGTAGAAATAACACGGTTACACAAATTACGACAGTTAGACTTGTCGTATGACATCTGTGACGTAGAGGAGGTGCGTGCGCAGCCTCCAAGACACATCCTGCTGTTAGCACAGCTGAGTTGGTTACCAAAGCTAACCATGGCCAACAACACGGTATCAAACTTAATTATTTGAATGATAAAAGGAAGATGCATTTTAGTATTGAGTGTGAAGATGCTAAAGTTTGTTGAGTTGTTAGTAGCTGAAGTTCATGTTGCTTAAAAGTTGTGCATTGTAGGTGCTGATAACACGTTGGTGCACCGGTGGCACCAAACACTTTTAGCTTTGTTTAGCTTTTAACTGAGAAATGTACACAGTACGATGTGATGTATTCTGCTTTTCTTTTCTTTTATCTTTTTGCAGATTTCTGTCAACAGTCAAGTTAGCATTGGCCAGATTAATGTCAAGTCTGACAAATATAGGGGGGGTGTTTGTATGCATAATAGCCTCTTGTGCATTGTAGGTGCTGATAACACATTGGTGCACCGGTGGCAGCTAACACTTTTAGCTTTGTTTAGCTTTTAGCTGATAAATCTATGCGGTACAATGTGATGTATTTTGCTTTTCTTTCATCTCATCTTTTTGCAGATTTCTGTCCACAGTCGAATTAGTATTGGCCAGAATAATGTCTTTTTATAGTTAACTAAAAGTAACTAAATAACTAAAACTAAAATGTGAAAATCATTTTAGTTAACTAAAACTAAATAAAAACTAAGCTTTACCAAAAACACTAAAACTAACTAAAACTGTATAGTGCGCTTACAAAACTAACTAAAATGAAATAAAAATAGAGACAAAATATACTTAGTTTTAGTCTATGATACAACCATGCTGACTGGCACCTACACCCGGGTCTGGAGATTGTTAAATGGCCTGATTTGATTGGCTAAGACTTTATACAGTGGTACTTATATATCTGAAGTTTTATTCAAACATCACCTTTAAATCAATAAAGTGATAAGTGAAGACTTACCTGTTTGAATATGTTTTTAAAAATGTATGATGTTCACTCAGCACTGACATCTATCAGAAAAAAAACTAAAACTAACACTAAAACTAATAAAAATTAAACTAAAACGAAGCACTTTTGTAAAATAAAAACTAAACTAACAAACCATGAGTAAAAACTAATTGAAACTAAACTACAATTGAACATGAAATGTGTAAACGAAATAAAAACAAAAAACTAATGAAAAATCCAAAACTATTATAACCTTGGTCTGGAATGACTCTCTCCAATTTTTCTACCAGTCATGCAAAATATGTTGAAGTATTGTAAATCTATAAATTCTTGATGTCATTTTTCTATCATTTAATCATGTTGTACATTTCTTTAAAGGGAGTCTTTATTCAGATCAACATTTGGCCTCCATTCAACCCTCAGGTTTGTTTTCTTCCAGCTATCTGTACAAAATCAAACTGTTCTATATGTGATTGTAATGAAGCTTTCACTGTTTGTTTTTTCTCCTTTTTTGACAGGATGGGATGGTTTCTGATAAAGGACATAACAGGTAAACATACTTCAGCTTTTTTAAAAACAAAAATCAGCTGGAGTAATCTTTGCATAATGAAAAGCAGACCTGCCAAGTGGGGACACACATTTTTTTTTCTTTTTGGGTTGGGGGAGAGGGGCGCTTCCCCTCACACATGAATTTTTACGCTAGTGTCATCATTTGCAGTCTAAAAATGCCTCTAAAAACCACAGAAATCTACTTTAACACCAAGATGTTAAGGCACCAAATATGAAATGAACTTTAAGATAAATTATTCTTATAATGCTCAGAAGGGAATGAGACAGAGGAGCAGACAAAAAACTTTTACAGAGCTGTTCTGTCCTGATATTTTCTCCTACTTCGTTCCTTCATGCTGCTCTCATCTCGTCTGTCTATTCCTGCCGAGTTCAGCTTACCCCATTAATCTGGTTGTGGGTTGTTGGGTCACAGGGACAGAGGGGTTGAGATATGGGTGAGGGTGAGAGATGGCCAAAAAAATAGGGGAGAAACCCAGGAAAATGGGAGTGTTGGCAGATATGCTTTACAAGTATGAACCTTTAATATTTAATTAATGTATCTCTGTTGTTCCCTGTTAGACCACCACAAAACCCTGGCCAGAAGGATGAGGACTTTGAAGTGAAGGCGGATGTGAGCAGGTAAGAAACATGCTCATGGTCAACACTGATAATTTGATCTTAGACTGTGGAGAAGGTGTGCAACCATCCTGTGTCTTTCTTTTGTGCCCTTTATATCAGCAACACTCTGTGCCACAGGCCTTAGATTGTAGATCAGGTTTTGTTTGGACTAAGGAGCAGTCGCTTTCCTTGTCCGTAAGTCAGGAGGACCATGGACTTGACTACTCCTCACAGACACACGGATGCAAACATGGGCACAAGTTCATTGCCATTTAAACAGCATGGGTGTAAAAATGACAACTGCATCAGGTGGAAAATAGGAAAGACACCTGCTCTGCTCACCAAGATGCTTTGTATACTATAGTGCCCATAATAATCTGTGGCATGCAAATAAATAAGGTGTCCCAGAGTCTGCATTTCCTCTGGCTCATTTTAGTTCATATCAGCACTGAGGTCCCAGTGTTATTCAAAATCGTGACACAGACCACTAAGGTACTTTTACTGCCATTTAAGCAGTCAGAACAGCACACCTCTATTGTGGATTAATAACACTTTACCTGTAATTTATGTCACCATTGTTTCTGTTTTTTTATTTCACCTTCACACTCCTGGAGTTTAAATATTGAGCTTACTATTGTATTTGGTGAAACTGATCACTGACATTTATTGGTTTTAAATATTTCAGTATCTCATACAACTTTCATAAATATTCACCCCCCTTCAAGTCAGTATTTAGTAGATGCACCTGTGGTTGCAATCACAGCGCTGAGTGTGTGTGGATAGGTCTCAATCAGGCTTGCTCATCTGGACACGGAAAGTTTACTCCATTCTTCTTTGAAAAACTGCTCAAGCTCTGTCAGGCTGCAAAGGGATCGGCGTGAACAATCTTTTCAAGTCCAGTCACAAATTTTCAATTGGATTGAGGTCTGGGCTTTGACTCGGCCACTCCAGAACATTCTCCTTGTTGTCTTTAAATCATTTCTGTGCTGCTTTCTTTGTATGCTTCAGGTCATCGTCTTGCTGGAGAATAAATCTTCCTCCAAGCTGTAATTTAATATCACTTTTCTTCAACAGATGTCACTCTCCCTTAAAACTTTGACTGGTGAAAATCCTGAGCAATTTAATAATAAATTAACTTAAAGGGGTCTTTGAGACGGTTAAATTATTTAACCTCCACTTTATCTCCACTCTTTAAATCTTCACTTTACTGTTCTCTCATCTGATTATTATTATTTTATTTTATTTATTTTTCTTCTGTTTTATTTAGGGTCTGGTATCTGCAGATATCAAAATTTCTGCCGATATTTACAGTCGAAATTTTGTCTGGGTATGTCAGCATAAATCAACTGTAAATTTTGTCCTTATACACCAGCGATACTCAAATTTGTGGCTCTTTAAGTCTTAATTTAAAAATTAAAAAAAAAAAAAAAAAAAAAAGATTCCTCCAGAAAACCTTAAAAAAAGGGAAACTTTTTTTGCCCTTTTTCACCATTTTTTGCCACTTTTCATTCATTTAAGCTACGTTTTGCCATTAAATACCACTTTTGTCCTACTTTTTTGCCCATTTGTGCCACTTTTTTCCTAATTTTTTTCCTCTTTTATCCCATTTTGCCACCTTTTTTACAACTTCTTACCCATTTATTTTATCACTTTTATCCCATTTTTCCCTTTTTCACCACTTTTCACCCATTTAAGCTATCTTTTGCCATTAAATACCACTTGTTATATACTAACAAATTAAATAAGTTTCAGTCTGAACCAACAGACCTATGTCAGGTGAGGTCTTTTTCTTTTTTATCCTCATTCTTTAAACTTGAAACTGTTTTTAAGGACTTAAGTTTGTTTCCTTGGTCATCCTTAAACCTTAAAGTGCCTAAAAGGACTGATTTTTTTTTTTTTTTTTCCCGAAAAGCATACTTAAAAATCAGTATTGATTTCAGTATTGGCTAAAATAAATCTGTTATTATCTGCATATCGGATATCGGCAAAAATCCAATATTCCTTTGCTAGCTCCCTGTTAAAATCCAGGGTCTGTATTCATAAACATTGAAAGCACCCTCTCAGATATTTCCTTACTTCTCTTAAACATTTCTAACTAGTTTCTGATTTCTTGCATATATGCATTTGTCTCTTTACATGCTGTTAGCTATATGAGTGTGAATGCACCTGTGGAGTAATTCAAAGATGGATGTCTGCATTCAAATCATTTCTCTAATTCGCCAACTATAATATATTTTATGTTATTGCAGTGCTGGGACATCCCAGCCTTCAACTAACCCACTGGATGAGGAGACCCCTATGGAGGTGGACTGACGGGATAACAGAGAGTACACTGCAAGGTAAGATTGCAGAGTCCCACATGTACAGTGTATTTGTCAACCTCCATCTACTTGTTCTAACACGACAACTACTGGCAAATATCAGCAGTGCTTCTGAGCATTTCGCATGCTCTTTGTCCGCAGTAATTTTAACTTGTATTTTCAGCAATGCATTTTGACATCGGTAGATGGTTTGGGATTGTGGGTTGCTTTTCTTTGTTTGTTTTGTTTTGTTTTTTGAGTAATTTTATTTCAGCACCGCTAACAGTTTTAATTTCTTTGTTTTAGGTGAATGATGATCTTGTTAGAGCCCAACCAAGAAGAAGGGAGAGAGCTTTGCTGTTGTGTGCCCCAAATAAAGATGGGAAAATTTGCATTCACTGTTTTCATTTTGTTCTTCTTGACATTGTAATAACCATGAATGATCAGATGATTCTGAAGAAAGAAATGAGTATTAATTCTCCCTTTATTATTTTTATTGCTATGTTTTCCCCTGCATACAGTGCCTAACAGATTTATTAGACCACCTGTCATATTTGTCTCAGAGACCATCCAGCATCATGAAGTGCTTTAATGGAAAATTGATACAAACTGGCAAAAATAGGTTAACTGTGGTTAAAATGGGCAAAAAGGGGTGTAAAAATTGGTTTATAGTGGCAATAATGAGGCAACAGTTGGCAGAAAGCAGCAAGTATTGGTTTACCAGTGACAAAAACAGGCAGAAAAAAGTGGTGGAAAGGGTATAAAATTGACACAAATGGGTTTTAGGTGGCAAAAATGTGCTAAAATTGGCAAGATTGATGTTTAATAGTGATGAAAAAGGATTAGAAATTGGTCAAATTTGTGTAAAGTGGCAACAGTGCAGTTAAAAAAAACATTCTTAGTTTTTCAAGGAATTTGGAGACCCCCTCTCAGTGTCTCGCGACCCCCAATGGGGTCCCGACCCCAAGGTTGAGAACCACTGGACTGGGTCATGCTGACCATAGGACATGAATGAGCACACAGCTGGAACATTTTAGCAAAAAAACACAACCTTTTATATTAAAATGCAGTTTTTCATATCAGTAGTTAGTTCACTTCCTCATATTTTACCCCTGTTGGAGCTTTCAGAGGCTCCATAACAACAGTCCATGTAGATCGGGTGAAAAACCAACAGCCGTCTTACGTCCCTCAGAAGATTTACATCCTATTGTTGGAAAAGACCCGAACGACCCCCATGGCCATATAAGAGATGGGCGATCACGGCAAAGCCGCTACATGAATTACTTAGCTGCTGACTTCAGATTAACTTAATTCTAGTTTTTTATATCATAGCTTAATGACAATATACACAGTTGTGTGTAAAATAAAAGTAGAATCTTGCATAATAACAGTCCATCCTAGTCAAATGCTACTTCAAGGCAGAGCAAGCATGATGAATCAAAATTTAAAAAAGAAAACTGAGTATTCTGACCAAAAATGTCCAGGATCCATCAGCGAGTCTGTGTTGATTCTTCTGTGGAACTGATTCACACACTTTGCAACAAAAATCCAGTCCAGTTTTGAAATCCAGTAACACAGTCCACCTTAAACACCAGCTGTCCTCTCCAGCTCAGAGTAAGCGCTGGAGTCGTCATCTTCCTCCTCATAGTCTGGAACAGATAGATCAGGTGGATTAGTCACAAGTTGGACAAGTTCAGACCAAAGATCCCCTACGTCACAAGACTGTTCTAGCGATACTGTCTGAACCTCAAATAAAGCCGTCTAATGACACCTGTGATTCAGTCACAGACAGCTGGTTGCAGAATGTGTCAGGTAGATGGAAATCTCATTGTGAAAGGCTATAAATCTCAACAAATATTTGTTTTAAGTAGAATAATCAAATTCGTGCTATGAATTTTAGGAATGATTATATTTGTTTTTCTCTAATTTTTCTAACACAACCACTCCTGTCTCCTCCATCACCTGTGCACATAAGCAGGGTGCTGTATGAGCTAACACACTAGAAAGTCAAGGCTGTAGGAGCTAAATTACTCTTAGCTGATGTTTGTTTTAATAGACCAGGAGTCATCAAGTACATCTGCACAAGGGCCAGATTTAGTCTTGACAGAAACTCTGGGGCCTGGACTTTCAAATATACAAAAATTAAATAAATATTTTGGTCTGGTTAACATATTATTGTAGTAGTATTTGTATTTTCTTTCAAAACAGAACATTTCTAGGCATCACCCGTGAGATCTACCTCTATTATCTATCATGCAGCAGGCCTGACAACAGAAGTGTCTCAGACCCTGAAAATCCCAAAGAAGGGGCCCTCCACAGTTGTGTTTTAACACAAGTATTAACTAATTTTAACCCCTTTTAGCCTCTTTAACGCAGTTTTTGCCATTCATTAACTGCTTTAAACCACTTTTCCTGCATGTTTTATCCCCTTTGTGCCACTCTTATCCATTTTAGCCTCTTTTTAACCTATTTTCATTACACTTTTTCAACAATAGTTGCAACTTTTAACCAAATTTTGCCACTTTTCACCTGTTTTTGCCACTCTTTAACCCCCTTTTGCAACTTTCCTGCCAATTATTTCCCTTGTGTGCCACTCTTGAACACCTTTTCACTAATTTGCCAGGCTATTTATGCTGTATTTTTGCCACTTTAACCCATTTTTGATACCTTTTGCCCCTTTTTGCTGCCTTAACTCAATTCTTTAACCCCTTTAAACCACTTTCCCTGCATGATCCTCTTTGTGCCACTCTTTTCTCCTATTTTTGCATATTTTTCAACCCATTTTCATGACTTTTTTTTTACTCCTTTGTCATTTGTAACCAATTTATGATACTTTTTCCCCTTTTCCCTCTTTAACCAATTTTTTGCCCTATTTTAACCTCTTTTCACCACTTTATCTGGACATTTTTTTTCAGCACTTCTACCAACCTTAACCCTGTTTTTAAATATCTACTAACAATGACAGTAAATTTCTGTAAAAGCAGATCAAATGTCAAGTCATTTGCAGACTATTTCAATAATCCTTTTTTGTGGGATTAACAGCTGCAGACATTTAAAGCCAAAGGATACTCTTAAAACCACAACATCTTCTTTTACTCATTTTCTGAATTTATTGATCTTTCGGGGGCCAGACAGGAAGCTTTGGGGGGCCTGATATGGCCCCCGGGCTGCCAGTTGATGATCAGTGTAATAGATTGAGCTAGCAAAGCATTCCTGTGCTTTTAAGTGCTGTGAAATTGCGCTGCCATGGGACATTTGAATAAGTGTTGAACCACTTAGTCTGAATTGGCTTAAAAGTCGAAGACAGAGACTTTTGTTTGGCCACAGCAACTTAGACTACCAATCACCTGGAATTAGTCAAATAGGGATTTAATGTATCGAGAAACAATAATTGTTGACAAGCATTTAATCTGCAGCTGCCTTTGCAAATGATTGTATCATTGTAAGCACAGAAAAACTAAAGCCGCCCCTGTAGCTAGCAAAGATCAACATGTAGAACCAAGTTTCTGTGCTGTTAAAAAAATACTTTATGCCCACCTGCAAACTCCTTGTTCCTGTTGGAGAACCGGTTTGGACCGCTGTGGTCTCTGATGGCTGCAGGTACATATCTGCTGGCTGGGTGACGACCGAGTCTGCATCCTGGCACAGCATCCAGAGGGTGACTGGAGGGCATTGGGGTCTTCTTATTGGATAAACACCGGATGAGAGGGGAGGAAAGCAGTTCAGTTATGGGCAAGAGTTTATACCCTAGCACAGTGGTTTTCAAACTTTTTTCACCCCAGGCACACCTAAGGTTAAGCCAAAATCTTAAGGCACACCATATTCATATCACTACAAAAAAGACTTTTTAAATAATGTAACAGTCAAGGTGGCCCATAAGGGGGGATAAAGGAGAGAGGTTTCTGGGGCCCAAACAACTGGGGGTGGCAAAAGTGGGCAAAAGGTGCCTGAAAGGTGGCAAAAATTCTCAAAAAAAGTGATGATCAAACAAGGCAAAATTGAATAAAAAGTGGCAAGACAAAGTCAAAAATGGTCAACAATTGGCATAAGGGGCCGACTAGTTGGTTAATAGTGGCAAAACATGCTGAAAGTGTCAAAAAGGTGACAAAAATGGATTACAAGTGGCCAAAGGGTTACATGTTGTAAAAAGGTGGTTAAAATGGTTTAAAAGTGATTAAAAAATGGGCAAAATAAGGCAAAAAGTGGCCAAACAAAGGCAAAAAAGTGAAAATCAGTAAGAAGGTGGCAAAAATGGGTTTTAAGTGTCAAAAAGGAGACAAAATAGGTTACAAGTGGCAGAAAAGGTTTAAAGTTGCAAAAACATGGTAAATGTGATGAAAAAATTGCCAGAAAAGTCCAAATAATAGCAAAAGTACACAAAAACTGTCAAAAAGGTAGCAAAAATTGGTTAATGTGGCAAAAATTTCCAATAAGTAGCAAAAAATGGGTCAAACGTATTTTTAAAAAGTTGCAAAATTGCAAAAAAGCAGCAGAAATAGATTAAGTTGACAAATTTTGTGGCAACATGGGTAGAAACATTGGTTAACTTGGTTAAAAGAAGCATAAAAAATGATAATTTCAACTCAATAATAGCTTGCCAAATGAGGTAACTGTTAGCCAGGATGCTAGCACCAGTGCTACTGATCCAACACACACTCATCAAGAAATCACAGCTGGGGAGGGTCCATTCTCTGGGTTTTTCCAGGGGTCCAGCCAGATTCCCAGAGCACACCTAGACTATTTGAGAAGCACTGCCCTAGCAGTCTAAGGATGGAGGGAGGTACAGAATGCACACAGATAACGTCCTTCTTCCAGGCATGAATACCCCAATGAGTTTTGTCTCACACTTGTGTAAATGTGTTTGGGATGAGTAATATCCAGGAATACTTCACACCTGTTGTATCATATCTGCAACTTTAAAGTGTCAATGGAACTGGCTAAACAGTAATGTTCGCTAAGTTCTGAGTGAAGCAAATGTGTAAGCAAAGTTTTTAACTTGACGCATGGCCTGATGTTGTAGTTTCCACTGGCAATCAGGGGTTGAAGTGATTTAATTGATTTAAATCTTAAAAATATAGCAGAATGACTTGATAACCTTTCAAGTTTCCTCTCCAGAGTGTGACAACACAGTACTGCAACAGTCGGAATATGGCCTGTAGGATTAAGTGCTGGCAGCTGCAACTGCACGTTTAAGTTTTTCTTGATTTTAATCCTTTTAGTAGAGTCATATTGCAGGCACAAAGCCTGTCCTCAATGCAAGTGACCCAGGTTCAAACCTGAACTGTACCTTTTTCCCTCATGCAATTCTCCCATCCAAGGCCTAAAAATAAGTCTTAAAAACTTCAGGCTCACCTGCAAGCACTTGCCTCTGTCAAGAACCAGTGGCTGGTTGATGACCCCGTCTGCATCCTGGCTCAGCATCCAGAAGGTGATGGAGGGCAGCAGGATCTTCTTCTCAGAGGAACACTGGATGAGAGGGAAAGAAATTAAGTCAGTTATAGGCAAGGTTACTCTACATGCACCCTTATGGTCAGAGACCAGTACAGAGTCACAAAAGGCGAACATTTCTCCTGACTGTGGTTACAATCTTACTCCCTGGGTGAGCATAAGATCTCCTTTTCCCCCATCGTTTAAGCCTGTCAATAGAGATATACTGGATCAGAACTGACCCAAGTGAGCATTTTAAGTAATTGTTAGATGGCCACTTGTATAAAAAGGAACTTAAAGGTTAGACAACTGGTTGTCAACTGATCACACCTGAGAACCCACCACCTCCAAAAGGAAGGATCAAATTTCAAAGAATTTCAACCACACAAATGTATTTACTGCTGCATTTTTCCTCAGATGTAGAATGTTACTACTAAAAATGTCAGTTGACTACTATTTTAAATAGATAAAATAGTTCTTTTCTGAGAAACACTGAAAAAATATGTTTGATTTTGAAGTACTAAAGCAGGATAAAGATATTAATGCATTGCAAATGAGCTTCATCAGGACTTTCATCATTAGTTCAAAATCAGTTCAAGCATTGGTGGTGAATTATATCATAGGCTGCACATTTGTATTAATTTTAGAATTTGTTTGATTAAATTAGTTCAAAGAAATAAAATTCCTTCAGGAAAAATAAAGACTGAATCTAAAGATTTTTTCAGGACTAGAACTGGACTAAAATGTTGAGTTTTCATCAACCAAATCTAGATTAAAACTACAAAAATTAAGTGACTAAAATGTGACTAAACCTAAAAAAAGCCCTCAAAGTTATGCAGCTAAAATGTGACAAAAAATAGACTACATTTATCTTTTCCGCTTTGCTTTTATGCGCAATGTGCTTTTTCTTTTTTTCTGCTGTCTTTGTTAGCCCTTTTGAAATGTATGTTCCCTTTCAGATGGGGTTGTTTATTGTAAAATTTAAAAATCATAAATAAAATAAATAAATAAAAAAGACTACATACAAAATAGCTGCCAAAAAACTAACAGGTATCATGGGAAAACCAGCTTTTTTATCCCAAGATAAGGAGAAAAATAAGTCAAGATTGCAAGAAAACATCCAAAGTATACTTGCACAAGCTGCGAGACAGTAACACACACACACACAAATTAAGACAAGTCTACTTAAGGTTTCGGTACATCATGGTCCCAACCCACTGGTAGAGGCAACAGAAAAAAACAATCAACCAGCTAAAGGTATTCTGAAAAGGTGGGATAAAGTTGTCAATAATTTGGGTGAAACATGACATGACTGTGTTGAAAAGTACACCCTGTTCTGTACCCACCTTTGGCTGTAGCTCCCAGTGCGAGGATGCCTGACTCAGCTTCTCCTGAGGATGGAGGAACCAAAGACCATCTCCTCGTTGAATGGCAGGATATCAAACAGCAGCACTGCATCCCTGAAAAGTCGGCCAAAATATCCAACGCTGCAGCATTGGACATTCTAGCAATTAGTTATGAAAAGGAGAGACATACAAATATACAGAGGAATGAAGACATGACTAGTACATCATAAAAAGGGAAGGTAACAGTACACGCCATGGCCTTGGGGTCTACAGTCTTTATCCTCATCATCCAGGTTATTGTCTCCATCCGAGTAACCTCATCTAGCTGGGTGATTTTGCAGGAGGGATGAAACAAGGTTTGATGCCTTGCTGGTTGTCAGGATTTGCCCTCAGTTGAACAGTTGTTCCTTTGAGAGGACCTTATAAATGTTCTGTTGCTGCGCTTTAATTTCCTTGAAACATAGTTGTTCTGTTATTTCCTTGAAAGAACTTAAAATGAACTTTGTTGTTGTGCCATTGATCTGAGCTTGATTCGTGAGTATTGTTATTTTGCTGTTGTTCCATTGTTGATCCATTGTTTCCTTGAAAGCATCATGGACATTGTTGATGTTGTGATGAGTAGTTTGGATTTTGTTGTTCCAATGTTGGTCCAAATTTCTTTGAAGCACTTTAAGAAAATCATCGTTTGCTGTTGTTCTGTTGTTGCTTCATTGTTTCCTCCAAAGTGTTTTGCCCACATTGTTGATGTTGGGATGTTTTCCAGAGAGCACTTTAAATGTTATTGTTCTGTTGTTGGCCCACGTTTCCTTTACAGCACCTCCTGAACATTGTAGTTTCTTTCAAAGAGGTTTTGAGGTGGTCGGTGTGGTGGTGCTCTTTGTTGTGATTTTCCGAGGTTTCCTTGAAAGTACCGTGCTATGATGATGATTTGTTGTATTTTTTTATAGTGGAACTTTTGGTTTTTGTTGTGTCCTTTTTCTTTACAGTTTTTGCACATTTTGTGACTTTTGTTTCAGCTCAGCTGTGCTGAAAAGGTGTGTTTTATTTAACCCAGTCCTTGTTTTGATTTTTGTTGTTTCAAGTGTACACTTAAACAAAATATTATTTTGAACAGTTTCCTCTTTTTATTTATTTTGGAAACCCTTTTAAAACTTTTTGTTTTGCAGAGATTATATTAAAAGCATATTGATAATTTTGTTTTTGTGGTTTTGGTTTTGTTGATTACTGTGTTTTTGTCACTGATCAACCATGCGGTATCATAACATTAAAACAACTTGACTCACCTGTGAAGAAGACCTACCTGTTGTAAAATGGAGGTGTAGCTGAAGGCTGGAGAAACCCATGATATCGTTTGTTGTTAAACACACACCTTTTGATTTTTTTGTATTAAAGCAATTTGTAAAGTTTTGTTGTTTGATTGATCACACATTTAGTGTTTTTTTGTTGTTGTTGTTGTTTTTGGTTGTTTTATAAAACACTTTTGATATTTGTGTTGTTTTTTCAGTTTGTTTCTTGAGTGCACTCTAGTTATTATTGGTTTTGGTTTATTATTATTGGTTAAAACACCTTGTGATTTTTGTTTTGTTTTTAAAACCATAAACACTCACTGATATTGTTTGTTGTAAAACACACACCTTTTGATTTTTTTGTATTAAAGCAATTTGTGAAGTTTTGTTGTTTGATTGATCACACATTTAGTTTTGTTTTTTTTGTTTTGTTGGTTGTTTTATAAAACACTTTTTATATTTGTGTTGTTTTTTCGGTTTGTTTCTTGAGTGCACTCTGGTTATTATTGGTTTTGGTTAATTATTATTGGTTGAAACACCTTGTGATTTTTGTTTTGTTTTTAAATTCATAAACACTCATAGATATCGTTTGTTGCTAAACACACACCTTTTGATTTTTTGTATTTAAGCAATTCGTGAAGTTTTGTTGTAGGATCACACATTAAGTGTTGTTTTTTGTTTTGGTTGTTTTATTAAACACTTTTGATATTTGTGTTGTTTTTTCAGTTTGTTTTTTGAGTGTAATCTGGTTGTTATTGGTTTTGTTTTATTAGTATAGTTTGAAACACCTTGTGATTTTTGTTTTGTTTTTACATTTTTTTTTGGCAGCTTTGTTTGTTTCTGATAATTCTGTTTTTGTCTCCCTTTTAAGAAATCAAAGAAATTCAACTCACCTTTTGAACTTGACCTACCTGCTGCAGGATGGAGGTGTAGCTGAAGGTCAAAAGAACCCACTGAAGGGTGGAAGCAGACCCAAAGGTCAAAAGAACCCACTGAAGGGTGGGTGCAGACCCAAAGGTCCAAGGAACCCTCGAAGGGTGGAAACAGACCCGAAGGCCCAAGGAACCCTATGAAGGGTAGAGGCAGACCCACAGGCCGGAGGAACCATCCACCTGAACACCAGCACAAGGCTGGCCGGCGGGGGCCCTCTGATGGTGGGTCAGAGTGCCAGTCGATCAGGTTGTGAATTGTCATTCACAGCAAAACAATAGAAAAACATAATGCTAGAATTACTGATTGTCATTCAATTATCATTAGCAAATGGAACAACATGGCCATTGCCAGCTTGACTGCCAGTATTTTCATTACCATTAGCGGAGAAAAAGAGGACAGAAATATTCCCAGCATTACTACTTTTGTTATAAATCCCATTAGCAGAGTGAAGCAGCAGGGACATTGCCAGCATGACTAGTAGTATTTTCATTACCATTAGCAGAATGAAATAGCGGGCACATTGTTATTGATAATGAAAATCAAGTTTGGCAAAGTGAAAATAAAAAATAAATAAATAAAAAAGGACAACTTTAACACAAGGTTCACCAACCTCCAATGACCCAGTCTTTGGACAGTTCAGTGTTGATGGACACATCCAGGTGTAGGCAGGGATGGCTGGCACTTCCATCCAGATGTGAGCATTGACAGTTGTTCCTCTGAGACGATGGCGGTTGTCAGGGCTTATTGATACATTAGCCTATTTGTTAAAGATTGTTTGAGGGAAATTTGAGGGTTTTTTCAAAGTAAACAATCATTGATATCATTTTTTGTTAAACACACACCTTTTGATTTTTTGTATTAAATGGAATTTGTGAAGTTTTGTTGTTTGACTAATCACACATTAAGTGTTTTTTTTTTTGGTTGTTTTCTAAAACAACTTTTGATAATTGTGTTGTGTTTTCGGTTTGTTTTTTGAGTGCACTCTGGTCATTATTGGTTTTGGTTTATTATTATTGGTTGAAACCCCTTGTGATTTTTTTAAATTTTTTAAATTCATAAACACTCATTGATATTGTTTGTTGTTAAACACACACCTTTTGATTTCTTGTATTAAAGCAATTTGTGAAATTGTGTTGTTTGATTGATCACACATTTAGTCAGGTTTTTCTTTTGGTTGTTTTATAAAACACTTTTTATATTTGTGTTGTTTTTTTGGTTTGTTTTTTGAGTACACTCTGGTTATTATTGGTTTTAGTTCATGAGTATTGGTTAAAACACCTTGTAATTTTTGTTTTGTTTTTAAATTCATAAACACTCATTGATATCATTTGTTGTTAAACACACCTTTTGATTTTTTGTATTAAAGCAATTTGTGAAGTTTTGTTGTTTGATTGATCACACATTTAGTGTTTTGTTTTTGTTTTGGTTGTTTTATGAAACACTTTTGATATTTGTGTTGTTTTTTCGGTTTGTTTTTTGAGTGTACTCTGGTTGTTATTGGTTTTGCTTTATTAGTATAGGTTGAAACACCTTTCAATTTTTGTTTTGTTTTTATATTTTTTTATTTTGTTTTATTGCATTCCATGACACCAAGTTTTTTGGCGGCTTTATTTGTTTTTGATAATGTGGTTTTGTCTCCCTTTTAAGAAATCAAAGAAATTCGACTCACCTTTTGAACATGACCTACCTGCTGCAGGATGGAGGTGTAGCTGAAGGTCAAAAGAACCCACTGAAGGGTGGAAGCAGACCCAAAGGTCAAAAGAACCCACTGAAGGGTGGAAGCAGACCCGAAGGCCCAAGGAACCCTATGAAGGTTAGAGGCAGACCCACAGGCCGGAGGAACCATCCACCTGAACACCAGCACAAGGCCGGCCGGCGGGGGCCCTCTGATGGTGGGTCAGAGTGCCAGTCGATCAGGTTGTGAATTGTCATTCACAGCAAAACAATAGAAAAAAATAATGCTAGCATTACTGATCGTCATTCAATTATCATTAGCAAATGGAACAACATGGCCATTGTTAGCATTACTGCTTGTTTTTTAATTACCATTAGCAGAGTGAAACAGCAGGGACATTGCCAGCATGACGAGTAGTATTTTCATTACCATTAGTAGAGTTAAAAAGCGACACATTACTTACCTTAATGCTCAATTTTTATTATCATTAGCAAAGTTAAAATAATTATAATTAAAAATCAAAAAGGACAACTTTACAGGGGGTTCACCAACCTCCAATGACCCAGTCTATTTACAGTTCAGTGTTGATGGACACATCCAGGTGTAGGCAGGGATGGCTGGCACTTCCATACAGATGTGAGCATTGACAATGATTCATCTGAGAAGATGTTGGTTGTCAGGGCTTATTGAGACATTTTTTGTTAAAGATTGTTTAAGAGGGGAAATGTACGTTTTTTCGAAGTGACACTCATTGGTATCGTTTTTTTGTTAAACACTGTGAAATAACAGAATGATTGCCAGCAACACTTGTGGTATTTAAGTTAACATTAGCTCAGTGAAATAACAGAATGATTGCCAGCATGACTGTTGGTATCTTAGTTAACATTAGCTCAGTGAAATACCAGAATGATTGCCAGCATGACTGTTGGTATTTTAGATAACATTAGCTCAGTGAAATAACAGAATGATCGCCAACATGACTATAGGTATTTTAGTTAACATTAGCTCAGTGAAATACCAGAATGATTGCCAGCATGACTGTTGGTATTTTAGTTAACATTAGCTCAGTGAAATAACAGAATGATTGCCGGCATGACTGTTGGTATTTTAGTTAACATTAGCTCAGTGAAATAACAGAATGATTACTGGCGTGACTGTTGGTATTTTAGTTAACATTAGCTCAGTGAAATACCAGAATGATTGCTGGCATGACTGTTGGTATTTTAGTTAGCATTAGCTCAGTGAAAATACAGAATCATCTCCAACATGACTGTAGGTATTTTAGTTAACATTAGCTCAGTGAAATAACAGAACGACTGCCAACATGACTGTTGGTATTTTAGTTAACATTAGCTCAGTGAAATAGCAGAATGATTGCCAGCATAACCTTCTGCATTCAAGTTAAAATTAGCACAGTGAAATAACAGTTATTGCCTGAATGACTGTGGGGATTTTAACATTAGCAGAGAAAAATAACATGTACATTCCTCACATTAATGCTTTGATTTTCATTTGCAGAGTGAACATACTGAGACATATCCAACATCAGGTACAAGGCATAAATGTTCAAAGGTTCTCCAATGTCCTGCTTTATGGACTGATTCGGTGTTAATTGTCCCGTGCAGGTGTGGGCAGTGTCATGGTTTCCTCCTTACAGATCTAAGCGACATCATCCCCTTCAAAAAAGTTACGGTGGTTGGTGTTTATCTAGTATTCGAAGCGCATAAACATTGTTAATGATAGATGTTCTATTCATGTTACACTCTTAGTTTTTGAAGATTTTTTTATGTATTGTTTTGTATTGCTATTTGGTATTCTGTCTGTATCATTTTGTCCTTTTTGGGGGTTTTTTTGTATTTTTGTTTGCATCATTTTTTTTTGTATTAGTTTTTTTTGGGTTTGTTTTTTTTGTATAGTTTTTTGTTTTGGTATTTTTGTTTGCATCATTTTTTTTTGTATTAGTTTTTTTTGGGTTTGTTTTTTTTGTATAGTTTTTTGTTTTGGTATTTTGTTTTGGTTGTTTGCATGTTTTGTATTGTTTTTTGGTTTATTTATGTTTTGTATTGTTTTGGTGTTTTTTGTTTTTGTTTTTGTTGTTTGTCTCGTTTTTGTATTGTTTTTTTTTTTGTTTGTATCGTTTTGTTTTTTATTGTTTTTTTGGTGTTTTTGTTTGTATCGTTTTGTTTTTGTATTGTTTTTTTGGTGTTTTTGTTTGTATCGTTTTGTTTTTGTATTGTTTTTTTGGTGTTTTTGTTTGTATCGTTTTGTTTTTGTATTGTTTTTTTGGTGTTTTTGTTTGTATCGTTTTGTTTTTGTATTGTTTTTTGGTGTTTTTGTTTGTATCGTTTTGTTTTTGTATTGTTCATTTTTGTATTTTGTTTATTTTAGTGAGAAACTTTCATGTGTCTGATATTGACCTTTTTTAAACACCTTTTTGTAGTATTGAACCCATTTCTTGTTTTGTTTTTTTAGATTTTTACACATTTTTTGTTTTATTGAACATTTGTATCAAAACACCTTAAACCTTTTTTTTAATTAATAAGACCACTCAAACACGTTTCAACTTGACAATAAATAAACGTGACTTACCTAAGGTAGGGTCAGGAGTTGTGGACACTCATGGACACAAGTGTGACATACCTGTGAATCCTGGTGTTATAGCAGCATGACATCTTTGTCCAGGTAGGGTTGTATTTGATGAGTTCAGGTGAACTTGGAACATTGACGCTTTGCCTTTGACTGG
Organism: Cheilinus undulatus; assembly: GCF_018320785.1. Lineage (NCBI taxonomy): Eukaryota > Metazoa > Chordata > Actinopteri > Labriformes > Labridae > Cheilinus > Cheilinus undulatus. The sequence goes on along the minus strand of NC_054888.1, from coordinate 20,780,053 downwards.
AAGCCCTGTAAAAGGATGGGAGGTGTTAACAAACTTAATACGCTGGCATTTAAAACTTCAGTTATCACATTAAGGTCTTTTCACACATAATTTTTTTAATGAGTTTTCAGATCAAAAATCTTATTTGGAAAAAAAATGCACACAAACACAACAAAGTCCATTGCATAGTTTTCCATCTATTGTGAAAGTTTACAGCGTGTGCCTATGTGTCTTGTGTATCACAGAACTGTGCAAAGCACTAAAAACCATGGTAGGAAGAGAATTCTTTTTAGTTCAGTCTGGTTCGATGTGATTGCCAGTGCAGTTTTAAAATAATTCACTGCAGGACAGCCTGAATTTATGTGGAAGCTGACTGAAGATGTTTATCCACCACTTCAACTATTCTGCATTGCACCCTTTTGTCAATTTTTCTCTTCCATCCACGTCCAGGGAGATCAGCCACAGTTCCATGGTTATAAACTTCTTGATTTTACTACGCACAGTGGACAAAGGAATCTCAAGATCTCTGGAGATGATCTTGAAACCTTGAGATTGTTCATATTTTTCCACAACTTTGCTTCCTAAGTCCTCAGACAATTCTGGGCTCTTCCTTCTCTTCTCCATGCTTGGTGTGACACACACACACACAGACACACAACACAAAGGTTGAGTCAACTTTTATACACTCTAATTGGCTTCAGGTGTGATTTCTAGATTGCCAGCACCTGTTACTGCCACAGGTGAGGTTAAATGAGCATCACATGCTTGAAATAAAATGATTTACCCACAGTTTTAAAAGGGTGCCAATAATTTTGTCCGGACCATTTTTTGAGTTTTGTGTAAAATTATGCCAATTTTGTCTTTGTTATCCTGATTTTTTGTGTTGCTCCAATGCACATAAAGGTAATAAACACATGTATACCAAAAACATTTGTAATTGCAACAATTTCTGGGAGAAATTGTGTATTTTTTTGAAAAATTCCAGGGATGCCAATACTTTCATCCATGACTGTACTTTTATGTGATGCCTCAGAGTCTAAACCAGTGATACTAAAGGTAGGGGTCTTTTAAGTTTTACTTGAAAAATAATTCTCCCTAATGAAGCTTAAAAAGGACATTTTGACCTCAGAAATGACCCATTGCAAGTCACATCATTCAGTGTATTTCCCACACCTATACAGTAGGCTTTGTCAAATTTAAATGCCAACCTTTTTGTCTGCATATTTCCTCTGAATGTGCACAAGAAAGAACATGCAGGATAAATATCTGATTCTTGAGGAGAAAGGAGAAAACGGGTCCAAAGTTTGTACACTTGTGTAGGTTGAGGTCTCAGCTAGCAGTTTTGTGTGGAACAGATTTTTTCTCTAAATATGACTTTTTGCCAATCATATCCTGATTTTTGTCAATCTGTGAGACACACTGAAATGTATTTATTTTTAATTCATACAATATATCTGTAATGCAATGATGATATTTGGTTATAAAATGCATTATGATTAGTTTTTTAAAATCTGTCACCCATCTGAAGCAGCTCATCTCTGAATTTAATGATTTCTAGCTTCATCTTTAATATTTACTATAATGAACTCATTTTTAAATTGTTGCATGTAGATTAGCTGCTGTTTTAACAAATATGCAAATTAAAATTAACAGAGGAAAATCCTTTTTTTGTTGTTTTTTTTTTTTGTTTTAACAATTTGGCAACAATCAGTTGACCAGGTTAAGCACCTGTAGTCTAAACAACACAGGGGTATGAGTAAGGAGATTGGTTTTATAGTATGTTTAAGAGTATCTATACGTATTTCTTCAATTTTTAGAATCATTGCCAAAGGAGTGGAGAATCTGACTGCTGCTTGTGCCTCACAAATATCTGCTAAATAGGAACAGCATGCTGCTTTTAACAAGTAGCTGTATAATTTTTGTTGCAGAGTGAACTAAACAAAAAGGTCTGATAACGGATGCATTAATAAGCTGTAGTAAATGAGTAGACACGCAGCATTGTTGCTTTTAATGAAGAGATTTGCAACCGAAACAAGGTATTGTGCATTAAATACTTCTTTCCCTCTATTAATTGGCTGCTGTGAGTTCACTATGCCACCAGATGGCACCCTTGTTCCTGAGACTTAAACCCAAAAAGCTTAAACTCTTTCAGCATGAATGGAAATTAAGTCCCAACACTGCTAGACTTTAGCTACCCTTCTCTAGCATTAAACAAGGAAAATTTCTATTTGAAGCAGGCAGTGTCTGCTAATATAAGTCTTAAAATGAATAACCAATGACAAACAAGCAAACAAAGTAGGTGGGTGCACAAAACGACCTCTTACCCGCAGCGCTACGTGCTCCAGACTAAAGGCGTGGTCCCAGGCCTCCTGTTTTTATAGCCTGTAGCCCCGCCCACTGGACGTTTAATCACATATTTTTCCACAAAAAGCTATTTTCTCATCATTTCAGCGCTGTTAAACCTTTTAAACTCCAAGCACCCTCTTCATCAACATTTTACACATTTTATCGATCATGTTGAGTCAAAAACAAAGTCATATTCGTGGAGAAAACGCATGAAACAAACAAAAGGAGTGGCTTTTTTTTTCAAACCAGGAAGTCGTTATTTCGCGCCCTCCCGCCTATTTACAATGCGGAAATGCACCGCCTCGGATTTTTCAGTTTCACCTGCAGAGGGGACATGGCAGGTGGGATTTGGTGTGCACCCCCAGGAAGCGAAAATGAGATGAACTTTTGGGAAATATGAGAGGATGTTGCCCTAACTTTGTTCTTTTTACTAAAACGGAGACTGAAAGAGGGATAATTGCAAAGTTTACCAGTTTACCGGATGGTTAGAGGGCAGGGAAAAATTGGCGCATGTTTGTGCTCAGGTGTGGACTTTTCCCGCGCAGCCAGCAGCAACAATAGACCACACTTACCAACAGTTCTTGAGAGCAAAATTTCTCTTAATATCCTAAGTTTTCTTATCAGTCTAACTTTGTTCTTAAATAAGAACAATCTAAGAACATTAGGGTGCTTTCTTGTGAACAATTGAGTGCTGATATGTGAGGATAAAATGTTAATTTTTTACTCATCAGCATTCAGATGTGCTAGATGAAGAACAAACAATTAAAACATGCAGTGCTTGACCTTAGCTGAGAAATGTTAAATACATTTGCGCATGTGTAGGAGTTCTACTGTTTGACACTTATTAAAAAATAAAAACAATAGACCTTTTAAGACCATTTTTTATGGGTTAAGCCACCTTAAAATCAATCACTTTTAAAATCTAACAATTATATTATTTTAAAAAATCAATTTTCTAGCTATCGCATAAAAAAAGCACTGCATAAGAAAATATTAGATATTAGCTAAACTATGCAAAAAAGTCTATGTATCCAGTAGGGCTGGGCAATAAATTGCAAATTAGATTAATCCGCAATTTGGCATGCCGCAGTTTTTAAATTGCAAGACAGTTCAATATTTCTTTAACCTGAAATGTGTCAAAATATCAGTTTGATACAATCTTTTCTCCCTTTTTATGCTTTATACCAGTGTTACTCAACCCTGCTCAACCAAAGAGCCAATTTGTTGAAAATTACTTTTACAAGAGCCACAATCTAAGAGGTGAAAAGTGGCAAAAACAGCTTGAAGTAGCAATAACAGTAAGTTAAAGGTGGCAAAAATGGTCAAAGAGCAACAAAAATGGGTGAAAGGGGGCAAAAATGGGGAGTAAAAGTGGAAAAAGGGTCAGAAAGTAGCAAAAATGGGTGAGAGGGGACAAAAAAATGAGTTACAGTTGGCATAAAATGGTACAAAAGTGGCAAAACAGTGAGAAAAATTGAGTGAAAAGTGACTAAAATGGGCAAAAAGCAGTCAAGACTGGCTAAAATTGGTATTTAATGACAATATGTGGCTTAAATGGCAGAAAATGCAGAGGAAAAAAGGGTGAAAAGGGGCAAAAATGGGGTGAAAGTGGCAAAAAAAATGGGTAAAAAGTTGCAAAAAAAGTGTCAAAATGGGCCAAAAAAGTAGGGAAAAAGTGGTATTTAATGGCAGAGATAGCCCTAACAGGCAAAAGTGGGATAAAAGTGGCAAAATGGGCAAAAAAGTAGGAAAAAACATGGTATCCAATGGCAAAAGGTAGCTTTAATGGGTGAAAAGTGAAGAAATAGGCGAAAAAGTGCAAATAAGTTTCCCTTTTTTAAGGTTTTGTGGGGGAATAATATTTAAAATTAAGACATAAAAGAGAAACACGTTGAGAATCACCGCTTCACACGTTATTAAAACCTTCTTTATTATTCCATTTTATTTGTTTACAAAAATCTTACTTTTTTTGTTCATGCATTTATTTTTCTTCATCAAAAGTAGAAGAATATGAGAAATGATCATCCCCTTCAATAAAGCAATTGATATCAAATTTGCTTTAGTAGCCAAAAATCACAGAAAGATATGTATTTTTTCTAAATTTAGCCCCAGTTTAAACTCTTCTAATATTGTAATTGTTATAATATAGAATGATTTCTTGCTTATGTTTGTTAAACAACAGAAAAACTGAGGAACCTAAATAGTTGCATTTCAAATCGCAATATTGCGGGAAAAAATTGCAATTATATTATTTTTGCAAATCGTTCAGCCCTAGTACCCGATCACAGGTCCAAAGTATCCTTCACAAAAAGCATCACAGTGAAAGTCCTGCTTTCAAAAGTTAATGAGACAATAGTATAGTAATATTAACGACAAAAAATGTCCAAAAATAAGTTAGTTTCTTATAGACTAGACTGAACTACAGTTACAAATGTCATCCTAGTTTTATTGATTTAACACAGTATGCTACACTGGCAAATATTACATGATGTTCAGTGACAAGTTTATTGGTGGGTGTCGGCCAGTGTGGGGGGTAACGCTTTACAAAGTAATCTGTTAGAGTACTCAGATTACTTTTTTGTTGAAACGAGAAACGTAACGCGTACATTTTCATAAAAGTTATCCGTTACTGCAAGAAAAATCCCAAAATATCCTCTCTTCCGTGGTTTCAAAAAGAGAGAAAAAGGAAGCTCCTTAAAGCACTTGTTTGTCCTCGCTTCCTCTAGTCAGGTTGGCACGTAACGCCATATCAGCGGAAGGTAAACAATCTGTGTCATTACGCGCGCATTGTTAGCTTGTTGAGCCAACGAGATGACAGAGAGGACAGCATGACACTGTGATATTATCCCCATTATGATGGACTTTTGGATGAAAGGGACAAGAACAGCATCACGGTGAAACGTAAGTTTAAAAGCTCCGTTTGCTTTCATGGAATCAGCTGCGCAGCCGTTCCAATTACGCACTGATTTTTACGCACAGCGTTCGTGAGCATGTTAAAGAGCTGTTTAAGTTTTCCTGTCTGTAGGTGGTGTTCTCAGGCTGCAGAAGCGCAGATAAGCACTGTATATGCTGCTTTTTCTGTCAAAAATAGTGTTTTTATTAGTTCATGGTCATTTTATGCAGTGTGGCGCCCCCTCTGGCTGTGTTTATCACCTCTCTCTCTCTCTCTCTCTCTCGCTCTGTCTCCCTCTCTCCCTCTCTCTCCCTCCATCAGTCCTGGTTTAAGCAGCAGCAGCAGTAGCAGCCTCTCCTCTCCTCTCCTCAGAGATGGAGAGCTGGTAGAAGTGCAGTAGCAGCAGCAGCAGCAGCTCTGGTGGATGTTGGATGTACGATGAGGTCTCCGCGGCTGTGGGCAGCTCTGTGCCTCCTCCTCACCGCCTCCTGCCGGCTCTGCGCGGCCGCCCGACACGGTAAGAAGCTCCGGAGCTGATCCACCCTGATGTAGTCGATCTAACAGACTGATACAGTCCGCTGTTAATAAACTGACGGCGTCCAGGCAGCGTAAATCACGACTGAACCTCTGACAGGCTCCTGCCTCTGAGTCACTGTGGTTATTGTTTTACTTCTCATCGACTTTAAAGTTTCCTGAAAGCTATTTATGTTGCTGCTTTAGCTTCTTTGAGCAATTTCGATCAGTTTTACATAAAATCTGCAGCTTTTCCAACGATACTTTGGTTGTTATTCTCTTGAAAACACCGCAGGAGTAGGGCTGGGCAACTGACAGAGTTTTAAACGAGCTGTAGGCTAGCTAACCTGACGCTAGGTAGAATGCTTCTGCTTAAGTCGCTAGATGACGTCATCGTCTAATTTGCATAATTGGCAATATGTATGTAATTGTAGTGGACGCTGAAGGAGAGAGACAAAGGGGACTTAGGTTTTACTCAGGGTTTTTAAATGTATTTTAAAAATATATATATTTTTCTTAAGTTTGGTTTTTAACTATATTGTCCACTTAAGAGTCTACAACAAGTCACAGTAAACCTGTGCTGCTTTGGGATGGGGGAGGAGCCCAAGACGCACCTGCTGCTCATTAAGAGAGTGAAGCATCTGGACCATGACACAGCTGGATTTTCAGTTTGTTTGATTTAAACAAGTCAAGGCTTTCAGGCTGTCCGCCTGATACGTGTGGCACAGGGAGGGAGAATTTAGAGAATCGGGGTCTCGCCTATTTTTCCATAGACAGAAAAAAGATAAACACAGCCGTATTTACATTGTTGTAGCACAAATGGTCAGTGTATTTTCTGACAGATCCATTTCCTGGTTGAACGCAGACTCAAAAATCGTGTGCAACTCTTGTTAGTCCATTTTTCTTTTTTCGTTTTTGACCAAAAGTGAGAAAAATGGAAAAAACAAGTCATTTTCCCATTTTTTCCATTTTTGGTCACAAAACAATTTTGTTATTTTGTTTTCTTCATTTAATGAAATAGTCGAGGAAAAAGGAAATTATGTGACCATTGAGAAAGATGAGCATTTCAAAATAAAAGCCTTAGTGTCAAAACAAGAGCCGTCTATTGCGTATAACAGTATTATAATAGGCCAAAATGCTCTATGTACAATGTATGATAAGTAATGTAAAATTTAAATGTAGTGGCATATTAATGGTCTGTAATGCTATTACCTTTGATTATCTTTTATTCTTATTTCATATATATATATATATATATATATAGTGCTTGACAAATTTATTAGCCCACCTGTCATATTTGTCTCAGAGACCATCCAAAATCATGAAGTGCTTTAATGCAGACTCTTTCATTTTCAGTGAGCTCTTCATGTTTTACCATTTTGAACAGGAATGAGGGATTTCAAACTGAAACTGAGAAGTCAGAAGTTAATCAAGCATAACATTCAACCACTAAAACTCATTTTTCTGTTCAGGAATGCAGGTAAATAACTATAATTTGACATATTAATCAAGAAAAAATAATGTGCTTTACTATTTTCTCAGTTTTTTTTTGTAAATCAGTAAATTTGAAAATGTATGGATAATAATAATAATTATATTTTAGCATTGAAAATATCGTTTGGGTTAAAGAGTTTCTACATATTGGTGTTTTAACCATTGCAGAAACATAAAAAATGATTTTGGAAATTACCAATGCTGTTAATTTAGGGCAGCTGTGGCATAAACCTTACTTTGGTTAGGGTGGTCTAATAAATTTTTTAAGCACTGTATATAAATATATGAATGCAATGTACATACTTGTGTATAGATAGATAGATGGATAGATAGATAATACTATTAAAATACTATAAAACACAATGGTTGGCTCTTGTTTGACATGAAGGCTTTTATTTTGAAATGTTCACCTTTCCCAGTGGGTCACATGATTTCCTCATCCCCAAGAATTTTATTAAACAAAGAAAACAAAATAATGGAATTGGAAAAAAAAACACAATTTGACCCACTTTTAGAAAATGTTTTTCCGTTTTTGTGACAAAAATGAAAAAAATGGAAAAAAAAAAGCTTGTTTTTCCATTTTGTCCATTTTTGGTCAAAAATGGAAAAAAAAACAAAACGGAAAAACGGGTAGTTTCTCCTGTTTTTGGTCAAAAACAAACAAAAAACAACAACAACAAAAAAAAATGGAATAACAAGACTTTCTCCCAATTTTTGAGTCTGGTTTCAACCAGGAAATGTATTTGCCAGAAATCTGCCTACGTCAGTAGAATACAGTCTACAGTGTGTTTCTTAGTGACCCAGTTGAAGGCCACAAGCTTCAATGGGCCTCTTTAAGGGAGTTTTTCTCTACTATCAGTGAAGATTTCTATTTCTATACTAGTAGAATATGTCATAGAAAAAATCATCATGGTGTGAGTGCGTATCTGATTTCTGCTTTTCAAAGTAAAAGCTCACTTTAGAAACTCTTTGGAGAAACTCCCTTCCTTAGTACAGATTTCTTTTATTTTGAATAAATCCTACACTACACACTGATTAAAGTCACTTGACCGATTAATGCCAGTCTGAAACAGGCTTGAGAAAAACATACTTCATGTCAGAGTCTCCAAAAGTCTCCAGTAACACCAGAAGAAGATGCTAGATTTGTTGCTGGTTGCTTTGTTGTAAATAAGTTGCTAGAGGGGCCTGTAATGTATTTCACATTCATCAGGGAAAGCTCCCATAGAAAGTGTTTGGGAAGTGCAGGATTTAAACAAAAATGCTCAGAAGGTGATTGGAGGAATGTTCTGCCTGTCACAGGATGGGCCAATCAGAGCGACAAGACAAAATTAAGTTGTACGCATGTGCTGACAGGCTACGGCTGCCGTAGATTGTTAATGGCCGAGCTTATCGGGGCAGAAAATTGATGCTAAGGCCAGTCAGGAGACGACACCTTCTCTTCTAACACAAGCTTTCAGTGGTTCTTTCTTCTTGTTTTGATAAGAAATGTGATCCAGTTTGGATTAAACTGCCACTTTCCTTCAGCTACATCCGAGCTAACAGCTACCGCAGCAGTAGCCGCCGGATTCACCGGCAAACCTCACCGGTTACGATTGCAAACTCATGCTGAAGCAGGCCAGGAAAAGAGCGAAAACACCTTTCACATTGTGAAAAGCTTCTAGTTTTGTTTGTAATATTTATTTCATACTGGGACGTGGTCCAGTTCTAGAAAAAACAATGCTATGCTAAAGCTACATCCAAGCTAATCACCACACTGCAGGCAGCCATTGCAAACGGCCTTCAGTACAACTAAGCCCCGCCCATCACTACTACCTCGTTCACAAATGGCACTGATTGGGCCGAACAGTGTTCAGCTCAGGACAAATGTGGATTGGAGCTTTTAGGAAGGATTTGCCAGCTGACAGAGACGGCAAATCCCTGCTTTGCAAGGTTAAGATAAAGGGCAAGACAGTCTAAATAGATAATTATCATTTTATTTATTTGGTTTAATTATATTATCAATAAAACTAAAATGATGTTAATATATGTTTGATGCCACAGCAACAAAAGTAGAAGTCCTTGACACCAAATATTGGTGAAATGATAGTTTTCATTAAAAATTACAGGCACAAAAAACTCTTTAAATTGGCTGTAAGGTGTTAGCCACATTGGAAAAGTGGGTGGAGCTGGCGAGGGAAGAGCAAGGTTTCCCTGTAGTTTTATCTACTTTTCCAAATGTTGACAATATTTTTACACAATTTAGGCAGTGCTCTTCAATTCTCTCTCTCTTCTGGATTAAGATTCAACTGAATATTATTCCATTTTGAAGCTTATTTTAAATATTATTGATCATTTTGAGACACGCCCTATTCAGGAGTATCACTCTTATCTCTGGCAACATCAGTACACAGAGATGTTGCAAATATTTTTGTACAATGTAGACAGTGTGTAAGAGTTTGTCTGCAATTTTTGACCATTAAATTGAGCAACATTGGGTGCCTAGGCCTTCAATTTTTTTTTATTTCCATGGAGTCAAACTGGTTTCAGTGTGGTTTGATTATTGCTGGAATTGTGTCAAAGTTCTTGTATTTAGACAACCATTTATTTCTTCACAAAAAATACCTGAATATGCCAGGTATGAACATTTCACTAAAAATATAAATATATAATTTTAGGTCCACATTTCCCAGCCCTATGCAGGATACCTTAAAAAGATACTGTTTAAATTGTGCCAGTGTGTTTTGTTTCCTAAAGTGTGGAATCCTTGGGCTCTAATGATCCACTAATGAGCCTCTTTAATTTCAGCATGGCTATCAAATTCATGATCATTTCATCTTTTCCTCACGCTGCTGCAGACCAAGACCAATCCAGCCAGTCAGATCAGATTTCCTCTGCTTCCCTCTCCGCGTCTCAGATCTGTTTACACCAGAGAAAAATTGCGTCACTGATGCTGTGACCGCGGGTTCAGCTCAGATGTGTCTGTCTGCCCGAATGATTCATTTGTTGTTTAGACTGCGAGGAAAGCAACAAACTCTCAAGCAAACACCGGGGCAGAAAGAGAGAGAGAGAGGGAGACTGATGAGACGTGTAATCAGGGAAAAGAGGGAGAAAGATGCTTGGGTTGTTGTTGTCTGGGGATGAAAATACTCCCTATACCTCCATGACATTCATCCCAAAATCAATACCAAATTCAGGAAAGGGTATTATAGGAATGATAACGCTGGAAACAAACTCCAGGAAATGAATGAAATAGCAGCTTTTCTGGTTTTATTGACTTGTTATCATACTGCAGTGATTTTCAGGGTTACCCCAGCACCATGTGACATCACTTTTAAACCACACCCTCATAGCAAGAGTAATCCTGGTAAAACAGCTTCACTGTAAAACCGAACAAGCTGAAAATACTCAAAATATTTGTTGAAACTGCTTTGATGTCAATTTTGTTCATCAAGAAGCTCCACTATTAACAATCCTAGGTAGCCCAAGAGTAACGTACAAGAGATGCATACAACATCATTGGTCGCTCTGATTGGCCCGTCATGAATGTGCCAGACAGAAGATTCCTCCAATCACCTTATTGGAATTTTTTTGAAAATTCCTGCCCTTCCCAGATGAATAGGACATATATCCATGCAGTAGATTTATGAAACAGTGTATATGGTGTGTCAGGTTACACAGGCAGGACTTGTCTAACTTAGTTGGTAACTTCACTCATGGTGCAGAAGTGTCTAATGCCCAAATACATTCTGGGAAAATGGGCATATTAAGGGATTATTTTCAAATAATTTGAGTGATTGAAGTGATTGAGTCCTGTTTAACTAAATCTTAGAATGCACTCTGCCCAGAACTATTATGTAAAAATGATTAGAAAGTAGAATATTGCATATTTTACACCAGTGAAAACAGTCAGATGTTTAACAAGGAGGAATAATACCAGTTGGGAGCCTGAATAAAGCTAGGTGAAAATCCTTCATCTCCACTATTTCCTCATGAAAGTTAAAAGTTAAGGGGTAGGGGGAGGCAGAGCAAAGCCCGATCCTGTGGTCATGAGTGCTAGCCTCATCAGGGCCTTTCAGCCTGGCTTTGCTTCCCTTACTCTCTCTCCAGGAACAGTTGCTTTTAGTTTGCAGGGTCCATTAGGGGCCATGTGGTAGGATAGATAACATCAGTGGCACATGGGTGCATAATTAAGTTTAGGGCTCTCTTGTTTGAGGGCTTATCATCTCATTGTGGCAGTAATATCTTCTGTTTATTCCAAATTTAAACTTTTTTTATTGTATCCTCTGAATGTAAAGCTGCTAAAAGTGAACTTCCACCATTTCTTTACCCCTTGGGGTTGCTACAAGCTCACTAAGTCCCACTGAGCCTCTCACTAATCACTTCATGGCCTTGACTTTCACTGTTGGGTACCAGAGAGACGCTACAGCTCAATCAGGTAGATTACAGACACATTATAGAGAATTACAATGCTATTTAGTAATGAACTTAAAAGGTCACCATATAATCTTAATATCCTGTGAGGACTATTACGCTAAACTGCAGCTCAGTAGCCCCCTACATCCACTGTTTCTAAATGGATAGGGTTTAACAGCTCAACATGAGAGGATGCTAATTGTTGACTGTCAATAACATGAAATAGGAGGATATGAAAGATAGGATGAAACCTTAAGGCCCATCAGAACTGCCAGTTTACATTATTTTTATTCCCAAATGGTAAAGTAAGACCAAAAACATGCATTTAATCTGTTAATGTGGACAGTAAAATGCTAGGCCCCTAGTACTGATTCTCAATTTGTGGGTGAAGATCCAAAAGTAGATCACAGAGCTGCTTTCAGTGGGTCACTATATTGTGTCTGACAGTAGAAAATGGATATACATCCATTGATTTAGTTTTACTCTGTTTTCTCTGATAGCTGGCACATTTCAGCTGTTTTCTAAGATTTCAACTACTATATCTTTATTATCTTGGGATAAAAAGTTGGTTTTCTCATAATAATGGGGTAATTCTTCAAGGTATTTAGAAAACAACTAAAATTTACCCACTATCAGGGGAAATCAATTACAAGAAAATATGCATGCACCACTTGTGAAAATAAGGACAGATACTGATGTTTCAATTAGCAATTTATCTGATGGCTGATGGTTTTTCTTAATCACTTCTTTAGTGTGACACTCCCACATTATCGAAATTTTCACTCATCTTTGAAGGCTGACTTAAATCATGCCCTGTTCTGCTCTTTCAAACTTAAATTCTTGTCATGTATCTCTGCAGATGGACTGTAAATCCCCATAAGAATAATATAGCAGCATTATAGAACGCTGTATTCACAGTCATGGCTCATATCTGTCCCCCCAGCGCTGTCTGCTCACAGTTACTACATCTACATCCTGTCTGCGTGACCACCTGTGTGCTCGGAAACAGAGTGCAGGGTTTGAGCACCATGGACAGGGCAGGACAGAGAGTTTCAGCACCATGGACAGGGTCAATAGAACGTGTTTGCACCATGAACAGAGTCAATAGAGTGTTTCAGCACCATGGACAGAGTCTGTAGAGTGTTTCAGCATCATGGACAGAGTCAATAGAGTGTTTTAGCACCATGTACAGAGTCTATAGAGTGTTTCAGCATCATGGACAGAGTCTATAGAGTGTTTCAGCATCATGGACAGAGTCTATAGAGAGTTTCAGCATCATGGACAGAGTCAATAGAGTGTTTTAGCACCATGTACAGAGTCCGTAAAATGTTTTAGCACCATTGACAGGACAGGACAGACTGTTTCAGCACCATGGACAGAGTCAATAGAGGGTTTTGCCCCTGTGGTCAGAGTTGGGCAGAGAGTTCAGCACCATGGACAGAGTCAATAGAGTGTTTCAGCATCATGGACAGAGTCAGTAAAGTGTTTTAGCATCATGGACAGGGCAGGACAGACTGTTTCAGCGCCACAGACAGAGTCGATAGAGTGTTTCAGCGCCATGGACAGAGTCAATAGAGTATTTCAGCATCATGGACATAATTAATAGATTGTTCTAGCACCATGGACAGAGTTAAAAGAGTGTTTCAGCACCATGGACAGAGTTTATAGAGTGTTTCACCACCATGGACAGAGTTGGACTGAGAGTTTCAGCACCATGGAGAGTGAACAGAAGATAATTTTTTATCTTTTTTTGACACTGTCACTGTTAATTCACATTTTAGTACATTTATGAAGGAAACAAAGGGGAGAGGTATTTATTGTAGCTCCTATAGAGGACTTTGATGTGTTGCAGTGAGTTAATAATCACGTTATAGCCCCTTCCGCAGGTTGCCAAAGATCCCCTAATTTGTCGTTACTTTGGTCAATTTGGAGTTTGTTTTCATCAGGGGTTGTGGGGATGGAATTGCATAGAATCTCTCCCACATGCCTGTACATCACAGTGAGTCTCAGTTAGCTTGAAGAGTAGTTAAAAGTCAAAAGTTTAAAGGTAAGCAGAGCTGTGGACGGGTTTCGACCTTGCTGTTCCTGCTGCCACTCACAACACCATTCCTCTCCTCTGTACTGGCTGACTCATTCCACCTTAAATATCCTCTGCCAGCCTGCAGAGCAGAGGACAAGCAGCCACAAATGCCAGCAGCACTATTATGAGAACGACACTGGATCCAATCTGGCAGGAAGCTAATGGAGGATAAGAGCGACACACAGAGAAAGTGATGGCAATGATGATGACGATGGAGGAAGAGTGGAGTTCACTTTCTGAGATGAACATGAGTCAGCCTTCTAGATTTCTTCTACATATTTTAGGTGGAATGTTGACTGTTTTTTTAACAGGCCTTTAATTTCAATGGGCTTTTTTTTTTTACGTTTTCGAATATTCTTATAAAACCACAACATGTAGGCCTCTGTATGGGATATGTCTATGTTTGTCGAAACATGCTGCAACAACAGGCTTTGCAAAAAAGGCTAGGCATTAAATTGAGATGGGCTTCTATTTGAAGTATTCTAACATTCTCATAAAACGGAACATGTAAGCCTCTAATGAAGACATGCATTTATTTGTCAAAATATTGAGCATCACCAAGCTTGGGAGAGAGACTAGGCCTTCATTTGGGATGGGCTTTTATTGGAAGGTTTTTGATCCTCTTATAAAAACAGGACATTTAAGCCTGTAATTCAAGCATGCCTTTATTTTTCAAAGCATGCAGCGTAGCTGGACTTGTAAAAACAGCTGGACCTTTCATATCAGTGGACTTTTATTTAAAAAAGATATCTGATAGTCTTATAAAAACACAACATTTAGGCCCCTATATGAGATATGTCTTTTGTTTGTCAAAACATCTAGCAAAACCAGGCTTGCAAAAGAGGCTGGGCCTTAAATTGAGATGGGCTTCTATTTAAAGTTTTCTTTATTAAACAGTACATTTAGGCCTTTAAAGAAGACATCGAGACATTGAGTATCACCAGGCTTGGGGGAGAAACTAGGCCTTAATTTGGGGTGGGCTTTTATTGGAAGGTTTTTGGATCTTCTGTTGAAAACAGGACATTTAAGCCTGTAATTCAAACATGTCTTTATTTTTCAAAGCATGCAGCTGGACCTTTCATTTCAGTGGACTTTTATTTAAAAATATATTCTTATAAAAACACAACATTTAGGCCTCTATATGAGATATGTCTTTGTTTGTCAAAACATGCAGCCAAACCAGGCTTGCAAAAGAGGCTGGGCCTTAAATCAGATGGGCCTCTGTTGAAAGTTTTCTGGTCTTTTTTATTTAACAGTACATTTAGTCCTCTAAAGAAGAAATACATGTATTTGTCAAAATGTTTAGCATCACCAGGCTTGGGAGAGAGACCGGGCCTTAATTTGCAAAGGGCTTTAATTGAAAGTTTTCTGATATTCTTATAAAAACACAACATTTAGGCATTTACAAGAGATGTGTCTTTGTTTGTCAAAACATGCAGCAAAACCAGGCTTGCAAAAGAGGCTGGGCCTTAAATTGAGATGGGCCTCTATTTAAAGTTTTCTTTATTTAACAGTACATTTAGGCCTCTAAAGAAGACATGCATGTATTTGTCAAAATGTTAAGTATCACCAGGCTTGGGAGAGAGACTAGGCCTTAATTTTGGGTGGGCTTTTATTGGAAGTTCTTTTGTCTTCTTATAAAAACAGGATATTTAAGGCTTTAGCCAAAGAATGTCTTTATTTGTCAAAAATGCAGCAACACCAGGCTGCAAAAGAGGCTGGCCCTTGAACTGGGGTAGGCATCTATTCAGAGTTTTCTGGTCTTTTCGAATGAAACAGTACATTTAAGCCTCTAAAGAAGACATGAGTTTATTTGTCAAAATGCTGAGTATCACCAGGCTTGGTAGAGAGACTAGGCCTTAATTTCGGGTGGGCTTTTATTGGAAGTTCTTTGGTGCTCTTGTAAAAACAGGACATTTAAGTGTCTTTTGTGACTCAGTAAGTGGTAGATTTTTTGAGAGATGTTGATTCAGCAGCATTTCTGAACACAGGGAGTCATAGAAACAGACTCAGCACTAAGCTCTCCCTCCTGATTAAATTTAACAGAGAAAAACACATAAAATGACTCGACTCAGACCGTCTCAGCCAACAGAAGGTCTTTATGTTTCTCAAGGGGAAATTATTTTGTCTCTTTCCCTTTCTTCATGTTGAACTAATAAGGAAAAGAGATTTGGGGATCTCTCCATTACATACTGAGTTTCTGTGGATAACTACAGCGTCAGCACCTATTTGTTTTGCTGGGAGATGTCTGACTGGGATATGAGCCAAAAGAATAAAGCAAAAGTATGTTTCACATCCTTACATCATTATTAAAGAGAGGAATTAGGAGCTGACGTCATGCACATACAAAGAACTAGTAGTTCTTGTTAGTACTGTCATAGCTCCACTTTTCCCTTTGCTTTAGTTTAAGTCTCTGCTCACATTAGGAGGTTATTTAAAATTTTATTCTATTAAGATCAAAGAAAAACTGAAAACTCTGCAAAGATGGTGGTGAAAAGGAAAAACAAGACAGCATGCTGAATTTTGGCCTCATGAATGCAGAAGGTGACTGGAGCATACTAAATTTTTATAGTGCATCATTTATTCTGCTCATTACATACTCAATTATATCAGAACTTCTTCTAATTGGAGGTTAATTTGTGCATTAAGGAGCTGATGGATGGTGATGTGACAGATGACAGTGACTGACAGCCGGCAGGATGAGTTTAATGAGCTGATCATCTTCTAGAGACAAACAGAGGAGAAAAGAGGAGAGAGGAGGACTGGGACAGAGAGATAACAAGAAGAAACAAAGGAGGGAGGGCTGCGTGGGCAGAGGAGAGAGGACAGGATTAGTCATCATGTGGAGTTTGGACGGAGGAGGCGGCGGCTGGATGGAGAATCTCTCCTCCATTCTATGTTTAGCCGCTCCTCACTCCCCTTCGTTTAATGGAGATTCCCTCCCTGATGGCTGCTGCGTTGTCATCGCTTTGTTTGTCGTCATGTAGTCGATATTCCGTCTGAGATCTTATAGATTTCAGGTGAAAGAGAAAAGATGGATGGAGTTGAGCCTGAGGCTTTAGAGGAGGCTGTAGTATTGGAGAATGTCTCAGGAAACTTCGTTAGGGATGCTCTGGTTTCATCATGTCAGAATCTTATTATTTTTGAAGGATTCTATCCATTTTTATTTCCATTTAATCACCATCTGCAGTCTGTTAGTTTTGCAGGGACAGGAGGAATGGTGACGCCACTGTGCTCTCATATTCAGGACTGAAATAAAAACATGTTCAGCATTATTTTTCTACTTTACCCCAGTTATATATCATGTCAACATACTCCTGCCTTAATGAAAGGGTTAGCGCTAATTGATCCCCTTTCTATTTGACCCTCCAAGTCAACCGTGTGCACCAATGAGCATAAAGAGCCACGACATCTCCCCTTACCAAGCATATTGATCCCACAACACCTCAGGGAGTCTGAATGGTCATCTCTGTCTCCTCAGGGCCAACCCCTTCCATGCAGGCTCTCACCACCCACCATACCATCATTAAGACTTCCTTTTGTCTCATCTGCAAGCCCATCTGCTTTGCAAGGTTGGTTTTTGTGGTGAAATCTAACTCATGACGTCCAATGACCTGGATCTCTGGTCTCTTTAATCCAGATAGGGATGGTTCAGTACCATTTTTGTGAATGACACGCTCGCTCTTTCTCTTGTTTCAAACACTGCTGGAGATCATCAGTGTAAGCAGTGGTGTGAGACTACTCTAGACCGTTAAAGATAAAGGAGTTTAGCCGTAGTGGAGCCGTGAACATGGTGTGCTTGTTCTCTCTGTTCTGCAGGAAGAAGTGCTTTATCTTTATGAATAATGCACATCAGCATTATATAAACCCTTTAATGAAAAACCAAACGCAAACAGGCGTAAATAAACAGAAGACAGTGGCCGCTTCGCATCTGCTGCTGTTTACTGCCTCACAGATTAAGACCTGGAAAAGGTCAACTGTAACACACACACACACTCAGGTATGTATATGCACCACTAAGCAACACAAAAAGAAGAGCAGTGCTGCTGGCGGACTCACTCTGTCTCTAAATATGACCTGAGAGCTGCTTTATGTCCATGTTGGCTCAAAGATTGATGTTGCCGTGCAAGGTTGACATTTCCGGCTTTTGTCAGAGACGTTTCTTCATACGTGTGAAGTGTATTTGTGAGCATCCTGAACATGAATGCATTTATAAGGACACTGGTCGATATGCATCCATGCTGAATGCACATGAGGCTTGACCTAACTGCTAGGCCAGTGGTTCTCAACCTGGGGCTGGATCGGGGTCACGAGACCCTGAGAGGGGGTCGTCAGATGCCTTAAAAAACTAAGACTGTTTTTTAAATATGTTCAAATTGTAAAATTTAACCATTTCTACGAAAATATATGCATATAATTAGTTAAATGTTAAATAAAAACATGGTCATTTGGTGAGATATTTGCTGAAATCACAGTAATGTGTAAAAACCCATAAAAAGTAAGTCTGCACTCAGGCTTGGGCCCCTAATAAAACAGAGAATGGGCCCTCCTAGTGATGATATCAATGGTGCTACTGGTGCTAGCATCCTGGCTAACAGAAAAGAGTAAAACTATTATTGGGTTCTAACATTGAAAGCATTTATTTGTGCCACTTTTTAACAACTTTTTCTGCCTAATTTCACCACTATTATTTGCCACATATCATCAATTTTGCGCAATTTGCACCAATTGTTGCCTCTTTTTACCTATTTTTGCAACTTAACACCATTTCTCCACATTTTGACCTGTTTTCATCACTTTTTGCCAACAATTTTAACCATTCATGATGCATTTTTGCTACTTATTTCCATATCTTTAACTTCTAAGCCATTTTGGCACTTTTCCATCACTATTACTGCCTGTTTTTGCCATTTCTAAACCATTTTTGCCACTTACCTCCAGTTGTGTCATCTGTTGATTATTGCTACTTTCAGCTCATTTCTACAAGTTCTACACAGATTTTGCCACAGTTTAACGAGTTTTAATCACCTATTTCCACCAATTTTTGCAACTTTTAAAACATTTTTTACTTTAAACCAATTTCTGCTACTTTTAATCCCATTTTATTTACGTTTCGTTTTTGCCATTTCTAAACCATGTTTTTCCACTTTCCTCCAGTTGTGTCATCTGTTGATCCATTATTGCTACTTTCAGCTCATTTCTACAACTTTTTCACCAATTTTGCCACGTTTTAACGAGTTTTCATCACCTATTTCCAACCATTTTTGCCACTTTTGAAACTTTTTTGCTACTTAAAACCATTTTTTGCCACTTTTTCATTCCATTTCATTTCCTTTTCTGTCCATGGTTTTCACTTCTAAGCCATTTTTGGCACTTTTAACCCCTTCCACCACTATTTTTGCCTGTTTTTGCCATGTCTAAACCACGTTTTGCCACTTTCCTCCAGTTGTGTCATCTGTTGACCCATTATTGCTACTTTCAGCTCATTTCTACAACTTTTACACCAATTTTGCCACATTTTAACGAGTTTTCATCACCTATTTCCAACCATTTTTGCCACTTTTGAAACTTTTTTGCTACTTAAAACCATTTTTTGCCACTTTTTCATTCCATTTCATTTCCTTTTCTGTCCATGGTTTTCACTTTTAAGCCATTTTTGGCACTTTTAACCCCTTCCACCACTATTTTTGCCTGTTTTTGCCATGTCTAAACCACATTTTGCCACTTTCCTCCAGTTGTGTCATCTGTTGACCCATTATTGCTACTTTCAGCTCATTTCTACAACTTTTACACCAATTTTGCCACATTTTATCGAGTTTTCATCATCTATTTCCACCAATTTTTGCCACTGTTGAAACATTTTTGCCACTTAACACCCATCTTTGCCACTTTTTAATTCCATTTTATTTCCTTTTCTGTCCATGTCTTTCACTTTTAAGCCATTTTTGGCACTTTTAACCCTTTCCACCACTATTTCTGCCTGTTTTTGCCATTTCCAAACCATTATTGCTACTTTCAGCTCATTTCTACAACTTTTACACCAATTTTGCCACAGTTTAACGAGTTTTCCACCAATTTTTGCCACTTTTGAAACATTTTTGCTACTTAAAACCCATTTTGCCACTTTTTAATCCCATTTCATTTCCTTTTCTGTCCATGTCTTTCCCTTTTAAGCCATTTTTGAACCTTTTAACCCTTTCCCATCAGTATTTCTGACTGTTTTGCCACTTTTAGTTTCCTCTGTTCACTCATTTCTGCCAATTTCACCCCCTTATTCCACTTTTAACATCCATTTTTGCCCTTTTTAACCAAATTTCACTATATGTTCTTCCCAGTTTTGCCAGTTTAACCCATTTCCTCCCTTTAGAAGGCTATATACTACAGCAAAAATGAATACAAAAAGATGTGTTGCTTTGATAAGAGTGGTTATTATTCAGGTAAAAGATAGAATATGGATATCACAGCTTAACTTTGCAATGGACTGTGATTTTGCTGGCCTACATGAGCCCCCAGTTTTGCTGGACCCCATAAAGCTCCCCCTTCATGGACAGTCTTGTCTGCACATGTCTATTGAATGTTCATGGCTGTGTTCAACCCCCTTTAGGTGCAGTGTGGGTCGCAGTCTCTGGCACCTTCATTTTGGGGGTCATAGGCTTAAAAGTTTGAGAACCCCTGGTTTAGAGGAGTGGGCTTTTACCTGCTGCTTCTTTCAGACTAAATTTCTCTCTGTCTTTTTGTGTCTGCAGGTTGTTTGTTTGAAAAGAAGCTCTGTCCAAGAGATCAGCTGTGCAACGATGGTAAGTTTCTCATCTTCATATTTCTGTTTTAGAGTTTACATTCTGTTCTTTAGTACCTTACCTGCTGCTGCAGGAAGGTTGAAAACGTGTTTCATTCCCGTTGAGCTGACCCTTTCCACACTTTCCGTACACTGCTGGTTATTTATTTCACTCATAAAACAAAGTGAAATCTTCTCACATATCTCGGTCTGTCAGGCTGACGTGGACACTTCCCTCCCGGTGGGAAGCTCATATTTACAGTGCCCTGAGTGCAGTGTGTTGAGAATAGTAAATCGAGCGATAGTGAGCAATCCCAGCAGGCTCTAGCTGCAGCGGCGCGCTTCAGAAAGCTGTGACGTTCTCCCTGTCCATCAAACAGTCAGAGCTGAACGTTCGTCACGGCTGAGCCTGCATTAACAGACTCTCTATGGTCCCTTAGTGTGTTTTTAGCATCCTGTTCAAACACAGTTAGGATGTCATTACAAGAGCGTGCATGAATGTGAGCGTGCACAAGCTCGTATGAATGAGCGCGTGCAGATGTGCAAGTGTCTAAGCGTGCAGATGTGTGTCTCAGCTGCATTATTGATGGCAGGTTGTTTCCGCCTCAAGGATGTTTTGTCCCTCGTTCCAGAGTCGGGAACATTCAGGGAACATCAGCAGCATTTTTCTCACGACGTGTCTGATAGTGCTTTCAGGAAGTGCTTTCATTGAGCATGAGTGAGAAAAAGCAGGCTGAGTAACAGGTTGCATTTTGTTTTTGCATTCCTAAGACATGTTTAGTCTGTTTGAATCTACAGTTCCAAATTATCATGCAAATGATATTTTTCTCTGTTTTCCTAAACAATCGATGCAAATGACAGTCAGTATTATTTTCAAGTCATCAACTTAGAGCATAATTCAGATTTTATTTTGCATTAGGAGGTCATATTTACTGAAATCAAAGCAATTTCAATCAAAAACATCTTCTTCACAATTCTTGCATCCATTGAACTTGAGAGTTTTTGGAGAGTGTCTCTAGAATTTCTTTGCCGGATGTCAGAATATCATCCCAGAGCTGCTGTTTTGATGTGAACTGCCTCCCACCCTCATAGATCTTTAGCTTGAGGATGCTTCAAAGGTTCTCAGTAGGGTTGAGGTCAGGGGAGGATGGGGGCCACACCATGAGTTTCTCTCCTTTTATGCCCATAGCAGCCAATGACACAGAGGTATTCTTTGCAGCATGAGATGGTGCATTGTCATTCATGAAGATATTTTTGCTACAGAAGGCATGGTTCTTCTTCTTGTACCATGGAAGAAAGTTGTCAGTCAGAAACTCTATATACTTTGCTGAGGTCATTTTCACACCTTCAGGGACCCTAAAGGGGCCACCCAGCTCTCTCCCCATGATTCCAGCCAAAACATGACTCCACCATCTCCTTGCTGACATCACAGCTTTGTTTGGACATGGTGGCCATCCACCAACCATCCACTACTCCTCCATCTAGACCATCCAGGGTTGCACAGCACTGATCAGTCAACAACTGTTTCTGCTTCTGAGCATTGGTTAGGGGTGGCTGAATAGTAGGTTTATGCATGACTGCAAGCCTCTGGAGGATCCTACACCTTGACGCTCGTGGGACTCCAGAGGCACCAGCAGCTTCAAATACCTGTTTGCTGCTTTGTAATCGCATTTTAGCATCTGCTCTCATAATATGATGAATATGTCCAACAGAAACCTTCCTCATTAGGCCTTTATCTGCACGAACTCGTCTGTCCTCTGAATCAGCCACAAATTTCTTCACAGTATGATGATCACGCTTAAGTTTTCCTGAAATATCTAATGTTTTCATACCTTGACAATGGCATTGCACTACAGTAATTGAGGCTTTTTGGCAGCAGGCAGATCATTTTTATTTCCCATATTGATGAAACCTGTGGCCTGCTTAATAATGTGGAACGTCCTTCTTAAGTAGTTTTCCTTTAATTGGGCTCACCTGGCAAAATAATTATCACAGGTGTCTGAGATTGATTTCAGTTATCCAAAGAGCCCTGAGACACAATACCATCCATGATTTTAACCAAAAAAAAAATGAATGTTTATAACACTAAAATCCAATTTGCATAATAATGTGGAACATGGTGTAAAGCTAGTGAATGCATTCAGTCAAAAAAACCTAGCCTAGCCTAGTTTGTGTCTTAAAACATCTGTTATCTTTGATATGAAGGTTGAGTAAATAAATAACCTGCAGACCACTTCAATCCATCAGTATTTCATCCAAACAAACTCAAACCTGCAGCCTGAACTTCTCCATCTCTGTGTGTTTACTCTCTGTCGTCACTGGAGCGTAAGTGTGTGTGCGCGCTGAGAGTGAGTGTGTGAAAAATGATTGGTTTCTCGATGAGATTCGTCACATGGGCATGAAAGGTGGAGAGGCCGCGAGGTAAGAGATGGGGAGTGAAAGAAACCGAGAGAAAAAGAGCCGGAGTGCAACGTAAACAAGGTCTCCCTCCGTCACCGCTCTCTGCCAATCGCAGCCTGTCCCGGCCGTCTCTATGACAACAGTGACATCACTTGCCTGACGACCGTGTGTCTCCCTCATGAGTGTATGTGCGCTTGTGTTTGATGAAGGATGGAGGGAGGCGGAGGTGATGACTCACCGAGGCCCACGCACGCTCATGCAAACACACTCTGCCATGTGTGGAGGATTGGTGTGGATGTTAGTGCTCTTTAGCCTGTTTTATTATTGAATTCAGAGGCTGAGCTGTCCAAGTGTTTGCAAGTGTAGTCCATGCATTTGGTCATTGATTAGACTGTCCATGTGTGCTTGAATGTTTATGCATGTGGCCTGTTAAAGTTGCACATATTCAGCTGTGTGTAAATAAACAGCTAAGAGGAGAATCAGACATTTTCTTGGTGAAGTCACAGTAAAACTGGATGTTCTTATTGAAATGTTTTGTGTATTTGTGGGTCAGGTCTGACTCAGATCTCTGCAGCACTTTCAGTCTTTGAACTGGTTTGCTGAGGACAGGTCGTTTGTGTCCACCTGCATCGAGTCGATGCTAAGCTGCTTTGGGCTCTCATGGGGTTTAAAGGATCAGTTCACCCAATTTATAAGAACCTTACCCACCTTTTTGCTTGCATCCTTTTCAAACAAAATGTTAAACCGAAGGAGGTCAAGATTTAGACGGAAAACACCCAAACTGTCAAGGCAGTCTCTCTCTGTCTTATCCTACAACCTAAATACTGACGTGATGATATTACCAGCTGATATCGGCCCACTGATGATGCGTTATTTCCTTAAAACATGATAAACAACATTAAAAGATATATGCATGGACAGAATTTTGATACCCTTCCGTTAAAGAAAGAAAACCCCACAATGGTGACTGAAATAACTTTCTTTCAGTCATTACCCGGAGTTCATCACCTGGGTATATCGAAAGCTTTTTCTTTTGGCTCGGCTCCCTCTCCACCATGACAGTACAGTAAAGCCCCTGCAAAACTGCTGATGCTGCACCAATCCGCCTGTCGATCTCATGGTCCATCACACCCTCACTCGTAAACAAGACGCCAAGGTACTTGAAGTCCTTCACTTGGGGCAGAGACTCACCCCCCACCTGGAGTGTGCAACCACTGTTTTCCAGCAGAGGACCATGGCCTCACTCTTGAAGGTGCTTATTCCCGCACTAGCCGTCTGCTGGAGGACGCCAGCCGAATAGATTGGCCACAAAAAAATTTTTGAGGCTAGGGTTAGGTAGACAAAAAATCCTGATACCCAGTCATTTTACTGCTTTCATCAATACCACTGACTTTTTCTGCCTTTTGTTGCCCATCCCTACTTTTTTGAGACATTTTGCTGCCATCAAATTCAAAATGAGATAATATTCTTCATGAAATAGTGAAATGTCTCGGTCTCAACGTCTGATATTTATGTTCTACTGTGAATAAAATATGTTTTTATTTAAATTTTTCACAGCGTCCCAACTTTTTTGCAACTTGGGTTGAACTTGCATGCATATTAGTTTTTTAGCTCCTTAATCGGACAAATATGCAGCCCTCCAGTCCATGTGGTGACCAAGTAGCAACCTCAGATGTTAAAAAAATGAGGCCAATCTGGTCGCAGGTGGCCTAGTGGTTAAAGGCGCACCCCATGTACGTGGGTGGCCCGGGTTCAAATCCGGCCTGAGGCCCTTTACCACATGTCTCACCCCCACCCTCGTCCCTGTTTCCATTTCTATCCACTGTCCTCATCTATCAAATGAAGGCACAAAATTGCCAAAAAATAAATCCTTAAACAAAAAAAAAAAAAAAAAAAAAAAAAAGGAGGCCAATCCTGCACACCACGGTTTCAGTAATGAAAAACCTCATCATCAAATAATCTTGTCTTGTGTTTTGTGAAGCATCATACTAATCCCTTTTATTATAAAGTTGCAGAAACAGAAGGGGAAAATAACTAGCTGCTGCTGTGAAACTAAGCTAAAACAGCGAGTCCTGCTTCAGTCCTGCAGGATAATGTCTCTGATGTCAGGCAGAGCCTGTTTGAGATCTCAGCTTATGAATGAGCACATGCTGCTAAACTGCTATCTGCTGTGATATAATCAAACCTTGTTGTGTCTTTCTCTGCAGACGGTTTGTTCGGGCAGTGCCAGGCCCCCCATCAGGCCCCGGTCCAGTACCAGGTTTCCATACCTGTTCTGCATAAGCTGCAGGAGGTCCTCAAAGACCTGATGGTTCAAGGTCAGGCTTTAACTTCTGCTCACCAACAGGGACAAAATCAGCAAGGATTGCAATAACGTCTTATATTTCTGTCTCAGGTCTGACCTGGCGGGACGACATCACTCAGGCTATCATTGGCCGAGAGCTAAGCCACGTTCCCACAGTCGGCTCCTCCTCCAAATTTCATGAGAGGTCGCCTAAGCAGTAAGAATAAATACATGCAAAAGCACAACGTACAGGTAAATGCTGCTCTGCTTTTGAAGTGATAAGAATGTCTTCCTCTGCAGGTTTTTAAGACAGTCAGGTCCCAGTCAGAGGAGGGTTCAGGAGCCCGAGGATTCAGCTGACCCTGAGATGATGCAGCAGTTTGTGGACTACATGATCATGGACCCGTCCCGATCGTCCGTGCACATGCAGACGCCACTACTGGATCCTTACACCTACCACAAGGTAGAAAAAAAGTGCACAACAACATTTTGGGTGCTGCAGCTGTAAAGAATGCAGAATATGAACTAACAATTTATCCACAAATGTAGATTTATCAAGACCAGACCAGAACAAAACTAGAGAAAAGAACTGATACTGCATTTGCTGCAGCCTTTAAAATGGGATGTACCCCCATGTCTGTTTTTAAATGCATTTCTGAGTTATTCTGCCCCCTAGTGGTCTTTAAAACATGTATCTGTTGTCCTTACAGCAGCAGTACGGCTACCAGGAGGAAGAGGAGCGCTCCCTCAACTCTCTGGATGATAATTCAGCCTTCCCCATCCTCAGCTCCCCCCCTCGCTCCCGATCCCGAGGAGACCCTTTAGAAAGAGACCGGCAGCTCCTCCAGGACCTGGTTTCCTACTACCTCACCTCCCCTTCCTCCTCTTCCTCATCTTCCTCCTCCTCTTCTTCCTCGCCTGTGCAGTCACTCTCCCGTCAAAGAGGGGCCTTGGCAGCAGCAGCAGCGTCAGCAGGATTTCCCTCTTCTTTGTCCTCGTCATCTTCCTCTTCTTCATCCTCCTTCTTCCCTGAACTGGACTTCCCCCTGGACTACGGTGAGGACTTCGTTTCCCAGGTGTCTCAGCTCAGCAAGCAACAGCAGCAAGAGCAGGCAGAGAAGAAGGCGCAGGATGACTATGACGCTCTGTCAGGACTGGATGGTGAGAGAAGGAATAAACATGTGGATGAAAGATAAGAAATGAGGTTTCATGCATTTATGTGCAAAATCTTGCAGATAAAAAAATCTACCTAGCAACAGGAGCATGTGTTGCATGCCTACTATAAAATCTGAGTTGGTTTTAGTCCAGGTAACTGAGATTAAAAAGGGACTTTTGCATGTTTAGATTAAATCCTTTTTGCACAACCTGTTGCAACAACCCAAACACATGCCGTCCACATCACGCAGTCTGCCCCCCAAATCGATTTTGATTACCGATAAATTCTAAACTTTCTGATAAAAGGACAAAATCTGCTTTAAAGACATGAAAACAGAAACATGTCTCTTATAAACTTACACTACAAGTATATGATTGGTTTATTTAGTATTTTGATTTGATAAAAGAATTGTTTTCAATTTCTTTTTTTTATTTAAAGGAAATTTCCTTTATTTATGTTTATTCCTATTTATTTTTACATTTTTATTCAAATATTATTTTTTTATTTGTATTTATTTTTTATTTTATTCAATTGTTTTTTTTTTTTCATTTGTATGTTTTTTTTATTTTTTCATTTTTATTCCTGCTCTTTTCATTTGTATTTACTTGTGTTTTGGTTTTTCAATTTTTATTCAAAATTTTTCAAGTGTATAATTTGTATTTATTTTTCTATTTTGATTTATTTTGATATGATTTTTTTATTTCATCAAAAAAATTAATCGAGGGGTGCAGGTGGCAGAATGGATAAGGCACGCGCCCCATGTACGCAGGCGGCCCGGATTCAATTTCGGCCTGAGGCCCTTCCCCGCATGTCTCTCCCCACTCTCTTCCCTGTTTCCAACTCTATCCACTGTCCTCTCCTCTGTCAAATGAAGGCACAAAATGCCCAAAAATAAACCTTTAAAAAAAAAATTAATCAATTTCTTAAATTGATTATTTCTTTTATTTCATTTTTTTATTTAATTTGTATTTATTAATTAATTTATTAAAATTCTCTACTATTTTTTTAAAATTTCTTTAGTATTTAGTTCTTTTCAGAACTTTTAATTTGCTGTAGGTGTTTCTATAAAACTTTTTTAAACGCATTACTAAATCCACTAGTAAAAAAAAATACGCAAGAAAAACAAGTAACTATCATGATCACTGTGCGGGAAAAATTGGCTTATTTATTGAATTTGATTTGTGTGTTTATTTCATTAAATTGACTATTTCAAATTGCACTTTTAAACATACACACCCCTCCAGAAGTATGTGGACAGTGAGGCCAATTCCTTCATTATTGCTGTAGACTGAAAACACTTGGGTGTGACATCAGAAGATGCCATCAGTAAAGCTATCATTTAAGTTGTGTATCAGATCCAGATGCAAAAACCTGGAAATAAAAGATGACATGTTTATCTCTTGTATTTTCATCTTTTGATGTCAAACCCTAATGTTTTCAGTCTACAGCAAAATAAAAGAACTGGCCTCACTACTTCTGGAGGGGAGTGTAAAAGTAGTTTTAATAAATGATCATTGAAGTATCAGTAACTACAGTGGTTAAACTGTGAATATCCAAGAATAGTGGATAATCTCCTTTGGCATTGACAGGCAGATTAATGTGGCCCTCTTGGTAACCAGAGTTGCCCGTCCCTGTACTAGAGTATAATCCATTCATAAATATAAATGTTTGATTATCTTGTGTGTTTTTGCAGAGCGCTCCCTGCAGAGACTGGCTCTGCTGCTTGATCACTACGGCCTCGACGTGAAGGATTTGTCCCCGGAGCAGAGAGACAAACTACCAGCCGCTCTGAAGCAGCTGCAGCTCGACAGCTCCTACGGATACAAAGAAACCAAAGGTGGGCTTCACTCTGAGAAAAGATCTTTGTATTTTTACACATTTGAGCCTAAAATAAACTACAGATTGCACATCTGAGTGATGCAGCTTGGACATGTTTGTGTTTTTATTAACTCCTAAATGTACGGCAGCTGTCTCAGTCATTACTGGATCTTTAGATGCTCAGCTGTGGTCTGCAGAATTGTGTCCAAATGTTTATATCTTTAATGTTGTTTGATTAATGATCATATTGTGTTTGTGTTTTATTAGATAAATATGGAAACAATGCTGAAAAAGGAAAGAAGGTTGGTTTTATTTTCTAAATGCAAATTTCATCTCTTTGTATTAGATCGCATGATTGCCTTCAGATAGGCTCAGATTTTCTAAAGTAACACGTGTAAAGGCCCCGTTTAAACTGAGATATTTTTATTCTTTAGGTGTCAGAGGGGTCCATGGCATATAAGACCGCCGCCCCAGAAGCTCCGCTCTCTGCTGCCAAACTCCCAAAACCAGAAGAAGCCCAGAAAGATTCTCCTCCTCCTGCAGCGGCCAAACAAGACAAAGCGGCAGCCAAAGCAGATGAATACGGATACATCGTCACCAATCAGAGGTTAATACCTTCATTTCCTGTTCCTGTTTCAACCAATCACATGACTTCCTGTGTGTGAGTGAGTGTGGCGTCCAGTTTTATGTTTTTGTGTTTTTTTGTTTCTTTTAATAAGTGTTCAGGCGGACAAAGGTCTGAGGGAGTTCTTAAAAATTCAGTATTTCAATTCAGACACAAGGGGGCGCTCAAGTGTAGGGCAGCAGGGAATCATGGGAGTGACATTTCCAAGTGGAGCACAGACATGCTGCTCAGCTCTGCCCGCTAATATTTTATTATATATAATTATATCAATGTGACAGTGAACTATTGCTTTGGTTTAAATGGATGGGTTTCACAGAAGGATGGAGAAAAGCTGTTAAAACTACCACCTGCTTTGTCCACTAGCAAAATTTGCTTGCGTAGCACAAGGCAAAATCCTAACCCGACACGCCAGATGGATGTGTTTCACACATCCATCTGGGAAACCTTCGATATACGGTGTTTGGGAAAGGGCAGGGGCTTTGAAAAAAACACTCAGAGTGTGATTGGATGAACGTTCTGTCTGTCACATCTTTACGGGCCAGTCAGAGCAACAAAACACATGACGTTGTCACTGCTGCGGAGGAATAAACTCCATAGAGAACTGCATAACGCAAACCATGGCGACTGTAGACATGTAAGTACTTGACTTTTGTCGTTTTATTAAAGAAAACAACTCACTGCTGTTCTTTGTTCTTCTTTTAACGAAGAAATGTTGTCAAGTTCTGATAAAACTGGCGCTTTGGCAGCATCCACGCTAATCTCTTTGTCCATAATTGCACCGGCCTCTTGTTGCTGCTTGCTTACGTCATGACTCTGCCGCACCCAAAAGTCTTGCCCCTTGTTGCTGATTGGTCCTGTCACTTTCTAACCGGGCCCAAACGGTTCAGACGGGAGCTTTGCAAGATGGATTCACCAGTGAGAAACGCAGAAACGGCGTATCCATCTGCTTTGCAAGGTTAGCAAAATCCAGCAAGGCATTACCACTTTCAACTGCTTTTTTCCCCTCATTGTTAAACTCATCCATGAAACAAAAACAGCAAGTTAACTATTTAATAAATGAACCTTATGGCAGGGATTCCCAACGTGGGTCTGTCCCCCCTAGAGGAGGCCTGAAGTGGCGACATGGGAGGCTAATTTAAGCTGGTGTAATTTCTTAGTTTTTTTCTCAGAAGTTTCCCCGCACTATTCAATGCTCAAACTCTAAAATAGAGGCATTAAAGTCCGAAGATACTCTCAAAATAACGTAATTTACTAACTGATCTGCAACATTGGTGCCAAACTGAACACTGTTTGGACCAATCAGCATCATTTCAAGAGAATGAGGCGGTAGCCAAGGGCGGGGTTTACTCGTACTTGAAGATTTAGCGTTAGCATAGCGTCAATTTTACAAGCACTTTTCGTGATGTTAAAGATGTTTTTGCTTTCCTGGCAACCTTTTTTGGCATGAGTTTGTGAGAGGTACGATGTGGTTGTTAGCTGTTGTGTGAGTGCTTGTGTACAATGGCTGCTAGTGGAGTGATTAGCTCGGACTTAGCCATGGCGGTAGTTTTGTCAGAACTGGACCACATTTCTTCATTAAAAGGCAGAAAGCAACACTGAAAGCTTGTCATGACAGAAAAGATGTTGTTCCTCTCCGGGTCTGCTTTGCTTTGAGTTTGCGATTGTTACAGGTGGGGTTTGCCGGCATATCCGACAGCTGCTGCCGCGTAGCTGCTAGCTTGGATGTAGCTGTAGGAAAGCGGCAGTTTAATTTGAATTGGACCACATTTCTTTTAAAAACAAGAGCATAGAGCCAATCGAAAGCTTTTCCTGGCAGAGAAGATGTTGACCAAGGAGCTCCACAATTAGCAATCTACAGAAGTGGTAGTCTGCCGGTTCAAGAGTATTTTGTCTTGTTGCTCTGATTGGTCATGAGTGTGACAGATAGAACTTTCCTCCAATCACCTTCTGAGAATTTTTGAAAAGTCCTGCCCTTCCTTAACTCTTTCTATCGGAGCTTTCCCAGATGAATGTGAAATATATCCATGCAGTAGACAAATAAATGAGTCTATCTGGCATGTCAGGTTGAAAACAAAAGGAAGTACAGCAGAAAAATGGAAATTAAAAGTGAAATCCAGCAGGAAATTAAATAAGACAAAAACTGCTTCATGCAATCGTCTGACAAAAATATAATTCACCCAGAGAGCTGAGCATGAATCAGCCCTGACGCAAAAACTCTGTGGGCGACTCCTTTATTATCTAACATTGAAGCAGAATAAAACTCTGTGAGTAAACTGGGAAGAAGATTATTAAACTGTATTATTTAAGATGAAGGCAGGTGGTAGCTCTGGCCTTCAGGGGGAATGTAGGGCATACTTTGTGCATATTTGTGAATTTGTGTGCAGCCTCTTCTACATTCAGCCACCACCTACAGTAGCAAAGACTTTGCTGCAATTATGAGTCATTTTTCCACAGGTTAAAAAAAAAAAATTACAGATGAAATACCTTTACCTCTGTTTTTGGGCTAAACTGTCACTTAGATGTTGAACAACGGCAAAAAGAACAAACAAGAGAACACGTAGATGTTTGAAAGGAAAGGAAAGACGTCAGGAATGAAATTAGGAAAGAGAGACAGAAACACCATAGCAGTTGAGTTGTTTGTGTTCATGTTTGTCTGTGTGTGAATGTGTGCGTTTTGTCACCACAGCCCCCTCAGTCTGAACGACGGGGTTCGACTTTTGGAGAGTCTGTCGGAGAGGAGCGGCCTCTCCCCTGCCGCCGTCATCAACGTCAGGTAGGAGCGAGGACGCTGGCGGTCTGGCCATGATAGCGTCTGATACATGCTGCCTCTGAACCCACCTGTCATATACAATACCTGACTACTGACCAAAAAAAAAAGAAACCCAGAGATATTGTTCCCATAAATCCTGCACACTTCGTGACTTTGTCTGTGTCTGTGTTCTCTTTTGCTGCAGCGTGGTTGGACCTTCCATCACCTTCAGGATCAGACCGAACTCCAAGAACCTGACAGCTGGAGAAGTGGCCAATAAAGCAGGTAAACATGGTTTCTATTATATCATGGTACTCCGGATACTCTCATCCGAAGTGCTGCAGAGGTTTTTGCATGAATGGTGCTGTCATTATGGGATGTTTTATTCCTGTAGTCGCAGAGAAGAACTACCTGGAGTCTGAGACTGGTCTGAAGGTGCTGCAAAGTGGCGTCGGAGAGGTGGGTGTCACAACTTTTGACTTCCAGAAAGGTTCAGTTCCTCATTTTCAAAGTGAAGTCCTGCTAAGTAGACTAAGTAAATACGTGGAGGAGCAGACTGTAATCATGTAAGATTTGATGCAATCAGAAGTTTCACCTAAGAGTTACAGTGACTTCCTGTTCAATGGCATGATAACATTTCTAGCCAATAAACAAATGCCCCAATTGTGTCACTTCCTGTTGCCAGTAGGGGTGCTACATTAAAATGATGAAATTAACCTTTGAATATGTAGAGGGACAGGCCTTGATCCTACAAGTGAAATCTGAAGGCAATCAGATGTTTGGTACGAGAGTTGCACATACTTCCTGTCAAAGTGGCAAGCTATTGAAATATTCGCCATCGCCAGTGAGACATCCTTCAAGGAAGCATGTCTGTGTTGTGGTCGGATATTGAGGCCTTTCTGTCAAAATCAGAGCTCAACAGGTGGAGCACAATAAGAGGAATGAACCATTTGTGCCACTTCCTGTTGCCAGTAGGGGGCGCCACTATGAGATATTTGAATCCTGGCAGGTTCAGTGTGATACAGCTGGATTGTGGACTTCCTGTTGGGATATGCCTATGGCTTTAAGAGGCTTTTTTGTAGGTCTGGTGATGACCCATATGCAGACCAAATATCATAAGCCCAGGATGAATGGTGTGCAGGGGCTGAGTATTTTAAGGGAAAATTTTAAAAAATCAAAGGCTGATATGTTGAATTGCCAGAAGGGGGCGCTGTGACAAAGTAATGATACTGATGTATGAATGTATTCAGGATCAGTGTGTGAAGTTTGGTGATGCTTGAAAACTCACAGCTCACACAGCTTTAGATCTCAAGGTTGTCTAGTATGGGCAAAAAAAAAAAATGGAGTCAATCGACCAAAATTCCTCGCGCTAGTTCATTAAAATATGAAATTTATGAATCGCCTCAAAACGCCAAAATTTGACCTTTATTTGTTTGAAGTGCACTTCCTGTACATTTAATGGAAAGGCCTCAAGAGACTTTTCTTTCTTCTGCATCCATGTACCAATTTTCATGCACTAAGCTCTTACCCAGTCCCCTATCTCAGCCCCTCTGCCTTGTGGACTTGCAAAATTCCACCAAAATTTCTACTGAGGGACAATTTTCTTTAAAGTCTGGAACGTTTTTGAGCATGTTGAAGCCCCCAGGTTAGCGATTCATCTGCCAGAAAAATGTCGCCGATCCTGGGTCGGTGCTCGGGCTGTATTTTAATTGCGGAAAGCGTCATTCAAAACGGTGTGAAA
Organism: Cheilinus undulatus; assembly: GCF_018320785.1. NCBI lineage: Eukaryota > Metazoa > Chordata > Actinopteri > Labriformes > Labridae > Cheilinus > Cheilinus undulatus. The sequence goes on along the minus strand of NC_054888.1, from coordinate 20,746,808 downwards.
CGATCTTTTATTTTGAAAGGCGTCACCGGAAGTGGACTGTATCACGCTCGATCGAACTTGACAATACTAAATAGTTTTGGACCATATGCAAGAAACAGGGCGAGGAGGAAGCATGGCATCGTGTGTTTGGTGAGTGAACATTAGCGTCTGATTTCACGAAGAATTAATTAATACCGGAATTATCGGGACGAATTAAAGAACTTTTTAATCACGTTTAAAAAAACAGCCGGATAAAATAACAAAACGACATTACTGTGCTAAAGCTATTTGCGTATTTACTTCTCTTTCTTTACATTTAAAATTAGGTTTCTATCGTCAGTTATGGTCTTATTGCATTTACCTTCATTTAGTTTAGGAAAATAAAAGCGTGAAGCTCATATTTAGTTTAATATTACAGTCTAGAATTCTCTTAAAACTATTCCTATTGCCGGTTCCCATTTATTATATCGGTTTAACGTTTGATATTTATTATTTCCCTGCAAAAATAAATATTAAATGAAGTTGCATTACTTGGGTTGTAAGTTGTGGAAATTGTATTCCAAACATACTCATTAAATTCTACTTCCTGTTTGAATAAATGACAATACAACAATAGATCTTGACTTTCCTGCACCATTAAAAATTTCTGCCTCTAGAATTTCTGAGGAAATTGTCCAGAATGTCCATTGAATTTTAAGCTTGAAATGTTGGAATTTTATGTATTTTCATGGACATTTTATGCGTATGTTTGAATATTTTGCAGAATTTCAATGCAATATTTGCTTTGAAATTTTCAGGCATTGTCAAGTTAAATTAGGAAATGTGTTTTTAATTTCTGGGGATTTGTTTTGAATATTTTTAGGGACTTTGCTTTACAATCTATAGATATTTTATTGATGTTATCAGACATTTCTGTTAGATTTTTGTACATTTTGATGGGGAATTTGAGGAGGGGTGTGCCCTTTGAAATTCAAAGAATCTTCATGGATATTCCAGGGAAGTATTTTGGATATTAAAGGGTAATTGTCCTCTTTTTTTGAAGAATTTTGGAGAATGTATTTGTAAATTTTGGGAAATTTATATTTTATGTTTTAGAGGGAATTTGCTTTGAAATCATGGGAAAATTGCATGAAAATTTTCAGGAGTTTACATGGACTTTTTGGGGCTTGTTAAGGCTATATGACAAAGTTTGATTGAAGCATTAAAAGAATATTTGAAGAACTTGTGGGGTACCTTTTATGGGATACTTTAAAAATGAAATTTTAAGTAAACATGCCAAAACATGCTCAAAAATGACCCAGAGCTGTATTTTCTGCAGAAACAGAACCTTCAGGAGATTTATGGACATCACTTTTGGTCAAAACTAAATCCTATACAGAGAAAATGCTGAGCTTCTAAACTTATCAGCTTCTAATAATCACAAATGAGTGGGAGGAACTAAAATGCTTTCAGGGGGTTAGGGTTATTTGTTTAAAATTACTAAAGTATTGTAGTATTTACGATGTAAGGTGGATAATTCCATTATATTTGGGCATTATTATGATAAATGGTGTTGTTATTCTGAAGTATGCATATGGGCAGCTAAAGTTGGTGTATGAGATCAAATCAGAGTCATAGATATTTAAACTTGTAAAAAGATTTTGCACCTTTAAAAAATGCATACAGTTTTCTTTGCATATTGGAAGAAATTGCAAAGAAAACTGTAACTGCAGAAATAATTTGTAAAACAATTTCGTACTTGTAAAAACATTTTGTTTATCTATGGAAAAAAATATATAGTTGTACAGTTATTTTTTGCAAAAAGTACAGATTTGCATGTGCAAAAAAATGTGCAAATCTGAACTGTATGCACAAAATTTTACAGCTCCACATTTTTTTCTAAACATGCACACAGTACCATTTTTGTTGCATATGCACAAACTATTTCTGCAGCTACATTTTTTGCAAACCTTAACTTTGTGCACAAAACATTTTAGATACAAAATCTTTTTGCAAGTTTAAAATATTTGTGACCCCAATATCCATTTGTGCATGCATGAGTCCTGCTTCATTCAACAGTCTTAATTGGCTTTTTTGTTTTGTATTTTTGTCTTCGAATAATGAGCAGAGATTAATGAACCGTCTTTGCAGCGTCTTGTAGTAACATAAATTAAAGACAGAAGAAGAAAACCTGAGCTGTGATGAAATTTGAAGAGTTAACTGCTTTCATTCATTTTCTCCTTTCACTCTGGAACCTGCTGGGCTCTTTTATACGAGCAGGTGAAGTCCCCTCTCTCCAACCCCCATCCGAGCTTTAATGTCTTTGAGATAACTGCACACAATGGGCGCAGAGCCTCACATTCCTGAGGCCCAGAGAGAGCCAGGAGGTCTGAGAGGTCAAGAGAGACAATTCACCCAGGGAGAGGAGGAGGGAGATTTGAAGAAATGGGGGAGAAAGTTCAAGAATGAGAGAAACTTGGTAGTGTTAAGGAATAAAGTCGGGAGGAGGCAAATTTCTACACGTTGCTAATATTGTGCAAAAACACAAGAAATTACCCCATATACTGAGATTGTGAAAACCAGCTCTAATGTGACTGTGTGATAATCCAGTGCAGTGGAGATCTGATGCTCTTCTTCCTCTCCTGCTGCAGAGCAATGATGGGAAAGCCTTGCCCCTGGCCACCAAAGTCCAGCCTGGCTCCCTCTGGGTTTTTGCCACGCTGGTGGCTATGGCGTGCATTGGCAGCATCCTGGTAGCGGGCATGACCATCGCCTGCCTGCGTCACCATGCCCACCGGCTGGCTGCAAAGAAGCTTGGACTGGGACCGGAGGGGGGCAGCTTCAGCCACCAGGAGTACCAGGTGAACTGAAACATCTACACGTACATGTAAACTAAATAAAAATGAGTGAAATCTATCACACAAACACATGCATACCTGGCTCACCAGGACCTCTGTCGCAAGCACATGGCCTCCAAAGGCGCCTTTGGACGCCTGGAAGCTGCCGCCCTTGGCGCCGTGGGAGGATCGAGCGGTGCAGGAGGTGCTGGCGTCGGAGGAGGAGCAGCAGGAGCAGCAGGAGGAGGGGGAGCAGACTCCAGGGTGAGCAGCGTGTCATCCCAGTTTAGTGACGGAGCCCAGCCCAGCCCGAGCTCCCACAGCAGCACGCCGTCGTGGTGCGAGGAGCCGGCGCAGGCCAACATGGACATCTCCACGGGTCACATGATCCTGGTCAGTGTGAGGGTTATGTCACCCTTTTTTAACATTTCAATCAGATGCAGCTAAGAACCATCAGTGTAAATTTTAAGACTCTGTAATATCATTAGATCTTATTTGTTTGTCTTAGGCGTACATGGAGGACCATCTAAGGAACAAGGACCGTCTGATGAAGGAGTGGGAGGCTCTGTGCTCCTACCAGGCAGAGCCCAGCGCCGTGTCCGTGGCCCAGAGCGACACCAATGCCAAGAAGAACCGCTGCCCTGACTCTGTACCCTGTGAGTCCCTACAGATCAACCTGACTGTTTATGCTGCAGAATACTCATGAAAAAGCTGTGAATTAGAGCTAAAGTTGGCCAGATGATGTTGAAGCTTCCTAAGGGGACATAGGGGTAAAATGTTGATTCTGAGGGGTTAAATGTCACTCTTGTCCTTTAGATGACCACTCGAGGGTGAAGCTGAAGGCAGAGATTAACCCTTCACGCTCTGACTACATCAATGCCAGCACCATAGTAAGTCTTTCATGGTTTCAACCCTGTAACAGATGGCATGTATGTACAAGGCTCTTACAGCTACATCACCAAATTTAAGAAGTTAAATCACCTTTCAATTTTACTTTTTGCTCTTATTTTGGCAGTTATAATGAGATGATGATATCTGACAAAGATGTTTTGTTTTTTTTAATGAATTTTGTGTTGACAAATTTTTGTCTCTGTTGACAAAAAACTGACAGTCCTCCCCCTGGAGCCCTTTTTGGTCCCATTGACCACCATTAAAACCACTTTTTTTCATATTACTTCCATTGCAAGACAGAAATATGAAATTCAGACAATTCCTCTATCTGCTGTCTCCCTGTCAATCAGAGGCAAAAAAAAAATTCACACACACCAAATTACCACTAGATGTTGCCATTTTTCCACGTTTACAGAGAGGCATTATGGGAGATAATTACCTTGTTTGAAGTGAGATGTAACAGACTGTAGGCCATGAGAATAAAATATTTCAACAGTGCATGTTGCAGGCACAGCTACAGAAGAGCATTAGGGCCACTGAAAAAAAAATTGGACGCAATTATTTGTTATTATCCTTGTGAAAAAAGTCAGAATTCGGAGATTAAAGTCAGAATTCTGACTTTAATCTCCGAATTCTGACTATTTTCACTAGTAAAAATATAATAATTGGGTCTCAAATATTTTTTCAGTGGCCTTAATCCTCTTCCCTACAAAACACACACTGAAATCTGTGTTGAAAAAAATGTAGTGATGAAAAAACAAGAAAAATAGTGTTTTTGTATCTCATAGCCATGATATAAAGATCAGAAATTTGAGGATGTTAGGAATGCATCCTGGAATTAGGCATCAGAGTTGTAGTTTCTAGTGTTTTTCATCTGATTCCCACATTTCTTATCACATGGTATTTCCAGTAGGTTACTTTATATGGTGCAAAGTGTTACTTTCATGGTTACAGAGATTTAGAGGGGTATAAGTCAAGTTTACTCATTTGAAAATTATGTTTTTGCATTCCTTGACCTTTGCAAAAAGTTTGGGAACCAAGGAGCAGCCAGCCTCAGTTTGTTCATGCAGGTCCACCTGCAGTTACAAGTTTATCCAGGGACATAATTGCACATTTCTACCTGTTTATTTATTTGTTTATTTAATTTGGATCCCCATTAGCTGTACCCTGGAGCACAGCTAGTCTCCCTGGGGTCCAGGCTGAAAACAGACATTTACAGGCATATCATATATACATTTAACTTTACAAGAAAGCAGCACAGTCTGTGCAAACCATCACATATAGGAAAGCGAATTAAAATCGAAGTTCATAGGAATCCAGAAACTTAAAATGTCCATTGAAATTATACAATAATTTCTGTCAAAGATAAAACAAATGTCACCCACAAAACATTAATACCAAGGTTAGGTTAAGAGAACTACAATCACTCTGTCTATGGCTAATGTCCTACAAATATGATATGCCAAAGTGTTTTTAATACGACCTTCCAAAATAATTTTTTGTGTTAAATTAGTCAGTAATAGAGGTAAGGAATTCCATGCCTTCATTGCTCTGTACTCTACTGTACGTTTTAGGAAGTTAGTGTTTCCTTTTGGTAGTGAAAACTGTTGATTTGTCGCCTGTCTAGTGTTGTATCTATACAATTCTAAATTCAATAGGTGTTTTAAATTGCAAAAGTTTCCATGTTGCCAGTAGTAATGAAGCAGTCATCTTGTCCTCCACCTTTAGCCAGCCCAGACTTCGGTGCATGCTGTTGATATTAGTGTCATATGGACATTGTAGAGCCAGGCGTGCTGCCTTGTTTTGTATCAGCTGCAGTCTACTTAAATCTTTTTTGTCACATTCGACCATATTAGTTGACAATAGTCCAGCTGTGAGAGAACAAGAGTATTCAGTACAAGTTCAGTTAATTCAGGGGTGAGAAATTTTCTGCTTCTCCTTACTACAGCCAAGGACCTTCCCATTTTACTGACAATAGATTCTATATGTTTTGACCAGGATAATTTGTTGTCTAAGGTAACACCCAAGAGTTTAATTTCCTTTACTTGCTCTATAGGTGAATTATTGATGCAGAGTTTAAGCTCTGGCTCTTGCCTCAGAGAATGATTAGACCCGAAAACTATGCTTTTTGTCTTGGATGTATTCAGTATAAGCTTGTTTTCTTGAATCCATTTTCCTATGATATTTAATTCCTTGTTCAAGGTGGTGGTCAAATCAGTAGGTGTAGTTGTTGATGTATATACTGTAATATCATCTGCGTACATTATTGATTTAGCATCTGATAGAACAAAAGGTAAATTATTTGTGTAAATAGAATAGAGCAGAGGGCTTAGGCAGCTACCTTGGGGAAGGCCACATTCTAAGGAGATATTGTCTGAAAAACTACCATTAAAGAAAACTCTTTGGGATCTATTTGTCAGATAGCTTTCCATCCAACTTACTGCTGATAGTCTAAATCCGTAACCCTCTAACTTCCTTAGAAGAAGCTTGTGATTGATCACATCAAAAGCAGCTGTAAAATCTAATAAGATTTCTCCACATATCTTTTTGTTGTCTACCTCTTTGTACCAATCGTCTGTCATTTGCGTGAGAGCTGTGCACGTAGAGTGTCCTTTTCTATAGGCATGCTGAGAATCTGTGATCATATTATTTTCTGAAAAGTATTCCTGTATTTGATCAGATACTGCCTTCTCCAGGATCTGACTTAGAGCTGATAGCAAGCTTATGGGCCGACTGTTAGGACCGTTAAGTGTTTCTTTTCTGTTTTTTGGCAGTGGCATGATTTTTGCTTCCTTCCAGAGCTGTGGAAAGATTTTGTTTTTCAAACTAGCATTCAATATATGACAAATAGGGTACAAAATGTAATTTTTTGACAACCTGATCAGTTTACCGTCTACATTGTCCATACCTGGTTGTTTGTCTGTGCAAGTTAACTTTATGAGTTTATCAATAGTTTCCACTTTTATTTCACTGAATTCAAAATGGCATAACTTTTCCTTCATGATTTTACTTATGTTTAGAGTGGACAGGTTATTTTCAGGTTTTCAGGTGGACAGGTTTTACCTGTCTGCAAACAAAAAAATTAAAAAGCTGAAATCAGTGTCATTTCAGAGTTCAAAAAGGTGTGCCTTTTAGGGCAGCAGGACGGAAAAGTGTGAGTTTGCTAACCATTGACATATCCCAGACTGATAATCTCCACACGTTGCATTCATCGAAAAGAAAATAGTTAATTTTTTTCTTTTAAAAAATTGTCTCATGTAAATAAACTGGCATTTAAAAGGTTAATATTATAAAAAAGAATTCACATTTGCCATACATAATGAGGACTGGAGGTAATGACACAAAAAACAACAACAAAAACATTTTTTTCAAGTTTAATATTTAAAAAAAATCCAGTGACTTAAAGGGGCTTTAAGGGGAAAAGTGTGAATTTATTTTTAAGTGGGGGCCTGAAGGTTAAAAGAAAAGTTTTTGCATTAGGTTAGAGTCCCTGACTGACTTTTTCCCCATGTTTTCAGATCGAGCATGACCCCCGAATGCCAGCCTACATCGCCACCCAGGGCCCACTGTCACACACCATCTCTGACTTCTGGCAGGTCCGTGAGACGAATAGTCTTATTTTCAACATGTGTAATCTCCAAATATGTAAATCAAAGTTAGACAAAAAAGGAGATATCGATAACTAAACATTTGCCATGAAAGAATTTCTTTCCATAATTTATAAAACATGAATATGTAAAACTAGAATGATGAAAGTCTGTTGTGTGTGGTTGTAGATGGTTTGGGAGAATGGCTGCACTGTGATCGTGATGATGTCGGCTCTGGTGGAGGACGGAGAGAAACAGTGCGACCGCTACTGGCCTGACGAGGGCTCGTCCCTCTACCACATCTACGAGGTGAGAGCAAAGCGTCTGTGTTTATGTGTTTGAAGGAGAGCGGAAAGTGAGCCCTCTAATAGCTCTGCTTTTCACCCTCAGGTTAACTTGGTGTCTGAACACATCTGGTGTAACGACTTCCTTGTGCGGAGCTTCTACCTGAAGAACGTGCAGACTCAGGAGACCCGGACCCTCACTCAGTTCCACTTCCTCAGCTGGCCGGCTCAGGGCATCCCCACCTCCACACGCCCCCTGCTTGACTTCCGCAGGTACTGCTACCTCCTGGATACAGTTGCTATCAAAATTATTCAACCCCCTTTGCAAATGAAAGGGAAAGTTTACAGACTTCCAGCTTTTTGCAATGAATAAATCAGACTAAAGCAATTCAGCACAACTAATACCCACTTGAAGCATTTGTTTTTGTTGAGCTATTTAAACTCCTTTTGTTTGATTTGTTCATTTCAAGCAGCTGAAAGTCTTCAAATGTTAAGGGGAAAAAAAGAGTAATACTTCTTTCATATATGACCTTTAACTTACCAAACCATCTTATGCCTTTGGTGTAAGATGTGTTTGAAACCCATCAGTTCAGCCAGTGTACAACAACATGAGTTTGTCATTCATTACAAACTACACATCAGCCTAAGGTGGAAAGAAAACAGGAGCTCAGCTAAAGGTAGGCCTCCATGAGGAGAGGATAAACAACAGCACCCTCTAGTGGGTCTTAGAGGCACATCACACAATGGAAAAAAAGGAAATAAATATCATAAACATCAGCAGGGGCCTAAAACGTCACAGTTCTTTACAGCATAAAGAATAAGTACATAATCATAATAAAACCGTACAAATTATACAAACCAATATAAACAGGAAGTCTGAAAAAGCCTCTTGTAATTTTCAAAAGTGTCCAAAATTTACAAAAGAACTAGTAAAACTGGCACTGACAAATCACACCATCATAAAATCCCTTACATTCTTGTCTTTCCTCCCTTCTCCCTCCCCCCTCTGCGATGGAGGTCAGCGGGGCCATGGCTTTAATGTGAACATATCTGTCTGTGTCATTCTTGTGGTTTGCAGCTAGTAGTCTGGGTCCAGTTGCATAGTCACAAAAATGATCATGGACTGATGTGGCTGCAGCAGGAGGTCCATCGCCGAAAAACTCTCCCCTTCTTAACCCCCTATCTGTCCGTCTATCTATCCACACATTAGGCATAAAATATAGATTTTTGCAGCACATTAATCTGCACAATTCCTTATATTTATTTATTTAGCCTTAACTTACAGAGATCATTCTTCATTGTTCATTTTTCTTCTCATTTTGTCTCTTTAGGAAAGTGAATAAGTGCTACCGAGGACGATCCTGCCCAATCATTGTGCACTGCAGGTACCTGAACAAAATTACGATGAAAAGAACTTGAAACATGAACTTCATTGCACCATTTATATCACTATCTTAAGTTAAAGATTAAAGGTTTTTTATATTGTTTCCACAGTGACGGTACAGGCCGGACTGGGACTTATATCCTGATTGACATGGTTCTCAATCGCATGGCCAAAGGTGAGAGTTTTTAGTGTTGTAAACTCTTGTTAGATATGATTTTTTGTCTTCATCTATTTAGAAACATGGGAACAAAGACATGAGGACATTTTTAGCATTTCAGTCCTCTGAACACACACCAATTGTTAGCTACAGTTTCACAGAGGAGATTCCACAGACATCTCACAGAAACTGACATGACTTTTTGTGCAGTTTTTAACTTGGTATATGATGTTTTACATGACCAATTTTGAAACGACATGCTATAACATGACGTTTTGTGCAATTTTTATTAAAGTGAAATATGTTTTTCATGACTAATTTTGCAAAGACGTGCTATAACATGCCTTTTTTTGCAAAGTAGTTAATCAGTTTATCTTGATGTGTTTTTTAATGTCTTGAACATGTTTTTTTTCTTTTTGTTCCCCTGCAGGTGTGAAAGAGATTGACATCGCTGCCACTCTGGAGCACGTCAGAGACCAGCGACCCGGGATGGTTCGCACCAAGGTCACTATTACTGACCGCATGCAATACATTGTTTGCATTTGTCACAGCTGTGGGCCTTCAAACACTCTAGACAGAACAATAAAGGCATTACTTTACTTCATCCCTGCTGTTTTTTTTTTTTTTTTAAATTTCATAACCCCTGCTGTTACCTGTCACGAGACACCAGGGGGAAGACGCCCCCCCCTGGCCCAGGTACTGGCTGCACTGGGTTTCAAACCCTAGCCTCTCCTGTGCTGGGTCTTGGTGAGTGTACAGAACTAGTCCACTGCACCACCAGTACCTTTTACACTCAGTGATGTTCTCCTGGCGCATTTATCATCTTCATTTTGTATGTTGGACTTTAAAATTCACTGAGCTGCAGAGAGATATTTCCCTTCTCACTTTGAACTCAAGTATTTGCCAAGCCTCAGGAAGCCTTGAACCAGTAACCTCCTGATCACCAGACAGCCCTCTATCTCCCAAAGCCACAGAGGCAGTCAACTGGTGTTATGTCCGAAAGCATTTCCCTTCTTTGTTTTGAGACAAATCTTGAAAACTTACCGAGCCATGGAAAGATTTGAACTTACAATCTTAGAATTCCCAAGCAATCCTCTATCTCACTAGCCTACAGAGACAGACACTCATCATGGTCTTCCAAGGGTTTCCCCTTCTTTATTTGGGGTCAGATCTTGAAAATTGGCCAAGCCATGTTAAGATTTGAACCTGGAACCTTCAGACTCCCAGACAGACCTCTATCCCGCTTTGCCACAGAGGCAGACACCTGTACAAGCTCCCAAAGATCATCCCTTCTTTCTTTGGACTCAAATCTTGAAAACCAACCATGTGTCGTTAAGATTTGAACCCAGACCCGCCAGTTTCTCTGGTAGCCCTGTATGCCTCCAGGCTACAGGAAGAGTTACACGTGCAAGTCTATCTGAAGTTTTCACTACTTCAAAATTAACCAAGCTTGCCTGCATTGGGTTTGAACTGGGAACCTTTAGATTGCTAATCAGTTTTCTGTCACTTTCAGCTACAGGATCAGACACCTGCTCAAGTTTCTCCAAAGCTTTCAGTCCTTTATTTGGATGTTGGACTTTCATCATTACCAAATCTGCTAAGCCAGCAATAATGTGATTTCTATGTTTGTTTCAGGACCAGTTTGAATTCGCCCTGACAGCAGTCGCTGAAGAGGTCAACGCCATCCTGAAAGCTCTGCCCCAGTGAAACCAGTGCGACCCAGACCAGCCTCCTGTCTGCACCCCGCCTCTCCCACTCCTACCTTCCTCTGTGTTTTCTCTCTAAAGTGATGATGATGATGGTGATGAAGATTGACTTTGTGCTACCTGCCTGTTGATGGATCGATCTACCTTCAAACACACTGGTGACAATAAAGTCTAAAAGAGTTAAACTATGAGATGATTTAAGGCCAGGAAGGATTAACATGGTCTGGAATCGGTTTGGACATGGATATGATGCATTCAAGGACACTCAGATGTAAAGAAGTTTTGTTTAGAAGAGAGTTAAGGGATAGGAAATACTACTACTACTACCACTAAGACTGCTTCACTTTAAAGGGATATTTTGGTCTTTTTGAAGTTGGGTTATATAAGGTACTTGGCAATGGTAGGGGCATAAGCCACTAGTGATTTCAGTGAGTGTAGCCAAGTTCCTTATACAACCCAACTTAAAAAAACAGCAAAATATCCCTTTAGTCCACAGGCTATTTTGCTGTTTTTTTAAATGCTTTTTCTCTGACAATACAAACAACCCAGAAAATGTTTATCTTGCTCATATTTGGCATCACTTTTTTTAGCCCAACCTCAACTTTAAATAAAACTATTTTTAAACTTTAACTTACTGTGCTAGACATAGGACTTCCAAAATACACACAAAAAAAATCAAAAATGTTGCTTTGAATTGCTTTAAAAAAAAAAAATTCAAAATATGAATGATAAATTAGGATGAATACATTATTTTCCAGAGGGATGCAATCTTATGACCTGCCTCATGGATACTTTCCAAACGTTCATGTGTTTTACAACACATCTGACTGCCTGTGAACGCACCATAACGCCAGGAAAACCTGCCTTAATAGTGATTCTCTCATTGGAGTGACGCAGAGATTTCATTTATGCTCTTAAATGTGGATGTAGTGGATAAATTGTGATTTTGTTGGGACAGTGTGAGGTTTTTGTCTTATTAGGCTGCAAAATTGATTCTTTAAGATTCCAGGAAGTCTTAAATATTGGGTCAAGAAAGGTTGAAACCCCTGGTGGAGTATGAGATGTTCTGAGGGAAGGTTCTCGTTTCCACCTCCTGCTCGGCCTGTACCTTCCTGCTGTCTCACCTCAACAAACACCCGCAGAAAATACGACCCATGTCTGTCTCTCTCTGTGCCATTCAGATCACTTCATGTCCCTGGATGAATATATATTGTTGTTTACCTCATGCAAGTCAAAAAATGAATAAAAAAATACCTAAAAATATAAAAAAAGATATTCTATGAAAAGAAGACAAGCTATTTTGTATCTGTGAGACCTTAAATAAATCTTTTCGTGTTTAAGTGCTGCAATCACTCGTGTGACTTCTGTGACTGTTTTAGTCTTGCCTCCTGAAGTTGAAGATTTATGCAGAAAGAGTGAATAAAAAATACTCAGAACTTCAACGCCATACTCCAGTGAATACTAGTTCATATCAGCAGATCTGATAAGAATTGTTAATATTTAAATTTGAAAAATACGTCTGCTGATGCCTCTGGACACAGCATCAGTGATGTTCCTGGAATCACTGGGTGTTTCAGGTCACTCAACAGCATACACCCTCATCCAGGTGACCCAGCCGGGGCTGATCAGACCTCGGCTTGTGTCCAGATGGCTAGCTAGCTACCAAGGATCTCCTCTCTTGAGCCACAGCCATCTTGAGGCCTTCTCTGCCGCTTTGGTGGTACTGCGGATGGCTCTCCTCTTCCTCTCTCCCTCAATGCCCAAATCACTGAAGGCTCTGGCCAAAGAACGGGCCTCCCAGTGGAGGTGGGCTGCCAAACCCCTGCAACCCACCTCCACTGGGAGGCACCTCACTCTCCATCCAGCCTGTTGACAGTCGCTGACCAGTCCCGTGTATTTTGAGAGCTTCCCCTCCAAGGCAGTCTTCCCATGGGACCGTCAACTCCAGCAGCATGGCCTGCTTGGTGTTCTCAGACAACAACGATGTCTGGACACAGGGTAGTAGCAGCGACGTGGTTAACCCAGGGGAACTTCAGCTGCCGGTTTCTTGCGGAGATCAGGATGCCTGCAGGTGTTCTGGCTGCAGGGGCTGCCTGCTCCCCGGTTCTGACAAAAGCGATGGTTTTCTTGGAGAGACAGTACTGCTTTACCCACTCAAATCCTGTGCTGATGGCTTCAGCGATGGTCTCAAACAGTTTCTCTTCCACAACACACCAATATGGAACGATTGAGATGTATATGATAAAAAAGAAATCTTTCTATTTTAGAGAGTGGTTTGATCGATGAATTTGGTCTGTTTTACATTTAATAGGTGACACAGGTAATATTTTTGATTTCACAGAATTCAGTAATAAATACAACTTAAACTGCACCCAAAAAGAATATAATAATGTAGTTCATGCAATTTCACAAGGTCTTGTAACTACAATCAAAGGATATTTGTTTTATGACTCAACAGTTCCTCATCTGTACCCTGTTCATTTTTTTTCAGATGAAAAATGCAAAAAAAAAATTTAAGATCATTGCTCTCAAAAGAGTGTTTCCCTTCACCCTTAAAAAAGAAGTTTTTGTTTTTTGTTGAAATTTTCTATTCCACCTAAAGCCAAAGAAGTGCACTTCAAAAGAATTAATGAGATTTATCCATATAGAGATTTTATGCACCCTAAGTTTAATATTGATTCAAATGAATCAACATTCTGCAAAAATTGAACACCTTTTCTTTTCTTGTAATACTTCTGATTTATTTTGGAAAAAAGTTTCAGAAATGGATTTCTGATCATAATTTGCCTTTGTCAACATTAACATATAATGTTAAGATCTTGTGTACTTTTGGAGGAATCCAAGTTGGAATTTCTGTTTAATAACCTATTAATCCTTGCAGAACACTTTATCCATAAATGTAAGTTTATGAATGTTAATCCACACTTGCTGGTCTTTTTGGTCAAATCAAATAATGCACAATGCCTCTCTGAGCATGTTTCTTTTCTTTTGATCAGACCCCCTTTAATTGGCTTTCTGTGGTTGTTTTGGGGTTTTAATGTTGTTTGTTCATTATATTGTTCTGCTCAGTCTCTGAATGAAACACAGGACAATGACTATTTTTTTCTCTTTTATTTGTTTGCACAATTAAAACCAGAAGGTTAACACACTTAGCTCACTGGAATGTGCATTTAAACAGGAATGAGTCCGTTTTCATTTTGCAACCACAGAACTGTAGTATTACACTCATGGACTTTTGTGGAATCTTAAGTGAGCCATAGATGTTTCAGGAGCTCAGTACTCCTCTCCTTCATCCTCCTCCCCGATGCTGTCAGTGCCCACCTCCTCATAATCCTTCTCCAGAGCAGCCATGTCCTCTCTGGCCTCTGAGAACTCGCCCTCCTCCATCCCCTCTCCAACGTACCAGTGGACGAAGGCCCTCTTGGCGTACATCAGGTCAAACTTGTGGTCCAGTCGAGCCCAGGCCTCGGCGATGGCCGTGGTGTTGCTCAGCATGCACACGGCCCTCTGCACCTTGGCCAGGTCTCCTCCAGGAACCACAGTGGGGGGCTGGTAGTTGATGCCCACCTTGAAGCCTGTGGGACACCAGTCCACAAACTGGATGGTGCGCTTTGTTTTGATGGTGGCGATGGCCGAGTTGACATCTTTGGGCACCACATCTCCACGGTAGAGGAGGCAGCAAGCCATGTATTTGCCGTGGCGAGGGTCACATTTCACCATCTGATTGGCTGGCTCAAAGCAGGCGTTGGTGATGTCAGCAACTGACAGCTGCTCGTGATAGGCCTTCTCTGCAGAGATCACCGGGGCGTAGGTGGCCAGAGGGAAGTGGATACGGGGATAGGGCACCAGGTTGGTCTGGAACTCTGTCAGGTCCACATTCAGGGCACCGTCAAAGCGCAGCGAGGCGGTGATGGAGGAGACGATCTGTCCAATCAGCCTGTTCAGGTTGGTGTAGGTGGGACGCTCGATGTCCAGGTTCCTGCGGCAGATGTCGTAGATGGCCTCGTTGTCCACCATGAAGGCACAGTCGGAGTGCTCCAGGGTGGTGTGGGTGGTCAGGATGGAGTTGTAGGGCTCCACCACAGCGGTGGACACCTGGGGGGCCGGGTAGACGGCGAACTCCAGCTTGGACTTCTTACCATAGTCCACAGAGAGACGCTCCATCAGCAGAGAGGTGAAGCCAGAGCCGGTTCCTCCTCCAAAGGAGTGGAAGATGAGGAAACCTTGGAGCCCTGTGCACTGGTCAGCCTGGGAAAAAAAAAACGGTGAATAACATTTTTAGCAACATGGAGTCTGTGTGCATGCTTTTCTTTTTTATTTTAAGAAGCAACAGATTCCTAAAACAAAATATCAACTTTCAGGACATGACAAGTACTCAAGCTCACCAGTTTGCGTGTTCTGTCAAGAACAAGGTCAATGATCTCCTTTCCAACAGTGTAGTGGCCGCGGGCATAG
Source organism: Cheilinus undulatus (assembly GCF_018320785.1). Taxonomy (NCBI): domain Eukaryota; kingdom Metazoa; phylum Chordata; class Actinopteri; order Labriformes; family Labridae; genus Cheilinus; species Cheilinus undulatus. The sequence goes on along the minus strand of NC_054888.1, from coordinate 20,731,549 downwards.
TTGTTTGCTGCGTCCTCCTTGCCAGTGATCAGCTGTTCAGGGTGGAAGAGCTGTCGGTATGTTCCAGTACGCACTTCATCTAAGAGGAGAAGACGAGGCAGGCTCAGTGATGCTCCACTTCACACAGACTGAAACAATCCAAGCTAAAACATCTAATCCTATGCACTAGAGTTATTTGACTATTTAATCTAATAAGTCACTGATCATCAACTGGCGGCCCACGGGCCATATCAGGCCCCCCAAAGCTTCCTATCCAGCCCTCAGCAGATCATTAAATTCAGAAACGGCAGAAAAGAAGATGTGGTTTTATGGGTATCTGTTGGCTACAGCTGTTCAATCAAAATGAATAATTGAAATAGTTTTAGAATGACTTAATATTTAATCTGTTTTTACAAGAATGCCTTTGTCAGCCATTAATACATATCTAAAAACTGGTTTTTAAAAAATAGGTTGGAAATGTTGCAAAAATGGTCAGAAAAAGTGGTGAAACGGGGTAAGAGAGTGGCAAAAATGGGTGATGACTTTCAAAATGGGTTGTGGAGTGGCACAAAGGGACAAAAATTGACAGGTAAAGTGGTGAAAACAGTGGCAAAAATGGGTACAAGAGGAAAAAGGGGCAACACATATCAAAAATGGGCAAAAATGGTGGGAAAAAAGCAATGAAAAAGGGTTAAAAAGTGGCACAACAGATGAAAAGTTGCAACAAATTGTGGCACAAAGGGGATAAAACATGAAAGAAAATTGGTAAAAATAGGTAAAAGAATGAGAAAAATTTGGTTACATGGGCAAAAAGAAGTAAAAAGTATAAAAAATAAGTTAAAAGTGGCAAAATTATAGCAAACATAGCCTGGCAAAGTAGTGGAAAGGGGTTAAAAAGTGGCACACAGGGGCTATAATTGGCAGGAAATTGGCTAAAAGGGGGTTAAAGAGTGGCAAAATGGGCGAAAAGTGGCAAAAAAATATAGAAATGGGTTTAGAGTGGGAAAAAAGGTTGCAGAAATTAAATAACACAGTTAAAAGTGGTTAAAAATGGTAAAAAAAAATAGCCAACATTGTCCTTAAGGTTCTATTTTCTGGGTTTTCAGGGGTCCATTCTCTGGGATTTGAAAGGAAATACAACTACTAATACAATAATATGTTAATTAGGCAAAAATATTTTTTATTTCTGTTTATATGAAAGCCCTCAGAGTCTCTGCCAAGACTAAGTCTGGCCCTGGTGCGATGTACTTGATGACCCCGTCATAAGTCATTTATATGTCTGCAGTATTTCTTGCACACCACCAACATGGTTGCAGTGGTTCAGCTTTTTTTCTTACCGATGACTGTTGGCTCCAGATCGACAAAGATGGCTCTAGGAACGTGTTTCCCAGCTCCAGTCTCACTGAAAAAGGTGTTGAAGGAATCGTCTCCCCCTCCGATGGTCTTGTCGCTTGGCATCTGACCGTCAGGCTGGATGCCGTGCTCCAGGCAGTACAGCTCCCAGCATGCATTGCCCATCTGGGCTCCGGCCTGGCCAACATGCATAGAAATACACTCACGCTGTAGAGAGAGAAAAAATAATCAGTCTTTATCTTCAATTCTTCATTTTTTAATTACTGATGTGAATATGAAGTAAACTTAAGTCTGCAGGACACGGACTAGAACCTTTACATGCTCGCCATGGCATATCCAGGTTTGATTTGCAGTATCCATTTGTAATTTCACATATGGCGCAAAAAAAGTTGAGAAATTAATTCTTAGCCTTCTTTTTCCACATTTCTACCATTTTAATTGTCATGAAAACAGCAGTTGAGCTCAGGAGTTTTTAAAAGAAGTGATATTGTGATGCCTTTTCTTTCTTTAATACATGTTGGAAAGGAAAATACACTGTTTTATAAGATTAGTGTAAGAAACATTTGGATATTACAATCAAAATAAGGACATTTGGAATTAAAGTTTACTCTCCACTTAAAAAACATATGTACAAAACTGTTTTAGTACTCTAATTATTTCATAATGCACAATCACTGGGATAATATCAAGAACTCAATAACTGCACTGTAGTTTATAACATGTCTGACCTGATCCAAATTAAATCAGCATTTTATTTTACAGAGTATTTTTCAGTTACTCCGAGGGTAGATTAAACAGATATTGGGAGTTTCATGCCTGCATGAAAATGGTGACTGCTTGTAAAATTTTCACATGCCGAGATAGAAAACAGTGCTTTAAACACAAAATAAATTCTTATTTATCATGTTATGACATTGATGTAGGAGCCATTTATTTTTGGTTTGATATTTAGTTTGTTTATATTTGTTAGTAATTTTTTTAAGTTACTTTTGGCAGTTTTCTTCATTTAGAATATATATCTGACAGGATTTATTTCTAGCCATTTAGTAAGTTTAGTTTCTCATTATTAGTTGTTTAGTTTAGCTAGGTGGTTGGGTTATGCTTTAGGCACCTGAGGTGATACAAATATGCAGGTAGTTAGAGGACCAGCATGCACCAGGGTTGACCTATGATTTTTTTTTACTCTATGTAGTGGCTACTTGTCTGAAGAAAAAGGGAAAATTCAACTAAATTTAATAACTTAAGTCAAACCGATATTGATGCCAGTGGGGGTGCAATGCATTTAGGCAAAAAAAAGAGTCAATTCCAGAGATCTGTGATGTATTAATTGTATACATGCCTATTAAAAACTGAGTTTATTTCACTTTGCCTGCAGCTTTACAGCTCTCAAGTAACCGTAACATGACTCAGTATGTGACACTGCTGGCAAGATGACTCATGTTAATTCAGAAGGACAAAAATCCCCAGCCACTTTATTTAACAAAGTAATGCAACACTTAAAAATATATACCTATATTTAAAAGAAGAGGAATGCATTTACTCTACATGGTAACTTTATAGATTTAAACAAGACAAACCAGTAGAGGAGTAGTAAATGATTAAATTAAGTAATGCAACACATGAAATTGTTCATTTTTTCTGTTAAATATGTAAGAAGTCATACATTTGTATATTTTTCTGTATTGTTATGAAAAAATAAAGTCAAATAAACAAAAAACATAATCTCCTAAACTTTATTTTCGCCGACCAAAATCATCCACATGAGAATTAAACCTTCTGTCGGGTTAGACGGACTTTTTTCAGCCTCTGGTGAAACTTTCTGTTTCTAAGGCGGGCTTGCACAGCCGCGTGGTGGCTTCCTGCAGTCATGTGGGGGGAGGGGAGGGGGGGGGGGGGGTTGCGCATAACTTCAAACTGCGCAGGCGCAACCAGAGCTCTGTGAAAAAAGGTGACTCAAAAAACGCCAAAGAGGGACAGTCACAGGTTCTACCCCCAGCCTGCCCCCGCTACACTGAAAAATTCCTACCTCTGTGTAACGTTCACGGACAGGGCGTTGACTGATGGCGCCTCGTGGTTTGGCATGTCCCCCTGGGTTTTTAGAGTTTATTTATTCGGGACGGTCATTGAAAACACACGACCTCCAGATAACGGTTATAACTACAGAAAACGTTAAAACGGGTAAGAAGTTCGATGCTTTAGAGTTTGAGGGTTCATCACTGTTTTTCAGCCATTTTGTGCTAAACTGCGCCACAGACGTGATAACCTTCCAAATAACTTAAACAACGGTAGCAAAGCCCGAGAATCACATTAGAGTTAAATTAGAGGAACTACAGTAGTTCCTAAGTGACTTTAGACCCATTTATTTGCATACAGCGTATCAGAAGTCGATCTATTTCATGTAAAATGTTTCCATTTAAGAAAAACTTGTAAAATTGTCTATCTTAGCATATTGAATTATTTTTGCAGTGTTCAGCATTACTCACCATTTTGATATAGTTTCTCCTTCTCTCCGACGTCGATGAATCGGTTTCTGAAGGCAGCACTGACTGAGGAGGGGCCGCTGGGTTTATTTATACTTTTTCAGGTAGGCGGAGCTACGGCGGCCGTTTGAACGTCCTTTTGGCGGCAGCGAACGTTAACTGTACTGCTGCATTCAAGTACGGCTCGAAATATACGCTTCCAGCTCTACAGCTTCCTCATTCAGCCATTTAATTTTTTTAAAATGAACTTTATTGAATAACAGAGGAACAATGACCAAATCTAATAACTGTTCAGAACAAAATCCACCTCCCCAGAAGAAAATTACATTTGCAACTAGAACTATTATGTATTTGTGTGTCAAATTTTCCAGCTTGGGCAGTTCTAAGTTTTAATGGATTTGTTTAACAAGGAAATGTCTTTTCTGGGTGCCTTCCACAATGTGGGAAATTTAGCATGTCGACATTTGTGTATGTAAAATATGAATCAGCCATCAATACAACTAGGAACGTGAAACATGGCTCTCTTCCTTCTTGTGCATTCAGTGTAATCAGGAAATACAGAATTGCCTGGGCCCCTGAAAAACTAGAGACTGGGCCCTCTTGGAGTCATGGTTTATTGATGATACTAATGTATGTGTGTACTTTTCAAACCATTTTAGCCACATCTTTCTGCCACTAATATTCAATTTTTGGCCCCTATTAACCAATTTATGACAGTTTTACCTATTTTTGCCACTTTTAGACCATTTCTTGACACTTTTTTGCCACTTGTCAACCATTTTAGCCTCTTCTTTTAGCCCTATTAACCTACTTTTGCCAGTTTTAACCCCTTTTTGATGCATTTTACCCAAATTGACCACTTCTTCTTGCTACAATATCCAATTTTTGCCAGTTTTACTAATTTTATGCCACTTTTGGACCTATTTTTTTTAGCCTATTTGACACTTGTTACCTATTGTAGCCTCTTCTTTTTGTCCCTTTAAGCTACATTTGCTGCTCTCTGCCCAGTTTTATGACTTTCTTGCCAATTATAACCTCTTTTTGCCACTTTTTGTCACTTCTCAACCATTTTAAGCACTTTTTTTGGCACTTGTTACCTATTTATGCTGCTTTTTGCCCAATTTTACAATTTCTTTTTCCCTCTTTTTGACCCCTTTTTGACACTTTTTGTCACTTGTCACCAATTTTTCCCCTTTTTGCCCCTTGTAACCCTTTTTTGGCACTCTATGCCCAATTTGCCACTATGAACCCATCTTTGCCACTTCTTACACATTTTTGGTTCCTTTCCATAATTATTCTCTTTTTAATTAAAGTTATCATAGTTTCTTCTACTTCACTGCTACTACTACTATACTATTCATAACTTTTAAGTTACATTTTATATTTCTCATGTTGTATTTATTCATTGTCTTTAATGGCATGCTCTTGTTTACACTATTTTTTGTTTCTATATTTTTGTTGTATTTACTTATTGTCTCTAATAGCCTGCTCTGTTAACATCACTTTTGCTGCTGTAAATTCCCCCTAGTGGGACTAACAAAGGAATATCTTATCTTATCTCTTATCTTTATTTTCTGTCATCCTGACATTGGTGCAAATCTTGGCTTAGCTCTGAAGTCTGGCATTATGTTCTTTATCATGTAGTCCAGAGTGCCCATCCACATTGTAAACATTACCGATAAAAAGGTTATTCTGATTTAAGAAAAGGCTTTAAGTTAGCCTCATCTTTGCAGTTTGACCAGAGTAGCGCTGGGAGTTTGGTTCTTTTTTGTGATCTGGAACATTTGGCTTGGCTCACCAAGAGCCAACTCTTTTGGCTCTCAAACGGCTTTTCATTTGAATTCCAGTGTGGATTTATTTGACCTGCCAAGTTTAGCAACGTCTCAAACGTAATTGATATTTCTGTTGGTGTTTTACTCCAATTATGCTTAATTTTTCCGGTTAATGGAATTACACCATTATTTTTCATAATATCCTCTCCCCCAAAAATCAATCACATTAACACAGAGACACACACAAATTATATAAAATAATAAAACTGAAAGTAATAATGACACACAACGGATCTCAAATGGGATCTGAAACTTAAGGTTCATGTAAAAGAGCCAGTTCTTTGAACCGACTCGTTTATGAATGACCCATCACTAGACCAGGGTACGCTGACCAAGAACTAAGAAAAGCTATAAATCCTTTTTTTAATGTAGTTTCAACTAAAGAATGATATGGTTTTCCAAACAGACTTAATTTTAGTCTCCTTGTTTCCAAACAAGGGGTGTAGAAGGGGGACCTGAGGGGACCATACTACTCCAAAAAAGTTCACTCTGCATTCATTTATTCAATTAAAATATAAGAAAACACATCAATAAATTCAAGGTAAGGATCTAAAATGACTTCAAACTAAGCACTTAAAAAGACTAATGAAAATAAGGAGGATTATTTACACCTAACTTGGCCATGAACATGAATGCAATTAAAATATAATGAAAGTTTAAAGCAGTGTCACTGATAGCCACTCCTCATTTATTCATTAGGAAAGAAAACTGAACTGTGAAACCTCTTGCAGGAAATAATCCAGATCTAGTTCAGAGGTAGGCTGATTCATGAGAGGTCAATGTCCAGCAGTTATGAAAGAAGGAAGTGAGTGTAGTACGCATTGATTCAGGTGTGAAACCTGTCTCATTCTTAGAATAATAGCAGTAAGAAAGCAAAGTCTTCACTCCAAATGCTTTAGACAAAAAAATAATGATTGCAGGTCCTTCAGTGCTTTACGTTTGCTAATAAAATCTGATAAATGGAAAAATGTTCTACAATAAAAGACCTGCTTGTCATTGCAGTTTTAATATTCTTCTCCCTCTTCCTCTCCTTCATCCTCCTCCCCGATGCTGTCAGTGCCCACCTCCTCATAATCCTTCTCCAGAGCAGCCATGTCCTCTCTGGCCTCTGAGAACTCGCCCTCCTCCATCCCCTCTCCAACGTACCAGTGGACGAAGGCCCTCTTGGCGTACATCAGGTCAAACTTGTGGTCCAGTCGAGCCCAGGCCTCGGCGATGGCCGTGGTGTTGCTCAGCATGCACACGGCCCTCTGCACCTTGGCCAGGTCTCCTCCAGGAACCACAGTGGGGGGCTGGTAGTTGATGCCCACCTTGAAGCCTGTGGGACACCAGTCCACAAACTGGATGGTGCGCTTTGTTTTGATGGTGGCGATGGCCGAGTTGACATCTTTGGGCACCACATCTCCACGGAATAACAAGCAGCAGGCCATGTACTTGCCGTGGCGAGGGTCACATTTCACCATCTGATTGGCTGGCTCGAAGCAGGCGTTGGTGATCTCTGCCACTGACAGCTGCTCATGATAGGCCTTCTCTGCAGAGATCACAGGGGCATAGGTGGCCAGAGGGAAGTGGATACGGGGATAGGGCACCAGGTTGGTCTGGAACTCTGTCAGGTCCACATTCAGGGCACCGTCAAAGCGCAGCGAGGCGGTGATGGAGGAGACGATCTGTCCAATCAGCCTGTTCAGGTTGGTGTAGGTGGGACGCTCGATGTCCAGGTTCCTGCGGCAGATGTCGTAGATGGCCTCGTTGTCCACCATGAAGGCGCAGTCGGAGTGCTCCAGGGTGGTGTGGGTGGTCAGGATGGAGTTGTAGGGCTCCACCACAGCGGTGGACACCTGGGGGGCCGGGTAGATGGCGAACTCCAGCTTGGACTTCTTACCATAGTCCACAGAGAGGCGCTCCATCAGCAGAGAGGTGAAGCCAGAGCCGGTTCCCCCTCCAAAGGAGTGGAAGATGAGGAAACCTTGGAGCCCTGTGCACTGGTCAGCCTGAAGGAGAGGAAATCATCTTTTATCTAAAGCTGATGAAATAAAATCTTAAGTCCCTGTGAGTAAACTCACCAGTTTGCGAATCCTGTCAAGAACTAGGTCAATAGTCTCTTTTCCGATGGTGTAGTGTCCACGAGCGTAGTTGTTGGCTGCATCTTCCTTTCCAGTGATCAGCTGTTCAGGGTGGAAGAGCTGCCGATAGGTTCCTGTGCGGACCTCATCTAGAATCAGGAAAATCAAATGGAATCAGATATTTGGATTCCTACTTCATTGTCAATGACAGTCTCATGATCCTACCGATGACTGTTGGCTCCAGATCCACAAACACGGCTCTAGGAACGTGTTTCCCTGCTCCAGTCTCACTGAAGAAGGTGTTGAAGGAGTCGTCTCCTCCTCCGATGGTTTTGTCGCTGGGCATCTGGCCATCAGGTTGGATGCCGTGCTCCAGACAGTACAGCTCCCAGCATGCATTACCAATCTGAGCTCCAGCTTGGCCGACGTGGACAGAGATACACTCACGCTGCAAGAACAAGTGGTTCGGATGGTATAGGAAAAATATTTCACAAACCTCAGTAAGCTGGCTAAGCAGTTAAAAATTCAGCTGAACAACAGAATCAGATGATAATTGTTTTGCAGCCATAAAGTCAGACAGACAGTTTTCCTTATGTGCTTTACAGTAAAATTAGAATAATAAAGCCTTCCTCACCATGTTTCCGTCACTAGCAGTCCCTCGTCACCTGAAATGAGCGGCTGGGGATGTTGTGTCAAGTACAAGTGCAGGACGCTGCTTTATAGTGCCTCATCACTAGGCAACAACCCGGCATGTTGTGGTAACTGGAGGAGCTGGAGAGGCAAACGTCGTCTCTTTTGAAGAAAGTTGAGGAGGAAGGAGCTCAAAAATCAACTGGTATGCACCCCCGCACAGATCTAACTAAGGAGGGCCGTTGTTACACAAATGAGTAACCACCAACAAAGACCAGGGGACCGTGAAACATGACCCATGTCTGTTTGCCCTCTCCTCTAATTTCACGTCTTAGATTTGAGGTATGTTGGCTGTTGTTGTCCTGCACTGAGCAGGTACATGTTCAGACTTGTACGAGTGCTCTTTAACAGGCGGTCTTTTATCTGCTAACAGTCCTAAACTCTCAGTTTTCACAGAGGGAGGGGTTGTGCATGCAAAGATATACAACTGTAATGTAGAGGAGAGCGATGTTGACCAAAAATCATACCAGGTTGTTTTTCATACTTTGATTTGCACAAATACCCACCATGAAACGGAACTTCAGCAGAACAGATACCTCGCCCCGGATGTGGGAAACCACGACACCCCCCTGGAGCCAGACCTGGGGGGAGAGCTCACGGGCGAGTGTCTCCATAGGGCCTGGTTGAGTTCAACCTGAAGGAACTACATAGAGCCGCCCCCCTGTGGACCCACCACCTGCAGGGGCAGGCATGGTGGCTGGATGCAGTTTACACTAGGTGGCAGGGAAAGGCGTCGCTTGGCGTGCCAACCCCTGGTGGCGCAGACTAACTATTGGTACATGGAAGTCACCTCTCTGGTGGGAGCTGGTGCAGGAAGTCAGCAAAATCAAGGTCCACTCTTACCTGCATAATAACCACCCTTATCAAAGCAACACATATCTTTTTGTTATTTATTTGTGCATTCGTAAATCGCCTTCTCAAAGGAAGAAATGGGTTAAATGGGCAAAAATGGGAGCAAGAAATTGTGAAATTTGGTTAAAATTGATGTAAAAAGTGGTGAAATGGTGTTGAGAGTGGCAATAATTGGTCAACAGAGGTATCAACAGGTGTAAAGTGGCAAGAGTTGGTTTAGAAGTGGCAAAAACAGACAGAAATAATGATGAGAAGGGTTTAAAAGTGACAAAAATGGCTTAAAAGTGAACAAAATAGGCAGAAAAAAGGTGATATGGAATTGAAAAGTAGTAGAAATGTATTTAAAGTGGTAAAAATCGGTGGGTAAGTGATGAGAACTGGTTTAATGTTGGAAAATTGGTGTATAAACGAGGCAAAAATGGGCGCAAATTGCACAAAAATGGGGAAAAGTCGCAAATAGTGGCAAAAGTGTGTGAGAAAAGTGGTTAAAAAGTGGCAAAATAAATACTGTCAACATCAGAACCCGATAATCATTTGATATTTTTCTGCCCCATAATGTGGTAACTGGTAACAAGGATGCTAGCACCCATAGCACCACTGATATCATCAATAAATCACAACCGAGGAGCGCCCATTCTCTGGGATTGTCAGGGGCACAGGCAGTTCTATTTGCAGGCCTGTGTGCAGACTGACTTTTCATGTATTTTTAAACATTTCTTTGATTTCAGAATAAAGCTCACCAAATGACCATGTTTTTATTTTACACTGGACTAATTATATGCATATGTTTTCATAAAAATTGGTTAAAATGTACAATTTCAAATAATTTAAAGAATATTCTTAGCTTTTTTTTATGCATGTGGTGCTGGTCCTGACCCCCATGTTGGGAACCACTGCTCTACAGTGTAAATAACAGGCTTGTAGACATTACTCAGACTCTGGCAGTCCCTCTGTGCTACCCAGCGGACCAATCACAGTGCTGCTGGTCTGCACTATTGTCTTACTCTGGATTTTATGTCAATCAGAATATCTTATTAATGACATATTTTGTCTGACTATGCTTTTCTGTTGCATTGATGTAACAAAACTTATCCACATGGCTCATTTGGAGTCTTTTTTCTTTCGATCTTTGGGAGGAAGGTAAACAGATACCTTCTGACACTGACCTACATACTGTAGGCTTTTGTTACTGATCACCGTTGCATCACTTTTCTGGTCCAGAGTCATTTGCATTGCAAAGGTATCTGCCTGCCTGGGAACACAGTACAGCACACTTCTGTCAGCGCAGAGTCATTTGAGATATGTGTTAGGAGGTAACTGCACTGTGTTCAAACTCCTCAGACAGAGAAAATGAGCTCAGCGGGATTGAGGTGACGGGGCGTGTGCAGGAGATTAACAGAATTATGATTTTACCAAGAATTTTCTGCAGACAGATTAAGGCCAGTGCTGCTTTGACCGACTTACAGAATGAGAATGTTTCATTCAGAGTTTGTTGGAAAGCTGCAAACTTTCAAATCAATCCTTCAGCATTATTATGATGGAAAAAATGTTTTCTCAATAATGAGCTCGCTCCACTTTCAGAGCTTTTCCCCTTCTGATAAGAGATGGACTCACAAGAAATCCTGTTCAGAGGCAAAACTGTTGAGTGTACTCTGAGTTCAAATAGCTGTTCTAGTTCACCTCCGCGTCTGTAAGTAACCTCAGAAACATAATGGCCAACTGCCTATTAAGGAAACACGCTCCCATTAGTTTCCTCAGTTACCCTTTCCTACAGCGTTGTTTGCTCTCAGACAGCTGCTGACCCTGGCAGGTGAGGTGGAGGTGTGTGTGCATTCCAAACAATGAGAGTCACTTAGAAACAACACAGCAGCAACAACAGGAAGGCTGCGGCAGAAACGGCTCTCTGCAGTTCTTCTTTTTACAGAAATGAGCCAAACCGATACCCAGCAGTTCTGCTTTATTTTCACTTTGGTGTCCTTATTGTGAAGTGCAAAATAAACGAAACAAGACAACCGAGACACAACAGAGACTGAGGGGCTGTTTACACCTCCCATACCAGGGTTGGGCAACTGTTGGCCCGGGGGCCACATGCGGCCCTTCGCCTCAATAAATGCAGTCAATTTCACATACCAATAAATTATAAACCTTAAGAAAATAGTCAAAATCTGCCATGTAAGCATGAAAACAAACATTTCTCAAATGATCTTTGCTGCTGCTGTATAGTTAGATATTTGATTAAGTTTTTGATCAAATTAAAACAATTTGAAGCTTTTTAAAAAAATCTTTGATTTAAAAAAAATATATATATCTTTTATACTATTTTATTTGTATTTACTTTTTAATTTTTTTTGTTTTTTAAGTTGTTTGGAATTTACTACTATTGTTTTGATATTATTAAAATGTTTAAAATCATTCATGAACTTCTGAATTTTTTTGTGTTTTTATCTTATTTGTCTTTATTTTTTATTTTATTTTATTTTTTCTAGATTTCTTAGTTATATGTTTAAGTTTTGAAAATACTTTTTAAAAATTTCTACTCAATTAGAAATTTATTTATTAAATTCTTCTTTTCTATTTATTTTTTTAAATTGTTTTTTCTTATTTTATTTAAATTTTTTATGTAAATATATTTCTTTATCAAAATCTATTTACCTCATTGCTTTTAAATTTTTTTCCAGTTTTTTTATTTCATTACAATATTTAAATTCATCTTTTCTACATTTCTTACTTCTAGGATTTATATATATATATACATATATATATATATACACACACACACACACATATATATATATATATATATATATTCTATTTTATCTAAATGTATGTTCTTTTTCTTTATTTTATTTTTAATAGTGTGTACAAAAATTTTCAATAGTGTTTACATTTGAGCCAACATTGTATTGTGGCCCATTTTAAGCATTTGAAAAGTCATGTCATAGATAAGCCAGAGAATTAAGGACAGGTGTATATCCGTTTTAATGCAAAGAACAAACTTGGTCCAAGTCATGTAGATACCTCTAACACAGTGTGCTAATCTATCAATACTCCTCTTCTCCCTCTTCCTCTCCTTCATCCCCGATGCTGTCAGTGCCCACCTCCTCATAATCCTTCTCCAGAGCAGCCATGTCCTCTCTGGCCTCTGAGAACTCGCCCTCCTCCATCCCCTCTCCAACGTACCAGTGGACGAAGGCCCTCTTGGCGTACATCAGGTCAAACTTGTGGTCCAGTCGAGCCCAGGCCTCGGCGATGGCCGTGGTGTTGCTCAGCATGCACACGGCCCTCTGCACCTTGGCCAGGTCTCCTCCAGGAACCACAGTGGGGGGCTGGTAGTTGATGCCCACCTTGAAGCCTGTGGGACACCAGTCCACAAACTGGATGGTGCGCTTTGTTTTGATGGTGGCGATGGCCGAGTTGACATCTTTGGGCACCACATCTCCACGGTAAAGGAGGCAGCAAGCCATGTATTTGCCGTGACGAGGGTCACATTTCACCATCTGATTGGCTGGCTCGAAGCAGGCGTTGGTGATCTCTGGCACTGACAGCTGCTCGTGATAGGCCTTCTCTGCAGAGATCACAGGAGCGTAGGTGACAAGAGGGAAGTGGATACGGGGATAGGGCACCAGGTTGGTCTGGAACTCTGTCAGGTCCACATTCAGGGCACCGTCAAAGCGCAGCGAGGCGGTGATGGAGGAGACGATCTGTCCAATCAGCCTGTTCAGGTTGGTGTAGGTGGGACGCTCGATGTCCAGGTTCCTGCGGCAGATGTCGTAGATGGCCTCGTTGTCCACCATGAAGGCGCAGTCGGAGTGCTCCAGGGTGGTGTGGGTGGTCAGGATGGAGTTGTAGGGCTCCACCACAGCAGTGGACACCTGGGGGGCCGGGTAGACGGCGAACTCCAGCTTGGACTTCTTACCATAGTCCACAGAGAGGCGCTCCATCAGTAGAGAGGTGAAGCCAGAGCCGGTTCCTCCTCCAAAGGAGTGGAAGATGAGGAAACCTTGGAGCCCTGTGCACTGGTCAGTCTGCAGGAAATCAAAACAAAATCAGTCCTTAGGTTCTGGATCACAGACTGAGCAGAGAATCCAGCTTTTGTTAGAAAACTCACCAGTTTGCGGATCCTGTCAAGAACTAAGTCAATGAGCTCCTTGCCGATGGTGTAGTGTCCACGAGCGTAGTTGTTGGCTGCATCTTCCTTTCCAGTGATCAGCTGTTCAGGGTGGAAGAGCTGCCGATAGGTTCCTGTACGGACCTCATCTAGAATCAGGAAAATCAAATGGAATCAGATATTTGGATTTCTTCATTGTTAGCGACTCTGTGCAAATGTTTCTTGACAGTCTCATGATCCTACCGATGACTGTTGGCTCCAGATCCACAAACACGGCTCTAGGAACGTGTTTCCCTGCTCCAGTCTCACTGAAGAAGGTGTTGAAGGAGTCGTCTCCTCCTCCGATGGTCTTGTCACTCGGCATCTGGCCATCCGGCTGGATGCCGTGCTCCAGGCAGTACAGCTCCCAGCATGCATTGCCCATTTGGACACCAGCCTGACCAACATGGATAGATAAGCACTCACGCTGGAGGAGAAGAAAAACAGAGATAAGGTGTTTAAACTAAATTGCACAGCAGTTTATGTTCAGAGTTTTTAGAGCTTTCTCTTCAGTAAGATTTGAAAGTTCATGAGGTAAAAATTGCATGAGCTTACCATGATTTTCAGCTCTGAGGGTTTGCAGGAGAATCTCCAATGAGTCCGCCTCTACCTCAGTACTTATAGCGCCTTCAGACTCTATGGTTACAATCTTTGTTTATATATACAGGGTTAAAGGGGTTCAACAGAGGGGAAAAGCAAATAATTCATCAGTGGAGGGTAATATACAAACATGGTCCACCACACACCAACAAGTCTCCTTCCTGCTCCAAGGTAAATGTATAACTCTGGTCCTCACAGCTTGTTTAAAAAGCAAACAGAGTTTGAGTGCATGCTGAGATTATGAAGTAAAAACTCTGTAGGGGGGCTGATGTCTCTAGACGGTGGCCCTGAAGATCAATTAGAAAACAATACCTGAACGTAAAAAAAGGAGAAAAAAATCACAAAGATTTCATGACCCATTTTTATATTCTATGACACATTTTGGTGTTTCCAGAATATTGTTTAGCTTTACAAAATATTTTTGCATTTCTTTTTTATAGTTCGTCCTAACTGGAATGTACTTTTGTTTTATATTTGAATGTTTGTAAAGGCTTTAACAGTTTTGCAGTCACTGGACTTTTGAGTACTATGCACCTTAGCTTAGTCTTTGACCTAGCTCTGTGATTTTACATGATCTTCCATCTTGTGGCTGAGTTTCTGTTGTTCCTAAATGCTTCCATTTTCTAATAATATTCCTTCCAGCTGACTGTGGAATGTCCAGCAGGGATCAGATTTTACAGTCTTATTGCAAAGGTGGCATCCATCACAGCACCACCCATTTTGAACCATAAATGATTGAGAATGGAGACTGCATGGCTAAGAGTTTGATTTTATACAGCTGTGGCAACAGGTCTAACTGAAACACCTGACTTCATTTATTAACCATCAAGCCCCTCTTTAAAAAAGTCACACTTTTCCCCTTAAAACCCTCACTGGATATATTTAGTGGGAATGCTGAGGATCCACACTATTAATATTTGCGTCGGCCATTTTGTTTATTATTCTTCTTCTGCACCGGCTATCTCCTCCAGCATACTTGGTCGTATCGAAACCGTTTGAACTAAAAAAAAATCAGTTTCTTCGTTGTTTGCCTGCTATGACTTTTCTCATTTCTAACTTTTAAATTTTTAAAATATAGCTATTTTCATGCTTTTTAAAGCAATTTCTATGCTTTTTCAGCCATTGAATGCCATTTTCAGTTACTTTTGGCTATTTTCAGCTGTTTTTAAGGCTATTTTCAGCTATTTCAGGCTACTTTCAGTTATTCCTAAGCTATTTTCAGCTTTTTTTAGGCTACTTTTAGCTATTTTTAAGCAATTTTCAGCTTTTCTAGGCTACTTTCAGCTATTTTTATCTTTTTTTTTAGCTATTGAATGCCATTTTCAGCTACTATAATGCCATTTTATACTATTTTATGCTATTTTAGTGCTTTAGGATATTTTTAGCAGTTCTTCCACAATTTAGCTCTAAGCATCCCCATGCAATTTCAGGTGAAATTGCCATTTTGATCCAGTTAAAAATATTAAACATTTACCTCAGTCCTCATCTCGTTTAGCAAATGTGAATAGCCTACAATTTCAGAAGTTTAACCCTCTAAATCCTCGATTACTTACATTGCACATTTTTAACACAATGCCCCTTTTTTGCAGAAAATGTGTATTATTTTCTATTAGATTAATGTGGATTTAATGAAAGTGGATTTTTGTGCATTCTGGGATATGTAAGTGATTAGCAACGACACTGATTGTTACTTTTTGTGCAATTACATGGGAAGACGGTCAGTCTATTGTCTACACAGTTGTCAGCACAGTGTGGATGCTGAAATTGATATTAAAAATGAAAATTTTTGTCAGATATCCTCATCTCAGCATAATAACTGCCAAAACGAGAACAAAAATACAGCTGAAAACCACTAAAAGAGTCATAGGAGGGCAAATACGTTTGACCATCTAGTGTTCATGGTTCTGTTTAAAACTACAAACTTAATGCTCACAGTGTGACACTCATAGATATATATAGAAGAGTGTTCTATAAATATAAAGATAGATATATAAAGAGTGTTCGATAGATATCTATGGTGACACTAACCTTCCAGACTCCATGTCTGTCATCAGGCACATCCATCTCCTCTGCAACGTTTATGGCGAACACTACGCTGTTTGGACCAATCAGCATCATTTGAGGAGAACTAGGCAGTAACTATGGGAGGGGTTTAGTTGACAGCAACTTCCGGTGTTACTCATTGTTAGCTAGATGGATTTTAGTGACAGTTTTATCACAACTGGACCACATTTCTTTATACAGTAAAGTGCTACAAACAGCATTGAAAGCTTTTCAAGGCATAAAACATGTTTCCGCCCTTCTACTGAACTGCTTCAGCATGAGTTTACAAGAGTTTATGGGGGCGGTGGCAGTTGGCTTGGCAGTAGCATTGGTATATCCGCAGTTTAATAAGAACTGGAGCACATTTCTTTTTCAAAACAAGAGCAACGAGCCACACTTTAACTCTTCTTGGCGGAGAAGACGTTTTTACTCTTTTCACCACCGGCCGCAGCGTCTAATCCACATCATAATCCGGGAACTACAGTGGTTTACCTGGACGTTTGTCATAGAGCTGCGCATGCGTGCGATCCAGTGATATGTTTTGTCGCTCTGATTGGCCCGTGATGAATGTGACGGACAGAACGTTCATCCAATCAGCTTCCAAGTATTTTATTTAAAGTCCTGCCCATCCCATTCTACGGGGGCTGCCTTTTCCAGATGTATGTGAACTATCCATGTAATGGATAATGAAACACTGTGATACCTTTGAATGTTCTGCCAGCATATATGGCCAAGACACGGGCTGTAAATATCTGCAGAGATTCCAATTTCATGTCAATAATACTGTGAATATTTGACAATTATTGTTGGATCTTTATAAATGGTATAATAAAACTAAAGTCCAGACCTGCTCTTTATGTGAAGTGTCTTTAACTTTCATAATACAAACAAAACTGACTGATTGAATGTTAAACACATCATGTCTTCATGTCTATTAAACATCCTGGACCTCCAGGTCTGCATCCTGACTACAGTTTGATCTGTTGTAGGAGTACAGGAAGCCCCCCCTCCCTCTATGAAGCCTGGTCAGACTGCTCTGTTGTGATTTCCACATGATTGGCTGTCCTGTTGTTATAGAAACATTGGAGGTCACACTGCTGTCGCTGCTATGAAGCCCTGGACGTCAGCAGAAATGTAGATCAACAGAACAATAGTGCCCGAGGCTGGTCTGATCCACGGTTTATCAGCATGGCATGGTTTAGTTACTCAGTTCATTATCTCACATTGCTGCACCGGGTTATATTTGGTAACACAAAAGAAAATTAAAATAAAGCTGAGAGGGAACACTTCGCTCCCATAGTCAAATAGAAAAAAATCACCTTGAACAGACTGAGCAAACTTCTAACATCATTCTTTATAAGATTTAGAACCTTTGTTAGGATTTCAAAAATAAATACCAACAATATGCACAAAAAAAATAGCTAAGTCAAAGAAAAAAAAGGCGGGGACCACTGTTTATAAGGCAAACACACCAGATCAAGGACAAAGTAAAAAGGCCAAACACATCACTTTGACGAGGCATGTGTAGTTTCATTCATCTTTAATGACTGATTTCATCCAACAGATGGTGCAGTAGTTCTCACTTTGACTTATTCCACACTCATTCAGTCCACACATTGTAAAAATAAGGTCTGCATGGGTTTGTTATGTAGCAGAAAACTTTGGACATCAAGTTCATTGTTTTGAATAAAATATTGTAATATTGCATCCTCAGTTTCTTGACATTTCTTCTGAAAGGACACTTTAGACAAAGTGTTTTTACAGCAGTGATTCATGGTGTGCAGAAAAACAGTCAGTAAGTTTACATGCAGTTAGAAAAATGGTTCTAAATCAAATTTCTAGAAGCCTACCCCACCTAGAAAATGCAGTTTGAGATCAGTTTACTCCTACATGCCTCCACTTCAGCTGGATCAGACTGGACAAGGCGTTATTCATACTCTTCTCAGTCTCCACGCCGAGCTTTGACCTGCCAGCTGAACAACAGCAAAGCTAACCATAGCAGACGTCACACTGTCATCTGCATAAACACACTTGATCATGTTTTAGCAACATACAGCCTGAAGCTGCTCACTAACTTGTAAGCAAAGTCGACCTGATCTAGGTTCATGGGTCCAAACTCACCAGCAAGTCCAGCTTCGAATGGATAAAAAAAAATGAAATCGAGGTTTTGGAGTGGCCTAGTGAAAGTCTGGACTTAAATCTGATTGAGATGCTGTAGCACGACATGCCGTTCATGCTGGAAAACCCTCAAATGTGGCTGAATTCAAACAATTCTGCAAACAGGAGTGGTGCAAAATTCCTCCATAGTGATGGGAAACTATGAAGTCCAATACAGTCCCCTGGTTCTTGTTCACTGGAGTAAGTTGAAAATCCTGAGCGAGCTTTAACCGTAGCTCGACCTAACTGCATGTAAACGCACTGAGTGAGAGCAGAGATCGACTCTTCCTCTCGCCATAGAGAAGCAGATAAAAACTAATCTTAAAAAGAGTGAAATGCCCCCCCTGCGGAGGAAGCGAGGATGTCTACTCTTGTGTGAAACATTGGAGAAAAGGAAAGAAAATCTCACACTGAAATAGTTTGATATTTCATCCTTCAGTGAAAGAAGACTTCAAACTAAAACCATATGTGCATTAGAAAATTGAAGCCACCCTTCCTCAAAATGGCCAATGATAAAAATGAAAAAGTTAGTGTTCCCTCTGATGATCCTACATGAAGAGAAGCGGTGCTAGACTTTGATAGTACAAGGCGTCACCCTGCACACACCGTTTATATGAGTGGAGTTCTCCACAGTAAAGAGTCACCCCCTCCAGTGTGGTATTGTTTGTCGTATTACAAAGTAAATGACAAAAAAGACAACGATTCATGCAAAGAACAGCTGAAAGTTCTCATGAAAGTCATCCACAAACATAACATAGTCTCACATTCATACAGTACATCATGACTTATTTCTCCTTTTCTTTAACATTGCCGCCACCTTTCATGTTTCATTTGAGTTCAGCACAAACACAATAATGCAGGAATAAGAAATCAAAACAAATCAAATCAACAAGTTTAATTTAAGGTGTAAAATTTGACTAAACATCACAATGACTTCACCGTTCTCCACAAGGTGGCAGTCTCTTCTTTTACACTCGATTAGCTTAACATGAAGTGTGTGTAACTGGCACTGTTTGAAACGGCATCAAATCTTTTCGGTATTAAAGCCAGTGAAATCCTCAGTGCACATTTCCAATCATGCACTGGTATTTTTAGGTTTAATGTTCAAATTTGACCAGTCAGAGATATGTGAGGCATTCTGGGAAGACAAAACGTCTGAGCGGCCGGAACCTCAAACCTTCTGAGTGAAGTTTTCAGGGAAAACGCCTTTGGCTGTAATATCTTTGCTCTGAGCCCAGTGAGACTCCTTCACACCCAACAGCCAGCCGTCATCCTGCAGGTAGACAGAAAACAGCATCAGTTTCACTGCGAAAATCTTAATTCAAAGAATGCAGTAGTGATGGGAGAGAATTAGGACCAGTGGTAAAAGGAAAAATCATGCTGATGAGAAAAAACACAGAATTTCAAGAATAAAGTTGAGTTACAGTTTTGAGAAAACAACAAACATCTTGTATAGATGAACATTTGACACTACACTTTAGATTTAACAAGTAAGAGGTTCTTTATCTTTCAGCTCATAAACACTGAGTCTAAGATCAGCTGTTTGACGTGTTGATAACACATCACAGTGTGTACTGAAAACTCTCCAGGGCCACCCAGAAAAGCCTTCTCTTAGGACCCTTGGGACCCAGATGGGTCCCTTCCAAAAAATCAAATACATTAATATTTTTTTCCACTTTCAAAGCTTTAATCCTCAAATCAGCTACAGCCCTAATCAGAAGTATAGATTTTTATTGATTTTTGAAATATTTTTTACATTTTTATGGCATTTTTGTCTCAATAGCACCCCCTATTTCAACAAGAAAAACACAACATAAAAAATTATGAGTTACAGATTGAAATGTTGGGGTTGAAGTTATTAGAGCCTTGTCAATAAATTATAACAGCATGGATTTTGTGGCATCATTATTTTTTGAGCAGTACAGGTTTATATCAAAAACACACTTAGGAATCTTGGGACGCAAACAGGTCCCTTCAGAAAAGGGCAATAAAAATATACATATAAATTGATATTTTTCTGATTATAAAGCTTAAATCTTTTAATCAGCTCCAGCCCTAATCAGAAGTATAAAGGGTTTATTGATTTTTTAAATATCTTTAACATTTTTATGCCATGTTTGTCATAATAGCACCCCCTTTTTTAACAAGAAAAACCCCAAATGTAGATTATGATTTACAGAGTGGAATGTTTGGGTTGAAGTTATTAGGAGCCATGTCAATAAATTATAACAACACAGATTTTTTGCATTATTATTTTTTTTTTAGCAGGACAGGTTTGGACCAAAAACTCACTCTTAGGACCCTTGGGACCCAAAAGGGACCCTTCAGAAAATGAAAGAGCTATAAAAGTCCTATAAATTTATATTTTTCCCACTTTCAAAGCTTAAATCTTTTAATCAGCTCCAGCTCTAATCAGAAGTATAAAAAATTGTATTGATTTTTGAAATATTTTTTACATTTTCATGCTATGTTTGCCATAATGGAATCCTTTATTTTAACAAGAAAACCCAAATATGTAGATTTTGAATTGCAGTGGAATGTTTGGGTTGAAGTTATTAGAGCCTTGTCAATAAATGATAACATGGATTCTGTGGCATTATTATTTTTTGAACAGTACAGGTTTGTATCAAAAACTCACACTTAGGACACTTGGGACCCAAATGTGTCCCCTTCAGAAAAAGTGCAATAAAAAATATATAAATTAATATCTTTTTCCACTCTCAAAGCTTAAATCTTTTAATCTGCTCCAGCCCTAATCAGAAGTATAAAGGTTTTACTGATTTTTGAAGCAGTACAGGTGCATATCAAAAACTCACACTTAGGACCCTTGGGACCAAACTGGTCTCTTCAGAAAAAGTGCTAAGTCACTAAACTGTGAAGGTGTGATGAAAAGTGAGGCTGCAACTTTTAACCTTGATCCAAACCATTTACTTTTGGAAAATCTTATGCCACTAGCATTAAAACAGAAAAAAAATGACTATTGAAAATTGAAAAGTGGCTAAAAGGACCAAATTGGGTCCAGGGATCCCTGAAGGGTTAATAAAGCAATACATAAATACTCATCATCTATGGTTGCAGTTAATTCCTCATTTGTTACCTAGCAACTATGACTATTCTAGTACAGGTTTACTGGTCATTAGCTACTCAAAGTTGCAGAACCCAGGAATTGCTGCAACTTTAAGTGGTGATCAAGTTAGAGTGTAAGTACTGACCTGTTCATCGGGGTTGTCAAAGGCCAAAACGAGCACAACATCTCCCATCTTCAGCTCCAGCTCATCGCCATCAGTGGCGGTGTAATCATGTATCGCTTTTACCTGAAAAAATACACGAACAAATAAAAAAGTTTTCATCAGCCCCGGAAAATAGATTCTGTATAAAAATAACATTATCATCAAGATTTTGTTTTTATGCCTCTTTTCATGGAGGGATGAAGTCTTCTAACCTTGTAGATAAATCCTGGAGGGAGGTCGCCATCGGAGCCGTTGGTCACGGCACCCTGCATTAAAAAAAAAGAGGTAAAGGTCCATGTGTTTTATCAAATTAGTCAAAGAAATGGTTAACATTATCCTTAAAGATCTTCTGAAGAAAGACGAAGTGGTTAAAGGAAAAAGTAAGAAAGAGGAGGGTTTGAGGCCTGATTTAAGAATTTGTTGACCCTTGCATCCAGGGTTTAACCAGCTGACCCCACCCATACCTCGCCCCAGCCACCCTGTCCCACTTGGGCGCCATCATCATCCCAGTTGGGTTCCGTGTATGACTGAGCGGCGTATCCTCCATCATCGTCGTTCCAGCTCTCCTGACCGGCTGTTTCAGCATCATCCCAGCTTGGCTGGGTGTAGCTCTGCGCGCTTCCTTCATCGTAATCCCAGCCGCCCTGTGCCTCCTCAGGGTATTTCTCCTCGTCCTGATCTGTAGGGGTCTGCTCTTGCTACAATGCGTAAGGATTTGAGGAACAATGTACCGGGATGGGACGCAAAAGACAAGGCAGGTAGGAAGGAGTTCAGATTGGAATGGATTTTAAAGAAAGATGGGGGTCAAAGCCCGGTGGGAGGTGAGGAAGGAGGTTTGGAAAAAACAGTTGCAGATGGAGTTATCCAACTGTCAGAAGTGGAAAAAGAAGAATTGCTGGGGAAGTTTCTCTATGAAGTGCAACATTTCTCTGGATCTTACCCATGACTCCCACGATGGTGCCTTCAGGAGGCATTAAGAGACGAGACGGTAAGTCAGACAACAACGTACAAAAAGAGCTTTTAATCCCACTTATAGACAAAACACCAGTTTAACAAACATTTTAAAGTGTTTAATGAATACTTCTAAATTTTAAACTATGTTAGCAACTTGCTCACACACTGCCTTTTGTAAGATGTGAAAAAGCTTCAAAAGTCACACGCAGAGCACTTCAAATGTATAACAGAAACGAACCAAACCTCTTAAACTTGAGTTTACCAAGGACCTTGTTCTGAGCATCTAACAGAAAACTCACCCAAAAGAGCTACTTAGGGAAGAACAGGGTTGTTGTCACGTGGGTTGGTTGTCACACTTATTATATTTCGCCACCAGCTGGTGCTGTTCCCCAAATTTTGGTAAGGAAATTTCCAGAACTGGGACCAAAGCTCACCTACATAGTCTTCTCTGGGGTAGGACACCTGAACACGAGGTGAGAGGACTTTTTGTGTTTTACATGTAAAATTGTAAAATTTCAGCTCTTCCGTATTTTTCCTCTGGCTTTTACAAAATGGGTTTATAATAAAACGACTGCTGCACTTAAAAAGTGTGACAGGAAAGCTATAGCTGAAACTGTTGTTAGCTAGCTAACTTGTTCTTAGACAGCTGTTAGCCTTGATGCTAGCAAGAAATTCCAGCAGGGGTTGTTTGTCACATTTTCTTATGGGTTGGTTGTCACAGCCATTCAAGGGAGGCATGGGAGAAGTGTTGGATGTGCAACCAAGCTCTGCTTAGTTGGAGTGCATAGATCCTACATTTGCCATCACTGTAACACAGGTAGTGAATGCATGTGGCCTAGCTGAGTAGGCTGTTATTGTTAGGCCTATTTTTTTTGTTCTATCAGCTGGCCTAAAGATGTCCCTGTTCATGTTACTTGCTCATTTTTTGTTGTTTTTGTTCTTGCTCAACCTGTCAATGCAATTAAAGATTCAAATTTAAATATGCCTTCTTTTTAAGATTTTTCCCATTAAAACAACATTCTGACAAACAACCCCATAATGTGTGACAACCATTCCTGTGATGGGGTTGGTTGTCACAGTGTGTCAGTGTTTTTGATCGTTAATTTCCTCTTTGTTTCAATAAGTTGGAAAATGAGAGGGTAACACATTTCAAGCCAACACCTTAAGCTTCAATTTAATTTAGGAATGATTATTGATGGATGTTTTAATGATGACAAATTTGCATAAGAATAAAAAGTGTGACAACCAACCCTGTTCTCCCCTACTGCCGCAAGTGGGGCCCCAAAATATAGTCATTAAGTATCTAGTATATGTCTAAAATTACTCAAAATGATTAAGACTTGTATTTTTCATCTGAATGAGCAGCTAAGACTAAAAACATGAATAAAGATTATGGACACACATGCTATTAATAAAGACTTAAACACATGCAAAGTGAGGCTGAATGGGCAAGCATGAAAAGAGGCATGCTGGGGGGTTTTATAGGAAAAAACAAGAGGGTTGTTTCAGTACAGAACACACTCACAAACACTCAGTCATTCAAACTCTTTTCATTAAAGAACGTGTTTACATGCATGTCAGAGTCTAAATTCTTAACATATGAGATGTAAAACTACTCTAAAGGTGAAGGTTTCATTTCAAAAATCTAGAAGAGTAACCACCTCTTTAGAACACAAACTATGTGTTGTTTTCTGGCATAGCATTGTGCCTTCTTTGTTGAATATAGAAATTCAAGATCGGGACACTTTAAGCCTTTTTTCAGTAAGAAGTCATCTAATTTGGTCTGGAATCAAATATGTTAAATATCTAATAAACTTTGATCAAATAACTAGTTTGAGATTTTTGCATGTAAACAGAGCTGTTCAAACCCACCACCCACCTCAGGAGCTGGACATGTGACGGGCTGTAAAACCTCCACATCCCAATCCAGCAAGCTCACCCCCAACCAGGGCTCACTCTGCATTACACGCACACATATTCATAAACATACACACATGCATTCATACACTCAGGTTAGGAGGGGTTCACTTCTGGGAGATTTAATGCATACTCAGGTTTTTAACTTGCAAACACCTGCTCTAAATGTTGACAAAATAAGATAAAGTTTGCATGAATAAATAGCATTATAAAGAAAGGTACACCATGAATTTAAGAACTCTACTAAGACAGATGCTGATGTGATCATATGAGCTATTTTGGATATTTCTGAGAGAAATTATGAAGACGTTTTGCTCTTGATCCTCCTCTGTTTTACTTTGACATAATTATACATGCTGAGGGTGATAAAACATACAATACCTTTAAATAATTCTAATTAAGCCTGGTAAAATGCACCAAAAATTGACTTTTCTCTATAATGAATGGTTATCATAATACCAGAACTACAAACTTTTACATGATCCTGGTGAAAGTCAAACTATATCCAAACTTGTTTGATATCAGGGCAACAAAAAAGAAGTCCTCGACAACCAATATTGGGCTTTTTTATTTTTAATCATCAAAAGCTGCAGGAAAACTCCCTAACCCTTAAGAGATCCGAGGGATATTTTGTGCCATTTGTTTTTTTTTTTTCAAGCCGTTTTGGCTGTGTTGAATGAATATAGCTGACATTTTTAGAATTGCCGTATCAGTTCCTTAAATAAGCCAAACACGACTGAGCTACACAAAAACCGACACATTTCCTCCTAAGGACAAAAAATCTCCCATTGAAAACCATTGAAAATGCCATTTTTGCTCCCATATTTATTTTAACATAAACTAATGCATTCCTTTATTTCATTTTGGACTACTAGCTTTCAATTTTAACTTTCATATTTGTCCACCAGAGGGCGCTACTTTTACCCATTCAAAGCGTGCCGCAAAATTTCACACTTTACTGATTTCTGCAAGAAATGATAAATGTGTGTCAGTACTGATGTTTGATAATGGTGGGTGTATATCTAATTTGAGTTTTTGTGATTTTGTTCTATTAAAAATAGTGTAGTAGTGTAATCATACTGGCCTTTAAAGGGTTAAAATCCCAACAATACATTTAATATTAGATATGTTTATTTGAGGCTCAGGCAGTTTTAAAAGACTGACTCATTCAAAGTGGAAAAATATATATGTTACATTTTCACAGCTGATTTTAGGAGGTGGACATTTTTTGTCCGTAGGACCATAAGTGTAATTTATTTATTTTTTAATCTGACACTCCAAAAAAACAAAACAAAACAAAACAAAACAACAACAAAAAAAAAACAACAACAAAAAATAGGCATCAAAATAATTGATGCAGCCAATCACTGAGCCATTTCAGGGCCTGATAACAATAACAATAATTAACAATAATGATTAAACACTCCTTAAAATGTATTTAATGGAAATTTTTTGTTTATTTCTTGTTTCAATAAAAAAAACTGTGAAGTTGCTTGAAAATACTGGATTTTAAAGGGTTAAAAACCTAAGAAATATTATCAATATTTGATATGTTTATTTCAGGCTGAAGCAGTTTTGAAAGACTGACTCATTTAAAATGGAGAAAATGTTAATAAATATCATTTTTACAGCAGTTTTTTGAAGGCAGACATTTTTTGTCCTTAGGGATATCAAAGGAACTCTTAAGGGTTAACACTGTCTAAACTGCATCTATATATTAGCAATAATCAGTAGAACAGGCGAGGAGATCTCCATTGCTGCTTGCCAGTTCCTTAGTCCAAATGTCATTGTGTACCAGGAGTCTTGAACTTCTATTTTTATTGCTGTGATATAATAAAGGTTGTAATATCATTTGATTTTTACCAGCTGTCATAGAGTAAACAATCATTTTACTCAGCATTAGGTCAGATGTCTTACTGTGTTAATCGACATGCTATATAGATGTAAAGGATTCTGGGTAACCTTTACGTCTCATTCAAAATAAATCAAAATAAATTACCAAGCCTTTATTTGACCTGCTCTAAAGAAACTGTTTCTATGTGCTAATATAGTGGCCATTACATTCATAGTAAATACTCTCTGGTCTGACCTGCTGTGTTGTTGTGGATGTGTAATCTGTGTTAGTGTCGGGCGCTGAGCCCTCGTCCTCCAACAGGCCGCCATGCTGCCCTCTCTGGTCCGGGGATGGCGTGAGTCTGGGTGGGGGCCGACTGGGAGGAGGGCCAGGCCTCTGAACCAGCAGCAGGGTTAGATATCAGGGCACAAAAACAAGCGTGCATGCATGCAGGAAAAGATTAGTCCACACAAAATGATGCATTTTTCTGTTATTTGTTTCAGTGCTAGAAGACTCAGAAGCTCTGATCAGCTGTTTTACAGTGAATTATGATGGATACAGCAACATCATTACTTTAGAAAGCATCTTCTTCTGGGTGCTGTTTGCAGCAGCATGGCTGATCTCACTTGCAATCATTTTCACTTGTTTACTACTTTGCACAGAAGTGTGCAGAAACCTCTGTAAATGCAACTTTTTTGCATTCATTTTTGTATGAGTGGTTGTGAGAGACTTCTGCTGTTATCAGAATAAAAGCTGGAAAAGTGAACCAGATGAAGGTAAAATAAAACTCTTTATACAGTCACGTGGGCATGGTCTCTTTGTCTCTGGTTGTTTTTACCTTTGGTGCTGAGCTGGCTGATTCGCTGTGGTTGGCTTCCTCACTGAGAGAAAGATAAAGGGGTGATTAGAAATGGGTGGACATGAGTTTTAAAACAGGGATAAAAACATATAAAACAATTTCATACAGTTAGAGAGACAGCAGATGTAAAGAAGGGTGAGAAAAGAAGAAAACTCTATAAACAGTCACACATGCAGTTATCTGCTTTGTCCACATGAGGGCGACAAACAGCTTCAAACAAATGTTCTCTAGTCCAAATGTGAAACAGCCATGAAACCAGAGCAGATGCAGAGTATGATTGCCAGGTTAAAACAAACATGGGCACAGAAGTGAGAAGAATTAGTGAAGCAAAAAGGATTTATTTCCCCTCCCCCACTTAAAACCAACTCTCACGTAGCCAGGCAATGAAGGAACTGGACTTTAAAATAACATTTAAGTTAATATTTTTGTTTCCTAAAGAGAAAAATGAAGCGGCAATTAAAGCTGACATGTGCAAAATACATAGAAGGGGGAAAAGCTGTTAAAAGGTGGTGCTGCCAGCCTGCTTTGAAAGCACATGGTCATCGGGTCTATCAAAACCTCAACTGGCCACCTGTTTGAATGCAACTCCACTGAAGTGTGTGAACAACACTGCAGACTGCAGTCTGTTAAAACTTGCTGAGCCCAACAGGATCGCTGGCGATCCCAAGCAGCAGCGCATGCATTGTTTACAATATCTCAGGAACCGTTTGACGGATCTCTATGGAATAAGTTGTGATCGGAAGCTTACCTTTTTCCCAATCTACAGACCGATTTTGGTTTGTATATCTCTTCCAGAACATTTTTAATCCAGGTGCAAAGCGTGGTGTTTATTCATAGCTTTCATACTACAAATACACATCTCCAAATCCATGATTATAGACCAATTTATTCAGTGTTTTGCAAAATAAAACTTAGCAGTCTTGCTAGAAGTCCTCCGTTTTGACACTGGAAGTAAAAGACAACAATTTTCTGTTACCCTGTCGGCCAATCACGATGCTCCAATTTCTTCTACAATGGTGATAGCAACCAATCAGGGCCAGCCAAAGTTAAAAAAGAGGCAGGATAGTTATCTGCTAGTTGGAAAGTAAAAAAAACGTCCTCTATGGCCCAAATAATGATTATCAAATGTAGTTAAAAACTTTAATTATCATTATTAAAACATGTCAGGTTTAAATCAGGCCTGTAAATAGAGCTAATGGGCCAGGGCGAGTTCGGAGTTAGCGTGCTCAGGCTGGATTTATGGGGTTAAAGCTCTAATAAAGTTCCAGTTTTAACTCCCTTTTTAAAAACAAACAACAGGCAGATTTAATAGATTAAAAATCAAACAAAACATTTCATGCAGAGCCGGTGTGCAGCAGGTTTTTACCTCTTGGCACCATCTCCTGTCTTTGCTGCTGCAGTACCGTCCTTTCTGCAGTAGGGGGCATCGTGAGGGACATTTATTCTACATACTCTGGTAAAAATCTGAACTATTTACATGAAAAATTTTCACTTACTTGAGCTGTCGCTGCTCTTCCAGTTTGGTCATGATGTCGTTCAGGTTTTGGCTGAGCTGAGGAGACAAACGGAGCCGATCAACATCTCCGATCTATCAATACCTCCACTGATAATCGTCCATTTACCTCACCTTTCCCATCTCTCTGTGGAACTTCTCCTGATGATTTGCCAGACTCTGGAATGTGTTAACATAGACGCCAACACGACTGCACAGACAGAGGTTTCATAAATATTGGGACAGAGACATTAAAGGTTTTACAGAATTAACAAAAAAATCGTACTTATCGAACAGCGACGGAAGCTCGTCTTGTAACTCAACGTTCAGCTCCTCGAAAATCCTCTGAGCCCGGCCCAGCTCCTCCTCCGCCTGCACACAAACATTTATAACATATCAGCATTTTTTAATCAAACTCTTTAATTTCAGGTTTTTAGAGCACTCAAACATGCAGTCAAACACAGACAGGGTTTAATAACTACAGACGCAGATAAAACAGATCAACTAAAGGGTGATTCTGTCACATAAATTCAAAAAGGTTTGGATTGTGGATCAGATCACAGTTTGGGGGGGAGGAGGGGGGAGTCAGTGATGAACCAGAGTTTCACCTGGTTGTAGGAGAGGTTAGTCTGAGCCACCTGGTGGGCTGATATCAAACCCTGAGCCCAGCTGGGAGCCGCCATCTCCAACAGAGCTGCTGGCTAACCGCACACAGCATGCAGCAGAGAGGAAGACGATGAAGGAGAGAGAGAGGAGAAGCAAACAAGAACAATTCGAGACAAACGCAAACATGTACATTAGTATTTAGTCACTTTTAACAAACATAGAGGTTAATCAGGTACAACATTTCAATTATACAGCGCTTTGATTTGTCCATGCAGAAGATTAGAACTGACCCTTTGCTTGCACTCTGATTGGCCCACTGACCCACCAACCAGAGAGCCCCTTCTTATAGCAACAAGATGACTTTAATGCTAAACCAGGATGACCACATGTCTCACTTTTATGCTCTTTATTTTCCCTGCAACCTGACTGTTCTCACATAGAATTAGGCAATGCTTGAGGCTTAAATAAGGCCCATAATGGCGAGTACGCCCACCTGAGTGCACCATCTGGCGGAAAGGAGGATCAGCACAACCCAGGCCATGATCTGGATGTCCTTGCATTTTACCAGGGGCATGGGAAAATAAGCTGTCCCTTTAGGGTGGAGTAAGTGGGGGGTTATGGGGAGTAAGCACGGCCTTGGATACCGTCCAGGCATAGGGTTGCCACAAGCCCCTGGTTGGGCTGAAGATATCTACAAGGCCCAGAAACCGCTGGAGGGTGAAAAGGCAATGCTGTTAAGCTGGACTGTGATGGTCTGAGTGACGCACAGGTGTCGACATGTGTCAAGCTTGACTTTAGCCACCCTCCATCCCCTCTCCAGCCTGGGTTATGACACATATGTCTCCCTACATGCCTAAAAATGTATGCACAGGACTGTTTTTGCAAGACAGATAACGTTCACAAGCGCTTATGTTGCATCAGACATCTGTGATATCTGAATTCTGCAACTTCATTTTCACAAGTGCTTGCTTTTTTTTAACTGGCGCTTTGGGGTCTGGACATTGAAATTAACAGAAATAAAATCAATATTTTCATCTAATTAACATATCCTTGTAAAAAACACTAATCCTTCTAAAATTAATGGAACCTACCGCCTTTAACAGTGGGATCAGACCTTATCACCTATACTACATCCAGCCACAAGGGGGCGATTGAGATATTTTAGCTTCATATTTCTAGAGTTGAGTTTGATGCAAACATGGTGTGTTATGATCGGGCATAATCACATGCAGGAAACAGATCTGTGAAGATTCTCGTGGGGGGAAATGTCCCTTTTAAAGAGTCATATGTGGAAAATTGATGTGAAAAACTGCACCTTTAATCAAGAAGAAAAAAAGCTAAATATTAGTATAACAACAAATTTTTGCCTTCTTTTCAATCCTCTGGGGGCCGAATGGGAAGCCATCAGGGGCCAGACGTAGCCCCCGAGCCTCCAGCTGATTCACCAGTATTTCAAACTGGATGGGACCCAGCAATAGGAAGTGGTGGGCAACTCTGGGCCACATAAGGCCCTCCTCCTCCTCACTAAATGTGGCATGCATGTCAGTTTTAAATATCAAGAAACTGAAATAAATAAGAAAATATGAAAATATCTGCCATGAAAGCATGAAAAATAGAAACATGTCTATTATTATCTTTAATTATTTGTACACATTAGCTGCTTTGCAAGAGATTTAAATGCAAGTTGTTATATAAACGCTGTAAAGCTGCTTTATATGCATCATCAGATGCAGAAAAATGGTAGTTATGGGTGTAAAATATACTCAGAGTTAAAAATATCCTGTAGTTTATGATGAAATGTGGCCCTCTGACAGTGAGAAAAAAATGGCCCTTTTCAGTGGGTTGCAGATGTGTTTCTGGAATAAAACATGGTAAAACGTCTATGATGTGCTTTTATTTTGAAGGACGTATCTCCACCTCTTTGTTCTGTCAAATCTTGTGGTTCATCTTAAAGCTAAACTGATCCATTTTTATTGAAAACATCAGTTTGTTCTGGAAATTTGAAGAAAATTTGTGGTTATGAGGGTGATGGTGCATACTGGTGCTAGACCAGTCCAGAACCTGGTCTAAAAAAGTACTGTAACGAGTCTCAAAAGGTTTGACAAAGGGTCACTTCCTCCTTCAGTGTTTGCATTAGCAGTAAATCACTCCTTTATTAAAAACTGAGCACACATGCACACACACAAAGACCCACACAGGTGGCGTACCTTGGCGATCTTGGCCTCATCCTTCTTCTTTCCTTTCTGTAAGGAGGCGAAGTGATGCCGGGCGCTGTCGAAGTCCACCATCTTCCTGTCACGCTTCGCTATACGAGCCTGCAGCACAAAAAAGAAACAACATTTTAGTTTCTGTTTGATCTTCGATCTTCTGCATGTGAAAGGAGCAGAAACACACCTTGATGTCAGGAAACTGGGTCAGGTATGTGTCCAGGGTGGCCATAGATTTTTCAGTGAGGCTCTGGTGGTAGTCCAACCACAGCGTGTCTGTGTCCTGAAGGATAAAAGTTCAAGATCAACTCAGAATTTTTAAACCTGAGACATCAAAACTACAATTTATACATATAATAGACAGAGAGAGAGAGAGAGAGCACCTCATAGAAAACAGTCTCTGACCATAGGACATGCAGACAAACCACTGGGAGTTTCTCTCCATCTACATGCTAGCTAACTTTGATTCTGCTCTCTAGTGATCACTAGATTCTGAGTTTTACCTCTAAGATATTGTCCATTTCCTTCTCTATCATTTCCTTCAGGACCGAGTGAGACACGCATGCAGTTAGGAAAAATAAAGAGTTAGCAGGTGGAGAAGGAGAAATTTTTGTTAGTTCTGGCTAAAGAGACTCTGATGCTGGTGGAAGCGGAAGAAAAAGAAAACATCCTCAAAGTGTTTTCATCATTTTCCACATCAATGAGCATTTTTCCTGGACTCACCTCTGCCAGCGAGTCCATCTCCTCTTTACCAAACCATTCCGGCTCGTACATCTCGGCCAGGCAGTCCTGCAGCCGCCGAGATGCGTCGTGCATCGCTGCAACACACAAACATGAGATAACTTAAGAAAAATGCACAGGTGCTTGCTCCTCTGTGTGATGCAGTCGAAACAATAAAAGTATCAAAAACACTTAAAGCGGCTGCAGATTCTGCTGTAATTTAGATTTCAAATGTGGGAAAACTCACTTTTCACTGCTGCCAGGTACGCTTTCAGGTCTTTCTGCAGTTTGGTGCCTTCATTCTGAGAAAGAAAACACAAAACATTCTCAGAAAATCAACGTATGAAGAAACGGGAGGGACAGAAAGACAGAAAAACAAGATCCAATAAGATCAGGTCCTGAGAAGGAAGGCAGCTGTGACTTCACCCCAGAACTACGGTGGTCCTAAAGGACATCTGTAAAACATATTTAGAGCAAACTTTAAAAAATGACTTTCATCAGAAACCCAAAAAAAATTTCTCTGAATAAAAAAATGCAATGCAAAGACTTTAGCATAAAATTATAAAATAAAAAATAGATTAATAAAAAATGAATATAAATAAAATAATAAAAATGTTTCAACTGCAAAAAAAAATGTATGCAATGCAAATACTTCAGCATAAAACTATAAAATAAATCAATAGATAAATAGTAAATAAATACAAATAAAATAAAAAAATATGTTTCAACTGCAGAAAAATCTTTTATGCAATGCAAATACCTATTAATAAATAAAATACATTCCAGCTGCAAAAATATACAGTGCGATGCAAATACCTTATCATAAAACTATAAAATAAATAAATAAATATAGTTTAAAAAAAATATGTTACACTTGCAGAAAATATTTTAAGCAATGCAAGTATCTGATCATAAAACTATATAATTAGTAAAAAAGTAAAAAAAAAAATATTCCTGCTGCAAAAAATATATAATGCGACGCAAATACCTTATCATAAAACTATAAAATAAACAAATGTATTTAAAAAAAATATTTCACCTGCAAAAAATGTTTTATGCAATGCAAATATCTTATCATAAAACAATGAAATAAGTACGTAAATAAATAAATAATATATATTCCAGCTGCAAAAAATACATAATGCAATGCAAATACCTCTTCATAAAACTTTAAAAAAGATAAATGTAATAAAAAAATATGTTTCACCTGCAAAAAAATTGTATGCAATGCAAACACCTTATCATAAAACTATTAACAAAAGAACTAAAAAAAAAAAACATAATTTCACCAGAAAAACAATCTTTTTTTCATTTCTTGCAGGTTTATAATATTTTTACACCAGACAAAATATTTTTTTGCAGACAGTTAAATGTTTTCGTTAAATGTCAAATCATTTTGCACAATGCAAAGTTTTCTTCACAGAGAGCTAAAACATGTTTTAGTCAGTTAAATGTTTTGATGTTGAATAAAAAATGTTTTTTGCAATGGTAATTTTTGCATTCTTTCAATTTTTTTTCTCATGAAATGTTTTTTCAAACATGGACATATTTTACTAGTTGCCTTCAGGGCCACCGTACAAAGAGAACAGCATCTCCAACAGGAACTTCAGTGATGAATTTCTGTTCAGTGTTTTAAGTTATTAGAGTCACAGAATGTAATAAATGTGTGATTTCTCTGAAATCATCTGGCAACACAGAATTTATTTTCACTTTTCTTTTCTATTCAGGACTAAAATCATGAAGACTTAAGGGTGAAGGTGTAAAAAAGGTTCCTGACCGTCTGCTTGTTGAAGTTTCCAACCATCTCCTCGAACACGGTGTCCCGTGTCTCATCGGCCTTCCCGAGCTTCTGCAGCACCTGCAGAGGAGACGACAGGTGCAGATTAATCAATCAATCAGTCAATTAATCATCATAATGATCTGTCTGTGTATTCATGCATGGTGCTTTCTTCAGATCTATCAGTGGAAGCATGGTTTCAGTCTGTTTTCACCTAGTTTTGGATATACTGAGACATTTTGACTGTTGCATAACATGTAGAATAAAAGCGACTAAATCTGATCTCTCTTTCATCCTTTTAAATTCAGACTCAAAAACTTTAGATATCTGAGTCTTTTTCTTTGGTGGGCTGTTTCTGAGGTGTTTCTGGGTAAAGGAGACGTTTGTTTTGTTGTTAGGTGGACAAGGTCACAGCTAATCTGATCTGCTGATAGGTCCGACACCATCAGCACCACCTGCCGCCGTAATCCTGTGACAGATACACAAACCACGAGCAACGCCACGACGGGACTTCCCCAAAGCTGCAGCACTCGCACAAACACGCTGACCGAGAATGACGAGCAGTCACCACAGCCCTGTTTATGAACCACAGCGTGCCAGAGCCTGATATAACTCTGATGGGAAATAGGGGCAGGTCAAACTGATCGTTCAGTATCAAAGTTCTCCAGCTTTCAGGGGGCCGAAGATAGAGAGGGTAATATCCAGGATGTTCATGAGATACTGACTGACAGATGGAGAGAAATTCTCGAGATACCACATTCACAAGAAAGAAACGAACTTTTAACTCAATGACCTTGACCTTTGACCTTCAAAATCAGTTCATCCTAGGTTCAGAGTGGACATTTATCCAAAGTGTTCTCGAGATATTGCATAAACGAGGACGTCCAAATGGATGGACACCTTTGACCCTGGTCGTTACTGACACGGGACAGAAGTTTGAACCTCTAGTCAGTTTAGCAGAAGGTTAGGTCATTTAGCAGAGCCAGCACTCATAGACTACAGTCTTAGACTCTGGATACAGGTTTGAATTTCAGTCCTGGAAAGAAAGCTCAAATTATTATCCTTTAATAGAATTAACCTCTGCAAAATGCCAAAAACTAAAAACAGTTTGTCTATAATTATAATTTTAGAATAATAATTTCAACTTTTTTCCTCATGATTTTGACTTTTTATCTCAGAATTACGTCTTTTTGTTTCAGAATTTTGACTTTTCATCTTACAATTTTTTTCATCTCATAATTATAGCGTTTTATCTCATAATGACTTTTCATCTCAATTGAAACTTTTTATCCCATAATTTCAAATTTTTATGTCAAAGATTTGACCTTTTAACACAGAATTTTGACATTCTGTTTTACTTTTATGAATTTTAATCTCCCAAATATGATTTTTTTATCTCAAATTTTTGAATTTTTTGGCTCATATTGACTTTATATGTCGATTTCAACTTTTATCGCATGATTTTGAATTCTTACCTTAAAAATTATGACTTTTTATACCAGTATAATGACTTTTTATCTCAAAATTTTGACTTTTTATTTCAGAATTTTTACTGTTTATTTTAGAATTTCTACTTTTCAACTCAATTTCAACGTTTTATCTCACAATAAATCTCATTATAATGACTTTTTATCTTAATTTCAAATTTTATCTCATAATTTATTTTTCTTCTCAGAATTTAGACTTATCTTAGAATTTCGACTTTTCATCTCAATTGCAACTTTTATCTTGTAATTTCGAATTTTTAACTAAAAAGTTTGACTTTTTATTTTAGAATTTCAACTTTTTGTCCAAGAATTTTGACTTTTCACATTAATTTGAATTTTCATCCCATAATTTCGAATTTTTATCTTGAAAATTTAACTTTGATCTCAGTATTATGACTTTTTTTTATCTTAATTTCAACTTTAATCTCATAATTTCCACTTTTATGTCATCATTTTAAAATTTTATCTCAGTATTGACTTTTTACCTCAGAATTTTTACTTTTATCTCAATTTCAACTATTTATTTCATAATTTTTTATTTTTATCTCAATTTCAACTTTTAATTTTATAATTTTTTATTTTTATCTCAAAATTATGACTTTTCATCTTAATTTCAGCTTTTTATCTCATAATTTTGAATTTGTATCTCATCAGGTTGAAATTTATCTCATAATTACAACTTTTATCTCATTATTTCGACCTTTTATCTCATAATTTAAAATTCTTATCTCATAATTCTGACTTGCACCTCATAATTTCGACTTTTTCTCTCCCCATCACTGCTTCTTAAAGTCTCATTTCACTTTAAAAACTCACAGACAGCTCAGTGGAAAGGCAAGGAGTCATCTGCACATTGTAATATCAAAAGTTCATCTTCTTATTTCCCCTGCAATCCAGAACAAATTCCTTTTTTGTGGTTGGGGTATTTATATACCTATAAAAGCAGGTTTGTGGTTTTAAATGCACAACTGGGGGATTTTATAATGGGATAAGCAGGATGGGATTGATTACCACTAACTACAGAAAATCAGAGATTAATCCCGATTAAGATTTTTTATCTTTTATCAGCCCTGGTGGAAACATTTCAAGAGGCTGGTGGTGTTATCTGAGCATCTTTATGAAGCGTACTCCTGATGAATACAGTTTAAACATCAGGCAGAGCGGCATGTTTGTTCCACTTATACAGCATCACTCTGTGGGTAACAGTGTCTACATAATAAAAGCAGTAAAACCAGCTGGTTTTATTTTAAGAAAACATGATCTTCATTTCTATAAAGCTACAAAGATGAATGGAATATTAATTATCATCCTATTATTTCTGTGGTTCATGCAGATGACTGCAGGCTTGAAGTGTTTGTTTCTATTAAAATCCTCTTCTATTTCTGGACGACACACCTGGTGTATCCTTTACAGCCCTCACTGTCTGAGGCTCATTGTGCCGCACTCAAATGTCTCATGATGCATTCAGGGGATTCTCGAAAAGTCTGCAAAGATCACATTACCATGCCACATTCATGACTTTGCTAATATAGGGGAAGAAAACGTCACTTTAGCTGTTTTACTGTAAAGTCAGATCAGGAAATACTGTAGTACATAACTGACAGTGTGAGCGCTCACTGTCTTCTTCCCCCGCCGTCGGTGTTCCATTTCACCCCCCAAAAATACCCCGTTACACACACTGGAGGTTTGTGGGTATTAAGAGCGATGAGGAGACGGCCCACAAGAGTTATAGATAGATAAGCCCGGCCCACTGCAGAGTGGCATGCTGGGAGTCCTGGGAGGGAGGGGGGGGACAGGTGTGCAGGCCAAGCACAGCCACTTCGAGGTTTAATAAGTTGGGATTCATGTTACGGCCCATGGAGACTTATTTACACAGAGATCTGCTGTCTTTTTAATATTTTTCACATACTGCTGCTCTGTTGACTTCTGTACACTTTAGCTTTAACTGAATTTAAAACATCAAGGTATAAATTGCTTTAATCCTCCTTTAAACTGTTTTGTCTCTCCTGGACTTATTGTCTTAAAAAGCTTGTAAAACATCAACCCTGTGGTGTACAGTCAAGCTCCAAACATCCTTCTTTTCAGGACAGCCAGGGCTTTAAGAATATCTGTGCTGCAGTAATGTCACTTAAATTAAAAAGAAAATATGGGACTATAAAGGCAAAAGACAAACAACTAAAATTCATAGATTTTAGGGTGGCCCAGGCCTGTCACAAAGCATTCAGGAAAAACAATATGGTAGTTAGCATTAGCTGCTATCAGCAGAAATAATCAAAAATGGATTTGAAAATGAACAAAAAGTAGCGCAATATCAGATTTACCGATTTGGGTTTAATCTTTATATACCACCGAAAGTCACCCAAGTTCCAGGCTCACTAAAAAAGCTTCCATAAGGGCCACAGAGGCGTGGATAGCGTCATTAGAATGGCAAATCAGCACGCTTCAAGGGGGCGCGAATTGAAGAGGCTAAAATTAATGGTTCGACAGTTGTTTCACTTTTTCTACCCCGTGTCACTTCTTGTTATATTCAGCAACATCAGTCTCAGACGGTTGATGACAATGTTGAGTACCTAAAAGCTTCCCAATGTAAAAAAAAATGTAGCAAGTAAATAAACCTTGAAGTTGGCTGGAAATTAATGGTAAGAAAATGTTTGAGTATTTATTCATTCACATACCTCATCAGCAAACTAATTTCTCAAAAGAACTGTGTTTTATTTATACACCTTTGCACTTTAGGTAAATAAAACACTATTGATCTAAAGTGCAGACAGAGAGATAGTATTGGGGTGCATCACACTTGGTAATCCGTACCATGCCCGAGCATGTTTGACCTCCCCAAAGATGGGTTTTTCTGACTCATGTGAGACTAGAGCTTTTGGCCCTTGCACAGTTGGAAAAAGTGGAGTTTGGCATGGTATGGTTCCTCATAGTGGAACACAAGAACAGGTATGCAACATGGATGTGACGTCTAATCGATGCAACTGCTCAGCATCATTCTAAACGACAGCAAGGCGTTCCCATTGGTCTGATGCAGAGGCTAGGTGTTGACTCAGAATTTAGAGCCAACTGGACCATGGGGTGACATTTGTACGGGTGGTATAATTGGCAGCATGTCTGTCTGTGTTGATTTGCACGCCACGCCGTTGCTCCACTGTCCTCAATTCCTCTCAGAAGACTTCTTGGGTGTACTGGTTCGAAACTGGTGCCATGAAAAAATCAGAAGTATGCACAGATGTTCTATAAAATCCCAAAATGTTTGGGGACTTCTGCTGTGTTGCATTTAACCTGGAAGCTGGATGTTGGAGTTCGGGCAAGTCCATACTGGAGAAATAAAATATTTTAAGGAACATTAGCAGGACTTTCAACTCTCATTATATCAGAGAGTGTCTCGAGGTTTTCAGGGGGCGGAGAGAGGATGTGCCGGGGGGTATTTCGGGTGCTGGAGGTCGAGGTGGAGGTCTTTGGATGCCTGGAGGGGGGAGGTCAGAGTCATGGGGTCCTGCCTCTTTGACTCCCAGCAGCACATCGGGTCTCCTGCTGCTCCTTAAAGGCCTCCCCCTCCTCACCCCTCCTTAGTCACCACACTCATCCGGATTCCACTGAAGGGGAATTTTCCCAGCATGCTCTGCAGCACAGCTGACCAGTTCATGAGCAGGTGACATTACATCACTATGACAACCACGATGATTTCCAGGAGAAGGTGTGAGTGATTCTGTCAGCTGTCTGGACCGGATTAATGGCAGTGGAAAATTGCTAACCACATTCACTCACGTTTCTATGATTTAGGAACTTTGTAGAGTTTTTTATTTCAGTCATTCTGACTTTTTGGAGGAAGTCCTAACCGTTCATTTTACATAGCATCTGTTAAATCAAGTAAAAAGGAAACCTAAGCTTTCTGTCAACCACATAAACTAGACGGGTGTCCACATTTCATGCAAAATTTGCAGATGCTTTCACTTTATTTTAAAGGTGCACCTTTATTAACGCTGCACAATCTACCTAATTGAATTCGCAATATTGGACTGTGCAATTTCATAATTGCAAAAAAGGCTGCAACCATCTAAGTAGTTCAGTAGTACCTGAAAGGTCCCTGCAGAAAGGTAATAATTTTATTTTTACGGTAGTAAATTTCTATCAGAGTAGCTGAACTTTAGTGTGCCATATTCTTGTACTCCTTCTATTCCTGATCATTATTTTGGCTGTTCAAACAAGCAAAAGCTACATGATGTTTGAGCCTCAGAGTTGTCCTTTTAAAGTACTCTGAGTCAGTGTTAGTGCCGCAGACTAAAACTATGACTGAAAACGTTTTATCCATGAGAAAGACGAGACTAAGACTAGCCAAAAATAGATCTTTGACGACTAAAGCGAGACTAAAATGTAGTTTCGTTTTCATTGGACATACAAAATCCATGATTTTCTCCACTGTGGGTAAATCTGTCAAAATAAAATGTATCTGTGTCTCTTCTGCCTCTCAGCTGTAGAAAGCAGGGACCCCAGCATAGAACACACTATCACAGTTTGGTACCAGATTCAGGCAAGAGATTAAATGCTTGGACTAAAACTAGACTAAAATATTTTTAAGTTTTCGTCAACTAAAATTATAAAGGTTAGAAATGACTAAAATGTGACTAAAACTAAAAGGCATTTAATCTAAAGACTGAGACTAAAATTTAAAATAGTTGTCAAAATCAACACTGCTTTGAGCTCATGCATTTCAATGGACTCAGAGAGTGGATTGTATTTTGCAGCTACAATCCAACATTCATCTCATTCAGAAAATGTTCAGACCCCCTTTTCACTGTTTTCCCTTTTGTCATGTTTGAGCATGATGCTACAGTCAAAAAAAAATTTTTTTATTCTCATTGATCTACTCTCAGTACTCCATCATTACAAAGTAAAAAATAGAGTTTTAGGAATTTTTGCACATTTATTAAAAATAAAAAACTGGAATATCATACTGACATTATTATTAAGTCTCTGAAAAACACTGCAAATTTAACTCAGCAGGGGTGGAAATAACTATTTACAAAAACTCAAAAAAAAAAAAAACTAACTAGCAATAAATAAATAATATGAAAAATACATTAAACTAATAGATAATAACAACAAATGATAATATATAACCAAAAAAATCTAGAATAATAGTAAGAAATGAAACAATCATTATAGTAACTAATAACAAAAAGTAAGAAAAATCTAATTAATACTAATATAATAATATATAATAAATAAGTTAAACTAATAGATAATAATAAATGATAATGAATAACAAAAAAATCAATAATAGTAATAAATTAAACTATCATAATAATATAAAATAATATAATAATAGCAACTAAGAACAAAAAGTAAAAAGTAAACTATCTAAAATTAGTATATAATAGTGAAATAAAAAACTAACTAAATAATAATAATAAACAAAATCAATTATATATAAATTGTAATGATTATAAATTAAAATAATAATAGTAACTAATTATTCAAATAACTGTAATTGACTAGCTTTTTGTGGTATTTATCCTTTTTTGCATACATTTTTAAATCAGTGCTTTTACTATTACTTGGGTAAGTTTTTACCAGAGTAACTGTATTTTACTTGAGTACTTTACTTTTTTACTGCTTCCACCTCTGCCTGCTGGGCTTCTTCTGCTCATGTCTCTGATGGATTTTTGTTGTTTTTAAGGTGAGACATGCTTTTACCATGAGTGAAGTTAACCACTGAGTCATCTGTGACTTCAGGTGTTCCTATGGAAAGCATAGGGACATTTCTCCATCAGCATGCATTGGTAGACTCTGCTTTATTCTAGAGGTTCTTAAGAGCTACTGCAGTGCTGTGTAATTATAAAATACTTTAAAGTGTTGTTTAACTACACTTTACAGTGTTCATTTTAACTCTTCACTAGTTTCATTAACGCTTTGGATTTTGCTGTATTTGACTTTATCATAGAGGTGTGACTTTACCTGGACAGCCTGGTTGATCTGTTCTCTTGTTGTTTTTGCCAATAAGGACAGATCAGATTCTACTGTACGACTCTTCAGTATCTACTCAGTACTTAAAGTAGACTTTAACTTAGATACTTAACAATTCTCTCATGTTTGACTGTGACTTCCTCTGCCTAGTAGAGACTCTTCCTTCAGTGAACAAGATCAGCGTTAATCTGAGTGGACACAACAGATAGTCACTGTGATCATGCTGTTTTATTCTGATGACGTTCGTCAACAGGGCTGATATCTGCCAATATGGCCGCGTTCTGCTTCCTCTCAGACCAGGAGGCACTGAGTCAAACACACGAGGTGGAGGGTGGAGGGTGGAGGGCGGCGTGCCAGCAGACAGCTGAAGCCGGCGCTCCCCTCCTCCACCTTGGCTGGCCTTTGGAGGGAAGATGATACTCTGACCTTCCTCTTTACGCCCAGATCTCTCACTCAGACTTATCTAAAATCTCTCTCTTCCCTTTAGAAGCTCATTTTTGCTGCATTTATCGCATCACAAGGACAAACAGCATGACCAGCACCCTCTTAAACAACAACAAACACCATGAGAGATACACCAGGGAACTTTTCTCACTGCTGGACAAACCTGAGGAAGACTTCAGGGACATTTGATGTCTGAAACATCAGATCAGACCTACACATCTATAGCAGACTACATTTGAGTAGTGAAGACTTGAACATTAAAACGTCTTTTCAAAGAGCCCATAAATGACTGTTAGGTGTGGTTAAGGTTTCTAAAGTGTTTTTGGTTCTACTAAAGCCATGCATGATTCTTCAGAGCAGAAGAGCCTTTCTATTATGATCTTTGCTCTGTAATAAAGTCAAACCTGCAGCTAAACAAGCTCTCACATCAGAAGAAGAGGAGCATGGGGTCTGGATGCTGTTGCTATTTAAAGTTCATTCAGAGCTGCTGAAATGATCCATCGATGCTAAACCACGACACGACAGCAAGAAGACACGGCAGCCAGGCAGACTACGACTGTGCTACACTGGAGTCAGGCTGGAGTTAGCTTAGCTTAGCTAGAAGGCTGGAAGGGATACCAATTAGTACACACAGCTTTAGTATCTTCAGGGTTTCTGATGCTGACAGTCAAGGCCGCCCATAAGGAGGATAAAGGGGAGAAAATCTGGGGCCCAGACAAACCGGGGGCCATGGAGGTCAGGAACATCATGGTCTATTGTTCAAATTAAGCTGTGGTAATA
This sequence comes from Cheilinus undulatus, assembly GCF_018320785.1. NCBI lineage: Eukaryota > Metazoa > Chordata > Actinopteri > Labriformes > Labridae > Cheilinus > Cheilinus undulatus. The sequence continues at coordinate 20,689,076 of NC_054888.1, read as the reverse complement.
ATATTTTTAACCTGAATAAAAAAAAACATTCTCATCAAAGCAACCAAAATGATTTTTATTCATAAACAGTTATTCAGAATAATCAGTAAAAGATTGTCAGATTTCAGAGCTAAGCAATAATGTGCACAGATGTCTGGATGCCAGAAATTAGAGTAAAATAAAAGACAATTTTTTGGAAAACAATTAAATAATTGTGGGAAAAGACAAAAAAAAAGGTTAAAATATTTTTAAAAGGCATAAATGGGTTAAAAGTGGCAAAAATGGGGGAAAAGTTCCAGAAATGGTTAAAAAGTGACAAAAAGAAGTGGGAAAAATGGACAAAGGTTTCAAAAAACAATGAAAAAACTGACAAAAAGTGGCAATAAGAGGCATCAGTGGGCAAAAATTGGTACAAAGTGACAAAAATAGCTGAAAAGTGGCAAAAAAAAAGTCGAAAAAAAAGAGTGAAAAGCAGAAAGATGGGCACAAAAAGGCAAAAATGGAAAAAATACAGATAAAGAAGGCAAAAGTTGCAAAACGATGTTGCAGAAATGGAAATAAAATTGTCAGAAAATGGCAAAATGGGGCAAAAAATGGGTAATATGAGCAAAAATGGGATGAGATGGCAAAAACAATAGGCAAAATGAGCAAAAAGTTGCAAAAAAACCCTGCAAAAATGGGTAAAAGTTGGCAAGAAAAGTGGTATCAATGGTTGAAAATTGGTATGATTTGACAAGTAGCTCAATAGTGACAAAAATTGGTAAAAAGTGGAAAAATAGACAAAAAAGGAAAAAATGTTGCAAAAATGTGTGCAAAGCAACAACAATGGGAATAAAAATCCAGAAAACAGACAAAATAGGGCTAAAGAAGGCAAAACTTGTAAAGAGATGTTGCAAAAATGGGCAAAAGTGTCAGAAAATGGCAAAACTGGACAAAAAATGGGAATTATGAGCAAAAATGGTAAAAGATGGCAAAAACATTAAGAAAAATTAGTAAAAAGTTATGAAAAACAACACAAAAATGGGTGTAAAGTAACAAAAACAACACAACAGTGGGTGAAAAGTGGCAAAAAAAAGTATTAATGAGCAAAACTAGGTACAATTTGACAAAAGTTAGTGGAAGAGTGACCAAAAATGTATAAAATGTGGCAAAATAGCCAACAAAGGTTAAAAAAAATGTGACAAAAAAGGGCACAAAAATCCAGAAAACAGGCAAGAAAAAAGAGGCTGAAGTAGGCAAGAGTTTCAAAAAGATGTTTGAGAAATGTGCAAAAATTGGTTTAAAAATAGAAGTGAAAGAACTGGGTAAAAAGGGGCAAAAACTGGATAAAATTGGAAAAAGTTACAAAAAAGTGGCACAAAATGGGTTAAAAGTGGCAAGTGGTTTGAAAGTACTGCAAGTAAATAATCTCAACATCAGAATCCAGTAACAGTAGACACACTTTTCAGTTCTAACATGAAGCAACTGTTAGCCAGAATGCTAGCACCAATGCTAATGATCCAACACACTGATATCCATAAATCACAACTAGAGAGGGCCCAGTCTCAGTTTTTCAGGGGCCCTGTTGACCCTGTGGGTCAGCCTGCTGACAGTTTTTATGAAACTGTCGATTATAGCCTAGGCAATGCAAAATCTCAAGAACCCTAAGAGGATTTTTTCAGACTTCTCTCAAATATCCACTCTAACTCACTGGTAAGATACTGAGGGCAAAGGTCGAGGTCAGTGGGCGTCATTTTCACCCCTTGCTTTTCAGATCTCTACCAATCACACGACCACTAAAGCCTTGCCGGCCCTCCTCCTTGACCCATTGGTGTACTTTCACTGTCCGGCTATTGTAGAACTCACAGAGGTGCATAACAGACAGGAAGTAGTTTTAGAGAACCTGAATCGTGATAGCACCTTTACATTTGTGCAGAGTGACTAGTTTAACTCATAGGGCTGGGCAAATAAGTTTTAGGATGTACTGATACATTTTTAAATGAGATGTGGGGTAAAACAATGATAATTATATTGATATGTTGATGTTTAGTCTAGAAAAGAAGGGTTCCAGGCCTTACACTCAATAAAAGATTGTGCACAGTAAGAATCACTAAGGCTGGACTTAATGTGAGCTATGCATACGTGCGACACATTCGCTGCATGGGTTCTGCGTGTCAGCTGTGCACATGCTCAAAAATCTGCACAGCACAGACGGGACAGTGTGTCCATGTGTGGCTGAGGCGTAGACGGTTTTCACAACTTTCAGATGTTGGTGCACAGAGACAGACGAGTCCCGCTCTGTAATTGGCTGATGAGACATTTGCATTAATGAGCAGCTGAGCAGGTATACCTAATGAAGTGGCTGGTGAGTGTAAGTGGATAGGAGGAGCTCTTAAAGTGACAGAATGAAACCTGATCAACAGTGTGAGTCCAGCTCGCTGTCTGTGAGTTATTATTGTCCGTCCTAATCACTCGTGTGGCTTAAGCCTGCTGAGGTTTTACCCTCTAATCACCTCGGTAACCACGAGGGCTGTGACTCCCTCACACACTTTCAAAAACACTCATTCTGCTCAGGTTCACACTTTCTACAAGTTCTAGACATTCTGTTCTTTGTGTTTAATTTAATAAAGATCTGCTCATTTGTTGTAGCTGCATCACCATCACTGACATTTCATAGTTTATAGTTTTATAATTCATTTCTTTCAACTGTTTTTCCATTGCATCTGTTTGCATAAATGCTGTTGACCATTACTGATGATCTATCAAGGCATGAGCATAAATATCTGGTCCCATAATGGTACCATTACTGACACATCCAATACCTACTGCACCAAATCACATAGCAGATTTTGGTGCTTCATTTTGGTACCCAACACAAACTTCTGCCACTCCAAATGAAAGGCACAAAATGTGATATGTATGAGCCTCTTACATAAAGAAGTTGGACCTTTACTTCTATGTTCTATTGCATTCTTTCCCAAAGTCTGGATCGGGACCCAAATTTGGGTCGAGGGAGATTCTTCCCACTGATCAGCTGATTGTGTGCGTTGCAGGTCTTAAGTACCCAGCTAATCAGATTCTGCCACAACCAATCATCATGCACCTGATTTTAAATCAGTCATTCTCTTTTTCAGTCAGCCTGTCGTTCAGTGTGGATGCTGTAACCCTACTCCACCCCAGCCACCTCCATTCAGTTAATCAGCATCATCTCATCCTGCATACTTCAGTCTCCTCCTCCAAGCCACCTTATTGGTTCCTGGTCCAGCTTCTCAGAAGTCTACACCTCAACATCAACACCACCACCAGTGTCTAGACTCCATAGGAGGGTGTCCTACTCCTGTTGTTTCCCTCACTACCCCTGCAGTACAGATTATAGCCACATGGGGGGCTCTACCCTATCACATTAACCCTCTCCACCAAACAAGGCTCACTAGTACCGCTTGCCCACTAAAACTAGAGTGTAAAAGCTGTTTTTTAAACGCGAGTAAACCCGCTAACAATCAGCAAGTGACTCCTTTTCGATGTTGCGCACGTTGTATATAGTTGTGTCTCGCACAGTCCCTGTGACCTGGCACTGAATCTCCTCTTCTCCACGGATCAATAGAAGCTATCCGATCTTGCTGTCTTGCTAGTGCTGTGCCATCTTGTAAATAAAAATCTCACACGCTGAGTCCAAAAAACAACAATGCACGTCCCTCAGCTGCCGGCGTCCTTTTGTGGGGCGATATAATGACGTAGGCACTTTACGCCAAAGTCATCCCGTGTTCACACGGGCGTGTCGTTCCCACTGGAGCCGATTGTTGGTGTGTTTAAACAGGTTTTTCGGCCAGTGGGAAAGGGGTATTGGTGGTAAAAGAGCTAAAGTCACAGTTACTAATGCTTGGCTAATAAAAAGAAACGCACGGTTCCAGACCAGACAACTCCTGAGGACCGAAGGGGTCAAGCATTTGAAGAAAGCCTATATAACCGGGTAAGATGGCTTCTTCCTAGCTTGTAAAACAGAAAGCACCAGGTCAGGATTAGATCGAGTCTGGAATTAACACAATTAAAGCTCGCTCCTGCCTTCAGTAGGAAACAAAGTGGTTGGGTCACAGTGGTTAGTAAAATGTGGGTCACCAGAGAGACAGTTTGTTCATCTATGATAACAAGGCAGCTTTGTTTCATCCACCGACTTTTACTATACTTTTTTCCTAAAAAAGTATTGATTCAGGCAACATTAAGGCACCGACCAGGTTTAAAAACATTGACTAGGTATCTGAGGAAGAACCAAAACTATCCAACCCTAGACATTTCAGATACTGGAGAGGTCAACCCATTTCAGAGGGAGGGATTTAAAGACATTAAAGGCCTACTTTGCACAAAAATTGCATGAAAAAATGGTCACCTTTGATTGAATTTGGGCTGTTGGTTCACACATTAACAGTGTTTGGGTTCCTGATATGTAGGTCCCAGAGTGCAAACTTTTGAAAACGCCACTGTTTTCGTTGTCACATCTCATGTAATGATATATGCATGATTAGCCTTTTGCATTACAGGTAGTGTTTTGTAGAAGGGATGCATGCATGTGCCGTTCTATCAGAAAGCCCCACTGGCCAGGCTAGTATACTAGAGGTTCGTGCAGAGCCGTGTGCACAGCTCTCTAGGTGTTGTCACCAGAATGCTGAACTTTTCTGAATCTGAAATACGATTCTGTTACTGTGAAGCAGCCTCAGACAGTTCTTGCTCTCTTGGCTAAAACTATGCTGGAAGATCGCTACATTTCTGTGCTTTCTGATGCTATTGGCCACTAAAATAATGGAGATTTGATCAGCTAGTAACACAAGCCTTTCAGAGTAAACATTTTAACATCAGTGGGAGAAGTTGCCTGTTTTTGTGCAATCAAGATGATGTGTAAGAGTGTGTCCTCAACTTCTGTGATTAAAAGTGTCTAATATTGGCTGTGCAGGACGTCTACTCTACAGCCATAATTCTGCATGTGCATGAGCGACTGTGCCACACTAAAGCCCACCTTATCCATCGGTGCCACGGCACAGGAAGTTTTGCCAAATGTGCTCCAGCACTGTATGGAAGGCCTGGTATGAGTGAGCATTTAGAAAAGGAGTTTTCCAAATGCTGCTGACGGATTTGTGCAATTTAAACTGAGCCTTTTCTAATATTGGGTGTGTAGGGCTTCCATTTTTGTTCCTGTGGTATCAAACAGGTTCAAAAGCATATCAGAGTTTGTGTGACCTTTACAGATATAAATGATACACACCATATATACTAGTATGTATTCAGCCCCTATGACCCAGCCCTAGGTACCTGTTACCAGTTTTAAACCCCTTACGGTAGCCTGACATGGACAATCCACAAATTAAACAGGAGTATACACCCCATTTAGGCACTTTTTGGTTCGTTAATGGACAAAGTTTGACGGTTAAAAGTCGGAGGGATCTGGTTTCACAGAGACAGGAGGACACAGTGTCCCGCTGCCATGTGAGCCTCTGATCAGCTGAGGGTTTCAAACTTTACCTTCTCCTGCGCTCTGGTCAGCCTCTTCTGGACGTTGATGGCCAGTTTCCCGGCGGTGACCCCTTTCCCTGGCTCGGCCATGGTGCGTGGCGTGGAGGCTCCCTGTCGGTGTCAGAACCAGCGAAGAAGAAGAGGAGGACAGAGGGAGAAATGTCGAGGAAGGAGATCCTTCAGCGGTGCGTAAAACCCCTTTGGAAGGGAGACCTGGCTCACTGCGCGTAACTCTAATCCCGTTGACAGCTTCTTAAAGGTGCAATGCGTAATTTAATCCGGGAAATGTGTCACAAAACAAACAGGCGCATAAACAAAAACCGTAAAAAAAAAAACAAAGTGTAGTTCGGTTGAGAGAGCAGCCTGGTCAGATATCGTCGCTCTCACTGTTAATTGATGAAGACTTGAGCTGGATGCGCACACATATTAAGTTTCCTCCTCAGTCATCCTCTTAAAGGCGCAGCGCGGTGGTATTATTAGCAGACATCTGTTGCATTCATGCAACTGGTCCGTCTGTCTTTACGCACGGATTTATTTATGCGCACAGAGCGCTTCCAGTCAAATGTGAGGGCTAAATCAGTCCGATCACACATTCACATGCACAAAGGGCTTGGTAATACGACCATTAATCTTACAGTGATATAATTTTAGCTGAATGGCACTAATCTGGATTAATAGATGGTTGTCACAATCCCAGACTTGTAACTTTTAATATGATTCTAGTCTAAATCAAACCTGTCTGATACAAAGGCAACAAAAACAGGCGGTTTTATACGTCTAAAACTGTTCTGAAAGGTTAAGATAGCACCTAAAATTAAAATAAGGGCCCAAAACTGGATAAAGTAGCACTAACATAGATTTTAAATATCCACCCAAGGACCCCTGGTCCCAACAGCAGGGCCTAAGCCCTTCAAAAGCCCCCAAAATGTCTTCTTATTAAGAAAATTATTTGGATAAATCCAGTGGACATGATGAAACAAGGCACTGGAAGATTACTAGCAGGCAAATGGCATACAATAAATCCTTAAAATGCCCCCGAACAAAAATCATCATCAAAAATTGCAGATAAACTACTTGTCAAAAAACTTTGGCAACATATCTGTAAACTGAGGTTGTCAAAATCCTTTTAAATTCCATGTTTTCAAAATGATCAGACCTCCATTATAATAATGATCAGTGCTCTCAGGAAGAACATAAACTTAAAGATAATCAGTCTGATTTTTAATCTATCTTTCTATCAATAAAGGCATAAAAAGAAAGAAAATTCGAGTTGTTCAGATTCCTATACCAGAACCAAACACGTCCAATACTGCTTAAAATGTAGGTATTTGTTTCAGCGGGTACACGAGTTTATGCACAGAACCGATAAGTTTGGTTTAGCTTTATATTTTGCGTCATTTAGCCCTGCTAACCGTTAGCACTATAAACCGGAAATTAGTTATTCTTGGCTGCCGGAAAGCACTGCATTCACAGCCTACCGTTATTAGAGCAGCGAAGAAGAAATCGTTGCCTCTTACTAGCTTTTCCTCTTGAAGCTAGCCGTTGGGCCTTCACAAAGATGCGTTTGAATCCCTTATGGCAGCATTTTCAGCTACCCTGAAACTCTTTTGACTTTTCAGGTCTTCAACGATTAAATCAACACCAGTAACCCCGATATTGAACGTCTTTTAATCAATTTTAATCAAATTGCGGCCATTTATAACCGCCAGCTTGAATGCTAATTGTCAGCCAATAGCAGGCTGTTCCGTCATCACGTGATTCTGCCCGAATAGAGCACAATGTAGAGAGAAAGAGCCTGTGATGCAGCCCCCTGTATTATTGTTATTTTAATAGCAGTAAATCTGAAAAATCAGCTGAAAAACAACCTTAGGGTCACAGAGATGCTGCACATTATGATTCTATTTGTTGAGCCGTGTTCAGAGTCAAATATACAGTCATGGATGAAAGTATTGGCACCCCTGGAATTTTTCCAGAAAATACACCATTTCTCACAGAAATTGTTGCAATTACAAATGTTTTTGGTATCCACATGTTTATTTCCTTTATGTGCATTGGAATAGCAAAAAAATCTGAAGAAAAAAGACAAAATTGGCATAATTTCACACAAAACTCAAAAATGGGCCAGACATTGTGAAAAGAAAAGAACACAGTACTTACACTCAAACATGGTGGAGGTTCAAGGATGTTTTGGGGTTGTTTTGCTGCCTCTGGCACTGGGTGCCTTGACTGTGTGCAAGGAATCATGAAAACTGGAGACTATCAAAAAATTTTGGGTCGCAATGTAGGGCCTGGTGTCAGAAAGCTGGGTCTGGGTCAGAGGTCATGGGTGTTCCAGCAGGACAATGACCCCAAACATACCTCAAAAAGCACCAAGAAATGATTGGAGACAAAGGCGAAGGTGGAGAGTTCTGAAGTGGCCAGCAATGAGTCCGGATCTAAATCCCGTTGAAAACCTATAGAAGGATCTCAAAACTGCTGTTACAAGAAGGAACGCTTCAAATCTGAGAGACCTGGAGCAGTTTGCAAAAGAAGAGTGGTCCAAAATTCCAGCCGAGAGGTGTAAGAAGCTTGTTCATGGTTATAGGAGGTGATTGGTTTTAGTTATTTTTTTCCAAGGGTGTGCAACCAAATATTAAGTTGAGGGTGTCAATAATATTGTCTGGCCCATTTTTTGAGTTTTGTGTGAAATTATGCCAATTTTGTCTTTTTTCTTCAGATTTTTTGTGTTGCTCCAATGCACATAAAGGCAATAAACACATGGATACCAAAAACATTTGTAATTGCAACCATTTCTGTGAGAAATGGTGTATTTTCTGGAAAAAATTCCAGGGGTGCCAATACTTTCGTCCATGACTGTAGGTATAAAAAAAATTGCTAGTCTGCACAGTCACTCCAGGAACTTTACACTAGAATCGGATCAGTACTCGGTATCAGCCAAAGAAAATATATCTTTTAACTGCACAAATATGTTGGTGACACTTGGAAAAGTGGGGAAATTGTGACGAGAAGGGGCTCGTCTTCCCACTTTTGCAAAAGTCGTCAATTAATTTGGACGATTCACACAGTGTGCAGGAGTTTGCCTGCAATGTTTGACATTTTAAAAACAATAAAATGCCCAATATTGTGTGTCTAGGACTTCTACTTTTGTTGCCATGATATCAGTGGAGTTTAACTAATAATAGAAACGCTCCACCACTGAATACTTTAACTGATTATGAGCATTTTGCCGTCAGTGTTTTATATATTGTCACACAGAGAGCAGAAAATGCCTGTGGCTCCTACCGCCAACCACTAGATGTCAGTAAAGGTGTGTTCAGGTCATCCACTCCAACAAACGACACAACAAATCTCTTATTTCTATATAATTTAATTTCAAAAATAAATCTTTTTTAATATCTCTTCTCCCACAATAATGTCAAAAACATGAATGGATTTCTGTAAACAAATAAGACTTAAATACACTCTATCATTTCTTCTAAAATCTCTGTCAAAGCTTTAATGTTACAGCAGAGAGCTCAGCATCCTCATAGACTCACAATGAAACAAGAATCCCTTTAACTTTGCCTCAGTATTCCCATTATTTACAGAGTATATTGAATTAATCACATTTTACAATGAAGGTTGGGACACTTTCAGGAGAAAATTGACACTTAAAGATCCTGATCAATTTCAGGAAGTTCATCCCAGATCAGTGGGAAATGATCAGAAAAGTATGTGTGCATTTAATTCTGTATTTAGAACCTTTAAAGCAGTGGGGCTCAGCTGGGGGGTCAGTGGGTTGCAAAAGTGTGCCTGGAAAAAAATTTGATTGTGTGCTTTAAAAGGTAAGTTCAGGAACTTTTAGGTGATTTTCAAGGATTTCTGTTTCATAGTTTTTAAAGGATGCCTGTGTCTCCAAGAGTTTTTGAATTCCTCACGTGTTTCGAGTCTTTCTACCCCAGAGTGCTCTTGTTTTCTGTCTTTGTGTTTTTGAGGATTCATCTGTGTCTGTTCACAGTTTCTTCTTCTGTTTCCTGCAGAAAATCTCCCATCATGCCTCAGCAGAAACCTCCCTTTAGTCATCCGTCGTGGTCCTGCACGGCTCTGCAGGTCAAAAGCGAGGGACAGGTTTTGGTTTTATTAAAATGTCTTCCTGTGTTACCTGTCTCCTGTCCTCACCTGTCGTCCCGAGCCATGCCCAGTGGGTGGAGGCGCCTGGCGTCCAGCAGCATCCCACCAAGCCAGTGTAAAATTCGGGCATACCAGTGGACCCCGTCCCCGCTGCTCCCCGTGGATCCAGTCCAGCTGTTGATGAGGCGGAGCGGGGAGAAGGCCCAGTGGGCCACAGAGTGCTGATCCAGCACAGCGTAGCAGGACACCACCACCCCGTCCACCACCAGCGTCCCATGCTGGGTAAGCGGTGCAAACACACCCCTTCCTGCCCTCATGCTGATTTGAGTGATCTGGGACAGACGGCTCTGTCCTGTTTCACCCTGCGACACCAGCACGCACTGTCCCGGACGGGCGTCACTGGCGTACACAGTCCTGAGGGCCACCCGAGCAGGCACCGCCCCCTCTGAGCAGTTCCCCTCTGTCACAAACAGCAGGTGGGCAGCGGTGAGCGAGAGGTGGGCGCCGGCTGCTGTCTGCAGGGTGTAGAAGAGCTTCCAGGTCATGGGGTCACGGTCCAGGAAGGTCAGGACTTCAGTGAACACCAGCTCCCCCCCACCGCCGCCCGCCGAGGCCAGGACTCGCTCACCGGGGCGCAGGTCGCTCATGGACTTGTTACCACCGCCCTCTAATGTGACCAAGGCCTCGCCAGGGAAACAACCGCCAGACTTCGCCGCCACCGAGTGATCTGAGGAGAGAGGGAGAGAGAGAGGTTATTTAATATTAAGATGAACTTTGACACTCATAGTTCAGGTGGAAAGAGTCATAGAACTGCTTTAAATTCTACATATGTTATAAACATGCATGGTGACGACTCTCTACAGGGCTGGATTTAGTCTTGACAGAGACTCTGGGGGCCGGACTTTCAAATAAACCAAAACAAAACAAAACAAAATAAATATTTTGGCCTAATTAACGTATTATTGTATTTGTATTTTCTTCCAAAACGCAGAACATTTTCAGGCATTAACAGTGAGATCCAGCCCTATGATCTATAATGCAGCAGGCCATAAGGAGATAAAACTGTCTGGGTCCCTGCAAATCCCAGAGATGGGACCCACCCCAGTTATGATTTAGCACCAGTATTAACCCTTTTTGACACTTTTTAACCCCTTTTCACTACTTCATTTGGCCATTTCTGCAACAATTTTTGCCACTCTTAACCCATTTTTGATCATTTTTGCCACTTCCCTGCCAATTATTCCCCCTGTGTGCCACTCTATAACCCATTTTCACTAACTTGCCAGGATATCTTTGCTATATTTTTGCCACTTTAACCCCATTTTGATACTTTTGCCTCTTAAACCTTATTTTTGCTGTTCTTTAACCCCCTTTGAACCTCTTTCCTGCATGTTTTGTCCCCTTTGTGCCACTGTTTTATCCATTTTTGCCATTTTACCACTTCCCTGTCAATCATTGCCCCTTGGTGCCACTCTTTAACCCCTTTTCCTTAATTTTCAGGGTAATTTTTGATATTATTACTACTTTAAACCCATTTTGACACTTTTTGCCTCTTTAACCTTATTTTGGTGTGCTTTAACCCCCTTTGAACCATTTTTCCTTCCTTTTTTGACCCCTTTGTGCCACTGTTTGCCCATTTGTGCTACTCTTTAACCCCTTTTTCCTAATTTATCAGGCTATTTTACTATATTTTTGTCACTTTTAACCAATTTTTGCCACCTTTTGCCCATTTAACCACTTTTTTTGCCTTTTTCCTGCCAATTATTCTCCCTTTCTGCCACTTTTTAACCCCTTTTCACTACTTCATTCAGCCATTTATGCAACAGTTTTTGCCACTCTTAACCCATTCTTGATCCTTTTTTGGCATCTTTTGCCACTTCCCTGCCAACTATTGCCCCTGTGTGCCACTCTATAGCTCCTTTGCACTACTTTGATAGGTTATTTTTTGCTATATCTGCCACTATTATCCCATTTTTGCCACTTTTTGCCACTCTTTAACCCCTTTTCACTAATTTGCCAGGGTATTTTTTTGCTATATTTTGGCACTTTAACCTAATTTTTGCTGTTCAACCCCTTTTGAACCAATTATCCTGCATGTTTTGTCCCCTTTGTGCCACTGTTTTATCCATGTTTTACTCCTTTCCCTAATTTGTCAGGCTATTTTTGCTATCTTTTTGTCACTTTTAACCAATTTTGCCACCTTTGCAACTCTTTAACCCATTTTCACTAATTTTCCAGGCTATTTTTGCAATTTTTTTGCCACTTTCAACCCATTTTGATACTTTTTGAGTGTTTAGCCTAATTTTTGCTGTTCATTAACCCATTTTAACCACTATTTCTGCATGTTTTACCCTTTTGTGCCACTCTTTTATCCTTTTTTGCCACTTTTGAACCCTTTTTCACCACTTTATCTGGACATTTTTACAGCATTTCCACAAGTTTTAACCCATTTTTAACAGTTTCTTTCTAAATATTTACTAATAATGGCTGACAAGTGAATTTCTGTAAAAATAATTTAAAAAAGAATCAGATCAGATGTTAAGTCATTCTAAAACTATTTCAATATTAATTGTTTTGGGGTGGAGTTTACAGCTGCATACATTTAAAACCAAAAGATATTCTTAAAACCACAACATCTTCTCTTCTTGAATTTAATAATCTTCTGCGGGCCGGACAGGATGCTTTTGGGGTCTTGATATGGCCCTCAGGCCACCAGTTGATAATCAGTGCTCTTGGAGAGGGTGTATAGGGGGTGATTCCCCTACTGTTGCACTGATGTTTAAAAAAACAGCATAAGCTATTATGGTTATGGTAGGTAAACATGATAAAATGGCCTCTTAGTTTCCCTGTAAATGGACAAAATCAGACTGTGTCCTCTTTAGTGTTGTCTAAGGGGCCAAAATATGATAAAGTGCCCTCTAAGTGGACTAAGTGCCTCTGTGGTGCCCATAAAAGGGACAAAAACACAGCGATGCCATCTGATGCATGTCAAACATTCGGCCCCATTAGTTTCTGTGAACAAACCCACACTGGTGGCGGTCAGTAGGCCGGCTCTCGCCTCAGGTATCAAGCACCTGCCCAGCAGTGAGCTGGGGAGTCTGTGTTTTGGGTTTTAGAGCACTTTAGCCTTCTAAATTGCTCTCTAGGTCAGTGGTTCCCCAGCTGGGGTCCGAGCACCCCTGAGGGGGGCGCCAAAGATCTCAGGGAGGGCGCACTACCCTGTGTGCTCTGGCATTGTCAAAATTATATGTACAAATATATTTTAAAAACCAAAATTTGAAACATTATTGATTAGGGCCAACCTAATAGTTGATAAAATAAGAGAATTTGTTCATTTTTGTGCAATAAAGTTGACATTTTTAGGATTGTTTTCTGCTCCGCTCTTATCTCACCATACTGAGAATAAAAAGTGTTTGTGTTTTAGTTAATAATTTCACTGTGTTTATTGTTCTTGAGCTTCCATACAAACGAGTTAAAGCACATAACAAATCTTTTCAGTCCTTTTGGCTAAATATTGACTTTATTTTATCCTTCAAACACAGGAGAGAACAAAGAGCAGATAAAAGCTGCTGTGCGGGGATTTCTGTGTGCGTTGGAGACAAAGCGTCCGTGCACTTGAAAGTGACACTGGAGGAGCGTCTCAAGTCTATCTGAGGATAAATATTTGGGGAGGGTAAGAAAAGCCAAGGCCAGGTGATAAGATAAGTCACCTGAAGGAGGAAGGAGTGGAGCAGGCGGGTTAATCATCTGACAGACATGGAGGGTCACATGACTGCGGGTCAACTCTAGGACGCCGAGATGTTTAAAGACGCGTATAAACGTATATTCATACAGCTTTAATAGCTCTGCAGCACTCACATGTTAATCATTGTGCACTTAGAGACTGGAATAGAAGTTTTAAATCACAATGATCACATGCTTTTTGTCTCTTTAGGTGCACCGTAGTTAAGTTACCATGGCAGGGCAGCAGCTGGATTCTACTCAGTGTAGCTTCTTCCTGCTCTCGGAATTCCTAAAGGTGCAATACGTCTATTCACACTGAAATATTCAAATTATGGCAGAATGATAAAGGAATGATATTTATGTTTTCACATTTCCTCACAGATTTCCAGCAGATTTTCAACATTTTAGTCATGTTTAGTGTTTGTTTACTAGTGATGTCTTCCTTCAGACTCATGTTTTAAGGCCCTAGCTCCATCTGTTCACCTTGACATCGGCCCATCTGGAGTCCGTTTTCATCAGGGGAGTAGTAGGGAGGAGCAGGCCCACCCACCGAACTATCCAGGCCCCTGAAACCCTCCTGAACTGTCCTTCTCCAGTTGTGATTAATTTATAATATCACTGCATGTGTGCTGGATTGGTAGCATGGATGCTAGCATCCTGGCTAACGGTTAGCTCATTTTAGAGCTGAAGAGTCAACATGTTTTTGATTCTGGTGTTGAAATTATTTATTTATGGCATTTTAAACTCCTTTATACCACTTAAAAATTGTTGCCTTTTTGTGTCTCTTTAATCATTTTTGGCATTTTTAAACCCCGCTTCAACATTTTTTTCCAACCGTTGTTTCTCCTTTTTTTGCATTTTGAAACCTATTTGCCACTATTAGCCAATTTTGTCTCTTCTTACCCAGTTTTGCCAGTCTTTAACCCCTTTTCACCACTCTTAACCTGTTTCCACCATCTGTGCAACCACTTGAACCCATTCTGCTTTTTGTAACCCATTTCTGCCCTTTTGACCCACTTTTAAAGCGCTTTTCACCATCTTTGCAACCATTTGGCTCCTTTTTTTTTTGGCATTTTGCCTTTTCAACACTTTTCACCTAATTTTAACTCTTTAACTCATTTTTGCTACTTTTTGCTTATTTTTCCCTTTTTTTCTCATGTTAGACATTTTCCACTCATTTTGCCCTTTTTTATTTATTCAGTGTATTTAATTTTAACCAGGACTACCTCATGGAGATCAGTAATCTCATTACAAGGGTGTCCTGGCCAAGAAGGGCAGCAGCACAATGAACATTTTCATTTGCATTTGTGTTTTTGTAACAGGTTTTTGCCATTAATAACACATTTTGACTTACTTTAAACTCATTTATACCACTTTAACCCCTCTTCACCATTTTTCAACCTTTTTGCATTTGTGTAACCCATTTCTGCCCAACTTGATGCCTTTTCACCGTCTGTTTTGCCCCTTTTGGCACACTTTAACCCCTCTTCACCAGTTTTTCCAACCATTTTGCCCCCTTTTTGCATTTTGTTAACCTGTTTTTGCCAATCTTTTTTGCAACTTATGGCCACTTTTTTATCCCCTATTGACAATTTTGCACGCATTTTGCCCTTTTTTTTACATTTTTATAAGCTGTTTTTGCCTCTGTTTTACCCATTTATGCAAATGTTTTCACCACTTTTTCTGCCATTTTTTCAACCTTTAACCCATTTTTTAGATTTTTTACTTATTTTCCTTTTCCCTTTTCCCTAGAGTTGTCTCATTTTTTTCTGCTTTATTTTCTGGCATGCTCACATTTGTGCACATCATGGCTTATGTCTGTGGTCTGGCTCTACTTTCCAAATAGTTTAGTTCAGTGTGCCCATCCACATGATTAATTAATATTTAGTATTTCTTTTTTAAGAAGAGGTGTTTACATCTTGATAAGGACTATATTTTACTACAGCATTAATAAATAAAATTAAGTTGTTGTTTTTTTTTAACTTTGATAACAGTGATTATTATTCAGGTTAATAATAAAACATGGCTATCACAGCTTCATTTTACCATGATTTTACCGAACTGAATGGGCCCCCAGATTGTCTGGGCCCCCAGTAAGCTCTCCCCTTTATTCCCCCTTATGGGCATCCTTTGGTAGGAGTTAGGTGTTGAGAGGATAGAGCAGGGGAAACAGGCAAATTATCATAAATAAATCCATGAATCTGTTTGTTTGAGCACATAAAGTCCATTATCTGCAGGGTCCTGCAGCTCTGCTGCCCCCTAGTGGTGATTTCTCCTGCTGATGAGAAAGTACCTGTCAGTCTTTATCAGCCTTTTTGAGACGATTTTAGGACTTTTGCCACATCTTTTCCCAGCAGGGTGGATTCAACATTCTTAGAGAACATTTTCATTGTCTTTCAGAGGATTTTTAAGGAGAAAATAAAAGGAGAAATCAAAAACATAAAAAGAAAAATACCAACTTGATTGGTTGCCCTTCTGATCAAGTCAAGGACTGGGCCCTCGCAACCCGATCTGGGAGGGAAGGAGAGAGGAAAAAAGGAGGGAAGGAGAGAGGAAACAAGGAGGGAAAGGAAGAATAAAGAAGAAAGAAAAAGAAAGGGAAATCTCAGTTACCACTCAGTGTAAAATGTGTAAAGTGGGTGTTTAATTTCTGATTCATTTTAACATGAGTGTGTGACTTTCAGCACATCTGTGTGTCCGTTTCAGGGTGACACGTGTGTGCCACTTTTCATGCTAGCTGCACATTGAAAACACACAATGCTGAATATGTTGAACCTTCATGTGAATATGTGCTCTTCTGGGAAGCGTCTGCAGACTTCAGCAGCTGATAAGAGAAATACAGTCAGTGTCCAATCATCATATCTGACTTTGGACCCGTCCCGACCCCCTTCACCCTTTAACTAAGCCCTCCACCTTTGCTTTGCATGGTCACGTCTAGAGGTAGGACGTCCTGATTCTCATTGGAACAGCGTGGTAAAGGGAAGCACTAAAGCTACATGGCCATATAAATGGAGAATTTCCAGAGGCTTGCCTCCCTGAATACCTTGCAAATCATCAGGAAGATGGAAATAAGTGCACAAAGGCAAGAGATTTCTGTGTTAGCAAGATGTGAAAGTTACAGCAACCATTGCATTTTCTAAATTTGATGGTGCTTCAATGCATGATGGTTATTTTATTATTTAATATGATAAAGAGTCACCTTACTGCATTTCTGCTTTCTCAAGCTGCATAAAACCACATGAGAAACTTGTTTTTCTGACTTTTTTGTCTTGTAGATGTCTTTAAAACTACAGTACCGATGATCTGCAGCTAGAGTTGCATTTAGAAGAAGGTTAGATCATTAAAAAGGCTTCACAGTTGGAAAAAGGAAGCAAAAAATGGTCTTGGCTGCAGAATTTAAGTAAAGTGTATACAGAATTTACACATTTGAAGTGTAACTATCCACATAGTCTAGTCTCAGCCTCTTCAGCACTTCTCTCTATCATTTAATCCATTTTTCTCTTGCATTTCATCCTATTTTGCACAAAAGATTCAAACAGGAGTTTGTGCCCATCCAAAACAAGCAGAGCTGCAAATGTGAGTCCATAGAGCTCTCCCTTTGGTGCAGAAATGAGCCTAACTTTAATTTCCTCCACCTTGCTCCGTACCTTTTCCTTTCACTGTATAAACACTTTCTGTCTGGTGTACTTCTAGTGTCAGAGGTCCTACCAGTCTTTAATATATCCCCTTTTGATATAATCAGCTCCATTAAATGCTTGAGTCTGCTGCTTCTTCATAAGGAAAGCAAAAAAAAGCCACAAACAATTTTCAAATGCAACATTTTTGATTTAGCCCTGACCCGAGGAAACATGGGGTGAGTGGCAGCTGAGACAGAAGACAAAGGTAAATATAAAAGAGTTAGCAAGCAAGAAGGCTGTTAGTCACCAGGTATGAAAGAGGTGAACAAATGTTAGACAGAAAAGAGGGAGCAGCAGGTCCTGTCTGTAGCAGACGTCAGGTTTTTAATCTTTACAACAATGAATTCAACATTTTTGACTTCTTTAGTCCCTGCATGTGCAAAAACGTCTTTGCAGTTTGGTTTAATCTTGCAAAGCTTCTCATTAAAGTTGCCGGGAGTAAGGTTAGAAAGATTAGTAAACATGAAGCTGAACCTTAGTGCCATCAGAGTCTACTTGAGGTAAATCTTTAGATGTTTTCTGACTGCATGTTGATGAATAAGGCAGGCTACACATTAGATGATTAAGCTCAGATTTTACATCTGTTCTTGGGCCTGAATTCAGGTCTGATTAAAGAACAAATTTAAAGTCTGATTTTAGTTCTGATATTGTAACTGGTTTTAGGTATGATTTGGGCCTGATTACAGGCCTGATTTTAGGTATTATATTCAGCCTGATTTTAGGTCTGATTTCAGGTATGATTTGGGTCTTATTTTAGGTATGATTCAGGCCTGATACAGGTCTGATTTTAGGTCTGATTTGGGGTCTGATTTCAGGTCTGATTTTGGGTTTTATTTTCGGCCTGATTTTAGGTCTGATTTTGGGTCTGATTTGGGCCTGATTTCAAGTCTAATTTGGGCCTGATTTTAGGTCTGATTTGAGTTTGATTTTGGGGCTGATTGCAGGTCTGATTTTATGTGTGATTCGGGCCTAATTTTAGGTCTTTTATTTGGCCTGAATTCAGGTCTGATTTTGGGTCTTATATACAGCCTGATTTTAAATCTGATTTTGCAACTGATTTGGGCCTGATTTCAGGTCTGATTCGGGCCTGATTCTATGTCTGATTTGGGCCTGATTACAATCCTGATTTTAGGTGTTATTATATTTTGTTATTATATATATTTGGCCTAAGTTTAGGTCCGATTTAGGTCTGATTTTAGGCATGATTTGGGCCTGATACAGGTCTGATGTGGGGCCTGATTTAAGGTCTGATTTTGGCCTGATTGCAGATCTGATTTGGGTTTCGTTTAAGATCTGATTTTCAGCCTGATTTCAGGTTTTAATTTAGGTCTGATTTCAGGTCCAATTTTGGCCTGGTTTTAGGTCTGATTTTGGGCCTTATTTCACATCTGATTTTAGGTTCAATTTTGGATCTGATTTTAGCTCTGATTTTTGGCCTGATTTTAGGTGTGACTGGCCCCCTTCTCCATGATCAGGGAGCTGTGGTTGGACAGCTCCCTGATCCTTTACTCATTAATATCAAACATGTTTTAAATTTCTGATGCCAGTTTGGTCTTCCTCTAAAGGAATACCTGTGGTTGCAAATGAGTGCACGGGATCACAAACCGGATGTTAACCAGATGGATTAACACAAGTGTGCCTGCAGCCAAATGGATGACTAAAAAAAGGAGGCCAGTTTTTTTTTATTGTGCAAAAAAAAGTACACCAGGATAGCCAGCTGGTGACGACAATCATCCTCAATTTTTGTTTTTCTTCACGTTTGATCTCAAAAGTTTCTGTGAGCTTTCAGCTCAGTGAAATCTCCACTGTGAATGTTACAACAAACAGCAGGTGCGTGGTCTCATGTCTAGGGTGTACATTCAGGGGTTATAATGGATTATATAGGATTATATAAAGTATGACACACTTATAGGGTTAATATGTGTAATATTTAAAAATCCCACGTGTAGCCTGGTGAAGTCAGTTAGTAAAATCCTGGGGCCTTTACCTTGACCTGAAGAACAGAAAGTCTGCATGCTCAACCAAAACAAAAAAACACATGCTGTCTTTTCTGGCTCCGCCCCCTCTCACCTGACTTGACGCTGCAGTGGATGTGGGCCTTGGACTCGTAGTAGACCCAGTCAAACCCGGCTTCCACCGCTAAACGGGCCAGCATGGCGTACTTGTTCCTGTCCCTGTCCGAGGTGGTGATGTCCACCGCCCGGCCCTCGTAGTGCAGAGATTCCTCCGAGTGATGGCCGTCTTCATCCCAGCCCTCGGTGACCCTCAGCCGGACCCCAGGCCACAGATTCATAACCGAGATGGCCAGAGAGTTCAGCTTATCTTTGCAGCGCTGCAGACAAAAAAACACAGAACAGTTATACATCATGTGCTTTTCAACAACACCTCTATAAGGAGCGTCCAGGGACAGCTTAGGGCCGAGCCGGACACAGAAGGAGCAAACTGTGAGCCTAAATCCTCAGAGGGTGTTCTGGGGTAGATTTTTAAACAGAATTTGTTTTGAGCAGGCAAGACCAGCAGGTGAATCTGTGACTGAGTCAGAGCACTACAACACTTTTAGAAACACAGAGCGGATATTTCGACTGATTTTAGAGTTTTAGGTGAGGTAAAAGAACCAAAATAACTGATCCAAATGTCCTACTTTTTTGCAGCCATGTGGTCAATTGACATTTTCTGCTCAATTAAAGGTCCAAATATGAATCTCTTGCACTCCATAAATGCTTCAATTAAGGTTGTTGGTTTTATCCTGCTTGAGTGACAGGCCAAATAAAGTAAATCCACAGTCACTAAAGTCTCATTAAATCAGGACTGCAGGTCTGCAGGACGTCTTGTCATTTCCCAGCAGCCTCTGAAAGCGTCTCAGTGATGCAGCCTTTCATGAATCTCAGCCTATTAAGAGTGAAAAGTGGGATTAAACTCTATAAGCGTCTTTTTCCATGTTGGCTGTGATAAGAATAGCTCGTGGCTCGGTGGCCACAGTTGCCTTTTCACAGTGTTCACTGTGAATTTTAACGTCTTATGTTTTCTCTCTGCGGTCGCTGCAACGAGCTGGACTCCATAAATCAGACGATACATTTGGTTGGTTTTCCTTTCAAGGTATACGGATCGACGGGGGTTTGTGTAGCGGCGGTTTGAGCACTAAAAACCGCTGGCTGCACAAACATTGGACGCGCAGGCTTACAACATGCGCTTATGCACGCTTTAACGCTGCAAAAAAATGTCCTTTGACGGCTCAGGTAGTCTCGCGTGGCGTCTAAATGTCGTGTTTTCTTCTGATGAGGGGAGAACCTGTTGATTCCAATGATTTTAGTTTGTTCTGAGGATGCTCTGAATGGTCACCGATGGTGCGTCTGTGCGCCATTTTGGATACTTTTACGCATCACGTGGAGAGAACTCCCCGAGAAGAAGAGGCTTAGATAAATGCATTTCCCGCGTTTTGATACATCTTAGAGGGAAAATATAGTGCCGAATAAAAGGTGCAGAGTGACACTTTTTACAGCGTGGTTTTCGCTCCTGAACAGACGCGTCTGTATGCAGCACGGAGCGCCCAGGAAAAAGCGAATAAAAAATAAAGAGGCGAAAGAAAAAAAAAGTGTATAATTAAGGCTTCAACACAAGTGAAGTGGGCTATTTCTGCACATATGCGCTGCGAAAACAAACAAAAAGTAACACGGAATAGTTTAAGACAAACAGCAGGCTGTCTGCTGTGGCTTGGAGCTCATAAATTGTGCGCAGGTCAGCGGCTGGAGCTGCACACTGTAAGAAAAGTCATCAGCCGAAAAGATGACTGAACTTTTCTTTGATTAAGCAAGCCAAAGGCAGCTGATTTCATCTTTATTCCTCACTAAAATGATGGAGTAAGGATGGGCAACATCGTGAGAAAATAGATAAAAAGTGTCAGGGATGGGCAATGTGGACCAAAACCAAAGCAGTCAGGCTCTCCTTTTAAATCACCAAAAACTGCACACAAAAAAGATTTGTTTTGGGTCTTTTTTTCCCCAGACTTGATTGTTTACATGGGGCGCACCCCAACCACTAGGCCATCTGCGCCCCCATCAGTCATATTTTTACCATACAAGAGAGAAAGAGCGCCATCTAAACTGCACAAATATACTATGCAATATCTCATTACTATAATTGGGGGTGCGTCTGTGTGTCTGTGTTGATTTGCACGCCACACCATTGCTCCAATTGACCTCGATTCTTCTCAGGAGAATTCTTTGGTGTACTGGTTCAAAAATGGTGCCATAAAAACAAATCACAAATGTGTACAGATTGTCAGTAAAATCCTAAATTGTTATGAAACAACTGTGGAATGTTATTGCAGCTTAGTACCAACAGAGGGCATCAGAGTAAGATGCAAAGTGTGGGTGATCATGTGGGAACGCTGGTGCAGGACTGTGACTTTGGTAATTTGTTTGAGCTGTGGCATGATTGAAGGCAGAATACAGCGGAGGCTGCGGTGAGAGGGCGGACTGACTTTGGAAAAAACACTCCAGTTTGCATGAGCTACGGAGTTGGCAAACAGAGACACAGTGGATTTACATGGCATGATAGAACCTCTTAAATGGAACAGAGTGGCAGGGTCAGTGTACAGGGTCAGCGACACACAAACAAAGCCCAGGGTGCATATTAGAAAATGCTACAAATGCGGTGGAGAAAACCACCTGCAGGTTTACCAATGAAAAATGACACCACCGTGGAAAAGTGGGGCACATAAAAGCATGCAGAAATCAGAGGGTAAAGAAAGTAGTATACATAGAGCTGATTTCCATACTGCATAGGAGATCCTAGATAAGAACCAATCAGAAAAGAGCTGAAAGTAAACAAGACAAATGTAGCATTGGAAGGAGAGGCTGTAGATTCACTATAATGTCAATAAGGGTATTTCACTAAGGCATCACTAAGATTTTAGTTACAGTGGTAATGAAAGGCTCAGGGTCCAGTCTAGGTTAGAAAAGTGCACGGAAACCATCTCTTCTGTTGAGTTCTGCACACTTTTCCAAAAATGTCAACGTATTCATGAAAATTAGACCACATTTACAAGACAACAATGCACTGAAAACTAAATCGTTTTTCATTTTAGTGAAATAAAGAAAAGCTCTGTGTCCTGACAACAACTTTTTGATAACAAGGACAGTGCATGTGGATACGTAGAGACAACACTGAGACTTTGCACTCTCGTTTGCACATCTTCTTCCTTTACAGAGTGGTGAGTTCAAAATGGTTAACACAGGTGTAGAGGCAATGAGGTGGAGTGGACAGGAAGTGAGCAGCCAGAACAGGACTCATGCCTTTGTTGATGTAGTCCATCTACTTGTGCATGGAACCATAAACAATATGTGAGAAAATTCTCTGTTCTGCCATGAAGAAGTTGCACTCTGGAACCCGATTAGAAATGTTTATTTTCAGGCATCTAAAACGGCACTGGTGTGCAAACAAAGAGCCAAAATTCAACCATGAATCACCGTTTTGAGGCAGAATTGCTGTCACGTAAACACTGCCTTACACTTGTGGTTTTCAAACTATTTTGGCACACTAAACCAACATGACCTTTTTAACACATGAAAGTATCTTTAGTTTGTATGGCTGTTGGTTGTACAAATTCCCATGGCATTCTTAGACTTGCATCAAGTCACACGGCACAACTGAGCATTGAGACACAATGTAGGATCCGCAGCCTTAAGTCCCATTTATACTCCCTTTACGTACGAAAATGTATGCGTCCTTTTCAAATGATGTTACCGTCACTGCTCATATACTTCCATGCGTCCTTTACGTTGGCATGGATGTCAACCAATACATCCACCGGGGGGGGCAGCCCAGAGTCAAAAGTTTATGACAACAACAAACTCAAAAACAAATATGGCGACTGTGGAGGAGGGATTGATAATAGGGGTGCACCGATTACAATTTTCTGGCCGATCACTGATCTTTAAAAAGCCTGACCTGCCGATTCCGATTTTGGCTGATACCAATTTTTTTTATAACTGACAGCATACACCTTCAACGTTCCATCTTATTTTATTGAATAACGTTGAACAATACCCGTGAAACAATGCAAAGTTGTTGTTTTAAATGCACATGAGGTAGTTCTCTTAAATATAAATGAAAAGTTTAAAGCATTGCTGTCCAAACTACTAAATTATATCAGTTCCTTTAGTCGTTCATTTTTCACATTTTAGTAGGTAGAGGCATATGAAACTGATCTTATCCACCGATCTTATTTACAAGGATCGGCCAATCGCCGATCTCCTAAAATTAAGGAAATCGGCGCCGATACCGGTTTTGGCCGACCGATCGGTGCACCCCTAATTGATAATGTACCTCTTGCATAAAAGACAAAAACGAAGGCAGCGTTTCTAACCAACTTGCACAACTTTTCCTCAGAAAGTTCCGCCATTGTTATTCCTTCTTCGTGTCTCACTAGAGTTATGTATCGGGTAGTGACAGCAACACTGCCCCCACGGTTTCGGGGGGTACTGCTGCTCGGTAAGCTTTACGAAAACGTACAGAAATATGGACAAAATGAACGCAGAGCACAGACAGAAGGCTCCATCCGGATCCGGATCCGTATTTAACGTTGAGCATAAATGGGTCTTTAGACCATGTGTAATCTTTGATCAGTACTGTCGCTCCAGGACTTCTATTTTTGCTGCCATCAACCAGAGTTACATATCTGATTTTCTTGTCTGATAAACATTTCAGTATAAACAATACTGTCTTAACTTTTACAGCATTCAAAAAATCAATAAAACGTCAAAACTCCACATTTTTCCAGCCCTAGAAGGAGTCCAGTAGAAGCAGATTTGCACCCATGAATACTGGTTTTCCTCGCTTTTAAGCTGGATCGTGCACTTTTGCTTCTCTAAGCCCAGCAGCAGTGTCTCTGTCTCTCGTGGATATTTCTTGCAGCGCGCTCAGAGGTGACAGCTCCAGGCTGCAGCGCGCTCTGTGCGCTCTCACTCCCCACGTGGGTCTGTGGACATAAGACTGCCGCTCAGAGAGGAAGCCCGCGGTCACCAGAGCCAGATATAAATACTTTATTCCTGGGGAAATTGGGAGTCAAATAAATTCCACCCGGGGCCACATCAATGAGGGTGTCGTAAAAATTTCTGACAGTCCAAAAGGCGACTGTTAACTCTGAGCAGTGGGGCTAAAAACGAAAACGGTAAACATGAGTACACGCTTGACCCGAGCTTTAACCAAATACGACTTTTGGCTGTTTTTCCACCAAAAAACATGATGTAAAACAGAGGACAGAGTGTTTTAATTAAGAGCCACCGCTTTTCCAGACATTTTTAGACGCGGGGTTGCCCTCTTTTACGCACACAGTGAACCTCTGAAAGTTCATGGAGAGCCGTGATTCACGCAGCTCACCTACACAATCCACAAACTCGCTCCTCTGTGTCAACAGCTCCGAGGATCCACGATCCACTCAAAGAAGAGTGGTGCAAACAGGTTTGGCTATCAGCTCTGCAGAGAGCGAGAAAATCATCCAGACTGGTTTCATTTGAGAGCAAAATGAAGATTTATAGGGCTGGGCAACACGGACCAAAAATCATACCCAAATATTTCGGATACGTATGGAATTCTTCTGGATGTCTTGAGACCGGAATGATAAACTGGGACATAATCCCAGTAAAAATCAAACCATAATGATACCTGTTTGATATTACAGCAACAAAACTACAAATATTGGGCAATTTCTCGTTTATTGACCATCAAAACTAGCAGATAAACTTCTACAAATTGTCTAAATTGCACAATGTATCGGCTAAACTCCAGAACAGAATCAAAGAAAATTTCCTAGTGAATTTAGACAGGGTGACGTTGGCAACATTCTCCGTGCTCTGAAATACAATGCATTTAAAAAAAATCAGATCTCCATTATTAAAGAAAAAATGGTGCAATCAAAAAGAACAGAAACTTCAGGATCTAGCAAAAGTGAGTCTAATTGCACAAACACGTTGGCAACATTTGGAAAATTGGGTGAAAGTGGCGAGAAGCAAAAGCAGATTTCACAACATTTTTGAGAAATGGGTGGAAAAGCACATTTTTTTCAAATGTTGCCAACAAAAATCTGAAAACAAAAAATTGCCCATTATTGTGCGTATGTTGGAATTTATTTTTGTTTCTGTGGTATCAGACTAGAAAAAACTGCAGACATATTTCAACACTTTGTCGTAATTGCACAAAGCATTGGCCACATAGAAGAGAATTGAAGGAAATATATTTGTGCAATTTACAGTGTTGCACTGGCAACATTTCTGTATCCTGAGGTTGACAACATCTTCCTAACTCTTAAACACATTGCATTTTCAAAATGATCAGCTCTCCATTATTTCATAATTCAGTAGAATCAACAAGAAAAGAAACTTTAAGATCTACAGTCATGTATTTAACCGGACATTACTTTCTAATTGCACAAATTCATTGGCGACAATGGATAATTGAGCAAAACGTGACACAGAAAAAAAGCCAATTCCACCAACTTAGTCTAAACTCCACAAGGTTTGAATTAAGAATAAAAATTTTCATAGATAGCTGGAGGTGGTGAGTTCTTTGCTGTTTATTTTAATATGTTTCCAACTTATCTGTGCAACTAAGACAAAAACAGGAGTTTGTCATTTATTTTAATTTTAAAAAAAGCCCAATTTGGGGATTGTTGGACTTCTATTTTTGTGTGTATTATTTATGACCGGTGGTATCAAAAACTACAGAAAAGTCATGATCTACCAAAAGAGAGTCTAAATTGCACAAATATATTGGCAACATTTGGAAATTTGGTTGGAAGAGGTGACAACGGACGGCAGATCCACCCATGTTATCTAAACTTCACAAATAAGGCAGAAATTTCTGTTAAATGTGTGGAAAAGGTTATTTTTTCAAATGTTGCCAACTTCATAAAAAAATGATAAATTGCCCATTACTGTGTTTTTTCACTCTTTTTTTGTTGCTGTGGCATCAAACAGGTAAAAACTGCAGACAAACTTATACACACTATCTTAATTGCACAAAATAACTGCCAAAGTCCAGAACAGAATTGTGGGAAATATATTTGCGCAATTTACACAGTACTGCATTGGCAACATTTCTGTATTTTGAGGTTGACAACATCTTCCTTACTATTACTTACAGATCTCTAGTGTTTAAAAAATCAGTAGAATCAAAAAATACAGAAACTTCATGATCTACAGTCATAAATCTAACCGGGGATTACCGTCTAAATTGCACAAATACATTGGCAACAATGGAGAATTTACCAAAAAGTGGTAAGGAGAGAAAGCCAATACTCAGTCTAAACTCCACAAGGTTAGAGATAAGACTCACAGTTTTCCGAAAAGGTGGAGCTTTGCCATTTTTTCATATGTTGCCAATTTATTTGTGCAACTAAGACAACACACAGGAGTTTGTTGTTTATTTGGATTTAAAAATAATAAATTGCCCATTATTGGGATTGTTTGACTTCTATTTTGTGTATTATTTATGACTGATGGCATCAAAAACTGCAGAAATGTCATGATCTACCAAAAGAGAGTTTAAATTGCACAAACATGTTGGCAACATTTGGAAAATAGGGTGGAAGTGGTAAGAAGCGGAAGCAGATTCCACCCATGTCATCTAAACTCTACAAATAAGACCGACACTTTTGATAACTGGGTGGAAAAGGAAATTTTTTCAAATGTTGCCAACTTAACAAAAAAACCCAAAACAATAAATTGCCCATTGCTGTGATTTTTTTTTTTACTCTATTCTGTTTCTGTGGCATCAAACAGGTAAAAACTGCAGACAAACTGTAGACAAACATCTACACACTGTCTTAATTGCACAAAAGAATTGTAGGAAATACATTTTTGCAATTTACAGTGTTGCAGTGGCAACATTTCTGTGTATTGAGATTAACATCTTCCTTACTCTAGTTACAGATCTCCATTATTTAAGAATTCAGTGGAATCAGAAGGTACAGGCACTTCATGATCTACAGTCATAAATTTAACTGGAGATTACTGTCTAAATTGCACAAATACATTGGCAACATATAGAAAATTGAGCAAAAGTGATAAGGAGAGAAAGCCAATACTCAGCCTAAACTCCACAAGAGTTGAATTAAATAGTTGAAGTGGTGAGTTCATTGCCGTTTTTTCATGTTGCCAACTTATTTGTGCATTTAAGACTTTTACTAAATTGCCCATTACTGTGATTGTTGGACTTCTCTTTTTGTGTCTAACAGGCATCAACGCTGTTTGATTTTAACATGCGTCATAAAGACATCAGAGTCACCAAAAGAGAAAGTAAAAACAAAAATTGAAAGAAGCTGATTGACTTTTATCAGGTTCAGATTTTTGGTCAATTTTAAAAGCACCGAAACAGCTCAAATATTCAGTATATTATTTTAAATTCTCCTGAAAAATGTCACCCAAACACATCTGGGTCTGAGACTATTTTCTCTGCAGTGACGAGCCTTGAGTCAACAAGAAATGCGGAAAAAGATAACAGCGTCCACGCGTTTAAAGACTGAGCAAAGTGCACTGAAATTCCTCCTGAGTAGGCTCTTCTAGGGCTGGGGAATACATGAAGCTTTAAGATTTGACAGTATACACAGGGTACTTAAATATTGTTTATCTCAATGAGTTGATTTGATTTTAAATAGATAGCAGATCTAATGTGTAGAGTAAGAACCACAGATTTGAAATGTTTCATCTAAAGGTCAAGTTTCTTTTATTTTGAGTGAATTTAGAGACACTTCTAACCTTAGTAAAATCAAATGATGCCACATCAGCAAAAATAGAAGTCCTAGACCCCCGGTATTGGGCAAGTTTTCAACTTTAATAGTCAAAAATTGCAGGCAAACTCATGCACAATGACTAAACGGCTCAAATATGTCTGCAGCAGGTGGAAAGTTTGCGGAACTTGCAAGGAGGAAGGGTTTCACATGCTTTTTAAATGTTGCCAATGTATTTGTGCAATTTCAGTGTTTCTTTAAGTTCAAATAAAAGTGAAGATAGAGAAGTTTCTGTACTTTCTGAAACCACTGATCATTAAAATAATGAAGTTTGGCTCATTTTGAACACATGGTATTTAAAAGTTTTGGACAATCTCAATATAAGGAAATGTTGCTGATGTTTTTGCACAATGGAGACAACAAAATTGCCCATAAGAGTCTTGGACTTCTACTTTTGTTGCCATGGTATCAAACAGGTTTGATATGGTTTACTTTCATCTGATTCCAAAGTTTAGATCTCTGGGATTGTAACTATGGTTCAGTCATCTGTGCGTAAAATGGAGACGTGATTTTTGGTACAGCCCTTGATTTTACTTGTGATAAGAGCTGGTCTAAAGGCGCTACGGCAGCCGGGAGGCTTACCTGGGTCATCATGCGGTCTGCTCCAGTGTTCTCCTCATCCTTGAAGATGATGTCTGGGTTGTAGTTTGGAGTGAGCTCCTTGAAGCGCTCAGAGTTCCGGGTTATTTTCCCTTCGTACCTCCCGCTGGCTCCGAGCGTCTTCTCGGCCACGTTGGGGCTGAACTGTTTGTAAGCGAGCGGTGCCAGTTTCCTCGGTGACCGTCTCTTACCGTATCCTCTGCCCGGCCCACAGCCTTCGCTGAGCGGGGAGAGGAGGAAGGCGCACCCGGCGAGGAGCGTCACCAGCGTGTGGAGCAGCATTCCGCCCCGGGCCGGGAGGTTCCCCCCCGGCGGGTGGCCAAAGTGTCACCGCTGTATGTTTCTAGATGTTTCCCCCCCGCGTGGGTCCCTTTTGTAATCTTAGAGTGGAGTCAAAGGAGCAGGACTCACTCCAGAGTCCCTTATAGTGGCCATTCCCGGCGCGTAAAAGTGTCCCGTGCGCCGCTGGAGACGAGCTGGAGCGCCGTGAACCTGTCCTCTGGGCTGCTGACACCCTCCTGTCCCGAGCGCACGCAGAGGCTGGGGCATAAATAGGCGAGGTGAGTTTATGTTGGCAGGCAGGTTCAAAGCTGCCCCTCAGTGTCAGAGCTGTGAGAAAAAGCCTTCAGACAGACACGGAGGAGTCTGGCTGCTCGTGTTGGTCAAAGGGTGTCCCCGCAGCGGTTTGTTCTCTGTTTGCGTCCCTGTGGCGCAGAGCTGCTGGCAGCCGTGGAAATGTTAGAGATCCTACTACAGAACAGATGAGGTGAAGGAGACCGCGCCCTGCTGGACCTGCCCTCTGCTTAGGGCTGGGCGACATGGACCAAAAACAGAGGTGGGCACCCAGTCACAATTATCACAAAGCTGCTGAAGTTTCATGCCCCACATTAGGAGAGTATTACAATTATTTTTGTTCCAACTGTTTGACAATCGAACCAACACAGCAGCAGAGATCCATCCAGCAAAATATTCCAACAAAAACAGTCCTGCTACGTCGGATAGGGTCCACACGACCCAGTTTCATTTGTAGATCTGAAGTCCAACACCAAATAAACTTGTTTGTTTTTAGTGGTCAAGATTTGAAGGCAAACTCCTCTGCAGTGTCTTAATTGGCTTACATATAAACAATACTGTTGTACTGTCCCTTTATCTCATTAGAAATCATAACACATCTTAAAAACTGGACATATTGCCCAGCCTGTCTCCTCCCCTCCCCTCAGGGTGCCACAGGCCTCACAGCCGTCCTCATCTGTTTACTGTCAGCCGAGAGGACAGATAAACACCGAGCCACGAGACTGACTGGAGAGGCGCGCGCCCACTCCTGTCCTTTGGACCCTGCTCTCTGAGTTAAGACGTGTGAACAGTGGTACAGGTGCACGCCTTCAGACCTGCTTCTCCTGAACTTTCTCACCACTTCTCTGGATGATTTAGACGGGATGACATAACAGTCTGAGCTGTAGGTGAGGAACTAACAAACCTCTGAGCGACGGTCCTTCACTGCACAGGCGCCTTTAAGTGGCAGGAGACTGAGCCTCGCTCTGTCCAGGACCTCCTGGAAAACACTCAAGGACCCCTCCAGGGCCCAGAACCCCAGCTATGAAACAGAACCATAAAACTGTGAGGTCAAAACATTTAAAGATCACATCTGTATTAAGCCCTGTGATTCAGGACGTGTCCTACATTTCCCACAATCCCTTTGAACCCAGCAGAGAGTAAACATGAGTTTCATAAATGTTGCTGTAGAGACTATTTGTTGAGAAATTTCCTCTTAATTTTACATATTTAGACTAAGGGTGTCAAGATTAATTGCATTAATAGCAATTAACTACAACCTACAATTACTGCATTCATTTTTAAAATTTGAGTTAGTTAACAAAAGTTTCTCAACTGTCATGGTGAAAATGTACATTTTTTTAGGCAAACCAGATAGAAAATAAAGATAAAAGTGTTAACAACAGTTGCAAAAACAAATAAAAACGAAGACAAAATAACATAAATTAATAAAAAACGTTATACAAAAAGTTAATTACGATAATAATAATAATAAAAGTGCATTGATAAGGACAATCAAATAGATTTAAAAAACAATAAAAATAGAATAAATAAATAAATAAATAATAAAAATATAAACAATCACAAAATATAAAAGGAAAAGGAAAATGATTAATAATAAATAATTTATAAAAATAAATATAAAAATAAAAGAAAATAGTAATAATAATAAATAAAATAAAAGTAAATAAAAAATAAATATAAAAACATTTAAAAAAAGACTGCAAAGAGAGAAAAAAGGAGAGAAAAGAGGATGGAGAGGAAAAAAACACTATTAACAATGTTACTGAGACAAAAAATAAGGAAATCAAATGTGCACAATTTTTTTTTAAAAATGCGATTAAGTGCATGCTTTAATGTGCCTTTCAAAAACTTTGGTTAAGTCCTTGCAGTGTTTCTCTGCAGCCACAGTGATGTAAAATTAGTCCACCTCTGCTCCTTAATGTCACATTTCCCTTTAAAAACTCAATTTACCTGTAAAAACAGCTGTATCCAAACTGCAAGTCACTGACCTTCAGTCTAAGACAGTAGAAAATCAAAAAATGACACAAAAACAGTTTCAAATGCAAAATAGCATAGTTTAAGAATGCAGTAGAAAAGAAGCAATTAATTGCAATTTTAAAAAAGTAATCTTTTGACAGCCCTAATTAACACACACAAATATGTATCGATTTATTTTATTATTTTATTTATTCATATTTTATCTATTTTCCAAAAGTGTCATCATTATTGAGGTGTTAATTAGAAAAACAACTATAAAAACCTTCAGTGTCTGTTAAATTTGGTTTCCAAAGGTGTCATTTTATAAGTAAGAGCATTCAGCTCCCTAACCCAAACACAGCTCATTGAATATTAAGCCAAATTGCCCATCTCTGCCCTGTGAGCTTTTATTGTGAAAGGCTGCTTGAACTACACGAGCTGACTTCTGGAGCTAAGCTAGTGTAGCTCAAAATGGTTCAGTTATTTGTAGATTTGAATAAATCGGTGGATCTTTATGATCTTTAAGGTCAGGGTCAGGTATGCCAGTTTAGCATTGTGGTGTAAACCTTGGTCCTGTACTGCTCTGGCCTCCTGATGGTCTATGCCCCGTCTCTCCAGGTATCCTCCCGGTGCCCTCTCCATGAAGCACACGACTGGCCCTGGCATCTAGACCAACCCACAGGGTCACAAAGGAGTCCAGTTGGCACCTCTAGCCATCAGTCAATGACCAGGCCTCACAAGAGGTTCGTAAGACTAGGAGGACCACAAGACTGACTTTGATCCAGATGCTCATATACCAGGACTACACTGGTCAATGTACGAGTCCATATGTGTTTGGATTCTTCACTGGATTCGGCTCATGGAGGCTTTTTCAGCAGGACCGTCTTTGTTGGATTCTTATAATCAGGAGAGGACAGTAGAGCTTCTAATGGGGTGTTTGATGACTCTGAATGGTCAGAATAAGAAGAATCAGATCTTTTTATTGATGAATGGTTTAATACGGACACAAAGCAGATCTGTAAAAACATGTTGAAGGCCTGAAGGTGGACCACTAGACTTGCAGCAGGTTGTAACATTAGTGTTAACTTCTTTTTGTTTTGAGCCGTAGCAACAGTTTAACAGATAAAAGGTTGATAGTTTTGACTCTGTGCCCACCTCTACTTAAATGTACACAATCTGAGCTAATTAGGAAGAAAAATAACAATCAGGAAACTCCCTTGGAATTTATGCTGATTTCCTGGAAATTGTGGGGATCATTTCCAGGAACTTCAGAGATAAACATGATCATAAACGCATAAAAACATCTTCATTTCCAGTTAGCATGACTCAATTGTTCAGAGTTGTCTGTTACACAGAAACTCTTGAAATCCTGCAGGCAAACAGAGACTTTTCAACCTAAACTTCAATAGCATTCCCCAGATGCTGCAACACCTTGAGTCAACATCTCACCGAACTCTGAAAGAGCCGAGCAGCCGCTTTATCAACCGCCGAGCGCTCATTATTCCCCCTTCGTCTGTCTGAGAATAGGAGGAAGAAATTACTTCAAAGTGAGTCTTTAGACACAAAAACATCGGGCTAAAGCTAATCCACTGATAAATACTTCAGAATCACTGTCATTAAACACTGATATTCTTTCTGCCAATCGTCCACCTGCAATTCTAAGCCACTTTAGCTGTCCAGTAATTGTAGACCTTATGGAGGAATTTCACCACCAAGCAGTTTGAAGTAATTAATAAAAGACCAAAAAAAGCCCACTAAATTATATTTACATCTTTAATCAACAGCTTTAAAATCATGAAAACTACCCAAAACCCAGACTTTATTTTACAACCCTTATTAAAAAATTACCTTAACAGTTTAAAATTGGAAAAGTAAAATCTTAAAACCATCTAAAGAGTCCCGAATTGTCAAAGAATCCTGCGATTGAAAGCTTAAAAAAAATCAGTTATAAGATAAACCCATTCTCCATTTATCATGAAATGGTATAAAAAGCTTGTTTTTTTTGTGGTGGAGTTCTTAATAATCGTCTGTGTGTGCATCCTACTGCTCGAGATCATCTAAACAGGCCGACTTTCTTCTTCTTTGGTTTGGACGGTGGTTGGTCAGCAGCGGCAGGCTTGGTCGGCTGAGACTGTAAATGACAAAAAGGTCAATTGAAATTCTTTGAATTATTTTACATCAGAAGTCATTTATATTTCAGATTTCAGTCAGTTGTGTTTTTATCCATGAACTCATCTGCTTGTTTACTGAAGTTTTAATTCTCTAAAATTCTTCATTTAAAATTAATGTTTCAAAAGCTGTTTTTGGTTTTCAAGGAATTTACTGAATTTTAAAGCATATAAATACATTTTTGCTTATTGACAATAAACCAAAACCACGTTCAGTAAATAAAGCAGATATTTAGCAAAATAAAATGAACCAATAACACAATGCTAATATTTTTTGTATCAGCTGAATAGGCACTAATTTAGCTCCAAGAAAATGAGGATTTAGTCCTCAACACGCGGGATATTCCCAAACTTCCGGGATGCCCTGTTGTGACCCAGATTTGCGTGCTTCTGCTGCTGTTTTATTCTGTTTTTGTTGTGTCTTATCTGGTTTTTAATATTCATCCTATACAGTTTTAAATGTTATTATGTGGCTGTAATAACTACTGGAGCACCATAGCAGAATTTCCCTTAGGACTATTTTTATCTTATCTTGTGTAAAATGGGTATGTGAAATAAACGTGGGCCGTGTGTCCCCATTAAAACGGGCTTCTTTAAAGGTAAGTGCTAACCCATGTACTTGTAGATTTTGTGTGTTTAGGTGGATTGTTGTGCTTATTGTTCTGATTTTTTATGTTTTTATTTGTGATGGCAGCTGAATGTGTGCAGCACTTGGAGCCCAAGACAAATTCCCCCAAGGGGTCTGTAGCGCCACTTTATGTAATAATGTAATACATTTTCAATTCATTATGTAATAATGCCGCATTTTGTAAGCCTTTGAGCGGTTACGGTTAGGGCAAGGTAGTAGGGTATACCCTGGAGCCCACCTCAAGGGTTAAGGTTAGGTGTTTAGTCTAGAGCCCTGAAGGGGGGTTAGGTTTAGGCATAAGTCACTAAGCGGTTAGAGTTAGGGCAAGGTAGTTGGGTAGGGCATACCTTGGAGCCCACACTAAGTCCTATGGTTAGAGTTATTACATAATGCGGCTTTATTACATAATGTGGCGCTACAGGGTCAATAAAATGTGTTGTATCGTAATGTATCGTGTCGTGTCGTATCAGAACTTATTATAACGTATTGTATTGTATCGCAACATATCATACCACATCCTATCGTAACTTATCATATTGTATCGTAACGTATCGTATTGTAACT
This sequence comes from Cheilinus undulatus, assembly GCF_018320785.1. Taxonomy (NCBI): domain Eukaryota; kingdom Metazoa; phylum Chordata; class Actinopteri; order Labriformes; family Labridae; genus Cheilinus; species Cheilinus undulatus. Next base: position 20,654,828 of record NC_054888.1, on the reverse strand, counting down.
TATTGTAACATATCGTATTGTATCGTATCGTATTGTAACATTACGTATCATTACGTATCGTATCGTAACTTATCGTCTCATATGCAGGGATGGAAAGTAACTAATAACATTTACTCTAATTACTGTTATTGAGTATTTTTTGTGTACTTGTTCTTTTTGAGTACATTTTGAAATCAATACTTTTTGCTTTTACTTAAGTAAGTTTTAACCAGGGGAGCAGGTGGCCTGGTGGTTGGAGGTGCTCCCCGTGTGTGGGTGGCCCAGGTTTGGGTCCGGCCTGGGGCCCTTTGCCGCATGTCTCTCACCTGCTCTTGACCCTGTTTCCAGCTCTGTCCACTGTCCTCCTTTAACAGAAGCACACTGACAGAATGATTCCACATAACCTCCATAAACAGCTGCTGGACTGGAGTGTTGATATCTCAGGGTTCACTCTCAGAGAGTAATTTTAACTCCATACAGAGTGAAGTGGTCTTCAGTGTTGGAGTTAATTGACAGTGTTGATCTACAAGTGTTAGTTCAACTTTATAAAGAATCAATTGATCTAAGCTCTGCCCACTGGCATTTCATAGTTCATAAAGTGTTTAGATGTGTTTCATATTTGCTTAGTTGTGTTTGGATGTTGCCCTGTGTGCAGTGATTTTGTTGAGTTGTTTTTGATGTGAGACATGTTTGCACCATGAGTGAAGTTATCAACTGAGTTAGGTTTTCCGCTTGAGACTTTTGGTGTTCCTAAAGGTAGTTTAACTATATGAAGTGTGGACAAATACAGACACTTTAAAAATGTTAAATTTAACTCTATATGAGATTAACTAACACTGTCAGCTTTACTGTGTATTTTACTTTATTACAGAGGCGTGACTTTTCCTGAACAACCTGGTTGGAGATCTGTTCTCTTGTTGTTCTTGCTAATAAAAAAAGTAGTCAGTACTCTGTGCTCAAGGTAAACTTTAAAGTAGATACTTTTTACTTGAGAAGATATAAAGGCAAGACCTTTTACTTTAGTAAATTTCAACCAGAGTACCTGTACTCTAACTTGAGTAAAATAGTCATGTACTTTTTTCCACCTCTGATCATATGATCGGTGCATGTCTTCCTCCTCTCTCTACCCCCATATTTCCTGTCTTTCTTCAGCTACGCTAACCAATGAAAGCAAAAGAAAAAAGTCAAAAAAATATATCAAATAAATGTCATGTAATTGAGCTTAACCTGCTGAACTGAGGGTCTGTCAGCCATCTTGGCTCCAACGTTGTCCAGTTTCCTGTTCTGGTTCTGCTCTTTGGTCTCAGCTGGTTCACTCCTGACTGATTCTCCTGGAGGACAAAAAAGATAAAACTCCTTCAGAGTGTGTTAATTTAACATTTAGTGAAATAAAAGAGGCTAAGCTAAGAAGCAGAGAGAAAAAGATGGGCATACATATTCAGCTGTATTCTTTATAAGACGGAAGTATCCTGAAAACATCCTATTTTTGGATCACTTACAGGACTGTTGCTGTATCATAAATGGTATAAACTGTGTTGTAAAACGCTAAGCAGATCAGCTCAGGCTCACTCTTTGAGTACAAATGTACATCTAACTGATATACTGAGAAGTTTCTAAGGATGTCAGAGCAAACAGACCCAGATCAGTGCTGACTCCTGCTTCTGCAAGTGGCTGTTCCTCCTCAATGTGGCGTCCCTCAGACAGTTTGCGCTTCCGTGTGTTTCCATGGGCGACGACGGCGGTGTACAGGTGCTGGAGGTCAGCGTCGAAGCTGGGAGTGTCGTGCTGCAGCAGAGGAAGAGTCTGAAGGGAAACACAGAAGGAAAAAGTGATTGTTATACCAAATCAGATAAATAAAGACACAAAAATCACATTTGTTTGTAAAAAGCTCAATATTTATTTGTCCTTTAAGGAACCTATTTTGATTTCGAGCTTTACTTCTTATGCAAACCCGAGGTGAGTTCATCCTGTTTGGGTAGTTCATGACCCAAACTTTCCAATGGAAACATCAGTCTTGTGGCCATGTGTTTTATCAGCTGTTACAGCAGCCTGATACTGGTCTTATTGGTTTATTAGGGCAGTAAATAAACCAAAGATCTGGGTTCAGGGGGTTATTTACAGATGCTGATTAAGATATGTGTGTATTTTATTGATAAATCAAAGCCCCATTACCTCACCATCTTTTTAACCGTCAGGAATCAAAGTCAGAATATTTTATCAGTAACGTCAGCCATCATAAATGTTGGAAATTCAAACTATTATGGTGTCATTACTAATTAATATTAAGCAAAAAGATGCAAGTTTTTGATGCATTATTAAAATTTTCTGTAAATGCCTCCATGCAGGCGATAGCCGAGGTCAAAGGCGGTCTGTTTTTGGGTTGTGCATCTGTCCCATCTGGGCTGTTCTTTTGATCGTGACATGACCAGATTAATTGAAGGGACTGTCTTTTAACTTTGCACAAATTTCCACTCTGGCTGAAGGATGAACTGATTAGATTATGGAGGTCAAAGGTCAAGGTTGTTAGCCATCATGGCCATTCTTTGATATCTTTAACAGAACTTAACTTAACTTAACCCTTCTTCTTGGCCTGTCACTGGACTGTCACTGTCCCATAACTGTGCACATCTGGGAGGCATTTAACTGCCAGGAGGTAGCTGAATTTCTTTCTTAATTCTTTTGTTTTGTTTTACTGTTTATGCAAAATTAACAACTGATTATATAAAAACTGATTAAATATAGAAAAAAATCAGCCGATTAGACTTGAAAAAAACAGTCATTCAAAGCAATACTCTACAAATAACTGCAAAAAAAGCTCAATCTTTGACATCAATGTATGAGTTATAATTATCTAATAAAATAAATACTTTCACTGATATTTGCTGGTAACTCTTACTTATTACAGGAGATTTTTAAAGTATAGTATTTGCACACGAGGAGGTAAATGTTCAGACCACTGTCAGCCTCTGCCCTCCGTTCTGCTGCTTTAAAACCAATCTATTTCTAAATATTTGGCCGACATAATCTGGTTCATGAACTCAAAAACATGAAAGTGTCCCTCTGACGCGGCGAGGTCCTTTGGGTACGTTTGATTTACGGCCCTGCAGCGGGAGTCACATGTCCGAGGTGTGATTCAGGGAGTGTCGGGCTGCGATAAGCCTCTAATCAAAGCTGCATTATTGGCACAGCTGACCGCAAGGTAGACAACTGAAACACACATCGACCGCAGGCCTGACAGATAAGGGTGCGTGTAAACTCCTGCGACATTATGCAAACGCACGACCGCCTGGTAGAAAAACACTCACTGTTCACTAAATCCTTCTTTTTTTCTCATTTGAACAAACTCTCAGAATTAGCTCCTCAAATATTGACCGGCAGAAATTGGTGGTCTCCCGCTCGCTGTCAGGGCAGAGGGGCTCCTAAACACACTTTGGTTAGGTTTGGAGGTTTTGCATTGATTTATTTTTGTTATTTGTTTGTTTAAATATCGTAAAAATAAATGGAAATGCTCTGCTGAGGCTTAGTTCTGCTTTGGGCACAGAGAAACCAATGTGCTGAGGGGGACAGAAAGCAGCAGAAAGCCCACCTTATTCTCTCTTTTTTATTCACCTCTCCCCCTCATCAGGCCTCCCCTCCCTCCCTTCTCTGGCTGCCAGCTCACTTCACATTATTTGATCTGAAATATTGAGCTCAATTTGTTGAATCCGGCTGCCCTGAAGCTCAAATTAGCACTTTTATTTGATAATTTAGAGCTTCCTTCTGCTCTCTGTTGAAGCAGAGAAACACGACAAATCTTTCCCTTTTAAAGCAGTGGTTCTCAACCTTGGGGTTGGGACCCCCTTGGGGGCCATGAGACACTGAGAGGGGTCTCCAAATCCCCCCCCCCCCCCAAAAACTAAGAATATTTTTTGAATTCCACTGTTGCCACTTTACACCAATTTTGCCAAATTCTAACCAGTTTTCACAATTTTTCAGACAAATTTTAACACATTTTTGCCATTTAATACTTATTTTTGCCATTTTAAACCCTTTCCACCTTTTTTTTCTGCCTGTTTTTGCCACTTCTAAACCAATTCTTGCCACATAAGCCAAATGTTGCCTCTGTTGACCCATAATTGCCACTATTAACCCAATTTTAACACTTTTTATGCCAATTTTTCCCATTTTAACCACATTTCACTATCTGATATGCCCATTTTTGCCAGTTTGACCAATTCCTGCCAATATCTGCCTATTTTTTTTTCTTTCTCAGTTAGCACTATTTTGCCTGTTTATATCAATTTTTCTTCCAATTTCACAAGATTTCCACCCATTTTTGCCAATTTAAAGCCTTTTCAGCCACTTTTTAATTCTGTTTTACCACTATTCATGCCCATTTTAGCCACTATAACCCATTTTTGACTTTTTTGTCTATTTTTTGCCATTCTTATATAATTTTTGCCACTTTTAACCCATTTCTGCTACTTTTAACGTCCAATTTCACCACCCTTTCTGCAATTTTGCCATAATTATCCAATTTTTTCAATTTTTTACCTATTTTTGATCTTTTTTTTAACAAAATTATTTATGAAGGCTATATTCTACACAAGTGATTTAAAAAAGAGATTTCTTTCATTGATAAGAGTGGTCATTTCTTCAGGTTAAATATAAAATATGGATATCACAGCTTAACTTTACAATAAATGGGCCCCCAGTTTGCCTGGGCCCCAGAAAGCTCTCTCCTTTATCCCCCCTTATAGAAGGCCTTGTCTGCACGTGACTATTCTTGAATGTTCATAGCCGTGTCCTACCACCTTCAGGTACAGTGGGGGTCCCCGGTCTCTGGCACCTTTATTTAGGGGGTCACAGGCTGAAAAGGTTGAGAACCCCTGATCTAAAGAAAACAATAAGTAGACAGTGAAAGCATAGAGGGGGGTCAAAAAGAAGGCTGGCCGCACTGATGAAAAACCTGAAAATATAATGCCTCTGGCCCCTGGAAATCACTGGAGAAGAAGCACCAAAAAGGAACTTGAGATCTCTTATTGACTGGTGTGATGTGTCTGAGTTTGTGCAGCAGTGTAACCTGCAAAAGTGATAATTGAAATAAAAACACAGATATCACCATGTCCAAAGTTAATGGCATGACTTTATCAAACAAAATTAGCATTTATAGCCCTCAAAATGAGATTTATATCCCTTTTTCACATTTATCTGCTTGCATAATTCTAAAACCAGCCGTCTGTGACTTGACAAGCTGATTCAATGGCGACTGCATCAGATGGCTTGATTCAGGCTGCTGCAATCGTCGCCAGCGACATTCCCAAACCGTCCCGTTGCAAGTCTTTGGTCTGAATCTGATGAGTGAATCGTAAATCATATTTACATGCATTAACAGCATTTTAACTCAACATTCAGTTAACGTCATGCATATTCAATTTTAGCATTAACTAAGATGAACAATTAGCTGACGTCCTTCCTCTCTCACTCATTCTTTAATCTGGTGTTTTCTTTTTTTTTTTCTCCTGGGTGACATGCTTCTGTAAGACACTGCTATAAAATATTACAGTCCTCTGGTTTAGGAGACCTTTGAGCACTGTTTCCAAGTGTTTCACAGCAGTGCCCTCTAGGGCTGGAGGACTGGAGGAAAGTTAGTGCTTAACAGCTCTAAATGGATCTCACTGCAAACCATCTGATAATCAGGCCTTTGCTGACTGGTCTGAAGGGGGAATATCGGCACAGTTATCATGAAGTGTGTGCCCAGCTTTAACATCTCCATGCCCTAAATATATTTCTCTATTCAAAGAAATTTCTAACCAGACATGCCAGATGGATTTGTTTCACACATCCATCTGGTAAACCTCTCATAGACAGTGTTTGGGAAAGGGCAGAGCCTTTCATAAAAACTTGGAGGATGATCGGATGCATGTTCTGTCTGTTGCATCTTTACGGGCCAATTAGAGCAACAAAACACGTGGCGTTGTAGCCGCTACCGATGTAATGAAGAAATGTCGTCAAGTTTTGATAAAACTGGCACTTTAGCAGCATCCACGCTAATTTCTTCCACCATAATTGCACCGGCCTCTTGTTGCTACTTGTTACGTCACGACTCCGCCGCGCCTTAAAGTACTGCCCCTCGTCGCTGATTGGTCCTGTCACTTTATAACCGGGCTCAAACGGTTCAGATGGGAGCTTTGCAAAATGCATTCACCAGTGAGAAACACGGAAACAGGGGAATCTATCTGCTTTGCAAGGTTAAGAAATTTCTCCAACAAAACATGAAAACGGTGTCAAAGAAAGCAGTCCTGGTAGACCTTTTAAAGACTATTTTTGGGGCTTTTTACTTTTTTATTGAATGGACAGTTGAGGAGAGACAGGAAATAGGGCGCGAGAGTGGGGGTATCCATGGCTCAGAGGACTACAGCCTCAGCGCCTTCTCTACTCACTGAGCTAAACCGGCGACCTGGCATTTTAAAATAAAACATTAGGTTAGTTTCTGCTTCGCCATTGTTGTTGACAAAGCTGGCATGAGAAGCATCTTCCCAAGGAGTGTGAGGGATGTGTGAGGCTCTTGAAGTGAATCTACTGCAGTCGCCACACTAAAAACACCGTCTCAAACTTATTAATAAAATATTTTCATGTACTGGTTGCCCTGGAGATGTAGACTAATCATACAGATCTCTTACTTACTCTATTTATTAATTTTGGCAGAGCAAGGCTTCCATACCTCCCTGTATTTTAGGAAAGGTACAGACGAGGTGTGAACTCAGCGAGCGGGCGAGTTTTTATCTGCTGCTCCGACCAGAAAAGAAACACCAGGCGAGGAATAAAAAGGTGATTACAGCAGGTCAATAACCTCCCGCCTGTTCTGTAGAGCTGTTCTGGAAAGTTCCTCCCCGACAGAGCAAAGTCTGAGGCCGAGAGGACGAAGACGAGGAGGAGGATGAGGAGGACTCACCTGGTGGCCACGCCTCCACACACCTCCTCCTGCCCACAGCAAAGCTCGCTGTGGAGAAGGTGATGAGAGGAAGAGGAGGGTTTCTCTATTCTTAGCAGGTAAACAGCTCTGGTTTTAGACGCTCTGCTGCTGTTGTTGTTTTTGTTTTTAGGTTTTGGCTCCAGAGAGTCTCACTTCTCCGCTTCCTCCTCTCTCCTCGTGTTTGCCCTCCCCCCGTTCCTCGCCACCTTGTTTTCTCTCGAGGATGACCTCAACTTCCCACCCAGAGTCTGGTTGAACCCCAGAGGACTCGAGGTCACGTCCTTGGAAAAAAAACCGGAGGGTTAAAGTGGACTAGAGAGGAGATGAGATGAGGAGCGGTGGAATCTGGGGCAAAAAGCATCAGTCAGGTGCAACAGGGAGCATCTTTTGCATTTGTTCTTTTGGCCGATTGCAAGACCAGGACGCTGAGTCTGTTTTATTTCTCTAATACTGTGCAGGGAACCAACCCAAAGCGTCAGTATCATAGATTTCCTTTAAGGTTTTCTATTCTTGGGTATTTCTGGGGCTCTAGTAGGATAGGGAAGGCTTGTCCCGTCAAGTTCAGAAAACCTGAAAGAGCCATGATGACTTCTTCACCCTAACCTGGACAGCACAATCATAAATGAGTCATGTGCTATTTTTAGTCCCTAACATGCAAATAAAGCTGAAGCATCCAAAACAAACAAGAGTAATTCAATAAATTAACTAGACGGGACAACATTAAAGCGACGTGTTCACAAATGCATGACGCAAAAGAAAGAAAACCATACTTTATCTCCCATGATCCTCTCCGCTGTGATGCCATCAACGCCTTCACTTCATGATAACCTCTTCTCTGTCCTCACCTGCTGATGTCACATCTCCCCGTGGGCTTATGACGCACAAAAAGCTGCTAATCTGAGGCAAACTGAGGCTGACCACTGGTTACAGGTCACAGTTACACCTTTAGTGGTCACTGCAGGGGAAGATCATTTCTAATAAGGTCTGTGCATCACAGCAGTTCTGGTTTAAACAAAACAAGACTTTTGTGTGCTTTCTAGAAAGTCTTAGCTGATAAATCTTTAATTGTGGCACACATCGGCCAGTTTTGTCTCGGTGAACGCCTCCTCCTCGGCTCGGCAGCTTTGACAGGAAGCGTTAAGTGTCACAAATAAATTGCTCACGGCGTGTTCACGTGCCGACAGGCGCTGCAGCCGTGTTTAGTGTTTCTGCTCGCATGTTGCTCATGATGCCTTTGCGGGACGCCGCACTCGGCCCGTCCAGGCTGGGGCTCAGCCCAGCGGCCGGCAGCTGAAGACGGGGGGAGCGGCCAGGCCACAGAGGGCCTAATTACAGAGCGGAGCGGGGACAACCCTGTGGAAACTGTGTGCAACTGACGGAGGGCACAGAAAGAGGAGGAGGAGCCGCTGGGTGCAGATGATCTTGTTTTGTTACTTCTCAAAACTGTTCAGACACAGGAGCTGGACTAATGATTGTTGGTTTGGTCTATAAAGTGACAGAGAGTTAACTGAATGTCCTTCAGAAGCTTCCAGAGTTAAACCTAAAGTCTTCAAGTGTCCTCTTTCTTATGGTCAATCTCACATTTTCAGATTTATACAGGAGAATGTTCAATAATTTGATGAGAGGATTCAAACTTCCCTGAATCAGGTGTAAAAAACACTTTAAAAGACTCTCACAGGACCAGGTGGCCAAGTGCCCATGTACGCGGATGACTCTCTGTCACTCTATAAAGTGACAGAGAGTTAACTGAATGTCCTTCAGAAGCTTCCAGAGTTAAACCTAAAGTCTTCAAGTGTCCTCTTTCTTATGGTCAATCTCACATTTTCAGATTTATACAGGAGAATGTTCAATAATTTGATGAGAGGATTCAAACTTCCCTGAATCAGGTGTAAAAAACACTTTAAAAGACTCTCACAGGACCAGGTGGCCAAGTGCCCATGTACGCGGACGGCCTGGGTTCAAATCCGGCCTGAGGCCCTTTACCGCATGTCTATCCCGTGCTCTCATCCCTGTTTCCGACTCCATCCACTATCCTCCTCTATCAAATAAAGGCACAAAAATGCCCAAAAATAAACCTTAAAAAAAAAGACTCCCACAATGCACCATTTTATCCTATTCAGCTGACTCTGTCATATCACGGGTTTGACACAATCCTGAACCTGAACATCAACAAAGACAAGATAAATAAAACATCTATGCATTTTCTTCCCCTGATCCAAGGCCAGGTCATGATGGAAGCAGGCTAAGCATGTCAGCCCATACATTCCTCTCCCCAGCCACATTTTCCAGCTCTTCCTGGGAGATTCCGAGGGCGTTCCAAGGCCAGATCCATCCATCCAACCATCCATTTTCTTCTGCTTATCCAGGGTTGGGGTGCATAGCCTCATAGCATTTTCCAGTTCCTCCTGAGGGATTCCAAGGTGCTCCAAAGCCAGATGAGGGTCTCCTCCGAGTTGGACGTGTCTGGAAAACCTCCCTCGAAAGATGCTAACACATCCTGATCAGATGCCGAACCACCTCAACTAGCTCTACCCCAGGGTCTCCTCCAAGCTGGATGTGCCCGGAAGACCTCCACAGGGAGGAGAATCTTGAAGGTCGACAAAGATAAGATGAACAAAACATCCATGCATTTTCTTCCCCTGATCCAAGGCCAGGTCATGATGGAAGCAGGCTCAGCAAGTCAACCCAGACATCTCTCCACCAGCGACATTTTCCAGCTCTTCATGGAGGATTCCGAGGGCGTTCCCATGCCAGATTTATCCATCCAACCATCCATCTTCTTTCGGGTTGGGGGGTGGTGGCTGCAGGCAAAGCAGGTCAACCCAGACGTCCCTCTACCTAACAGCAATTTTGTAGTTCCTCCTGAGGGATTCCAAGGTGCACCCAAGCTAGGTGGGATATATAATCCCTCCAGTGAATTCTGTGTCTTCCTTGGGTTCTTCTCCCAGTTGGACGTGCCTGGAAAACCTCCATAGGAAGGTACCCTGATTACACACCCTAACCACCTAGGCTGGCTCCTTTCGACCCTCAAGTGAATCATGTGTCTACCCCAGGGTCTCCTCCAAGTTGGACACACCCGGAAGACCTCCATAGGGAGGCGATTAGGAGGCATCCTGATCAGACGCCCTAACCAGCTTAACTGCTCCTTTCGAGACAAAGAAGCAGTGGCTCTACTGTGAGCCCCTTCTGGATGTCCAAGTTCCTTACCCTATCTCTACGGCTGAGCATAGAAACCCTCATTCTGACTGCTTGAACCCGCGATCTCATTCTTTCAGTCAGTTACAGACAGGCCATGTGGTCTCATGGTCTGTGTTCAAAGGCTTGACGTTAAAAATCAGTTGAAACTTTCCCTATATCTCCCACATCATTCACATCAGCTAAGATTTGAAGATCATCCAGTGTGTAGCCACCCTTACTAGGAGAAAAGCTTGCATAAGTTTTACTAAACCCTCTTTACTTGACTTTAAGTGGTTTATTTGTGGGATAAAGGTCTTTGTCAGGATACTTTTCAAACTGTCAGCTTTATCAAATTATGCATAGATACTCAAATCCCACTTAAACTGACTGTACGTTCTACCAGAGCAACATATCTCCAAATACTGTAGCCAGAGAGCTAAGTACTCTAAGTTCAACATCACTTTCATGCTTATGTGTCCACCCTTCCCTCCTGTAACAGCCCCCCCGCCCCATCGAGCCTCGCCTTCTTACCACCCAGGTCCTGAATTCCTCAGATATGTGAGATAAAGAGCTGCTGGCTGCTGTTTATGAGAGCGGCCGTCAATGATTTACAGGAGAGAAAAGAGGGGAGAGAGGCCAACCTTCCTCAGGTACACTGAGCAGGTGAGTTTGTCCGCAGTGTTGGAGTTAGGGCTGGGCAACATAGTGAGTTTTTAAGATATATCAGTATATTTTCAAACAAGATAATGGCTATGGTTGATTAAGGAAATAGCTGCTCAGTGAAAAGATAGTTTATAGTAAAAAAATGCTCAGAAACTTCAATGAGTTCTTCAAGTTTAGCAGTAGCACAGCTCTCTGTTGTGATTTATGATTTTCCCAGTGCAAATCGATATCCTCAGCTCGTCTTCATGCTCTTTGCTGCTCTGCTAAAGTGTGTATTTTGGAGAGCATCACAGCTGTGGTCGGTGGATGTAAAAAAAAGTGAAGTTTCCTGCCCTGCTCTTTACTTAGATCCTCGGTTTGAAGCAAACAGATATTAGGATTTGACTCCTCCTGCTGTGCCCGAGCAGAGCTTCATGTGGGGAGCTACATAGCACTTATGGATCTTTCCATCTCCAGTCTGAGGACAAAATCATTCCAGGAGCTTCTGCAGGAGAAAAATGTATCTCTGCATGGTAAAGAAGAGAGAAAAATCCTCATATTGATTCTCATTTTTTTTTCAAACTCACTCAAAACAAAACCGACCACAAAAACCTTCAATTTAAGCAAGAAAAGCAGAACATTTGGAGTAAGGAGCGCAAATTTGGAAGCATTGGCGACATTTTGGCTCAATTATGCGACTCTGCGCAGCTCAAGTGAGGTGTTTTGGTCAGAAGTGGCCACTAATTGTCACATGTGGTCAAACTGCTGCACGGTTGCCGTGGAGATGTGAAGCTGCCGTCTCAAGAAGCAGGAAGTGGGCGGCATTCCCAAACAGTGACAATTCAATTCAGAGCTGACAACTGTGACGCTGCTGCTGCACGAGTCACTGCAACGAAGACTGCATGCATGTGTCACCTACGCATGCACATGGACACATAGGGCTGGGAAATACGTCCAGTTTTTAAGACATAGAAGTGCATTTTCAAATGAGATGATGGGACAATTTCTGCTCATTGGACAAAAATCCCATCGTTTTGAGTACGTCATTCAAATTTCAGGAAGGAAAGAAGGCACATTAAAAAAAAAAAAAATTGATATATATATATCAAACTGAGATCATTTTAATAGCATTAACTGAATCAAATCACATCTATCTGACCCTTTTTGGGTCTAATTCACTAGGTTTGGCTTTGGTGTTAGCTTTTTTGCTTTAAATTTGGCCCATTTGATCCAAAAAATAAAAATTTACTGACATTTTCAGGTCAATGTTACACTTCAGATGTAGTTTTCTTCAATATTAGGGTTCAATTAGGGTAAAAATAAACAAAAGTAGGCTTTTTGTGTAAAAACTCAACCAAAAAAAGGTAATAACTGGTTTTGATAGCATAGCTCATTCAATTCTTTTATTACCAGATATCTTTCTTGTCTTTTAGACCAGTTTCTACTGTTCAAATTTGCTTTTTGTCAACGCTAGTGTTGCAGTTTGGGTAACAAATAATCAAAAGTGGGTTTACTGATAAAGTTCCCAACAGGAAACCATTTTACTAGCAATTTCCTCACCAAATAACATTTATATGCCTTGTTTGAGGCTAATTCGTTGGCTTTGTTGTTTGCTTGTTTACTTTTATGTGTGGCTCTTTGGTTAAAAACAAACAAAAATTTTCCAAAGTTAGGGTTAAAGTGTGGTTAAAACTAAGCTAAAGTTAGCCTACTGTTAAAAGACTCAACAAAAATAATGGTAAGGATAATTTTTGATGGCACTAATTGCTCAAAATTTGCAGGAAAAAAACTCCATATTTTGAGCTTGCCAAAATTTTCTGTCACAAAAGGATAAAATCTAACAAATCAAACTTTATAACTCTGGTATTGTGACTATTTTTCCTTTCTTTACAGATGAAAATACCCTGATAAAGATCATGTAAAACCATCCCAGTTAAACAAACTGGGATGTGATTTTTTTTTGGTCACTATTGCCCGGCCCTAGGCGCACATGCATGAGGACATAAACGTAACAGAACGGCCTCAGTGACACACACACCAACACTCACACTGAAAAACCAAAAGCATGCGTCACAGCGGCTCAGTGTGGACGAGCAGACACTCCCCTGTGTCAGGTCACGCTGCTGCTGCTCCCACCACACACACACACACACACAAATAAATCACACACTCACACACTCCAAATTTAGGTTCTAAGGGAGGCTGATGCCATCCTGAAACCATTTCAACTTTTTTTTTAAATGTGCAGCTTCATGACCAGTTTTAGCTCAACTGAAATCCAAGTGTGTGTGATAATGTGTGTGATAGTGTGTGTGACAGTGTGTGCATACTAGTTTGTTATTGCTGACCTGTGTTGGGGGGGTATTTATGCAGGGAGGGACTTCAGTGGAAAGCTGCAGGAGAAAATAAAGGCTGCTCCTGTCATCATTGTCTCTTTCACTGTCCCCCTATCCTTTACTCCTCCTTCTGTGGGAAATAAAGGCAACAAACGATGCAGACAGACTCACACACAGTTGTGGAAACGGGTAAAAATGTGATATGGAGGAGGAGGATGCCTGTCTGCTCCCATGACTGCAGAAACATCAGCTTTAAAGTGTATTTTAAAGAAGTTTCAGCAAGAGAAATGCTCACTTCAGGTCAACAGATATGTTTTTTTTCCCAGCACTGATACAATTATTATTAGTTCGTGACACAGACAATTGGCATCAGTTATGAATATGCATTTGTTGTGACAAACAAAATGCACTTAAGATGATAAAATGCACGATCGAAATAATGATTTCGCACAAATTCGTTTGACACAGAAGCAGCAGGAAAATGGAAAGTGTTGCTAAAACCCTCTCTGTGTCAGTGGCACCCAGGCTTCAGTGCTGATTGGCTGGTACTCGTGTGCCATCCAGCCAATCAGAATTTTTTCTCGACTGTAGACGAGTCGATGTAACGCAGTTAAAATTTCCTTTTAAAGGGGACTTATTATGTAAAAATCACTTGATCAGGCTTCTCTAACAAAAATATGTGACCCTGTTCTGTCAAAAATCCTCTCAAGTACCAGAAAAATCCATTCCCCTCCCCCCTCCCTTTCTCCACCTTTCAGAAAATATGTGCTGAAACAAGCTGCTCTCAGATTTTACCCTCATGATGTCATGAGGGGAGTTAGCACCCCCCGGGGTTCTCAGCTGAGAGGAGGATCAGGGAGCTACATCCATTTCCTGAGAGAGGTGGAGTCAGACAGCTCAGTAACATTTAAAGCCACAGACACAGAAACAGCTCGTTCTGAGCAGGGTGTGCTTTAGACATGCAAAAATCCAATGATGGAGTGTTTTTCAGCAACAAACTTCACAGGCATGTTTTGGGAACCTCTGAGACCAACATAAACTTGTCTTAAAAGGGTAAAATATGTCACCTTTAACTTGATTTGAAGTCATTCGCCAACAACTACTGCTGAAAACCGTGCTGACGTGTAAACAGCGAGCCAAAATGCACAAAAAGTTTCTTGTTTTTTGGCTGAAATTGCCCAAAAAAGGCACCTTAGCTAACTTCTGTTGTATTTTTTGGCCAAACTAACTGTAAATACATAAGAGAGACTTTAAAGTCTGTTAAACTGTGTAAATATAAATTATATGGCTGTAGTGAAAGTGACTTTCAGCAAGTTTGATTTGACAACAAGAGAAGCAGCAAAATTATCACAAATGCATGAAGTTTCAAACTAATTTAATTTTTTTTCTCTGGTGTCCTTCAGGCTCTTTAAGCTTCAGATTTGATTCTTATTGATTTTCATGATTTTTCTAGCTTTCACCTCACATACATTTTTTTTCTACTTTTTGAAAACACAGCGCTTTGATAAAAACATCCAAAAGAATAAAAAAAGAAAAAAAACCCTTGTTTAGACTCTTAAGAAACGTGAGCATTAACTCTGATCATGCTGGAATCTTTTTCCAAACCTGCATCAAACCTAAAGTCTTTGACTTAAAAGGGACATATAATGAAAAATACACTTTCTCACGCTTTTCTAACAAAAATATGTGCCCCTTTCCTGTCCACATTCCCCCAAGTACAAGAAAAATCCATTCCTTCCCCTCTCTCTTTCTCCACCTTTCAGAAAATGTCTGCTAAAACAACCCATTCTCAGATTTTCCCCTCATGATGTCATGAGGGGAGTTAACCCCGCCCACAGGTTCGGTTGGCCCTCCCCACTTGGATGAAAGTTCTGCCCTACTCTCCTTCTGAGAAGAGGATCAGGAGAGCCACATCCATTAAGCCACATCTATTTCCTAGGAGGGGCGTGGTCAGGGGCGGAGTCAGACAACTCGGTAACATTTAAAGCTACAGACACAGAAACAGCTTTTTCTGAACAGGGCTGAAACAGAGGGGGTTTTAGACATACACAAATCCAATACTGGAGTGTTTTATTGGGAAAAAAAACTTCACAGGCATGTTTTGGGGATCTCTGAGACCGATATAAACTTGTCCTAAAAGGGTAAAATATGTCCCCTTTAAAGACAGTTAAGTTTTTCTTAGCAGATATAGATTTTAATATGGCTTAATAGACTGTAAAACGGAACTGGAATGAATAAAGTTGTCTGAATCTGAATCAAATGATGGCTGGTGATCTAGTGGAAAGCTGTTAAGTAACTTTTGAGTTCAGTTTCCAGAGTCAAAGACTCTGTCAGTTATAACATCATTTCATCAAAATTGCCTTCTGCTGATTAAATTAGACAAATGTATGAATTTTGAGGTCTAAATATTGAAAAAAGGGTTCAGTAAAAGTATGTAGACCTGTATGTTGGATGTCACCATGGTGAGCAGCACACGGACAGACAGTAAACACACACACACCCTACCCTGATAGACAAATACCACACAAACACGCCAAACGCCTTCACCCTTCCTCTGATCCACACACAGCGGCCGGTCCGGTGTGTGATTCTCTCTTCAACGCCACATTTTTTCAGACTTTTTCTTCAGGTTGGACTTTGGTCTCCTCGCAGCTCTTGGTAAATTCCTCCGAGCTGCGAGGAGACTTTGATCCACCGTAGCGTCTCTTCTCCTCATCTTCTTCTTCTGTGGTTTCCGACTGTCTGAGGATGTGATCACCAAAAGGCAAAGACAGAGCCCCCTCTGTGAGCCCGATGTAACTTTCCATGACTCTCAGTACTGACCTGGACTCTTTCCACCTCCTAAAAGTGGGATTCTTTTTCCTGATTTGTTCGTTTAGACAAACAGCATCCACAAACAAGCTGGTTTCCTTCTGAAAACCGACGAGTGATGCTGCTAAAACCAAACAAACAAACGGTGAATTACTCTGAGCTGTTTTCCTGAAAAGTGACTAATGGAGGATCAAGTTCTCTGATGTTCACCTTGAAAAAAATCCAAGACCTTCACTTGAAATCAGACTGGACATTTTAAAACAAAGTGAGTCATTTAGCAAAGGGAAAGAAAAGCCTCCTTCTACCAGACAGAACCCTCAGGTAGAACTAGACTCACGCTGAAAGCCATCTGCCTCGACTTCCAGAAAGTTGAAGTCAGATGCTCCCAATCAATGTCCATGCACTGATAGTTCTTTTGTTTATTATTTGGATAAATAAACAACACAAAGCAGAGATAAATCTAAAAATAGACACAGAGGGAACATATGGACATCCCTTTAAAATTCCACAGCGAGATGCAAAATGCCTGCTCAGTCAATTAGACAGTAACATGCACATACACGACAAATTCCTCACTTAAAAACAAGCAAACGCTTTTAATTTCAAAACTCAGCTCCTGGCCCGGCTCCGTCTGACTGACAGTCACACAGAGTAGCTTTAAAGTGTGTCATGGCGGTTCGTGTTTCTGGCACAGAGCGCCCGCCGGCTGCTGCAGCGGCCGCAGTGTTTTATATCATGTGGTTCCTGCCGCGCTCGCCACAGCCGGTTAACGATCAGGAACGGAGCGGAGAAGACGTAAAAACAGACCGAGCCAACGAGCGGGAGAGGCTGTGGTGAGTGTGAGTGAACTCTCACCTTTGCCATGAAGTCTTCTCTGTGGGTTTGCTCCTCAAAAACGTCCGTCTGCAGCCGCTCTGCATTCAAACACAAACCAACAATAGACTTTTAATGGTGATATTGTTCTTCAGCTCATTACAGTATATAATTCAAGCATGTATGAGCAACTTATATCATTAAATCGGTTTAACAGTTAACTGTTTAGTGGAGGATTTGGTTTTTAATCTAATTGCTTCAGTCGGGAGTAACTTTCTCATGGCTGCAGCCCCAACACTTGAACATATTCAAAACACATGCTCAGGCAAACCAAGAATCCAAACCTCAAAATGATTGCTGATGCATCCAAATAAGTGAAAGTTAAAGAGCCTAAACTTTTAAATGAAAGCCTTATATCATGTTTGTCTACTAACTGAATAAATGCACTTTATGCTTGTGCAAGCATGTGAATATGATGCACTCAACTTCAGTACAGACATCTGGGGATGTCTTTTAATGATGAGTTGTCCTTGTAAGTAACCCCTTTTTTAAGGATTAAAATGTACCAGAAAATAATTCCCTTCTATGGTAAGGTTTGGTGTGTTACTGGGCTTTTATTTTGAAGGCCTGTTTGCCTTCTTCCAACCTCAATAGCACAGGGAAATTTCTGCTTTCCTTGCTTTTCATCTTAGCATCCCCCTAGTAGTCGACTTAGCAGTCAGCTTAGCAAGGCTTGCTGCTAGTTAAAGCCTTTTAGTCCTTTGTTTGTGGCAGTTTGTTTACCCGCTGACTCATTACTTGCCTGTCTAATAAGGTTTGATTGCCTGTGATTGGATAGCCTAATTTCACTGGCTTTTTTGAATGTTCCTGTGTCTTAGGGTGATTAGAGGGTAAATATCTTCATGTGTTTTCGTTTAAGGGGTTATGTTGCCTGTTATGTTAATGATTTTTTTATCGTTTATAATTTTTCGTTCCTGTCTGCTCTCTGCTCAGCTGTTATGGTGTGTTTGTGATAAAAAAAACAACAGCTCTAAGAAAATTAAAGCTTCACAAACCATCAGTGCCAAGGAGCTACGCTCATTCTAGTTGGGAATGCTAAAGTCCTTTAATGTATTTTTTGTATTTATACACTTCAGTGTTCTGTCTGAATTTGTGTGATTGTGTTTTTCATGTTTTTTTCCTGGCTGCAAAACAAATTCCCCTTAGGGGACAATAAAGTTTAAGTTGAAAACAGCGTGTAAAATTCAGCCGACAGGGGGCCCTTTGTCGAAACAATAACGAAAGAGGATGCCAAGGGTAGCTGGGAATCATGGAAGAGATTCCCTGCTACTTCACCTCCTTCAGCCCTGAAGAAAAAGAAATGTGAGTGGATCATAGTCAGGATGGTCAGTGTATTTTCTGGCAGATCCATTTCCTGATTGAAACCAGACTCAAAAATCAGGAGAAACTAACCTATAATTTTGTTTTATTTTGTCATTTTTTCTACCTTTTTAGTGTCTCTATACATCATATGTACTTACATATTTGTAGGTATGTTCAGTGCTTAACAAATTTATTAGACCACCTGTCATATTTGTCTCAGAGACCATCCAGCATCATGAAGTGCTTTAATGCGGACTCTTACATTTTCACTGAGCTCTCCACCATTTTGAACAGGAATGAGGGATTTCAAACTGAATTCAACCAAATTTGAGCCGGCTCACTGGGCTTCTCTGAGAAGTCAGAAATTAATCAAGCATAACATTCAACCACTAAAACTCATTTTTCTGTTCAGGAATGCAAGTAAATAACTATAATTTGACATATTAATCAAGAAATAATAATGTGCTTTACTATTTTTCCAGTTTTTTGTAAATCAGCAAATATGAAAATTCATGGATAACAATAATAATGATATTTGAGCATTAAAAATATCATTTGGGTTAAAGAGCTTCTACATATTGGTGTATTAACCATTGCAGAAACATAAAAAATGATTTTGGTAATTACCAATGCTGTTAATTTAGGGCAGCTGTGGCATAAACCTTACTTAGGGTGGTGGTCTAATAAATTTGTTAAGCTCTGTATGTACATGTGGATGTATAGGTGCATATAAGTCACCTTGTCATCCGACTGGTTGACTGAAATGTGACAATGCTAATGAGAAATTCAATAAAATACAAATTATTAAAAAAAATCAGGTGAAACTCTTGTAATTCAGTGTTTTTCTCTTTTGTCAGAAAATGGAAAAAACAGGAAAGGGAGCTGTCTCTTATTTTCCATTTGGTCAAAGAAATGGAAAAACAGATCAAAAGATGTTTTTAAAAAAGCGTCAAATTTTTCTACTTTTCAAATCAGTTATTTTGTTTTCTTGATTTTAATGAAATACTTGAGGAAAAGGAAATTGTATGACCAATTCAGGGAGGTGAATATTTCAAAATAAAAGCCCTCCTATTTGCTCTATGCAATGTATTAAAAATAACATCAGTGGTAAAGGTTCTGGTGATTTGGTAGACGATATTAACATTAGGAAGAAAATACAATTATAGGAATAAATAAGCCTGGGCTGCTCAGGTATTAATCCATGTACACAGCAGGAGTCAGATTATCAACTTTTGATTGTATTGTTTGAAAGAAAGGTTTATTTTTAAGTGTGTGTACTAAAAAAATAAGTAAATAAATAAATAAATAGAGCAAAAACCAATCAAACGTCAAACAAACAATCAGTCCAAGATAAATGTTGACTTAACTTTTGATTTTAAAGCTTTAATTTTAAAATGTTCACCTTTTCCAATGGGTCACATGATTTCCTCTTAAATTATTTCATTAAAACAAGAAAACTAAATAAAGGAACTGAAAAAAAAGAGAAACATTGGAGCCCTTTTTAAAAATTTCGTTATTTGGAGAGTGTGGGCTAAGAATATTTGCAGGCGGATTTGGGAATATTTTCTTCTCCATGAATTTTGTTTGTTTATTTCATTTACCTGTTCCTTTCTTGTTTTTTAAAATCTTCAATAATAATTGAAAATAAAAAATAAAAATTGATAATTCTGTTTGACATTTGCCTAGAAGTTAAACTAGACAGCGTCCTGTGAGTTTTTTCTCTGTACCAGCACTGTGCAGGTCGTTAAACGAGGAAGAATATCCTATTTAGTGTGCCAGAAATTTTAATATTTTGCAAAATTATTAAAGCGCTATTGTGTGTCATTGATGGTAAAAAATTTTTTTTTAACTTTTGTTCCAACATACATTTCATAGCCTGTAGATTTCCACTTTAACCTGAGTGGAGTTGAATCAGTGCCTCTACTTCCACCTCTTTTTTCACACGGGTATCTTTATTTATACTTCAGTAAAGAATGCAAGGACTTTTGCCACCTCTGCCTATTCAGGAGTATTTTCCATTACAACTATAAAAAGAGGAGTATCTCTGGTTTTGACAACTGTTAGAAATATTTGAAGTGATGCAAGACCTTGACTAAAGATGTATAACACAGGTTCAGTCATTTTAAAATTAATTTAGATCTTTAAGTGATGAACTTCTACATATTGCACTGTTTACTTTTGAAAGATTTTGTGTTTCAGAAATATGCAATAGAATAAAAAGTAAAACTCTAACCACTGAGATGTAGATTATAAACATAAATTCATGAGTGAAGTTCGAGTTCTCTCAGCTTTGTAAACGCATGCAGCACACCTGTTAAAGTATATTTTACATTTGTGTTGTGTGTGTTTTGTGTACCTCTGCTGAGCGTGGCCCCGTTCTCTCTGTAGTCCTGGATCTCGGCATCCTTCCTCATCAGTAGACTTCCCAGCTGCTCCACCTGCTGCTGCAGCAGCTGGCTCATCACCAGCAGGGGGCGCAGCATCTGGGCACACACCTAAAAACACAAAAGAGGATGTCTGAGAACTCACAGGGTCATAGCATCCTGTTAAAAACCTGCTCTTAAATGCAAATGTATCTTTTTGATTTACTTTTGTAACTAGTTTTGATTTTTTTAACAACTCATAAATAAACAAATGCATGAACTGTAGAATAAAGCTCTTTATCAGGGCGAGACTTTCTTTAGATAATATTATTTTTTGTGATATTCTCTCTGTGCTGAGAAAAACTGTTTTAAAGTGCATAGACGAATAAAAAAGATGAGTAGGAAAGAAGGGGGGTTGGTAGGGTGAAAGGAAGTAAGGAAGGTAGGCACTGTAGGTAGGATGGTAAGCAGGGAGGTGAATAGTTAGCAAGATACATAATTTATAAATCCTGAAAAAAATTCAAAATATACACAGTGTTCATTTAAACATTGCAAAGTAAATAAACATAACAAGGCAAGATTGCAATGTGCAATAATCTGTAACAAAAGACCAAAAATGCACAAGGTAAAAAGAATATTGTAAGCCAAATTATACGAAATATATGAGAGCAAAATTAAAATATAAAAGACTATATAAACAGAGCTTAAAGTCGGGTACTTCAGCATGGAAATAAACATGAACATTTATGATGGAAAACAGATAAATGTATGGGCAGAAAGACTACAATAAAGCAGCAATGTGATAAATATGGGAAAATTACTGGGTGTGTATCTAAAAAAACATTTTTATGAAGTTTCTGAAGTGTTGGCAGATCTATTTCTCAGATGATTGAATTTGGTGACAGGTCTGTTGAAAGGTTTAAATGTGAAATGTGGATCGTACCACTGTGACTGGAGCAGGGGTGCAGTGAAACTCCCAGTAGAAGGGCAGCCCCGCCAGCTCGCTCTTCAGCTTCATGCTGATGTTTCCGTCTTTTTGTCGCGTCAGAGAAATTGGAGACTCATCGGCAGGTCGTCTGTCACTTCCTGTCAGCGTGGGCTGAACCACGTCACACAGGTGGGAGAAGAAAGCTTTGACGGGGGCTCTCAGACGTTTGTTCAGCTCCTTTGAAGAGAAAAAAAGGGGGTGTTTATTCACTTACAATATTTATTAATTTAAGTCATATTTTTCATGTGTTTTATGAGTACCTGAGCTCTCTTCTGGATGGCTTCAGAGTCCATCCTCTCCTCCCACACACAGTGCATGTCAGTCAGCAGGACGTGGTACGCCGTGTTCCCAAACCAGCTCTTGGCGAGGAGGTGGCAGCCACTGATGCTCACAGGAAGCCAGGGACACTGCAGGAGAACGTCAGGAGGATCCATCATGTCCCAGAAACTCGATTTAAACACACTAAACAGAAAAAACACATTCAAGTCAGAAAAAACTCACATTGTTTCTGATAAACACACTATTGGAGCTATTCACACAGTTTTATGTAGTTTGGTAATTACGTATGTATTATTTTATTTGGGGGAGATAATAAAGGATTCATTATCTGGAAATCCAACACCCTAAGTTCCTACCGTGGTGGTGGTTTGGGTTCCTGAAGCTAGACCAGATGAGAACCACTGACTAACACATCCTTTCCAAATAAAAACACTTCTTTAGAAGTTAAAGTGTTATAAATATCCACAAATATTCTAAGCTTCAGGTCAAATCAGGTAGAGTCTCTACTGCATGTTTCAGATTCTTCCTGGAAGTGTCTGCCACTGAACACCCACTCCCAGAGAAATGGGGTTATTTTCTTCTTTATCAGACTTGTTTTTTCAACCACTCACCTCCTGAGAATTCACCCCTAAAGCCTGGCCTGAGATCTGTTAAAGCCGTGTTACAGACGCCGTCCTGGCCGCATAATCACCACCTTACAGGAGGGAGACCGCAGTGTGGGTACCAGGCTCCTCTCTGCTGATCTGTAATGGGACTGTTTTTCTGTTTTCGGGAATAAAAAGAGGTATTTCTCGTCAGTATCCATTTGGAACAAAGTGCACGTTTCTGAGGTGAATCATGCCAATTTGGAGATCACAAAAATACCAAATCAGTCACTTTATGACGATAATATAACGCCATGTAAAGCTGAACATGGATGCCAGCGGTTAGAGGGAAACAGAGGAGGATGTAGTCCTGACACGCTCCGTTTTCAGGCTCTGAGCCAAAAACGACAAACCAAACTCCATTCAGAAATGTCTAAATTTAAACCACAGTGGCTTTTTAGCACACATTACTCACAATATAATTTTATTTTAATCTCTAAAACATCCTCAGGAGCTCACATTTCATTCGGCTCAGGTTTAAAGCAGAGCTTTACATTAAAAAAACTGTTATGACTGATGGCTCTATAGTTAGCGGATTCAAACGGTTAGAAAAAGTCTAGGCTTATTTATAGACATGATATTAATTTTAGTCAAGTAA
Source organism: Cheilinus undulatus (assembly GCF_018320785.1). Classification (NCBI taxonomy): domain Eukaryota; kingdom Metazoa; phylum Chordata; class Actinopteri; order Labriformes; family Labridae; genus Cheilinus; species Cheilinus undulatus. The sequence goes on along the minus strand of NC_054888.1, from coordinate 20,631,881 downwards.
TTTGTTTCTTTATAGTTTCTACTACTCAATGAGACATGTAAATTTAAAAAAGACTGTAAAAACTACAAACATTTGTCACCACAGGCGCTGTTTCCCGCCCTCTTCCTGTTTACTGCGGATAATTCCAACACCGACATGAAACAACAGCGCGAGTAAAAGGTTCCGCTTATGAGAATAACGATAACGACGCGTTTATTTATGTTTTTCCTTTGTTAAAGTAGAAAAACAGTTGAAACAGACTTTAAAATCACGGAGTACAAAGCACAACAACGGAATTGGAATAAAATAATTATAATTGCAGTGATCATAGCCGATAAGAGGATAGTAAATAGGGCTTTAATTGTTAAAATAACGTATTTTTTCCATCTTTCTTAAAATACATTAGGAATTTGATGTAGGTATTTCTGTTAAAATGTAAAGCTTTTTTGTGGAAACAAAAAAAAAAACAGGGAGCATTTTTTTTAATCTAGCTTTTGTCACCTTATCAAGAGATTTGCTACAAAACAATTGATATTGGATCCTGTGTTTAAGAAACGAGACTGGGTTATGCTTTCTCGTTATAAGATATTTTTTCGAAAGAAAAATCTCGATGAGAGAAAAATCTGAACAAAAAACAACGTCTTTTTTTATTTACTGAATAAAATTAAATGACATTACATAAAGGCATACATACAAACATAATGTTGACAGACTATAATAATAACTTAAAATAAACCTACGTAAACAAAGGAGCAACAGAGACTTAATATATCCTATATACACAAAACAATATTTTGAGGCTTACCAAACAAAAATACAGACAAAACATAACAATACAAAACAAGGAAACTCATTTATGAGTATGTTATGAAGGAATAAAGAATTTGTTATATATTTCTAAGGTTTTCGCGCATTTTCTGTTCCGGGTGGTTAGAGATTTGATGTAATTATTTAATTCAAATAAAAAAAAAACTCTGAAGAGGGGGCGGCTATTATCGGTAAATTTCATTTTGTGAATGTAGTATTTTCCCAGTATGATAAATAGATTTATGATAAATTCAAAATGCTTGTTTTGGTGATTGAAATTATTTATAATACTTTGATAATTGAGATTAATTATTGTAGAGGTTTTTTGAGCAATAAATAGATCCAGTTGTTTCCAGAAGTTGTAACAGGATCTGCATTCATAAAACAGATGTTTAAAGTTTTCTTCGTTGTTATGGCAGAAGGTACAGTTTGGCGATATATCTATAATTTTGGAGATTTGTCAGTTCAACAAATCATCTCCAGTTCAACCTCCTGTCCCTTTAACGGTCACGTCGTCGACGTCGTATCCTAGGAGAACTTCTGTTGACTTCCGGGTTGTCTGACTCGAAAACAAGAGGGGCACTAACACGCCCACGACACGGAGAAAAGCGGATTAAAGTCCCGTAGAGATGGCAGGGGAGGCGGAGGACGAGATACCAGGTAAATAACCATTAATAGCTTATTATTTTACTTCTCCTCTTCTTTGTAACTGCGTTTGAATTAAAAACAACAAGCTGTTTGTTATTAGCTAACTTACATTTTAGCTTATTCTTTAGCTCGCTGGCTAACGGAAAATAAAGCCTTTATTTACTTTCTGCTCTTAAAATGGTTTTCATGAATTGAACCAGTTTAACTGTTATTATTCGGTTTAAAAATTGAAATTATTTTCTTTAGTTTATTGTCGCTTTTCTGTTCAAATAAGTTATCGCTGGGTTTTAAAAAACATGTTATATTTCCAAATTTTGGCACGTTTTCTGTCGGTTTGTCGTCTTCATATTTGATGTGCTGCTGCCAAAGCTCCAGAAACAAATGTTAAGTCCGGTTTCTATCCGTGATTGCAGAATTTATACCCCCAATTATTAACCTAACTACATTATTGCGGTTTGCTGAGTGTTTTATTTTAATTCCAGTTAAGTCAACTGCAGTCATGGGTGCTCATGCATTTTTAACGCAGTTCACAAGTCAAAAAAATGAGCTCAACATTGACCAGCTGCTGCACACAAATACTGCTTTCACGTTGATGCATCACGAATAATAACTTATTAGACAGAGTAGTGATGATACCAGTATTAAATGATATGGTACTAGTGAAAGTTTAACTGTATTAATATCGATTTGGTGTCATGGCAACAACAAAAAGAAGTCTTTGTAAACCTTATTCTGTTTTTTGGAGTTTATTTATCACAGGACAAGACTTAAATTACAGGTTTAAAACCACTCAAAGTAGAACAAGTACAAAAAAGCTACTCAGTAAGAGTATGAGTAAATGTAATTTGTTAGTTTCTACCCCTATTCATTCCTCTCCTATGTTAGTTGAAATAGAGGTAGTTTTAAATTGTTGTTATTTATTAACTCAATCCATTTGGGCTTGCTATATAGAACAAAAATACCTTGTTATTTGCTGGCTGAAATGTGAAATACAATATGTAGATTTTATTTTTTGTAAAACGGGTTGTTTCATATCTAACTGTGTGGTATTGAAAAAATAGAAGTATCTAAAACTTTGGTTTCAACAACTTCAGTTGTCCCTGCAAAATGTTACTGAAAAAGTGACAATCATGCTGTTTAAGAGGCAGAGATTGTTCTGTATGTTATAAAGACTTTGAAATGAACATGTAATAATCAAATGTTTGTGGATCAGTTTGACTTTTTATTTTGTTTTGTTTTTTTCAGAATCAGGAGCTGTTTTCACTTTTGGAAAGAGCAAATTTGCAGATAACATTCCCAGCAAATTCTGGCTGAAAAATGACATCCCCCTAAAGATCGCCTGTGGAGACGAGCACACCGCCTTAATAACAAGTGAGTAACATTATTGAGGTTTTAATTGAAAGGAAAAAATATGCGGACTCCTACGATTATTTGTTTTTGTAATTTTTTATCTAACTAGGAAATTTTGCGGTGTATTGATGTAAAGTCACAAAAAGCTGAGTTTGTTTGTTCTCCACAGAAAATGGGAAACTCTTCATGTTCGGCAGCAACAACTGGGGCCAACTGGGTCTGGGATCCAAAGTGACAGTGAACAAGCCTACATGTGTCAAAGGTGGGTCTTTAAATAGCTCCTTAAAAGTGAGAGTATTGATGTCTGAGTGCTGACACTAACAGCTGACTACAGGATTTGAAGAGGACAGGGTGAGAATAGGCAGGTTGTGGCAGATGATTTCTTTCTTTACCGTCTTTTCATTATAAAATGTGAAATGGATTTCCTTTTTTTTTTTTTTTTTTTTCCCAAAAAACCCACAATTTTCTGCCAGAACCTTGCCAGTCAATCTGTCGTAACACTGATGTATTTTAATGAGATTCATTATAAAACTAGACCTACGTATACCCTGGTGGTGATAGCCCTCTGCAAAGTATACAACTTTCAGACAGTGGAAATTAGTGGATATTTGTGCAGAGTTTGAAGGAAATTCCCCAAACATTTTAGGATACAGTGCTCAAAAGAATAGCCTGGATGAATGGTCAAACCAGAAGTCTTCCACCCTTTGGCTATTGAATGAATAAATCAGTAAAATGTCATATTTTTTGCAGGTATTTCAAAACACTACATTCCAAAATACTCTAGAGGTAGAGGAGCTTCTCAAAAGGGGAAACCCAGAGATTTGTCACCATTGTAATCCCAATCTGGAGGGTCCGTAATCTCTCCTAATCTAGAGAGACACGGACAGACTTATCAGGTTTCTAAACCCTGCTGCTCAAGAAAGATAACACCGGCTGAAGGAAACTTAGATTCCCTGCAAAAACGCAAATCTGTGCAGATTTACTTGCCTAATTTTATTGCCAGGAATAATCTATTTGACAGATGTTTTTACCTTTGCAAGCAATTCAGGGTGAATTTTAGGTATTTCTCTCGATGCATTCGGCGAATGTGGCTCAAGAGGAGTGTATTTAGATTTTTTTTTTGTGCAGCAGCTTGGCAAATACACATCTTTTTGCTGTTTAAATGTACAGTTTACCACCATCTTCATCTTTACAGCCAATAACAGACATATTTGTTTGTAGTATAAATTACATGAAGAGATAATTTCACAAAAGATTCTCACATTTTGTCCCTTGAAAGTTTATTTTTAATGCTATAAAAAAAAGAATATATAAATAATATGAATTTTATCTCAAGGCTAGCATTAAAATTTTCCATTTTATGTGTGTGAATCCCATTGTCATCCCCTTTTTGAGAAAAGTTAAATATGATTTAGGTTTGTCTTTATAATTTGCAGGTTTTTATGCTTCCGTGTGAGCTGAAGGTGTTCTATTTCCAGATTGTCTGTCTGCCTGTTTGTTTGTTCCATTCTTATGAAAGCTGCTTTGCACCCTTCAGAACTCTCTTCAAACTATGCAAAAATTCTCACCCTTACTCATGGATGAACTGAATTCACTTTGGAGGTCAAAGTTCTTAAATTTTGCACAAACCTGCACATGAATTTGGTGTTGAACTCATTACTTTATGCATCAGTTTGATCCCCATGCACCTAAGTAGCTCTGGTCCAGATTGACCAAACAACAAAGCACGTGCAGCATGAACGAAAAAAATATTTCTGACAATTACACAAATGTAAAACAGAGCATCCACAAAGATCACATCTGCATAGTCCACTGTCTGTTGACAACTTTGATGCACAACCGAAAGCTCCTGACTGAACAAATAATTGATTGTATTTAACAAACTTTTTGTCTTATTCACGTTTGGTTTTCACATAACAAAAGTTGATGTTTTTCAGCTCTAAAGTCAGAGAAAGTTCAGCTTGTGGCCTGTGGAAGAAACCACACTCTCATCAGCACAGGTCAGTGGCAGCCTCTGAGGACAGTTCCTGCTTTTAATGTGAATTTTTAACCACATTTATATTCAGAATCTTTTGTTTGTGTTTGTTTTTATAGCTCAGGGAAAAGTGTTCTCATCGGGGGGAAACAGTGAGGGTCAGCTGGGGCTCGGAGACTGCGAGGAGCGGACGGCCTTCCAGAGGATTCACTTCTTCGACTCGCGAGGACCAATCAAAATGCTTGCTGCGGGATCAAACACCTCTGCTGCTCTCACAGGTGAAGCTCAGATATTCAGATTATAGTTTAGCTTCTTTTATCTAGAAGAGTACAGAAGCAGCGTCAGTCTTTAAGCCTGCTACAAACATCATTCTATTTTGCTTTATAAAAGCTGAATGTGATGCACATACAAGCAATTTCAGCTACCTTTTTATGTTTTCCCATCTCAGAGAGCGGTAAACTGTTCATGTGGGGCGATAACACGGAGGGCCAGATCGGTTTGGGAAAGGAGAGTCACGCCACCTCGCCACAGGAGGTCAGCGTGGGGCGACCAGTCAGCTGGGTGTCCTGTGGATACTACCACTCCGCCTTAGTGACAGGTAATTTAAATTCATAACATTTCAGGTTGAATTTGATGAAATTGAATCAGATTGGACTGACATGGAAAATCTTTGTCATATCTGAGATAACCTGTACACGCCATAAAAACTGACCGATCATAGACTAGCAGTGAGATATGAGATACAAAGTCGAGTGACTTCATAAATCTATTTTATTCAGCTCTACCAGTGTAAACCCTGTTGGGGAAGTCTATATTCTGCATGTCTAAGGTGGTGTGGGTCATCCAGGATGGTCTTTGCCTTCTGGCTCGCTCATCCTTGAAAAACCTGCAGGTTTTTTAAGTATTACCATGAAAATTCCAGTCAACACCAGCAATCTTTCAGCAAAGTTCTGCAGGGTTTTCTGGCATTTACTACTTCTGCTTTTCACTGCTACACAGCAGAATCATAACACCAAATATGATCTGTCTTCACCTGTACAAACTGTCAATCCCCTTCATCCAGAACTTTCAGAGAAAGTATGAGGCCATCTTTGACAGATCGAGTTTGGAAAACTGTTAAATGATTAAACTTTAAAAGCAAAAAGGCTCAAAGAAATTATGTTTTAAGAAGCTGCATTAGAGAAAGAAAGTCTTGAGTTGGGGTTGAAAAAGTCAGATAAACATTCAGAGACTTTGTAGATTTTTTTAAATAAAAACTCTGAAATATGAATAAATACAGAAATAAATTAAGATATAAATATGTGTTTAGTTGGAGTGTACCCTCAGATTTACTGGTATTTTATAAATGATACTGTTAAAATGACTCAGTTTGGAATGGAGAGCTTAAGGGAAATCTTAAATGAAGATTTACAGTGTTACTGTTGTGAAAATCTGTGTTTTCTCCTGTTTCTCAGCTGATGGAGCTCTGTACACTTTTGGTGAGCGTGACAGTGGTAAACTGGGATTAGGTACCGAGCAGCTGCCTCGACATCGAGTCCCTCAGCGGGTGAAGAGCATTAAAGAGGCGGTGCTGCAGGTGGCCTGTGGAGGAGGACACACCGTGGCTCTCACGCGTAATTATAAATATGCTTTAATACAAATACATCATCTTTATTTAAGATAAAACCCTGTGGATGAGGGGAAAGACTCACATTTACAGAGGTGTTAAAAAGTTTTAGTCTTCTTCTCTTCTTCTGTGTTCAGAGGACGACATCTACTCGTTTGGTCTCGGTCAGTTTGGGCAGCTCGGTCACGGCACGTTCATCTTCGAGTCGCGGCTTCCTCGGTCTGTTGAGCATTTCAAAAAGGGCCGAGTGTGTCAAGTGAACTGTGGAGAAAACCACACCGCTGTCATCACTGGTGAATACTTAGCCCTGGTTTAACCTTATTTATATACTTTGTGATCAAGTTCTTTTTGGTTAAAGGAAGTTTATGCCTCGTGTTTTGTAGAAAGTGGTCTTCTGTACACGTTTGGAGATGGTCGACATGGGAAATTGGCTCTGGGGGAAGAAAACTTCACAAACCAGTTCAAACCGACTCTGTGTCCACGCTTCCTCAAGTACAATGTTCAGGCAGTAGGTTTGTTTTAGTGGATTTTACTCCTAGTTATGACTGTAAAATGTGAGTTCTAATGAAAGCTGACGAGACGTGCTCTGGATCTGTGTGCAGGCTATGTGCGGCGGCTGTCACATGGTGGTGCTGGCTCATCCGAGGGATCCGAGCTGTGGCGATGTGACTCTGGAGGAAGACGATGAGACTGAAGTTTTTCTGGAGAAGCCGTACGTGGAGCTGCTGGGGAGCTCGACTGACTCCTCCAGCCTGCAGAGGAGCCTCTCCGCACGGGTCCGAAGGAGAGAGAGGGTAGGTACAGCGTACGGTGGAGGAGGTTTATCAACAGACAAAACTCTTAAAATAAGCTCTAAACTACAAGATATGATTCACAAAAGTACCCTGGTTCCTTTATTTTTGAATCAGAGTAGTAAGTTTCATAGAAAAGTTAAAACAGGCTGGCTTTAAACTCCTTTTTATTCCACAAAACAGAACAAATCAGGCTTCAAACTCCAGATATACACCCACCAATCACTTTATTAGGTGTAGAGATGTAGACATGATCAGGATGGTATGCTGAAGTCAAACCGAGAGTCAGAAAGGGAAAAATGGGGTGAAAATGAGTCTTGATTTCTGCTGCCACATTGGATGGTAGAGTCAGATTTGAGTGTAAACAACATGAAAGCCTGGATCAATCCTACCATGTGTCAGTGCTTCAGGCTTGTGGTGATGCTGTGGAGGATATATTTTGGTATACTTTTGGCCCCTTAGTACCAATTGAGCATCATTTAAACGCCACAGCATGCCTGAGTCTCGTTGCTGACTGTGTTCATCTCTTTATGGCGACCCATCTTCGATGTCACAAGGTCACATCATCTCAGTCACTAGATCTCTATCCAATGAAGCACCTTTTAGATGTGGTGCAACAGGAGATTTGCATCATGGGTGTGCAGCCAACAAATCTGCAGCAACTGCGTGATGCTATCATGTTAATTTGGACCAAAATCTCTGAGGAATGTTTTCGGTTTCTTGCTGAATATATGTCACAAAGAGTGAAGGCAGTTCTGAAGGAAGAAAGCGGGTCCAGCATTGTTCTAGCTATGTATACCTAATATAGTGGCTGATGAGTGCTGTTTTGTTTTTTTCTATCACACATCATCTCTGCTGTTCTCTCCCCGCAGGAGAGATCTCCAGACCAGTTTGGCACCATGTTCCGCACGCTGCCCGCTGTCATGTCCGGCTTCCTCCACCCGCCGCTCCCCATCTCCAGCCAAACCATCCCACCCAGACTACCGCCGTCCGGTCTGAGCCACAGAAAGGTGCTCAACGGCACTCACCAACACGGGAGCGCAGGGTCAATGCACCAGGGTACCTACCTCACCTCCACCTCCACCTCCACCTCCTTTTCCTTCTCCTAGCCCTCCTCCTCATGCTCTCTTCTGGGACCAGAGCAAGTTTAGCTCATTATCTGTACAGGAATGGATGATAATTTAACATTTACATGAGTGTGACAATGAAAAACAACTTACTTTAGCAAACTAGGGGAATAGATGGATGTCTCACTGGTCAAAGCCAAACAGTAAGCACTTTCATACAATATAGGGAATAAAGATGGATAATAAGCTGATAATGTCTCAAAATCTATTACTATCACTGACATTTTCCAGAGCGTTTTATTGCAAAGGTGACATCCATCACAGTACCACGCTTGAAGTCTCTGAGCTCTTCAGAACAACCCATTTAGGTTCACGAATGTTTGTAAATGGAACTGCATGGTTTGATTTTATACACCTTGTGGCAACTGGTTTGGTTGAAACACCTGAACAGTTGTGGCCAAATACTTTTGTCCATATAGTGTACAAAACAGCTACACTCTTGGTGTGTTTTCTTTTTAAATTCATCCTTTTGAATTCCTTTTTAAAAAAAAAAAGATTTTAAACATGAATGTTCAGCAGTAGGGGAGTAAAACAAGACAAACAAAAATACAGGAAGAAAATTTGGCAGACATGCTGTAAAAATGATGCCTATATTTAGTGCTGAATGGACACTGTAGGATTTAAATGTTTTGTCGTTAGTCAAAGTGGCTGAAGTGTTCCAACTGTGGTTGTGTTTTTCTTTCTCAGAGCAGACCGACAGCGTTGTGGAGAGCCTGACCGACACTGACAGCGTGAAAGGTCTCGGAGAAACCTCTGACTTCCTCAACATGGTGAGAAATCCACCCTACGTCATGTCTAAGATATGTAACTGTAGATTTTTCTGCTCATTTTTGTTTATTTCTTCTCCTGATAGACACATGTGATGAAGATGGATGGGGATAAAACGCTGACTCTGTCTCCTATTCAGAAGGTAACTCAAATGTCTTACTCCATGCTAAAACTTTATTTTAGCAGCTACATCCCTGCCATTCTCCTCTAATTTCTGCACACAACTCTTCTTTGCAAATCTATCCCTGATTTTTCTGTCTCTTTCTTGTTTTGATTTTCTGCATGTCTCTTTTCCTCTCTAATGCATGCCTCTGTTTCATCCTCCTTTTGCTTTCTGGGATAGAAGAAGGGTAAGCATGCTAAGGGTAACCAAAAAAAGGAGCATAGCAGTTTATCTTCCACTCCAACGTCTCAGAAGAGCGGCAGTGTGACTCCTCGCCGAGCACTTCCCGCTGAGCACCTAAGGAGCCCTGGTGCTCACTCTCTGGCCTCTCAGATCTCACAAACACAGAATAAGTCCCAGCAGAATGAAGAGAATCTGACCCTGGCTGTGGAAAATCTACAGAGGAGACCTGGTAAAAGCAAACCTCAGAGTTTAGGAGACAGTAAGAAAGCAGCATCTAAACCGAAGAGCAGGACAGCTAAGGGGAAAAGTCAGCTGATGGAGGTTGTCAGGAAGCCGGAAACAGACCCTAAACAAAGTCCTGCAACCAGAAAGAAAGACTTAAATGTTGGCTCTGAATCTGTGAAAGAGAAGCAATTTCAGCCAAAGCGTGTCAGCGTTAAAAGCAAACCGATAGCAGTGAAAAGTCAGCAAACAGGAGCGTCATCACCAGGTGAACACAGCCAAACAGACTCAGAGAGTTTCGACAGCTCTCGACAGGAAAAAAGCCCAAAATTTAAAGAATATGCAGAGTTTTCTAAAAAGTCAAAGAACGAGAAAAACGTAAAGGAGGCTAAGTCAAAGGAAGAGTCTGGAAAAAAAGAGCAGGCGTCAAATCTGGGCTTGATCGCTGGAGCCGCCTCTCTCGCAGCAGGAGCAGCTTTAATTCACGGGGTCATGTCACAAAACTCTCCATCACCATCTGAGAGCAGTCACAGCGTCCTGAAAGACAATGTGAGAGAGTTCACCAGCGAAGGACCTGGATCTACCGCTGACGATTTCAGCAACAAATCCGCCGTCAGCATTAACATCATCCCTGCAGCCGAGAGTCCAGAAGACGGGACGAGTCAGGAGGAAAGTGAGGAGAGGACGGACTCTGGGACGGTCAAACAAGAGGACGAGGAGGAGCAGAGGACAAGCGCTGATGTAAGCGAGGAAGAGGAGGATGTCAGTCACAGTGTGGAGAAAGTCACAGATGAGGAAGAAGAGGAGGATGTCAGTCACAGTGTGGAGAAAGTCACAGATGAGGAAGAAGAGGAGGATGTCAGTCACAGTCTGGAGAAAGTCACAGATGAGGAAGAAGAGGAGGATGTCAGTCACAGTCTGGAGAAAGTCACAGAAGATGATGAAGAGGAGGACAAAGATAGTGACACTCTAAAAGCAGAAGGAGAGTCAGAAACTGATGCAGGAAGCAGCAGCAAAGAGGAAGATGAGAGCAGTGAGGAAAATGAGGAGGAGGAGGAAAGCGAGACGGTGGGGAGTGAAAGCGAGACGGTGGGGAGTGAAAGCGAAGATGAGACCGAAGACAAAGACAGCAAGGACAGTGATGTAGAAGAAGAGGAGGAGGAGGAGGAGGAGAGTGAGGAAGGCTCAAGCCAAGACACAGAGAGCAAAGGAGAGGATTCTGAAAATGAGGAAGAAGATGAGGAAGAAGACGAAGATGTGGAGAGTGAGGAGGAGGAAGAGGAAAGTGAAAGCCAGTCTTCAGAGTCTTCAGAGGAGAGTGAAAAGAGTGATGAAGAGAGCGAGGCTGAGGAAGGAGAGGAAGAGGAGGAGGAGGCGGAGAGTAGCGCTGAGGAGGAAGAGGAGGAGAGCAGCGAGGAAGAAAAAGAGAGTGAAAGTGAGACAAAAAGTGAAGAAGAGGAAGAAGAAGAGGAAGAGAGTGATGAGGAAGAGGAAGAAGAAAGCGAAGAAGAGGAGGAAGAAAAAAGTGATGAAGAGGAGGAGGAGGCTGATAGCACAGATGATGAAGAAGAGGATGAGGAGGAAGAAGAAGAGGAAGAAGAGGTCAAAAAGAAGACTCGACAAAGCGCTAGATCTGGACGTAAACTGAGGTCAACTCAGGCAGCCGATGAGTCCGAGGAGTTCTGGGACGACGTTTTACCGCAGTACCTCAACCTGAAATGACCAAAAACTACGGAAGCCTTAAAGGGACATGTTAGCTGTCATAGTTTCCTTTATTTACACATCTACTCAAATTCTATGGGACTCATCACGAAGTATTTGAGGCAGCTTCTCAGTCTCAGCTGGCTGAAGTAACAATGACATGTTTACAATAAAACAGAAATATTAAAAGTGATAAATAAATGAATAAAAGAGAATATTTTAATGAGGCTGCAGCTCCTGTCTGCTCAGGAAAGCCCACCTGAAACCAGGAGATAGACAGCTTCATACTTTATTTAGACTGCACCATTCAGACAAAGGCAACTGCTGCTCTAAGTTCTTTATAACAGAGCAGAAAACGTGATCGATGTAAAGGTAAGCTGTTAAAGAGATAAGAGCACACCAACATGAAATCACAAAAACAGCAGCTATTTATCTTTATTTATATTTATTTCTCCTAAACAAAGACACATATCTCTGTTTTTTTCTGTTCATCAGACTCACCGTGCCTTTCTGATATCTCCCTCATGTTTACACAGAATAACATGTCTTTGACACTTTGTCAAGGAACACAGTAATTTATTTGTCCTTATAGCTGTTATTTATATTTGGTGGTGTGGCTGTCCTGGGATCCTCTGCCCTTCCACGAGCCTAAAGTAAAGCCTCAAGCAGGAACAGCACAAGTTCCTGCCTTTACTGTGCGTATAAGGAAAGCCTGAGTCAGGGAGAGAAGCAGAAAAAACCCAAAGCAGAGCAGGCAGCAGTGGCAACCGAATGACATCGAGTCGGAAGGGAATAAAGGAGGGGCTGGGGTGGAGGAGGGTTGAAAAGGAGCAGCAAAGCGTACCAGGCTAGAGCTTAAATATGGCAGCATGGGTGCGATTAGCCAATAGCGTGTTCAGAGTGAATCAGCTGGAGAAGGCTTGATCAGCTTATCTCAATCATATGGCAGAGCCTGACTCTGTGGCCTGCTTTCACTAACATTATACGCTCGATTTCAGGAAGGCTTATGTACTTTCATCCTTCAGCCGTCATATGATTTTTAAACTTAAGTTTACTTTTTTTATTTTGGCAGCTTTAAAACAAGAATTAATACCTGTAAGCTTCCTCTTTTGTTCTCCTGATTGGCAGCTTTAATCAAATTAAATGATTATGATTTATATTTGAATACATTTTCTGTTTTCATTGTTTCTGTCTGTAATAAATAATTGTATTTTATTTAATTTTTCTGTTGTTTTTTTTTTTGCTGCTTTATAACTCCAACCTATTCCTCATCTTCTTATATGTTACACTTTATTTTGAAAGTCTGTGTATGATTATAAACCTCAGCATTTCGTTCAGAAAATCAAACTTTGTGCTAAAAATGCCATGTTTCACTTGCAAGACCCACACCAACAACCACAATACGGCTTGACAATTAATTATTTATTACATTTTTATTGATAAAGATTCTCTTGAGAGATTGATGCGAAACGTTTGCAAGCATCTGTTTGGGGAAGCTTAGGGGTTCCACCGTAGCTCTCAAACCCCCTTTAGGGCCCTAGAATTAGAGGAAAAAGAGAGAAATTGGGAAAAGGGAGGATTGTAGAATATGAGAAGGAAAGGGGGGAGATGGCCAGGTTTGAATTTATTGAATAGTATGCTAAAGGTGAGGGATAGCACTAAAGTCAAAGGTAATCACCTATAATCCTGCATGTTTTGTAAATTTTTTTTAAATTGCAACGTTGATAAAGTGTATAGGGATCAAATTGATGCAATAAATCAAATACCAAATAAATATGGATATTTATAAAATGTGAAAATGCTTGTATGCATCTACATGGTCAACAAAACAAAACAGAAAAGCAACTTTTAGATAAAGACAGAAGATTAGCCACTTCAGAAGACAATGCTTTAAAGAAGCTCCGATACAGTGCAAGGCCACAGTGACCTTTGACCTCCACAATCTAATCAGTCCTTCCTCAATTCAAAGTTTAGATTGGTGCCAAATTGGACAATATTCTCTCAATGCATTCTTGAAATATTGTGGTCACAGTGACCTTGACCTTAACCAAAGTGAGATGTAAAGTTCTTTTCACTCTTTAGATGCTTCCTCTGGATGACATTATTAGGAACCATGCCATAAAGTTCCATTGTTATGCTGATGATAAACAACTGTATGTGTCCATGAAGCTTGATGATAAAACTCAGTTATTTAAAGCAGAAATTGACCAGAAATGTCCTGCTCCCTTACTCAGACAAGACTGAGGTTATCATACTTGGCCCTAAACCAGTTCTCAAGAACTCAGATCAGTTATTTCTTCGTCTAAACCATCAACATGCCCAACCAAGCTGGCTTAGTCTATTTTCCTCTGGTTAGCACGTCTGTTCTGGACATGATGAATATGTCATTACTGACAGGATATGTGGCACAGTCTTTCAAAGTAGCTGTAATTTAACTTTAACTTAAAAACCCAACCCCTGATTCAGGCTCCTTAGCTTACTATGAACCCATATCTACTCTTCCTTTTCTTTCTAAGATACTTGAGAAAGTAGAAGGTGGATATCACTAGTGTAGAGGTGTAATAAAAAGGAGAATGTAGAGGAGGAACCTTTTGAAACTTTAGTGAATTCTTCTAAAACTGTTATATTTGCAGTATTTCTGTTTTTTGAGTGTGATTTGTTGGATTCAAAATCAGGTGGGGTTTGTTTTCTTCTTTATCTTTATGTCTGTAATCCAGCCTGTAATCCCGTCCCATGATTCCCTGCTGCCGTGTAGGGGAGCTCAGCTTACCTTCTTTATTTATCACTAAATCAAGTTGTAATTGTGCCATGCAAGAGTTGCTGACCTAGATTAGCTGAGTAACCTCTATGTTCAGTCAGGATAGCTCTTCATAGAGTTGGCCTTTTATTGTAAAACGGATGTATAGTTTTGTAGCTCACTTTTTAGGGATTGGAGTGCTAGAACCTCAATATGAGGGCATAACAGAAACTTAAGGGGCCAAAGTTGGCCAACTTGTCAAGAGAAAGAGCTGTGATTGGTGATTAAGTAGCAGCTGACAGTCACCTGGTTGTATGACTTTAGTGTCTACCTGTACTAACATCAAGCTTCACTTCTGAGAAGAAATATTTGCTCTTCACTAATTTTGCACTCAAATTGTATTAAAAAGGCTTTAAATATGTAAAGCCATTAGACAATGCAATGCATTTAAATAGTTTCACCTCCTTGGATGTTTTACCCTTTTATTGATTTTATAAATCAATCATGGTCACAATAATTTGGCTTTTTTGACAAAAAAATCCAGCCACTTAATCTCTAGGACTGACCACTCCAGGACGTTGTCTTTGTTGTCTTTAAACATTTCTGTGTTGCTTTCTCTGCACACTTCAGCTCATTGTCCTGCTGGAATATAAATATCCTACCAAGCTGTAGTTCTCTTCCAAACTAAAAAGATTGTCCTCCAGGATTTTCACATTTTGCCACATTCATTTTACCCTCTACCTTTACAAGCCTCCCAGGTCCAGATCCCTGGAAGCATCCCCACAGCATGATGCTGCCAATATCATGCTTAACAGTAGGGATGATGTGTTTGTGTTGGTGTGCAGTGTTTGGTGTCCTGTCTGATGGCCAAAAACACCCCATTTTAGTCTCATCTGACCAAAGAACTTTCTTCCACTTGATCATGGACTCTAGTCCAGATTTAATCTGAGTTTTCCTCAGCAGTGGCTTTTTTCTTTGCCACTCTCCCATAAAGCTTTGACTGATGCTCAGCTGCTGAAGCTTGGAACTCCTTCAGAGTAGTCATAGGTGTCTTGGTGGCCTCTCACTAGTCTCCTTCTTGCATGCTCACTCAGTTTGTAAGGACGGCCTTATCTAGGCAGATTTACACATGAGCCATATTCCTTCCCTTTTTTCATGATGGATTTATCTGAACTCTGGGGGAAGTTCAGAGCCTACTTTTCAGTAACCTTTTCTCTGAGTTGCTTGGAGAGTTCTTTTGTCTTCATGGTGTAATGGTAGCCAGGAATACTGATTACCAGGACTGTATTTTCCAGACCCCCTCAAAGTAATTGACATTACTTTGTAGAATTCTGTTTTTACTTTGAAACTAAAGAGTTTCTTTGTCAAAAAAGCCAAATTATGTTGACCACGATTGATTTATACAATCAATAAAAGGGTAAAACATCCAAGATTGTGAATACTTTTTACAGACACTGTATGTAGTTTTGTTATTGAGAAAAACTTAAATCTTTTCTGACCTGAAAATATAAATAACCAGCCCAGTTTTTGCAGAATTTTAGTACTTCCCTTCACTTTTCCTCTCTTTTCCTGTCACTTTTTGTTTTAGACTCCCTTTCTTTTTCATAAATCTACTCCTTACATTAATTAGAATTGCTGGACTAATATTAGTTATAATAGTATGATTTAATAGTGTTGGGATCTTTTACTTACTAAATGTCTATCACTGTGTCAGGATTCAACTAAAGGATCAGCTCAGCAGTGGGAGGAAGAGGATGATGGAGAGGAAGAAGACAACGAGGAGGAAGAGGAAGATGACAATGTTGATGAGGAAGAGGAGAATGATACGTCCGCTGAGACTGAGGGACAGTCCTCCAGTTTAGACGACTCGACAGAGAAACCTACAGATGAATCTCAGAGCCCGGTAAGTATATGAAATATCCTTCGTTTATTATCTCTGATTGATTCTTACCTGTTTTAGCTGATTTTTTTTTTCTAGAAACCCAAAGAGCTGAAAGAAGAATCAGCGCCTGAAGGAGAGCAGGAACCTGATGGAGGTTTGTTTCATTGACTGCATTTCTGAGGAGCTAATTGATTTGATAAATTCTGCCAAAGTTATATGCCTAAAAGACATTGAGGATTTAGGCTACATTATTCATGTTAAATTAAACAATAAAATGTGAAAATAAATGCATATTAAATTTTTTATCTATTGCGGCTGAAGTCACAGAGCAGTCTGACGCTGCAGGCGAAGGAAAGACCGATGATGGAACCAAACCAGCCAATGGGACGACAGCCAATGAATCCAAGAACCAATCAGGATTGAACAAAAAGGTACAGGAGCTTTGCCTTTGACACATTTAGTTTAAAAAGTAGAGCTCACGGCTGTGTTGGATAGCCTAGCATGTAGCTCCACACTCGTCCCATGCAGAGAGGCCGTAGCAGGGTTCAACTAGTATGCTATTAACTGTCCTATTCTCTTATAAAGGCCAAAAACAATCCTTAAATGAAAAAGGGAAGCAGGCTGTTCAGGCTTGACAAGTTTATTAAAATAAGGCAAAATTTGTTTTCTCTCTGCTCTCAGCTCTCCCTCTTCAGACGCCTGTCCTTCTCCAGATCGAAACAGAACAACGACAGGGACCAAGCCCCAGCAGAGGGCATCATCTCTGGAGATGCAGCCGTCCAGGGAGAGCCTCCCCCAGCTCCTCCTCCCCTTCCTCCTGCTACTGGGAGCTGTGACACAGAGACAGCCACAGGAGAAGCACAACATAGATCTCTGGCCTCCGGACTCCGAACACCTCGCTCCGGAGCTTGCACCATCCTCTGATCCCAGGAACAAACTCTCAGGTGGCATCAGTGATCTGAAACAGTGTGGAAAGGTTCATTAGCAACACAGAGGAGGCACTGAGACGGACCCTGTGGAGTTTGATAGTACACAAACATTCAGTCAGATGCCCCTTTTAGCTAGTTATTATCGGGCCTTTTTCTGGTTAGTTATCAGCTAACAGCTTATATGTTTAACAGTGAACCATGAGCAACTTAAAGCTCTACATTTCTTACATTTGGTACTCAGACAATTCATGCAATCCCTTTAGCCTGTTGTGATATCTAAGGGCAGATGGCAATGCAGTCTCTGCAATGCTGAGCATTCATGCTCTATGGAGCATGCTCAGAACGTAAGGTAAACCAGCCTCCAACTGCTTCATCTGGATGTGTTAATCTGACTTTGTGGAATTAGATTTGATACGAGTTCAGTCTGAAATGAACTGCACACAAAACCCATCTTGGTACTAAAACCTTGTCAATGTTTTTGTGCAGTTTAGAGAATTTGCAGGAGTCTGCCTGCAATTTAAAAAAGACATTACCCAATATTCAGTCCTTGGACTTCTTTTTTTGTCTGAGAGGTATCAGTATTGTTCGATTCTTACTAGAACCTTTCCACAGAAGCCTGATAGATCACCTGAGAGGATCCTGAGGAGCCTGACACTTTTGTTTTATATTTTACGAGTGCAGCTTTAAATGAACCACTATTCTTTCAACCACTATCTGTTCACAAGTGACCTACAGCTGAGCCTCCTCCTCAACCAGTATGACCAGTATATCGATGATGCTGGGTAATTTTTTTAACATTAAAGATGTCGTTTTTCTCGTGTGGTGCCTGAGCCTGGAGATGTGCACATGTTTGAATGTGTGTTTTTAACTGTGAGGATGTAAATAATCTTATTTATTGTCATGCGGTCCTTGAGCACATTTGCACTTTTCTATGTGATCTGCATGCATTCTGAGGAGATGCATCAGTTTTATATTCTGACGTGGTAATCTCATTTAACTGACCCTCGTGGTCATTTTTTTATGGTTTGGATTTTTATGTGATATCAATAAAGCATTTTGATACAAAGTGGAACATGAGTTATTGATTTTATTTTATTTTGATGGTACATTTTGGACATCCTTAGGTCTCAGAGCGAGGTATCAGGTGATGAGGACCCAGAAGCAGAGCATGAGACGACGCAGTAAGGTTGGACTTCATTTGACAACAATAGGCCAAATGCTGGTGAATGTACAGGCTGGTGGTTGGCAGAAGCAGTGAAAGGAAGACAGAGACACTGCAAAAAGGAGGACAAAATAAAATCAGACAAGTCAAAAAACAACCTGAAAAATCACTAGATTCAAAGGTTGAAGAGCCAGGTTACCTGATTAGAAGGTGTAGTACACAGGTGTGGGAAAGCTCATCCCCAGGTGAGGAGGCCTTGATTGCCAAGGATTATCTGCAGCTGTGACTGTCCATGAGTGATGGTAGCTGAGTTTAAATTTAAGTTAAACCATCAAAAAAGAATCACCTCCTGTGGTTAAATGAAAATTTATGGTCACTGATGAAAAAAAGAGACCATGCACTAAAAACTTCGCTAAAAACTGGCTGATTAAATGACAGGCAAGTATTTGCCTCACTAAGAAACAAGGTCATAAAGGAAATCAGATCAGCAAAAGCAAATTTTTTATTAACATAATAAGCAACACTAAAGGAAATACTAAAGAAATCTGGACAAACACTAAAAAACTGACAGGAAATCATGTGGTAAGGAAAGAAATTAGGCAGCTACAGATAAAAGGAAAAATAGTTAAAGATCCGAGTGACATTGCAACTGCTTTAAATGACTATTTTATTGATTCTGTTGATGATCTGGCACAGAGCTTCAACCCTCAGGTGCAACAACTACAACCTATGCATTTAAAGGCTGCAGCACCTATTTTTAATTTACGCATGGTCTCTCAATCTCAGGTTGACAGGGTGATTGACAGTCTCAAAAGCTCTAAGACCAAAGACTCATCTGGCATGGACATTGTGTTTCTAACAAATCAAAAGAAATCTCTTACAGCTCCATTAACCAGCATTATAAACATCTCAGTATCAGAAGGAGTTTAGACTCCTTCAAGCACTCAGTCATCACACCAATTTTTAAATCAGGCAACCCCACTATAGCTAGCAATTACAGACCTATAAGCATTCTTCCGACAGTTTCTGAGGTAATGGAAAAGCTGGTATCAGAACAAATCATTTAACGCTTGGACAAGAGCCCATTCATTTTAAACCCAATGCAATCTGGCTTTAGAAAACACCACTCAACTGAGACGGCTGTCTGCTTCTTCCTGGAAAATATAAAATCAAAGCTGGATGCTGGTGGAGTTGTTGGTGCTGTCTTTATTGATCTGAGAAAAGCTTTTGATACTGTCAACCATCATATTTTACCATCTAAACTGTCGTATTTTAACTTTTCTGTGAACGCTATGAGATGGTTTGCATCATACCACTCTTTGAGGACTCGGTGTGTTCGAGTACACGACTTGATTTCAGTGTCACGTGACAACAACCATGTGGTTCCACAAGGATCAGTCTTGGGCCCACTGCTTTTTAGTATGTTTATCAATGACCTCCCCAGTTGCTGTCCTTCTATTATAATCTGTCAATTGTATGCAGATAATGCAGTTCTGTATGTTTATGCAAAAGACAGTGAGCAAGCTGCCCGGGAATTGACTTTTGCCATGATTAATGTGTATCACTGACTTGAGAGCTCTCAGCTGCACCTAAACATCTCTAAAACTGTTTGTATGTACTTCTCTAAAAGAACAAACAACAGTGTTCCTAACATTTTTGTTGAGGGTAAAAAGATCAGGTGGTTCAAGAATTTAAATACCTAGGTGTCATAATATTTTGTTTTTTGTATTTTTTATGTATTCCTAAAGGCCTCAGTGTGTTGGGGCACCATCTATAATCATCCACTGTCGCGTTCATAAATACATCTATGTATGCCATTTTTGAGAATAAGTGCTTACATAAGACATTTATGCACGCTTTTCTTGGTGCAATATTTACTCACACATCTGCATGTGCAACCGTGTGCCATGGGCATCATGCAGTACTATATTCAACATGGCACTTTATAATTTTGGACAGCTGGGTAATGTGCAATACAACATATACTTTATATTTCTGTGCAATAATTTTGGCAATGCGCAATTATAACGAGGACCTGAGTTCTCAGGCAGCTAGCGCTATGCACTTTAGCACTTGGCACTTTAATTAGCACTAGCACTTTTTAATTTACTGTGTATAATTACCATGGTTCCCCAACTCCAAGCCTGTTTTTATTTCAGACTGTATGTCCTTTAGGTTGTCTACAGTTTTTGTACGTTGCTTGTCTTTTAATACGCTCTGTGTGTTTTATTCCTATTGGTGTGTTTACACCAACCTGCTAGTGGGACTGGGGATGGAAATTAGCCATTGGGCTATAATCCCATGTACTATTTACATGTAAATGTCCATTAATGCGTATTGTCCCATTTTTTAAAAATAAAAAATAAACCTCAAATCTAAGTGGGTGTGGCTAAAACTTTACTCCAGCAAAATTTCCTGTGTTTTTACTCCAACTCTGGCTGTACCTGGTTATAAATACACTCAAAAGCAGGCACACTTTTACTATTTTTGAGTAAAACATTTTTTACTCTGGAAAAAAATACTCCCCAGATTTTCCTGTGTAGTTTTTTATCCTGACCTTGTACTTTTAGATCCTCAAGTCCGAGCTGACATTTGTGCAAAATTTGCACTCTTGAGATATAGACTTTAAAAAAAGTATCTGCTTAATTCACTGAGTTATGCTCAGTCTATGAATGTTTTTCCACAACAAAGCAGTATTTCTTGGCACAAAATAAGCTAACGTCAATAAATGCTTGTTCATTTTTGCTATATTTATGTTTCTCCAAGTGTGAGCAGAAACTGTAGGATCAATGATTGCGTTCCTTATATTTTACTTTAACTACTTTCTATCACTGAAAAATTTCTCACATCATAGCAATATAGCAAGCATGCACTTTTGAGTAAATTCATAAAAGCTTCAATTTAATTAAAATTTCAAAAACAATTGTTTAAATCTCTTCTTTAAAAAGCCTTGAAAGTATAAAGGGAAAAACATGAGAGGAATTAGGGCAACAGGGATGGAAAATAAACATGGAAAACAACACTATTCTATTGAAAATAAATTACACAGATGTTTAATTTCGCTGGAATTAAGTCTATTCTAAAATGCATTTTTAAATTTATCCCCATCAATAGTGTCAAAGCTGCAGCAGGATAAAGTTATTATTTTATTAGAGTCTAAGAATCTTATTTTTCTTTAATTTAACACAGAATAGCTGCATTTTATTAAATGTTTGGTTTCTTTGTGACTTAAGTTTTAGTTTCAGAGTCGTAAGTGTCTGGGTTACTTTCTGTTTCTCTGAAAACACGTGGTTTCTTTAGGCTCTTCTCTCTATCGGCTGTCCTCCCTGTAATCATGAAAACATGCCGTTTCTGTCCCTGTAAAATTATGCTTTACTGAAAGTTTGAACCCCTTAGATTTAATAAAACCACACAGAGCGAGAATTCACTTCATTAACTTTTGATTAGACTCTCAGCTTTAGATGAAAATCCCACTGTATATACATGATATTAGGCTGGGGTTATGAACTGTCAGAACAGCCTGGGATAAAGGCTTTCATTGGCTGTAAAGAGGGAAGGGGCGGGCTCATGTCGCAAGTTGTAAGCGGTGATTGGTTGACCCTGTTTCCGCAAAGCGTAACGCTTACAGTACTATTCACAACACCAGAGGAAGGCAGAGGATTGCTACCAGGTTGTCCCATTTCCTTTTCGGAAATAAAAATACCCTTCCTTGGAGGTTGTACACGTTTCGTCTAAACTAAAGGTAGGTTTATTAACACATTGTCTCCCAGTGTGGCAATAGTTTACCTAAATGCGCATTTTGTTCTGGAGAAAGGGTGTAAAATGTCGACCTAGTGTCCTAAAAAATAAGTTGTCAAACTTTCTATTTATATGAATATTTCCAACAACAGGAGTTTTTAAAGCCTTATAGCCAGTTTGTGTCGTAAGGTTTGTCTTCTTTATTAGATATGTCGTCTAGTTGTTTCGACCTAATTGTTATTTTTAAAGGTGTTTTGTGTTCTCAGTTACCGCCCACCTTGAAAAACGTTAGTTATAATTTGCATACGTCTTACCTGTTAGACCAGGCGAGTCAGACCTGAGGAGATCTCGCCCTTAAAATTAACAGTATCTTAAATTTATAGCTTATCTACTGAGGTGGCTTTGTTTAAATGATATAAAAGTAATCCTTATAAAACCTGATATTTCTATGTGATCCATTAGTTTAGGAAAACAGGATGTGGTTAGGGTCCTTTATGCTGCAGGATAACGTTGGCTGACGGGGAAAACGAAACTTAGGATGACTACAGATCTGAGCTCAGCTGTTCAATCTAGAAAAGGATTGATAAAGATTGTAACTTCGATGAGAAAACATCCTTAAATTTTCTCTTTTTGAGGAGAAAATATGTTTTATACGGTGGCACTGAAGGTCAAATGCCAGAAAAGTTTAACTACTGGATGCAAAAATACTTAAGAAAATGCCAAAAACCTTAACCTGGCAATGATGCATCCATGGGCTCCAACTAGAAACATGACCTCCTCTTAATAGTTTGCAGAGGGTCAAAATTTTTTTTGCATAAGGTTAAACATTTTGCAGAAATAAAAATTACCCCCCTGGTGAAGTCTTTCTCACAAGTTGGAGAGGTTGAAATATTTTCTGCAGCAAGTGAAAGGTTTTCTGCATTTAATAAATTATATTTTAAAATTTTGTTCTGGGTATCTGGTGAAAAGAAATCTTTAAGTATTTGAACAGTTGACTCCCAGGGCCACCGTCAGTGCTGTGCACTGCGAGTGCTGCACAGTTCATCTAATCACAGTTGCCAGGCTGTGCAATTGCATAACTGCATATAAGCTGCAAGGAATTTTCTATGAAGTAGTTCTTGAAAGGTTTACAAAAAGAATAGTCTCTAACACTAATAATCAACTGGCGGCCCGGGGGCCATATCAGGCCCCCCAAAGCTTCCTGTCCGACCCCCGAAAGATCATTAAATTCAGAAAAGGAGGAAAAGATGATACTGTGGTTTTAAGAGTATACCTTTGCTTTAAATGTCTGCAGCTGATAAATCCACCCCAAATCAATTAATATTCAAATAGTTTTAGAGTGTTTTAACATTTGATCTGTTTTTACAGAAATTTACTGTCATAATTATTAGATATTTAAAAGAGGGTTAAGCTTGGCAGAACGACCAGATAAAGTGGTGAAAAGGGGTTAAAGAGTAGCTAAGATGGGTGTTAAGTGGCAAAATGGATTGTGAAGTGGCACAAAGGGACAGAAATTGGCCTGAAAAGTTGTGGACAGAAGTTAAAATATGGCAAAAATTGGTGAAGACAAAAAAAGGGGCAAAAAGTGTCAAAAATTGGTTACAAATGACAAAAAAAAATAGTGCAAAAAAAGTCATGAGAAGAGGTTAAAAAGTGGCAAAAATACAAGAAAATGGCAAAAATGGATAAAAGAGTGGCACAAAGGGGATAACACATGCAAGAAAAGTGCTTTAAATGGGTTAAAATGGCAAAAATTGTTAAAGAGGCAAAAGTATCAAAAATGGGTTAAAAGTGGCAAAAATTGGTTCTAAAGTTGCAAAAATTGCTGAAAAACTGCAGTAAAAAGTGGTTAGGAGGTGGCAAAAATGGATAAGAGTAGAACAAATGGGATAAAACATGCAGGGAAAGTGGGTCAAATTTTACAAAAAAAGGTTTTTGAAAAGTATCAAAAAGGTGTTAAAAGTGTAAAAAAGGGTTAATACTGGTTATTGTGGAGGGCCCATTCTCTTTGATTTTCAGGGGCTCAGCCAACTCTGTTGTCAGGCCTTCTGCATGATAGATTACATTGGTAGATCTCACTGGTAATGCCCAAAATACTACAACAATCAAATTTCAATCAGACCAAAATATTTATGTAATTTTTGTGTATTTGAAAGTCCACCCCCAGAGTTTCTTTCGAGACTAAATCTGGCCCTTGTGCAAAGATACTTGATGACCCCTGGTCTACAAAAATCCTACTTTTTTGTATCTTTTCTCATGAAATATGAGAATGAAATAAAATTTTAACTCCCTTAAATACATCAATTCCTATCCAATTTTCAGTACGAGTCAAAATCATCACTATAGATACTTTTTAAAGTTGTTCAGCTCTAGTTTTATCTAATATTGGTGATAATATAGAATGATTTATTGCTTGTGTTTGTTGGTAAAAACCATAATAAAAATTGCATTTGCAATACGGGGGGGGGGGGGTCACAATGAGATTATTTTCCCAAATTGTTCAGCCCTACTTTAAACACACATTTTTCTTTAAAGGTTTTCATACACTGATAAAGCACTCAAATGCCTCCCTATTTCCTGGTGGCAGAAACATTTAACTACTGGTGCATAAAAAAACGTTTTAGAAAACACAAAAACATTCCACTTGCTGCCAGGAATAATTTGCCTTATCTGAAAAATGTTCCCATGATTAAAGACTATTTTGCATAAAAAGATAATATTTTGGGCAAAAAAGGAAAATATTATGCAGAATTTAACTTTTTTCTGTGTTTGCAGTGAGCGAAAGATTTTCTACTGTAAGATATATTTTACATTTATTTAAATGATGTCTTCAGCTGGTGAAATGTCTTTCTGAATCATGAAATTTTAGATTAGTAGACTCAAAGAGCTGCTCAGTATGCACCAGTTGCATTTCTTACCTGTGACAGTTTGCAGCTGTGCAGATGCAAGCGCTGATATGTATTTGACATTTTTCTATCGCTTTGTACCGTCTAAAAGCAAGGCTGTCATGATGAAAGTGAATAGATAAGCGCCATATTGACCTCTTTCATGCATTAACCACAATGTCACAGATTTAACCTCTTAGGTTTAGTTTCTCTAGCTCTCTCTTTCGCTGCAGAGTCAAGAACAAGGAGGGACTGTGCTCATGAGAACTATTCAGTCAGCATTCATGATCTCTGATCCGTTGTTTTGCAGTGAAGCGGAGGGTTTGCTGTTCTTACAGAAAAATATTTCCAACCCTTCACAATGTTGAGAAACACTGTCGTCCTATAAGCTGCACAGTTCAGTAAACTTTGACTCCTGATCCTTCCAAGGGAAGCAGGATGGAAAACAGTTCACATTATTCTTCTATTCTGGGACCCTGAGGTGACTTCGCTGATTAGATAAAACTGAATTGATTGTTCTGGGAAGAATGGGAAGTTGCAGAGACAAATGAGGACCGGATGGACAAAGCAAGAGTAAAATAGAGAAGGAAAAATTATTGCAATGGGAGTTGCGACATCAGTCAGCAACATTACTGCTGATCATAACTTGAGATTTTACAGTAAATCCTTGACAGTTCTGACGTGTCTTGTTTCATTTATTCATTCAGAAGATGGCACAGTGGATCCAGCTTCAGATGCTGGACTGCAAGTACCTGGAGCAGGTGGACCAGCTGTACGACGACTCGTTCCCCATGGACATCAGACAATACCTGAGCAAATGGATCGAGAGCATCGACTGGTGAGGAGTCTTTATTGTGTCAAAGGCAGTTCAGCCTTTTCATTATTGGAAACATCTCTAGCATCCATAACCGTCTCGTGTGCACCCACAGGGACACGGTGGCGATACAGGACTCTCTCGCTACCGTTCGGTTCCACGACCTCCTGGCTCAGCTGGACGACCAGCACAGCCGCTTTGCTTTGGAGAACAATTTCCTGCTGCAACACAACATTCGCAAGATCAAGAGGAACCTGCAGGTCAGACCACTGATGTTATTCTTCGCTTTGTGCCATGATTTATGCCTCTTCGGTAAATCTAAGCTGTAGCATTCAACATTCATGCAGCCCTGAACCCTCTGCAGACTCCTCTACACGTAACCTGACATGCATCTCCTGCGTACACAGACCTGCCCCCAGATTTAACTGAACCCCTGACAAAATATGTGATTGGGCCCTCCTCAGTTGTGATTTATTGATGGTGCTAGCATCCTGGCTAAAAGTGACTTTATTTTGGAACTAAAAAGTTTAAAACGATAATTGGGTTCTGATGTTGAAATAGTTTGTGCAACTTTTAAACACCTGTTAATGTTCTCCATCCATTTTTGCCACTTCTAATCAATTTTGTGAAATTTTCACCCATTTTGCCACATTTCAACCTCTTTATCACTTTTTCCCCACACATTTTCCACTTAAAACATATTTTTTGCAACTTTCAACCCATTTTTGCTTATTTTTCTTCTATTTTACCCCATTCTCAGCCATTTTTGACCAAATGTTTTCATTTTTGACACATTTTGCATATTTCTGTCTCTGTTAACTCATTTTTGCCACTATTAACCCCCTTTTATTACAAGGTAACTTGGATTAAGTCTGTATTTTTAAAAAAATCTTAAAAATGTAAAGTCCTTTTCTAAAAAACAGAATTAAAATGGGTTAAAATTGGCTGAAACTGGTGGAAAACGTGGTGAAATGGGATTTTTAAAGAAGCCAAAATGGGTTAAAAGTGGCAAAATTTGTGTTTAAGTTACAAAAACAGGCTTAAAAAGTGGTTAACAGTGGCAATGTTGGCTTAAAAGGTCATGATATGGAATTAGAAAGTGGGGAAAATTGGTTTAAATGGGACAAAATGTGCATATCAAGTAGTGAAATGTGGTTAACACGGGCAAAAATTGGCGTAAAATGTAGTGAGAAGGGGTTAGTAGTGGCAATAATAGGCAGGGAGTGGCAAGAATTGGTTTAGAAGTAGCAAAACAGGCAGAAAAGTGGTGGAAAGGGTTTTAAAGGGACAAAAAATTGCTTTGAAGTTGGCAGAAAAGGTGGTGAAATGGGATTAAAAAGTGGTAGAAATTATTTTAGTAGCAATAATTGGTGGGAAAAGTGATGGAAACAGGTTAAAATGTGGCAAAATTTTGCAAAATAGATAAAAGTGGCAAAACTAGGGGTGGGATTGTTAAAAGGTGTCACAAATGAATACATTCAACCCAATAATAGCTTGACACCCTTTGAGCTCCAAATGAGGTAACTGTTAGCCTGGATGCTAGCACAAACGCTACTGATAAAACACACATGCATTAAAGTCCATTTTGGCCAATCTTAACCCTATTTCACTGTCTGTTATGCACATTTTTTGCCACTTGAAACCACTTTTCCCCATATTTTCTGACAATTTTTGCAACTTTAATCAGTGCAGCTTTGCAGCTTTTGCTCCAGCTGAAATCCCATTTCAGCAGCTTTTCTGCCCATTTTTGTGTTTTTAAACTCATTTTAATTCTGTTTTAACCAAACGGGTTTCCTTTTTTTTTTTTTTTTTCTAAGAAGGCACTGTGATTTGCAAGATACGCACATTTCAAAAAAATCACATGTGGACATTGTCGCATATTTTCTACAGCAAGATCTGTGCTGGTCTGCTAAATGAGGACCACTGTGTTTTTTTCTGGTCTTAGATGAATGGCTTTATACAGAAATTAATCCTCTGCTGACTCAGCAGCCTTACTCTCAGTCTCTTCTGATGTTTCTCCTCTTTTTTTCTTTTACAATAACTGCAGTGAAATCAACCTCTGCTTGATGTTTGTCAGCTCCAGCTTTAACCTGATACACCTGGATTCAGTTTCCTTTGTACAAACTATCAGAAAATGTTGCAGGACCAGAAACTGGTGACATGACAAGCCTAGAAATCTCCCTGCCAGCTGGTATTTTAGAGCTTCTCAAATGCGTTAACACACTGGTGTGTTGTAGCACCGATGGTGCATGCCACTATGGCATAGGTTTGACATAAGCAAGGCGTTAATGTGGAGATGTTGTCTCTCTAGGATCGGTTCCAGGAAGATCCAGTCCACATGGCCATGATCATCTCCAGAAACCTGAAAGAGGAGCAGAAGATCCTGGCCTGTGCAAAGATGGCTGAGGTAAAACCTGCAGCTGCTCAGTGCTACTTACTGCAAACATTTTATTGAAGTCTTTAATTATCATGATGTTTTATTAAAGTTTATCCTGGGAAGCATCACTTGATTTATTCTAATAAATACCTGAAATGTTCTTGTTTTTAATCATATGATTTTGCAAGTATGGCTCTGTACAGTATGATAAATAAAGTGTTGCCTCTCGTCTGCAGCCAGATGACGAGGGGACGGTGTCGGCCATGGTGGTGGAGAAACAGAAACTGGACAACAAAGTGAAGGAGATGAAAGAAAGAGCCCAGGTATGACTCTCCAGGGTCAGATATGTTAACAAGACTTTATCACTGAGCTTCGATGGCTGTAATCAAACCATTTCCCCCTTTTAGATGGTGGATCAGAACATTAAGAACCTAGAAGACCTGCAGGACGATTACGACTTCAAATTCAACACACTGAAGAACAGAGGTGCAGAAATTTAATCTTCTTTGGAGGACGGCATTAGACGTATGGTTAATGCAGAGTGGGAACACACATCCTAAAGTGTTATAAAATCTTCACCCAGCAATAAATCCAGAACAACAAACTCTTAAAAACGCATTAAGATCTCGTTAAATGTTTTGTACCTGTACCTTTTTCCCCTGACTTTTAGAAGACCCTTGTTGTTGTGTTTGGAACAAGCAATGAAGATGAAGTATGATTGTGAAGGTGAACTGTGGCATAAAAATTTAATTCTTCTATTTTATTACAGAGAATGAAATGAACGGCATGACGCCGAAGGAGCTGGAAAAGGAGAAGTTGTTGGTTGGGAGAATGTGTCTAGAACTGAAGGCCAAAAGACAGGTGAGTCAAAGCCCGTCAGATCCAGAGGAAAATGTAGAAACACGTCTTATTCCTTCTTTCTCCTCATCCTTCGTCTGTCCTGTGTATTCTTCAGGATGTGGTGACCCAGCTGATGGAGCTGCTGACCGTCACACAGGCGCTGCTGTCAGACCTGATCTCCGAGGAGCTGCCGGAGTGGAAGCGGAGGCAGCAGATCGCCTGCATCGGTGGGCCGCCGAACGCCTGTGTGGACCAGCTGCAGAACTGGTGAGACTTCATGTTAGGCAAAGGAAATGCACTCACACTCTTCCAGACCTTAGCAAACTCCATTAGATTATCAGACTGCTTTACACAAATTAAATCATTGCTGATGATATCCTCCTTACTCCAGATAAAAAGAATACTCCTTGCTATATTAGAGGAAGACAGTTTCCTCTTCAGTTACAAGATAACTTGGATTAAGTCTGTATTATGTAAAGTTTCCCCTCCAAGAAAACAAAGTTTCTAGCAGTGGCTGCAAATAGGGGAAATTAACAAAAACTGCACATAAAATGGGTCTTGGATTTCTAAAAGGTGGCTGTGGATTATGTTTTCACTCTGCTGCTCATTAAGTCTATCAAAAGGATAGATTCCCTTAAAATCAGACCCAAAACTAGGATAGGTGGGAGCTGCTCTGAGCCAAACCTGCCCCCTTTATAACCTCCCAGCCCTTCTGATTAGCACCAGCCCTCAGCTGGGAGCAGCCGTCTCAGGTGCACCACATTTCCCTAACGAGCAGGATGAGCTTTGAGCTGGTTTGTGTGAAGAAAATCACTAAATTATGAACAAATCTAGTAATTCGTAACATTTATTACTGTTAAATCATGCAAATACAGATGAATGTGCTCCATTTAATATCCCAGTGGTTTCCCTCTAGGAACATGGATAGATGGCAGAAATGATCATTTTCTTCTGGCTGAACATCTAGAATATCTCAGAGGATAAGTCATTTTAGTTACATGATTCCTTTATGCCCTCCTGGGAAAAATAAATGCTATCATGATCAAATTTTAATGGAAGGGCAGACGTCCCAGAATAAAAATTAACATACAAAGGAAAAATGAGTCTGGGGATTTCTATACCTTATATATACCTCCAAGCTCTGACAATTCAGCCAGTTTTTAATTGGTTTGAAAACCTTTCAGCTCAATGGAAAAATACGGAGATGGATTTGGTGGCTCCAGCTTCTCTGAAAGACATTTTATTTGCACAATGCTCATTTTAATTTTACAACAGTATATCTGGGTTTTCACTGTAAATAACTCAGGATTAAGACGTTCCCAGGACTTGGTGGAAACATAGAAATTTCCACCCAACACTTTCTTTTTTCAGTGGTTTTTACAGTTGCGATCATCTCTGCATGTTCCTAACATTTCCACTGACAGGCCGCCTGTTCTTCATCCTATAATGGTGTTATTTTATGATCTATAGCACTCTTTTAGAACAAACACAATCTCCATTAGCAGGAACATCAATATGAAACAGAGACTGCCCTGAATCATTTATCAACTGGATTATAGTTCCTTAAATAGCTAAGCTACAGAAAACTGACACATTTCCTCCGAAGGACAAAAATGTCCCATTGAAAACGCTGTTTTTTATTCCATATTTATCTCAACATAAACTTGTGCTTTCCTTTATGTTGAGATTTCATTTTTATATTTGTCCACCAGATGGCACTGCTTTTTCCCATTAAAAGCATGCTGCAAAATTTCACACTGCAAGGGCACCTTGCCACTGAAATAAGTGTGTCTCTATTGATGTTGGATAGATGTGTTTAAAAAAGTGTGTGTATTTTATTTGAGTTTTTGTAATTTTGTTCTCTTAAAAACAGTGTAATTGTGTTAACATGCCAGCCTTTAAAGGGTTAATATATATATATATATAAAATTAATATTTGATATGAATATTTCAGCCTGAAGAAGTTTTACAAGATTAAATCATTTAAAGTGGAAAAAATATTAATATATATCATACTTGTACAGCTGAGTTTGGGAAGCTGGCAATTTTTCTCATTTGGACCTCAAGTTTGAGTTTTTTTAAACTGAAAAAAATATAATAAAATAATAATAATGATATTAAAGCATTAAAGTTAGTGTTGCTGTTAATCATTGACCCATCTCAGGGCCTGATAATACAAATAATCAAATACTCTTTGAAATGTATTTTATGGAAATTATTATTATTTTTATTTAAAAATAGGAGTTGTGCAAACATACTGGCCTTTAAAGGGTTAAAAACTGAAAAATATAATTAATATTTGATATGTATATTTCAGGCTGAAGTAGTGTTAAAAATCTGAGTTGTTTAAAGTGGAAGAAAATATTAATATATATTATTTTTATAGCCATTTTTGGGAAGCAGACAGTTTTCACACAACATCCATTGCTCATATGGGCTGTGGATGTTTTAAAAAATAAATCCACTAGGGGGCGCAGTCTAACGTGGCCCTCCACTTCTCCTTCTCTGTAGTCCCTGTCTTATCCCCGTCCAGCTGTTCTGATATAGTAGTAACTCAGACAAGCTTTACTTAAAAAAATCTGCAGTTTTCCAAAAGTGTTCATCTTTGTTGGGTTTTGCAGCTCTGGCTTGAAAAGTTTGCTCAGCAAATCCTGTATGATTTATGATGGCACTGCAACTTTTGGTCCATGCATAAGCTTACAGAAATGTCCCTATCCTCATCTTCCTCTCCTCTTTTTTTCTTTCTTTTCCTCCTTGACTTTTCACAACCACCACATTCTTTCTAAATCTTTCCCTGGTTGCTCCTCCTGCAGGTTCACAGCAGTGGCAGAGAGTCTGCAGCAGGTCCGTCAGCATCAGAAGAAGCTTCAGGAGCTGGAGCAGAAATTCACCTACGACAACGACCCCATCACGCAGAAAAAAGCCTACTTAGAGACCCGAGCTCTGGAGCTCCTCAAGAACCTCCTGTCAAAGTAAGGATCCTGCTGCACACAGTCTGAGCTGGTAACAGAGTAGTTCAACATTTTTCATGTTTTCAACGTATCCATTTACACCACCGACGAAGCAGTAGGAGCAAATTGGGATTAAGTGTTTTGCCCAAGGACAAATATTCTTTATATTATTTATACTCAAAGCATTGTTTTGGCTACCACCATCTTAATTTTACGTGATTTATTAAAGTAGGAGAGCTGTCTTTATCCTCCTCTCCCCGTCTGTCTGCAGCTCCCTGGTTGTAGAGAGACAACCGTGCATGCCCACCCACCCACAGAGACCCATGGTGTTAAAAACAGGCGTCCAGTTCACTGTGAAACTCAGGTAAGACTGAGAGCATTGAAGGAACAGAGAGAAACTCAGATATGTTAGCCTGTTTTTACAGCAGTGTTTTGTTTTGGTGTGTTCAGGTTCCTGGTGAAGCTGCAAGAGTTTAACTACCAGCTGAAAGTCAAGGCGCTGTTTGATAAGTACGCCGTGGTCACAGATTCTCTCAGATTGTAGAAAACGTTCTTGTTTTAGATGTTTACATAATTCTGGTGTTTTTTTCTGCAGGGATGTTACAGAAAAGAAAGGGTGAGTGTGAAAACCCTCTACAGAGTTTTTCAATCTTACAGTTTAGAAACTCAGGACATTTTTAGCAATGATCCCTGGATAATTGATGTCTTCTCTGACGTCAGGTTTCGGAAGTTCAACATTTTGGGGACAAACACCAAAGTTATGAACATGGAGGAGTCAAACGGCAGCCTGGCAGCAGAGTTCAGACATTTGGTGAAAAGATTTCACAGACTTTTAGCTTTTAGATTTTCTCTTGTATTGAGTCAATCTTAGGTAAAAACTGAAACATCTTCTTTTTCCATGTAGCAACTGAAAGAGCAGAAAGTTGCAGGGAACAGAACAAACGAGGTAAGTGTTGCTTTAAGGATAAAATCATTTTTATTAACAGAGTCAGAGGGAGAGATTGTTGATTTCTTGCATTCATCCACAACAGATTTATAAATGCCACATTTGTGATTTTTTTATGTAGGGTCCTCTGATTGTCACCGAGGAGCTGCACTCACTCAGCTTCGAGTCCGAGCTTCAGCTCAACCAATCCGGCCTCGAAGTGAAACTGGAGGTGAAACTTTAACTTAATGTTTTTAAACAGTAAAAATCTGTGGACTCATGCTTTTAACATGCTGTTATCTCTGTTTGTAGGCTATATCCCTGCCTGTTGTTGTCATCTCTAACGTCTGTCAGCTGCCCAGCGGTTGGGCCTCCATCCTGTGGTACAACATGCTTACCTCCGAGCCCAAGGTACCCTCAGAACTCTGATCCATCCTTCTTTGATTTCACCTTCACTATTCTTGCATCCATTGAACTTATGAGTTTTTGGAGAGTTTCTGCTTGAATTTCCTTGCCAGATGACAGAATAGCCTCCCAGAGATGCAGTTTTGATGTGAACTGCCTCCCACTCTCATAGATCTTTAGCTTGAGGATGCTCCAAAGGTTCTCAGTAGGGTTGAGGTCAGGGGAGGATGGGGGTCACACCATGAGTTTCTCTCCTTCTATGCCCATAGCAGCCAATGACACAGAGGTATTCTTTGCCGCATGAGATGGTTCATTGTCATGCATGAAGATCATTTTGCTACAGAAGGCACTGTTCTTCTTTTTGTACCATGGAAGAAAGCGGTCAGTCAGAAACTCTATATACTTTGCTGGTCCCAAAACATGACTTCGCCCCCTCCTTGCTGACGTTGCAGCCTTGGTCATCCACCAGCCATCCACTACTCCTCCATCAGGACCATCCAGGGTTGCACGGCACTCATCAGTAAACAAGACTGTTTGAAAATGAGTCTTCAAATATTTCTGGGCCCACTGCAACCGTTTCTGCTTATGAGCATTGGTTAGGGGGGGCTGAATAGTAGGTTTATGCACGACTGCAAGCCTCTGGAGGATCCTACACCTTAAGGTTTGCGGGACTCCAGAGGCACCAGCAGCTTCAAATACCTGTTTGCTGCTTTGTAAGGGCATTTTAGCAGCTTCACAGTATAATGATCACACTTAAGTTTCTGTGAAATATCTAATGTTTCATTCCTTGTTCAAGGCATTTCACTATTTGAAGCTTTTCAGTAGCAGAGATCAGTTTTCTTTCCCATATTGCTGAAATCTGTGGCCTGCTTAATAATGTAAAACGTCCTTCTTAAGTAGTTTTCCTTTAATTAGGCTCACCTGGCAAACTAATTGTCACAGGTGTCTGAGATTGATTTCAGTCAAAGAAAAAGGGCAGATTCAGTGCCATGTGTTTACGAAAGAATAGCCATATGCATTAGTGGTCCAGGAGGCTCCTCCTTCTCAGTTTTCAATGTTCCTCCTCTTCCTCATCAGAATCTGAAGTTCTTCCTCACCCCTCCACCGGCTAAGTGGTCTCAGCTCTCTGAGATTCTCAGCTGGCAGTTCTCCTCCATCACCAACCGAGGCCTGAACCAGGAGCAGCTCAACATGCTGGCTGACAAGCTGCTCGGTAGGAAAATAATTCAGCTGAAGAAGCGTTGATGCTTTGAAACAGGCCTTTGAATGTGACTGAATGTTTTATCTCTAGGAGCCAAAGCCAAGAGGGACCCAGAGGGACAGATCCCCTGGACCAAGTTCTGCAAGGTGGGCCTTAGATTGATTCACTGATTCAGTTTGTGATTTTTTAAAGAATCAAAGAATCATAGATGCATGTGTATGTTTCTGCTGTTAGAGTGCCAATGAGAAAGCGTTCCCCTTCTGGTTGTGGATTGAAGGAATCCTGGATGTGATTAAAAGACACCTGCTGGCCCTCTGGAACGACGGGTGAGTGCTGCCGTGTTTTCCCAGATTTAGGAGGATGTTTTTTATATATATGTGATTTATGAATGTTCTGTGCTTGTGCAGCTCCATCATGGGCTTCATCAGTAAGGAAAGGGAGAGGGCTCTGCTGAGCGACAAGTGTCCCGGGACGTTCCTGCTCCGGTTCAGTGAGAGCAGCAGAGAGGGTGCCATCACCTTTACCTGGGTCGAATACGACGTCCACAGTGAGTGAATGAATGACAGTTGAAAGTGTGACTGTGTTTGTACCTTCTAAGTTTGGCATTTTCAGGACTATCGGGTGTAGAGATGATAAATTTGTGTTGGTTAAAGGATGCATTTCTCTCTGCAGACAAGCCTCTCTTCCACTCTGTGGAGCCGTACACAAAGAAGGAGCTGACCGCCGTCTCCCTGCCTGACATCATCCGTACCTACAAAGTGATGGCCGCTGAGAACATCCCGGAGAACCCACTCCGCTTCCTCTACCCAAACATCCCAAAAGACAAGGCCTTTGGGAAATACTACCCCAAGCCCATAGAGAGTATGATTCTTTTCCTCCATTTTCAGTGGATCATGTATCTTCACTTTGTAAGACGTGGTTTACTTTTTTTGCTCAAGTAAGACGAAAGTCGTGTGCAATTTCAAGCCCATTCTCTATTAGTCTTTGTGGAACATCCCGCCCTACAACCGCCTTACAATCAGGTGAAGTCATGAGCTTAAGCCCTCATCCAGTCATTGGTCAGCATCTTATAAAGTGAGTGAGGTACTACCCCAGACAGCTGTGCTAGCTAGATTGCTAGCTTCTATGTCAGGCATACCTCAAGTCAAATCTGAAAAATGCCATAGATTCAAACAAACAAGCAATTAAAATCAACCTATTTTAATCTCCTTAAGGCAACTAAGAGAAGTTTATTTATTTGGTAGGCATGAAGAGGTTGTCAAAATTTGGTTTGCATTTGCTCCAAGGGAAAAGGTTGGGCACCACTGATATAGAGCCTAGCTAACTTAAAGTTATAAGGCATGGTAGGGACATATTAAAGGTAACACAAGTTTATATTGGTCTCAGAGGTCCCCAAAACATGCCTGTGAAGTTTGTTGCTGAAAAAACACTCCAGCATTGGATTTTTGCACGTCTAAAACCCCCTCAGTTTCAGCCCTGCTCAGAACGAGCTGTTTCTGTGTCTGTGGCTTTAAATGTTAATGAGCTGTCTGACTCCGCCCCTGACCACGCCCCTCTCAGGAAATGTAAGTGGCTTAATGGATGTGGCCTTCCTGATATGAGAGGAGGATCAGGAGAGGAGGGCAGAACTTTCCTCCAAGCAAGGCACGCCAACTGAACCTTGGGGCTCCCCACATGACATCATGAGGGGAAAATCTGAGAACGGCTTGTTTAAGCACACATTTTCTGAAAGGTGGAGAAAGAGAGGGGGGAGGGAATGGATTTTTCTGATTCTTAGGGGAATTCTGGACAGGCCGGAAAAGCCTGAAAAAGTGTATTTAGCATAATATGTGACTTTTAATGTCTTTCAGGCTGCTCAACTTGGCTACCTGTCAGGCAGCGTGTGGTTCTGAATAACTGTGAGGAGTTTTAAATGTGTTGATTTAGTTAGCTTTGTTTATTTTGATCTATGGCGTTATTCAGATTTGACCTAAGGTAGCCTAATATGCCTAATATAAAAGCTAGCAAGCTAGCTAGCATAGTTGTCTGGGGAAGCAGATGGCTTGCTTGATAAGATGCTGTCTGATGATTGGATGAGAGGCTAAGCTCATGACTTCACCTGATTGGAAGGGAGGGCGGGACGTGACTTCCAGGCGAAGTTGAGGGCTCAAAACACCATCGAGCCTTTTGCACTGCACAGCTAATGATCCACCAAAGGAAGGAAATTCTTCCTAAAAAACAGAAAGTGAAAAATGAGCAAACCTCTAAAAAAGACTTGAACTAAGAAGTCGGCACTGAAAAATTTCCTTTTAGGCAGTTTTATTCAGGCACAGCGGACATGAGCCCGTAACAATGAGATTAGTTTTTCCAGTTGCTTGACTGTACTAATTTTATCTATTTATCTGACTTCCAGCTGTGGAGCCCATGGATGTGGAGAACAACCCAGAGAAGAGAGGCTACATGAAAACAGAGCTCATCTCTGTGTCTGAAGTGTAAGCAGACAGCAGATAAATAATTTTTATCTTCTTAAGTAAAGGAGGAATAATTTAATGTCCTTTCTGTTCAGACATCCGTCCAGACTACAAGACAACATGCTGCCGATGTCTCCTGATGACTACAGACATCTGTCTCAGTTTGTCAGTTCCAGGGAAGTCGATGCGGTGGTGAGTACTGCCAACCTTGAGTTCTGTGGTTTTTCATGCCGCCATGTTGCTAAATCAAATGGAGCTTAATGTTTCTGTCTGTGTGTCTCTGTGTTTCTCCTCCTGCTCCGCTCAGACCAACACTCTGATTGGATTTGAGGAGTTTGACATTCAGGTAGACGCAGCTTTTAGTTGTTGCTCTACACTGAAGTGCTTCCTTCTCTGCTTGTTACTTCTTTTTCTTTAGTAGTGTGTCGGGCACAGGTGAAAATATTTAACTTTTAATCAGTTTAACAAAAACAAAAATTAA
This sequence comes from Cheilinus undulatus, assembly GCF_018320785.1. Lineage (NCBI taxonomy): Eukaryota > Metazoa > Chordata > Actinopteri > Labriformes > Labridae > Cheilinus > Cheilinus undulatus. The sequence continues at coordinate 20,594,784 of NC_054888.1, read as the reverse complement.
TGATTAACTTTATGTGACGTGTGCCTCACTCACAGCACTTCTATAGAATGAAATCTAACTTAGAAGTTCTATTAATCCTAAATCTTCATGGTGCATTCAGGTTATGAGTATGCATGTGTCTTTTTTCATTGCAGCTGCATGCTCAGGCTGCAAACATTCTTTCTTCCTTGAAATCATTGAACATTAACGATGAATTAACCTGCATTCCTTTTCTCCGTCTTTTGCAGATGAGTGCAGAGCTGGAGTGAAAAACTGATGACACTTCTTCATTTCAAAGTTCACTTCCTTTTAAGGCTTTTGATTTTTCAGTGTTAATTTTTTTATCTGCTTTTAGAAGTGGGGTGAGGACCCTCACATCTTTTAAGTTTGATACAGGTCAGTGCAGTAACCAGTCACCTTGTAGCTGTGATTTTCAAGGCACACCTAAGAAACAGCCTCTTAACTGTGTTACAGTATCCTCACTGGTTGTTTTCCATTTGAAAACCACGGCCTTTAGAAAGATTTAAGTCACTGTAGAAGGAAGTCGAAGGGTGAATATTTTCAGCCTGAGAATCTCCAGGTTTTTATGTTTTCTGCAGACTCATTTTTCAGCTAATTCAGCTCAAAATAGAGTGAAATTAGAGACAAACGTCTGGTTGATTTGGTGTCAGTTGACTTTAAGTCAAGTTATGATGTGATCAGCTTGTTTTTGTATATATTTCTATCTATGTAAAAACACTTTAAGAATATGACATTATGTCTCTGTGGATAATAATCATCCTAAATTGAACTGTACTGTTTGCTTTGAGCCAAAAATGCCTGTCATTGGAAAAACTGTCTCCTAAATAAAACTGACTCATCTTAAATGAATCTATAAGCAGTAATGTTGGTCTTCCTGGCATTTTTAATGTTACAATGTCACTTAGCAGATGCTTTTATACAAAGTGACCTACATCCAGCCCAAGGGGCCAGACTGGATATTGATTCTGTGCTGACTGGGACACGAAACATCGATCTCCTGAACCAAAGTCAGTGGTGTAACTGTTGAGCTGCAGCAAAGATTATCCCCTATAGAGATGTGCACCTCAAGGTGTGAAAACAGTCTTCAGCTGCAGCAAAGATTGTCACCTGTAGAGATGTGCACCTCAAGATATGAAAACAGTCTTCAGCTGCAGCAAAGATTATCACCTGTAGAGATTTGCAACTCAAGATATGAAATTAGTCTTCAGCTGCAGCAAAGATTATCACCTGTAGAGATGTGCACCTCAAGATATGAAAACAGTCTTCAGCTGCAGCAAAGATTATCACCTGTAGAGATTTGCAACTCAAGATATGAAATTAGTCTTCAGCTGCAGCAAAGATTGTCACCTGTAGAGATGTGCACCTCAAGATTTGAAAACAGGCTGCAACAAAGATTATCACATGTAGAGATTTGCAACTCAAGATATGAAATTAGTCTTCAGCTGCAGCAAAGATTATCACCTGTAGAGATTTGCAACTCAAGATATGAAATTAGTCTTCAGCTGCAGCAAAGATTATCACCTGTAGAGATGTGCAACTCAAGATATGAAATTAGTCTTCAGCTGTAGCAAAGATTATCACCTGTAGAGATGTGCACCTCAAGATATGAAAAAAAGGCTGCAGCAAAGATTATCACATGTAGGGATGTGCAACTCAAGATATGAAAACAGGCTGCAGCTGCAGCAAAGATTATCACCTGTAGAGATGTGCACCTCAAGATATGAAAACAGGCTGCAGCAAAAAATTATCACCTGTAGAGATGTGCAACTCAAGATATGAAAACAGGCTGCAGCTAGAGCAAAGATTATCACCTTTAGAGATGTGCAACTCAAGGTGTGTAAATGGTCCGCAATTCACAACCTTTGCTGCAGTTGAAGTCCTGTTTTCACGCTCTGAGTGAGATGTGCACCTTCATATCTTGAGGTGCACATCTCTACATGTGATAATCTTTGCTGCAGCTGAAGACTAATTTCATATCTTGAGGTGCACATCTCTACATGTGATAATCTTTGCTGCAGCTGAAGACTAATTTCATATCTTGAGGTGCACATCTCTTCATGTGACAATCTTTGCTGCAGAGTTATGATCTCATCATCAGTGGTGTTAAATGGTTCAATGAGAGCAGTGATTAATTTTACGTTTTACTTACTTTAAATCAATTTTTCCGGTGAAAATATTTTAACCCCACGGTGTTAAAAGTGTTTCAACTCGTTTTATAACCCTCCAGGAACACACGGAGGTGTCTAAACTTGACAAGACGGCTTAGAAAACTCAACTGTCAAACTCACAATAGTCCACTACCCACCTTACCGACTGGCTGTGAAAGATGCCTCCATCTGGAGAAAGGGATTGCAGATCTGGAGTTCAGATTGACACTGATGAGAAAACTTCTTTTTCCAGCATTATCCAGTTAACTTTAAAATCAGCAAAATAAAACCGCATTCCACCCACCAAGTACAGCATGACAGTTTACTCCTCACTCACACCTGGTTCATCTAAAGGTCATTAACCCAGTTCTAATGAACATAACGCCCTCTACTGGCCAAAACATAGTATAACCCACCAACTCATCTAATCAGGAGAAGTCTCCAAGGACTACATTTTAGAGCAGTAGGTCTCAGAATGGTCTAAATTATGTTGATCTAATCTGTATAACTCCAGAATCCCCTTATATAATTACAAACTTCAAATTCACTAAGGACCCTCAGATCCCGGCAAGGTTTCAGCTTTATACATCTTAACATCAGAAGTCCGATCCAGACATGAAAAATTAGATATGGCTTAGATTCTCAGGCTGATGTTTTGGTTCTGACTGAATGGCTAAAACCGAGTGTCAGTGACTCTGATGTACTCTTTATTCAGAACAGACGTGGAGCAGAGAGGAGATGCTGCTGTTTACTCTGTCTCTTTGCTACATCCTGTCTGTATTAAATTCTCTCCATCACGTGCAATATTTAATATTTTAAATGTCAGAGAATGCTTAAAAATGTTAAATAAAGAGATTAAACACAAAAGACGGGACATCCATGCGTTGAATTTTATTACTTTTATTAAATGTTTGATCTGTGAATAAATATCTGAGCTGCCTTTGACACTCGGCAGCAGAAACACATGAAGAAGAAACAGAACGACACCGAACACGTTACATTCAGATACTTCAGCTGCACACAAACATCACTTCATATCACAGACGACAGCAGAGAGAGCGGAGCTGCAGGGAGGGAGCAGACTTCAGGCCAATATTGCTGATTTTCTGGTACAATCATCGTTTCTCTATTGCTAATTGTCTCTTTGAAGATTGCAGCTTTTTGGCTGACGTCACATTAGACGATTTTAGACTGATTCAGTGCTCATGGAACCAGATAATAAAGTGTGTGTGGTGTCAATGTGAGTATTTTACTGCTCCTGATGTTGAATAATAAACGTTAGACATGTTTGATATTTATAATTCTGGATCAGGCTGACTCAGAATCGTCTAGTGTGAGTCTTCCTCCAGGGACATTTTTGTGCTTCTTTTTGATTCATTTTAAATAACAGACTGAATTAATCAGCCAGAGGGATAAATAATTTCACTATGGATTGTTAACATCATGTACGTGTTGATTGCCACGTTCAGTTTGTAAAAAAACAAAACAAAACAAAACAAAAAAAAAAAAACAAAAAAGGGAAAAACATCCAAACTTCAAACACGCTACAAACACAGGAAAGTTCTGGAAAACACTGACACAACTGTTCAAGTAAGACAGACTCATCTGCACAAAACAATCTGTGTTATAAAGCTCCGGTACTTTAGTGTATTTAGATCTGGCGTTTCCATAGAAACCATCAGAAATCATGTGATACATTACACAGTCTACACATTTCTGTTCAAACATGATAAAGACTTAAACGTGACTTCAAGTGTTAATAAAAGAAGAGCTGCACTCAACAGAGAAAAACGTTTCGGTGATGACAGAAGTGTCATCATATATCCCAAGGTGCATTGCTGCAGTAAATAACTAATCAGAGAGTTGAGTTAAAATTCAGGACTGTCTGTAGAGTTTCTTGGGTTTATTTCCATTAAATTCAGCAGCTTTAGCGAGCACTCAGGTGTTCAGTTTTCATTCATTCAGAGCCGCAGTCATGGCTGAAGAAAAACTCTTCCAACTACGACACGGCCAACCAATCCATGGCTAGTTACAGCGGCTTTACTGTCAATCATGATGGCTGACAAAGAATCCTGACCTCCCTTTCTGTCATGACCTTCAGAGTAGCTGTAAATGTTGTGACCTCAGGGGACGTTCATGCTCTGCTGAAATAAAACAAATGCACAAATCACAATGTATTTTGTGCCTTTCATTGAGTGATGGGGATGGCATCAGGGTGATGAGGGACCAAAATAAAGCACCAAAATCTGTCTTGTAATTCAGTACAACAGGTATTGGATGTGTTGCTGACTCGTTCTGCTCTCATATTCATCACTGATGAATGTGTGCAACACTGATAACACCATTTCTGATCTGTGAGGAGCTTTAGGCTGCTCAGCATGAATGTTTAACTCCTCCTTTTGTTGTTTCTGTGTTGAGTGCAGTTATGAGTGAGCTCAGATGTCTAAAAACAATCTAAAAAAAGTAGAATCAAACTTTCTTGGATTCAAGCTGTCAGTGCTGGCAGTGTCACAAACTCTTTAAATCTCTGAGACGACAAACACGCTCACCTTTGGCCGACTTGTTTACGTTATTTCTTCATGATACAAAAAAATAAATATCAAATATTTCAGTGAAACGGTGCAAAATTAATCCAGTTTTAGGGGTAAAAACAAAAAAACATTAGGTAACAAAAAGAAAAATGTTTTAACTCATTTTTAATTTAAAGGCGAATATTTCACTGATGTAAACGCCAAAAACGTTTTAAAAAGAATAAACAGTGTTTGAGTGAAATCGACCTCGTGTTTAAAATCCACCGACTACAGAGCTACGACTATACACCTGTACGTATTTACACCTCACCTCAGAAACACTTGCTCACTCACACACACGTGTTACATGAATGTACAGTTTTATCTTAAATAGATAAATAAATTTAACACAAACACACCCTGTGTTTGGGGGAAGATACATTCCACCATGTTGTGATGATCATGAAGGTTTTTAGTAGACATAAACACACAGAGATGAAGCTTTGGGCTCTGACACGCCACTACAGGAGCGCCATTTTGGAGGAGTGAAGGTAAATCAATGACTATGGCTTTAAAACCATTCCACATTTCATGGTGATTATTTTCACAAACGTTTCAGCCGCAGCTACACCCCTCTCCAAAATGGCGCCTATGTAGACGTATTACTTCTGTGAACAGTAGTGGCCCAGGCAGCATCTATGTGAAAACATCTATAGCTTTTTAACACTACCTGGACTCCAAATTACACTTGTTACTTCCTGTTTTACCTTTTCAGAATAAGAAAGTCAACAGTGAGTCTTCAAACTCACCAGCCGCAGCCAAAATTACCCAGCATTCAGCTGGCGGCTGGTCACTTCCTACTGATGGCTGATGATGGAACACAGAAGAAATGAAACAGAAATACAGTAATATACAAAAACCTACAACAGCTAAACCACATGAGGAGCTTTTACACTGGAGGGCTGTGTTTAAAGGACTGTTATCTACGTTGTTTCTAAAGTTTGTTTTTCCTTTTTACAGTTTTATGTTCCTAACAGTTCCTACGTGTGAGTGTTTTCCTCTCTGACCTCCTGATTTAAGGACTCTCTAAGGGATTTCTACGTCTTCTCTCACTCAGAGCATCCCGTCCAGGTTCTTCTCTGCGCTCTGCTTATCCGTGGTTGGGTCTGGTGGGCTGTACTGAGTGTGGTAATCTCGGAGGATGGTCACCACGTCGTGATGGCCGAAGTGAACCGCCTCATCCATTGGTGTGTTTCCCCACCTGCATAGATAAAATTATAAAGAAGAATCAAGAAGAATCCCAGAGAACTGTCCAGCTCCCTCAGGAGGGGGGAACCACTGCTCTAAATAAAAAAAGAGGGAGCTAATATTTGTCTGACAGCTTGTCTTCATCCATGAGCCATGTGCAGTAATAAAAACAAAAGAAAAGTGAAGATGTAACCTGCAGTATTACTCAAGATACTAAATCAAATCTTCAACAGGTTAACCATGTTTAAATTAATCCTGAGACCAGTGAAGATCCACAAGACTTATAAACGTGGAGTCTGTCTCCTGCTGCTGGACTGTTACCTGTCTCTGGGCACTGGGTTGACTTTACATGCCTCCAGCAGGAAGCGCACCACCTCTGCATGTCCTAAAACACACAAACACACTCTTACATTATTAGTTCTGCAAGAATGAATCTGTCATTAAACATCACTATAAGTGTGTTTACCTTCAGCAGCTGCCACGTGCAGGGCCGTCCTGGAGTCGTAGTCTCTCTGCTCCATGTCCATGGAGGACAACGCAAACCTGCAGCCCAAACATCACACAGTTTGTTTAAAAACATCATGTTGATGACGAAGAATGCACAAGGAAACACTCAAGCAGAAGAATAGAAAAACACTTTAGGATTATGTCACCTCCTCAGGGCAGAGACGTCTCCGGTGTAAGCAGCAAACAGCAGATTAATCACTGACTTCACCTGAAACACAACAAGCAAAAACAAAACTGACATCACGACAAATATACAGTCAGAAAATAAAACATAACCTCTAGATTTATATTTCCTCTTTCTCGTGCCTAACTTTTAGAATTAGAAAAATATAAAACAGGATGTGAAATATGATGATCATTTTGGTAGGGTCAAGTCTAGGACTGACTTTTTTTTTTTTTAAATAGTGGGTTAAGTGATACATTTATCAGCCACCAGGTGGCGCTGAGGATTAAAACACATGACACATGGTCAAACAGCCTCCAACCTGCCAGAGAGGAAGGATGTGACGCAGAATGTCAGAAAAATGTTCCCCGGTCTATTAAAGGATTCCTCTGTTCTTAAAGAATCCCAAGAATCTTTCTCTTACAGTAAACCAAAGAGATCAGGAAGTGATTTTTGAAAACTTTAGGAGGGATAAGAGCAGGAGAAGGAGAAAGAGGAGGGAAGCTGATGAAGGAGCATATCTGTGGGTCTCACCCTCTGGTCTCCTCCCTCCCTGCGAGGATCGAGCTTTTTAGCGAAGTGTCTCAGGTTGTCATAGTTGTGGAAGTTACAGAGAGAGACGAGGTCCTGAGGAGGAGAGGAACATCAGCTGATCTGCTTGATGAACATGCACACCTGGTTTTACATGCTGGTTTTATCAAACATTTTCTCATTAGTTAAGCTCGGTAAATTCATACAAGCTTTTTTATAGTTTTAACACAAAATGACAGCTCAGAAAAGACAGAGCTTATGTCAGTCCCACCTCTCTGTTCTCAACACTGGGAGCTCTGCACAATAAAAACATGCAGCAACAATGACCACAGCAGGATTTCACTGGTAACTACTTCTGTGCTTACAGCGATAAATATATTAAATGCTCTGCAAGTTTCCAGCCAAATAATGGTATACATTTTGATGCTGTATTTTATTTATTCCTGCATAAAGATGATGGTTGAACGTCTGTAATCATACAGTTATTCTGTAGTACATCCTTTGTGCTTTTTATTAAAACAGATTATAGATTTTGATAAAAAAATCCTCCAGATTTGATCTGTTCTGTGTGATTTGTGGTTGTGATTTTTTTTTTTTTCAAGGCATTTTCTGATTCCACAACCAAAGCACAAACATGGTCCTTCTCATAGACGGAAGAAAAAATATTAAATTTAGAACTTGGACCATTTACTCAACATCACAAGGATTCTGGCACAGCTGAAGTAAACCAATCCATAGAGAAGTGTTTCTATTACTGTGCAGAACTGGATTCCTCTGACACTGTTGCCCAGCTTGTCAAGTGGAGGAGACCAACACATGATGCCCATCACATTTGGAACGACCAGCAGAATTCCACCAGCGACGCCTGATTTGGCAGGCAGCCCGACCTGAAACAGGAAGGGGAAGATGTGTTGACAGGAAGTCCGGAGTGCTCCTATTCAGGAGGAGTGGTTAAATGTTAGATAGGTGAGATACTGACGTGGAAAGCAAACTGTCCCGAGAAGTCGTACATGCCGCAGGAATGCATCAGACTCAGAGTGTTTCGCACTGCCTCAGGGCTCAAAACACGCTCGCCTGTGATTGGACAGAAACCGCCGTTAGCCAGAGTGGCCGCCATGACACTGGCGCTCTCACAGGTCACCTCGATGGAGCAAAGCTACGGGAAAAGATAAATAAACAGATTTGTAATACTAGTTTTACAGAGCGAACATTGCTGACAACATCAGAAAATCTGGCGTTTCCTCTTATAGATTTTTCCTGTTACATCCACCACATTAAATCCCAGTAAACACAGAATTTTAGTCCAATGAAACCAAAGTGTTTTAACATCTTTTGCAGGTTTTTAGAGAGCTGTAACAAGCTTTCCTTATGGACTTCTTTATAGTAACCCTGAGCCTCATTTACCTGGAAGTAGAAGTCGAGGATGGAAGTCATGTCTGTCCCTTCAGGGAAACACTGAAACAAAAACACAAGTGTTAATTTTACTAAATGTGATTATTATACGGAAGAAAGACACCAGCAGTGTCTTAAAGGAGAAGTTAAAGAGAACAGCATATAGCAGTAATATAGCAAAACATTCAGTTTATTCAATTAAGTTGCAAAAATGATTCAAATGACAGTAAACCTACATAAGGTGAATGAGTAAAAATATCTCAAACTCCTCTCACAACTCAGCTGTAGATGACCTTTGACCTTACCTTCTTCTCCTTCAGGTAGTATCCAATGGCGAAGTTTCTGTCTCCGGATTCTCGCTCTGACTGGAAACTGGAACACACAGATTTTTTTTTAAAATACGTTTTTAAACATTATGACTCAGCTAGAGTTATAAAAAACTCTGTGACCTTGGATTCATCTTTATACTTCAAAGACTTCCTGACTCACATGTTTAACCATTCATTCAGAGCCAGACTCAGTGCGTTTACATGCACAGTTAAGTCGAGCTAAGGTCACAGTTGAGCTACCGCCTTGTCTCCAAGCGTCAGGAGAGAATCGATCACAGAAGGAAAAAGATGAACTATGTAACAGTAGGTACGGCAAGGTGCTTCTTGCAACTAAAACGTGGGAAATTTTCATCTGAATGTGCTCTGTGCTTTACTGTTGGTGCAATTAGGATATTTCTTCCTGCATGTAGACACACTGAGCATATCTCTACCTCCGCGCTTCAGTATATTTCAGCACTGATGTGCTTTTATACTCACGTGGCATTGCTGAAGCCCACATACTCGTTTCCAGCTAGTTTATTCATGAAGTTCATGACCTGAAACCAAAATAAAACAGATCAACAACATCCATATCAGTCTACCTGATGTGTCAGGTTATTACTGCCAAAGTAAAACAAATATGTGTTTTTCTGCATCTGTTCCTTCACTTTGAACGTTTCTTTAACAAAGTCAGTGATTGTCTGTTAAGATGACATTGATACTCACATAATCAAACTTCTCTGCGTTGCTCGCCCCTTGCTGAAACACAAGCAGAACAAACAGTGACATTTTTATCTCGCATTTTAAACAATAACCAAGTCATGACATTAGCACTACTGTGAATGATCCATAGCTCTATCATATTAACAGAAAACAGTGTAAGATAAAATCACTACTGTTTAAATCAAAGGCTGAACTCATCAGTCATGTGACCAATCAAAACAATCAATGAATTAAGATTAGAGGTGGAGAATAGCTGGAGATGGAGGAGGTGAAACAGAAACAGTTAATACACTCACAGTCTCTTTTTAATAAATGGAAAATAAATAAAAGTCTCAAAGAAAACTGTCATAATCTAATCCTGATTAAAATCATACTAAACTACTGAGTGAGGTTAGCTGTGGTTCGTCTTCATACACTACAGCTGCATTTATGTGGAGGGTGTTTAAAATTAGTTTTCTTTAAGGCGCATTCACACTGCGAGTCTCATGATGAGCATGTTTAAAAAGGAATTAAAGGGACACTCCAGCAATTTATATTTTAGATAAACTTACTTATGTTTTATAAAGTTTCAAAAAGCCACATGTCAGGTAGAGGTGAGGCTCATAAAACATAGGTGTGCACTATTATTTCAGGATTATTGCAGTAGGACTGGGTAATTAATCAATCTCAACTTCAATAACAATGTTGGCTTTGTACAATCATGAAGACAAGATAATAGAGATTAAAGGATTACTGTACCTGTGTGGTCAATGTTATGCTTGGGTATTGCATGTTTTTTTTTCAATACTAGTGCTAAATTAATACTTTTTTTAATGATTATGGTGCCTAAATGCTGCCTGAATCGATACTTTAAAGTTTTAAAAGGTTGGTGAGTGAATAAAAGCTAGCTTGGTATCGTAAATGATTCAGATAAACATTTTTAAAAGCTGCCAGCAGAACATAGGATAAGATAAGGCCAACTGGCCCTGTGTCAGAGACGAACGAAAGAGCAGAACAGACATTGCTCCGGACACTAAAACAACTAAAAGAATTTCATGCTCTGCTAAAATAAAGTTCCGAATCAGCGTTGTATTTCAGTCTGGGCTGTAATGGATGTGCTGGTACCCATACCAACAGGTTACTGGATTTTGATACTCAACCCTAGTATATGTTACTGTTTATCAATTTATTTTGGCCTCAAGAGTATATTAGAATGAACTCACAACACAGTACATTTATTTCTATTTATTCATTATTACTAGTATTATATGATCAACACTCTAAACTCACATTTTTTCCCACTTATGTTCATTTACTGCTTGTTTTTTGACATGTTCAGAAAGTTAAACAGTGTTTAAGAAAAAAAATCAATGAGTAATCCTGTTTGCTAGTCATGACCTACACATCAAATTAAATTTGATTATGATTTTTCCATCACTGAGCAGCCCTTAGGTCTGCTCATATGACAGACATATGTTTATCACTGACATGGAAGTACCAGATGTTATGTGAAAGACTGCTACAGGGTGCTGCTGTATCTCATTCATGTTTTGCGCTGCTTACTTGTGACTGACGATGATTATTCTCTACCATCGTCAGCATATTCTGTTGCCCAAACTCCCTCGTTCATCTTGACTAAGGTCCGTTTGGTTTGTTTTCAATATGAGGGGGGGAGGCTGGGGAGTAATCTTCTGTTATTGTTTTGACTTAAAACCCTCTTGGCAGCTTAATCTATACTGTGCATTTAAGACAACTGTCAGTTTAAAAATGAACTTTGGCTGGTTAAAGTAATTAGAAGGGTAGTTTTATAGCATTTGGCTCGCAGTGTGAATTCACATTTGGTTTCTAAACATCTGTTGTGGATTATATCAGCTGTCTGTAGCAGAAAAAAAAGCTGTAACTAAAGAGGAGTAACTGGGATTTATTTATCTTTACTGACTGACTGAGACGGACTAAAATAAAACTCTACAGAAGAATGGAGAATGATTTAAAACCAGTGTTGGAGTCATAGCTGTACTGTTTATAATCCAGACGTATAAACAGTTTTTGGAGAATGCAGTGAAAAGTATTAACATTCATAAACAGCCATGTGAAGGCTAAAAGCTTCTCACAAATCCAGACAGAAGAGGGGAAAAATAATTAAAAAGGAAAAATTACCAACGTCATTGACCTGTTGCAGTGGTCATAATTTCCCAAAGATCCTAATGCTGTAAAATATGCAACAACACATAAAACCACACAACGAGCCTTGAAAAGGTAACATTGCAATGAGGAGATTTAATCTAGACTGAAAAAGAGGACAGAGGAGGGGGAGGCGCATGCACACAGTCCCTGATTTATTTCTCCAATCAAAAGATCAAATCAGTGATTTAAACTTCATCTTCAAGAATCTTAGCAGTGATTGGCTGGATTAAAGGGGTAGAGGGATTGGCTGATGATTGTCATATCATACGGAAATGATTGACAGAATCAAACTGAAAAAGAAAGAAGAGTTACCACTTTACCATTTTCTTGCTGATAAATTTTAAAACCATGTTGCTCTTAAAGCAAATTTTCAGTATCCAAATGTGTTTTTTTAATCTATGCCAACATTCCCACATGATATGATCAAAATAAACAACACTGGATGATTCCTGTGCTCGTCCATAAAGTTTTTGCACAGCTGGTGTCATGTGAAAAAATAAAACAGTTACTCTGTGGCTTTTAAGTGTCTTTAAGTGTCGGACCTAAATTCTGCTACTGCAGCCAACCTTCACTGAACAGAGGGTATGCATGTCATGTCACAGCAGGCAGAGTTACTGGAGCCACAGAGCAGCAATGCATGTGCTTGTATCAGTAGGAAGTAAGCTGTTATTGGCTTTAATTCATCTGAAAAGTACACACTTTTTAGTAATTATTTCTTGGTGATGTTCTCTGCAGGCAGTCAAGATCTTCAGCTGATAACTGTTTATAGAAATGTTTAGAGAAGAAGCATCATGTTCATTAAGCTGTAGGAAGAAGCTCTGCAGTTGCAGTAGCAAATACTGTCGGAATCATATCACAGAGCCTACATGCATTCAGTGAGTGATGAATAAATTCTAAACTCCACTTCATTTTCCTTCCTGTGTTTGTAAGATTTCAAATATTCTCAATTTAAGCTGCCACCTCAACTCTCATTTTCATTGGTTATCTCTACTCAAAGCAGTCATGTCTATGAAAATTTGACACTCCAATTCAGCAGGAGTGGTATAGTGGAAACGTGACGTCAGTGCATACCCTCTGTGGTTGGTTTCTGCTCCACATCATGGACTCACTGAAAAGAGCTAAATAGCATCTGATATTCCTGATAAATCAATAACAGTTTTAGCACAGAGAGTCTTCCTAATTGCGTCCTATGGATCGTCTCTGTGTAATTAAATCACTCATTGTCCTAAAGGGAGAGTGTCCTGATCCTCAGCAGCCACTTGAGGACAGACGGAGTCAGAGTCACTGAAGGTTTCTTTTTAATTTGAGTCTAAATTCAGCAGGTGTGCTCCGAGTTCCTAGCTGAGACGTCCCTATGAGCGTGAAGGTCAGAGGACGAGATTTAATGAAACATTCAGGTGGCAAAGCTACTCTCCAACTCCCTGTACTGTAAACCGTCTGTGTCTGTGTGCAGAATGTCTGCTAAGCGATGGCTGCTTTCAAACAAATCCCCTTTTAGCGTGATTATCTATAACCTTAATCTGTCCCGGATACAGTAATCTGCCGGAAACACAAGATTATAATTCTACTCGTACACTTTCTCTTTGGATGAAACTTTGTCTGACTTTCTCGTTGCTCTTTAGAAATACAAATATTAGAACTGGAATCTGCTTTTTAAAACCATTACACATAATATGTTGTGATCTATGAGCTCTTAGGTGTAGCGAGAGAATAAAAGAAACTCTGAAAGTAGTTTTCTAATAAAAGGATAAAAACATTCATGTATCCTGATTTGTTTTTAACTGAAGCTAATCAGTTTTTCAAATATTCATACAACAATCATGATACTGTCAGTAAAATACTGCAGCTTACCTTAATGAGGGAGGTACAGACGATAGCTCCAGCATTTACCATGGGGTTGTGTGGTTTATCTGCAGGGGAAAAGAAACAGTGAGATGATGTGATCTGACATGTAAAAGTGGAGAGACTTTTTAGATGGGGTAATCCAAATTCAACAGGTAAATACACAGTTAACCCTTGAGCTGCCTTAAGGTTAAACTTCTGAATTACTTCTGTATTGTGTCGCCTTTTTTTGACATATCTATTTTCTTTTTTTCTTGTTTTTATTAAAGCATCTCCAACTGATGTAAGTCCCTATGAATGCACAAGTTAATCCCTAAAATGCCTGTTTGAATTACCACCATTTATTTGCATTTATAGAAGAACAAATATGGTTAACATTTTTAACACACTAACAGATGATTCCTCTGTAATGATTCCAGTCTGACATGGGTAAAAAAGTCCTTTAATTTCCTCCTGTGGCCAAAAAATGGCCATGCTACTCTCCCCCTTGTAGAATAACAATTTTTGATCAATTCCACAAAGGATTTTCATTCATTTCTTTTAAATAAAAATGATTTAACTGAATCTTTCACTTTTACTAAGACAAACTGTCCTCTATCACTATTACTGTCATCCTCTTAGACAGTGGTTCTCAACTGGTCTAGAGTCAGGACCTACCACTAACTCCTTGTGAACCAACTGCGACACAGATTCCTGAAATTATTCAATTATAAACAAGTGTTTTTGATGAAAAATACTGCAGTATGGATCCTAAATGGAAAAAAAAACATGAAAAAAAGAGAAAAAAAAAACAGTTAGGTAATTGGTCAAAGAATTTCCTCATTATGTTAGGGAAACCAATTCTATAACAGAAGGAAAGGGTATGAATATGTTGAAACCTTGAGAAAAACATCTAAATTTACTCGTTATCACTGGAACATCTATACAAATGTATGGATGTGCTTTTTTCAACACACTTTTAAAGACCTTTTACCACATTTTTTTCTAGCACCAATTCACAACCCACTGAAAGACCTTTGCAACCAACTTTTGGGTCCTGACCCACCGGTTGAGAACCACTGCTCCAAAGCAAACAGTCGTTCAGTGTGCTTGCACACAAATTTGCCACACTTGGCACAGACATCCAGAACCCTGTACTGATCATGCACACACATGTGCATTTCCATGTTCGTGTGCATGAATCAGAGCAATGAAAAAAATGCCATGGGAATCACAGGAACCCTGTTTCCCAGGTTTGTGAATAACTGCATGCACCACTGTGAACAACAAGGGGAACAGAACTGGGAATCACTGCCATTGACCTTCATTTTAAGGAAGATAAAACAGGAATGTGGTTTCAGTGGAAGTCAATCTTCCAAATTATGGTCAAAGGAGACTCAACTGTTTTCACAGCGTGAAATGGTGTTGTAATAATGATTCATTGGGAATCCAAACCTCCATAAAAAAAAATCAGCCTTTACTCAATATGAAGGCTGGGGAATGATGAGCACAGCCAAAATAATGGAGAAAATAAAACTCAAAACACTATGAAACAGTCAAAGCTGGTATGAGGCAGTTTTAAAGAAAACTTAATGATAAATGTAACCTAATATCCAAAGGAATTAACATACTAAAGATTAATAATTCACTATGTAACAATGAACCTTAACAATGTGTGCAGTGGTGCACAACTCTCCCTCTGGGTTTAATCTGCTTATACAAGCGTCCGGCCAGGACCATGTTAAAAAATGAAAACGTGTAAAATAAACAGCTGGATTGAGCACGCTGCAAGCTCTGTTAGGCAACAACAAAGACAGAGAACCAGGTGACCTGCACCAGACTTCATTCAAAAAGGAACTGTTATTTTACTGAGAGAGATGTCTGCAAACAGTGAACTGTTCATGCTCTTTAGCACTGTCAGATGTAGAGAACTGGCTGATAGACTTACCAGTATAAAGACTGGTAATGTAATATTGAAGTAAACAGCATGTGCCTTTTTATACCCTCAAACACTACGACAGTCTCAGTGTCAGGGTTGGTTACTTTTTACTGCCACATGCCAGCAGCTTGTTGTATTTCAAGGTTATCTCCACTCTCTGTTACATACTAGCTGTTCTGTTTTACTCTGCTGTGGTGCTGCACCCTTTCATTAACAATTCATCTCACTTCCATAGCAACCGGGCCTGGAGATGGATCCTCTTACAGTGAAAGTGTGAGCCCAGAGAGACAATTCAACCACAGCTGGCCGAGTCGCCATGCAAACATAGGAGCAGGCGAGTGTGTTTCCTCTCACCGTCCTCATTCAGGAAGAGCTTGTTGAACCGTAAACCGCTGGGCTCTTTGCCGATGAAGCGGTGCACATACTCGGTGCCGTGGTCATGAACAGCGATGGCGTATTTCAGTGGCTTCACACAAGACTGCAGACAGAAAGGGACCTTTGTGTCGCCAACAGTGTGCCTGAAAATCAGACAGAGAAATTACGCTCCTGAAGAAGTTAACTTTTCAAATGAGCTGAGAGTGAATTACAGTTTTCAGGGGCTAAGAATATTTGCTTCTTCGGTCAGAGATAAGGAAAGAGTTATTCTTTCAGTAATACCTCTGTCCGTCCACAGTGCACAGGGAGACAGCCCACAGGTCCGGACTAAAGCGTGCCAGCTGGGGAATGTAGTCGGCCACCTAAAGTAGGAATATGATAACACTGTCAGCTTAATATCGTATTTAAACAGTGAGTTTGCTCCTCATTTAGTTCTGCTTTTTGTGCTCTATCGGTGTCACTCACCTGCCCTCCAGACATGGGTTTAGCCGTCTCATAGAGATCATCGATGTGGGCACAGAACGACTGGAAATCTGGGATGACAAACTTCTTTCTGAAGGCCTGAGTGAGCAATACGATGTTGCTCTGGACACATCTGAAACACAAGACGAGACAAACATTTATGAGTCAGAAAAAACATCAAGCGACAATCAAATAATCTTTTTTGATGATAAAAGAAAATAGAGCCATTTCAAAAAGAGGTCATCTTTTGTAGTCCTGCATCAACAAGTGTCAATAAAATGTTCCCTGAAGTGAGGCTGTGTCTATAGACACAGGCTAAATGGTAACCCCTATAGTAGAAAAATGAAGCCAATGAGGAAGTACTAAAAACTGGGGCGCAGGTGGCCGAGTGGTTAATGCGTGCCCCATGTACACGGACAGCCCGGGTTTGAATCTGGCCTGAGGCCCTTTACCGCATGTCTCTCCCCCGCTCTCATCCCTGTTTCCGACTCTATCCACTATCCTCCTCTATCAAATAAAAGCACAAAAATGCACAAAATAAACCTTAAAAGAAAAAAATTGCAGATCTTCCACTAGAGGGTGTCTGCAGAAGCAGCACAAGTCTCAGACACCCCATGTTAAAATGTCCACTTAAGGTAGAATTAAAGATGTTTACAGCCTGGCTTAAAATAATTTTGGTCATGTCATGAGTTCATCTTTCTGTGTCCACACAGTGGATGTGTTTAGTACTTGTCCTTTTTGGTTTAAATCAAGATTTAGACATTAGTAGGGGCATGGCTGATATGACTGCAAGTCAGTATGATATAGCCGTTTGTCAGACCCGCCTCAGCTCAGTCTCTTCTTTTATTTTTGGGTTGATCCAAAGCTAGTTTGAGACAGTGTCTTTAACAAGGTGGTCACCATGGATCAGATTTACTGAAGGGGCGTCCAGTCACCAAATGGCTGACATCATTCTGGCTTTGTCCAGTATTTTCTTCAGTCAATGACACAGACCCTAATGTTTGTAGACAAACAGCTTAATGCACTCAAACTTCCAGTTTAAAGCCCACCAAAGCCCACAGTCCAATTCTTCAAACACCAGCTGCCACTGTGAGACATCTGCTCTTGGCCTTAAATGTCACGTAATTAGCAGTGTTGTCTTAAGGGAATCTGCTTGCTTTTCTAGTTCAGCACCTTTACTTCCAGCCTAAAATCTCCTCATGACTTTTACATAGAGCCATCAGCAGTGTTGGCTTGATGAGATCAGTGGGAGGAATTCTAAATTGTCAAACCAAACTGGATCCTCAGATCAGAAGTTCTGATTGTGTTAACCCTCCACTGCAGGCTTGGATAAAAAGCTTTCTCCTGGTTTAAAATTAGCATGAAGCTATAATATGTACACATTTGTATTCAGTGCGATGCCTGGTCCAAGTTAGTTTGAAAGTGAACCAGTCTTTTTCCAAATGTTGTCCGGCTTTAGTCCTGATCTGTTTAATCGGAGTGATTTAGGAGGGCAGATAGTAAACACACAGTATAATAAGTCTGGAGGTAGAAGCTGTGTCGCTCTGCTTGCAGAGATTTGTGGCTCAGCTATCTCACTGCATCAAACTCTGTGTAATCCCTGGAGCATGGGATCCCTGCAGAGCACACACACGCCACACTCCAGCTCGCGCTCACGTGCTTCCCTCTGAGGCCGAGCTCTATAAATAAGCCCGAGGAGGTGAAGTGATGGATCCCAGCCAGGAGCTGCAGCGCCAGGGTCTGTTCGCTGAGGATTCAGCTCCCTGGTGAGCTGTCATATGCCCCGACTCACCACACCGCTGCTTACCAGGCTGTCACCCAGTTCTGTCTCAGCACAGCTTCATCTGATAGGGCCAAACTGCAGCCGTGATAATGGGGGGGGTGTAATAATGTTTTATTCTACACTCATCCTTGTTCTGACTCAGCTGTGGTTTCACAGCAGCTCTTAGTGCTAAAATATTCCTAGATTACAGTTTAAATATAAATCATTCTGGTGCTTCTTGTCTTGGTAGGTCTTAAAACTTGCATTTTATCCCAATAAAGTGTTTCCATACTTCATGTCAGCTCAAAATGAAGACTAAAAGCTTGAAAAATTAAAAAAGAAAAACATAAACAATCTGTTATTGTTCTAGAAAGACATGAAACCTCCCCAGTCTGCTCCTCATCTTTGCTGCAGGCTCATTAGCTGTTATAAGAATCACTGTGCCTTAAGCCTGATTTACACTTCGGTGTTAAGTCTACACCCAAGTGGCCTGCAACATTATGAGCACTACCTATGTATGCTACAGCAAAGTTTTAATCAGGTTTTAATTTCTGACAGCACTGCAAGTCAACACATTGCATTATGGGTAATGAAGGCACAAAGTTTTGTAAAGGAAGAGCCTGAACAAAAAGTCGTGCTGGTTTGATATTGCTCCTGTCCATGCTTTTCAAAAATGAATTTTCTTCGTCCTTCAATCTTGTTAAATATTTTTTACAGCCAGAATGCCTCTGAACCACATGATTCTACGATTTTCATAATTATTCCACCACAAACTCACAAACTTTGACCTTTGTCAAAGGTCATTCTGTCCACAGCATTTTATCACACATTTCTTCTCTCATCTAACTCAGCCACGCGTGTAGTTAAACAGAAATACGACTTTTTTTTAATCAGTTACACCACAAACACCAATCATCTATCATTACAGACAATCTAAAGCAAACATTTGAATCATTACCAGATGTTTAAGGAGATTTTTAATTGCAGACTCATTTTAAGTCACTGCAGATGTCGATGATGTCCTCTACTGCTCTTCAGTCAGAACATCTTTCTGTTACCTGTAATTAGCTTGAACGATATTTTCTGTTATCGTCTGAAGATGGCAGTGTTGTTTGAAGTTTCATTAGAGATACACTGCCTGAATCATTCTCCTGTCCTCTTTCCCAGCAGAAGTCGTGCTTCTTGTTTAAATCCAGTTGGATGGAAACCTCAACACGATGTGGATGACGTACAAGCTGAGGAGTGATGAATCATTAATGACGTGCAGTGACCCTTTTCTGCTGCAAGGGAGCGCAGAGGACTCTGACCAGCATTAATAATTCTCATGATCGACTCTGATGAAAGATTCATGTGATAATAACAGTGGAACAGGAAGTTACTTACAGAGGCAACCGGCTTCACTTAAAACACAGCTGTTATAATATAACAAATAAAGGCAATAATGCTAGGGGTGTAACAGTTCACTAAGGTCACGGTTCAGTTCATACCTCTGTGTGGGGTCACAGTTCAGTAAAGGTTCAGTTCAACAGGAAAAAGTTAAGTCCTGGGTCCATGAGTTACAATTTGCTGAATCTAGTGCCATTTAAACTACTCTAGCAACACAGGAATGAAAGATACCTCCAAATTTAAAAATATTTTTAAAAACGCAAGACATTAGACACAATAAAATATGTGCCTTTAAAAGTATGGGTCATACTTGTGATTTATGAAGTGTGTTATCACCTATATGTTAGTAAAGAAAAGATGCAGCAGTTATTTGTGCTAAATAAGTGCTCACATAGGCCAGTGATTGGGATGGGACTTGAGCACTTTTACAAATACTAAAAGCTGTAGTCTTAACTACTTTATTTAGTAGCACAGCCTTAAAAAGCATAAGCTTCTGTAATGTTTTTGACCCTCTGCTTTACATCCAGAGGTCTTTTGAAAACAGCACATTTTAATAACTGACCTCCTGTTTTCTTCTGCGTCTAGCTGATGTCTTATATTAGTTAAATGTGTTTTCTAAAGCCAAATTTTCCCTTCACAGCCAATTTAAAAACGGAGGTGGGCCTCATGCAGCGTCATCCTACTATTCTTCTTTGTGAGCTTTGTTGTGTCTGCTTCTTCCTCTTTATAAATAGCAGTTAGTTAACAGTTTTGAGCATTACTGCCTGGATGGGGATGATGATACTGCTATGTGTGACTGCCTTTTTTCTCCACTCAGATGTGTTTGTCATGCAGGTGCAAACACTGAACCTTGACGGCTCAGGTTGAATACAAATTCAGGTACAGGCCTTATCAATGCAAGTAACTCTGATCGCTTTATTCCAGCCTTTAAAACTCTTTTTTCTTCCAAGGCAACAAACACATCTTGTTAATTAAAAACTAAAGGATTTGATAAAAACTCACTTTTTGAAAAGGTGTCGGTCGAGAGCTCCGTCAGAGGTTGTCTTCAAGGTCACCTTCAGCATCTCCATACATTCCTTCAGCCGGGGGTCTCCTGTGCGAAGCCCCGTGGCTTTAAGAGCCTGCACAGAGAGCATGAAGAGACATTTTGATTAAAGCAGCTTGAAAGCAAATCAATAAAGCTACAAGCCATGCACTGAGGCTCCTGAAGAGGCTTACAAGAGCCGTCCTGCTCATAACTCAACCAGGGAGACAACTACAAAGAGGAGCGCTGATTCACTGCCTGCATGTGCTATTTGTAAACCTCACAGTAACTAGTAGAGCCGCTCGATTATGGTAAAAATCCTAATCAGTTAGTTTGATTGATACTGAGATCAGGAGTCTTTACATGATTAGTTACTGATTTTACAACATCTGCCTGTAAGTGCTGAGCTCATGGTGGATTATTGCTGGGTCTTCATAAATAATATAACAAAGAGTAAGGTCCAGATCGACCCTCTTTGCAAAGTTCTTGAGATAACATTGGTTATGAGTTGGTGCAATACAAATACAGATTGATCAAGTAAGACTGACAGTAAATGTTAGATCACAAATATCTTATTTTCATGATCACAGGGAAATGCAGTGCTCTATTGACTAGTGAACTTGATCTGAAACTGGTCCTTTCAAAAAGAACTCCTTGGTTATGTTCCTTGTTCTGAGGACTCACTGTGGTGAATTTGTGTGCTGGGATTTTTTCCTGTCCCTCTGCGATGGTGTAGAAGAGCAGATCCTCCAGGCTGGGCAGGATGCCTGCCTTCCTTCTCCTGCAGGAGAGAAATACAGAGACACACAGAAGGAAAAGTGAGAAAAATAGCTCTACTGTGAGGGCCGCTGTGGTGGAAACATGGAGGGGAAACTGTAGCGGAGGGAGGAGAAAGAAGCCGTTTGACTGCAAGGAGAAGCTGTGAGTAATATCTGTAATACTGCTCTGAGACATTACCTTACACTGGTCTTATTTCAGTCAGGACCCGTGAAAACACTGCACGTTTGTCTCCATGGGCAACCATGCTGACATAAGGTCACTGTATGTAAACGATTTAATGGCTGCTTTGCTAGAATACCAGCCATGTGTTTAAAAAGCTGATTAGCATGTAAGCTAACCAAAAATCCACTGCAAAGTTTTGCATAAATCCCAAACACTGTGACCTAGAATCAGTCATCTTTGATCATGACCTACATTTATCCAGGTTTATTTTGGATGAATTCTTGGGACAGCAGCAGCACGCAGAGAGAGCAGAAACAACAAATATTTCATGATGAATTAAACGGTGTGAGAAGGAAGTGCTTGCAGCCTTTAAGGCATCTTGGTCAACGCAGAGTGAGAGGATGACGTGTCCAAGCTATTCAGCTGAATAAATCCACGATCTGTGAATTGTGCTGACTGGGTTTTAACTGCTGCAGCTGTGATGGGAAGCTTGCCAGAGCTCCCGGCTCATTAGCGCTGTGTGTGTTCAGTGGCTGAGAATCGACCACCAGCCTCCAAATGAATGACTGTACCGTCTGCACGGTGGCTGTTAGAAAGCCTGAGGACCAGTCACAGGTCGAAATATCTTAAGAGCTGAGAGAGAAGGAGCTGCATAGGGATGCCTCGATCATATTTTTAACACTTATCATCCATGAGAGATCGCCTGATACAGATCATATATAGTGTTTGATTTATCAGCTGATTTAGAAGTTTGTCAGTCTACTTAGCTTTGTGGCGTACTTGGACTTGATTGAGTTTAGTTAAGAAGTGATCCTGATTTAAGTCATGAAATATCTGTCATAGATTTTAAAAACAGTGAAACAGGAAGCATAATAAATCATTTTTTATACCTGGCACAGACACAGGTTTTGTGTCCTCTGCTAATATGCTTACAAGTCTCTTATTGTGCACCATGAACACTAGTTTGCATAAGTTTTTCATAATGCATTCATGTCTCTCCCACAGTGCAGCTGGCTGAAGACTTAAACAAAGCTCAGCCTCATATTCTTTACAAACATTTTCCATTGTATGTGTTTGTGTCTACATTCTCTGTGCTGCTGCATCCCTAGAATAAGCTGTTATCATGTTAGAGGTTATTAAATTGAAAACATGCAGTGATCAGTGTTATTGTCTTCATCTTTCAACTCGGCTGGTATTCTTAGCATTGCCTCAACACCGAGTCGTCTCTAGGAGGAAAGTTAGTAGCAAGTGAGGAGGCAGACGGGGTGACCAGCTCACAGCCGGCTCTCTGCTATGATTCATATCAACACCAAATTGAACCTATGCAAAGCTTTTGGTGCCCCAGCACACTCAGGCCCGTGCCCCATGATGCGTT
This sequence comes from Cheilinus undulatus, assembly GCF_018320785.1. NCBI lineage: Eukaryota > Metazoa > Chordata > Actinopteri > Labriformes > Labridae > Cheilinus > Cheilinus undulatus. The sequence goes on along the minus strand of NC_054888.1, from coordinate 20,572,006 downwards.
ATGGGGCAGTGTGCTGGGTGAAGATGTCTGAAGGTAAAGCTTTGGTTGGCAGGAGGCTCCTCGCAGCAGCCAACCAGATTAAAGCTCAGTTTGCACCGTTGGGAGTCATGAGAGCAGAAATGTAACATCAGACTCGGCACTATCAGGGTTTCCTCTGGATGTATTCATCAGCAGGCAGAAAATCATCAATGTCAAAAGAAATATAGAATATGACCTTCTTTAGCTTTTAGAAAAGCAGAAAATAGATGCATTATAGGCCCCAAAATAGCACTAACATACAACCACAATCTTTTCTTTTCTTTTTTTTTTTTGTGTCTGGACCCATCTGCTGCAAAATAATAACACAGAGGAAACACTGGGGCCCAGTCTTTGACCCAAAATTTAGACATTGTTACCTTCACTCAGTACGTTTACATGCACAATTAAGTCAAACTTCAGTTAGGATCGTTCAGTTAGGATATTTTTCTGATTCGACTTATTGACAGAAGTACTTTTTGTCTGATTCCATTATGATATAATTTCCCTTCTTGTGGGTGATGTTTCTAAGCTAACAAATGGTATGTGAAACAGCAAAAACATTAACAACTTTATAGCTCTACACATTCTGTCCATGCTCTGTGCTTTACTTATAGGACAGATATGTCACATCCCTTTAGCTTACTGTGATATCAAAAGATAGAGGGATGCATTGTATTGATTTGATCGGCATTCAGGCTGTTCCAGTTCTGGGTCAAAACCTAACAGGGAGGCTGAGGAGCATGCTCAAAATCTGCAGTCTAATTTGGGTTCAACTGAGGTGTACACATGCAGGAATAAATCAGTCTCCAAATGCATTATCTAGATGTGTTAGTCCAACTTTGAGAGATTCGACTTAGTACTATGTGAGTAAAACTAACATGTTAAGAAGTGTCTTAAAAGTGGTGGATGCCAGTAGCGTAGTAGCGCAGTACTGGTTCTGTCTGCATACTGCGTGTATAAAGGTTGCTGTCCTTGAGGCGGAAGCCTTGGTTCAGAGCCAGACTGTGGCCCCTTTCCTGCATGTCACTCTCTGGTTTATGACTCTTTCCACTACTCTAATTTGTCTTAAGTCAGACTGGCACAATAACTCGACTTTCGCATGTAAATGTACTGACTGGTAGTTCCACTCAGAGCCATAGGTCAGAATATTTTCAGCCATGAAACAAAAAGAATCCTTCTGAGTTTGTTTCATCAATAGATAAATATTATTTTGCTATTTACTTAGCATTTTTGGGTTGAAATTTGGACTTCGAAGCATGTCGGATGAACTTTATCCAAGCTTAAAATCTGAATTTCTGACTATCTCATTTGTGGAACTTCACATAAGGTTAAAAATCATCCTCATTAAAACATGAACCTTTCCACTGCTGCCCTCATAAACAAAGTCGATACCTGCTGCTGAGGAAGAATACATATCAGAGAGAGTGTGTGAGGAGGGGGGAGATGGGTAAGGGAGAGGGGATGGGGTTTAAGCACAGCCGCTGGGACGAAGTGAGGTCATTTCAAGGTAAAGCGTTATGTTGGCTTTCTGCAGAAAACCACTACTTCTACTAGAAACAGGTTAAAAAAAGGAAAACTAAAACTAAAATAAAAAAATAGAAACATACTTACAAATGCAAAGCAAGCAGATCAACAAGAGGGAGAGAGTGTGCAGAGGGAATAACACTGAATTAGTAACAGTCGTACAGTGTGAACACATCAGCAAAGCAATGCAACCATAAGCCTCCATTTAACACTCCAAACACACTAATAATCCTGTGACAGCAAAGACAAAATGTACACACACACTCTCAACATTCAGATTAATAGAACCATAATAATGATGTAGCTTCTGTAACGAGAAAACAGACATTAACAATAGGCTGAAGTTACAGTTTGTGGGCTCCTCCTTAAGATGCAAACAGCAACGAAGAGGTTCCAGAGTTCAAATTTACTTCCTTTTTAACAGATTTGGCTCTGCTTAAAGAAAAAGTGAGAACAATCAAACATCACATCATTACCACAAAGCCTGCTAAATTTCAAAAACAGCACACTTCAAGTTGTGCCATTCATCCTACCTTCATCAGATTTGACCAAAACATGGTGTGGATATTTGAAATACAGCTTAGGATGTCTCTAGTGGGTTTCATCAGGACTTCTCAAAGGCATTTTGAGATAAAAGGAAGCCACAGTCGCTTTCATCAAACTAAGATGGTTCTTCAGATTTTGATCTTACTTAAACCCAGAGCATTCAAACCACATTTGGTGTAACTGTCTCCAACCAATGTTGGTTATGGTATTTGTAGCACCTCCTCAGGATCAAAATTATTTGGTAAGCTTAATGCCGCTCATTTCTGAAGATATGTCTTAAAATTTATGAGTGGAACGCTCATCCTTAAAGTCTATTGGTTAATATCTTTAAAAACTAATTAATATCTCATCAATCCTTAAGTAGCTTTTTATAAACAGAAAATGATAAGTATACACAACAAATGTGGTAGAAGTCAGACACTTCAGGACACAACTTCCCCAATTAGTTTATCCTAAGGGCTAAAATGTGTCACTGATACCAGACCAGGGGCCAGAACATCTGCATGTCTACCCCGAATGCACAAATAAAACAGGTAGAGCAGGCAAACTTCATCACAACTAAATCCTTTCACTCAGCATAAAATTATGACCAATTGTATTATTTGTAAAATTATGACAAGGGTCCTTAGGGGCCAGACCTGGTCCACAGGCCACCATTTGGGGATCGCTGCTATTGGAGAGGTCACATACGTGAATGAAAACATTTGAAGTGAGGGAAATCCATTATGGCTGACTTAATGATCCAAGTGGCTTTTTGGCGAGCACACTGAACTGGATTTGTGTGTCACATTTCAAGTCAATGCATATTACAGTGAGAGGGGTGTGGCTTTTCAAAAATAGATTTTTTCCTGCTTATTTACAGCACCACAATCTGACTGTTTCTTGGGAATGTAATGCATAGATTTTTCAGTCAGACTGCCAAGTTTTGTTTTTCTAGCACATTTTACCTGCAGGGATTTGAGTGTTCTTGGATGAGAAAATAAGGATAATAACAAACCAACACAAAAACAACAGGGATCTACCTCTTCAGGACTGAGACCCTAATGATGGAAAGCTTGGAACATGGCATGAATCTCAAAAAACCATTTATTTATCAAAAAGCATATTTATAGGCACTAAATGTTTTTCACCAAATGTTGGATGATAAATAGCAATTTAAGTAAAGCTCATTTAATTACTGTTCTAAACTGCATTAAAATTAAATACAAAAAAACCTCATTAAGCATAAGTCTCTTTCAATCAAAGCACACTGTGATGGACAGTAAATATCTACTTTCTGGTATAATACGGTGTAAAGTAAGAGACTATAAACAACCCTGTGTTCAGTTAATGAGGCCTGTGAGAGAATCATGAGCTCCGGGTTAGAGGTGTCTCTGCAACATCTGGAGCAGCCTCTGGTTTGACTCATTAATCTACCTCAGCCGCTCTCATTAGCACTCGAGCTTCCCTCCCTGAACGCATTTAAAGGTCAGCTGTTATTCAACACGCACAGTCTGTCCAAGAAGGTGTACAACTCTCACTTCCTCATTTCTGTTACTATTGGAGCCAAAAATGTACATGCTATTTTTATTTATAAGAAAGTTTCGGTTTAAACTGACCACTAGAGGGAGCCTTGATTCTAATTGTGTTTAAATCCAAGGCACCAGGTAATGAAGGACAGATGCGTGAATGAAGGCAAAACGTTTTTGACCGAGTGAGCCAGCAAGTAACTGGTGTTGAAGTGGAAATTTAAGTTGCCATTTTATTTTGTGTGTAGATGTTTTGGACCTGAATTTTGGCCCGATTGGACCCCCAAAAATTCCACAAGTAGGGTGAAGCTGGAGATGACGAAGGGTTTCCTTGTGACCCCAGAGCTGCATCTGGTCCTGAGGCTGCTGACAGCTGACCTGAGGTCACCATTTGTGAGGTGGACCAAACAAACCTAGTTTGTTGTCCAAAGTTTGATGATTTATTTAGGGTTGCTGGTATTTGCATGTCTATGTCTGATAGAGTCGTCTGTGTTGTATCATCTGACCCAATCGATGTAGCCGCTTTCACGGCCTCCCAGATGCCATGACAAGCGAGCGCTGAGGGCGGAGGCAGACATGAGAGCGGCAGCATTGAGAGGCGGAGCTGCACAAATCAATCTGAGTGAAGTGACTCATCTGCTCCTGGAGGCCCTGACAACTGCCGGGCAGCACGCCAGCATCCCAGCTTTGGTGCAAAAACGGAGGAAAAATGATGTGGGCGGGATAAGCTCCCCTGCATTACAAACATTTTTAACCCCTTATTAGCGGGAGCACTGCCTCAGGACCCTCACAGAAAAACTGGAGTCAAGGCTGGATGCTGTTGGGGCCCCAGGGACCCCAAACAGACGCTGTGGATTTTACATTCAACACATTTTTCATGTTGTGTTGGCCTGTTGACAGAATTTAACCCTGATGCTATTTATGTGCCTGCTGGGTGTCACATTCTGTTTGAATACAGATGCTGGATTGATCATGGGTTAATCTAATAAATCGATTTTTAGTTTAAGTCAATAAAGTATAAAAATGAAGGTAACTAAAAAGTGGATGAGCCCATAGTTTTGCATTTGTAGTTCCTGATCTATACTTCATACTAATTCATGATGGTAGAGCAGCAGAACATTGCATGCCAACTGCCATAAAGCATGAAGAAGAAAAGACAGGCACGATTATTGTTGCCATGAAAACACCTGATATAACATCAAAGACTGCTACATAAGGGAGTGAAAACTGCTCCTTGAAGCTGCCTTTCTGTTGCTGTATCTTATTCCTGCTTTTTGCTGCTTACTTGTGACGAACCCGAATCATTACAAGCCCTTGCTTCTGCCTTCTCTAACCCACGCTTCCTTCGTTCATCTCAACTATCATTCATTCAGAGTTTGTTTTTATCAAAGGCAGGGAGATGGAGTATTAGAGAGTCACTGACCTGATTCCAAACTACACCCGGCACCATCTTTTGTTATTGTTTTGAGTTTACATAATGGACATATTACCTTTTTGTTCCAAGAAATGTCAGAAAAAAAGATATTTATAATAAACCCCAAAGCCACCAAAGTCATAAATGAATCACTTCTGTCCAGTAAAGAGTCAAAAGTCCATGGAGTAACTATGACAGATTTTATCATTTAAGTCAAAAGAACAGCTGTTAAAGCCGTGTCTTCTGATGCTGTAAATTTCCTACTTGTTGAGTTTTTTGTATGTTACAGCAGAGGTTCACATGATCAGATGACTCAGAGCCTCTTTAAACTGCCTCACTGTCTACATGAATAGTCAGTGTGTTCCTCAACAGCATCCTGCTTCATGCTGCATGTGGCCTGTTAATCACTTTGCAAACACGAATCCACACCGAGGATTTTTAACAGAACCAACCCAGGGTTCCCTCAAACTGATATTAGCCTCCAGGGGAAATGGGATGTTGCTGACGAGGCGAGCAGTCAGCTGGGTGAAGTGATTACCAAACATGGCCGACAGCTTAAGCAAATTGTCCGTGAACAGAAGCAAATGGAACGACATCGGCCTTTAGGGGTGATGAGGCGTTTTACTGCTGTGGAAACCCGGTAAGGAGATGCTGCTGGTGTCACAGCTGCTCTAAAACCAAGAAAAGTATTACACAGCCTTAATTTGATCAACAAGACACCTCAGCCCAGTTCAGCACAAAGAATTGCAACTAGACAACTGAAAACTGACAATGGGTTGCTACGCAATTTTCTGAAGCCTGTCTGGGCATACGATATGAATGGGGACAGTGATAGTGAGTTTCTTGTTACGGTTGTAATTCTGCTTTGGTAAAAAAAAAAAAAAAAAAAAAAAAAAAAAAAACTCATATTACAAATTCTTGACTTTGGAGCCATCCATGGGAGCTTCAATGAAACACCCAGGGGACTCATGCCTATTTATGCTGTGAGCTTGAGTCTGGAGACATCCCATCTTTTGTCAATTTCTCCTGGTTATTCTGAAGTTTTTTGTCATTTAGAGAAATTTCTGTTCCTACTAATATACAGAGCAAACACTACCTGGTGACACTGCATTTCCCTGAGGGAACAGCTGATGAAAAAACACTGTACTTTTGGCGACAGGTGAGCCATAATCCTTGAGGTGCTGATTGGCTTCTGATGTCTTGCATTCTTAAACCAGCTGGTGGTGACTTGGCATGCTGAATCGCAAACAAGACTGTCAGCTGGTATTTGTTTAGCTGTTATATCATGAATCTTTGGTCTGAACTGGGATTTACATCTTTATATTGTGTTAATTAATTAATTAATTAATCTTAATTTGTCTTAATTTTGTCTTAATCTTTATATTGTCTTGTCTCTTAAATAAGGCTTGTCTGCAGAGCAGACTCTTTAAGTTTATATCAATATACCATAAAATTAAGGAGAAAAATGGTATTAGAATAAATAACTCCAGATTTATCTGGTACAGTCGCTACGTAGAAGATGAAGCATGACTCATCAGCATGCAGAAACCTGAGTAAACACTCGAGTGTTAGGAGAGAAAAAGAGGACGCACAGCATCACATTCCTGCCAGATTTACATCTCATTAAAATAAAACACCACAGAGTGGAGGCTGAAGGCCTTCAGATGAATCCATCGGCAGACAGTGCACTTTACACAATCAATAATCTGTAAGATGGATTGGAGATTTGGCAGCAACAGGCCCGTAAATATTGGTATTCTTATAACCAGTTATTTGGATGTTGAATAGGATTTTAATCTAAGTTTGCACAGGAAGTAATTTCTGTGCTGTTTCATCTGTTAAATAATAATCAACAGAAGTTCATCAGAAACTAGTTAAAGCTAAAAAAATGGATGCAATCACATGAAATCCCTCGTTGGTTCTTGCAGAATTTCTACATTTTTGTTAGACTTTTGTTGAATGACCATTTGTGCCATTACAGCACATACTAGAAAGGCCACTATGTTCTGCACATATCAAAGATATATGCACAGTCTATTTTCAGTGGAGCTGCTTTAAGCATGTGTCAATCTGCACAGAGCAGATCGACCCAGGAAGGAAGTTAGTGAATTTCAAAAACAAACAGAAAATAAATGAACATCAAATCAATCTTGGACAAGCAAAGTATCCTATTGCTTGTCTGAGGCTGTTTCCTAATCACAAATAAACTTATGATCACATGATCCAGCTGCTCGGGGCTACACCACACTTCAGAAACAGACCCAGCGGACGAGGGTACACACCATCAATAAGAGCAAAATGGTGCACAATGACAAGTATATTTATGATCTTGACATTTCCTGAATCTAAATTTTTAGCCTTTAAGCATTAGGCATTTATGCTCTGTGATTTTCAGACATATCTTCTCCTTGTGATAATGATAACATAATGATAGCCAGAGCAGTCAGAAAATGTGCCAGTTTTGTTTAGAGTCAAACAGCATCACTGTCCAGTCAACAAAGATGGAGATTTTGGTCTACAAATAACAATTTAAAAACTCATGAGGTTAATCAGCCTTAGGACAGTTTTGGATTTGGAGGGATTTAATACCCTCTGGTTGATGTACTTTACAAACATGATGCAGAACTTCACTGTTAAAGGCTGTGTATGGTACAAACACTGCCAGAGCCAGAAAAAAGTGGATCATTATCTTAATTGATGTCAGTGGGTTTAAAGTGGATCCACTGAGGCCTCGGTGACCCGTGGTAGTGATGTTCTTCTGTTTTTGGTCATTAATTCTTTTAACTGGCATCAAATCTATCAACAGGAGGACTCTCATCTTCACCCCTCAATCGGCTCTCCCTCGTTCAGCTCGTTGAACTGTCACCTCTATCAGACGCTCCATCACAGTTCTATCTGCTCCACCAACACTGCAGATAACTGATAATGGACTTGTAATAATCTGTCAGTTAGGGCTGCACAATAAATCACAAGAGTGTGTCATTCTCAATAATCAAAAGAACGAATGTACAGCTATAAAAACTAAAGTCATTTATAGAGGCAAGACATGCATTCTCACGCAGCATGTGCTCATTTTAACAGTTGAGTAAAGTCCTGGGAGAAAATCAAGGCAGCCAGAGCCACCATCTGATTAAGTTGTGCCATTTAATGGCAAAAAATGATTTATTTTGGATTCAAAAATTAAATGTTACAGTTAATCATAGCTAATATGATTCTTGAATATTACTTTATTTTTTGTGCTATATATAATCAACCAGTGTCACTGTCCATTAGATTTCTCTCTTATCATACAGGCCAAAATCCCTTAAAGCCCCAGATCACTACAGTTATAACTGCATGATTCAGAAGTTAATATCCCATGTAAAAAAAAAAAACATGATCTCACTGCATCTATTTAGATAACTTGCCAAAGAGAAACCACAAAAAGGCAGCTTTGGGTGCAAAAATATGGCTAATTAGTTTGTTTTTTCAAATATCAGCAAATAATAAATCTGATTACCATTAATTAATCTAGAATAATGCTTAAAGATCATTCTAAAGCAGATATCTCGAAGTTTTTAGGCTGTTCAGTGGACTAAATAAAAACATTCTGACACAATTTTGTCTTCATAAATACCTATAATGATATAAATAATAGAAATGAATTCCTGTTACATTCCTAGATTCAAAGACTGACCTTCATTAGACATTGAGTTATTCTAGGCCTCACTTCAGGCTACATTAAGAAAAACGTGCACAAAACAATTCTTTGTTAAACCTACAATGTAACTTCTAAAAGAAGAAGGAGCTGGTAGCAGATTATCACCTCAGTTAGTTTCACACGAGGGGCTAAAGGGTCAAAGGGAGGCAGCCGGATGCTGCTGGTCACGACATCTGCCAGCCTGGAGACACCATGCTTCCATTTCCAGACACCTCCTACGTTTAAGAGCTCTTTTAACATCTATTCCTGCAAATCAGTCTGCTACCATGGCAAGAAAAAGATATCAAGATTTTGAAAAGGTTGATCGTTTAAAACATAGATCTGATGTAGCTATTTGAGCTAGCTATCACACCCAGGCTGGGAGCTGCACATGGTCATACTCCAGGCTGCTAACTAGGGATGGGCAATATACTGAAATTTTAAGATATATATGTAAATATTTCCAAATGAGATATTGGGCTAGACAACAACATTGTAACTGATATAGTTGATGAAGAATTAAAATAAGGGATGCATGGTACTCGATTTTTGCTGATATCTGATATGCTGATTTTTACAGATCATTTTAGCAGATGCCAATTTTAATATAGCTCAGACTTAAATCTTCAGTCCTTAAAACACACAATTTAAAGTTTAAGGAAAGAGGATGAACAAAGAGGAAGACTTCAGCTGATGTAGGTCTGTTGGAACAGCCTAAAACGCCATTAACTGGTTAACTGTTCATATGGCCAATATTTACAACTGATAAAAACCAATATTTACAGCTGATATATGTCAATATTCACAGCTGATGTAAGCCAAGACTTACAGCTGATACATGGGAATATTTACAGCTGATGTAAGCCAATATTCACAGCTTATTTGTGCCAATATTTACAGCTGATATAAGTCTACATTTAAAGCTGATAGAGCCAAATATTTGCAACTGATATATGCCCATATTTAAAGCTGATAAAGGCAAGTATTTGCAGCTGATGTGTATTATATTTACAGCTGATATATGGCCATATTTAAAGCCATTAAAAGCAATTATTTGCAGCTGATAGAGGTTAAAATTCACAGCTAATATATGCCAATATTTACAGCTGATATAAGCCTACATTTAAAGCTGATAAAGGCAAATATTTACAGCTGATATATGCCTATATTTACAGATAATGTAGGCTACTAATTACAGTTGGTACATGCCTATATTTATTTACTAATGATGTAATCTTTGATAGCAATGGATCTTTTTCCTGTTGGTCCTGGGGAGAGGGCTCACTGCTCTTTAAAATATAAATAGGGAGCGCTCCAAGGAAAAAGGTTGGGAGCCACTTAAATAAAAGCTAAGCTATTTGAAATGTTAAGTCTAAATGGGATTACCGTTGTATTTATTTACTCAATTAACAAGCATTTATCTTAACAGAATGAATGCATGGCATTATAAGTGTGATATCTGTACTGGCAGATATTGGCCTAAGATGTGAATCATCGTATTGGCGGAAATGAAAATTTCTGCTGATATTTACAACTGATATTTTGGCAGTAAAAATCTCCCTGTATCAGACGGCTGTACAAACAAGTTATTCCTTATATTACAAAGTGTGTTTTATCAAGCGACATTTGTTAATTTGCTCATCCTCAAACTTTAAATTGTGTGTTTCAAGGATACAAGTTTTATGTCTGAACTACACTGTACATCAGTATTGCTCTCGATAAAAATCCAATATCATGCATCCCTACTTATTAGTAAATCTGAAACTACAGTGCTAACTGTTTGAAACTAAAGCAACAAAAAGAGGTCCTTGACACTCAAAATTCAGCACTATAATGTTTTTTAATGATCAGAAATTGCATACCATACATCAGAATTGCTCAAACTACTTGGCAACATTTGGGAAAGTGTGCAGAACTGTCTAGGAGTAAAAAACTCCTCTTTAGTTCAACCCACTTTTCCAAATCTTGCCAACTAATTTGACATTGCACTCTTCCTTTTGGTGAAAATATGACTGGGGATGACTAAGTTTCTCCACTTTTTTATCAAAGATCCTTAAAGAAAATGAAGAATTGATCATCTTTTAAATGAATGGTAAAAAGAAAAAGTTGACAACCTCAAGTTTAATGTTAATGGATCTTCAATCTTTTTCCTAAGCAATAGGCCTGGCATCCATTTTATTAAAGCACTACCAACATAAACTATATTGATTTAACCTGCATTTCTTTTGAAATATCTTAAAACCTGGACATATTGCCCAGCCCTAGTTTGAGCTAGCAAGAAAAAGGCTAGCACATTGGTGTGATGCGTTTTAGACCCTCAATGCAGAACCACGTCTGAAGAATACTCCACTGCATTTAGCCTTGATTATTAGAATTTAACACGCACAAATATTGTACTGTCTATTGCTTTAGTTATGTGACGAACAGTTCTTTAATACGGCATGTATAAATTATGAAAATAAAAATGATTTCAATAATAAAAACAAACTCAAACACAGTCCTCCATCGCCTGTGAGAGCAACAGTAAATAACGGTTATTTTCTACGACGTTCGGCCGACCGTTAAGCTAGCGGCTAACTTCAAACAGCGGGGCTGACGGTACTCACTTCTCTGCCGCGGAGTCCTTCCCGGCTTCATTCTGTCCATCCCCCTTGGAGCAATATCCTCTCAGTCCATGCCTCCGGGACAAGTGCTGCTGCGGGGCTCTCCACCCAGTAAATGCCCTCCCTTTTCCCGGCGACCTCCCATCCAAACTGCCGGTGCTGAAGCAGGCGGCGGGCGCAGGTGCCGCTTTAACACCGAGTCTACCTGCCAACGGACGCTTCAGCTGGGTCTGAAATAACTCCTTGAGCGCTACCGTTGACCGAAAATGTAACATTTCAACCCCCGTCGAGAAGAGTATCACGATGGTGTTGACTACAGCGAGTGAAGAAATGTGTTCCCGGTGTGTCTGTCGGCTTTCTCGGTCGAGTAACGGTTTTCCCGGTGACTCAACAACAGAAAATTTTCCTCACTGGGATACAACCTACCCTTTAACGCGCGAGAGCTTTGATTGGAGTATGATAACGCATATTAACCTCTGATTGGCCAAGAGAGCTGTCAATCATCGGAACTGTCTCGCCTACTCTATCTGACCCAGTGTAGGTCATGTTTATCATCATTTATCTCCATCACTTTTCATATTCAGCAGTTTCAAGCTTTTAGAAACACATATATGATTTTATAAGTTTTAAACTACTTTTCAACTGTTAGAGCATAACTATTAAACATCAAGGCAATCATTTGTTTAATGTTTAAGAGCAGTAAATGAAATTCAAGGTAAAAAGCCTTCACTGTAGCATGATGGTTGATAAAGTTATAAAAAACAGTTAAAGGCCCCTTTAAATACCATAAAGTTTTATTAAAGGCTTTTTCTTCACTAAATACCTCCTAACACACTTATAACATGCAATCAAACCAGTCAGAAGACACCTCTGATTTTATTTATTCCATATATATCCCATTGATGCCTAATTTTAACATCTTTGCATATACTTCCATTCATACTTTTTGTAATTTGGGAGCCCCCAGGCAAAGACTATCAAGAGGCTCCTCTCCATTTAGTTCAAATCTACATTGGATCTACAGGAGATTTACAAATTTGACTACAGAAATGGCCAACAATACTTCATCAGCTCTTAGAAGAGCATCATAATTCAAACTCAGCACATTTTAATATTTTAGCATGTCTCTAAGCCAGGTGGAACTTACAAAGATCAGAAATATGTGGTCACTACTGGTGCAATAACCCATCTTTCAGCACATTTCATTCACTTAACCACACATTAACCCAAAAATTCATTGTTGCAGTATGCCTACAGCGATCTATCCCACTATTATTAGCTTGAAATGAAGGCATAATGTGCTTTTTTAGGGGCTTGGAAATTGCTATTTGGACCAGAGGTCCTCCTCAGGGATGCTTTTGTATAATATAAATCTATTTTTAAGCTATTTCATTCATTTAGCCCCTTATTTACCTACAGAACAACATATATCTACAGCTGATGTACTTTATATTCTATTATTACGACTCTAATATTGGAATACCATACCTGCACTTGTTGTCTTACATGGTGTTTAGTCAATGCAGCCTATTCAACAATGCATGGTGTCAAATGTAATTTAAAATGGGGTTAAAATAAACATCCAGCTGTCCACATAAGCCTAGCTAAGTCTAAATAAGCTCACATGGTATATTTATAAAGACTCAGTTAACAGGAGGCAGGTTGCAACCTTTAACATTTTCACCGAAAGTTAATCCTTAAAACCTTCCTGCTGCTATGTATTCAGTGATTTGAGAGCTGCCACACATCAGCAGGTTTATGATTGAAGGAAGTATAGAGGAATTTTAAAGTGAGGATAGAGCCAGCACACACACAGACACTCATGTTGGGATGTCTTGTCTTTGTGTGACACCGTTTGATTCATTTTGGTACTGCACATGTTCAGGCTGTGCTCTCCCCAGCAGATGGCAGCCTCTGTACTGAACAGAACAGTAATAGCGCCATCTCCTGGATGGAGTTTACTCTACATTAGTCAGCAGCAATTTCAAAAGAAGTTTGAACTAACCAATCAAAGAGAAAAGTAGATTTACAGCCCAAAATCATCCAGGGATCTATTTGTTAACATTTAATATTTTGGGGGTTTTTTTGTTCTCTTTGGTTTAAACGTGAATAAAGCTTTATTTCTGCAGAATCCTTGTACAAGTGGGATTATTCATATGACATGTAACACACAAAAGCTTGCCATCAAGACCTATTGCAGGGGTGTAAAACTCAGTCACAGCAGTGGCTGGATTCTGAATTTAGTTCTAACCCGAGGGCCTAACAGGGTCAACATTTAATCATAAACTGTCAACTCATTTTTACCAGTGGCAAATTATGAGCAAAAAAACCCTTTTGAAATGTAAAAAAGTCAAAATAATAAGTTTAAGAGCTCAAATAATGGCTTTAAAAGGTCAAAATAGATTTTGAGTCTAAGAGGTAATCATATGAGATTAAAAGTGAAATTTAGGAATTGGAAGGTGAAAACATGATGAAATTTGAAAAAATAAGTTAAAAAGGTGAAAATATGACTTGAAATTTAAAATTGTGAATCCTAAAGGTCGAAATGTGAGTTAAAAGTTAAAATTATGAATATAAAAGGTTAAGATATCAATCGAAAAGTCAAAATCATAGGTTTAAGTCATGATTCTGAGATGCAATATTCAAAGTATGAAATGAAAACACAAGTTAATTTTTCCCCACATTCCTGACTTTTTAACTGATACATTTTTACTCTTAAGTTTTTCAATTTTTTAAATGACTTTACAAGGATATTTTGAGTCACTGAGGTTAAATTTACATTTTTATAGTGGGCCATTTATAATTAAAATATGATATGATCCTGCAGGCCGGGTATAACTGTACTACGGGCTGGATTTGGCCCTCGGGCCTTGGGTTTGACACCCATGACCTATTGTCTTAACTTTTTATCTTGTTTAAAAGTATGTCAGTCTATCTTTAAAATATTTCCCAGTCACAGCTCAGAACTCTGCAACAAAAATGTGGATTCTTCTAAAATAAACTATGGGAAATTTAGTTGGAATTCCCCTTTAACTGCCGATGTAGTTGCCTGGAAATGTGGGCCAAAGACTTTGGGCTTCTTCCGCCAATTCAGTCCAAACTGATGAATGTTTCATGATCACAGTGAAGGATTATTAGTCAGCATCAATTTGTTTTATCCGACTTTGAGCTCCTGGTGGGTGGAGTTTACAGAGATTCAGATAAAGTCAGATAAAAAGTTTGAAGCCACAGAAAAGTTAAGTGAAGCAACGAACTTACAAATACTTTCCAGTGAGTAATCTCTTTTGTAGGTCAGTGTTTTATGCTGAGAGTCAAAATGCTCCCACAAGGCTATGAACAAACAGCACTGTCTGACTCCAGACTGGGAAATAAATCCAGTTTTTAAAGATATATATTTATAATTTCAGATATGATATAAGATAAGACCATGTATAGTTTATGAAGCATTAAAATAACCATATGCATTCCTTCTGACTTCATCTGGCCATTGCTAAGTGCAATGTTGACTGAATTGTTCCAAAAGCCTCAAATGCAACCTAATCCAGATAATCAAGCTTATTTTTCTCTGCTTGTTTAAAGAAGTGTGGCCAGAGCATGCATTCCATAAATAAATGGTTTAACAGGCCTTTTTAATGCAAGTATTTCTGCAGCCTCGTCTGAGGCCTTTATGATAAATCTTGATAAGAAACCTTCAGATTTCACTTAAAGAACAAAAAGCTGCCATTTTTCAAACCCCCAGCTGCTCTAAAAGTTTAATTTTCTGCTGAAATCCCCCCTGAGCAGCTGCATTTTCCCAGCATGCAGCAGCGAAGCAGAAAACAAAGGAAGGAAGGAAGGAGACAAACAAGGCGATCCCTTAACGAAGCTGCAGGGAGGAGAGGCGATAATTCACTGACACCCACACCTTCTCAAAAGCAGTCAGCTTCCTGCTCCTTCAAAATGAGGGTGATGGGTGCGCTCGGCAGATCCCTCCCACGCTGCTTAGCGGCTGGCTTCCGCCCACCGCCCGTGGAGCCGCCCACCTCCAGCCGTTGCCACAGCAACACATCATCATCGGTGACTTGCACTGGAGGAGGAGGAGGACAGGGAGGGGAGGGGCGGACGTTAGTGTGCCGAGCAGGCATCCAGCATGGGTGTTCATGAGCCGAGCTATTCTCCGGAGAAAATCTGTCTACATGTGTGTGTTTGAGAAGAGGGCGAGAGAGGGAGAGAGAGAGAGGGAGGATGATGGGAGGTATGTGAAAAGGACCTGCGTCAGAGTGAGTCATCAGCCAGTTTCACAATGTGTCGATGTGACGCTGATGCAAATGTCCTGCGCAGGGATTCATCGGAGTAAAAAGGAGAAGAAGAAAACAAACAGAAGACAGAGACACTCCTTTAAAGGAAGATCCACTCTCCTTTGATCATTTTCATCCTCACCTTTTTTATCCCTATCTCTTCTTGCACAACTGATGACTGGGCACTTTGCTTTGCTTTCACTCATTTTTATGCTGGGGCTTCCCTGCCTGGCTCAAAGGAACCTTCAGAGTTATTCCTGCAGGATCAGGATCAGGATCAGCTCAGAGCTGGACACTAAAACTCCTGCAGCTCCTCCCTGTAGTGACAAACTAATATATAATTAACCAAAACATGATTATCACTACATTACAGAGCTAAAAAGGCTACAACCAGTCATCACAGCACTACAGGAACCATTAGACACTTTACACAAATCGCTGCATGAACTCTGTGTGTGCAACTCAAGAGTTTCAAGGAAAAAGTTGACAAACACTAAGTGAAAAGTAGGTCAAAGTAAAGTTAGCAAACAAAGATAAAACTTCATGTCTCAGCTCTAACTTGTCATTTGTCAGCTGTCAAAACTTAAATCAGTCACATTGGGAACTCTAGATCACTGGTCTAGCCTCAGGACCCACCACAACCTCGACTCAGTTTTTCAAAATTTTCACCCGTTTAATGAAAAATGCTAAGTAGACTTTCACATGTCCATGGCATGGGATTTTTTTTCGCATACATCCCCAATCCTGCTTCAGAAGCCTGCACAATTCAATTTGTCCCCTCACAGTAAAGGTGAAAGAATACTGTGAATTATCTTGGAAACTTTCAAACACTGTTTGTTTTCCAGGAACTCATTTGCAACCTACTTTTGGGTCCTGACCCTCCAGTTGAAAACCGCTACTCAAGGTTAGACAAGTGTTAGACATCAGCTGGCATCTAACAACTAATGCAACCTGTCTTTTCTGCAAAAATCTGCAAGTTTTGGTTGTTGAAGTTGGCAAACCTTATAATCTGTTTTTCAGTGTAACCCATGCTAAATATTCAAGCCTAAAATTCTTACATTATCTTGCAAAAACATCCACCCATAACAAGAAAAAAAAAAACACAACAGTGATCACAGAACGCACCTCACAATAGAGTTCAAAAAAATAAAGTTTAATGTTTATGTGCTGTATAACAAATAAAATATATTAGTGTTTAAAAAACAGGTGCATAACTAGGTGAAGCCTAATCTATCACTTTACAATAAACAGTGAGAACAGTGATCGGTGAGACGGTACGCCACACATGCGTTTTTCTCAGAAACATCGTACAACAGTCACGCTAACTGGGCCGGTGTTTGAGCCAATCAGGACAGAGACACTTTTGTCCTCGAACCTCCATGGCTTTTTCTCCCAGAATGCACCATTAAACTTGTTTTAAACAACTCAAAATCTTTGCTAGTTTCTAATAGGGCTGGGCAATATAGTGAGTTTTCATTTAAATGTATTAATGAGCATTCATATTCATTAGAAAAAGTCAAATGATACAGATACCAGAGCAAGAAAAGTAGACGTCCCATACACCCTGTATTAAATATTAATTTATCTATTTCATTAATTCAAAACTGTCAAACTTATCGGCAAACTTTTGCACATACTTTAAATTGCACAAATATGTTGGCAACTTAAGTATATCGGGACTGTCAGTAACTTCTACACTCAAACACCCAGCGTTCAAAATTGTTCAAATCTCCATTATTTTAATGATCTGTGGAGTGAAACCCTTAGTCTTCCCAGATGCCAATGTAATTGCACAATTCTGACATTGTGCAGGAGTTTGCCTGTAATTTTTGTTCATCAAATATAATCAATTGCACAACACTACGTTTTTAGAACTTCTCTTTTTTTGCTGACATGGTTATTGTCAATATATTCTGATTTGTACTGTAATATAAATGATCTTTTTCAAAATGTTGCCAACTTATTTGTGCAACTCAGACAGTGGTTTTTCTCTCTGTGCCTTTTAGTTAAAAAATACAACTTAAGATCGAGAAACTTTGGTTCTTTTTGATCCCAACAATCATTAAAATAATTTTCTGAACTTGCAGGCAAACCTCTGCATACAGACTAAATTGCACAAATAGGTTGACAACATTTTTGAATTGAGGCTTTCAAAATGTTCATCACAAGTAAATAGCATATGTTTCACACTGATCAAATCTCAATTTTATAAAAGTCCATGTTCCTCACCACTTCAGACCACTCTTTCAAATGTTGCCGACCTATTTGTGCAATTAAGACAATGTGCTAGAGTTTGCCTGCAACTTCTGACAATGAAAAAAAACGAATTTCCAAAATATTGGGTGTCTAGGCCTTGTCTTGTTGCTGTGCAATAAAATAGGTACTAGTTATATAAATGCTCCATTGCCAAATGTTGCCAACACATTTGCGCTATTCAGACATTGCTATTTCTCTCTGTGTCTTTTGGTTAAAAATACAACTGAAGATCATGAAGCTTTGGTACTTTTTGATACCAACAATCATTAAAACAATTTTCAGAATTTGCAAGCAAACCTCTGCAGAGTCTCTAAATTGCACAAATAGGTTGACAGGATATCAAGATGTTCAACACAAGTAAATACAATATGTTTCAAACTGAGTAAATCTCCATTTAATAAAGATCCATGGAGAGAAACTCTTGCTCCTCACCACTTCAGACCACTCTTTCAAATGTTGCCAACATAATTGTGCAATCAAGACAATGTGCTGGAGTTTGCCTGCAACCTCTGAAAATCGAATGCAACAAATGTCTAAATATTGGGTGTCTAGGCTTTGTTTTGTTGCTGTGGAATAAAACAGGTACTAGTAATATAAATGCTCCTTTTCCAAATGTTGCCAACATATTTGTGCAACTCAGAAAGTGCCCAAGCTTTTGTACTTTTTCATCATTTATACAATAAAGGTTTGATCAAACACATGGTGTTTAAGAGTGAAGAAGATTTTGACAACTTGAAAATACAGAAGTGTTGAATATATTTGTGCAATCTAGACTGTTGCAGAAGTTTTCTACAATTTTTGACTTCTTTTTTGTTGCCTTGGTGTCAAATAGGTTTCAATGCGGTTTGAATTTTACTAGAATCAACCAAAACTATCCATATATATCTCATGCATCATTCATTTAAAAATATAAATGATGTAATTTTTGGTCGATATTGCCCGGCCCTAGATTCCTCTTGAAAATAAACCACAGCATGACTTTTTTAAAAGAAAAGAACCTGGCCCTGCACACTCAAAGTGAGACAACACAAGTATTTCTTAGTCGTGGGTGAAATCCCGTCCTGAATCCATGACAGACATACAGTTACTGAGCACAGAACAGAATGAAGGATCCATATAGTATGCAAATAGACTTATTACTTACATAAATATTGCATTGGTCTGTCATTACGCTGAGTGAGACTAAACTATCTGCAGGGGAGAGGGGGAGAGGACAGTTAGACCAAGTCGTCTGGACATTATTATTATCATCATCTCAGACCAAACAGACGTATTTACACATAAAAACACAGTGAACACTTATTTATGTATTTAACAGCAAGAACACATCTTTGAAATATGCACTGATGGCCATCACATGTGGATTAAACACTGTTAAGAGCTAAGGCTAATCAACATTTTCATCATGTAAAGCATGTTTTTATATACCAGACACTTTCACACGGTTGTATTTTTTCCTCAGTGACACTTAAAGTTTCTTTTTTCTTTTTTGCTCTACGTACATAAACACTGTATTGACACCAAAAAATCTACAGCAGAGTTACACTTGACAAAGGAAAACCCTGGTTGAGAGATTAGGCTAGCACTATTTGTTATCACAGAACTATTTACAAACCCCGGGCTGCTGCTCCGCCAAGAACAGCGAGGAACAAGAATTCAGCTTTTTTTGCTGCTGTTGTTGTAAAACCACATGCCTGCAATCTTTAATATTTAATCCTGTCTTGAGTCAAAAAGTGGATTTACAACCTGTGGGGTCTGCGGAAAGCCGGCTGGATGGTTTCTTAAAAATACACAGGCTTTATTCCTGAAATACTCCCCATTGCAGATGCGTGGTTTCACTTCAGCAGCAGCAGTGTTTTGCTAAATTACAAAGTGAAATGAACCAATTAGCTCGGCCTCCGGCATGCCAGCCCAGCCATCCTGCCAAGACGAATGACAGAGGTCCCCTGCTGTTCCTCCACAACAGCTCGTATACATCCTCCTTTAATATTACCTCCCATAAATATACACAAGACAAGAGCGAGGAAGGGGGGATTCATCCAACCTCTTCTGTTTCCCCATTTGGAGTAAATGACAAAAAAAAAAACTTCTAACTGGGGCTGAATCTTAACTCATTCTCCCTACAGTACTTGGACACCTTTGTTTTAGTTACAGTACAAATGTAGACACATCAGTTCAGTTTGGGAGAGAAATGAAGGCTCAGAAGACAAGAGAGGATGGAAAGAAGGGCTGGCTATTGCTGGTAAGTGTAAGGATCTTCTTATATTAGAAGTAAAATATTGTAAAATCATAAGTATGTGGAGAATTTTCAGATTGAACTGTTACGCGTAAATCCCCAGATTAGTTAACACTTTGGATGTTTGCTCTAACAAGGGCTGTCAACTGATCTATGGTTTGAAAACTGCAATTAATGTTAAATATCAGTAGTTAACTATGATTAATCAGTTTTCAAAATGGCAATAACTCTGTTAAGGTTAATATATTTTCTCAACAAACTGTTCTTTTTATGCTTTTATTTTGAAACTTGTAAATTAGTATCAAGATAGGAATGCTTTACATCATGTTTGGGTAAAAAAACCTGCTTTTATTCTGAAAATTATGGGGAATTCTGGTCGATCAAAAGTAATGAAATTGGCCTTAGCATGCAAAAATGGCTAAGTGGAAGCAGAAAGACGCTACAAAGAGTATCATCTAGTTGCAGCTCTGCTGCCCTAGCATAACTAGGATGATTTCAATGTGTAATTTCAGACCTTTATCACATATTTCTACCCTAGTTTTAACCTTTTCATGACCCTGGTTCCACATTAAATTATCACCACTTCATAATAAAGATTTTGTCTGAATGTTATCCACAGTTTTGAGATATTTTACTCAAAGCCAATGTCTGAAAGTTGATGTTTAGATTGATATATTCCATGAGGGATTTGCCTCAAAGTAACACTAAATCAAAAACATCCTATACACTGAAGCATTTAGGATTTATCTTCTGAGGTGCATTTATTAAGCAGTCCATTAAACAGTATTTCAGTCTACACCCCAGTGAAGCTCTCGCCATCACCAGATAATGTAAATATTTTACCAGCAGCCAAGGAAAGATTTGAATTTTTGGTCTTGTCTCTGAATAAACATTTGAGTCAAGACTCAGCCCCGGCATCACAGGAAGCAACAGAAAAAACACCCAGGCAGAGGTAAAGAGTATACACATGTCTGCAACAGATCACTCTTAAATTACATGTACATCTAACATATACAATTAATCAACAGACAAAGACCTGCAGAGCACTGAGGGGCTTCTCGGCATGCTCTCTAGGTGCTTTGGCAAATAACTTTGAAACAAAAAAAGACGAGATCAAAGAAAAATAAATGCTATTCATGAGGCAACATTGGTTGTTAAGGCTCTACTGTGGCTGTGCTTGCTTAGTATCTATTGATGGATAACTGCATACTGTCAAGAGTAAGTAGAATGATCTGAGGGTTGGGGACTCGAGGGGATGAAGGTGGTGGTGGTGGGGGCGAGGCGGAAGGCACTATGTGGAGTCTTCCGGCTCTGATTTGATGGTTTTCTTCTCTGTGTTGTTGGGCGCTCGCTGTGATGTCCCGTTTTCTGGAGGCAAAGATAAAGAATGATATCATCAGCATAGAGGGTTATAATTCATTATAAAGCCTTGTAGAAACACTAAAAACTTGTTGAGTACTTTTAAATGCAGCTCAGTTTCCACTTCTGCTTTCCATGCCTGTCTTGTAGCTGCATATATTTTGTAGTGCACAGTAGGAACTGAATGAACATGTGGTATTGAGTTGCTTGATATGGTTGCAATTCTGCTTTTATTGAAAGGAGTATGGTGATTAAGTAAGATATCTTATTAGCAGAGCAAACAGCAACTACCAAAACTGTATTCCAGGGAACAGCTAATGATAAGACTATACTTCTTGGTGACAAATAAGCCAAACCCTTGAATAACCAAACGACTAAACAACTATATACTTGCTACGTAGAACGTATCCCCCGCCTTTGGGGGCTTACATTTGCAGCTCTAAAGTGCTAACTGTCAGTGGAAACACATGATTTGCCTTGCGCTCTAAAAACAGTGTTTTGACAAACTGAGTTGCAACAGCTCGAATCAAACAGCTACGGCTGTCCCACGTGAAACTTTAAAATGTGTCGTTGCATTGCAGCTCTCTGCACTGACCTGGGCGTCACCCTCCACCTACTCGCCCTTTGCTAAATGCCACAAGTATCCGTGTAACGTCACAAACCTGTTGCTGGTGTTTTGGTCTCATCTGTGTTGTTGCTGTTGTTGTTGTGGTTGTGATGGCGCTTCAATTCGTTGGCTAGCTGCTTGCCTAATGGGAGGTCGCCTTCCTGCATGTTCTGACTTACAACCCGCAAGTTGATCGGCCGTTCGTCTGAAGAGGAGACACAGAAAGAAACAGAATTACTCTCTTTTAGCTCCTTTAAATTCAGCTCTACATACAGGAAAGCATAGCCTTACTGAAAGAATATAAGAATTAAGCATGAGAATCATCAATCAGAATAAGAATGGAGTGAATCAGATGGATATAAGCAAACATCTGCCCAGATGTTGTTCTAACACTGTCTTTGTTTAACATGTACCATATTCCCAGTGGTAACAAAGCCTGTGTTTGTATGAGTTAAGCTTCTGATCCCTTGTGTTTGCCTTTTATTCCCTTTGAGAGAACAGTCAGAGAAGAAGAGAGAGTGGAGGGAGGATTATAATGCCTTTTGTACAACTAGACTTAATAATCACATACAAATATTACTGTTTGTAGTTTAAATGTGGAGTCTCATCTGGGTTTTTATCATTTACAAGCAGGAAGATTTTTTCTTCCTCAACATTACGGCCACTTTCTCTCCTCAGTGAATAAAATAAACCCATTTTGGTTCCAGGCTTTTTACCAATAATGCCACCTGAGCTTAAGGTAGAAGGTTTGTATGCATTAAAATGTCTACATTATTCTAAAAATTATTAACTTATGTAAGATATACTTTAAGATAATTAGGTCAAACATTAGCTTTAAACAGTAACCCCCTGTTTCGGTTTTACGGATGAATTTTACATAATGACGGAGAAAAGCTGTTAAAATTGGCCTCCCAAGTTTGAGCTACAAGCTACTTACAAAGCATTCTGGGATTTTTCACTCTTAACTTCTTCAATGATGAGTCCAAAACCCAAATATATTCCATTTAACATCACGTAACAAAAAAAAAAAAGAAAAAAAAAAAGAAAAAAGACATTTCATATTGTTTTGAAGCTGGAGCTGCAGAAGCTTTGATTATTTTTTTTAATTAGTGCCTAAAATGATTAAATTCTCATCAAAATCATTGCAAATTTCTTAATTAACCAATTAACTGGTGCGTCTCCACATGACTGCCTTCACTGAACATATTAATTAGTGAAAAGAAAGCTTCTGGCTGTAAATGTTAACCATTTATCACATTTTTCATAAAAAAGCATGTGAATATGCAACCTGAAGCAACTAAAAACAATTTCACTTGATTCTGATTTAATTCTTCTTTAGTGAAGAAGCTTTTGGGCGACGTAAAAGAGGAGAGGACCGATGGCTAAATGAAGAAAAAACAAGAAAAATGTGGGCAGAGAGGGATGTTTATGCAGGAAGAAAAATGTAAAAATATAAAAGTGTGTGATAAGAGGGAGTTAGGACAGTTAGAGGACAAGAAGAGGAAGAAAAGAGATGACAAATGACGGAGAGGAAAAAAGAAAAGGGACAGGAAGAAGGAGAACAGAGAAGAAGTGGGGGAGGACAGAGAGAGAGCGAGCAGAGAGAGAGAGAGAGAGAGAGAGAGAGAGAGAGAGAGACGCCCCCCTCCAGGCAACTGGCTGGAGGTAAACAGGCGTGGGCGTGATAATTACAGGTGCATTGTGGGATTTGTGGGAACAGCGATATAATGAGCTGTCGGGAGTGGGTGAGTGAGGAAAGGGATGAAAATGAGATGAGGCCCCGAGGAGAAGAAAGATCCTGAATAATGATGCATCTCTTCTTCTTCCTCCCTTCTGTGTTCAAGTAGTCAGAGATAATAAAATAAAAAAAACTGACAGCTGCCACGGCTGGAAAATCAGCACCTATAGGTGTTGTTTCCATCCCGTGGCATTTGTGACATGAAATTAATCCTCTGACGCACTCCAAGAAACATCAAGTCACATTAAAGTCAGATTCACTCAGTTTGTTTCCACTTAAAAAAACAACAATGGGACACAACTTGGCTCAAAGAGCAAACCACAGCAGGATGTTTTTTTCTTAAATGGAAACTAGAGGCAGCAGCGAGCTGAAGACTTGTTGGTAAGGCAGATAAAAAGGCTCAAAGTAAACACAGACAGGACAAATAATGAGCGATTTATGCTTAATATAGACTTTTTTGGCTGTTTTGCTCCAAAAGTCAACAGAAATCTACAGATTTATAGTCAAATCTGTTGTATAAGGTAGATTTTCAATGCTTAGAATTCCATGTAAAAAGCTGACTGTGTCTTATTTACCAGTGTGACTACTGTACCACTATAAAATGCTTCAATAAAGGCTGTCCTGACCATGAGTGCAGTCACTGATTTCAAGCATTGCACACAACCTAACTCGATAAAAATTGTTAAAAAAATTATAGTAAATTAACTTTTATTCATCGTATTTTGCAGGCAACTACTTCAAAGCTAACATTTCTGGGAAATGTAGTGGGTTGGCGCCACTTTTTATCAGGTTTTCTCCGTCACTGGGTCATAATCCTGCATTTAAAGGGAATTTTGGTATTCTGCTATGTAAAGAAGACTTGTAGAGTGCTGCTTTGATTGAAAGACTCCTCAGTTAAGACAGTAAGTGAGTAAAGGAGGTGGGCAGTGCAACTTGCAGGCTTCTGGTCTTTACAACAGCACCTCAGGCTAAGAGCTCAACTACCGTATTATATCGAGCAGAAGTGCAAACTACATATGGTGATGGTACAGCAACTGCAAGTTGTGAATTTTTCATAAAACCGTCACACAGGAGGACAGTCAAAACCGTTCTTTATTCTAAGAGACTCCCGCAAAGGCAGACAGCATCCAGCATACCAGTGTTTTGTTCTGCCTAAGCTCACCTTGGTTGTCTCTGCTTGGATCGGCGGCAGCTCCGTTGGTGTTCTGGGCGTCGTTGAGGTACTTTAGGGCAGCAGGAGGAATCCTCCAGTCCAGAGCCTGTAGCCGCTCTTGGACAGCGGCGTCCTGCAGGATCTCCATCTGCCGGGCGAGCAGGCGTTCGAGCTGCATCTGCAGAGACAAAAGATATAAAACAAGAACCATGGTAGTGAGATACTGTTTCATGTGAAGAGAAATTAAAGGGATATTTCAGTGTTTTAGAAGCTGAGCTGCATGAGGTATGCAGCAGTAGTAATGGCATTAGCCTCCAGTGATTTTAGTGAGGATTGCACTTTTCAGAAGGAGCATCTGTTACACTCTATAGCCAAGCTTCCTGGCTGTCACAACCAGTGAGTCCTTCTTAAAGGAGCAATGCTCACTAAAATCCCTCGAGGCTAATGCCACTCCAACTGCTAGGTACCAAACTTCAAAAGTGCTGAAATATCCCTTTAAGATGATTAGAGTCCAAACTAAGGCAGGATTTATGGCAAGCTAATTGATTAAACTTCTGCAGAAGCCATTAAAAAGATGAGTTATTCTGTCTATGGAGTATAAATTGAAGGAGTTATTCAAGAGTTTCCATTTTTATCTATATGTACACTTTGTTCTGTCACTGGCCAAGCAACCAGAAATAATCATTCCTCTCCTCAGCGACATTTTCCAGCTCTTCCTCGGGGATCCCAAGGCTCTCCAAGGTCAGAAGGGATATACAACCCCTCCAGTGAGATCTGTTCTTACGTGGGGTGTCTTCATGTTGGGAGTGACCAGAAGACATCCAGAGACAGTTTGCATATCCGATCCTGATCAGATGCCTTAATTTGGTCCGTTTTGGCTTTGCCCTGAGCTCCACATTGTCTTTCCAAGGCTGAGCCTAAATACCTTTCAGAGGATCTTTTTCTCTGGCAGTTCAATCAAAAGCTTTGTCTTTAAACTTGGCTCCCTCTTTAATATCATAGAAGTTGCATCAATCCATCTGACAACGGTGCTTACTTCATATCAAATGCAAAAAAAATGTTGTCCACTTGTTTTTCTCAGTTGTAGCCTTGAAAATTGTAATTGTGGTTCAAAAGGAGTCACCAAGCATTAACACAGAGAACAGATGACTGACAGTTGACACCTCATGTTCATAGAAATGTGCAGAAATAAAATCAATGTTGATCTCTGCTCATTGTCAGTCTGCACATCACTGTCAGCTCAGATTATTATGGCATGAGCTTTACATCGACACACAGTCAAACGTATGATATAAGCAGTGGTTCGGAGGCCCTGCGGTGTGAAAGCAGCCATGAAATCCCTTCTTCTCCTCAATACAATTTCTGAAAAATCACATCAGGATGACAAGTGTATCTGCAGCCGTGCACAGACACACATACTGATGAAGTAGCAAATACACAACAAGACACATGGAGATATGAAGGAGCACAAACACACTTCACATGAACATGTTTCCTGGGTAATGAGTTATCATAAAGCTCCCCTCCTACACGCCGGCTCTAATTAGGAACAAGCCGCAGCAGAACCATTGGAAACCAATAAAGAGCATTACTGGGATCAAACTGGATCCTGTGTCGACAAACATCTGCTCACATGGAAATCTGTCACCAAGCCTGCTGGTGGGAATCCTTTAAGTCTCCTCTCATTAGTTGAAGCTTTAATGAATGTTTACAGTTGAGTTATATGTTTACTCATTTAATTCTACCCTTTTTCAATCATGATTGGACTGGAGAGGATCCATAAAGGCCTGTGAGAGTTGTACTTATATCTTATTCAATTTGCCTACCTGCAGATTTCGCCCCACGGTCTCTTCTCCTTTCGACTTGGCGCAGGCCAGCTGCTCCCTCAGCATCTCCTGCCTCATGTGGATCGCCTGCAGCGCCTCCTGAATGTCGAAGAAGTTCTCCTAAATAGTCAAAAAGACAGAGAAAGATGCTCTGATAAGTTCATTGTGTTATTTTTTAAACATTTCTGCACACAGAGGAGAATTCCTGAAGAAAGTTGCAGAGCAGCAGTTTGATTTTGAGAGTCTATGTCTTCTCTACAATAATGAAAAAGTCACTGATGATATACAGTAAGTAGCATTATTTTCAAACATGCATCTCATTCGCATTTTCTTTGATAAAACACAGTGGGATGGTTGGGAGTTTTTGTGCATCAGCTGAGCTGTAAATTTGGCAGGAATTCCCCTCCTTTGTTTTTCAGGCGCTCTGAGTAGTTTCTACAGAGCAGGTGTCAGATCATCTGCAGCTCTTCTTCTTGGTTTTAATCCCTGCAGAGTTTGCAGCCAGCACATGTTCTCGATCACTAACTGAGGAGCCTTTCAGAGCTCAAACTGCGAGCCAAGTGTGTCAGGAGAGAAACACTGAGAGATCACTTTGTACTCTGTTCAAGGATGTCAGCGTCCGTTCAGTTAATGACGCACTCCAGAGTTTAACTTTGCATTGAAGGCATTTCTAAACCTATTTACGTTATTCATCACAAGCTAAGAAAATTAGAGTAGCTCTGCAGAGATGTGTTGTTCCAAAAGATGTTTAATTTAATGATAAAACACTGATTTAAGGGAAATGTTGAGCAGAAAATCTCATCTTTTTGTCGTATAAAAACTGGTCTCCTTGGCACAGGGAGTGATGAGTATAAGCTTTGCAAATTAAAAAAAAAAAGAGGAAGAAGAGCTCTTAGCATGAGTGGGTATTTAACTTATATATCTGCAAAATGCACAACTGTACCATCAGGTTTAGATGGTGTGATCGTGTGTTTCACACTCAAGAAGGCTTACTAAGAGCCCTGAACAGTTTAAATGAAGCCCCAAATATAAAACAACTCCCAGACTGTCTCTCCGCTCTTCTTTTCTCTTGTTTCTACTCAATAAAAAAGATGTGAACATATATTTGTATCAGCTAAATGCTAGCTGCAGCAACTAGCATACTCACCTCTGTTTTAATCCTTTTAGGTGATGGCTCGTCTCTGTCTCCACAGCGAGACCTGCAGAAAAACACACAACACACTTCAGGACTTGAGTTGATGAAAATAAAAATCCATCCATCCTCACTCTTCCATTTAGCCGGGGCAGTAAATTGACCTTCTCCCTTGCAATGTCTCTCCTGGGGGATTCTAAGGCGGACCAAGGCCAGATGGAAATTTAATCCCTCAGTGAGTTCTGGGTCTGCCCTGAAGTCTCCTTCCCTGCTGGATGGGCCCAGAAGACCTCCACAGGGAGGCTACCCTGAGACATCATGATCAGATACCCAAACCAGCTCAGCTTGCTCTTAAAACGAGGATGCAGAGGCTCAGAAACCCCCCTGAGGAAAGTCATGTCAGCCGCTTTCATCACTACCCAAAGCTCAGGATCACTGGTGAGACTGGGAGTGTAGATTGATTGATGAATCAAAAGTTGTACCTTTTGGATCAGCTCCCGCTTTACCAGGACAGTCCGGTACAACAGCTGCTAAACTGCTGAGACTCTACCAGTCCAAATTCAAAGCTCTTTCACCATTTTACCCATCATGTATTGTTGAAAAGCCTACTTTACACATGGGCATTAAGGGGCATGCTATTGGCTGTTTTCTTGTTATAGAAATGATCATTTGAGGGTCAATACACAGTAAAATGCACAAAAAGTGAGGATGCAAAGACAGACTGAGGGCTCATCTTAATCTTGAGACGCTTTTAAGTTCATTCAAGAGTCCATGAATCATGTGATAAGCAAATAGTCATGTTTGATTTTAGAGAAATAAAGTCTGATTGTGGGCAAACGTTGGCTCATGTGTGAGTTTAAGAAGAAAGAACATTTTCATCCACAAATCTTGCATCAGCCCCTCAATCACTACAGCTAGAAACTGTTTAAGAATGTTTTTGCCTAGGTAGCAGAGTGTGCAGAGTAAAATCAAACCAGAGTCCCAGTAAACAGAGCCAGTTCTTACTTGCTAGTGCGGTAGGTGTATTTGTAGGTGACCTCTCTGGAAATCTGGCGGGCGAGTCCAAACAGCTCGTCTCGACGTGTGAGCAGAGCCATGTCCCTCA
Organism: Cheilinus undulatus; assembly: GCF_018320785.1. Classification (NCBI taxonomy): domain Eukaryota; kingdom Metazoa; phylum Chordata; class Actinopteri; order Labriformes; family Labridae; genus Cheilinus; species Cheilinus undulatus. Next base: position 20,543,025 of record NC_054888.1, on the reverse strand, counting down.
TACAGAGCTGAGCCGCTGCCTCGTTCACCGTCAGCTACATCACAAAGAGTCAGTTAGATTCAGTGATAAACAGAGATCTTCAAACAACCTTGAGAAAAGATTCATCTCCTCAACATGAAATTATAATGACTGAAAAAAAGTGAACAACCTCGTGCAGCGTTAGGTGTTTGCCGTCCCTCCTCTTGGAGTCAAAGCGTCCATAGATGGCGCTGTATTTTCTGATCTCCTCCTCCCTGCGTGGGTCATCGTCGCTCATGTCAAAAATGTGTCCGATCATCTTTGCCAGTTTCTTGTTGTTCTTCAGCTGCTCTTTGACCTCAGCCACGTCTGTCTTAGGAAGTCCTGGTGCCATCCGGTCCACACACTCCAGGACCGACTGGACAGCAGCCGCGTCTAGAGCCTCTAACGCGTCTCTGGGTGAGGACGGAGAGCCGAGGTCTGATGGAGACAGGCTGTGCTCGCTGTCGTTGCTATGGCCCGACCAGAAGCGAGCCTCGCTGCTGCCCTGCAGAGGCGACCCTGCTGATACTTTGTCCCGTGCCACGTCCAGCTTCCCTGGATCAGAGCAGGCGGCGGCGACTGCTTTGGGAATCTTGACACTAGCGGTGTTGGCTCTGTCCTGTCCGCTGAGCAGTGTCGGTGAGCCCTCTGGGAGTTTGTAGACGGGGATGCTGCAGACAGGCAGCGATGTTAGCGGCTGGTTGAAGATGGCCGGGTTGGTGACCCAGTCCCGGAGCGCCTTCTGCAGGCGGCGAACGTGCAGCGGCTTGCTGGCCATGCCGACGAGGGCCATGATCTCCAGGAACTCCTCCTCGCCGGCCTCGCACAGCTGCTGCACGTCGTCACCGCCCTGCTGGATAAAGGCCTCGTAGTAGTAGAGAAGGTTCGCCCGCTGCAGGATCCGGTAGAGCTGCAGCTCACCCAGGGTTCTCGGCAACACCGCCGCCATACCTGAGGAAAGAGCATGCCACGTTAACACAAACGTGAGCGATGTATGTATACATCTTAAAAACTCAACATATTTCCCAGCCCTACATGGCTCCAGTTACATTTCCCTCCTGCAGACATGAAACGGGTTCTGATTTCCTCATTTGACTTCAGGCCACATAGAAAATGAGCATATTCTCAAAACTGTCAGACTGCTCCTTTAATACTCAAAGTTAAAGTCGAGTCCTTCAAACATTTCAGAAGCAGAAATGTCAGAGAAGTCATTTGCTGACTGCAGAGCCTACAAACCTCCCGCTGAGCACCAAATGGCGAGAAAAACCCTAATCGCCCTTTCATTCCAAAAGTAAAAGACAGAAATCCTCACATGACACTCAGCCTGAGTTGATCATATTTGCCTTTTTGCTGTCGAACTCTGGGGCGGTATCAGGGGATTTTTGGAAGCCCAGGGCAAAGATCAATAAGAGGCCCTTATCCATTTAGTTAAAAGCAGTCATGGTTAGTGAACTAAATATTCAGAAGCATAGCTATTCAGGTAACAAAGCCAGAGAACGACCCAAACATGAAATGGCCAACAGTACTTCATCAGCTCTTACCACACTGTAATCTGCATTTTCAATGCTGGATGTCTTTCCTCTAATTTTCTTGATAATCAAAATGCATTATTATGCTTTTTTATTCACTTCTGAACCCGTATTCATATTTGAGACACACGTCATAATCCTTGAAAGTTATTTTAGACACACCTTTAATTTCAAACACATCTACAATGACTATACCTTGAGGCTCTTGCAGCACGAGGCCTCAGGCGTTCACCTCACTGTGTACACTCTGGTAGCACTGTGCTGAATGAAGTCGATGCATCTGAGCTGAGGTTTGATGGGAGATTTGCAGCCCCCAAACACGACACAACAAATTTGAGTATGGATTTGCCAAAAGAAATTCTCAACATACTTTTCCACTCCAAGAAAAGCTGGAGAATATAAAATTTTGAGGTCAAAAATATTCACACTCCACCTGATTCTGCACCAAATTTAGAGATTTCCTATGAAAACGTGCTCGACTTCTACTTGGACTGCACACATCACTCCAGGCAGGTGCATGACTGCACTTTATCAGGCCTCAGCAGGTGCGTGAAAAGGTTAAATTTGGCGCCTGGATGGACTACTTTTCCAAGAAGTATGCCACGATGAGTGTCTCACATTTTTAGAGTGAATAGTACAGGTGGGATTTTCTTCATCCGTGTTTAGTAATCAGCAGGCTTTCAGGTGTTTGAGCCTGAAATTATTCATGTTTCATGTGTGGGATAAAGACAAAGGCACAGTTTGAAGACTACAAAGACGCCTTTTACAGAGCTAATTTTGTGTTTCGCATGCATGTGGAGCTTTGAACGAGGTTTTTTGCAGTGCCTTATTCTGCTTGGAGACATATGGGAGGAAAACACTAAAAAATGGTGCTATTACTAGTTTGCATGCACATGCATCACAGCAGTCTAATAAGTTTGTCTTGAAACCAGAATTTTAATCTTTGACATGTGTCTGTTCCTAGCAAATACCAAATGATACGGAAAAGATTCTCACAGTGTCTAGATTTGGAAAACAAATAAATGCAAAGAAATGTACTTTATAATATTGACTTTTAGATTTTTTAACCTAAATTAAGAGCTGCAGTGGCTTAGAAAAAATAAATCAAATACTCGGTTTAACACTGTCCTATAATAGGAAATATGTTGGAGGGCATGTACAAAATGACCCACTGACATCCAGTGATCCTACCTAAGTGTGTCAGCATTTCCACTATTCAGGAGGTCAAAGCAAGTTGCTTTCTCTCTCTAAGTAACCCAGTTACCCACAATTCCTACAGGGTCCATCTGCACATTTGTGTTACGTCTGCGCCGCACTCTCCAGAGCAAATTGCAGTTTTTCTAGTTAATGTTTAGGTTTCCACAGAGAGTGTAGCAATCTGTCTCCAACTTTTCCTAGAGGCTCAGATCTACTCAGGTCTTCTCATGATGTGCGCCAAGTTAACATGGATGCAGCGAATTATGGCGTACATCAAGTTCACCAGAGCAGATCGATCCAAACAGGAAGTCAAACACAGGGATACGCAGAGAGCATCCAGTCAGTTTCAAAATAAAAGCCTCATCACCTTACAAATATCACATAAGAGAAACCAAATAACAGCAAATCGTCCGCAGGCAAGCAAAGTTACATTTGTACAATATTCTCTTTATTGCGTGTGAATTTATGAACGAGAGGACAAGAGCACTTCTTGACTTGGGTGCTGTTGCACTCAGAGTTGCTTTCTGGCATCATCAGAGGTGCCTTCGAAAGGCTTTAGGTTTAGCTAAAAATGGCTGAGAATATGCAGATCACCAGCTATCCCTGCATTGATAATCAGTATATTCTACTCTATTCTGTAATCAAAATATTCTTGTATGCCCTTTTCCTAAACTTACAACAGTGTTGGGGTCAGCGAATAATGAAGCTCAGTGTTCATTGGGCAAGAATCCTACTGTTTTTATTCCAGTTTTGGCCGGCATTCATTTAGAGTGTTTGTTTTTTTAATCTATTCATCTTGACTGGGGTGACTTGAGATTTTTATTACAATTTTTTAAAGAGTGCCTTGACAGAAACAAGGCAGAAACATTGATTAGAGCAGTGTTTCCCAACCATTTTTCCTTGGCGCCCCCCTATATTTCCCTAAGAAAAGCAGAACCCCCCCCAGGACCCAAGAGAGAAGAAAAAGTGACACACTGCTGCCAAAAATCAACATAGATTTTAATTGTTTCACTGATAAAACCCTAAAAAGGCATACGCATGCTTTTCTTATTAAAATACCTTTGTATAAACTATTTAATAACTGCTTTATCATGGTTTAGTCAATATTTGCAAATCTATTTTTGGCAGCCTCATAGCAGAGAAGCCTCTTGTCCCTTCTTAGATCTTTGGTGCCCCCCTGGGGAGTCCAGGACCCCAGTTTGGGAACCAATGGACAAGAGTACTGGTTCCCAACCCAGGGATCCCGACGCCCTGGGCTACACTGCACTTCAGAAATGGACCCAGTGGGAGAGGGCGGACATTGTCAATCAAAGAAAAACCATGACACGGACACTGGAAACTGTGGACATAGTGGGGTTGAGGTTGACAAATTTAGCTGTCTTTGTTAAGCTTTAACTCTGCAATTTTTACTCTTAAGCTAAGGGTTTTTTACTTCCTGTTAGGATGAAAATCTCTTATTTTGATAGAAAAATAAGAAACCTCTGGTAGCTAATGGCATCTCATTTGAATGAGACATTTAAAGGAGCAATTACGTTTTTATTTTACATCACTGTAAGAGCAGGGAGATACTACACCGAGTAGAATTCAGCTGTAACCCCCAAAAATATCTGAGTATTATATGCCTAAAAGTGCAAAACAGCATGTGATTGATGTGATTTTAAATATTTAATGTGTTAATTACAGCCCCTAAGCTTATTGCGATTAATGTGTTATTGCAAACATCCCTAACATGGTTACTTGCAATAAAAACAGAAGTCCTTGGCATCAATATTTCACATTTTTGGCATTTAATCTCCTAAAATTGCAGGGAAATTCTTGCAAACTGTCTAATTTGCACAAAGATTGGAAAAGTCCATGCCCTTGTGCGATAAGGACAGTTTTTGCAGGAGTTTGCCTGGTGGATTCTTCCTCTCCTACACACCTGTCTAAGATAAACACTTTGACAATTCTAATAATGTCAACCAGTTAAAAAAAAACTCAGGTTGTTTTAACACACTTGGTACAAAAGGTATGAAGGTATCAAACATTCTGACGTCCCTCTATTCCTCATGTGAATGAGAATTCTCTGGACGTCTGGCTGTTTGTCGCCCTGTCAGTCCATCAGATGAGTATTTCTCCTCTAAAGTGACGCCGTCATTCACTCTGCCTTCAATCTCAATGCTCACAGAGTGAGAAAACGCTCACATCTGTGCCAGAAAAGTGTCACATGCCACCTTAAACTTGACAAAAAGCTTGAGTGGAGGTCTGAGAGAGGCTTGTTTTCCACTCTTCCTATGTGCATGTGAGGCCCTGCGGAGGCCCAGCTAACAGAGGAGTGGCAGTCAGCAGGCCCGGGTTGCTGGGAGGACCACATGCCTCTCTCCACCCCTGCAGGATGTGTAGGTGGTGGGCTCGCCTCGCCCAGAATAGGCCAAGAGAGCCTCAGCGCAGAGAGGCAGGCAGGCCTCGACTCACCCTGACTGAGCCGGGGAAAATGACAAAGAGAAGAGCAGCCTGAGAGAAGACGGCGACAGAAAAGATCGTGTAAATGTGGAGGGAAGAACAAATACTTTTACTACAACCAGGACTGTTAAGTCTCTGACCTACAAATCCACCACTCAGCATGAAGAAACACAGCTTTCAACAACAATAATACTAAATGCTCTGGGCACATGAACATGTATTTGAGAAATGTAAATAAGCAGCAAAAAAAATCACTTAAACAAAAGTTGATGTGCCTTAACTGTGAAGAAGCCCCTCTATTGTTGAAAAAAGTTGACTTTTCTGCTTTAGTTTTTGAATAATTTGCAGTCTCAGTTTGTTGCAAGAGGTGGAAATTTGGGAAGCTCTTCTCCTATTGGTCAAATAAAATGGATGCTTTACCAACTTGAACAAATATTTTACTACATGAACCTGTAAACAGTTTTGATTCATGCACTGCAGTCTCACTTGACTTTGCCTATTGTGTGCATTAATTGAACATTTGTGGATTGTGTTTGAATAAAAGAGGCATAAAAAGTGCATCACATCGAGCTTCAGGGTGTTTTCTCTCCATTTAAAAGCCTTTGTCTGCTGAAGCCCTAAATACAAAAACCAACTCACCAAGGTTACCAGGTTGTCAGAGGTGTTTTCCGCTCTTCTTTTAATAAAGGGAAAATGTGTGAGAGAATATCTATATTCAACAGCAGTGTGACTCCTCTGTATGTACTGGTGAGGTCAAACTATACATGGAGGTTTTAACACATATCTATGCATTTCTACATGAGCTATAGAGTATAAAGCAACAAAAATAGAAATCCTACACAACTAATAATTAGTACTTTATTGATTTTAATCATGAAAAGTTGCAGAAAACTACAACATGTTGGCACTTTTGACAGCAAATGTTCTCTCCCCTTCAAAATGATCAAATCTCCATTATTTTATTTCTATTCTGCAGGGGCAGAGCTAGATTTGTTAAATATTCAGGGCCAAGCCCAAACAAAGGACGGCCCGGGGGCTGCGTCCCAAAGAGTTTCTGCTTATCAATGCACTATTTTTACACAGAAATTTAGAAATAAAATCAACAAATCAATGCTTTATGTGGGGAAGCATGATACAGTTCAAGTCCCAAACAATCCTTTAGAGCATTGGTTCCCAACCTGGGGTCCGGGACCCCCCAGTGGGCATGCAAAACATCTCAAGGGGGACAGGAGGTATTATCTGCTCTGAGGCTGCCAAAATTAGATTTGCAAATATCTTTTGATAAGAAAGGCATGCACAGGCCTTTTTTAGGGTTTTATGAATGAAACAATCAAAATCTATGATGATTTTTGATGACAGTGTGTCACTGGGAGGGCTCTGCTTTTCCACTTAAAGTGTCGTTATCACTCTAAAGTCATGGTGCACCAGGTTGAAGTTCCATATATTCACTCCTGCCTCATGAAAATTTCTCATCTTTGGGTTTTTTATGTATATTTTTGGAGAAAGTTATGCATTTATTCATAGAGGCTGACTAAGTCTGAAACAGGTATGTGAGAGTGGGGGAGAGACGTGTGGGAAAGGAGCCACAGGCTGGACTTGAGTCCAGACCACCCGTGTGCACAAAGGTGCGCCTTAAATATCAGGACATCTGCAACTTAAGACCTTTATTTCATAGGTCAAATGGCATGTGTAGGTATGGAATTTGGAGTTAAATCTTACAATTTGAGCTACGTATTTTTCAAACAAAAAATAAAAAGCAATTTATGGGATTACAGATACTGATTAGGGCTAGGCAATTAATCAGAAATTAGATTAAATCGCAATATAGCCTGCTGCGATTGTCAAATAACAGAAGGTGCAATATTTCTTTAACTTGAGATTTGTGTCAAAATACCAGTTTACACCTTTTTTGCAGCAGAGATGGTTTACATTACATTTCATTTTTTTTAGAACAATCTGCAAAAAATCCTCCTTTCTTCACTTGTGTACATTTTTCTTACTGAATATGAGAATGATGTATAAATGACCACTCCTTTCAATACAAAATTCATATTCAGTTCGCAGAACAAGTCAAGATGTTGAAAGTAACATAAGATGGGCAACTTTAGAAATAATGGCATATCAAATCGCAATCGGGAAAAAAATCGCAATAAGATTTTTTTCCCAAATCGTTCAGCCCTAATACTGATTTATTTATAAATATGCTGAAAGTTGTATTTTTTTTATCAGTGTTCAAAGCACTTTTTACACAGTCAGTGCACAAGTTCTTAATTGTAAATATCTGTTTTTATTTAGTTTTGGTTTAAGAATTAAATCTCCATGTTGTTATCAGCAACGTTCAAATGTTTATGGCTTTCATTCATAAGCAATAGGGATGCACATATGTAAATATCGGCAGATATTTTGAGATCTGCTAATCCCAATATCAAGCTGATAATATGGTGCATCCCTAATAAGCAACATAGTTTTAACTAAGATAAGAGAAACAAGGGAAACTCCATGATCTTTAACCTCATATCTTTAACCGAAAGAGTCTGCATTGCACTGGCAACATTTGAGTACCAACACGTTACTGATAGTTCTGTGCAATTTATCAGCTGTGCTGGAGTTCGTCTGCAATTCTTGATAACAATAAACAAAAACAGGAGCAATATTGGGTGACTAGGACTTCTATTTTGTTGCTGCAGCATCAATCAGGTGTCAATATGGTTTGATTTTTACTTGAATTATTTAAAAGGTCATTATTCTCATATTGTGATAACCATTAGTTATTTCTTTTTTTGAAAAACATCCCAATGAGGTGCAGATGTCCTGGCACACCGTCTGGATTTTGCTGCTCCATGTATGAAGGCAGCACAGGTTCAAGTCCAGACTTTGGCCCCTACCCGCATGTCATTTCCCACTCTCTCTTCCCTGTTTCCAACTCTTTAACAAAGGCAGTAAAAGCCCAAAAGTAAATATTTAAATATAAATCTACAGATAAATATCATGTACCACCATTAGGTTAAAAAATATTAAGGTCTGATATTTGGTTCACATTGCCCAGCCCTATTAGTGAGAAGGTAAACTGTCCTTCAGCTCCCGAGGTAAAAGCTGCAGCTCTAAAAGCCCCACACTGTTTCTACAAATAGACGCATGTTCATTTAGTTCACAAGCTTCAATAATGCTCACTGTGAGTTCAACAGCCGTCTGCACTCTCTCCGATACCTAACAGCCTGCCATCTCCCTCCACTTTATCAGCAGACCTGTGTGTGTGTGTGTGAGTGTTAGTGTGTGTGTGACAGGCATCTGTGAATGGCAGCCTCTAATTGAAGTCCTGCTTCACAAAAGCGAGTTTAGCGAGTTCGCCCTTTCACCTGAAGAAGTGAGGCGTGCGCTGGCACAACGGCACCGATGCCACATACACAGATGTGGAGTTTTCCAGGTGGAGTGCCACGCAGCAGACCAACCCCTCTGATAAGACTGGGGCGATTCAACCTCACTGTGAATCAGGACGAATTTCTCAACATACAAAATAATGTTGAAATCATCAAGATGACTTCAACTCCATGTGTTCAAATATGGCTGTGCCTGAGCTGTCCTGGAGTCCTTAAACGCCTCATTTTTGGAACAATCAAGAAGCACATATTTTTCAAAAATAACATTAAAAAGGAAAAAACTCAGTTATATTACTGCATTAAGATATTTCTATCTACCTGGAGAGACTTATAAATCACAAATTCAGACTTTTATCAAAATTGTGCTGATTTTGCAGACATCCTGTGAAATTCAAACACATTTCCTTTAATTTTCTTGTCTCTCCTGGTGTTTTTATGGTGCTTTAGCTGTGTCCTAAAACACATCCTATTTGAAAGAAATTTAAAAAATATAGTTTAAATGGAAAAAATAAGCGAAGCAGCACATTTGACAGTAAAATAAAAGTTCTACTACAGCATAAAAATGCAAATTCTTAAAATTAATCCATGTAGTAAGCTGTCTATTGCTTGGAAAAGCAAATTCACGATGACTGTGTCACCTTTTGTGCCACTCTGAATGTTACCATATGCTGATAGTTTCCCTAACTGTGCACATTAGAGGCTTTAACTATGATTTATCTCTTATTTTCTGTTCACAGATTAACAGTTTATGTTCAGATTTTGCAGTTTGAGGCATCAGCAAGGCTCATTTAAGGTATTTTTTTAATCCTCTTGCAGAGACTTAAAGTGCACATATTGGGAGTTTTATCACATGTATGCTAAGTTTGCAGACATCCAATGATATTCAGAAGCATTTTCCTGTATTTTCCAGTCACACTTGGTGGTGTTGTGGAGCTTTTTGCATGTGCCATGCATCTGTGTGTGTTTGAGGTATCCTAAGAGCTTGGCTGCATCTTTTATGGAACAATCATGGAGCACATATTGTTCACAAAGAGCACAAATAAGCATCTGATAATAGAGCAAAAGTTATATGACTGCATTTGAAATATAAAACCTTAAAATAGCTGCATGGATATTCATGCACAACTTATCTATTGTTCGCAAAAGCTAGTTGACAGTCACAATGTCACCTTTCATGTCACTTTGAATCCCACAGAGTGGAGATAATTTCCACTGATTGTCCAAAGCAGAGGTAATAATTATGATGCAAAGCATTTGATCTCCATAAGCATTAAATATTGATCATTATGATCATTTTTTGTGTATTTTCAAAGACTTAAAGTGCACATATTGGGAGTTTTATTACATAAATTCTGAGTTTACAAATATCCTATGATATTCAGAAGCATTTCCTATAATTTCCTTGTCACACCTGGTGGTTTGAAGGCGCTACCGGCTTCCTATGTCTGCAAATTCTGACTAAAAATACGCATAAAAGCAGCAGCAGCAGAGCAGTAACGTGCAGGATTACATCCATGTCTAATTAGCCGTGCCTACCTGGTGAGTTTTTGGCCCCCTTTGGTTTTCTTTCTTTCTTCTTTATCAACACAAAGCCCGGGTGACAGTCTGTGCAATAAAAAAAGAAAAAGCCCGCAGAGAAGGAAGGGATCCCCAACGAGAAGCAACGTGCGTAAAAATCAAAAAGTGCAGGTTCAGAACAGTTATCTCCAAACAAAAAGCCTCCAAAGACCGTCTGAGTGTCGCTGCGAGCTCACACCGCGCCACTCTTCTTCTCTTTGTGGAAACTTTTTTCTGTCTCCAGCCGTTGAGAAGAAAAAAAAAAGCGCAGAATCGGAGTAAAACGCCGCTGACCTTCGTGCGTCTTTCGGTGCGTCGTTTTCCTCCGAGTGTGCGTTGGGTGTGTGCGCGAGGATGATGTGTGTGTGAGAGTGTGTGTGAGTGTTTGAGTCTCCCAGCGTCTCTCCACTCCCCTGCACCCTTCACCAGCATCAAGCCGAACACAGTTACGGAGAACGGCACTTCCGGTTGACGATACAAAATAAAAGCACCAGTGATAATCAGCAGGCGTCTCTGGTTGGCATTAAACCTTCATAATAAAACGTTTTAAAATTGGAAAAACAGTTCTTTGGAGAGGATAGGGGTTATGCATGAATAAAAAGAAAAAAGTGAGGGAAAAAGTCGTAACCTAAAGACTTTAGTCTTCAGTTTTCCTCACTGTTTTGACGCCTTTATGTGAGTTTTGCTAGTGAATAATATTTATCATTCCCATGTTCAATTAAATCACACTCATTTTTACTTTAAACAGGAGAGATAAAATCAACTTCAGTTAAAATGGCTTGAATTCAAGGTTTTAAATCTTTTCCTTAAAGATAACTAGAACTGATTAATCCTACATCAGGCAGCTGTCAACTTTTTTGCAGCTTCATTTTCAAGAATTACACAATAATTCAGCATTTTGCATTGCTAGAAGTGAGTCAAAGTGCAGCTGCTGCTGAGATATAACGGCAATTTGAGTAAAAGTCAAGCATTTTATGTAAAAAATATAAAATATTGATAAATGCAGACGCCCTCCCTAAGCAACCCTCTTCTCAATATCATATCTAAATAAAGAAAAACACAAATTTAACATTCAAAAAGCGTATAAAATATCTGATCCTGAGTAAATCCTTATTTTCTTGTCAGGATTGGATATAGGGGAGAATCTGGACATTGCATTTCACAATCTATCAACATGCATAAATATAATGAAGATATGAGTAGGAAATATATAAAGTTTTAATATCATCAAAAAAATATTATTTATAAAAAAATACATGAGAAAAAGAAATAAATCCCTTGTATAAAAAGTCAACACTGCAAAAACTCATCTGACTCTTTTTCTCATCACTTTGTGGTGCTTTTATTTTGTTACCACTTCCGGTCTAGTCGTCGCCTCACGGCGTGCAGCTTCACGCGCGCAGCAGAATAAAGTGGGATATTCCGCGCGGTTGCCACAGAGCGTCTCTCTCTCTCTCTCTCTCTCTCTCTCGCCCACGCTGCTCCCTGCGTGACGCAAATCCGCGCGTGGGCGGACACACGGGGCGTGGGAGGCTTTCTGCACGGAATACCAAACACAGGCAGGTTCAACACCCACAGAGACACAGAGACACAGCAGTTTGAACACTTCTTGTTCCAAACTCGATTATTACGGTGGAGATTATTTCATTATTTGATCCTCAACTGTAAATATTGTCAAAAGCAAAAATCAATACAATCTGAATTTAATCTGTGAGCACTCTGACACGCTGCTGCTGCAGCTTTTAAACTTGTTTGTTTTCTTTAAAAGACACGTTAAATAGAAGAAGAATGCCTACAAACACAGACACTTTATATCAAACGTCTGCCTGCTTACATCGTGTCCAATTATGCCTTTCATTTCTTTCTTTATAAAGGTAAGATAAGGATAAGTTCTAAAAGTACAGTGTGTTCCTGACAGGTCAAAAAAATGTGCAAGTGCACACATTTTTATTTACACCCTTCAGTATGCATGTAAATCATTGTTGTTGTCATTAAAGGTGATGTTTTATACATCTTTCTAATGCAGTGATTAACAAAAGAATATTTTGCACTCATCCATGCCAAAGAGCATTATGAGTGTTGTATTTTTCATTGAAATTGTATTAATTGTGTATTTTCTAATGCAGCTGCATGCCAACATAGGAAATATCAGCATATACTCCTTAGCTATGCCTTTGTGATATTAATAATAAAGGTTGGGTAATAAGGACTAATAATCTTATCTGCATGGTTATGAAAACAAAAATAAAAGAACTAGACCAGTGGCTCTCAACTGGTGGGTCAGGACCCAAAAGTGGGTCATGGAGCTGTTAATAGAGGGCCATAAATGGAAAAAAACATGGTGGCAAAAAGCTTATAAAGTGCTTAGTAGACATATATCTATACATCTTATTTTACTCTGTTCTAGCATGATAACAGGTACATTTCAGTAATTATTAATATCTGTGGATAACTTGAAACTTGAAAATGAGGGAAATCCTCAACATCTCTGAAAAAAACTGACATAAACATTTTTTACGCACTATTATTGATAAATGGTTTGAAACGTGTTTCCATCACCCTGTCTTTTTCCAGCCATGTATTTTGTTCCACTTAAGATCTAAACAGCAACATAACCCATTTTTTAAAAAGAGTTGTTAAAAAGTTCTTTAAATTTGGGCCATGATTTGACATTTAAGAGACTATGGAGGATCCTGAGGTTAGACCAGAGGACAGTTTATTGTTTTTAATCAGCAAAAACTGCATGCAAACTCCCTCAGCCTGTCTTAATTGCAGAATCATTCCTGTCATTGCCATAATTTCCCTGATGATTGGTAGTATTCAAAAGGGCAGAAACGTGATGATTTACAATCATATTTTGAAGCTGAACAGATCCAATGGCTAAATTATACATATACAGTCATGTGTGTATGTTTTAGGCATGTACGGTGCTGAGGATTCACCACTAGGCCTGATGTGAGGCAACCAGAATCTGAAAGGGGGGTGGGGGGCAGCCAAGGTCAAGCTTAATGGCATCTCTTTATTCCAGGCCTTTTCAAACCTGGTGATACACCTGGACACCACTGGACCCCTGGGACATCCACAGCATGACCAAAACCGTGGGAGACCACAGACTTCTGGACAATTTCCAAAGATTTTTCATCTTTAATCCTCTGAACGCACACACTAGACGACTCAGCCAGATTGTCAGATCACTGGAGACCACACACCTGCTGACCTGCCTATGACCTCGCGTGATCACGTGAATTCAGAAAAAAAACAAAAAAAAAACGGATGTCTGTCGATACCGTCTTGCTGTCTCTCCACAACAGGCTGCCCTGGCATGCGTTAAAGGTGAAGCAAAACCATAAAACAAGGGAAAGACTCAGGATGAAATCATGGCTGAAATTAAGTTACGGTTGTGTTCATGGTTGTGAGCGGTGAAAGTACGTATGATCTGGCTGTGACGCTACCCAGTCTGCTCGCTCTCATTGGTTGTTGTGGGTACTCTGTCAGCGGCACTACGACCTAGAAATAACAAACCTAGTAAATAACAAACCTGTTCGATATTTACAATTCAGGATTTTGGAGGCTACGACGTGATTTTGAGCAGTAAAACAATCATGTTGACACCACACATATGCAGACTACTCAGACAAACAGTCGTTTGCGACGAGGCTCCAGTCGGTATACGCCCCACGATCGTCGGGGGGGGGGGGGGTCAAATCTTGCCCCAAATCGGGCTTAAAATCCTGTAGCACATGGCCGGCCTTGCTCTGCCTTAAAGGTTTAGACCCTGGTAGCGTGCAAGGACATCCAGAGCACTACTGGGGTTGTGTCAATCCTCCTTCATGCCACATATACAGCCTCAACTTTTTGCCCTTACATGGCTGAAAGTTCTGCACAGCACTGCACATCAGCAATTCTTGGAAAGGTGGGTTGAAATGTGGGTGGGAAAGGTGAGCAGCTTTGGAACTTATACAGTGTCCAGGAGTTTGCCTGCAATTTCTGATCATAAATAAACCTATTATCCAAAACTGAGTGTCTGGATCCTCTATTTTTGTTGCTGTGGTAACAGGACCAAGTCTTAAATTTTTTTTACTAATATTATAAATGCTCCTAAAAAAAATTGCTTTTAAAAAATCTTAACATCAACACCACTAGATCTTACATATCTAACCCCATATTTCTTATGAAAATAGAGTGATATATCTTAAAAACTAATAATTAGCCCAGGTTTATCTAGAATAAACATGTTTACATGTGATTGCATACTGTACTTTAAAGCTCCATATGTAAAGGTTTAATACATTTAGTCTTTAAATGAGGTTTGATATTGAACTTTACAGGCAGATATGAGCAGTGATTGGATTTGTTAATGGGCGCTGTGATGTAGTTAAGCCATGACTAAAGGGTATCAGTGTGGTATTACTAATATCAGACAGCTGTGTGCAGTGTAATCAGTGATTAATGACTGGAAGGTCACGTGTGTGAAGTACCACACAAGTGCGTCAGTCAAACAGATCTGCATGCAAATATTCAATTCACATCTCACTACTGAACAATCAGCCATGATGTGATGATGCATGCAAATGCTTTCCTACACACACACAAGTGTGTGTGAGTGTGCGTGTATGTTTCTGGTTTCCTTTTGGCTGATCTGTGGCTAAAAGTTTTCCTATTATTACAAACAGACAGACGCAGAGCTGGTCTCTGGTTTTGCAGTGACTGTAACACATTAAGAGTTAAAAGCAAGCATTTATAATAAATATTACTGTTTCAGAATACTCCAGTGCAACATAAATTAAACAGGGCAAATAATGAAACATCATGTTGATTAAACAGCTGCTGTTTATCAGGACTACATAGAGTCGTCAAAATATCAGATATTCAAATTTGGAAATAGAAAAAATCAAATGCTATTGATCACGGTTTAAACACACAGTACGTGAAATCCCACCACCAGGGGGCTCTCAACCAAAACACAATATAATTTGACGACTACCAACCAGCGCAGCCCAGTTCCACTTTTTACCTCCACTTCCAGCGTGTATACGGTAGTGTCTTTTTTGTGCATTTCTCTCCATTGTGGGAAAGTTGTGAATGAAAACAAAACGTTGGTCAGTAAATACGCCTTATGATGTGCTTTTTATTGAATAGTCCTTATTTTGAAACAGGAAGTAGTATCAAGGAAGTGGAAATGTTGTGTGGAGGGGGTAGAGAGTGTCCATGATAGAGATTGAACTTACAACCTATGGCAGCCTCCATAAAACAATTATCATTACAAAAATTATAAAAATAAAAAAATTCTCTGTCTTTGAAGACTTAAGAAAATATTTGAGAAAAATTAAGACCCTTAATTAAAACATATATAACAAAGGAATGGTGACTTTTTAGACAATCTAGATATTTCAGCACAAATATTCGACATACCGTTTCTTTAAAAAGGCTAACCAATAGCTTTCAGTCATGTAACCATCACATCGGCAGCAACCAATGAACAATACATGGCAGTGCAGCTCCAAATATAATGGAGAAATTATTTTTAAACTCTGGGGACCCTGAGACCCAACTGGGTTCTTTTAAATATATTAAATATTTTAAAAATAAATAAAACTTTATAGTTCTGATTAGGATTGAAGGTAATTAAAAGATTTCAGCTGTGAAAGTGGGAAAAATGTTAATTTATATGATTTTTTTAGAACTTTTTTGCAGGGACCCGTTTTGGTTCCAAGGGTCCTTTGAGTGACTTTTTGATATAAACCTGTACTGCGGAAAAAAATACAATAAAATCAGTGTTCTTATAACTTACTGACATACACAAGGCTTTAAAAACTTCACCCCAAACATTTTACTCTGCATTTCATAGTTTATATTTTGCAATGTTTTTGATAAAATAGGAGGCGCTATTATGACAAAAAATGATATAAAAATGTAAAATATATTTAGAAAATGAATAAAACTGATTAGGGCTGAAGTTGATAAAAAGATTCAAGCTCTGAAAGTGGAAAAAATATTGATTAATATGATTTTTATAGCGCTTTTTCTAAAGGGATCTGTTTGGGCCCCAAGGGTCCGAAGTGTGAGTTTTTCTGGAGGGACCCTGGAAGGTCAAACTGTACGTTTTTGTCATGTTAGACCAGTGGTTTTCAAACTTTATTTGCCAATGGCACACCTAAGATTGAGCCAAAATCTCAAGGCACACCATGCACATATAGCCTCTTTAACATGTGTTAGAGTGTCTCTAGTTGTTTTAGCGATAAAATATGGTGGTGCAAATTTTCATGGTATATCTAGACTTGTTTTAAGGCACACCAGTGTGCCTTGCCATGCCATTTGAGAACCACTTCGTCTGACCCTTACACACCATAAGAACACTATTTAAATCGCTAAAATTAGACAAGTTCAACCCAGAACTTAGCCTCAGTGATGTTTACAGATGGCTATATCTAAAGTATACCTGACACCACCGCTACCATGAAAATCTACAAAAGCATGGACAGTTAAATTATGATATGTTTGGGTCAATAATGCTGCTGTTTGCAAAGAGAAGGGCAAGAAATTCTTCATAGGTGGGAGCTAAACAGCTAATGATAAGCAGCATGCCAGCACAGAAACTTTTAGTAAAACTTTTGTATTTTTATATAAATTAAAGCTCAGAAAAGTAAAACTAAAGCTGCATCTCTCCTGACGCCCTCAGCGCTCAAATCTCCACGCGATCGCTTCCCCTCCGTCTGATTCCCCATCAATGAGCTATTTTAGGGAATTAGGCCAGCCGCCACCAGTTTAACTCCCTGAGGACCAAACCAAAACGGCTTTTGTCAAACCCACCCGCCTCCCAAACCTCCCCCCCTCACGCCCTCCCACTACTACCACCATCACACCCTGAACAGCAGCTGAAACAGAAAAGAACAATTTACACCAAACACTGCAGCTCATTTAGTGTCTGCAAAAAGCCAAATAAAGAG
Source organism: Cheilinus undulatus (assembly GCF_018320785.1). Lineage (NCBI taxonomy): Eukaryota > Metazoa > Chordata > Actinopteri > Labriformes > Labridae > Cheilinus > Cheilinus undulatus. The sequence goes on along the minus strand of NC_054888.1, from coordinate 20,525,976 downwards.
AAAACTAGTGTTTGCAGTGTTTGTGTGTTTCTGCGTTAGCGTGTGTGTGTCATTGTGGGGGTGGATGGGGTGGGACTGCTCGCTTTTCAGATCCTCTAATTAATTTCAGAAGGAAAGTAAAACAAATATCAAAGCAAACTGCAGATTATGCTGGAGTACTAAATCCTGCAGGAATATTATGCTGACACTTAAAGGTAGAACAACCTTGAAAATATCCAAAAGCAAGAAAAAAAAGATTTGGTTTGTAACTATTCTGGAGCATTTACTTTTGAGGAATCTTACTCCACTTTCAAATCAAATTGAATAAGCATGTTCAGAACTCATACGCTTCTTTAGTTTGGCTTGCTGGGGACCTAAAAACTGTTCCTACCCAACAATTAGCCCCACACTGGAGCGCCTTGAGCCAAGTCTTGGTGTGCCATGGCAATTTGTACAACCACAAAAAATTGTTGAAAGTTGTAAATTTGCACTTATTGTTCTTATTCATATGTGGCTGTGTTCTGTGAAGGAGGAGCTGGGGTGGAGGAGGGTTGTAAAAAGCAGCTTAACTATGGCAGCATGAGTGAAATTAGCTAATAGTGTGCTTCAAAGCAAATCAGCTGGTTGTCAGCTGATGAGGGCTTGCATAAGACCAGCTGATCTAAGTTACATAGCAGTGCTCAACTTTGGCCAGCCTTAACTAATGCAATACACTTGATTTACTGTAACATGTTTTAAATGGGCAATTTTGTACAGATTTGATGTGCCTTGAAATTTAAGCTTGATCTAAGGTGTGCCTTGGGCAATAAACAGTTAAAAACCCTGCAGTAGAGTATAAAATGGCATCATCTGCATAAAGGAGGATTTTACAATTTGTATTCGTCCTGCAATGCCATTTATATAGGGTTAGGGTTATAAAGGCATAAAAAGCCCAGACATAAATCTTAAAAAAAGAAGAGATAGATAATTGAAGCGTTAACGGTATTTACAGCTGCTTTTGACCACTATCCACTGCCACAGCTCACTTTTATGATCAAGGTGAATCGAAACAGAAAGCGACACAATGGTAAACATGGCCCTGTCCCTACTTTTTTTGAGATCCAAATAAGCTACTATTTTTCACGAAATAGTAACATCTCACAGCTTAAACATCTGATATGTTTATTGTGAATAAAATCTGAGTTTATGAGATTTGACAATCATTGTTTCTGTTTTTAATTCACATTTCACAGCATCCTAACATTTCTGGAATTGAGGTTGTATAAGCAATACATCGAAAATCAGATATGCGCAAAAAGTAGAGTTGTAAGAAATAAGCTGTTAACATTTTAGAGATAAATAATGGAAGAGTTACGGTATTTACAGCTGCTTTTGACCACTACTCACAGCCACAGCTCATGTGGTGAATCAAGGTGATTAAACATGGCCCTGCCCCTACATTTTTGAAATGCCATGAAATTCAATATAAGCTACCTTTTTCATGAAATGATGAAAGGTCTCAGTTTTAACATCTGATATTTTTTGTTTCACTGTGAATAAAATATTGGTTCATGTTTCTGTTTTTATTTACATTTTACACAGTGTCACAGCTGATTAAATTAGGTACTACTATTTGAATTATGATGAAAGCTATGCATCTGTTCCTTAAAAGTTTAGGTAATTTTAACAGTTAAACCAAGAGTATCATGCAATTTGTAAAAATTTGGCCCTGAGGTAGTGAGAAAAAAATGGTATGGCCTTTCTAATAACCAAAGTTGCCCATCCATGCTGTTAATATGAATTTCTCATTTGTAGTTGTTGCATAAAGATCATGAAATATCTAGTTAAAAGCTCCAGAGTTGAGATCAGTTAGTTTTGTTGGGAATAAACTTTCATGCAAATACTAATGATGTGTTTTCCAAACGCACACATGGAGCAGGTAGGCAGGTAGGATTCCTAACCGCCCACCTCCAGCCTCTAAATCCACGTCTGGCTGCTCTGTGTGAGTGTTATTATGTAGATATGACCTTCTTATGGCGCTCCCATGGATCAGCCTCTGAGCAGACGGGGATCAAATCAATTCCTGAAAAAAGCAGAGAAAGAAGACGGAATATCAGTCCAGCATTTCTCTCATTTGACCTCCATCCTCACCCACTTAAGTCCGCCCTCCCTCCCCCTCACCTACACACACACTGCACTCGATATCTAACAAGAACCAAACTAGAACAAATTAAAACGAGAGCGCCGGCAGGAAATAGGATGTCCACCCACATGGTGAGGTAGGTCGACACCCAGGCTGCCTGTTCCCACAAGTCCCAGTTCCCCAGTTTAGAAAACTGTACGCCACAGCTTGGTTTTTTAAAAGCTCCAGTTGCCTCTTTTCTCCGGGGAGAGTTTATTTACATGATTGTTTTCACAGAAGACAAAAGTCACCTCAAGTTTGGGAGCCAAAGTTGCACAAAAAATTCCCGCAAATTCAAATAAAAGCTCCCTTAAAGGAAGAGCTCACCATTTTGGGAAATGCATTAACAGACATTATGGATAAAAGATCTAAGCCACGCTCACGTCTTTGCAGTTCAAAGATGGACACAGTAACATCAGAGCAGATTTTATGATATTCATGATTCTCTGGGTGTGTACGGCAACATCATCAGGACAGGAAGCTGCAGTCAGACTCAGCTGTACTCGATTTCTGATAATTATCAACACTAACTAAAACAGCCAGCATGATTATCAATAAATTAGCTGAATACCAGAATGAATTTTACTTGCACACTTATTTTTTACACACACATTAAATGATGCATATGAAAAGTTTTACAGAAAAATTACAGCCAATTATATATACTAATCCAGTGGTTCCCAAAGTGGGGGTCGGTACCCCCAGGGGGGTCGTGAGACAGTGAAGGGGGGTCGCGGGATGCTTTCCAAAAACAAAGAAAAATTTAATATGATTTCAACGTATAAATTTAATTGTTTATTAAATAAATTGTTAGAACGAGTTTAATTTAAAATAAAAACATAGTTGTCAAGTTATATTTGTGATTGAATGTAAGTTAAAGCCATAAAAACTAACTAAAATGCAAGTTTTGTACATGATGCTTTGTTCCCTTATCCCCCCTTAAGGGAAGGTAAGGGTCCCTGATCTCTGATGCCATTATTTTGGTGGTCACAGTCTTAAAAGCTTGGGAACCCCTGTACTAATCTAGTAATGAAATATTTTAAGAAAAATAATTATATTATCATGTTTTCTTTAAATTCATAATGTACTGCTATTTGAAATTGACTCTGGGGGGCACATTGAGTGAGGGGGCCCCTGAGCCACCTGTTGCTCACCCCTGTATTAGTAGACACTGACAGCTCTCTACATGAAAGCGTTTTAAACAAGCTTGGGCCACTGCTAGCCTTGTGGCTAATCCAGCATGCCCCATGCACAGAGGTTCAGATCCACCCTGTGGTTCCTCTCCTGCATGTCATTTCTCACTCTTTCTCCCTGGTTTCCAACGACAACCATAGTCCTAGCTGAATAAAGGTGTAAAAACCCCAAAATTATTCTTCAAAATTACCTCTCATGCCTGGATTTTATGACATATTTTCATCTAAAGGTGCTGCTTTTTGACAGGAACCGATGGAAATCTCAGGAAACTGCTAGATCTGTGGATAAATTATGAAAAATCTATGCAGAAGAAAAATCCCTAATTCTGAATGATCTAATTTTAAGTCAGAATATCAGATCAAACAGCAGTTATTTTGATGAAAACTTTGCACATCAGATTCACCTTTCTCCATGTAGACTAGTAAATATATTCACCTTTCTTTGCAGAAGCAGAAATCCAGTTTTGTTTTGTATTCAACTGATCAGGTTTTACCCCAAACACCCCCCGCCCCATCATCCTTCAATTTAGTCCTAAAAATATTAAAAACCGCCAAGAGCAAGAGTTACAAGGTTTTCACACGACAGCAGCAATCTGCTTTCATGTCGAGCTGTCAATCATTCCCGAGGAGTAGGCGTCACTTTTTATTTTTTCACTGTCTGTGTGTCCTCCCCTCCCCGCCGAACCCTCCCCACAGTGGATGTATCTCATTTGGCAACGAGCCTCTTCATATTTCACTTTTCAGGAGACGCCTGTTCGTTTAATTTCTGCAGCGGCATACCTCTCTCTCTTTTTCCTCTTCTTCTCCTTTTCTTTTTCCCTGCAACTTCTTCTTCTTCCCCCCCGGAGTAGAAACACATTTCAATGACACGCCCACGCCTGGGCCTGTCAGCCCCTCGCCCTGTCAGAACGCCCACGCTGCTCTGCTCCCCTTCTCCCTCCCCTCTGTCTCCTCCCTCCCCTTCCCACCAACCCACATCCTCAACACTTTGCGCTCTAAAAAAGCAGCTCTTTTCATCCAAGTTCCTCTTTTGCAAGGAGAGAAAAAAAAAGAAAGGAGGAACAACAGAGCGGCATGATTCAGTCTCCAGGCGGTGGTAGTGCTTGTCATGGAGTGTCCCTTTTCATTTGGAGGGAATATGGGTTACAGAATGACTGTGATGCCGAAAAGCAGATGATAAAAAATGAGAGAGTTTGGTGCCTCCTATTGTCGTCTCCACCCAGCGCTGTGATGCCATTTTTGGGTGGCAGACGGATTTTAGACGGGCGTGGATGTGACTTCACAGAGAGGGAAAAAAATGTTGTGAAATCTAAAAAAATCTGTCCAGAAAGAAGTCAAAGCAGACGAGTAGGTTTTTCTTTCTATGAAAGCACATTTGTTTTGTGATAATGTATGAGAATAGGGTTGGGAAATATGGACCAAAACTCAGATCTAGAAATTTTAAGATGAATGGCGATACATGATTTATACATGGATATTTTTTCCATAACAAAATAATGAATGGCTGTGGAAATACCAGAATTATAAGCGCTGATGTGATTCTCTCAGAGAAGCTCAACCAAAGTGGTACAGTTTTCTATGGCTGTACAAACTGTCCAAATTGGATAGAAAAAGATCCAATCTAACGCCTCTCTTAAGCCCTGAAAGTAGTGGCATTTTAAAATAAACTGGCTCAGCTTGATGTCAAGAGCCGGTCTTTTGGCTCTTCAGTTTGGCTTACTCCTTACTCCTTACTCAGTCACTTACTCCTCAAGCTTAGGAGTAATCAGCATTCCCATTAAAAGCATGTTTATGACAAGACAAGGGAGAAAAGCTGTTAAAGAGGCAGCCTCTCCTCATCTGTCTCGACCGGTGGTTCTCAGCTGGTTGTAGAGACCGAAAAAGTGGGCTGTGGAGCTGTTTTCAGTGGGTAATAAATGTGCATCTACAAAAAAAATGGTGTGAAAAGTCTATGAAGTACTGAAGTCCTTAATGAATATGCATCAATACATTTATTTAATTCTGTTCTACTAGGATAATGGGTCAATTTAAAATTTTCCACAATATTGTAACTCATTTATCTCATTTTCCTGTGATAACAAAGCTGCTTTTCCCATGGTAATGGAGTTTTTCAAATTCTTTCCCATCTCTTGTTTTATTCAAGATCCAAACAACATTTTTCACTAGATAAGCATGGTTTGTGGAGAATTTTTCATTTAAGACAGTGTTGGGTCCTAAGGCTAGACCAGTTAAGAACCAGTGGTCTAGATGAGTAGTAGGAAGTCTGCAGGACTGAGTAATTTGTGATAGCGATCACCTCGATGCCAGGTAAGTTTTTTATTTATCAGTTTATTTGTCAGGGGTTGCATTTAATCACAGTGCTACTGTGAGACACACCACCACTGTCAGGATGGAGGTAATCTGCCAGCACAACAAATTTCCTGTTTTAGAAGTAGTTACATTAACAGTGGTTCACCTAGCTTTAGCTGCGTAGCAAAAGCTAACATAGCTATGGTAGATATGTAGTTGATGTTAGTATGTAAGCCAGTGTAGCAATGTTAGCTTAAGCACCCAAAGTGAAAGCTAAGGTTGCAACAAAAGCTGTGTAGGCTACATGAACCTTAGCAATGTTAGCTTTAACTACGTAAGCTAATGTATCATCATTAGCTCTGGCTATGTAACTGATGTGATTATGCAACGTTAGCAATGTCCAGCTTAGCAACGTTAGCTTAAGCAAACATAGTAAAAGCTAAGGTCGCAACGCAAGCTGTGTTGGTAACATTGTGATGATAACCTTAGATATGTGTGCTTCAGCTATGTAAGCTAATGTAGCTTCATTTGCTTTAACTTTGTAAGCTTTAGCTATGTAGCAAAGGCTAAAGTAGCTTTGGTAGCTATGAAGTTAATGTTAGCATGTAAGCCATTGTAGCAACACTAGCTTAAGCAAACATAGTGAAAGCTAATACAGCACTATAAGCTGTGTAGGTAACACAGCTATGTTAACCTAAGCCATGTAAGCTTTAGCTATGTAGCAAAGGCTAAAGTAGCTTTGGTAGATATGAAGTTAATGTTAGCATGTAAGCCAATGTAGCAACATTTGCTTAAACAAACATAGTGAAAGCTAATGTAGCACTATGAGCTGTGTGGGTACCACAGCTATGTTAATCTTAGCAATGTAAGTTTTAGCTATGTAAGCTAATGTAGCTTTATTAGCTTTGGCTCTGTTAGCTTTAGCTACATAGCAAAAGCTAACATAGCTACAGTAGATATGTAGTTAATGTGACTATGTAAGCAACGTAGCAACGTTATCTTAAGCAAACATGGTGAAGCTAAGGTTGCAACGCAAACTCTGTAGGTAACATACCAATGTTAACCTTAGCAATGTTAGCTTTAGCTATGTAAGCTAATGTTGCTTTTTTTAAATGAATAGTGCTAATCATAAACTTTTACACTAAACTCATACCCTTTATGTTATGTAAAACTCTGCTCTTTTTAAATAGAAGAAGTGAAAATAAGTGATCTTAAATACAGTGTATTATAGTTTTAGAATGATTGGCACACTGAGAAAAATACCATTTTAAATAAATTATGCTGGCTGTAAAGGATGCTTTTAAAGGTGGAAAGGCAACATAAAATATGTGTATTTGTTGGTGTTTTAAATCTAAATATGTACTAAATATTGCTTAAAAATAGTGTATACAACTGCTCGATGGGGAGGCATACCCCAGGACCCTTGGGCTAAGCTCCAGGTATTAAACACTTCTGGCTCTGCTCCTGCTGCAGACAGCTTTAAAATGCTCAAATCTTACTATTTCAATGATTTTTGGTATCAAAATGTACAGAAACTTCAGCTATATTTTAACTAAAAGAGAGAAAGTACTGTCTAAACTGCAGCAATGCACTGGCAACAGAAATTGTTGATATATGTGGGCAACTGAGCAATGTGCTGGTGTATTTTTGAAGATGAAAAGCCATAAATTGCCCATTACTGTGGGTCTAGAATTTCTTACAGATACAATAAAATGTTAATTTTATAATATCAATGCCCCTAAATGTAACAAAACAAATAAATTACAATTAACCATCCCCAAACAGATTAGCTCGTGCTCTTTAAGCATAAACAGTCTGTTCACTGAGCACCAGACCAGCTATCCTTTTCCTTTAAATTAACATCAACCATGTAGATATTAATGATATTGTCTGAACCTGTATCATACTGATCTATCTTAAAATCTTGCGGTGTTGCCCAGCCCTACATGAGGCTGTGGCTGGTGTGAATTGAGCGAGTTAATGTGTGAATCTGCAGGCAGGAGCCGGTGTGTTTGCAGAGTCTTACTTTGTGTCTGTTGAGAAAGTGTGGGATGGTATGAGCGGCTTATGTCTGACTGAACACGTGTGTGCCTGCGTGGGCGGGGAGTGTGTATAGGGGCGATGTGTGTGTGTGAGTGTGTGTCTTTGCACACAGATTACACTGGTGTGGGCGTTTTGGGCAAGGATGTGTGTGGGCGTAGTGAGCGTAGGCGGAGGTTATGTGACATACAGATAGAGACTGCAGTGTTCCTCCACTCTGTTTATGTGTGTGAAACTTTACTGCAGAGTGTGGATGGCTCAAACAGCTATAGGGGCCCTGCTGCCTGCAAATGTGCCAGCGTGGAAATCTGCTGCCTTCACACTCGTCTACTACTACTTAAGTCGAAATCCCCTGCATGGAGATACAGTCTGGGAATGTGTCACGTTCAAGAGCTGAAAAGGACACATCACATGAGTCCAAGAAAGTTATTTTCTCTCCTGATGACTTCACGGTTCTCAGAGAAGTTTGAGTCAAAGATCACTTCTGCTGTTGTCACTGTCGTTGATACTGAAGGCTTGCTTTATGTATTGATCCATATGTATCATCATGATTTCCCACACAGCTTTGTTCCCATTATGTTGGAGCGGACGTTAAAAAAATCCTCCACCAGTGGGCACAGTTTTACACGGACCTTGTAACTGACATTCAGTCCTGGTCTGCTCTCTGCCCAGCTGTTCTGCTGTAGGGGTCTGTCTCTGCCTTGGTGAGCTAACATCATGTTTATGTTCAAGTTCCTAACCAACCCACAAAATCTCTCCCCAGAAAGTTCAGCCATTTTCCAGACTGTTCTTAAACCGAGCCTTTGGCTCCTTCTGCATATGTCATTCCCTGCTCTCTCTCTTCCTGGTTTGTCTGTCAACTGCATAAAAGCTCTAAAGTAACCCCATCTGATAATGTTAAAACGCAAAGAAGCTTAAAAAATGTTCAGATCTTGAGTCAAATTCTCAGCCAAAAGCTGCTGCGGCAAAAGAGAGAGGGACAGTGGAGCAGTTAGCCTTCAAATCTTTGTAATAAAAGTTTAACTAAATCATCAGACAACTTTTAATCAGCTGTATAGTTATGTTTATTAATAATTTAGGACCAACTCTCTTTTGAGCTGACTGCAGCTGAATTTTTCTATTGGCTTAGCTGGTACCACCTGACATCATCAACCACTAGAATCAAGTTAATCTTCATGTTTAAAGCCCAGTTCAGACCTGAGATGGTTTTAGAACGTCACTGGCAGCAGTTGCAACATCTGAAATGATTCACTATAGTGACTCAGCTTGCCAAGTCACAGACAGCTGGTTTCAGAATGTTGTAACCAGTTTTTCACCCTTTCTCGTGAAACTTACGGATAAGATCAAACGATGCAATATCACTGCCAATCATGGGGCAGTGTGGAGCAATGCAGCCAGCAGTTCAACCCAGAGTAGCAAACACAAGGAATAAAAAACATTTGAAAGAGTTGAATCAAGTTTTCTGATTCAATCTAAATGAATAATGAGTGAATTATTAGAAAATCCAAAATGATTTTAGCTCACCTGGGCACAAAGACAGACCGCTATGGACGGGCCGTTCTTTCTTCACTCTAATGGACAGATGGAGCAGCATCAAAGTAGCTCAGTGAGAGACGACAACCTCTAGTGTATTAATACAACATAATAGATGCACGTTAGTATGAGGGTATTCATGGTTGTAGGGTTCAAAATGCACTGATCTATTTTCATGCATGCATAGAGCATAAACAAGGAGGCAGGTAAATGTGAAAAAGGGAAACAGAAATATCATTTTGAGAAGGCTTCCCTTTTTCTAGCTGGCACATAACGTAATGCACATAACGCACTTTTATGAGATAATCCATGAGAAAACAAGGCTGTAGGAAGTTAATAAAGAACTAATTCTTCTCCGCAGATATCTTTGTCATAACAAGACTGAGCTAGCAACGCATTTTTATGTTTTGATGCACCGTGAAATTTCGCTGCCATGCTATGATGTTGATGATAAATGATTATCACTGAAGAAAAGATGTGGAAAAAACTGTTAAAGTGCATTACTGCCTTTCTTACAGAGGCAGATTTGTTGCGCAGTAACTTCAGAGTAAATTATCATCCACTGAAATGATGCATCGTCTTTAGTTTTTAGTTCTAATGCATTCTACAGGTGAAAATATTCTAGAGGTGTTCTTATAGCATTTAAGAAAAAAACTCCAGGCACTTCATCCCAAACTTTGAGGCTCAGTTAGGCTTTAAAAAGAAGGGATGTCCCAATAGTGGGTGCCTTAGCCTCATTTTGTTGACATGGTATCAAAACAGGTATTGATATAATTTGATTTTCACTAGAAGTGTACTGAAGTTTAAAAAACGTGGTGTCATGACAGCCTTAGTTACAATTAAAAGTCATGCATTCAAAAAACAAGGGGGCCTTAAAAGCGGGGATTCACAGCAGGTTTTTCTGACAAGCCTCTTTTTTCAGATGCAAATATTTTCAAGCCCCTGCCGACCATTACCCCTCGCCATTCACATCAACACAAAAACAAGCAGCTACAGAAAAACACTCTCTGAAACAGGAAGGAAGTGGCAAGAGGAAGCATCTCTCTCTATCCATCTCTGCACAGGTGAGGCTGAGATATGACCCGTCATATAATTATGTGGTCTGTAGATTCATCATTATCCCTACGTTTACCCAGAAGTCTCTGCATGAAAATACTCTAGCTTTGTTCGCCGTGCAAAAGGAACGAGTCATCTTTAATAAATCATAAACAGCCATTAAAGTTCAACATGCGATTGTGTTATTTTGTTATTTTTAATAAAGCTGTTTATGTGTGGAATATTTCAGTGTAATAAATTGTTCAGACAAACTAGAGCTTCAGTGGGCTTCTGGGAATTTTAGCCAGTTAACCTAAAGGTAAAATCATCTTGTTGAAGATAACTAAAATTGTTCTATCATGATGCAATACTGGTTTATTTCTGTTCAAAGGTTAAGATGTTTAAGTTCATTTGACCCAGTTCACTAATATTTAAAGCTGATTAACATAGACTCAAATAAACAGATGATGTGATGTGACAGATGACCTTGCTGCCAGCGTGCACCTTTCTTATCCACAAAGCTTGATGACATATGTAAGCCATTGTGCTGAATGGCTGAATCCTCGTACTATCACAGTCGTGACACACGTTGACTCATCCTCCTCTAAAGTGGGCTCACCCTGCGACAGAGCGAGCGGCCTTGTGGTGTAAAAGACTCTACTGTAACACAAACGTCTTCAATAAAATGTCTCCAAAAGAAAGATGTGTCAAACAGCGTTTAGACTTTTAAGTCGACGTGTCTTTGAGAAAGTCTGAATCACACCCGTTTAGTCAGCAGTAAAATATCAGCAGAGATGAGTACGCTGTTAATTTCTCTCTTGCTAATACTGTTTGAGTGGCATTTTATCAGAATCCCCATGCTTTCACTTTTATGGACTTAACCTTTAATAATTTTTCATTTTAAGGGAAACCAATACCTGAAATGAAAGCTGCTGGCAACAGACCAGTTTGGTTTTTGTGTACAGTGATGATACGAATGTGAGCAGAGCCTAACTGGTATCAGAAAGTTTGCTTGTGACTTGTTTCATCAGAAAGTTCTGGACTATGTTTATGCCTTTGAGTTCAGTAGTTTTCAGTTTCCTGAGCTATACACACTGTCAGCTCAGTGGGTCAACATCACTGTATACCTCAGGGAGAAACGGATCGTCTATACCAGTGATACTCAACGTGTGGCTCTGGAGCCACATGTGGCCTTTTTGTGATGATTTGTTGCTCTTTTATGTCTTAATTTGAAATATTATTCCCCCAGAAAACCTTAAAAAGGAAAATATGATGTCAGAAATTAATCATTTTAATTAACCTAGTTTGTTTACCAGATTTATACAGAAGGCTTAAATTTAAAAGTTAATTCTCCCATTTTGCCACATTTATCCCATTTTTTGCCTTTTTCACCATTTTTTGCCACTTTTCACCCATTTAAGCTACCTTTTGCCATTAAGTACCCCTTTTTTCCTATTTCTTCCCATTTTTGCCACTTCTTTTTGCCACTTTCATCCCATTTTTGCCCTGTTTCACCATTTTTTCACCACTTCTAAGCAACCTTTTGCCATTAAGTAACACTTGTTTCCCTTTTTTTGCCCATTTTTGCAACTTCTTTTAGCCACTTCTATCCATTTTGTCCTTTTTCAACATTTTTTACCCATTTAAGCTACCATTTGCCATTAATGACCACTTCCTTCCAATTTTTTTGCCCTATTTTACCACTCTCTACTGCTTTTTGCCCATTCTAGTCACTTTTCTCTCATTTATTTACCACTTTTATGCCACTTTTTGGCCATTTTTGTCACCTTTAACTTATTTTTATTGCTACTTCAAGTTGTTTTTGCCACTTTTCACCACTTAGATTGTGGCTCTTGCAAAGGTATTTTTCAACAGTTTGGCTCTTTGGTTGAGCAGGGTTGAGTGACACTGGTCTATACTAAAGGAAAACCTCTGGGCATATGAATCTCTGCACACACACAGTTTAGTGCTGTATCTTCATGTCCTGGACATTAAATCTAGGAGTCTTCACACGGTTTTTGTGTTTGATCATAAACAAGTCTACACACTGACAGAGAGCTGACCTTGTACAGCTCTTTGTTAATCCAAGTTAATTGTTTAGTAGGTGAAAAACAATGAAAATCACTGAAAGAAGTTTTGCTGCTACAATACATACAACCATAAACATCTGCTTCAAAAAGCATCTATGAACACTTTTCTATGGAAATGGATATTTTCTCCTTGACCCAGATATCAGGCCTGTTTCCCTCCATTTGACCTACTGTTTTTCTGCAACCATAAAGCACCTGTAACTGCTGTGACATAATCCTTAGGTTTAGCTAAAGTTAGAATACACGTTTTTTAAAACTCATACACAAATAACGTCTTTCTGTGTGTTCTCTGCAAGCTTACAGGTGCAGACCAATGCTGCACTACCACTGGTAATCATGGGGGTATAGTTGAGGATGTAAACCAACAGTTCAATTCTTATTCAACAGAGCAGAATAATATGAAAAATGGCAGAACTTTACTTAAAATTTCTGAGAAATAATGATGAAATATTGCTGGATATAGTATGAGGTTTTAGAAACTACAATACTGTATATATAGCCATCTCACCTGGACACAACAAAACAGCTGAGTGAAGGATTGACAGAGCCGTGATAAAGAAGGTGTAAAGCTCTGTGTGACACAGTGATCTCTAGTAGATTCATTTTTTATTGTCAGGTGACCAGGTGCACGTCAACCACTTCTGTGCTTTTGGATTTTAGCTAAAATCTCACATTTACGTTGTGCATTTAAGTCTGCCTAAAACCACCATCAGAAGCCAGAGAAGTGAGCTCTGTGCTGCAGAGCCTGTGTGCCTCCTACTGAATGGAGGTCCAGCTACCGGTGTTGCTGACGTTGATGCTACAGCAGCGCTAAAGGCTAGCAGAGCCTATCCCTAACCATTCATCCAATGCACACAAAGGCAAAGCAGCACATCTCAATAGATACAAATCAACAAAACACCATCTCTACAATGGTATGACCCTTCAAGCAAGTGCTAAATTGCATGAGGACGATCCAGGTGATCAGTTTACTGCTACAAATAGCATCTCATCCTGGTGCTTACAATATATGGACCCTAAATGGCATGGGCATGCCAATTGTTTATTTCCAGCTTAAATGTGTGTGCTGCAGTGTTACTGGCAAAGCAGCTCGCCTGTGTTAGCATACACGTCCGCTGAACTTCACCTTGAACATCGTTAGAAGTGCTTGACGAGTCGCTCCATCCACCTGCTCTGTCTCTGCTCATCCTCATCCCCCTTATGAGTGTCAGAGCCGCTGTTAGAGGGTTACACAGATAACCCTCACACATATTCAACATCCTCACATTGACATAAAGACCCATAAAGAGAAAAATGTATACTTTTTAACCCCCGCCAAGGAGGTTATGTGATCACCAGGGTTTGTTAGTTTGTTTGTTAGTTAGTTTGTTACTAACATAACTCAAAAAGTTATGGACGGATTTTGATTAAATTTTCAGGAAATGTCAGAAATGGCATAAGGAAGAACTGATTAGATTTTAGGAGTGATCCAGATCACCATCTGGATTCAGGATTTTTTTTAAGGATTCTTTACTATTGGGAGATTGGGCTAATGGCGGAGGTCTGCGCTCTCCGAGTGCTAATCTAGTTTACAAATTTAAAACAGTGGCATAAAAGGCACTTAATTTATCAGGTTTTATTTTAAAAAATCATCATATATATATACATCACAGAGAGAAAAACTATCTTACTGTGAGTTTTTTCCAATTTCATTCAGCCCTTCATCCACCCTAACATAACAGAAGCATGTCAGTCAAGGGCATTTGCTTCATCTAAAATGCATGGATCTATTTTACTATCACTATCACTATCACCGCTTATGTTGCAATATGACAAAGCTAGAATAAAGCTGATCTACTGGCTAAAATATGTGGAGTTATTTTGATAAATAATGCATGAAATTAGGTTTAAAAAATAACTTATCTGACAAGGACAAGCAGAAAAGTTTTTGTCAGACATTAGTGGATTTGCTACTTTTAAAATAGGCTCATTAAAACTTGATAGTATTTTAGAAAAAATAAAACCTAACCAACTGAAGTAGATGAAGCATAAACCAGAAATTATAGGCGTGTTTAGTTGTTCTTCAAATGGTGTCAAGATAGCACATCTGCATTGATTAAAAAGACCTTATTTTTAAACCAATGACTGAAACGCATGAATGCTCAGCCTTTGCATCTTTCTTGGTTTGCCGTCTTATCTCTCAGATAAAAAGGTCGTTTTAAGTACAAGGCGTTTTGCTGCATAATCAAAGCAGTGGGTTCAGATGTAAAAAGGGCCAGCGTCATTAATGTGGTGGAGTTTTTACTGCTCTTTAAACGCTATGTGCTGCACCTTTAAAGCTTCAGTGGGAAGCCTTGTTGGTCCCTGCTGACAGGCCGTGGGCTGACGTGGAGGGGATTTGCCCATTTTGGCCACGTATGGGCCTCAGCGACCCTCACCGCCCACGGCATCCTCACACTGAGAGCGCTGCTGACGTCTGACATGTCTGCTATCTGCAGGCGGAGGCTGATGCTCACTCCGCCACGACCACACACTGCAGTCAGAGAGAAACCGACGGCCTTCAGCGTGGTGTGTGAGACAAAAACACCTCAACTTTGAGCTGATGTGAAGGTGTGATTAATCCTTTCACTGCATTAACATTGTGAAGCTTCAAAAAGGTCAGGACTGCCTATCAGATCGCCTTCAAACCTCACAGAATGAAATGTTGACATGTGACAAAAAATGAACACTAATGGGGGAAAAATCCCTCACATGAGAGCAAGGAGAGGAGAAGCAAAAGTGGTAGAAAAATGATGAAACAATGCGAGCTAAGGGTGTGAGCAAAGTTGAGGCAGGCTTTGAAGTGAAGCCACACATTTTGCATGATTATTGCTGTTAAGTTTTTGATCTTGAGCCAGCAGGCACGAAAAACAACAGCAGCTTGGGATTAGTCTCCCCCCCACTCACACGCCTACCTTTGCCAGCATAAGTCCCTGACTCAATTAGAAAAAAACCTCTGCAACTTAGGGCTCCTCACGCACAAGTACCCACATCGCCCTGCCCACGTCCCTGCAGCACATCACTACCAGCATCACTTTAATCACATGGCGCAATGAACGCACAGGGATTTGTCTTGGTGACATTAATGCAAAGATGTGCTGACGACTAATGTACACACTGATATGACAACACAGAGATGACGGGCCTGAATACACAGAGGAAATAAAGATTTATCTGTCATTAATTAAATATCAGTTATCATGCATGGGAGACACCGCCTGCACACAGCTTCATAAAGTGACTAAGTATGTAATGATTGATCATCTTTGCAGGAATTATTTGATCATTTAAAGGTGCAATATATTACATTTTCCAACTCATATGTCTTTGATAACAAAAAAATGACTAAGCCTATGTGATATTTTTCTCAAGAACTCACATTACTTAGAACATTTCCAACAAAGCCAGAGAATAAAACCAGAGATCTCCTTCGTTTTTATAGTCGGTGGATGCATTGGAGGCCAAAAGTTTAAATAATCTTAGTTTGAGAGAAATTTTGGTCCAATTAACATATTTTCTATATATTTTATTTGCCATTTTTAGCCTCAAAAAGTGAGGTCAGTCCCTGTACCATAGCCAGCCACAAGGGGGCGATTGAGATATTTTTGCTGAATAATTCTGGTGCTGTTATGTTCTCCATCTGAGTTTGATGCTAATAGACTATATTGCCAAAAGTATTCACTCACCCATCCAAATAATTGAAATCAGGTGTTCCAATCACTTCCATGGCCACAGGTGTATAAAATCAAGCTCCTAGGCATGCAGACTGTTTCTACAAACATTTGTGAAAGAATGGGTCGCTCCCAGGAGCTCAGTGAATTCCAGCATGGTACTGTGATAGGATGCCACCTGGGCAGCAAGTCCAGTTGTGAAATTCCCTCGCTCCTAAATTTTCTACAGTCAACTGTCAGTGGTATTATAACAAAGTGGAAGCGATTGGGAACAACAGCAACTCAGCCATGAAGTGGTAGGCCACGTAAGATGACGGAGTGGGGTCAGCGGTTGCTGAGGCACATAGTGCACAGAGGTTGCCAACTTTCTGCAGAGTCAGTCACTACAGACCTCCAAACTTTATGTGGTCTTCAGATTAGCTCAAAAACAGTGCATAGAGAGCTTCATGGAATGGGTTTCCATGGCTGAGCAGCTGCATCCAAGCCATACATCACCAAGTGCAATGCCAAGCGTCGGATGCAGTGGTGTAAAGCACGCCACCACTGGACTCTAGAGCAGAGGAGAGGCGTTCTCTGGAGTGACGATTCGTGCTCCTCCATCTGGCAATCTGATGGACGAGTCTGGGTTTGGCAGTTGCCAGGAGAACGGTACTTGTCTGACTGCATTGTGCCATGTGTAAAGTTTGGTGGAGGGGGGATTATGGTGTGGGCTTGTTTTTCAGGAGCTGGGCTTGGCCCCTTAGTTCCAATGAAAGGAACTCTGAATGCTTCAGCATACCAAGAGATTTTGGACAATTCCATGCTCCCAACTTTGTGGGAACAGTTTGGGGATGGCCCCTTCCTGTTCCAACATGACTGTGCACCAGTGCACAAAGCAAGGTCCATAAAGACATGGATGAGAGAGTTTGGTGTGGATGAACTTGACTGGCCTGCACAGATTCCTGACCTCAACCCAATAGAACACCTTTGGGATGAATCAGAGCGGAGACTGAGGGGAGTGGAGACATCAGTGTGTGACCTCACAAATGGGCTTCTGGAAGAATGGTCAAAAATTCCCATAAACACACTCCTAAACCTTGTGGAAAGCCCTCCAAGAAGAGTTGAAGCTGTTATAGCTGCAAAGGGTGGGCCGATGTCATATTAAACCCTATGGATTAAGAGTGGGATGTCACTGAAGTTCATGTGCGAGTCAAGGCAGGTGAGCGAATACTTTTGGCAATATAGTCTATGCTATGTCCTGTTTGGTGGAAATCCAAGATGACCTCAGTCTATGTAAATCTTATTTGACAATAATCAAACTGTGAGAGAATGGGAGTATTCAAAATGAGTCTTGTTAAAGCCTGATTACTCAAATAATAGCCAGAAAATTCTCATTTTTCGGAAATGAGATGTTTATTTAACCTCCTACTGAAATCAAAAAAGAAGGAAAAATTGCCATAAAAGTCCACATATATATATTTGTATCACATTTGCCACATCAGACACTTTTTGCAACTGATAACCCACTGAATGGTATTTTTTATAATTTATCTTACTGTATAAGAACATTATTGATCATGTTGATCAGATAGAGGTCTCGTTAAATTGTGTATTAAATATGGTATGATAGGTTTTAAAGGGTTAAGACAGGGGTGAGAAATGTTCATTTGGTGGTCCTTTGCTTTTCTTTTGGAGTTGCTAAAGCTATATCTTAACCAGCCGCCATTGTTTACAGACTTGCAGTCACTTTAACTAAACCATACCCTAAGTACTGCCTCTTTCCTCTGAAATGATGCTAATTGGTTCGGTTATTCTGTTGTGGGGAGGAAACGTTTTAGCTTGAAACCTGACTTGAAATCTGGACAGTCCATCAGCTTTTTAGGGTCACTTTGTGATTCCACAAACACTTTTCTTGCAATCTAACTGTCTCTACAGATACTGGTACAGTCTTATTATAGTGAAAAGAAAGGCATCATTGCATGTTTTTTCTTTTAAATAATTTTTTTGAACTTTTTACCTTTATGGGATAGGACAACTGAAGGGAAACCGGAGATCTGGAAAGATGGAGTGGCTGAAGATATGCACCAAACATGCACAGAGACCAGGAATCAGTGGCGGGACCAGTATAGGGATGCCCGCTCTGCTAACTGAGCTATGCTAGCACCCTTATTGCATGTTTAATGTTATGAATTTATGCATTTTACTGGTCTGTTATATTTCAGTCTCTCAAACTGGCCTAAATGTCGTTTCAGAGAATTTTCAAATAACCAAAGTTGCAGGTTTGTGACAGAAGAAAACTCCAGTCTCCTGCATGAAATGTGGATGTGTGTCACATCAATCAGCCCCATCCTAGAAACCATAGCTTTCTTTAAATCAAGTCCTGCATTGATCCTGAATGTTGGCTTTCAAATGTCAGAACAAAAAGTCTGAAATTAATAAACAGTGGGTAGGTCATGCCCCATGTATGCAGGCGGCCTGGGTTCAAGTCTTTCACCACTCTCTCATCGCTGATTCAGGCTCCATTGTCCTAACTCTCTCTTATAAAGGCAAAAAGCCTAAAATAAATCCTGAGCTACAAAGACGTCAAATATCAAAAATGTATACAGAAACTATGCCATATACGTTTGAGTTGAAACGAGCCTCCGTCAAACCAAAAATGCATTAAGCAGTATCATACTTCTGTTCTTCAGCAGATAACTCCATTAGAAATACAATTTAGGCTCAGTATTTGTAGTCATGCCCTTTCATGCTGAACCAACTAAGAACTGACTCGAAAATTTCCTAAAAAACCTCCTCAGATGCTCAGTGATTCTCAGTCATGTCAGCCGTGGAGGTGTAAACACTAACTACAGCTCCTCCAGGTACAACAGCTCCACTTTAGTGAGTAAAATTCAAATGTAAATGTCCTGACTGTGGGCGAGTTTAATCTGATCTCTGCTCTGGACAACAGCGTCAGATAAATGCGATAAATGTAAATGTGCTGAGTGTTTGTGTGAAAGGATGTGGGTGATTCAGGCATTAAAGCTCACTGTAAGGTTGTTTTTATAACTCTGGATCAGAGGGTGGGATTCAAACAAACACCTTAACTGCAAATTTAAAGTGCTTTTTTTATTAATGTAGTGTCATGAAGAGTAATGTTTCTAACGCAGGCTAGTTTACTGTGATGTGTTGAGCTCACAGTAGGAAATCAATCACAGCAAAAGACAATGGGAGAGTAGCGAGGAATCATGGGGGTAATTCCCTGCCACTCCAGCCACCTAGTTTTAGTGGATAAAACAATGTTGTGTTCCAGTATGAGTCCGCCCTCTCTTTTGTCACCATTTATTGTTATTACATTGTTATTGTTCACACTGTGGGCAGCAAATACTTGTAATGTCAGTGTCACACAGAAGTCAGATGTGCCAGTTTAACCAGATGGCGTGTAAATGATCATAGCCCTAAAGTTCGCTCTAAATAACTTTGACACAACACAACTTGACACAAAGATTTAGGCTTTTTGTATTATAGTGATGCTGCTGAGTGTCTCTTCTGAAGTCAATTCAGAAGAGACACTCAGCAGTAGAATGCAACTGAATCTGAGGGTGCAACAGCTTTATGCTATAAAGGAGGAGGCTGGGGTGGAGGAGGTTAAGCTTTGGTAGCAGTAGTGTGGTGCATCAGCATTAATGCAAGCAGGGATTTGTGAGAAGGATGTGATATTTAGATGGACAGCTGTGTTGAGAGAGTTGTTGTAGGCTTTATGAGTCCAGAGAGTTATTTTGCAGCGATCACAATAATCATATGGTAAAAGGGATATTTCAACACTTTGGCAAATTCGCCCATTGCCATAATTCCTATAGTCTTAGTAATAGGTTCATTTCCTTTAGTTGTCGGTGCAAGCTGTTTCCAGATCTGGGGGGACCGTTAAACCAGCTGCACCGCTAACGCTATGGAAGCAGACGGAATTTTTGCTTCCTCTCATCAAACTCATCAAATACACAATCCAACAACTCCAAAACGCTCTCATGGACAAATTGTGACCTGTACATTCACCAGGGTTACAAAAATATCTCTAAAAGCCTTGATGTTCGTGTGCCCACGGTAAGACAGACTGTCTGCAAATGGAGAAAGTTCAGCACTGTTGCTACCCTCCCTAGGCGTGGTCATCCTGTAAAGATGACTGCAAGAGCACAGCGCAGAATGCTCAGTGAGGTGAAGAAGAATCCTAGAGTGTCAGCTAAAGACTTACAGAAATTTCTGGCACATGATAACATTTGTGTTGACAAATCTACAATAAGTAAAACATTAAACAAGAATGGAGTTCATGGGAGGACACCACGGAGGAAGCCACTGCTGTCCAAAAAACACATTGCTGCACATTTGAAGTTTACAAAAGAGCACCTGGATGTTCCACAGCACTACTGGCAAAATATTCTGTCCATAGATGAAACCAAAACTGAGCTGTTTGGAAGGAACACACAACGCTATGTGTGGAGAAAAAAAGGCACAGCACACCAACATCAAAACCTCATCCCAGCTGTGAAATATTGTGGAGGGGCCATCGTGGTTTGGGGCTGCTTTGCTGCCTCAGGGCCTGGACGGATTGCTGTCATTGACGGAAAAATTAATTCCCAATTTCATCAATACATTTTACAGGAAAACTGAAGACCATCCGTCCGCCAACTGAAGCTCAACAGAGGATGGGTGATGCATCAGGACAACGACCCAAAGCATAGAAGTAAATTAACAACAGAATGGCTTCAACAATACGCCTTCTGGAGTGGCCCAGTCAGAGTCCTGACCTCAACCTGATTGAGATGCTGTGGCATGACCTCAAGAGAGTGATGCACACCAGACATCCCAAGAATATTGCTGAACTGAAACAGTTTTGTAAAGAGGAATGGTCCAAAATTCCTCCTGACCGTTCACATACTTTTTCCACCCTGCACTGTGAATGTTTACATGTTTTGTTCAATAAAAACATGAAAACATGTCATTTTTTGTGCAGTATTAGTTTAAGCAGACTGTGTTTGTCTATTGTTGTGAATTAGATGAAGATTGGAACACATTTGATGACCAATTTATGCAGAAATCCAAGAAATCTCAAAGGGTTCACATACTTTTTCTAGTGACTGTACACCGTCAGGAAACAGATCTTTGATGTAGATTCTCAGAACCTTAAAGAGCCTTAAAAAAAACAGCTTTAATCAAGACAGGAATGATACATATTTTTTACCATGTCAAATTACAGAATTACAACATCTATTTGCTTCTTGTTTGAAAAGTCGCTAAGTTGTAGGTTTTATTGCAACATCAAGAAAATAAAAGTTGAACAAAAGCATGCTATATTTTTCCTTCTCAAATTTTCTGAATTAAATTATCCGGGGGCCAGATGGGAAGGCATGGGGTGCCTGATTAGGCCCCTGGGCCTCAAGTTGATGATCACTGTTCCATGTATTCTGAAACATTGTCTGAGGAATGTGTACAAACAGGAACATGAAGTAGAGAGGAGGGATGTGCACAATCATGTTTGATTAAAGGAACCTGTGTGTGCACGTCAGGTCTTGTCCTGCCATAACAAAAAGCGTCCACTTAGAATTATCAAAACAAAGAATTTCTCTGGCTTTGGAAACTGTTGGAAATATTTGAGGAATTGAAAGTATTAAAGTTTAGTTCTTTTTAAGTTACAAAGACATTTCTGTGAGAAAATTTGACATATTGCACCTTTAAAACTCAGACTGATGCATTAGGAACTGAAGCAGCGTATTGTATTTAGATCTGCTGTCAAACCCCATCATCAGTGAGTGGATTTGCTACCTGTACTGTTTCCATAGCAACAGATGCAGACAGATTAACAATGCCTGAACACATCCTGACCCTGCAGGTAATAAGAGTGGACAATCAAACTTAATGATAGCGTATAAAAAAGCAAAATAAACATGATGTATAGTCTCACTGATGTTTACCTGATTATTTAGCTGAGGCCGCCCTGAGAAAGAGCATCAGCTGCAGGAAATCATCCAAACAGTCGGTTCTTCACTGAATAGCCTTCATTCAACATTTGCTCTTTTGGTGTCAGCGTGGATTGATTCTTTCTCAATCAGTCCTCTTTGTTGATTTATTGTTTCCATCTGTGGAGTCAAGGAGAAGAGATCAGATCGAATTACTTCAAGTTATTTTGAAGCTTGACTTCTTTACTTCTTTTATTAAGATGTGTAAATGCCTGATTCTATCATTACAGGGCTTTAGTGTCAATAAGATTAAGAACATTGTGTTAAAATTGATCTGGGAGAATGTAAATAATGTTTGTTAAACTGGCCCAATAATTCTCTTTTCAGTAATTTAAATGCAGGGGGAATTATATTCCATCATCAGGGTGCTCTGAATCAAAACAACAACAAAAAATTAGTCAAGGGTAGCATGGAATCATGGGAGTTAATCCCTTCTATTCTGCACCTCAATCTTTGATAAAGATGCACACAGAAAGGACCACAATCAAGACAAAAAGGGAGACACATTTTGTTCACTGAGGCCAAATTTACAAAAGAATCACATTAACTAGATATAAATAAAAGATGGTCAAATCACAGGGTGTTATCAGTTGTTTTATTAAGAAGGAGCTGGGCAATGAGAGATTTTATCTAACCTGCATCAGTAACCTGTAAGGACAGCGAGGCTTGACAAAAGCTTCCCCTCTCTCTCTGACATCCCACAGTGATCAGAAGCCGTCCTCTGTAAGGAATCTCTGTCTCCTCTGGTGACTTTAAAGATGACAGCTGAAAGCTTTCACATGTAAAGTTCAGCTCTCCTGTCCTCACTGGCCTGCACGCTGCGGGGGCTGGAGGAGGCCCTGAGCCGGGGTGGGGCTGGACTGGGGCCGGCCTGCAGGACTGCTGGGCTCCCGGCCGCCCACAGAGAGGCCTGGCTGGGTGGGCGTCATCTATGGAGCGATTGATCCCAGCCGAGACAAAAAGTCTCCCTGTTGTCCTGCTGGAGCAGAAACAGCAGAAAGAAAAAGCTCAGAGTCACTGAGATGAGAATGTTTGTCTATGAATAAAATACTCAGAAATACTGCTGCTACACTTTCTATGTATCTACCAGCATCAACAGTTTCCATTAACAAGCAGCAGCATGTCAGACAACAGCGGAAAATGTGAAGTGAAAAAAAACAACGAGGCGCTGAAGTTAAAGTTTGTGTAGAGCACTGTAGTACGACTCTGGTATCACGCCAGTCTTTCTCCTTTGAAGTCCAGGCAGCCGTGCTGGGGAGGCGGCTGCTGCTGTGGGCTCGGTGTGGAGGTGTTTGCCTGGAGAGGGGGAAAGGTCAGAGAAAGAGAGCACACATCTTTTACACTTTATTATACGCATCATGTCAGGGCTGAGCTGTTTATCAGTGGCTGAGGGGAGAGCAGAGAACCTGCTGGTTTTGGCGGCGTAGGTTTTTCATGCATTGAGGGAGTTTTGGAAACTTTTGGGCTTGAAAACTTTCAAAGAATAAAAGACGCTATCTTAGTTAACACTCACTTTTTAGTGGAATCAGGATAACTGACTCATTTTTAAGATTTTATTTTGGTAAATTCTGAATAGATGACAAGAAAATGTCATAGTATTCACATTCTATACATCCTTGGTTTGACCTCATAAACTCTGAGATGATTTTACTTTAGACTTTTGAACAAGGATTCAGTTTAGTTGTAGTTGTTTTGAATAATGACAATAAAGACAATTTAATTCCATTCTATTCTCTATTCCATGAAACATGAACGCTATTTGCAATGAAACTTCCTGTTTATGTAGTAATTTTTTAGATTTTATTTTGAAAACACTTTAAATGTACTAACACATTTTCAATGGATTCTGAGTTCTCTTAGGAGGGCACTGTTATGAACTTTTAATATGGTTGTATTGAAGCTTTTACTTTGAAAAATCCCTACCAGGTGACAAGGATATTTTAATGGATACGTATTCCACATGTCCCTTGCTTTTACCCTGAGAGATTTTAGATGATTATGCTGTATACTTTTGAAGATAACTAAGGGTTAAACCTGCACAATTGGCATTAGAAGTTCTTGATAATGTAGTCACTTCAAAGCTTTTACTTTGAAAAAAATACCATAAGGTGATCTTTCAACTGCTTTCTTTTCTACATTTCCCTGTCTTTCCCTGTAAAATTTAAGATGATTTTATGGAATAATTTTGAGAGAATAAGATTTTAAATCGGTTGAAATTACATTGCAATTTTTTGAGTTTATAGATATACTGAAGATTTTATTTTGAAAGGTTCCTAAAAGATACTTACTCTATATGTCCATGGCTCTTACTTCGCAAAATTTAAGTTGATTTTGTTCCAAACTTTTGAAGACAATTTAAGGGAACATCTGTGCAAATTGAATTTAAGGTTTTTGATTATGTTTTTTCTCTTTTATTTTGAAAAAATTCTATTGGAAACCTTCAATAGATTCTCATTGCACATATTTATGGCTTAAGATGATTTTTACTGTTTACTTTATAGGAAATTAGAGATAACATCTGCTCAAATAAAATTGTAATTCTTGGTGAAATAGTTAAAATGAAGATTTTATTTTGAAAATATCCCAATAGAATATATCAACGGATACTTATTTTACATGTCTCAACTCTTTCCCTATAAATTAAAAATGATTTTACTGTATTTGTTTAAAGAAAATAAAGCTTAAATTTGTGCAAACTGCACTAGTAGCTCTTGATTAACTGTAGTCATATTTAAGGTTTTATTTTGAAAATTTTCTAATAGGTGACAAGAAACTTTTAATGGAATTTTTTCTCCATGCCCCTGTCATACCCTGTAAAATTTCACTGTATATATTTTCACAAAGTAAGAGCCAAAATCTGCTCAAATTATATTGCAGTTTCTTTATAGAATTATTATACTGACGGTTTTATTTTGAAAGATTCTAGGTGTAAACAATATGTTAACAGATTCTTAATCACGTCCCTGATGCTAGCATTTTTAAGCAACTGTGCAGAGTAATTTTGGAGAAAAATAAAGATTTAATTCGTGGAAATCGCCCTTTAAATTCTTGATAATGTAGTCATATTTCAGATTTTAATTTTTAAAAATCTTGAAGAGATGACAAGAAACTTTCAACAGATTGTTTTTATACATGTCCCTTTGACATTTACCCAGTAAAAAATTGAGATTAATTCATTCTTTTCTTTTTGAGGAAACTTGAGACAACATCAGCTCAAACTGCAATGTTATTTTTGACAGTTGTATTAAAAAACTTTACTTTGCAAAGTTCGTTCTGACAATGGTATTTGAGTGGACTCCTATGCTACATGTCCCTGGCTCTTCTCCTGTAAATCCTGGGATAGTTTTACTGTAAAATGTTCACTTTTTAATCTATTTTTGAAGGGGTATTTTTGCCGGATGAAGGAAAGGGTGACACAAATCTGGAGACAACAAAATAGGCAAGACATATTTATGAAAGCTTCAGGATTTATAAGCACGATTTTTACTTGCTGTGGGATTGGGGAATTTTGCCCTCCCTAATCAGTATTTTTTTTTAAAGTAACACTTTATCACCGGATATAACCTCAAGCTATCCTTCTGGTTTTGTCCCTCCAGGCCTGCGATAGCTAAGGCTGGGGATACCATGCTCTTGGGTTTTTGGTACCGTTCTTGTTGCTGATATTCCGCTAGGGTCACTGGGCATCAGTGCTTGTGTTGCTTGTGAAGAACATATCTCAAGACAGATTTTCTTCAAACTTTGAGCAAACATCCACTCTGTTTCAAGGATAAACTGGTTGGATTCTTGCAGTCAAAGGTCAAGCCCTTTGCGTTAACCCACCGCTGTACTTAACTGTCTGGACATTGTTTACCTCACAGAGGCAGAGCTTTGATGATGAATGAAGATAAAACACAATTTCTATGGTGTTTGTTTGTGCCTCTATACTGTGATAATACCTATAAGCATGTAATTATAAATACATTTCTACGGTGAATTAAATAAGCGTTTTATTCTTACTCTTTCACGGTTACAGTCCATCCTTGTTTCTGACAGCAGCATCTGTCGACGGCCCCAGATGTCGATGCATCTGGAGAAAAAAAAGAGATTTTGCTGTAATTAGTCCGGCTAGTGACACTTCACTTTGTAGAGCTTTATCCACTGCTTTCTCATCTCATGGTAATTATCGTCATAATCCATCATTAAGCACATCATAGACCTACACTGCAGCTCGGAGTCAGACTGCTCTCATTGATTTTTAATGATTAATAATGCATGTCCATTATAAGCACTCCGTCTGCGCTGTCTAATCTACATTATGAGGGTGTTTATAACGACATGATAAAAGCTCTGCACTGATAAATGAATAAAACATTAAAGTCAAGAAAAGGATGCTGTTATTTGTTGTTTTTATTGATTCTATGCAATCCTCACCATCCCATATCAACTTATCTCTAATCCTTCCTCCAGATCAGACGATAACAATCGATAAAAGTGAAACTACGCTGTCTGAAATCTGTGCCTCCAGCCTGCAGCTACACGCTGGCAAGAGACGAGTAACCTCCCATTCTGCTGCGACTCTTTCTGCCTTTTTCAAATCACATTTGGCTGCTGAGACACTGAGACGCTCTGGCAAATATTTGGAAGGCACAAAGCATTGTGGCCGGTGGATGAAAATGTTAATTTCCTCCTTTGATAATGATGCATGTCTTATTCCAAATGTGATTATACAAACAGAATGGTGTGTAACATGCCTGTAATGTGCTTAAGATGTTTTAAAACACATTTTCATGCCTTCACACTGGGAAATGGAAAAGACCCCGAAGAAACCTTAAAGGTTTTATCATTTAAAAAAAAAAACACAGGGGGGCCCGGGACGGCTCCCTGAGGAATCCCAGGATTAAGGATTTATAGCCACATCAAGGTTATGTGTTTTATTCTTGAGATTTAAGAACACTAATGGAACTTTTTCCTGAAGTGTAAGGAAATTATCAGCCACCAGTATGTTTGGTATTACAAGACAGAATCAGCTGGAATATGTAAAACATTAAAGAACCTTCATTTTCTAGAGATATTTGAAACTCTTTCCACTTTATACGAGTAAAAGCACAGATTAGATTTTCCTATGGTGTTGGGTAATATATGCTATACATTTGCTAAAGAAAGAAAATCAAAATGATTTTTTTTCTGTGTTTTCTCACTGACAAATGAGGATAATTTTGTGAGTTAATAAATTGCTGGTTATTCTAATCTAATTCTCTTCATTATATTTTAAATCATGTGGTCAAGTTCTCTTTTTCCAAAATGAGGCAAGGCACCTTTATTATTAGAGCACCACTTACGTGTACACTAATTTAAAGTACTTTAAGGAGCCAAAAAGAAGGTATTTACAACACTAAGAGCACTAAATGACATGACACCAAGCAAAAACAAGACATTAAACCAGGCCTGTCAGGATTAAAATATTTTAGTTTTGATTAATATCAGAGTTTCTATAGTCAATTCTCATTTAATATCCTTGATTTCATATGTTTAAATTCCTCTATTTTGCCTTTTTTAAAATTTTAGATTGTATTAACCACGACTGCTTTACTGTTTGGATACAGACCTGCTTTTATTTTGAAAGGAAATAAGGAACTAAATAGTAGGCAATAGTTGGCAACATTTGCAAAAGTGGGTGAAATTGATGAGTAGCAAAGGTTTCCATTCAGTTCTTGCCAGTTCTGCCCATGTTTCCAGCTTATTTGTGCAAGTGGACCATTCTCTCTCTTTTCCAGGTAAAAATAAACAAACTACTGGAGTTAGCAAAGGTGAGGCAAGAATTGAGACCAATTTTTAATGATCAATAATTGCAGGAAAACTCAGGCTCACTGTTTACACTTACCAAAGACATTGGCAACATTTGGCTGCAATGCTTTCCACAATTTAGACCTTCCTGCCTCTATTTTACCTAAAGGCATCGGCAACATTTTCTATGCCCCCCTCTATAATGAACTCTAACATATTATAAATATACTTATAACAGTTACAATGCATTATAGAGAGGATTGGAATAGAAAGTGTCACTAAAGTATCTGAAAAAGTGTGTCAAAAGGTTGCCGACCCCTGAACTTACCACAGAAAAAAGGATTTAGTATGGATTGAAAAGAAATAACTGAACGGTAAAAGTTTTCAAAGTGAAATTACTCATTTCTAGATCATTGTGGCTACAGGGAGACACTGGCGTGGCTCAGCCAAAGTGTACTTATAGGAACTATAAAGAGTGTGATTAAAAACATGATGCACTTATCATGGACCTCAATTGCATTACAATTAATTGATTAATCCTGACATACTTGATTTCACAATAAAACATATTAAAATCTAAGATTTTTAGAAAGTTAAGTTCTGACGTTTTTGCCCCTTTCCAGTGAAATTATGGGTTAGAGCCATTCCTATAATATGATATCTCAAGAATGCTTTTAGGGATTTCCTTCAAACTTTGCTCAAATATCTACTCTGACTCAAGAATGACCTTATTATGACCTTATAATGACCCAAATACATTAAGAGAAACTATTTCTAGTTAAATACAACCATAAATATCATCATGTCATGAATGGTTTAAATCCCTGAATCTTCCAGGTAATTTGAGGAACGATTTAAGGAATAAAAACGTGAATATTCTCAAACAGCAGCCTCTATCCAAACAAATAACCCCCTTTGGTCCTGTGGAGTAACATGACTCTGAAGCATGGCCATCATCCAACCTCTCCCTGCACTCAAACAGAAATCTGATGATCAATTAAGTCCTTTAATGTAGGCCAGCGTCCAATGATGCAGTAACGGGACTGTGTTGTAAGCGAACAGGTAATGTTACAGCTGCCACACGTTCCTGTGTAAACACACACAGGCTGTATGAATGCAGCCAGTGGCGTGATGGCAGAGCGACCATGACAGCTGTCTGCTCCGATATGTCTTAGTCTGCTGCACCCGCTTCACACTGCAGGGCTCGGCTCTGCCCTAATACTGTTAACAGTACTGTAAAAGCAGAAAGAGAGGCACAGATATGTTCACGCTGTGCTGTTATTAAGACAAAAATTATCTTTTGAAGTAGAAATGATCAAACCTGGCCAGTTTTTGAAAGGAATGCTGGATTTGAACCTTATATTACGGTGGGCTCTGAGATGCTGCATGTGAATATTTAACCCTGTGGTTCTAAATGGGTTGGTCGGGAATCAAAAGTTGGTTGCAGAAAATTGTGGTTAAATGTCAATGATGTATAGAAGCCCTAAAGGGATTTGCATACATACATTTTATCTACTCTCTTCTCTTATAAGTTGTACATTTCTTGAGATTTCAACTATTTCTCTGTTTTTTGGGGGTAACAAAGTCAGTTTACCTGTGATAACAGGATATTTCCTTAAGATCTCTGTCCTTGCAGTAGCAGTTCACGCTTCCTTGTGTAGAAGTCTTTGACAACACCTGATATTTCTATGGCAAACAATATATATGTCTGGTGAACACAGCATCCTGTAACAGCCACAAAAATGAATAAGTACTGGAAGTACAAACGGTAGAAATTCATCATGTTTTGTTGTCGCGTGCAGGCTGTGCAGAATGTTTTTAATCAGCATTTGTGTTTAAAAATAGGCACCAATAATTCCTCAATCCAAAAAAAGAGAGTAAGAGGCATGCAGCCATTCAGACTGAAGCATCCTGCCAATAACATGACTCGCCATGGTCTTTACTCTGACTCAGACTTGACTCAGGTGGTCCCGATCGCAGTGGTGCAGGAGGTCTAACCGACGTTGTCTACGGGGGGTTTTCATGAAACCGAGTCAGGCTCGTGTTTAACCCCTGACCCGCTCTGCTGCTGCTCTGTTACACTTCCCAGTTTACTCAGTTAGCTCGGTGGTCTCCAGCAGCTCTGCTTGCAGGGTAAAGAGTCTGCAGGTTTCTGTTTCTGCAAAAGTCTGGAGATGCTTCGACCTTGAAGACAAAAGCAGCACCGACAGTCAGAACAAAACATGATGGGATATTGAAACACTGAACCAACTTACTCAGTTTTACCAACTAGATGGACTCTGATATCTTCTTAGGGAACTATCTTTAAATTTTGTGATTATTTAAGTTGTCAAAATGAACAAGCAACGTTAGGAAAAAAGGACTATTTCTGCTCGTATTTATGTCTCTGCACCAGAGGGATGATATCCATCCATTAAGTCCTTGAGAGCTAAGTTTTTGGACTTTAATTCTAGCATTTCTTTCAATGAAATACCAAACATATGCTCCTCGTGCACTCAAAATTCTCCATCATCAGGAGGAAAAATCAAACTAAAGATAATCGTCCTATTAAATGGTTAATGTGAGCAAGACACCTGATCATTTTGACTAACTTACTCCATGCTGAGTAAACAGTCAATGATTTAGTGAGTATTTAAGCAGACTATCCCAGTCAACGATGGCCTCTAAACGAGGATTATTCAGCTCTACAACCAAGAAAACAAAACTTAGTTCTTCTAACTGACACAGCAGCCTGATGAATCATTCCCAGAATCAAGTTTTCCGTTTGCAGGAGACGTTTAAAATAAAAGAAACTGCTTCAAATATCCCAAACAAAGGTCGTTCTTTGAAATGAAAGCTGCTTGAGTCATTCTACACGATTCTGCACCTAACCACAAAATCAATCAAGGAGAACATTCACCGTGTATTTCACACACAACACTGGGATTGTTTTGGAGTTCTGTTCTGTGACGGAAAACTGCAGAGCTTCAGCTGGTGCTTACTCCACTGTGGTGTTTCAGGTTAATGCGAACACCTTGTCTTGGCTCAAAGAGGTCCCTGATCTGGATTTCCCAGGAGAGTCAGGGAGGACGCTCTGAGCCATCATCACCTTGACTCAACAGATCCTGCCAAGTCGCCTCCTGGAGGCGTCTGGCTCGGATCTCCGTCACGGCACAGTGAAAAGAAAAGGTGCTAAAAATAGCTTCAGGTTGTATCTGGGCAGCGGTTGGCCAGAGGCGACTGATTAGCATTAACATTACATTTATGCTTCTCCTCTGTGTGATCATAACAGTTATGAAACATCAGGTTTGAATCCTTATGATGTTAAGGTGCAGGTGAGACAGGGTTGTCACCAAACTAGATCTGCAACCTTTCATATAACTAACAAAAATGAATGACATCTATACTTACTGGGATATCACATCTACAAAATTATACATCCAAATCATCCTGTATTATTGAGTGATTCTTATTTTTAGTTACCAAAATATTCAGAAAATGTTCCAGCAGCAAAACTTTGGTGCTTTTTAACATAAAAGATGCCAGGTTTAAAACACATTAGTGATCAGTATCCAACTAGGGCCGGGCAAAACGGGCAAAATCAAATCTCAAAAATTCTTAGCTAAAATGTTTGTAGATGATATTTATCTGGATGTGTGTTTCTATGGAGAAATATGAAGCGTTTGTCAGAGAACTAGAATTATAAACTCTGATATTATTCTAGTAAAAATCAGAAGATAGAGAAACCTGTTTGATACCACACCAAGAACTTTACATTTATTCTAAATCTTAAAAAGTGTAGACAAATCAGCAACATTTCTGTGTATGGATGTTTTTAAAATGCTCTTGAATACCATGTGATTGGAAATGATTAAATCTGCATTATTTAATGAGTGGTGGTTCCAAAAAGTACAGAAATTACATGATCTTCAAGGTGATTTTTAACTGAAAGAGAGAAAGCAAACTCTGTCTAAATGCATTGGTAATTAAGGATGCACTGGTGCATCGGATTAACATCACTATCGCCACTATCTGGTGTATCAGATCATATTAATGCTGGCATTAAGCACACCTTACTGCTAATTTAGCCGTGTTAATCTTGTGGACTAAAACTATAACTAAAAATGTTCAACGACTTCCTTTTTTCCAAGAGGACAATTCAACTAAAACTAGATCTTTGATGACTAAAATTCTGACAAAAGTATGTTTAGTTTTTGCCAAGGAGACTGAAATGTGATTTAGTTTATGTTTGACATTCAAAATCCAGATTCGTGCAGCATCAGCAGTTTTGCAGGCGCAGTACTAAACTGTTGTGGTGAAGAGGGAGTCGAGCCGAGAGGCAAAACTTTTGAGTCACTGGTCGATCTATGTTCCAACCCTCACCTATGGTCATGAAGATGAAGTTATGAGTAGTAACAGAAAGAATGAGATTCCTGAGAAAGGTTGCTGGGTTCCACCTTAGAGATAGGGTGAGGAGCTCAGAAGGCTCTCGAGATGCGGCTCTATGATCTTAATACCTCCCTATTCCCTCCCTGTGGAGGTCTTCCGGGCACACCCAACTTGGAGAAG
This sequence comes from Cheilinus undulatus, assembly GCF_018320785.1. Taxonomy (NCBI): domain Eukaryota; kingdom Metazoa; phylum Chordata; class Actinopteri; order Labriformes; family Labridae; genus Cheilinus; species Cheilinus undulatus. The sequence continues at coordinate 20,493,687 of NC_054888.1, read as the reverse complement.
ACCTTGAGGCAGACCCAGAAATTGCTGGAGGGATTATATATCTCATCTGGCCTGGAAGCGCATTGGAATTCCCCTGGAGGAAGTGGAAAACATTGCTGGATGTCCGGGTCCACTTGCATTGCATGATCACACCGCGACCTGTCCTGTCCTTTCATCTGTTTCAATTTTGAACAATCGTGCTACCCAGAATAAACTAATTTGACAAGAAAAAAAAGTCTGAGGGGTGAGCTTTGACCCAGAACGTGCTCCTCCACAGAGTTCAGTACATCATCCTTGCTATGTTGAAGTTGATCCCCACAGTCAGGACTTCCCTAACCGAGCGAGTAACTTCACTCATGATTTAATAGTGTCTCATCCCCACAGGCATTCTGGGAAAACTACGCATATTTAGGGATGATTGGGAATGTTTTTTGTACAATGACAAAAACTAGTTTGACTGTTTTGTATTGTATTGTATTGTATCAACTGAGAAAAATAGAGCTGAAATATTTTAACAACCTTTTACTATTTGGTCTTACAGTGTGATACCCAAAAATCAACAATTGTGGCAAGCTTAATGTGGAAGAGAAAAGTCGGGATTTATTTGGGAAAAGTAAAATAAACCTGAAGGGGGCAAGGTGCAAAAGACCTGAAGGAACAACATTCAACTCTTATACACTTATCATTTTGTTGGTGTGAAAAAGAGGAAAACATTAGAGATGTGCCGATGCTTTTAGGGTGTAAGAGTCCCACTATTAACACAGATCAGAGTTCAACTCCTGACTTGTTCTGCTCAAAAACAAACATCTAATCCTGTCAGCACTTAATTGATACAATACAACAGATAAATATCAACTACTGACCAGTTCATTTAGCGTGCTTTGGTGCTAAAGCGATCCATCAGTGCATCCTTTATAAACACAACTGGCATTTTTGACATTTTTCATCAGGACCAAATTGTCCAACAGAAGAAAGGCCACAGCTTAAGCATAAAGTAATGCACTAACTGCCATTAAATCCTGTCAAAGCGCCCACAACAAATTCAAATAAGTGATTATCATGTTCATCTCTATTCTCCTCCAGTAATTGGAGCATCTTTAGGTCAGACACTGCAGTAATTCTCTACAATTTCCTAAGACGTGCCAGTGAATAAGGAGCTGGGTCTCACCTCGACCTTCTGTGTTTAATTTAAATCAAAAAATGTAGCATTGTTCTGCAGCTCGCGGTCATGAAAACATTATTACAGCGCTCATTATTAACGGACCACGCAGGACAAAACAGCAGCAGCAGCACACGCAGCAGAGGGGCTGGTGAGATTTCTCCACACATATCAGACAGGCCGAGTGTGCCAAGACGCTTTTGATTTTTATTATTTCTATTTATTTATTTATTTATTTTTACGACAGCGCATAGTCTAGTTTTTTTTTTTTTGAGGAAGCCTATTACTGTCCTCCCACACACACCCATCAGTAGCAGGCGCACCACGACCTCAATAACCCTCCACACACTCACTCACAGACACAGAGACCGCTTCAGTCCACCCAAGACTCCATGAAACTGGTGAGAACTCAGAGCGCTACTGCCACCAAGTGGATGATCGGATTCACAGCAGCTGCCAGTCAAACATCCTGCAGAATAACAAAGCAGTGAAACTGTTAGAACAATAAGGTACTTTTTAAAACTTTAGACACCCACTCAGCTAGAACTCAAGATAAACTACTGTACCCTTACTTTCCTGCCTGGTATAACCAGAAAATCAGACATTAAATTAAACACTTTTAAGGCCATCTCGAATATCTTAAGACCCCACTTACAAACTTCTAACCAGTTACAGTGGGGACACAGTTCTGTGCATGGTTTGTGCAGACTGTAAGATAGAATGCATGCAGTATTTTTCATTGTAGCTTCCTTGAGATACTAGCAGTGTGAACATTAACAGCCTGCTGCATACAAATTTGCAAAATCCTGCAAACCGTGTCGGCCTCAGCCTCTGCTCCAAAATCTTCTCCTCCAACCACTCCTCAGAAAACTTGTATTTACCATCATTTACATGCAGACATCACCCAATCACGTTAACTTGCTAGTTCAGTCAAGGTGAAAGGATGCACTGATTGCTCAGCAGGTTCTCAGTCAAGGTTATGGTGATAGTTATGAAGCACAGACCCTGTAAAGCCACATTATGTAATAACGCCGCATTATGTAATAACCCTAAAAATAGGACTTAGTGTGGGCTCCAAGGTATGCTCTACCCAACTACCTTGCCCTAACCCTAACCACTTAGTGGCTTAGAAAATGCGGCGCTATTACATGATGGATGGGACATGTATTACATTATTACATAATGCGGCGCTACAGACCCCCAGCCAACCTCCTTTGGTCATTCGAGGTCATCAATTGAGGAGTCTTTTCGAACAAAAACAAACTCCATAACTTTTATTTACCAACCATTTTTCTGAAAGCATGGGTTAATGATCTAACAAGGGAGAAAAGTTGGTAAAAAGTGGCACAAGCAGCTGCCAACCTTAGGTGTGATGCTAGTGAAGCAGCCTCTTGCAATCCAGCATGAATGTGGGTCTTGCAAAAAGTGTGAAGGTGCACGACTCAGCCTTTTGTTCAGGATGCAGCTAGATTTAGAGATAAAAAGGTATTAAATTGCATCTTATGTACATGATTTTTAGCTGTTAGGCTCATGAAAACCATTTCCTGTGACTAAAAGCGTCTTAATAGACATAAACAGAATCTAATAGAGTAATTTTCAGATCTTCTTCAGCTGTGAAGACCAGAAATCTCTACTCAAGCCACTTCATTTCTCATGTCTAAGAACTGCCTTATTTTGAGGATTATTATCTCGTCCTTTGAACCAACAAACACACAGCCAATAAGCTCACTCTGCAGGATTGTTTGTGAGATATACATTTAATATTGTTCAGAATAAATACACCGGTACTGTATGAAAGGGCTGTAATTAGCCATCATGACTCCTTCACAAAGAAAGAAAAACAGCCTGAGAAGCATTTCATGTTTAATTTCCTGTTAACAGAAATTCTTCATTTATTTCTATTTCTGAGGGTTTTTCCACCCCGAGGACACAAAAACACACTGAATACTGGGAATAGTTTGGCATGAAAGAAGAGCGTAAATATAGCGTGTCGATCATTGGCAGCTTTGATACAAAAATATTGGAATCAGGCTTTAAAAAGAGCCTCGGTGTCGATTACATGAACGTAGGAGGAAAGTAACGGGATGTTTGCATTAGAACAAGTCAGAGGATTAAAGATTGATAAATTTAAAAGAGGCACTTTTTCAACACAGCTACTTCAGTGTGCACGCAACTTTAAGTTTTATTAAAAAGGATAAGACGTCAAGTTTCATCTGTCAGTTAAAACTTCAAACTTAAATAACAGTCTTTCAGCACAATGTACAGTAATCAGCAGCTCCTGGAGCTTTACCAGAAACAGAGACACTTGCTTGCATCTTTAAAACATGCTCAGAAATTTAAATGTAATGTATTTGGATTTTAAACTATTAGGTCAGTTTAGTTAGTTAAATTTAAGGCTTTTTTCAAACAACTGTGGTTCAGTACCAGTTATTTAAAGCAGTATCATTCCATTCTGAAAAGAACTGAAGCTTTAAAGACTTCTGGAGCTGAGTGCAGCAGCTGGGCGTATGTTTATTTTGAGTGTTACTTAAGCTTCAGCCCTGAACGCCAGCAGGTCTGTTTAAGTTACTCCTGAACCTTTACACCTAGGGTGGAGCAGACACAGGTTTAAAAAGCCAGACTTATCTGATATAAGTCTCAAAACTTTAAAGTAAAACATGATGGCAACTCATTTCTTTGCTGGTATAGTCAATGAAACACAGTAGGTCAATCAAAAGACTTTGTTTTAGTGGATTAACAAAGAAATTTTTTGTTGAAATCTTTGTCAACAGTTTGACAGGTGAAGTTAGAATAGATGGGAATGTGTTACGTTCAAATTAACAGACACAGCCATGACTGTTCTCAATTTGAGTTAAGAAGTCTGTCATAGTCAAGCAAGACGGAGGAGATAAAACTACCTTCATTACGCCCAGGTGGTGCACTCGGCTCCTGTTCCTAAGTCAAGATTTTAAACCAAATAGTAAGTAAGTCATTCTATGTCGGCAACATTTCAGTATCAAAAAGTTGCCAACATATTTGGACAACAAAGTGCAAGAGTCTGCCTGCATTTTTAGAAGAAATCAAGATACTCTCAGATATTTTGTGCCTTGGACTTCTGTTTCAATGGTAATGATGATGATAATGTCTGACTTTTCTTTAGAATCACATCAAAGTGTTTAAATCTGGTATGTGACGACCCGACTAGTTCCACAGTCATCACAGCCAAAGTTTAAGTTTAATGGAAAGACAAGAAGAGTAACTAATATTATACAACATTGAAGTTTGCTACATAAAAATGATACTACATGGATAAATCAAGTTTTTACTAAATCTACAGTTTATGCTTCGATGAGGTTCGATGAAGCTGCAGCAAACATTTAACTCCACAGACGTGGATTTAACTGCCAACTTTAGTCCAGTGGGTCATTTTCTATAAGAGCTGATAAACTTTTCCTACCTCAGGTTATGCTCTCTTTAAGGCAGGGATGTCCAAACTTGTTCCACTGGGGGCCACATACAGAAATATATAAAGATGGTGGGGACACTTTAGAGCTCACCTTGAAATTAAAGTTAGTAAAACTAGTCTAATGTAGGTTAAGGTATACTCAGTGATTGCTTAAATAGCTAGTCGATGGCTGATAAGGCAAATAGCCAATAATTTCAAGATTTTTGGGGAGGCTAATAAGATTTCAGGGGGCTCTAGTCAGCTCTGGCTACCGCTGGCTCCGCCCATGAAAAATCATTGGTGCTGCTGTAATCCATCAAGATATTAGTCCTGGAAAAAAAAAAGCAATAATTCTTGTCAAAATGTTTGTTTACAGTATTAGCATGGTAGCACTGCCTTGTGCTGAAGCTAAGAAGAATAACACAGGTTAGCACAAGTTTCATGCTCTGTCGAGGGCCAAATTTCATTTAAAGGATTTCTGGCAGGGCACATTTGGCCCTCGGGTTTGGACACCCCTGCTTTAGGGCATTTCCACTTTGGGCACAAGTGCCACCCCTCCATTTCCCCTGATGGTCTGCTTTCACATTAATGACACTGATCCGTACCCGAGCACATGGCAGCTAGTAACACCCCGATCACTGCCTTTTGACCCTCTCCCTTCAGGCAGGTAAAAGGTCAGAAAGGCAGACAAACCACCTAAGACACAGCTTTCTTCTCAGGGCTGTGAATGCACTACTGTTTTAATACATTTTTCATGGCTTCTGCCTCTAAGTTGGTGATTGTTGCCAAAGTAAATTTTGTTGTGTAATATGCATGACACCAGCTACGACCCTCTTACTACTTGTACATCCAGCATGCAGCTCATGGGAAGAAATTATTCAGTTCTGCAGGGTCAGCAGCAGTTTTTGAAGATAGAGGAGGCATTTATAGTTGTCTTTATAACCTTAATCAAAGATGAATGCCCTGTACTTGAGCACAGTTACAGTCTTTGGGGCTGAGTGTACTCAGATCCAGGCCTTGGTCCCTAATGTGAAACCACCCCTGAAGCTTGTCAATCTAAAAATATGAGGTAAAAAAGAAAGGGGACCCCTGTGTTAAAGCAGTTCATGAATACCCAATGCTGCATCAATCCTAATGGTAAAATCCCTTTAAAAAAAGTGTTTGAATGCGTTAATTACAGGCTGGCAGCTGACTTGTCACAGCAGCTGTCAATGTTTAAAACACCTGTACATGTTGTTGAATCAAAGTGCTAAATAAAATCACCATTTTGTCAGTTCTCGCCAACAATTTAAGTTAATAACTTATTAAGAGGCACATTGTTTATGTACATTTGAAGGATTTCCTTCACACTTCACCGTTAAAGGGCAGTAAATACAGTGCACAGTGCTCTAAGGTGAGTGAAAAACACCACCAAATACACCTCAACATCCATCCCAGTGTTCAACCCAAAGTCCCCTTTGCAAAAACCTCCCTTCATCCAGGTCATTAGTCCTTTAAAAAAAGAGCTACAGTATCTTTACATTGCTTCTTATAGGATATTCTCTACCCTATTTAATGGTCACGTTTAAGCTAATCATTGTTTGTCAAAGCTTCATGATTCTAACTCAGATTTTAGGACTAAATTTGAGACAAACCGTCTTGTTTTGAAGGATCTTCCTGCAGTGACAAAAGCCCCGACAGTATAAATTAAACAGTCTATAAATAAAACAGTCACGCTTTGTTTTCTGCTGTGAACGCCGGGTTGTCTTTAGGCCCGCCTCCGTCTGAGGATGGCTTTGTTTGGTCTCTGTCAGAGTCTGAAGGTGGTTCTGGCTGGGTGGTGTCTGGTTGTGTGGGAGTTTCTGGGGTGGGTGGTTGATCTGTGCCGTCATCACTTGAGTTTCTGTGTGCCACCGCCTTGTACTCCGCCTGCTCCTTAGGTACCTGGCAACAGAAGCAAATAAACAATAATAGAGCATACTGACGGAGTTTTGCAGTTACATCCCATATCTCTTCTTTTATCTAAGATGAATAAATATCCTAAAACTGGGCTAAAGCAAAGAGCTAACTAGCGAACTACAGCTACCTTAAATACAAATACTCAATGTTAAAGCTGACATGGTACAAGCTGGATTATTCCAAGTGCTTCTTAAACAAATCAAACAAACTTACATTTAAAGAAAAAAATAACTTCCCTGCAGTCTGCACTACTCTGCCTACATCTTGGCCATCTTCATCTGACATCCTCAGCACTTCACCAACATGGCCGCCAGAGGGAGGGGAGGGGTAGGGTGACATCAGCAGGGGGGTATTTCATTCAGGTATGCCATGCAGCTCGTGTGACGTCATGAAAACGGGCGTGGGAGGTTCACAGAACACACAAACACATATGCATGCATGTACACGCCCACATGCCTCACACACTTCACATACAGGTACAGATGAATCACCGCATGCATCAACACATAGAGGAAACTCTGAACGACCTCCCCCCCACGAACACACCAGGTAGTTTTCCACTGGCACGCACACACATCTCACCTTTCTTTAGTTTGAGTGTGGGCAGCAGGTTAGAGGAAGAAGTGACGGAAAGTTCAGGTTAGTTAAAGTCAAATACCACCACTGTTATATCATAAGACAGTCTTATGTTATTATTACAGCATTATATAATTAATGCAGTATTACAATATTAATACAGTATTATTTTATTGTTGCTTTATGTAGTTTCAATTCAGCTTTTATCAAAAACATCGGAGTATAACCAGGAAGGAGTCTGTCTATTGTCAAGTTCAGCCCTCAGGTTTGTTTGATTTGGCTTTTGTCTGAGTATTTATTCAGAAATGCCCTAAAAGGACAAGATATAGAAGACACTCCCTTACAATTAAAGTTATCAGAATCTGATGTTTAAATATATTTAGATATCACATTTTTAAAGGATCTAATCTTTTTTCTAAATCACCAATAGAATAAAAAATACTGAAGTTCACAATAAGAAACAAATCCATACTAAACTGCAACGAATCACTTTCAAATGCTCTAAGGCTGAAGCTAAACTTGCTGTTTTACTCTGCATTCATGATCATGACTGCAAGTATACTTGACTTAGTGCAGCACGTGCTACTGGAGGATACCTCTAGAGGGCACAAGTGAGAGTTCAGGCTGCATAACAGAACTTGATGTGCAGAATGTAAACTACAGACATAGGGACACTCAATGAGAACAATTCTGAAATCAGAACTTCCATAATGAATTTGAAAAATCAATGATAACTTCAAGTCAGCTCATCGGTTTCTGACCTGGGGTCAAAGATCCCCAAGAAGGGAGGTGCCAAAGATTTTAGGCAGGTTGCAAGGCTTTTTCAGCTCTTAGGTTGTCAGAATTAGATCTGCACATATTATGTCATGCACTTATGGATTGAAACAAGCAGGGAAAAGGAAAAAGGCCAGGAACATCTTGATCAGCTCAGACTGATCAGACCATGTGTACTGAATATTTTCTCCTCTGAATGGACATCACAGCTCCAGTGTTATACATTTTTTTGAAGAAATTTTTTGGGGCTTTTTGTCTTGACCATGACAGCTCTGCTGAAGAGAGAAAGAACATATGAGGGGAGAAAAGAGCCAAACAGCACCAGGATCAGGAATTGATCCTACAAACAGTGAGTAGAGGGCTCTGGCCTCTGTATATGAGTGTCTGCTCTACCAAATGAGTTAAACCCAACCCCCTGTAGAGTCCTGACCTGCTGGTTGATCCCTGAAAATGTTCAGGTATGGGTAGAAAACACAAAATAATGTTGCAGGTATGGACATGGGTAAAAACAAACATAATGTGGGTGGATGGCAGGTGACAAAAATAAAAAAGATAGAAAATAATAGGCTACATGACAATGATTACCATTATTTCTACATCTAAATAAGTGGATCCTGTCAAGAATTAGTTCCTTGAAGCTTTGAGGTAATTTTAGGCACATTTTTCCTCAGTGTTAACTTTTTATTATCTCATACGTGGGTTTTGGCAAATGTGCTGTAGCTCCTTTGTGCCTATGTCATGCACGGTGTTAAGTTTTATTTATTTCTTTTGTAGTCTTTTGTTTTACTAAAGATGAGTGGGTAGTTGTTTTAAGAGAAGCATGAATTCATTGATATATGCAAGCATGTGCGAGTGTGTATGTGTGTGAGCGAAAGAAAAAGGCGCATCAGAAGGCTTATTTTGTGCTTCTTATCTGTATGTGTAACATGTTTAAGTCTGTGAATATTAAGAAATATGCAGCTGTTCAAAACCAAAAAGATCCCTCCTAAAGCCTCTATAGTTTATTTTTATTGATGTGTCAAAATAAACTCATCAGACACCTTTTAATGAGAACTAACAAAGAAGTAGCCATGGATGCATCTAGTACAAAGTCACCAGTTTACAGTGTCACCTGTAGATTCATAGCACTGATCATATTTCCATTTTTCATGTTTTTTCATTGCTTCCTGTTGTCACTTTCACATCCCCTCGGTCTCTACTCTTCTCCTGTCAGTCATGAGCATACTGCATTTCCCATGCGTGTTGTGTTCATTTTTAATGACATGCATAGCCGACCAATAGGGAATGTAGACAGCCATAATGTGCACCCGTACGTCTAGTTAGCAGAAAGTATATCTCTGACCTCATGGTAGCTGTGCAATTTAGACAGCTGGCTCACTAGAACATATCAAAGTTTTAAGTTTCAGCACTCCCACATACAGTGCAACTATTTCCTCTTTTCCCTATTAAATTATAGAACATTGTAGTTGATAGTTTTGTTTACCTGCAGAGGCCGTGTCTCCGGTGGAGGTCCGTTCCCCTTCCCCAAGTTCATCAGCTCTCTGATCTGGAAGACTGCGAAGGCAATGGTGACCCATGGGGCGCCTGAGAGCACCCAGGCGGGCCTGCTCACGTCCTCCTGCTCTTCCTGGTGTTTGGTCTTCAAGACAGGCTGGGCGGCGGCCGGGCGAGTCGGGGTCGGGCTACCCACGCCACCATTCTGGCTCTGCACAAGGTCAATAGTAGCAATGGGAACTGGGCTGGAGGGGACGGGGATGTTTTCTGCCAACATTTTGTCCTCTGAAGGACAAGAAGAGAGCGTCGTTAAACAAGCCGTGTATGGTAAGAGTGAAGCAACACTTTTCCAGTAAAACCAAGTTTGTTCTTTTGGCAAAGTTTTAAGTATTAACTACTCATAATAGCTTCTGCATATGGAGAGACAAACTCCTTTGAAAACTACAAACCATCTCTCCTTTCAGACAAACTTAATCCAAACAACTGCCACCTAAAAATCATCTTTACAATCAAGTGAAAGTTGGAGATGTCAATCTTGACTTCTACATTAATCCAACATTTTCTATTCAGGTTTGACAGTTCTTGTCTTGCAGATTAAATATGGACAAAACATTCATGCATTAATCTTAGATTTACATCTATTTGACTCTATTACTTTTGAAGGATCGAAGCTTTGATTTGCAGATCCTGAACCATTTAATTACATACTCATGTCAGTGATTTACATCTTCCTTCTGTATTTTAATCATCTCTCTGATAATTGGACAATAAAAAGGAGAAACTGCAGGTTTATATGGTTGAGTTTCCTCACCTTTCCCCTCTGTCTCTCCAGTGAGACACTGGATGAAGGAAAAGATGAGGAGGATGACGAGGGACGCCATGCCGATGCCTCTGAATGTCGCTGCAGCACCTGCAAAGAAAGACAGAAAGCAGTGTGAGTAATGATTGATAATGTGATGCAAAAGAAGATTTAAGTGCTGCTTACATAAATGTTCCTAACAGATTATTCTGTCTTCATCCAGACCTACCAAAGAAGTTTACGAATACTCCCCCCACCATGGCCCCACAGCCTCGGCCCAGCCCGAGGTGAAGCCCTTGCAGGATTCCCTGTGCCGACGTCCTCAGAGCCGGAGGGACGGCTGCACTCAGGTAGGAGATGCAGGCTGCCCAAACTGAGGCGTGCGTCACACCTGGAGGACACAGGGATAGAAAAAGTGTCACAGCTTACAGAGTCTTCACATCTATCACTGTAAAGGTTTAAGATCAATCAGCGTTTCTTTTTTCTCATGGAGGACACTGTTAAATATATCTAAAGGATTTATAATGTTCAGTTCACAGCTGGGTTGAGGTCTGACTATACTACTGTCTTTGTCACAGTGTACAAGCACAGAGGGAGAATCCACTTACTGACGACACCGACTCTGCTACCCATGGCGGTGATTTACCCACTTTCAGCTAGTTACCATTAGACCTGCTGTCTGCTGAGTTTGCCAACAATTCAGAAGGCGACAAACTGGTGGTACTTTCCCAACATGCCCATACGCTTTACCTACTATATAACAGGGATTCACTTTACTCAGCTTTTTCTATGCTTAGCACTCATGTTGATTCCCCTTCCTGGTTGCAGATGCTGTGGAGCATGCTCAGAACACCTAATCCAGTTTAGGTCTTATTGAGGCTTATGTTGCAAGAATAAAAAAGTGCAAAACTGTATTATCTAAGTGTGTTAGCCTGACTTTGAAAAATCCATATTTGTTCAGTTAGATCTGGACTGACATATTTCAAAGTTTGTTGTATAATATACTTCATGGTCACAAGAGATTGCCCTGCAAAGCCCTTGCAGCCTACATGGATGGGCTCAAAGCAGCCTTTCCACCCCTGCCTTCCACACTCTGCTGCCAGAGATGCATATTTGGACCTTTTCCTCTCTTGTGCCTCTTTCATTCCATCTTCCCATGGGACTTTTTACTCCATTGTTAACAGTTTAAGTCAGACAGACACAATCTTGCCTTTATCTGAGTGAAAGTGAACATACTGAATGCTACAGAGACAATAGATCAGTATGATTACCAGGAAATGAAATAACTGAAAAGAAAAGCTATTTAGAACTGAAACAGGGTCACTTTTGCACAGTTTGCTCTGCAGAAAGCACACAAAAGTCTATTCTGGTGGAGTTCTTCCTGATATTTTCTGTTATTAGGAGTCTGAAGGTTGGCACAGACTCAGTTTGAGACTTTTTAATTGTTTTACGGTTGGTTTCAAGTCAAAACAGTCGAACTTAAAGCAGAAAAGTGAACTTGTTTTCAGTTGTTTACTCTGCAAGGCGTTGGTGTTTCTTCAGGGTTAGACTTCTCAAACAAACACTAAGACTCTCACATCTTTCTTTTCATTTCTCTACGGTCAATGTTCACTGCTTTCACTCTTACTGTTCTTTATCTTTAAGACATGTCTACATCTTGTTTGACACTTGTCTTTACTCAAGTCTGATTTATTCTCCTTAATTCTCTAGTGAGTGTTGAGAGAAGCATTTTCTGCTCAAATAAAAGCACAAAAAAATACTCTATTCAAGTCCAGCGTATAATAAGCAACCTGTACTAAAAAGTAGTGCTATTTTTATGCAATAAATCAAATTAAAAAATTAGCAAAACTTAAGTTTTGATTAACTGGAACATGTTTTTGTGTCATAAAAGGAAATAAAGCCAAGTGGCTCAGACTTTGTGATTCAGCACATTGGTCAGAGGTTTCCTACTCTAACACTGATTTTCTACACATGAAATTTACTAAAAGTTTCAGTCTAAGCATGTGGACAATCCTTATTTTAAAACCGTTTTATAGTGAGTTTAAAAAATGGAAATGTACCTTTTAATTTTGTAGAAATTCTCTTTAAAAATACTATTTTTTAAGATATATTTGGGGGCGTTTTATGCAGAGATGAAGAATTTGGATAGAGTTGCAAACAGAGAAGAACGAGAGAGGGAGAGATGAGGGAAAGGAGCCACAGGCCGTATTTGAACCCAGGCCTCCTGCGTACACGGGAGTTGCTTTAACATCTAGGCCATTTGTGCCCTGTCTCCTGAAAATCTGATGTTATTTTGTGCAAACTCAAGTTCAGCTCCTAAACTAAAAAATGACTAGAATTCATGGATTCATTCAGTGATTTTTAACACATTTTTGTCATATTTGGGATTGTTAACAGAGTTTCAGTGATACTTAAGGGACAGAAATAGGAATTATCATGTTGCCATGATGGATAGTATGGTTTTAAAAATATCTATTTGTTTTATTCCCCATGGAATTAGCACTATTAAAGATAAACTACAGAATCAAATACGAGAGTTTCCTGTTCTGATGAGTTAAGACTCAGGGCGATCCCATTTATGAGTTTTATGTCAGACATGCTATGGTGCTCATACTGCAGCTGTTACACTGAACTGTTTGACTTAATTAACACGCGTCCTGCAGAGGCACAAAGTTCATTTCAGTGTTCCTAGAGCTCCATCTCTCCTGCAGGCTATCAGGAGGAAAAAGGCCGTCAGATAAGCGTCCTGTTAGACAAACACAGCTCCCATCCCTTCCCCTGGGTCCTAGTTTCCTAAACTCTCCCTGTAGACAGACGGAGACACGTTACCTTGAAGGACCTCCATGGGCAGGACGATCCAGGCGTTCTGCAGGTAGGAGATGTACAGGTAGCGAGCTGTGTTGCAGGCCAGGCCGATGTAGAGCACCCTGGGAGAGAAAGCGTGGAGGACAGTGTCAATATAGAACAAAAAAATCTGAATATTTCAGCTCTAAAGCAGAGGATAGAGACAAGGTCATTAAAGCAGATAGTTCAGGGGATGGAAACTATCTATACCTAAACTCATCGGTAGTTTATTGATGTTGGTTATCAATAGTTGGTAATTTATTCTTTCTGATTATCATACAATGCAGACAAACTCCTGCACACGATCTAAACTGCACTAATTTGTGGCAACATTTGGAAAAGTAGGTGGAACTTGCAAGGAACTGGCAGGTAAATATGGCTGAACATCATGAAGTATATGTGCTTTTTGATAGCACCACTCAAAAATAATGAAGGGCTAATCATTTTTGAAACACCTGACTTTTAAGACTACAGGGATCAATATTTTCTATTATCAAAAACAACAAAATAAAAACAACATTTGGTGACTAGAACATCTACGTTTGTTGCCGTGGTATAAGACTGACTTTTATCTTTCTTCTAGCCTGTTTTTAACAAGAATAAAACCCAAAAATACCAACATAAGATACTGTGACAAAACTTGACAACATCTAAGACAAATATAAAGAAGAAGAGAAATAAAAGAAATCACAGAGAATATCTGCATGTCAGCAGGTGGACTTCATGCTGTGCATTTTCTTCTTATTGTTCAGTGTGAGAGGATGTGACGCCCTGCTGCAATTAGACTTCCTGTTTTACTGGAAAGTCTGAGCCGTCTGCCGTCTCTTTAAATAAGGTCGATGAGAGGAGTGTTAATAAGTCACCTCAGATGGCACATGTCCTCTGCTGACCCTGTAGGCAGTGGAAACATCATCTGCCGCCACTTTAAAGCTTTTAGAGAGTTTACACTTCATCTAACACTTAAAAAAAACAGCAGCCAACAAGAGAGCCGTTTCCTCCTGTTTGTTTCATGAAAACTACAGACAGCAGATGTTTGAAAAGCTGATTATGGCAAATAATATCACCATGATTGTGACTGAGATCTCAACTGCTCTGTATCTCACTTTGTGCAGGAGTTTAAAATAATTAGTGACAGCCAAAAACATCAACATCCACTTTTTTTCATTGTTCCAGGGCTGACTCTTAAACAGAATGGCACATTAGGACCAAAGTAATCTTTGTTAATCCTTTCTGTCATCTTTTTTTAAAAGAGGCTGTGGCTCCCTCTGCTCCTCATAGAAATTCAAGTAAGATCCTTTTACCAAACACATGTGCTGCAGAGGAAACCTATGGAGAAATGAAGTGCAACACGGCATGTTGCACGGTGATTTAATCTAGGTTATGTTTTTTATATGATCGAGGGACGAATTGACAAATGGAATTGAAAGTTGATTAATTTCCCAGCACTAATAACAGCAGCAGGTTGTTAAAAGTTTAGATATTTAATTACAACAGTATTAATCTACTTACCATACTAATAACTAGTTCTGTCTATTCACCGTAACTCAAATGCTGTAAGAAAGCTCTCTATCTGGTAAAATGTCTTGTACACATTGCACTAATCAACTATCTTAAATAATCTCCCTCATGTAAATCTGCCCACATCCTAGCCTGTTTTCACTCTGATCATGTCTAGACAGCATCCTTGCACCCTTTGCACATCTTGCAGCCATACCATCAATGCACACATTTATTTTTTCTACTTAAGCATACATGTAAGCATACTTGGCCGTTAAAGCTGGTTCTGATTCTGATACCTAGGCCTATCTAAATTAGTGTTCAATCACCTGAATATACAAAATGATTCTTTGCTCCCTTCTGCGGTACTGTTAAACATGGGGTATGCAAAATCCAAGATGGTGGAGCCCATGGAGGGGGCCTTCCCCATGTGTGAATAAAATTATTACTTAAAGTTTAATGAAACAGTTCTTCTTATCCAGGTGATTAAACACCTATTCTGCTCAATTTTAAGCAAGTTTGCTTTTCTAAATGCTACACACTGCACCTTCAAATGACTCAAAACTATTAAAAAAAGACAGCAACCAGTGTAATTTGCATTGGCACAGTTTTGGTGTCCATTTTGCAGGAGTTTCCTTACATGTTTTAGTAATTAAAGAACAAATTACCCAACATCTTCTGTTCTGAATCAATGGAAAGAAAACTGACATGAATATAGTTTGACCTCTCTGATATTGTGAAAGCCAGGATGGTGTGTGGGAGTTTGCCTGCAATTTTCAGGCATTAAAAATGAGTAACTACTCACAATATTTGTGATATTTCTTTGATTTTACTAGTACTGTACCAAAGTTTAAAATTCTGGTGTGACATCCCTATAAGTGATTTTTTAAAGCATTTTTTATTGCAAACATCTGATCAGTGTTATAGGGTTTCGTAATAATAAATAATCTTCCTTTACATGTATTTAAAAAAATGTTCTGAATTTATTTCACATGAGAGAGTCATGAAGAGTCTATGAGTCATATTTGATGTCTAACTGAATATTCTGCATAATAAATATTTCTTTAAACAGAAAAGCTAAATATCAGCCTGCTGTGTGTTTCTGCTGATCTGTTCAATGAAAGGTGTGTTTAATGTTTAGTTAAATCTCAAAAGACTGGAACAATCCCATTGGTTATAAAGGATTTATTGTCAGGAAGCCGCCCGTGTGATCTGATGAGCATTGTTAGCATTCCTTCCTTGAACTGACGAGCTAACAGTGTTTTTCATGGCCAACGGCTCCTAGCTAAAAGTTTTCTCTTCTGTGTTAACAAACTTGTCAGAGCAGTTAGAAAGAGCTGAGTCATTAATGATTGATATTTGAATGTCAGAAGCTCTCATCTTTACACTAAGCTGCTGAGGATTTAAGATGATTCCTGTTTTTCAGACAGAGATCCTCGGCTGTCATGTGTCATCTCTGCTTGTGTGCTCAGTAAACGTTCGCTGGATGAACAAACACTGAGGTGATCCTGTCACTGATGAACTAATGAATGCTGCGAGGGTGTGTCCAGGCAGATCCGTTTGTTTGTCCTGGAGAGAGTCGAGAGGCTCTTCCAAAAACAAAACAGGAACAATGAAGAACCTTTAGCTTTTTAAGAAGGACATTTAACATATATGGCTAAAGAGTGCAGATTAGTCCATCTTTAGTTTAGAAACGTGAGCAGAATTAAATACTAAGGCTTCATGTGACCACAAAAAGAGAAGGCGCACAAATGAGATGATTCACTAATAATGGGTGAAGCTATTAACAGTGAATCATGATGTTTACAGTGTGTCCAACACAGAGAAAACACTCGGACGGGCCACCAAACTTTGTTTGTTTTGTTTTAACCAGTATGGCTGTCATTGTGAGGAGGTTCAGAAGAGGAGAGAAGAGCACTGGTATGTCTCTCTAATAAATTCTCAGGTTAAGTTCTGATGTCTCTTTTTGTGCCTTTGTTTTCATATTTTTTCTGCAGATGCTTGCCGCTAACGCTTTCCTGCACTCATGTAGGATGACTGTTGTGCTGCACAAGATTGTGTAAATGAAATTAGAACGGACAATAGTTTTTCCTTTGAAAACAAATGTATTTCTATAAGTGCAACAGTGGCACTGCTGTGAACTTAAAAGTCTTTCTGCAGGCAAACCTTTCAAGCATTACTGAATACAAAAAAATCACAGCCTAATCAATGGTCACATCAATGGTGATTAGATTAATTGTGCAGCCCTAATTAAAAAATAAAAAAATATGTCATTCTAAACAAGCATCAACATGTGGAACACCTGATGTGATGAGCATTATGTTTGACTGCAATCTTCATTCATTTATTTATTTGACGGATGTGTTTCAAACTCCATTTTCATACATTTTTTGAGGCAGAGGCATTATGCTTGCCACATCATGCAGATATTAAAGTGTTTATTTTTCTAGAATAGTGTGCAAAAAGATCACCCTTTTTTTTGTCTTATTAAAGTGAGAAAGACACAAAATGATCATTCTCTTCAATAAAACAATGAGTCAAAACTGTTCAGCCTTATTTTAAGCTACAAAATATTGTGTTTGTTATAACAAATGATAATTCGTTGCTTGATCCCAAATCTCTCTAGTGAATCTGGCTCTGGTGATGACAGAATCAAGCTGAATATGTAAGAATGTAGGGTCTATCATTTGAGCATTTTCATCTACTAAAAAATATGATCAAAAGAGGAGAAATGCACAAAAATTAAACAAGTAGATTAAAGTGGAGTGTGACACAACAGTGGGTGTGTATATGTACTTACAATGGGAAACAGTGCTTTCTATCACTGGTTCGCACACTGGTGTGCCTTGCGAAGTTGAATAACATTGCATCATTACTATAAATGTAACTTAAGATACTATAGCAAGAATTAAAGAGGCTATTTTGCATGGAAATAGATGTGATGTGCTTGAAGACAAAAAGAGAAGGGCTCTGTGGTTTCATATACATGGGCTTGATTCGCTCAGTTTATCTGGTGAAGGGGTGGTTGCATGAGTGAAAAAAATGGCTTAAATCCAAAATTTGTAGTAAAAAAAAATAGAAAAACTGCAACTGTAGTTTAAAAAGCAAGCCAAGGCACACTGTAGGTTTTAAAAATGATGGCTTTAAATGATACGATTTCCTAATTATTAAAGTCAACGAGAGTCAACTGCAATTTTTGATAGTAATTGATTTATTATTAGCTGTTAAGGACTTATTTTTTGTTGTGTTTTTAAAGCACGTAGATAATGTCTAAACCAGAACAAATTCAACTGGAGAGTTCAGAGTCCTAGTATTGTGACAACCCTAGCCAAAACAAATCGAGTGAAACATTTCAACCCTAACTCTGCAGGTGTTTCAGAGTTTCCAGAGCAGGTAGAGAGCTGCAGCCTGGAGGCCTCAGTCTGAAATCTAACACCACAATCTCAAATGTCCCCACTGCCTGCGAGGTCTGAGAGTCCGGCCTCTGAATCTCCACTGAGACTGAAACCCTGAGCATCAATGACACCATTGTCTCAGAGATCGCTGCTCACTGCCGCACAGAGCAGGATGGATTTAAGAGCTCGGTTTGAAGTACAGAGGTGCTTTAAGAAGTTAACGAGCAGTCTGGTGTGGTGGCAAACGCAGGACTTTCTTTGAGGTGTCTCAACACTTGTGCATGTTTGAACAGCTTTTCTCCATGAACCACAGCTCTTAAATATCATCAAATGTTGATTAACTGTAGATAAGTTCTGAAGTTAAAACTCAACTCTGCATCAACGTTAATGTGTGTCTTACCTGACGTGTCCGACCAGCTCGATGAACTTGTGGCTGGTGAAGTATGCAGCGAGCTCTGAGACGTGGCTCAGGACAGAGCAGACCCCAAACAGTGTGGTGGTCCCCTTCAGGTCCTCCAGGTGCCAGTACAGGAAGGTGAAGACGAAGCCGTAGCCAAAGCCCATGAACCAGGCGACGAAGAGGATGGAGCTGTAGCGCACGCTGCACAGGAGCTTCAGGAGGTCGCTGTAGTGGAACTCCTGAGCCGTGTCGGGGCTGATGGGAGTCTGGTCAGATGACCCGGGCTCTGGTAACGCTCTCGGCGGTATGTCAGCTTCTGCCACCACCCCCTCGGGGATCTCGTGTCTGTAGTCTGCACCTTTTTCAAAGTAAAACTGCGTGGCTACAATGAGCGCCACACCCATCAGTACGCCAAAGACGATGAAAGCAATCTGGTAGTTGTGGAGACGAAAGTCGGGGACGACGCAGCCTTTTCCGTCAATCTTGACGATAATGTGGGTATGGTCAATCCAGATTCCCACCAGCAGCATGGCCAGTCCCCATCCCAGTGAGCCCCACATCCTCTGGAGGCCGTAACGGTCCCGTGCTTTGCCGAGGTAGTGCAGGGTGACCGTGTCCACGATGGTGACGGCCGGAGCGCTGAAGAACTCACCCACGATGATGACAAGCAGGATGAGCAGGAAGATGGTCTCTACTTGGTCTTTGTTGTAGATGATCTGGTACTCCTTGGCTTTGGTTGGAGCAGGTGGCTTAGTGGTGGTCGGGGTTGTCGTGGTGAGGATGGTGGTGTTGTTTGGCGTGTTCTTGCCTGGGTTAGTCAGCGTGATAGGAGGGAGGGGGGCGGTGGTTGTGGCGTTGGTGTCAACACTTCGAATGTGTCTGGGCTGAAAACTGAAGAATGAGTCCATGAGTTCATGAAGTCCAGGGAAGTCTAGGAGGCTCCGGCGATTTCTGGTGTGGTTGGTTGCGTTGCCGGGTTGTGTTGTGTTAAAGGGCAGGGAGGTCGTTGTTGGTGGTGCCAACGTCGTCATGATAGCACCTTTCTCCTCACACTTCATCTCGGCTGGTTTGACAAAGCCGATTCCACAGTTAAACACCAACCAGCACAGGACAGAGAACAGCAGCACAGCCTTCCCTTTTTTGAAGCGATCTGCCACCACACCCCAGAAGGGGGCGCTACAGAACTCAATGAAGTAACGGATACCAACGAGCAGCCCGCTGCGGCTGGGAGACATGCCCAGCTGTTTATAGTAGACGGGTAGGAGGGGATGCAGCGAGCCGTAGGCGGCGTAGAAGAAGAAGTAGAAAACTTTGGAGATGAGGAGGTGGCTGTTAATGCGGAGGCACATCCTCTCACAGCAGTCTATGGAGTCCAGATCCGCGGACGGCGGCTGCTCAGGCGGCGTGCCTGTGGTGGGCACCACAGCCGCAGAGTCGCCCGCCTGCGGCTGCATCGACAGGGTGTTGAATGGCTCGGCCAACACATACTTCCTCTTCTGCTCCTCCTCATCGTCTGTCAGGATGGCAACCTTGTCGTCAGCTGCCATATCTGTGAGATAAGGAAATGAGGGAGTTTAGCAAGCAAATGATGCAGGATTCACTCTGCAGCCTGCAGCTCAGTCAGCTCTGACAACCACAGTCCAGTCTGTCAGGAATCCCACCACAAGCAGTATTCAAAAATGCAACTATTCTTCAATAAAACATGCTTTAAAATGCGTGTTTCTCAAAAACATCAGCCTTTACTAATACAGATTATTTCTCTATCAAACATGTCTGCTGTACTTTAAATAACACACTTATTTAATGGCTTTTATAGAAAGTGAAACAAAAAGGAGTATCTGGACTCAATCAAGATTTATTTGGATAACGAGATGAGCTAATCATTCTTATATCAAGTATAATAATATTTATGTAAATGTATAGAGTATCATCAAAAACCTACTATGGTTCAAAGTTCAGCTCTTTAGCTACACAGATACAGTAAAAAAACTCTAGTGAAAAAAGAGAAAATTCAAATAGGGATGCGTGATATTATCAGCATTATAGTGGTATTAGCAGATATTAGCTTATAAAGTGAATTATCCTAATTACAGATATTAAAACTTTTTCTGATATTTTGGCTGCAAAAATTCTACATAAGCTGAAGCTTTTTTTCAAATTCATTATCATTTCTTAAACTTCAAATGTACTTTAAAGATTATGTTAATTTGTTTCACCTTAAACTTCAAAATTTTGGGGTCTGAATGATATTTAAATATCTATATTGACTTGAATTAATTTTTAAATATCTGCTTATCAGTAAAAGTCTAATATCGCGCATCCAGAGTAGAGCTGTTTTGATGAAATATAATACAGGTCACACAATTCTGAAACCATTTCTTCTTGTATAAAGAGTATTTGTTGATTTTATCGAGGTTTCATTGTGTGTTTTGGTTGATATCTTGCCTGTTATGGTACAGATGCAGGAAATAAACAATAGTTAACTGTCCTTTCTCAGAAAGATATTGCCTTGTTCCACAATAGATTACAATTTTATCAATTTGAGTTTCTGCAATAAAAACACAGCAAAAGTTGGAATTTAGAGCGATAAATGCTATCTCAAAAATCTGGTGTGATCAGATTAATCTCAAGTAGCTATTAACTAATGTAATTCTTGCAGATTTAGAGATTAAAAAACACAATTAATTTTAGGTTTAAGGTAAACCATGATGCCAACAGCAAACCTCCAGCTCATACAGATTCTTTATTATGAGTCATATCCTCATTGAAATGCCTACAGTAATGCAGAACCCTTTTAATGTCCTATAAAGCAATATCAAAATAGATGTCCAAGTTCATAATAATCACATCATGAAGATTCAAATAGTAATGAGCCTGGAGAAACTCACTGCATTTATTTAGAATAACTTCATTTACTTTTCCAGACTTTAAATTAATAAAAATTGCGTAAAGAAAGGATATTAAATGTCTCTTTTGTCCAGTCCTACTGTAGACTTGATTGTGGCCATGTTCCAGCCTTTGAAGGTCCATAAACCACAGGCTGATGGCTTTTACTAAGTCATGAAAATCAATCACTGATCTTTAAAGCATTAATGATCAATAACAGCTCTCAGAAGAACAACACTACCTCAAAATCAATGGCAAGAAATCAGCCTCAAACGGCCGCTGAAGGTCCGCGGACCCCAGCTTGGTAACCGTCTGTCCGTCACTGACTGTCACTGACGGCTCTGATGCGGAAGTCATTGGCATTTTGAACAAAGCTCCTGTTTATTTAACACAGTAAAACACTCAAAATTTATCACATTTCATGAAGAAATTACGTAAATTAGCTAAAATACCGTCGCCAATTTACAAAGTAAACCAATTACTCAGGCGGGAAATAACTCTACCGTTGTTTCCTTCACGTTTAAGCCTCATGTGAACTATTTTAATCGTTTTAAAAACCGGAAAAAATTTTGAATCAAACTCCAGTTTTAAAGGGAATAATCTCACTCACCTGCTCAGGTCACCGCTCCCATTAATTTATGACTGCGCAGTTTCTTCTGAATTTCTCTCTCTTCGCTCGGACATTTTTCACATAAAATCGCTCACAAAGACTTCTTTTAATTTACAGATAAAGGTTAAAATCAGCGTAACATTTCCACCCTTAAATTTGACGTGAATTAAGAGCGTTTCTCCGGCTCGTTTCTCTTTGTATTGAGAACAACAGCAGCCCGTCTAACCGGAGCTCCCACCTGTCTCCACTCACAGCCGTTAAGTCCGCCATGATGGATGATACAGCTTCCGGGAAGCGCCTACAAAATAAAAGTCATTGTTAGTAAATGTTGCATTGTTATTGGCGGAATTTACATCAGAAATACTAAGTGTGCATAAAACGGTCTTTGAGATATAGTTTTCCCTCTTATACAGGTTTAATGAGCTTATGTACAGTGTTTTTGAGCCATACTGTGTTAAAGAATATATATTTTAAGTTTTTCTTTATGGCACTTTATCTTATATTTTAATAGATACGATTTAAAATGTGTCTTGATGTATTTTAATACTCTTTATGGTATAAATCTATTAAGTTTTGCAATTTGAAGAAGAACTATGTGCACATTGGAATTGGTAAAGAATTATCAGAATACTTGATACTACAAAAAAATTAAATATTGTGCATCTGTTGCAGTAATCCATAAATTTCAGTTATTTTTTAACTATTCATAAATTCAAACAAGCTTCAAAGCAAAGTACAAATGTAAAAAGAATCTTTCAAAATTTAAACTAGGTCTGTTAAACATTCAATTTATCATCTTCTGTTATGCTGGATGTAGACTTCCTAGAACAATTAGAGGAAATAAGCACTCAACTGACAATAAACTATGGCTAGTTATGGTTGACAATGTCTTGTTTATTCAGTATCTGCTTGCTTTTTATCAGCATCTGTGCTATTGTTATAGCTCAGTACCATTTAAACGGAGGGTTCTCCTCCGCCAATATGTCTTTTAGTCAATAACTTTGAAGTGAATAATAAAACTAGTTTCCTAACAATGATTCTGGACTATTTTACCTCAAAATTGTATGCTTCTTTTCACCTATTGTGGATTAGTGTCATGCTTTTATTTTGTAGTGGCCTGTTACCATTCAGTCATGCATTGACGCACCTTGACGCAGCAGAGCGACTCCGCCTGAAGGTCTCCAGCGTCTAAATTAAAGGGGAAACTCCATTAATCACACATGAATAAACCAGGCATGAAAACATTGCTGTTAAGTCTTTTAGAGTGATAAAGAGCAGACTGTAGACTCTGGTTTAGCTCCTCATGGGAACATCAGAGAATAAAAAAACATGAGCATAAATAAATAAGAACATTAAATTAACATCATGAACATTAGAGACAGCACTGAGCAGCACAAATGTTTCTACAGTGATACTATGGGAATACATTAACCTCTATAATAATAACAGCAGTGTTTACAAACGTCACATGGCTATCATTACTCTTAGGGATAAGTATAAACTAGACCCACATATTGTTTCTGTAGAAAACACAGACCAGGATCGGTTAAGGGCACGTGTTTAGGATGAGGGCTGTTGGGGGCCTTCAGTTGGTAAGAGATGGTGCCAGTCCTTGAGAGAGGGACGGGGCAGTCATTTTTCTTCTTATTTGGATAATGGACAACAAGGACTTCTTCAGGCTAAGCATCAACAAAAGTTCCACTACAAATTCTGAACTTATTGGAATACAACCTTTCCAAAATCAACAAAAATTCCCCCAAATTTACAAGAAAATATCTCAAACATGTTCTCAAAGTATCCCATAAAAAGTACCCCAACATTTCTTCAATATTCCTCAAATATTTCAGTGAAGCTTTATTATGAAGCCAAATAATTCCAATAAAAAAAAACATGTCTTCCTGAAAGTATTTAAGAAAATTTCCCTAAATTGCAAAGCAAATCCAGCCTGATATTTCAAAGGAAATACCCATATATTTACAAATGAATTCCCCCCAGTTTTGGTGAAAATTGCCAAACATTTTTAAGTACACCATAAAAAGTTACCCAAAAGTTATTCAAATATTCTTCAAATGTTTGAGGGAGCCAAAATATTCTGATTTTTAAAAAAATCCTGAAAAATGTCTTGTGAACTGAGGAAATTTCCAAAAATGTCAAAGCAAACTCCCTCCCAGATATTTTCTGAGCAAATTCCCAAAA
The DNA here is from genome assembly GCF_018320785.1 of Cheilinus undulatus. Taxonomy (NCBI): domain Eukaryota; kingdom Metazoa; phylum Chordata; class Actinopteri; order Labriformes; family Labridae; genus Cheilinus; species Cheilinus undulatus. Next base: position 20,469,716 of record NC_054888.1, on the reverse strand, counting down.
TTTATGAATCCTCAAAAATGCCAGAAAATTCCCTGAATCAACCAAACAAATTACCAGAAATTTCCTTTTTTTGGAAAATGTCAAAGGAAACCCCCCATTCCTGATCAAATTCCCTAAAAATGTAAAAATAAATTTCCAAAATTTCATTGAAAATTTCCCCCCAAAATCAAAATTTAATCCCAGTAAAATTAAAATCCCCCCCCCCCCAAAATGCATTTACATGAAAATGCCTGCAAAAATCGCTGCCAAAATTTAAAACTTCTTTCCCAAATTCCCATGAAAAAGCTGAAAAAATTGAAGCGAATATCCACCAGAAGTTTCACAAAAACTATCCTAAATTTACCCCCAAATCCATGAAGAAATTGGGAAATTCCCAAACAAATTTCTGAATATTCATCACAAAATCTCCCAACTTTTTAAGCATCGCTGTCTTGTCAATTATCTCAAAAATCATAAGAACAGAAATTATTCATTTTTTAGAGAAGCCAAGATGTAAAGTCCTCATATGTACATGCAGGGTCTCAGGAGGATATTTGATTTTTGTCTTGTAAAAACAAGATCATTCCTGTGGTCTTGTCATTACTTTATTCTGTCACTATCCTGGGATAAAAAGTTGGTTTTCCCATGTTGGCGAGATAATTTCTGTTAGTTTTCTCGAGATGTTAACCTGTTTATGTCACTCTCACAGGAGGACAACGAGAAAATGTATCTTTGCATCCCAAGCAATGACATAAATAAGTCAAGATCCCGAGAAAGCCGTTGAAATGATCATTTTATCACAGGAAAACAGAAAACTAAATTAATATACAACATATTAAACTATGTCCACTAAGAGCTTCTGTAGAAAACATTTTAGCCCTTTACAGTTTAATGACACCTCAGATTGGACCCCAAACATTGCTAAGTTCTAATCTATCTCTTGCTGTTTGTATTGAGAGCTGCATAAAAAAGAATTCACGCTGTGCTTTTCTTCTCCTAATTTCACTGCAGTACAATCTCAGTATAAAAGAAACCTGCGGCTGAGTATGAGTAAGACAGATTTTCACATGGGTGTAGTACCAGGAAACATCAAACCCCACCCATCTGGTGCTTCATGAACATGAAATTTAATTTCATTTAATGGCCTTTAACTGTAGTTAACCCACAGCACCACCTGAGGGCGCTGTAACCTTCTGTTTTACAGAAGCTTCCAGTTCCCTTCTGCTTGAATGAAAAGTTTCCAACCAATAAAATGTGAGTACACTGCATTTAATGGTTTCCAAACTTGAAGTCACATCAGAAGTGTTCACAACACAACAGCTGCTGCATCTGTTTTCATTAAAAATAATGTTGAAGGAGAGAAAAGGAGTTTGCATGTAAGTTTTGATAATTAATACAGTCCACTTAAATAAATAAATGTTAAAAACTCAATATATTGCCCAGTTCTAGTGGAGTTATTTTGCTATGCAGGAGAGGGGGAATCTAAGCAGCTGAATACAAAAAGGAGTGTAGATATTCCAGCATTATTTAAGGCTACGGCTGCCTTGAAGTAAAAAACAATCTTTTGTCTTTTATCATGTGTCAGAAAATAAAGAAGAGAGTAAAAAGAAGTGCTTTAATGGTCCGACTCATCTGAGAGCTCTCCCTGCTGCGTCCAGTGCTTCCCCCTCTTCCTCTTCTTCCTCTTCCTCTCGCCCATCAGCATGGCAGCCAGGACGGTTGTCACCACAGTGACGGTGATGATGAGCACAGTGACCGTCTCTGCGAGGCACAGCTCCGTGTCCACATCCATCAGTCGGTAGTCTTCTAGGACGCGTGGCTCCTTGCAGGTCAGGTTGTAGTAGTCGTCCAGGAAGAGCCGCTGGATGCTGCGCAGCTTCCGGAAAACTCTCTGCAGGTCGCAGTCGCAGTTCCAGGGGTTTCCCTCCAGCAGAATGTGGGTGCTGTAGGTGTGGATGCTCAGGAATGTCTTGAAGTAAATCGTTGACATCTGGTTGTGGGCCAGGTTGAGTAACGTCATGCTGGTGAGCGGTTTGAAGACACCTTTCTCCGTCTCGCTGATCTGGTTCCCGGCCAGGTTCAGGACCTCCAGGGAGCGTAGCATGGAGAAGATTCCGCTCCTCAGAGATGTCAGCTGGTTGTCCTGCAGGTGGAGCTGCCTCAGGGTGCTCATGGTGGAGAAGGACCTCACCTGGATGGTGTGGATTTTGTTACAGGACAGGTTTAACCTCTGCAAGCCATCCATGTGCATGAAGCTCTGACTGTCCAGGATGGTCAGTTGGTTGTGTGAGAGCTGCAGCTCCCGAAGGAAGGCCAGGCCGGCGGAGAATCCCTCTGCCAGGGCGGAGATTTGGTTCCAGCTCAGATCCAGTTTCTGCAGGAACTCCAGCTGAGAGAAGGCGCCGTCCTCCACCACGCTGATGTTGTTGTTCTGCAGCATGAGGACTCGCAGCTTACGGTTTTTGCTGAAGGAGTGAGTGGGGATGACGGAGATGTTGTTGTCAGACAGGTCGAGGAGCTCGGTGGCGGGCGGGACTCTGCTGGGCAGGTGGGTGAAGCGAGCTCTGGAGCAGATGGTGAACTTCAGATCTCCTCGACAGTCACAGCCCGGTCTGCACCAGCTGCTGTTGGACCTGGAGGATGCCTCCATCACCAGGAGGAGGAGTAAGAGCAGCTCCTTCATTGTTTCACAGGTCCCTGTGATGTAAAGATAGGGCAATTCAGTATGTTAAATTTATCTTATCAGAAAAAAACTTGATAAAGTATCCCAAACAAGCAGCAGCACATTAATTTTATGCAGAGAATATGTCTTAAGTAGTACAAAGACGTCTGTGTCTGGAAGATCCAGTCACTGGGCATCTAGTATTCCTGGCTACCATTACATCATGCAGACAAAAGAACACTCCAAGCAACTCAGACAAAAGGTTATTGAAAAGTAGAAGTCAGGGGATGGATACAAAAAAAGACATCAACATCCCCCCAAAATTCAGTCAAATCCATCATCAATAAATGGAAGGAATATGTCACATGTGTAAATCTGCCTAGATCAGACCGCCTTCACAAACTGAGTGAGCGTGCAAGAAGGAGACTAGTGAGAGAGGCCACCTATGACTAAGATTGGAGAGACTCTGCAGACAACAACTGTTGGCTGGGGGGTTCTTCACCAGTCAGAGCTTTATGGGAGAGTGGCAAAGAGAAAGACACTGTTGAAGAGAACTCTGATTAAATCTGGACTAGAGTTCACCAAAAGACATGTGGGAGACTCTATGGTCAAGTGGAATAAAGTTCTTTAGGATGATGAAACCAAAATGGTGCTTTTTGGCTATCAGACAATCCACACATCACAAAAAAACACACCATCCACACTGTGAAGAGTGGTGGTGGCAGCATCATGCTGTGGGGATGCTTCTCAGCAGCCAGCACTGGAAGGCTTGTAAAGAATGAATGCGGCAACATATCTGAAAATCCTGGAAGACAATCTTATTCAGTCTGCAAGAGAACTACGTCTCCAACAAAACAATGACCCAAAGCATACAACCAAAGCAGTGTCCAGATGTGGAAGCCTGATTAATACTTTCACTTATTTTACATTACATGTTTTTATTTGATTGCCTTTACGTTGCGTAGATGTGTCTTCACTTTGACATTAAAGAGTTTTGTTTTTTTTGTTAAAAAGCCAAATTATATTGGCATGGTTTGATTCATAAAATCAATAAAAGGAGGTGAGTACTTTTTATAGGCAATGCATATTAATTGTTTTTATGCTGCAGAATAATCTAAAAAAGGATATTACGTATGGCAGAAACTCTCCACGTAAACAAAATTGGCAGCCATCCAAGGTGCTGCTGCTGACTGAAGTGTCTGACCTACTTATAAGATCATGTGTGATGACACTGATACCAACATTTGAGTCTAAGCACTCTAATGAACCAGTATATGATTTGGTTTCCTGTATCTTTCCCTTGAAACCCTTCTTAAAGTGTCTGTCTGTATGCTGTAATTGCACTCCAAGTATTCTAACTCAAAGAGGACCCTTATATAGCATCAGCCTTTAGTGGGGACCTCCCTCTAATGAAATTTAACTTCCTGATAAAGTATCAGTCTTGTTGGTCATCTTGTGGGTCTTTTTGTCTTAACTATATTCAACAGTAGAAAGTTTCAGTGATGCCCCAGGATCTCCTGGGATCTACAGGGAATCAGAAGCCCTGTTTTTGGAAAACATTATTTTAGGACTGGCTTTTTCAGTCTGTTTAGACAGGCATTTGTCTGAGGAAGTCACTGGTTTCTGTATCATTCTTATAAAACAAACACACAAATAAGAAACACTTTGCATGTGTATTTCATCAGACAGATGTGCTGAGAAAGAACCCATCAAAAATAACAGGAAAACTTCAAAAATCTAAACTGACTGGGTGAACCAATACTCTGCTGATACATAGATATTTCATGGTAGATAGGATGGACTCATACAGAAACCTGCTTACGATCTCAAACACAAACGTGGTTTATAATATGGTATTTAGTGATGCAAAAGTACAAGTAACTACTCTTAAAACCAACCTTTATGTTTAGAAGTCCTGCTTCATTTTTAAATCTAGAACATTTATAATCAAACAAATGCAGAATTAGTTCTTTAAAGGAAGATAAATATCTGTTATTAAACATTTTTCCAGCCATCTTAGCTTGATTTAGTCCACTTGACTGATTATTAATGAGCCAAAGAAAACTTTAAGTACTTCTTCATACAACCACGACACCTTTACTTCCATTAAACTCAAAGACATTACAGCAAGAAGATGAGGATAAAAAATCTCCCATCCTGCCCTTTTAAAAGTATATTTCCCTCCTCTGTCAGTTTAATGTTTGGTTTTACCTGCAGCTGCTCCTCTGTCTGCTTAACCTCCTGACGGCCGTCAACAAGCCAGCGGCGGCAGGTGGAAACTGGACATGATGGAGGCGAGGGAGGAGGCGCGGGTTGTCACAGCTCGGAGAAGAAGAAGCTGATGAGCGACACCACAAAGACAGAGGGATGGAAAGAGACACACAGAGGGGGAGGAGGAGGGGGAGCGCGTCAATTATTCACCAGGCAGCACGGTGGCGCTGGGAGGGGGTTAACAGCGCTGACGAGGGGAGCTTTAAGAGATTGAAGCCAAAGTGGGCCACAGGGCGAGCATTAGAAGGTCTGGGCAGATTTGATTGATTGCAGGCGGACAGGGTGGCGTTTATCTCCAGGTTTACTCTGAGATTTATTTTTAATCACAGAACAAGTCAAAAGGTGCTTCAGCAGACAGATATCACTTTGATCCTTCAGCTTTTATAGCTGGAGAAGAAAATATTAAAGATGGAAAAGTACAAAAATACATGTTTAGAGGTAGTCTGGTGTCACGCACATGCACCTTTACTTTTAAAGCACTGAATTGAAGCTAAAATCTATGAGCTTAACACCTTTAAATATGCATGATAGATGACATGTTTTGCACTTCAGTTACCAGTACTGCAAATGTAACTTCTAACATGGATGACATAGTGAGCCTTCTTCATGTTTTATGTTATTATTTTGATCAAAACTTTTGTGGTATTCATTCATTTTCTGCATACATCAAGTAAATTACATTTATCTGATATGAGAAATGTTGTTATATAGAAAGAAATGAAGCATTGCATCTAGAACAAGCCTGTTTTTGTCAGCTAAGACTGTAAATTCACAACCTTAACAGCTCAAACTTTAAAGAATGACATCAAGCAGACCGACCGTGTAAAACACACAAACTTCACCTGGTTTACCACTACTCTTACATTTTGCATACATGAAATAGTTCGGTTTTTGTCATGCATTGTGTAATTATTTCAAGGGGAACTGCTGTGTAAATCACGATTGTATTGCTAACAATAAAACGGAGGTTATTTTGGATCAATCTTGTTTTAAATTGAATGTGGATGCAAGAAAGTTCCTCTTAAATAGACCTAGATTAATGGTTTTATTATTTTATGCCATATTTCCCTTTATTCCCTCATATAACCTCACTGAAAAGTGTCTACTTTGTAAACATTTTCCTCATCTGATATTGTTGTGATATTTTGTGCATCTATTAGTCTTAATATTGCATACAAATGTTTTATTTCTAGTTTACAAATGAGTAAAAACCCTTTGTAATCACCCTGTTTTTAGTTTGAGATTATGCCAGAATTTTTGACAAACTTTTTCCTGGTTTTGTCTGATTTGATGCCAGATAAATATTGACTTTTCTGAGAAAAGAAGGATTAAGCCAGAGCTGTTATGGAACTTTTGTGTGTTGCAAACATCTGCATATCTGCAAAGAAAGGAAGAGAATAAATCCAATATGGTCTAACAGTTCTGCAAATGCAAACCATGAAACAGCCATGTGCCGGCATTGTGATTTTCTGGTTCTTATGACGGATAAATAAAGTTTAAGCTTTATGCACTCAAACCATGCAAAATGGGTCAAATGTGTTTATACATTTATATTTGTTGTGCTGTCATTTAGCAAAAAAGAAAAAGAAAACATTGGTTCCAGCTATCCACTATATGTAGCCGTGAGAACAAATGCTATCATGTTTTATAGATGAAATCTACAGAATGGGAACAACACAGAGTTTGAAGTAAAGTTTGGTGTGACAGAGAGAGAGAGGGAAAGAGAGCTGTAGCTACTGCTCTGGTCAGAACTCTAAATCAGTGGCTTTCAACTGTTGGGTCTGGGCCCAAAAGTGGGTCGCAGGGATTTTTCTAGTGGGTCGCAACTGTGTGCCAGGAACAAAAATGGTCAGAGTCTCTGCATTTTCCCTGTGATTTTTTTTGGGATACTTGAAGTAGGTTCCTCAAAAATTTCCCCAATTTTTGGGAGTTCTCTGTGGGCAAATTTTCCCAGAAACTCTAGGTCATATTTTCTTGGATTTTGTTTTTGTAAACCAAAATAAATTTCACAAAAACTAGCAACCGTCACAGTAACAGTAATTTTGAGGACTTTGCCCAGAGTCTTTGAGCAGTCCTTTATAGGGAATAAATAGATTTCTAGGAATATTTCAGGATACAATACAATACATTCAGACATTTTTGGGAACCTTCCAAGAATTTTACGAGGAATTTGGAAATCTTCTACAATAGTTTTCCAGAAACTTTGGGATATTTCCTCTGTCTCTTTGTTTTGTCATGTTCTGTTCTCTCTGTATGCCAATCAGCTCTGTGTTTCATTAAATGAATCTGATTTGAAAAAGAAATACATCATAAAGTTGGGTCATAATTGCTGGTTAAGGAATTGGTGGTGGTTCTTGAGGCAACACCAGCTGAGAACAACTGTGATAAATGACATGGATGGCTGCAAAAAATGCAGAAAATCAAGTGCAAACGTGAATGACACAACATGAGATTGTACTTCTTTTAGACATGCAGCAATTCCTGAAAGAAAAAAAGAGGCAGAAGCAGAAAACCATGATTTAACGAGATGAAAATCTCCCTGAAACAAAAGCTGAAAACTCTGTTCTGCAGATTTGTTCTATCAAATGTGTTTATCTGTGAGTCATCACTGATAGCAGCTGTCCAGATGTGGCATTTTTCATTCTCATCTGTAGGATGAAGCTGAGATGTATGGGATAGATGATGAGGGGACCTGTTGGTCTCTGAGAGAAAGATTACACTAATGCGTCCAAATCCTCGGCCCAGATAAAGTACTCAGTGCCATCCCTGTCCACCTCCGCAGACCGAGGAGTCAGAGCTTCTAACGCAGCTTTTTAACCTAAATTCAGTTTCTTTTTTTAGATTATCGCTGAGTCAAACGTGTCAGGGCTTCTTCTGTCTTTAGAGGACAGAGAGTAGAGGAGGTCAGGATGTTCTGGTTCACGTTTATCATCCTCAAACAGGTGAAAATGTTTGAGATCAGCCTTGTCTACACATTTAAGTGAAGCAGAGTTTGATTCTTTAATTATGTAATCAGGTTTATTATGTAACAGTCGGTTAGGAGTAGATTACTTGTCATAAATATAGACTTTAGAAAATACTGGGCTACGCCTGGTGACAGTAGCCATTTGGTTACTGAAGAGGGGTTTCAGGACAAATCTGTGATGGCCACCATACTGGAAGTGTTGTCTTAAACTAACTTAAGATCAACCGAGAAAAAAACAAGTGAAGCTACGCTCCTATAATTGTTCATAAATCAACCTCCTTATTAAACTAAAACAGACAAACTACATAAGTGTTTTACAAGTTTTTAGGATGCACATGTATTTATTGCCTGTGGAAGCTTTATATCGTCACTTGCCTATGAAAAATGCCTTTAAATACATTCAAAAGTATATAAGTTATAGTAAAATTAACCAGTTAGTCAATCCAGATCACTGTTAGGTCAGTGAAACATGACTGGAATCAGCTATCTTGGACTTGTTGCTGAAGGTTTGGTGTTTAATCCTAAAAAAGAAAAATGGAACCTCTACTATATATTTTCTATTCTGTACCCTAGTTTGTTACTCATCGTTGTGTTTCTTCAGATAAACTTTAAGATCACCTGTCAGTGTGAGCAGGACTCGTCTCTTCCTCTTCTATTGGTTTCTGGTATTTTTGCTTGCCTCCATCACTGCTCATGCTCACTTCTTCCTCTGCTGTTTGACAAAGAAAATAAAGACATTTCAGTGCAATCAGATAGAAAATAACGTTTTTGTTTTTTGTGTGTTTGTGATGAGTGTTTGTCAGACAGTGGAGGGTCTTCAGACTGTGTCAGTGATGGTACAGTCATGTTTCCTCTCACAGATATCTGGTGTCCGCAGGGATCATGTTTCAAATGGGCCTCTGACTCGACCTGAATAATGGCGCTGCACAATGACAGCGGCTGGAAACGACTTCAGTTACCGCTGCCATGAACACTTAACATGATTATCTCTAAACTCTCCACCCATCAGAGTCTACACAAACAGTTTGTGGGTGAAAAACAGTGTGTTTGTTAGATCTTTAGCTTGATTTCAATTGGAAATTTTATGAGGAATGATTTGAAATCAACTAGTATGTATGTTTTAGTCCTAAAAATAATGAATTTACTATTGGCAGTGCTCCTGTAGATGGTGTTTTGGTCTGTTTATATTATAGAGCTACATGTTTGTATGTGTATGAATGGTGTACAGCACCATCGCGTAGTGCAGTCGTTCTTAACTGGTGGGTCTGGACACAAAAGTGGGTCAAGGAGCTGTTTTCAGTGGTTGTTCTTAGACAAAAATTACAGCAAAATGTCTGTGATTTTCTCAATATTCTGACATATTTATCTGGTTATCTTCAGATCGTAAAGCTGCTTTCCCATGACAGTGGATTAATGTCTCCAGATCTCTACAAAACAACCAAAATTAACACACAAGAAAAAGAGTAAAATAAAATGTTTGCATTCAAATCTTCCAGGATCTTTGGACAGATGCACTTTGATGTGCTTATTAGAGAGACAGAGCAGTGAAGAGAGTTTGCAGTTGAGGAGAGAGAGAGGAATGACATGCAGGAATGGAGCCAAAGACCGGATCAGAACCCGGGCTGCTCTAAGGGTAACAGCCTCTGTATTTGGGACATACAGACAAAACCACTAGGCAACCAGCGCCCAAACAGACTTTGTGTCTTTGCACCACTCAAGGTCCAAACGCCTTTATTCATTATTAAATAAGTGTTTGAAAGTTCTCAGATATCTGGGTTGTGATTTCTCATTGAGGAGATGTTGGGGATCCTAATTACGGACCAGCTGAGAAACACTGATACATCATGGGTGCTTCCTGCAGAGTATCAGAGAGCAGCAGGATTACAGCGATACAGAACCTCACTGTAAGTGAAGCTCATGAAAGCTGCTTCGTTCTCAGTGAAGACGCTAATCGTTAATCCCCGTGGATGAGGATTATTCTCTGTGTTCTGCTGCTGGAACATTAAAAGTCACACTCTGTCTTTGTACGGATCACTTTCACTGACATATTTACATTTACTGTTTATCTTTATGGTTGTTTGTTTGATATTTAGGCTCAATTTTCTTCATGTTTTGACCTCTAGTGGATTTATTTATTAGTAACACTCATATAAAGCTACTCACTATAAATTCAGGTGATACGTTATACACATACTGGTTGTATATTAATATATTTTAATATGAGATGTTAAAATTCAAATCAGACAGGGTCTTACTCAAACATACCACAACTGATTGATATTTAAATTTCAACACATTGTTGAAATGTGTTGAAAAAGACACGTCCTTTAACTTTTATTTACTTTGCATAAAATTTGAGGTGATGGTTTTAAAAAAAGTTCCTTTTTTTACCTAAAAATTGTTATCCATGCAGTATTACATAATATAGTTCTAAACTTGATATAAAACAGACAAATGTCACTTAGATCAGTTTCCCTCACCTCTGCAGCTGCTGTGTGCAGGTGGAGTTGTTGTGATGTAATCAGGTTAACCATGGTCCACGTATAGGTGCAGCCAGCAGAGGGTGCCACAAGTCTGTCTGAAATAAAAAGAAGATTTTATATCAGGATTCATGTCAGTGAGATAAATTCATACAAAAGCTCTAATAATAAACACAATATGAGGAAAAAGGAAAGAAAAAAGTAAAAATACGAGCAATAAGAACAATAAAAACAAAATAAACATACAGTAAAAGGTAAAAAATGTAAAAGTTGGTTGTTTTCTCAAGCAGTGGTTGGGACCCCCAGGGCGCTCACATGACATTGAAGGGTGGTCACGGGATGCTTCCCAATAAACCAAATATACATTTTATTATGATTTAAAATCATAAAATTGATACATCATTGTAAAAAGTATTGTTAAAATGAGTCTAATTTAAGATGAAACATAGTTATCAAGTGATATTTGTGCTAAAGTGCAAGTAAAAGTTAAACAAATGACTAAATATCAAGTTTTGTACATGTTGCGTTGTGCAACATCATGAACTTTTATTCCCCTCAAGGGAGGGTGGGGGTCCTGGTCTCCGACGCTGTTGTTTCGGGAGTCATGGGCTGAAAAGTTTGGGAAACCCTGTTCTAGCGAGTTGGAAGAAAGCAGCATATCATCATGGGAAAGCGGCTTTGCTATCTGCAGTTAAAGAGTGGGATGGAGGTTGTATCAGTTGTACTCTTTCTCGTTGATAAAATCCTGATATTACAGGCCTGAACAAACATTTAAGAACAAAATATCAATGCATAAGCTATGCTTTCAAAGTGGCATCGTATTTTTAGTATGAGAAAATCTAATTATGTCAGCTTTACTGTGGGCAGAGCCTCACACCCTAAGATCTCAGGGGTGCCCAGACCCCAAGCTGGGAATCACAGATCCACCAGTTGAGATCCACTGGTGTAAAGTCTTACTGAGTCTTAGAATATACACAAAACCCAAAAGTCTTCAGCTGTGTCAAATGTTAAATTCTTCTGAGCTGTCAATCCTCTCTCTGCCCGTCACTCACACTTGTTATCAATAAAGCTTTTTCAGACATATCTATAGAACAACTTTTGACAGAGTGGTTGTTGACATGCAGCTTCTTCACGTGGCGGTGGCTCTGTAGGTGTGTGGTCAAACATGTGTGATATGTGTGAATGTTTGTGACGGCGAGAGGTGTTAATGAAGGCGACAGCACTGGTGCAACATGGCGGCTCGTTCACGCCGCTCCTCAGATCTGACCTGGCAGCTGTGACTCGCCGCACAGGTCAGAAACAACAAGGAGCGGTCAGAGCAGATTGTCTCTGCCTGCTGCTGAGTCCTCAATCAGGTCCTCAAATGTGACAGATGCCAAAAATATCACAGTTGATGTAAAAAAGTGGCAAATCTTTACAACCAGGATGTTCTTCTTTACAGAGTAAGTCAGAATTTAATGCTGTTATTGAAGAATCCAGATTATCTTCACTGCTGTCTTCAGCCTCACTGTAAGTGTCGGTGCTGTCAAACTGAGATGTTCTTCTCCATCAGGATTGAGCTTAATCATCCCAGCAATCTTTAACTATTTCTCCTTAACTCTCCTTACAAGTTTTACACAGAGATGTAGGGGTTGTTATTTTCAGCATGTTTAGGCTTCTGGTTTCCTTGTGTTGTCCAGGCTTTATTGACCAATCATATATCAGCAAGATATGGAGTATGAAGATAAAACATGTTGACATCTACAAATAGGCTGAGCTTTATCGTCAGAGGCAAACCAGCTCCCAGCGATGGTATTCCCATGAGAACATGTGAGTAAGACTGCAAACTTATTAAACCTGAACCACAAATTTGTTTGATCCTGTGCCAATCCAGCCAATCAGCATGTGTATTTCCTCTCTACCTCAAATACACCAAAATCATTGATCTGACCTCTATTTAACAAACAAAAATAGGCTAAAAGTTGGTTTATTTCTTCTTAGGGACAGACCTACCAATGCTTCACCTTTAACTTTTTTATCACCCTCTACTTCAAGTGAGTGTGAGTAAATCAAACCCTTCTCTGCAGCAACATTTTCCAACTCTTCCTGAGAGATTCCCAGGTCTGGAGGACCTCCAAAGAGGCGGCCTGGTGGAATCCTGATTAGTTGCCTGAACCACCTCAGCAAGCACATTTGAAAGAGAAACTGCTCTACTCCAAGCCCCCTTCTGGTGTCAGAACTCCTCAACCTATTGCTATGGCCAAACCATGTCATCCTCCTCAGAAATCTCATTTTGGACACCTGCAATCTCATTCTTTCAGTCACTACAAAAGCTCAACCATAGATGAGGATTGGAACACAGATTGGCCAATAAATCGACGGCTTTGCTGTCTTTTTAATATATATGTGCTGATTAAACAGAAATTCATGCCTTAATTATACATTATAGCTCAATTATCTAGATGTCAAAGATCCTGGGTTTTACAGTTAAGATCTTGTATTCTTCCTCTGACCTTTGAGGCTGGTTGATTCAAACTGGAATGGCTGTTTAAATTTGATGTGTTTATATGTTTGAACTTTGTCTCAAAAGCCTGAGGAAGAAGACAAGATACTTTATTTAACTAATTCATTAATCTTTAGTTTGTCTCAATCCACCTTTTCTGGTATATGATGTTAAAAGAAGCACTGTGCACTCTGATTCTGGTCTGTTTAAAGTTTTGGGCTCCTGTAAGCCCATGTGGGCTGGACATATGATTGCATGTATGACTTGGTAATAAAAACATCAAATGTCTGCATATAGCAGAAGTGTAAGCAAAGCCACTGTACTAAAGAAAGAGCCGTGCAATATGGAAAAGCAAGTCTTGCCTGGAAGTAATCTAATGCAAACTCATGGCTTTATCAGAGTTACAGACAAATTCACCACCATTCGGATGAAAATTCTGAGCAGAGGTGTCAAGTAACTAAGTACAAATACTTCGTTACCTTACTTAAGTAAAAATTTTGGGTATCTATACTTTACTGAAGTAATTATTTTTCAGAAGACTTTTTACTTCTACTCCTTACATTTTCATGGAATTATCTGTACTTTCTACTCCTTACATTTTAAAAATAGCCTTGTTACTCCCATTTCATTTCAGCTTGTTTTCATTACGGCTTGGCATCGTTCAAAAAAACACAAATAAAAAACCCCCCAAAAATATCCCGATAAATTGCGCCATCCGGATAGAGTGAAATTGACTGTGGTTGGATGAGAAGTATAAACATAATACCATTCTGACACCCTATTGGTTTGTATGCGATCCATTGCACCCTCTGACATGACACAAATCACGTCACACTCAAGCAAGGAAATAGCAGACGTATGTAGCCTAGTACGAAGATGCTTGTGGCAGAGACTCAAGAGAACTGAAGCAAAATGTCCCAACAGCACCAGTGAGGAGGTTGGTAGTACACATATATGGTTCTTGAATTTATTTGCATTGTACTAAAATGCATTCATTTTCAAAGGGCATAAATGCAGCTGAAACAGGTGCATCCCAAATTTTTCAACATTAACATTTTAATATAATTTTATAGTCATTATGGCCTTTAGAGATATGTTTTATGGGGGAGGTGGGGTAGTGCACTATGATAGAATGGAATGCAATGGAATAGAACACGATAGAATGGAATGTATCATGGAATGGAATGGTAGAATAGAATGGAATGGAAAGTAGAATGGAATGGAATGTATAATGGAATGGAATGGTAGAATGGAATGGAATGGAAAGTAGAATAGAATGGTAGAATGGAATTAGCCCCTGTGGCAGGCATAGCTTTTTTCTTTAATGGATTTTTTCCCCCTTTACATTACTTTTACTTTTATACTTGAAGTAGTTTTGAAACCAGTACTTTTATACTTTTACTTGTGTAAAAAGCTTGAGTTGATACTTCAACTTCTACAGAAGTCTTTTTAAACTCTACTATCCATACTCCTACCTGAGTAATGAATGTGAATACTTTCTACACCTCTGACTCTGAGATGAGGCCGTCTTCAATTTGTCTAGAAAATACTCGAAGTGCATGTGTAAAGAAGGCTTTTGAAAACAGCTAACACTTCAAGCATTACCACCACAGTCACAACCATAAAACTCAGTCTTAGCATAGCACCACGGAGGAACTACACTGCAACCAGCAGAGTACTGGACAGAGCGACCACTGCTGCAGGGATCTCTCACACCCTGAAACCTGCCACCTGTGAGGGACGAGCACTCTCCAGTGACCCTGACCTTTGAGTGTGTGTGTGTGTGTTTCCAGACGGGAACCACAGTCGATAAAGAAAACACCTCCAGGGAGACCATGTGTGGGTTAGTGAGGCACTCTTTCTCTGTCGGTCTCCAGTGGTCTCTGGTTGTCATTGTGGATCCATCAGGCCAACAGGAGGGAGACCCTGACCTCCAAACCAACCACCACTCCCCGCTCGCTGCTTCTCCTCCTCTCTACTCTCCCTTCCTCCTCTTCTTAGCACCTTCTTTCACACTTTTTCTTCCTGTAATCTGTTTCATTTACTCATCTTGTCGCCTCCTGTCCTCACTTTATCTCTTTATGTTGATTACCTTGCTCTCTTTTCCTCTTCATTTATGTTTTTAAGCACTTTTCATCCTTTCTTCCTGCTTTTACCTCTCCCTCCTCCCATATATCTTCAACTTCATCTTCTGTTAATTTCTAGAACAGTCCATCTTATTCATTCCCTCTTTGTCTTCCTCCGTCCCCTCTTCTTCCTCTCCTTCCCTCGTCCTCTTCCTCTCCTTGAACCTTCCTCTGGTTGTTTCTTGGTATCTGGGTCGAGGAAGTGTTTCTGCTCTCTAGTACACACAAACATATACACACACGCTAACACACACTCGTAGTATTTTTGGCAGCTCAGTGTGCGATCGCCCCTTGAGATGTCAGAGCTTTTAGGTCAGGCCGACCTGTGAGCTTCAGCAGCTTCCTGGAAGAGCTGAAATAAAAAAAAGCAGCAGCAAGATGCCAAAAATACACTGAATTATTGAACATCATCATATCAAAGTCGACACAACAAACTAGGAGGGCTGAAAATCCTGTCGAACCAACACAAACTGCATTAAAGGATTATGTTTCAACTGCTGGTTCACCTGTTGGGCGTATGAGGGGTTAAGCTAACCCTGCTGACTGCATAGCAACAGATGGTACTCATTTCTGATTGGCTCACATATACCTGGAATATTCCTTTATGGTTATCTCCAGATCTTTATGAATTGAGTCATAAGGTCAAGAGAAGGTGTTACAATATTTAACATTTACTATCTGGGTGGTATTGGATTCATGATCACAGTGAGGATAGGTCTGACCATTATAGACAGACTGGTGCAGCATCAGCAGTATTGCAGGTGTGGTGCTGGGCCATTTTAGGTAAGAGGAAACCAAGCCAGGGGGTGAAGCTTTCAGCTGACTAGTTGATCCTCATTCCAACCCACACCTATAGTCATGAGCTCTGTAGAGACTGAAATCTTACAAACAAGCAGCTGAAATGAGTTTTCTCCAAAGGGTGGCTGAGGAGTAGAGCCATGGTTTCTTCACATTGACGGAGACAGCTGAGTTGGTTCGGACAGCTGACCGGCATACCTCCAGAGTACCTCGCTTCCCTTCTCTGTGGAGGTCTTTCTGGCACATTCAAGTGGGTGGAGACCCTGGGTAGACCCAGAGCTAGCTGGAGCGATTATATGTCCTAACTGCCCTGGAAACACCTAACTAACATGAGTAATTCCTTAAAAGCCTAACCAGGGACAAAGACTCCAAATTAGCCATGGCTAGAAGTCTTTTATAAATTGCATTGGTTGCACTGTAATTAAATGCAGCAATGCTTCTGTATTGTCCCTGACAAATAAATTGATAAATAAAAATCCAGAGCAGCCCCGAGTAGCTCAAGACTTGAGATCACAGGAGAACTACGAGTTCACACAGGAAAAGAATTTTCTACATCGCTTAAGCCATTGGGGGTCGTGGGGAGGCTAGAGCCTATTCCATCTGTCACTGGGCAGGAGGCAGAGTACACCCTGGATTGGTCGCCTGTCAAACAGGCATGCTCACACTCACACTGACAGCCAGTGATCAGTTAACCTAAGGAGCATGTCTCCAGAGAAAGCTGGAATACCAGGAGAGAACCTACGCATGCACAGGGGAGAACATGCAAACTCCACACAGAAAGGACCTGACCAGACCAGGGACCTTCTTGCTGTGAGGCAACATTGCTAACCCCTGCACTACCATGCAGCTCTTGGAATATATGTATGCAAACAGCAGATTATTTTGTCTTTCTAGGGTTGATATGATGTTCATTTTAACATGATTCAGTGATTTTAATGCTCCGGCCATTGGTGAGTACATACTGAAGTATGTAAAATGCTAAAGTTCTCCACCTCAAAAGTTAACTTTTCTTTGCCAGTGGTGTTGTGGTTGCTCTGTAAACTTCTGACTGACCAGTGACCTGTTGCTTGAACCACAGGATGTGACATAATGTTGGTATAGCAAGGATTTCCGATTGAAGACAGGCTGTGCTGTAGACGGACGATTGGCCAGAAAGACAGGGATTTGCAGTGCACTTCACAAGTGGATCGCAGCACAGGAGTATTTGGAATTTGGAGGTCAGGATCCCAAAAGAGGGACTGGAAAATGTTGCTAGGAAGAAGAACTTCTGGGTTGACTCGCTTATCTTGCTACTCAGCCTTGGATAAGTCGAAGAAAATGGATGAATGGAGCACCATAAAGTACAAAAGGATGATAAAGGATGATAAAAAGTGTGAGAGTCATGATTATGAGTTTTGTTTGTTTCAGCTTTTTATTTCAGAACTATGACTAACCATCTAATGATGTCACCTTTGACTACAACACTTATACTTTCTATATCATCATTTTGACTTTTCCCTCACAATTTCCTCTTACTATCTCATAATTTCGACTCTTCAATACAAACTTCTCCTGAAAGCTTTACCTTGGTGTATTTTCTTCTTCACTGTTAGAAATAATAGCTTTCATAGTAGTTTGACATGAGACACAGAAGCATATCAATTCACTAAACATTTGTTTAAAGAAGTTAAACTCACATGTTTTGTAAAGTTTCCCTCAGACGAGGGCAGTTTTGTGTTTCCCCCTCTGGCATCAGCATTTGCCGACCTCTCCACCCGCCTCATCTGCTGGGGTCCACAAAACAGACGCGCTGATCAAACCTGTTTTGGCATATTGACATGGAGATGAAGGTAATGTCAGCCGTGTCCCCGATAATGAACACACTGTTGGGCATTGTGTGTCTGTGTGTTTGAATGCAGGGGGTTAAAGGTCAAACCATGCCGCTGAAGGTGCTCAGTGGAGCGTCACAGGGAGAGAAAACACAGACAAACATCTTCCTGTCAAACAAAATCAAAACAGAATGAAAACAGAGAGCCTTCAGTCCCAGCTGCACCCGTCACCCGTTTGTTTACATGCATGTGACATATTTACACCCAACATTCAGCTTCTCCTTTTAAATTCTCATCAGACATGGGGGCTGTATCACTGCTTAACCCTAACCCTATTGTTGCAGATACTGCAAGATTGTTATTATTCATTTCATTTTAATTCTACTGATGGATACTTACTTTGCTGGTACAACAGGCACAACTTCCATAGGAAAAAGAAAGGATGGAAGCAGCTCCAAGTAATTCGTATTTAGAGTGGCGTATAAATCGTGGATATCGTGATGTCTCTGTTTCCGTTCACAGAGAGCTGTCAGTCAAAGATCACGTCCGCTGAAACTCCGTGGTGGTTTGACCCGGGTTTCACACTGAGGTCGAACCCTGCAGGCTCAACAACGACACTCAGAAAAGGTCAGGACATTAAACCGCAGCACAGTACACAAACACGACCACACAACCGCACACAGTGGAAGTTTGGTGACCTTTCAGTGACATGCTGATTTTGACCGCCTGCAATCACCAAAGAGGTTTAGTAAACAGACCAAAAACAAGGACAAAATTATCAAACTATTAAAGGTGACAAAGTGTGATCTGATTGGGGTGAATGAAGAAGTGAACAGCACTGATAGGGACCCTGTCTTTTCTACTGATGGTGGATCTTTACGTAATACAGCTGTTATTGTTACTAAATCTCTAAATACTACTTTTTATCAAAGTTTCTTAGACTGGGGGCTCAGATGGCTGTTCAGATGAGACATATTGCAAGTGTGGATCTGACCTGTGGCTCCTTTCCAGCATGTCTCTTCTCCCCGCTCTCTCTCCCTGATTTTCAACACTATCAACTGTCCTGGCCTCTCTAAAAGGAGGCAAAACCCTCCAAAACATAGTATGTAATCTGGGTTTTATCTAAGGCTTACTTACAAAGGTACAAAACGTTGTTGCTTATAATGACCATCTAGAACAGGGGTCATCAAGTACATTTGCACAAGGGCCAGATTTAGGGTCAATCCCATTTCTACCCCTTAGCCCTCATCTAAGCCCTTCCCCTTGGGTTTGAAGGTGAAGGGGTGTCACAATTGTCTTTTGAGTTGAGGGCTAGAGCTAAGGGCCAAGGGCTACATAGCCCTTGAAACGAAGATTCTTCAGGACCACACTTAAAACCAAGGGGTATGGTGAATTTCCCACCATGCAGTGTTCACTTGCGAAATGGAACGACGGACAACGAAGGAGGTGCATAAACTGTAAATATTTTCAGCATTTATAAATAGTTACAGTCAACACAACAGTGGTGTTTTCTCATGTATTCAATCTTTAGCTACTAGGGATGGGATTTATTTTATTTTTTCGGTATGTACATGGTATGTGTAAGAGAGGGCTATAAAGTATATAAATAAACAGAGAAGATCAATAATAGAGATTCATACTATGAACGAGATGGCCTTAGCTTTATTGTCACCTCTGATGACACACTGTTCATTTGGCAATGTGTGATGATGACCAGCGACCAAGTGGCGTCTAGTAAGGGGAGGGGGTATGGGGAAGGGGTAGAAGAAGGAAAGGGTTAAGGGGTAGTAATGAGATTGACCCTCAGTCTCGACAGAAACTCTGGGGGCCGGACTTTCAAATACATACAAAAAAAATAGTGAGATCTATCCCTATTATCTATAATGGCCACAAGGAGACAGGCCTGATGACAGAATTGGCTGGGCCCTTGAAAATCCCAGAGAATGGGTCCTCTCCAATTGGGATTTAGCACCAGTATTAACTCATTTTTGACACTTTTAACCCCTTTAACCCAATTTTTGCATGATTTTAACCCCTTTTGGAAACACTTTTCCTGCATGTTTTATCCCTTTGTGCCACTCTTTTATCCATTTTTGCCACTTTTCTTCTATTTTTGCCACTTTTAACCCCTTTTCATGACTGTTTTTGAACTATTTCTTTTCATTTGTAAACAATATTTGATACTTTTTGCCACTTTTTTCCTCTTTTACCAATTTTTGCCATATTTTACTCTTTCAACACTTTTTCTGCCATTTTCTGTCCCTTTGTGCCACTCCACAATCCATTTTACCACTTATCACCCATTTTTGCTACCCTCTAACCCATTTTCACCACTTTATCTGGTCATTTTATCAGCACTACTGATCAAATATTAAGTCATTCTCAAACTATTTCTATATTAATTGTTTGTGGGATGGATTTAACAGCTGCAGACATTTAAAGCCAAAGGATACCCTTAAAACCACAACATCTTCTTTTCTGAATTTAATCATAATTGTGGGGGGGGGGGCTGATATGGCCCCTGGGCCGCCAATTGATGATCAGAGATCTAGAACATCCATGCATCCTATTATCCCGTTGGTTGTCGGGGGCAGGGTACACCATGGACTGGTCACCAGTCAATCATGGGGCTGCATATAGAGACAGACAACCAGGCACACTCACCCTCACACCTACAGCCAATTTGAAATCATCAATTAATCTAATGAGCATGTCTTTGGTGTTGGGAGGAAGCAAGAGTACTCACCCCATGCAGAACATGCAAACTTTACCTTTATAAACACCTAAAAATGTCCTTAAGGTTGCCAAACACGGAGTATAGAGTCCTTATGGATTGATATTTGCAGCACCATGTTATTAATCAAAGCTTCATGTGTGCTAAGAGGCTGAAGGAAATCAGAGCTCAGATCTGGGTTACATTGATGGGAGGTGGAGGTAAAGGTGGTGGGGGAGGTGTTTCCTCCCTAAAAGCCTCCATGCCTGTTCACACCGGCCATTAGCTCGCTGTTTAAACCTTTATGACAGCTTACACTGCGCTCTGCTCGGCCGTCTGGACCTTTCTGTGTCGTTCCGAGACCGTGAGTTAACTGAAAGAGAACAAATTTTAATTCTCGAACATTAATACATGTCCGATTCTCGTTTTAGCTTTATTTATTCATGATTTTTATTGTCAGAAACACCGTTGTTGTAAAGTGCTACCACAAATAAAGTTGATGTTTATTATTTAGCGTCTTTTAGATCGCCATGAAGGAGGGTTTTACCTTCATGCAGGAGGCAGAGAGGAGGAAGTGCAGGAGTCTGGAGGTAATGCACATTGACAGACCAACAGGAGGAGATTAGGGAGAGAGAAGGAGCTGCACAGATGCAAATAAAAAAGGAAAAAGATAAGAAACGTACTTGGAAAGACAAATCAATGAGTGAGAATCAATATGAGCTTGTATGGCTGAAGGTAATGTCATGTTTCAAGGGGAAAATTTCAGTTTTACATCAGCAAAAGGAACGTTTAAGGAGGTCATGGTGATAAAAAAGATCAAAACATGTCATTTTATGTTGGCTGAAGTAGAGTTATTACAAAATTTTTAACTTTGATTCAAATTTAGTAAAACCTAACCATGTTTAAATATTACAACATTAAAATTACAAGAATTTACCATCCAATATTGGGGAATTTCTTGTTTTTAAATTACCAAAAATGCAAGAAAACTCCTACACATTGTCTAAATTCCACAAACACACAGGTAATTTTGCAAATGTAATGTTAATTTCTTATCAGGTTTGTGCTTCAGTGAGTTTATGTTCTTTACTGAACTCATGTTTGATTTTAAGGAATCTTTGCTTCTTACATGTGTCACTGAGCAATGTCTGACTTAAATGAGCAAATTCTAACCGCATATACTTCATATATTTAGAGCAATATCAGTGTATTCGAGTATTTACATTTTTATGACAGAACCGCTGCCTAAGCCTAAGACCTGCCTGACATGCCTGGGACCTAGTCAGACTGGGACCCGGTCCAGCTGCTGGTTAGCAAACTTGCCAAGAGAGGGCTGTAAAGACAACCAGCATCTCAGGACTTGTCCACACGGAGACAAAAACAATACATTTCTGTTTCATTTTCTCCCTCAAAAGTATCCATGTCTTTATATCATAGGATTGCAATATTACATCAGTAAATTGGGTATTCTGATTACTGCATGCTTAGATGGTGTAAAATTAAGGAGAAAGAGAGAATTTCAGGATTTTTTCACTAATTAAACATATAATTAAACAAGAGACTAAAGAAACTTTCAAGATGAGACAGATGGCAAAGAAAGAACTGAAACACATAAAGGTGCATGACACAACAAACACTAACTTAAACTAAATTAATGTTTTTTATAAGGAATCAATAAAACTATTGGCACTAGTAGTAGATGTAGTAGTATTAATAATTGTAATAAAGATACAACATATTGTAATGAAATTACAGAAACACAAATTCAGATTCAACTTCACTCATTTTAAAAGAAGACTAAATTAAATTCAAAAATGTTATTTAAAAAACGTCCACTTCCTAAAACGGCAGTGAAAATAGTGTGAATTAATATTTCATTCCGCCTTTTTTTGTCAAATCTTTTGATCAACTTTAGTTCTAATTAAAACAATCAACTATTGAATAATTTTCTGGACTTTAGCCCTTAAAATGCCAGTTTGATTACAGGATGGTCATATTTTTTCTAAAAACAAACAAATAAACAAACAAAACACACAAAACAGTCATTATTCTCCACATTACTATTGATGGGGGGTGGGGTGTTTTTTTTTTTTTTAATCCGTCCTGGGTATGTCAGACTTTCACAAAAATATTGACTTTGGTGCATTATTAGTTTTTGTGTAGCATCCATTTAAAATTTATAACCCTTTCGAGTCACTTGTGGACAAAAACGTCCCATTGACTTTCATTCAAACCACGTTTTTTTATTTTTAAGAAAACAAACTGGCATTTAAAGGGTTAAAATCCCCCAATGATTGAATGTTTGGTACTTTTGAGCACAGCTGAGGTTGTTTAAGAAATTTATGCAAAAAAAAAAAAGCAGAAAAAAATCATTAATCTGATTAGTTTTTGTAGCAGTTTAAAAACCTCTGAAAACCACTCAAGTACATGTAACAAAGTAAATGTAACGCGTACTACCCACTTCTCATGTAGTGATTACTAAAAAGGGCATTATTAAGAGTGGTGTTTTCATAATGTACATTTATGTTGGTTACATGTATATTATTCATTTCTTTTTCCTTCAGAAACCGCACACAACCACGGGAGTTAATTCTCCGTGCATGCCTTGCGTTTCCTCCTTTTATTTTTCCATGTCTGGATTACTCTCAGGGTCAAACACCTGCTCAGGTTATCAGCTCGCGCTGACGTTGAGGGCAGCTGGGCTCCGTTCAGCACGGAAAGGTCCGAGTCAGTTTAGAACGAGTTACAGGAGAAAAATGTTTTATCTCAGGTGAAATGCAGCAAGAAGATGTGTTTTGTAACTTATCGTCAGACAGTGACTGGTTTTGAAAGTGGATTTAGGTAGCATGCTATTGGCTATAGTGTGGTGCAGTCATGAGTCCTAAAACGCGGAAGTAAGTTAGCATTTTAGCCCCTCCGGTTCCCTCGTCTGAAAGTCGATGGCAATTTTGAATGCGTTTTCGGTTAAATGCCTGAAATAATGTCTGTGGTGAACACACGTTCAGGAGTTTAACGTTTTATCCTACTACATAAAATACATCTGAAACGTGCCCCACCTTTGAATTGTGTATCTTTTCACGTCTTAATAAAGACGGTTGCTAAAAGATAGCAAACAAGGACTACATACGTCATCATCCGGAGCGCGGCAACTGACGTAAATTCAGTCCACCGTGTCATTCAATACAGCATGACGTTAGCTCTTTACTTTCGACAGTAAGATTAACGAACAGATAAAATTCTTATATTATCAGTTTATTAAGGTTATCTTTCTGAACAAAACATGTAAGTTTCATAAACTTTTATTGAACACAGAGCTTATTTTCAGCAATAATCCAAAAACCCATCGAAAAATCCCATAGGCTCGAAGACTAGGGAACCCATGCTTCGCGAACTTCCGGGTTTGCCGACAAAATGACGTCACGACTGCACCCCTCTATTCTGAGCTCCATTAACCAACGTCACTGTGTCACGTGACTGTACATTTTTGGGGAAAGTCCCTAACATCCCAAACATCAATGACAACAACGCTTCATAATGTCAGAGATCAACGCCTTCTGCTCCTAAGCCCAGTCTTTTTTTGTATGTGTAACAATATTGCAAATATATAGACAGAACAGACTAGGTGCATTTAATAACGGAAGAAACATTCTCACTTACAATCAGATTAGTTTGTTCATTAATTCTGTTGAAACTACAGCTGGGCATTTTCTGCAAAAATGACTCAAATTGGTTTTAACAAACTCTGTTATAAAATATACAACCAGGCATCCTTTCCCAGACCACCATCGCCTGAGGAAAAAGCCAATCCTCAGAGTCTCCGGATGTTTATCCGTAATGCTCGCGAGGAATTGGGACAATGCCGACTGACAGAGAAGTGGGCCGTGTATACCGCAGTAGTGAACGGCCATGTTAGATGGGGGGAGTTCCTTACAGCTGAGCTTAACATGAAGACCAAGAGTAACCTGGAATTAGAGCAGGATTTGGCTGAACTAAGACATGAGCTGTGGACTCTCAAAAGGACTCTCAATGTGGAGAGTCCAGAAGTGCTCTCTGAGGCTGGTGATACTGATATATTAGCGTTAATTGAAGACATTCAGCATCAGAATGATGAGCCCGAATCTTTACAAGGTTCAGAGACAAGGCATGAACGGAAGAGATGGCAAGCTGATATATCAGAAGAGGATAAATTGGCTCTAAATGAGGCAATTAGGAGAACAATGGAACAAACAGACGTTTATGATGAGGAAGAAGAAGAAAAAGCCTTAGCCGAAGAGACTCAGCATCAGAACGATGAGCCCAAATCTTTACAAGGTTCAGAGACAAGGCATGAACGGAAGAGATGGAAAGCTGATTTATCAGAAGAGGATAAATTGGCTCTAAATGAGGCAATTAGGAGAACAATTGAACAAACAGACATTTACGATGAGGAAGAAGAAGAAAAAGCCTTAACTGAAGAGATTCAGCATCAGAATGATGCTGAATCTCTAAGAGGTACAGAGACAACCCTCAACGAAGGCGGCACTCAAACTGAAATATCAGAAGAGGATAAATTGGCCTCAAATGATGAAATTAGGAGAACTCTGGGAGACAGAGATGCTTACATTGAACGATTAAAAGCAGAAAAAGTAGCTTTAATCGTAAAAAAGCATCAGAAAAAGCGTGAATCTTTATTCGGTGCCATAGATGAACGTGACGCACAAATTCAAAGACTAAAAGAGGACAACTTAGCTTTAAATGATAAAATTAGATGGATCGTGGAAGACAGAGAGTATTACATTTTGCGATTAGAAAAAGACAAAATAGCTTCAAAAGTAGAAATTAGGCGTCAGAATGATGAACTTGAATCTTTAAAAGATACCCTCAACAAAAAAGAAGCACAAATTAAAAGATTAGAGGACAACTTAGCTTTGAATGATGAAAATGAGAGAACCGTGGAAGACAGAGACGGTTACATTGAACGATTAGAAGAAGAAAAGGTAGCTTTAATGAAAGAAATGATGCATCACAATGATGAAATATGGAGAAACCTGGAAGAAAGAGACCGTTACATTTCACTATTAGAAGACAAAAAAAAATTTTCAAATGATGAAATGAAACGTCAGAATGATGAAATTTGTAGAACTCTGGAGGAAAGAGAAGTTTACATTTCACAATTACAAGAAGAAATGAAAGCTTCACATGAGGAAATTAAGCGTCAAAATGATGAGCTTGAGTATTTAAGAGTTAAAAAGACAATCCTTAACGAAAGAAACGCACATATTAAAAGATTAGAAGAGGATAACTTGGCTTTAAATGAGAAAATTAGGCTAACCCAGGAAGTAAGAGATGCATACATTGAACAGTTAGAAGGAGAAAAAACATGTCTACTCCACGAAACTCAGCGTCAACATGATGAGCTTGAATCTTTAAGAGGCACCCTACCCAAGAGTCTACCCCCGGAGGCATTAAGAATCCTGAGTAATGACGGGACAACCCCAAGTACCTCCATGGAATGTCTAGAAGAGGGAACGCTAGCCTTGAGAGAGGAAAATCAGTGCATCCACGACAAGCTCAACACACAGGTGGAGCAGGAATCGGTTGGCACAGCAGGTTCAGCAGAGGAAACTCAGATGGCTGAGGAGAGGGAAAGACTGATGTCAGAGGGTCATCTTGAGGAGACGGTTCCTGAATCCCAGCAGCTGCAGAGTCCTGCAGCAGAAGTTGAGAAACCAGGTGTCTGGAGGCGCATCGGCAGAGGTCTAGCCAAAGTAGGCTGCTGGGCTGGTGTTGCTGCTGTCGGTGCTTTCGTTTATGCCAATGCAATGTACACCGCACCTCCTGAATGCCCTGTGATGCACTGCTATGGTGGACTATTTGAGCCCTACTTCACCGTATGCTATAACCCCCAGGCATAGTTGTAATGTGGAAGCATTACCCTACAAGTACATCTCAAAAAATCTGAATATCATGAAAAAGTTTATTTCTTGAATTTTGATTAATTTGGCTTATAGATAATGAAACCCAAATTTCAGTGTCTCAGAAAATTTGAATAAGTGAAATATTGGAAAATCCTGGTGTCACACCCTAATCAGCTTATTCACTCAAAACACCTGCAAAGGTTTCCTGAGCCTTTAAATGGTCTATAAGTCTGGGTGACGAGGCCACACAATCATGGGGAAGACTGCAGACTTGACAGATGTCCAGAAGACAGTCATTGACACCCTCCACAAGGAGGGTAAGACACAAAAGCTCATTGCTAAAGAAGCTGCTTGTTCACAGAGTGCTGTATCCAAGCATATTCATAGCAAGTTGAGTGGAAGGAAGAAGTGTGGTCGGAAAAGGTGCACCAGCATAAGGGAGAACCGCAGCCTTGAGGACTGTCAAGCAAAATCCATTCAAGAATTCAAGAGACACTGTATTTGGGGTTTTCATTATTTGTGAGCCATAATCATCAACATTTCAAGAAATAAAGGCTTGAAATATTTCACTCTATGTGCAGTGAATCTATATAATATATGGGTTTCACTTTGTGAATTGAGTGACAAAATTATAAGCCTTTTCATGATATTCTAATTTTGAAGATGTACTTGTATGTGGGGCATAGGTGAAGCACAAAAAGGGTTACATCAACACCTCACCTTTAAAAATAAAAAAAAAATAAAAATAAAATCTTGAAAAATAAAATCATTTTTTATATATAATCATCCAGAATATTTGTTTTTACATTTATCAATCATGAATCTCATCAGTAACATGCTTTTTTTTTAACCAATCTAAAAGGTTTAGGGATTTTGAGAAAACATCAAAGACCCTCTAAAGAGAAAATAAATCTGTGTTTAGGTTTGCTGTATGATAGGTCACTGTATTATGAACCCCCATGTCAAATTTCAGTGAGATAAAACATCTCTACGGTTGTAAAACTTTTCAGTCCAACTCAGTTCAGTTCAAAAAAGGTTTTGGAAAAACATGTTATATACATGTATACCTCTCCTGTTTATGGACTTAATTTATTTGAACCAAAACAATGGTCCATTGTCATTTTTCATTTATCTCATGAGTCAAAATATCATGTGGTGCTATCGTCTGACGATTACTTCTGTTTTTGAAACTACTTTGAAATGTTCCTAATTTTATCCAGATTTATTTTCTGCCCCATCTGGTTTTTTGTCCGAAGTGTTTTGTAATACTGTAAAACTTAACCTTGCACAACAGATGGATATGCCCATTTCCTTGTTTTTTACTGGCAAATATAAATATAAATATACACCTACCCCAATGAGCTACCCCTACACTTAACCAGTTAAGACTAAAATGCTAAACCAAAGCTAAAGCTAAGCAAAGGATGTGGGCAGAGTTGGATCATCGAACGGACGTCATCGTGGGCGGAGCTGGATCGTAAAAGACATCCTGTCAGACATACTACTATACTGTAGTACTGTGCATAAGTTTTAGGGAAGTTTGGGCAAAAAATTGAGGCTGAAGGAAGGCGTAGATTAATTAGTAAGCCGACTGAGGGCACCATCAGGCAGTAGGGAGGATTAACACAACCCTGGTCATGCTCTGGATGTCCCACCAGGAGCATGGGAAAAAAATCTGTATAAATAAATAAAATCCACTTCCTTAGGGTGCGGTAAGTGGTGGATGTGGCACGTAAGCATGGTCTAGGATACCACTGGTTGGGTAATGGGGTTGCCACGAGCCCCTTGTTGTGCCTTGGATGTCCCAAGGGCCCAGAAAAGGCCAGCAGAATCTAGGAATACTATCAGGGGTGAAAAGGCCTGAACAAGAAGATGCCATCAAGCTTGACATTGGCTGCTGAGTGACAGATGTTGGTCGACGTGTTGAGCTTGACTCTTGCTGCCCTCCTCTTTCTCTCCAGCTTGGATTGTGTCACACTGGCCCATGGAGAATCCTTAGTGCCGTACATGCCTAAGACATATGACTGTATTTTGCATCATAATCATGTTTTACCTTTAATTTTTGAGGTTTTGTCCATTTTATGTCATAGTAGATCCACTGCACAAACTACAAGTAGCTGCAGAGTTCCTGGCCACAAATCTTAAGTCTTTTAAAGGTTACACGCCAAGGGGTTTATTCTCTTAACATTACATCACTGTTTTCTTCAAATGTGTGTTTTGCTGCAGTGTTAACACAAATCAGTTCCTTACAAGCCATTACAAAATCACATGTTCCCTTTCCAGCTCAGTATTAAATAGTTTATTAATAGCTTTTTCTCCTAGGCTTTTTGGATCAAATCTGCTACAAAACATCCCTTTTCTAAAACACAACTCAAGTTTTTCATAACCAACCAACCAGAAAAGATCAGCATAAATGGAAGACATTTACTAAAAGTACATCCCTGGAGTCATCACCAAAAGGGACAGTACAACAGAAAATGAGGAGTTTCTTGTTTTGAATAATCAAAGCAGCAAAGAAACAGAAGTGTTGCATATGTATATGTGGAATTAAGACTAAGCTCATTCTGTCCTTCAGTTGCTGAAGCTTTTGGTTAAAAATAACTGGAAATCTTGCTTTCTTTTGGTCTTTTATTATGATAGGACAGCCAAAGAAAGACCGGAAATACGGATAGCGAAAGCAGAAGTGAGACCAGCAAGTTGAGGACAGTAGCAGCGGTACATAGGCGCCTGCTCCACCAACCAAGCCAAACCAAACCTTATCTCATAAGGTTTGTAAAAGATTCAGTGCTCTTTGATACTATTGATCGTTAAAAAAAAGTTCTGTTATGAAGCAACAGATATCAAAAAGTACAGAACATTTTAGGATCAGAGTGAGTGAGGATAGACCACAAAGTAGAAGTTATAAAAAAAAAAAGATAACATACACTATCATATTATCAACTCAAAGCAGCCACTAGTGGGGGAATTAGTCCTAGAAATCAGATACCTGCAGCAGGTTTGAACAGCATCATCCTGAGCTGTCTGAAACCAGGTCAGGAGCCCTGCACTCGCTCACAGCATCAATGTTTTCCATCAGGGAGAAGGCCTGAGTGGTTATAGATGGTCATTAAATATTTCACATCTCTTCAGCACAGCTGGAGCAACACTAAGACCACAGAGACTCCTAATGAGGTGTTAAGAATCAAGATTTTACATTAACAGTCATTACAGAGTGATCTGTGCTGTACATTTTTGACATAATTAGCAGGATCTTAACTCAAACTTCAGAGTTAAACCAGCAAAAACCAGACTATTACAATAAAAAACCTCGAAGAAATCAACTTCATAAGATGGTTGCAACATTTATCTTATCTTTCACACAGAGATTTTATAGATAAAGAGGAAAAACAGGGTGCATCTTTTGTGGTTTGTAGTACCAGGCTGGAGTGAATTATCTCAGTATCAAACCCAATAGCAGCATTTCTCAGCTGTTCTCGGCCGCCACCTCATGGGCTTCCACGAGGTTTGAGCGCTCCCGGCGGGTCTGACTGGCGGCCTGCGGTGGAGGACTGTGCGACGAAGCGGCCTGGGGAAGCTAAAGTGGGACACACAACATCTTGCTTGGATGATTGATCACGTCACAAGCGGGCAAAGTTAACCGGCTGAAGACTGCGGGAGAAGAAAAACTCTCATAAATGATTCGGGGCCCATCATTAAAGATGCAAAGTCAGCAGCAGACAGCGTTCTGCACTCAGGGGAGGAAGCTTTCCTCTGCAGCCAGCTGGATGCTGAAATTCATGGTTTAGACACCATGATGTTATTTCTAAGATATTCTTATATGAATGAAGACTGAATAGTTACAGGAGGAAGCACTAACAGCTATATGATCTCTAACACTGGTTCCCAATCTGGGGTCCGGGCACCCCTGGGGGGGGCAAAGATCTCAGTGGGGGCGCAGGGCCCTGTCTGCTATGAGGTTGTCAAAATTAGATGCACATATGTTTTAAATCATGATAAAAACACAATATAAACAAACACAATACGCAGAAGAAATACAATTTTTTTAGGATTAAAAATTCATACATTTATAAGAACTTATTCTCGGTTCAGAGTTTGAAAACTTGGAAAATTACAAGAAAAAATGTGGTTTTCCAAAATTAAGAAGAATTTTATTATTGCTGTTATTATTTAAAGTATTATTTGTTTTTAGAGTGGCCCTAATTCACCACTGTAAAGATGGATAATATATACATAACTCAATTATCAAGAAAAGGTGTATAAAGGGCGATTACGCTGGGATGCTGTCAATGAAAACAATTAAAATTGATGTTAAATATTTCCAGGTGGGTCCTTTGCTTTCCTTAGATATGAGCAGGGGGGCTAAGGAAAAAAGGTTGGGAACCACTGATCTATAAGAATTGTTTAATATATTTCATTTATTCTATTTAAGAAGCATTTATACTATTAGTGGAAATCCAATCATATTGATACCTGTTTTTTACCACAGCAACAAAAACTCAAGTTGTAAACACCCAATATTGGTCAATTTATTTATTTTATTATCAAAATCTGTAGGGAAACTCCTAAAAACTGTCTAAATTGCACAAATACATTGGCAACACTTTAGGAGGAGCGAGAATGCTCCCTCTCTTTCGGTAAAAACACGCCTGATCGTCATAAAGTTTCTGTCCTCTTTGATACCACAGAGCATTAAAATAATGAAGATTTGATCACTTTGAAACACATGTTTTTTTCACATGTTTTAGTTAGCTTTAATCACATTTTAGTCATTTCTGCTCTTTTAAGTTTTAGTCTAGTTTTAGTCGATGAAAACTCAAAGGCATTTTCGTCTAGTTTTAGTCACATTTTAGTCTTTAAGACGAAAGAACACTTTGACAACCTCAGCATAAGGAAATGTTGCTGAGGTTTTTTCACACAACTTAACAGGGTGTAAGAGTTAAAGTGCAGTCCAATAATTGGTGTCCAGGACTTCTACTTTTGCTGCTGTGGCATCAAACATGTTTAGGTATGGAAAAAAATAAAAGTTTATCATTCTGGTATTGTGGCAATCATTGAAAAATTTACATTTATAAAATATACAGTGCTTAACACTTTGTCTCAAAGACCATCCAGCATCATGAAGTGCTAATGTGGACTCTTTCATTTTCAGCGAGCTCTCCACATTTTATCATTTTGAACAGGAATGAGGGATTTCAAACTGAAATCACCCAAATTTGTGCTGGCTCACTGGGCTTCTTTGAGAAGTCAGAAATTAATCAAGCATAACATTCAACCACTAAAACTAGTTTTTCTGTTCAGAAATGCAAGTAACTATAATTTGACATATTAATCAAGAAATATTAATGTGCTTTACTATTTTTTTCAGTTTCTTTGTAAATCTGTAAATTTGAAAATTCATGGATAACAATAATAATTATATTTTAGCATTAAAAATATCATTTGGGTTAAAGAGCTTCTACATATTGGTGTATTAACCATTGCAGAAAAATGATTTTGGTAATTATCAATGCTGTTAATTTAGGGCAGCTGTGGCATAATCCTTACTTTGGTTAGGGTTAGGGTGGTCTGATGAGGGACGTTTGATTTTCTCCACAGTCAGTCCCTTCAGACTGGACGTGGCAACATTTTTTACTGCACTAAAAAATCCCCTCACCCAGTCTTCTAAATCAACTAAATCTCCGGTTTAAGAGCCATCTTCTAAGAGAGGTTTTAAAGGAGTGGTTTTCAGCTCTGTCCCGTCATTGCTCTGTAGCAGTCGTTTCAGTCTCCGCCCCATCGCCTCGGGTATCAGTGTGTGTTTGTTTGCTTTCAGTTGGGCGTGATTTCACACATCTGCTGGTGCAAAAAGCGTAAGAACGGAGGTGTGGAGTCTGTGTGTGTGTGTGTGTGTGTGTTGATGGACGGTTCAGTGACAACGGCTAAAAGCATCCTCAGGTTGCTGGTGGCGTGCGTCACTTCAGTATCTTGAACCTCTCAGGTCCCATGATGCTGCTCAGGATTGAACCTGATAGTTTATTCTTCTGACACATCAACTTCAACTTCTAAAAATGTGGTTTTTTATTGATCTTTAGCCTCGCTGTCAGTTGACATCCATTGATGCTGTGATATTCTGATGATTTCCACCATGTCTTTCTTTAATGTTAGGTTGCAATTTTTCTGAGTTTAGGAAATAAGGAGCAGTTTATTTTATTTATTGCTATTGATTAATTTAAACTGTCATGATGGCAGCAGCTGCTCTGAGCAATCTGAATCTGCAAGGCTAAGTTTCTCAAAAATACATGATGGCTTTTACTTACTTTCTTCCCAATCATCTCTGTAATGTCGACCTTGAGGTCTAATGAATAACATAAAGAGCTACCTTCAAAGTAAGCAGTCAACTCCCTTAGTATATAGAGTCATTTTAGTCTGATAAGACCTCTTGACTATCAAAACTTGCCAAATACGAAGATTTCAATTAGAAAGTTGTGAAGTGTTCTGTGGAAAGAGTCTAACTGGTGGCGGAAAGTCAGCTTGTGGCTGGTTCCCACCAGAAAGTTCTGGATCATGTGGATGCCTCGCCAATGATTTGAATAGATGGTAAGCAGAAGACAAGTTATTTTACAGTGACACGCTAACATCTGTGGTTTTCTGAGCTGTATTCACTGTTACAACAGCAAGCCAACCATTCAGCTAAACCGACAAAGTTGCAGTGGACAAATATTTTCATCTACATGGTGGAGAAACCCAGTGACTATACTAAAGAATAACTCAAGGTGTACAAATCTCTGTTCTCTCATGCAGTGTTAATCTTGGCAGCTATTTTTAGATTAAGATTTTCGATGAAATGTCTTTTAATTTTAGTCACATTTTAGTCATTTCTACCCTTTTTAGTTTTAGTCGAGTTTTAGTCAATGAAAACTCAATAGCATTTTCTTCTAGTTTTAGTCCATAAAAATTCATCAAATTTAAGTCTTTACTTTTAGCCCAAGCATTTATTTTCTTGCCTGAATCTGGTACCAAAGCATGGTAGTTTGTTTTAAGCTGGGGTCCCTGCTTTCTACAGCTGAGAGGCAGAATAGCTATAGATGCATTGTGTTTTTTGACAGATTTACCCACAGTGGAGAAATATCAAAGACTTTGAATGTGCGACGAAAACTACATTACATTTAAGTCTAGTTTTAGTCATCATCTAGTCTAGTTTTTTTATGGGAAAAAGGTTGTTGATGAACATTTTTAGTCATAGTTCTAGTCGACGAAATTAACACTGCTCTCATGATTCAGCCCAAAGACACAGCTTTTCTTTCACATTCCTCTGTCATTTGTGAATGAAAATATATCATTAATAATAGTCTCTATTGTTTATGAAGCACAGAACACACACAAAAGTTTTTAATTGTGTCGCTATCACTGTTTTCTAATCAACCACCTTCAGTTTGCGGGATTATTATTACCATAAACGGGGGCGCAGTCACTCTAAAGGTTGGGAAGTGGACTGCTCTTATCAATACTAGATGTGGGCTGTAATAAAGAAGTCAAAGAGCTACACACTGACAGAGAACCAATCTTGAATGCCTTGATTAATATTAAAATTGTGAATTATTTCACTAATAATATAATGTATGGTAGAACAAGGTAAATCCCTTGGCTATAAGAACTGCTGCCACCACGTACAATCATAACCATGCATTGTGCTTAAAAGAGCCAAGGCTGTACTTCATGGCCTTTTTCCTATTTGCACTCGTTTTCTGACATCCTACGGCAAAATCAAGAACATTTTCAGGGATCTGGTCTGCTTCTCTTTGTTTCTCTCCACCACAAAGTGAACACAGCAGAGACGTCTCCTCCAAACTGGTCTACTGATTTTACTCAGTCAATAACTGAGGTGAGGCTTCTTTGTGTTGATGCATTGCATGCTCTTACATGTTTTAAGTCTGAGCCCTGGTGAATTTCTTACCTAACCTTCCTGTAGTGAAGCTTCTTTCTCTGGCTTTCTACTCTACGCTGACTGAGGGAACGGGGAGAGCCGGGAGAGCGTGTGAGCAGGTCAGATGGTGGTTGAGGTGTTGAACACGAGGGTGTCAGGCTCTGGAAAGACAGAAGACGTTAGCGCTGCAGTCAAAGACAGAGGAGGCGATTCAGTGTGATTGCACAGAGTTCCTTTATTTCCAGGATCCAAGAGCACATTGAAACACGCTGCCCAAAGACAAACTGCATTTTAAAAAATGTCTGTTTTCATACAGCTACAACCTTCAGTGATAAAAGTAGCAAAATAAAATCTGTGTGCTTTAAAAAATTAATCACAACAAAACAGCTTATGGAAAGTTTGGTTAAGACAGCGACTTTGACAACATGGCTGCAATGAAAGTATAAAACAGTTACTTTTAAATGTTGTGAACGGAGTGGATTTGGAGATACTAAAATATGAGGAAATGTCAAAGTGTTTCTGCACATAATAAACATGGAGCGGCCCGTCTTCTTGTTATGGCACTGTTTTGTTTTGAGCTAAAGTGTCTTTAAACATGACGAACATAAAACACAACTCTTGGGAACAATTTTCACACAACATGGAGTCATAAAATGCTTTTTTTTTCTACAAGACTACTTTCAGTGCTGGAGAAAGAGTTCATAAGAGCGGTGATTTTAAAGTAGTGCTTGCAACGACACAATTAAAAAAACATTTACACACACACAACCATTTTTTGTTATGTTTTTAAAGCGCTTTGTAAAATGATTGTCATTTTTTTTCTTTTATACAGCGTTTGATCCAACAATCCTTTTTATAAGAAAAGTCGTTTTACAAAAAGCAAGGAAATCAAACAAAGAGGCAAATCTGTAAATGCGTTTTGTTACCAGGGTTGAGAGATCACCTTTAAGCACCTTTTTGTAGTGAAATAAAAGCTTCAGGTTCCTTTATAGGACATTCAACAGTGGAGCAACTGCAGACACACGGGGAGTGTGTTCACGTTTCTCGTTTGGTTTTTGAGTAGGTGCTAAATGCTAAATGCTGTCCAGTCCATTGTCCATCTTTTATTCATACTTTTACCTTTTAAAAATGAGGAATACCGCGGTCATGTCATGACAGAATTGAGCTTGTTTGTTATTTTACATCCACAATTTCTATCAAACAGAAATAATCTAAAAGTTTAAAGGTAAACAGACCAGATGGATGCTGTAAAAACATCTCAGATATCAAAAATCAAAGTATGTAGGTTGTTTATTAGGTGATCTTTGTTATTTCAATGATTGACGTATCAAAAAGTGAGGGTGACAAAATAAACTTTGATTGCATTAGACAGGTTGGGGGAATGGGCTTTTTCCTTTATTAGCCAGGACACCTAGAGGCGGCAGCAAATATAGGGAGAGTTTGTGTGGGAAAGACGAGCACCAAGCAGCACCAGGATCAGTATTTTGAACCTGTGACTAGTGTGTCAAGGGCTGCAGTCTCTGTTTATGGGCACCTGCTCCACTATCTGGGCTACAGTGGCACCCAGGACTACTAATTTTGTTGCCGCTGTACTAAGAAAGTTATAAAATCGAATAGAATTTTACTAATATTCCAACAAAATCAAACCTGTGGTATTGTGTGAGTCCTGTACATCAGTGCGCAGAGACTTTTAAGGGTCATTTTGTGCTTTAGATGCTTGAGTTTAAACTAGCTTCACTTACAGCTTTGCATTAGATTCTACAAAATCATCAGCATTTATCACAATTTACTCAGTAAGGATATTCAGAAGCATATCTTTAATTCAAAGTTAAGCTGGCTGCACAGCAGATGATTCTCAGCCAGATTTTGGGCCTGATTTGTCAACCCCCCAACAAGGATCGTGGCTGGATTTGAGGCTCATTGTAAGTGAAAATCTGTACAAGTCATTCTCCACTGTTTTCAGTGTGGAGTATAGTAAGATGGGAAGGACAAAGGACTGAAAGAATCTGACTTGGGTCTGCATGCTCAGATACCAGGACACCACAGACCAGGAAACATTACAAACCAAATGTTGGGTTCTCATACAGGACATAAACTTGGCAGTGAAAATATACGCACCTGTGTCTTAGGCCAAGTGGAGTACTATAAAAGAGGACGAGCTTGTGGAATTGAAGCAACAACAGACTGTCTTTTAGAAGACACAGCACAATGGGGCTGATCCTGAGAGATCTTGTGTGAGCGGGATCTCCACAGTGAAATTGTGGTCTCATAATAATGAGTTGAAACTGTCCTCATGTCTGGAGTTAAGATTTGAAAACTGTCTGGTGTGCAGCCAGCACTAACCTGACATG
Source organism: Cheilinus undulatus (assembly GCF_018320785.1). NCBI lineage: Eukaryota > Metazoa > Chordata > Actinopteri > Labriformes > Labridae > Cheilinus > Cheilinus undulatus. Next base: position 20,433,281 of record NC_054888.1, on the reverse strand, counting down.
ACATGAACGCAGCATCCACTTTCATAAGTTCATCCTATGACTTCCTGTACCATCTTCAAGAGACACCAGGTTTTTGTTTAGCTGTTAGCTGTAAGCCTTTAAAAGCTAAGAGGAAGTCGGGTGAGTTTGACTGTTAAACATTCAAACTGAAAAAAACAAAGAAACAAAACTGTCTCAAAGACAGACATACAGTTTTGAAGTTTGATACTAAAATCGTGTTTTTTTCCTAAAGCCTACACGTTGCGGCTTTAACAGAAATGCCTTGTATCTTCACAGTTCTGTGAGGGAAATATGACAACTCAGGACATGTTTGTTATTTTTGTGTCTGTTTATGGTTTGGTTTTAGTCTCAACGTAAGGTAACGACCAGATATAACGGTAAAACAAATCCTCTCTTCATACTCTCTCAATCATGGAATCAGTGATCACAGGAAACAGAACTTGAGAAATACCTACATGCACTTCCTCTTCGGCCCCCAGACGTAATCTATTATTTACAATTAGGTCCTTAATGGATGACTGTGTGCATGTAAGTGCACTCAGTGTTTCCCGAACGACACGACTGCAGGAAAGTGAGCGAGAGTCTCGACCGGCTGACGAGACAAGGCATTAACGGGACATTTTCACACTGTCTCCAGTCAGGAAACAAAAATGCTTTGTTTTGTTTGATTTAAGTGCCACTGACATACAAATCAGATCTGTTCTGATTCTGTCTGTAGAAACATGTAAGTGCACAACATCATGTAAACCTCAAACAGGCTAAAAATGCAGCATTAGGATCAACAAGGTGACGCTGCTTCTGTGGCAGCAGCAATAAATAAAAACTTCTGCTCTTCCTTTCTGGTTTGAAATCTCATCTGAACAGTATTAAGAAATATGAAATGCTGTTTGTTGACATGTAAAGCACCGGGACAAACATCTACAAACCCTACAGGTCTCTACTTCTAAGTGACAAACGAACATTGAGGTTTAAATAATTTGTTGGTTTGTTCCATCTGAATCTCGTGGCTGTTTGTAGAAGCATCCCCTCTCCACTTCACACTCCACGCATGAATAAATGCAAAAAGGGAAAATGAGCAGCCATGATGAGCGGTTCGTACACCGATGAAAGCAGCTTGTTCTTGGTTGGAAGTCCAAGTTTGTGTGTTTGTTACACACAACAAATGTTAAAATCTCCACTTAACTGCGAATCTTTTCTTTTAATAATCCGCAGACCATTTTCAAAGCATACCATCACATTTAAAGGTAGGATATCCCTACTTGTCAAGAAGCTGTTTATTTAGAAAAAGGAGTAAAAATGCTACGGAAATCATGTTGCAGACATGAGGCTTTGTTGTGACAGTAGAGCTTAACTTGATCCTGATTTGTGCAACACCTAACACACGTTTGTGTTGGGTTGTTAGCTGAAGGGTGAGCTTTTTTTCAGGCTACAGCATGTTGCTTTAAAGAACTTTGAGCCTTATTCACCAGCAGTTCTCGCACTGTGTCTTAACTATATACCAGTGCTAGCATCTGCAGCATTGCTGTCCACACCACATCCATTGAATATCTAATTATCTTCCCTGCTTATTTTACTTTCCCCTTGTAAAGAAAAAATAATATTTGGCATTTTTTTATTGGAATGTGGAGAAGCTAAGAGTTGTGCTTGTGTTGACGAGGCTTGACAGCAGTGAGCCTGGTGCCTTATCATTTTCTTCTTTCCTTCTCCATGTCTATGTAAGTGCCAGAAGGGAAGAAGAACAGGACAACCGCGTTGCTAGCAGGTTTTAAGGATTCGACAATCAGATTAATCACGCTGATTTTCTTGCTGATCTTTACTTCTGTTGCATACTTCTCCTGAAGTTTGGGCAGGATTTTAGGAACAAACTTATTCTCTAAACCCTCTTACTCATATTTATGGAGCTTTTCACCAAAGCTTTTAGTCTAAGATTTGTTCTTAGCTAAGAGCAAAATCTAAAAACATTCAAGAGCACCCTTACACGTGTTTAAATAGAGTAGGGCTGTCGCGATATACCGGTACTGACGATAATCGTGATATCAAAAAATTACATTTCAATATTGTGTTAAAAATGTGCATATGATAATATCGTGTAAATGATCCAGTGCCACTTGAACACAGTTTGGAAACAGAAAAGAAAAATATGCCAGGGATTGTTCAGTAGACATTGGATTATTCCAAAGCTATTAGTTGTCAGTCTTCAGTTGCACACAAATGCTGTGTCCCCTGCTATCTACAAATGATTTTGTTTCAGTTAATATTGTAGTTATAGCAGCTGTTGCACCTTGCGGATTTTCTGTTTATCAGTTCATCTGGTTACCTTTTAACTAGCTATCAAGTGTAACTGCACTTTTTATATGCAGTTGTACAGTTACTATTTTCATATTGTCTCAGTACTTCCTTAGACCGGTATTTTGAATGTAATTCATCTGCCAAAAGAGAGAACAAAACATAAAAAAAGGTAAAGAAAAATTTGATTGATTGCCCCATTATTATCTAAATTTTTACTGATATCGTGATAATATCGTTATCGTGACATTTTTTGCCCACGATAGTCGTGAAGTGAAAATCTGATATCGTGACAGCCCTAAAATAGAGCCACGCCTGTGAGCTAGTTCGGGCAGTCAATCTAAAGCCTGCTGATTCAAACCTAACATGCATTGTCATCAAATCACATGACTCTCCTCCTCTTAATTCGGTGGTCTAGTTTAAGCTGCAAGATTTTCAGTCCCTTCCTCTGCTATTGCCTGTGCCCTCGTTTTCAACCCACCTCCTCTCCAGCAACCACTTATGGATGAGAGCATTGCAACATCACTTCCTGCTTTCCAATGTGGCCCCGCTCCCATTTTAGGGAAAACAAACCTGCACTTTGAATGGCGATAAGTTAGAAAACAGAAGTAACAATGCATTTAAAAGTCAATTTGTTGTGTTTTGTGTCTTAAACAATTAAAAAAAAACTGTATTTAAAGCATGCTTTGTTATTCTCACATGAGGAAGCATGAACACATGAATGTACATCCATAATTCTTTTTAACTCTCTCCCATTGACTGATTTTTTTATTTTTATGGAATGTTTTCCCCCAGAGAGGCACGGGGCTGGCATCATTTGAGCAAGTACCCCGATGGATTGCCTGTATCCATTCCATAGGCTCCAAGGGGGGGTCAAGCTGTTATCTCATCACTCCTCAATTCTGCTTGTAAATAAATCTGCAAGGAGTAATGAGATGAGGTCAGAGCCTGACGCCAAACAAATGCTATGCTGCCATAATAAATGCTTGAACAATCACAAATGTGAGTTGCCTGACTGAAATGCTGATATGCCAAACATAATTTTATCTTCTATTTTAGCATCTTTATATTATTAAATAACATATTTAAATAGTTAAATAATCTAAATGTATTCTACTTTATTTTACTCATGCATAGTTAGATTTAAAGTAACTCTTTCTATAACAGAATCCTTCCTACATGCAACAGCTTAAACTAAATCTTCTCAGACTAGAATGACATTAACAACAGCCTCATGCAAAGGCTGCTGGTTAAAGACTACAACTCTTAAATGGAGGGTATGCTTGGTAAATGGTTCTTCAGCAGGAATGAGTAGGATTAATCTGAATAGCCCAGTCCTGAGGATCTGCTGCGGACCAAGTCTTGAAACAAAGTAATGTCTATTATAGAGTCAGAACTGGATTATGCAGAGAAAAGAGAGCTTTGGTGTGCAGGAGCCAGCTTTGCTGAGTGTCACAGTGTCTCTTCTTCTCTTCTCTTAAACAGTGTATATACAGATCAGGATGTGATGCGTTTTGGCTCGGAAGCTGAAATTGAATCAGTCAACAAACTGTAAACGCCTGACTGTCAAAGTTCAGTGTGCGCACAACTAGCAATTTCATAATACTTGGTGTGACATTAACAACGCTTTTTCTCTCTTCTGCTTTGACTTTTCTTGTCATGCCTCGTTGGATCTGAACGAGAGTATGAGCGTGAAGTCCGACAGAGGTTTGAGACAATAGATGCACAGTCAATTCTGGAAATATGAATTTTCCCCCTCTAATATCCAGAATAAAGACATCTTGGTTTACAGAGAGAAAAATGTTCTTGCTTTTTTCCACCTGTACCTTCTCATCTCTTCTCAACCTTCCTTCTAACATAGCTGTAGTTCTTTCAGAGGAAAAATCCAGATTTCTGAGGGTCCTGCAGGGCTGGGAGTCCTTCTGGGCAGGAGACCGGGATGTCTCCAGAGACAACGGCATTCCCATTGGGCATCAGACACGTCCGGATGTACGCTGCATTGGTGGTACTGAGAAAGCAACCATTCTCCAACTGGGAAACAAAAAGGGAAAATGTTAGTTTAATGAGTCGCTAAGTCATGGCTGAAGGTTGTTATAAATTTCGAAACTTCAATACTTTCTGATAGCATGTATTTTAAAATGATCAGATCTTCTTTATTTCAGTCATCCATATTGTCACAGAGTGGTACAAGTTAAAAATACTACAGCTCTCATTCAGAATTCACCCAGCAGCTGCCATGAATGAAACACACTTGTAGTGTTTCAGTGTCTAAGTTTTGCCACTGTATTTGTACTCTTTAGTTAGTCTTCTCTCTTTAAGCACAGTTCACATGAGAGTACAGTCTCTGAATTCAAACTACAGAGCCGTGCATGTACCCGAGCTGAGAATAGTCTCTCTCCGTGCCTCCCCCTCCATCCTGCGTTCGCAGCATTAGGTAATGATGACAGTCAAATTGTAGGTCAGCACTGCTCATGCTTGACTGGCCAGCCTGCCAGTATTTTTCTTTCAGCGACAGCCACTGACCCTGAAGAATAACAGTGGAAGCTGAATGGGGCGGGGATGAATGGATGCCTGCCGGGGTCGACCATCTCTGAGCCTGTCCCGACCTTATTCTATTCATTATTGTACTCTTTCTCACTACTGCCTCTTTGCTTTTTCTTTTCCTGTCTCTCATATTTCATTATATCGCCTTTGTTTTGCTGTGAGTTTGTTTTTCGCTGTAAACACCAGCAATGCTCTTCATGCTTGAAGGAGCAGAACGCTGTTGAACAATTACACTGAAAAATAAAAAGGAGAGAGTCTAAGTCATTCTGTTTACTTAGCCAAGTGTCGTAGCATGTCACTCCTCTTATTCAGGGATTATTCTTTACATAAGTTATTGTACCTGATGGCTGACCTTGGTTAAGAGTTATTTTTCAGCGAACAATGCAGACTTGTTCTCCGAGAGAAGAAACATAAACCAGAGGTGAAAGCCCCTGAGAAATTTCTGCTTTAAATCCTGCTTTAAACTTAAACTGGGCTTTGTTCTCATTACTCCGTAATGTTTTACGATGGGAATTTCTCCAGCTGAGAGCCTCTTTGTACTCTAACTGATTAGTGCTTCCAGGATGACATTCCCCAGCCCTCCCTGCTTTGTCATTACTGGAAAAGGTTTTGTTGGATGATGAAGAGAGATTCCTAGTTCCCTTGAACATTATACAGTCTCATTAACCGCCTGAATAATGTTTCTGGGATCTGATTCTAGGCATCAAGATCCCCGCGATTACTCCCGCTCAACTGCAAACATATCAGACAGTCTAAAAAGATAAGCCCTCCTGAACATTATGTTTTTGATCTAAAAACCAATGTAGATGGGTATTTATTTCCTCAGGTCCAAATCTAGACATTTTAGTTAAAAGCATATATGCACTGCGACTGCCTCATACAGACTGAAACCTGGCTTCTGCTATCAGATTGGTGATGAAGCAGGTAATGTATGTGAAGTAAAGGGAGAGTTATCTGGAGCCCTGGCAAATGGGGGCCCATGGAAGCTTTGATATCCATACTTTTATCTTTAATATGAATTAAAATCACTCATAAAAGCAACAAAATAATGTTTAGTTTTTCACACTATATTACAATATAACCTTTCTAGAAATTAAAACAGGATTACCTTTTTTGGTAATATTAACAATGTGTATGGACACACTGACCTAAACCATTTGAAAAGTAATGTCAGACTTCATAGCTAAGCCATCATAAGCACAAAGGCCAGGATGCCAGGAAATAAAGTAGAAGAAAGTTAGACAACTTTAAGAGGAAAATGCCTGAACAAATGTGAAAAATGGCAAAATGGTCAGAAATGTGTTGAGAGAGGGACAAAAAGTGGCAAAAAAATGGTTCAAGTAGCAAAAATGGTCATAAAAGTCGTGAAAGTTGGCCATAGCGTGGCAAAAAAGGGTTAAAAGTGGTAAAGAATTGGTTTACAGTGGCACAAGTGAGCCAAAAAGTGGCACAAGATGGGTTAAAAGTGACAAAAGAGTTAAAAGGACAAAAAGAGGCAAAACTAGAGAGGAAAAAGTAATCAAAAGTGGAGAAAAGGGGTCTAAATGTGTAAAAATAGGTTAGAAGAGGCATAAAAAGTTTCAAAAATGGGTTTACAGTGACAATGACAGGCAGAATAAGTAGTGAAAATGGGTCAAAAAGGGGCAAAAATGGCCTGAAAGTGGCAAAAGTGTGTAAGCAGAGGCAAAAGTTCCTGTCAATTGGCAAAATCTGGTCAGCAAGAATCGGTTAAAAATGGAAAAAAGAGGGGAAAAAATGGGTGAAATTGGACAAAAGTATCAAAAAAAGGGTTAAAAGCAGCAAAAGGTGGAAAAATGTGAAAAATGAGCAGGAAAAAGTGGTGAGAATGGGATAAAAGTGGTCAAAAAGTGGTAAAAATTAGTAAGAAAAGAAAACAAAATTGGGTTAGAATGATTTAAGAGGCAAAAGTGGGTTAAAGATGCCAAAATCTGTGAAGAGTGGCAAAACCGGCCAGAAAAAGTAATGGAAAAGTGTTATAAGTGGTAAAAAGGGCTTAGAGTGGGCACAAAGAAATATGTTCAACATCAAAACCCACCATACCTTGGCACACTTTTCAGCTTGAAAGTGAGGTTATTGTTAAAAAAAAGATACCAGCACCATTGCTTCTGGTCCAGTGCATACATTATCGTAAATAAATCTCAACTGGAACAGGCCCATTGACTGAGTTTACAGGGGCGCAGCAAATTCTGTGGGCAGGCTTGGGTAAATGTACATGTGGTGTCATTTTTCCCTTCAGATTGTGAATAAACTATATTTTTTCCTGAGAGTGAGGTTGATATGTAACGATTCTGTGTCTTGTACAGGAGTATATACTGTCATTTCACACTCTGGTAGTCTGTGATAGTCTACCTTGGACAGTTATGACATTATGCCTAATAATCACATCCACAAAAGCATGATGGTGGAAGGAATGAGAGAATGGGTGTGTCTTATCTTGTCCCTCCCCCTCCTAGCACTGCCCATGTTGTTTTATAGATCTTTTTTGTAATACCTGGGTAGATGTACCTCAATCAAAACTCTCCTCAGCCACAGATGGTAAAAACATTTTAAAGTTCTTTCTAGAAAAGGACTGGTTAAATCAGGTGAAACATACTAGCAGCGGTTACAGAAACTTTTTAGTCAAAGTTGTTTAATGCATGTCTAATGAAGAGTAAAAGTGTGAAGTTCTCCTCCAGACTAATAAAAACTCAAATGCTCTACAATCTCCAGCAGAGGAGAGATTCTAGTGGACTCTATTCTTGGACTGCGCTGCTCTGACCCATCTCCCCCCGTCTTATTTACATGGCATGTCCGGTCACATCATCACAGTTTACACTGAGCTCCATGCCAGCCCGCGGCCTCTGTGTGCTGACTCGGAAAAATCCATTTTCCTGACAAAGAAAGAGAGCACCCAGGATTGAGGGGTTGAAGGTCCCGCAGCCCTCGGTTTGTTGACGTTCTCTGATATTTGAGGGGAAACACGCTCTTCAGGCTTCGTCGGTGGGCTCAGATCCCAAGTCTGACTCCTAGACCAAACAGTGGTGAGCAGAGTTGGCAGGTTTACTCCATTTGAGATTTAAAAAGAAACGGGACAGACGGTCTTAGAGAGAATCATTTTCAGCATGAGGGAGGGGGAAGCATTCCTCACCTTTTATTGGACAAGCAGGATAAAGCTAATTTTCCTCTGTTTTCACACAAGGTTATTTGCATTTATGTGAGGAAAATGCTCTTTAATTGGTCACATTAAGGCAGACCAGTCACCTCTTTCCTGGCTGCTCCAAAGATTCCCAATTTCAAAATGGACAGACAACAACACAGACTGATGCTGGCTATGCTCATCAGTGTTTTTCTTGTTTACATTTATCATTAAAAGTAAAGCACACAGTATAAAAATGAGACACAACAGAACTGGAGGTGCTTAGGAAGACAGTTAAGGAGAACGTGTATATAAATCGTTCTGAACCATGACCTTCTAATCCAACCAAATTATTTCTGAGCATTGTTCAGGTCTGCCTGTGGTCTTTAGAACATGCTCGACTTACTACAGTGTCTGGTTTAGTCCTAGAAAAAGCACAGTTCTTTCTGCATTAAAGTCAGATCAAGGTAGGTTCTAGTTCTCACTACAATCAGACAGCACCAGAGTCTAATAAAAGAGGAGGACTGATTGACCTAGAACAAAAACACCCTAAATACACTTCTAACTCACCTCATGATCCCCTCCCTCCCTTTGGTCTCTTACCTTGCTGTGGGCGGACTCTTGTGTCGTGTTGTTGAACATGCTGTAGGCCTCTAATGATGGCAGACTGTGCTGTGGCTGTGACAGACCCAGTAACTGCTCCAGCTCCAGTGTAGAGCTCTGACTGGGACCCTGGGATAAACAGGATGGAGGAACCTGAGTCTGCTGCAGCATCATCTGCTGCTGGTGTTTCTGCTGAGCCTGCAGCTCGTAGGGCTGCGTGTTGGCCGCCTGGTAGTGGGTAAAGTCTGGTGTGGTGACACCGTTTGGTAGTGCACCACCCAGATGATGTGTGTTTGAGATGTTGTAACTTGTGTAGCTGACCTCCACGTTTTGTGCAAAGGCTGAGTGTCCATTTGGGGTGTAGGATCCATTTAGTCCAAGATGATTCTGGAAGCCAGGCAGCAAAAAGCTCTGGCTGTTTAACTGCTGCTGGGACTGGATCTGGTCCTGCTGAAGCTGCCATTGCTGACTGAAGTCTAGAAGGTGTTTATGTTCACCGTTAAGCTGTGAGGCTTTAAATGCAGGATGATGATGGGTGTGGTTGTTTGGGTGATGCTGGTTCTCTGTCATCCACTGGCCCTTGGGGACACCAGTCGAAGCTTCTCCTGGCGTCGAGACAGACTGAGTCTGCCTTTTCTGAGTTTTAACTAATTCCCCTGTATTCATGTGCTGCTGCATCTGCTGTGACAGCGAGGTAATGGGCGTCCTGCTGCTGGGAGGAGCTGGAGGGACGGACTGAGAGGGTGTGAGGACGCTGTGGGATGAGTCTGGCTGTCTGTCTCTTTGTGTCTCCTCGCTGGTCCCATTTTCCAGGGAGTCATGGATGTAGGAGAGGATTTCATTGTTGGTAAGGAGGTCATTAAGAGATGGGATGTGGTTGGGGTCCAGCTCCACCTGGATCATCCTCTCATCCAGCAGTAATAGTTCTAGGTCCTCAGCATTAAGGCCGAGGGTTTCCAGGGCGTTAAAGAGCTCGTTGTTTGAGCATGTCTCCTCTCCCTCCAGAGACAAGGAGTCCAGAGTGGCGAGCAGTGGATCAAAACTATTTGATTTGTTGTTACACCTCTCCATCTCCCCGTTAGAGACAACACTCCAGTTATCACTATTTAACATCCCACCTAAAACATCACCCTCCCCTTGCTGCTCGCTGAAAATGCTACTGTGGAAGGACATCTTAGGTTCTACGTCCGGCTGGCAGACATACACAGACTCGTCCTGGCTCATCAGCGCCCCCAACAGGGACTTGGGGTCCAGCTCATCAGAGGAGCTCTTGTCTGCTTTGCCCTTCTTTGACTTGCTGCCTTTACTTTTGCTCTGGGTGGAGTCAGAGAAGCCGTGCAAGGGATAGCCAGTCTGGTAGAGCAGCGCCTCCCCGGTGGCGAAGGTGAAGGGAAGGTGCATCGATCGCTTCCTCAGGTGTTCCCCTCCCTCCTCGTCTCTGTGGGGAAAACAAGAGAAAAAGCCGTTTAAATATACTGTACTGTAGGGCTGGGCTATATGAACCAAAATCAGATACTAATATTGTCTATAAAGAAATAACAAATGGTTGTCAAAATAAGAGAAAAGTAACAGTGACATGATCTGAGTAATCTTATTTCAATCACCAAAAATTGCAGAAAAACTCAAACACTTGACAATAAATATACAGACTAATGATCGTCAGTCATACTTCTAATGAAAAGAGAAGGATCATGGTCTACATTGCACAAATGTGCTAGAAAAAGTGAGTGGAAATGGTGTGGAGTGAGGGTTTCCTTCCTAAAACTCAAGCTGAGATCACTGCCAACTTACACTAAAGGCCTCTGGGTAGCAATGATGTAGTCCGGCTTCCCGTTTTTGTAGACGAGCCTGGCGTTGGCCTGGACCCACTTCCATCTGTTGTCCTTGGTGAGCAGCCTGAAGACTGTGAGTCCGCTCTCGCCCGTCTTTATCACTGGAATCACATCAGACAAGACATTGGAGGCTCCGTGTCACTGCTGTTTATGCTCTGCACGCCCCGCAGTGTGCGTACTCTCACACTGCATTTGCTCAGCCGGGCGTGCTGCCGCTCTGATGGAGGCTGCATGCTGATGTTCACTTTGGCTACATGTTACAAGTGCTGTTTGCACACGTGTAGACACACCTCCGCCAATCCATCATCTCTACGGCTCTGTTTTGTGTCTGTTGGCGTGTGTAATTGTGGTGCAGGTTGTGTTTCTGTCGTCTGGTGTCAGGCGTCTCAGTCATCAGAGCAAACAAGAGAGACAGACTTTGGCTCAAACAAAAACACAGACGGCAATAGTGGAGGAACATTTAGCATGTGTTCATAATTCCTGTCTCTTCTAATGCTGCATACTGAAATCTTGGACTGCTCTATCACCTCTAGGTCTAACTCATCAAAACCAGGGTGGTGCCATATGACTACAAGTGACTGTAGGTTGCTCCCTCTGCTCCTCACTCAAATTAAAGTGAGAGCTGTTTTGATAGGGGCTCTGCTGTAAGGAAAGGAGGATGCACTCCTGACACACATGACATAAATATATGGACAACTCAACAGGACATGTGTCAAACTAATCGTTTAATCTCCATTATTTAGTTGTGGGAAGTCATAACTCCCCAGCACTACAAGAAACTATTGGATATTTGGGTAACCCTGGACACAAACAGATCACATTGGCTGTCCCAACACAATCACTGTGTTCCTCATAGTCTCAATTCTACAATCAATAAAGTAAAACTGTGTACCACTCAAACGCTGGATGGAGTCCAGCTTAAAATGTACCCAAACATGCAGCAGAGTGGATATTTTTTGATTGCATGTGTTGTGCTATTTATTTTGAAGTAATTGATTTATCACCAGGGTCAGTGTACCCATTTTTAACCACCACAAGCACAAGAGCTGTTGGTATGAGAGGATGAGAGAGCTGATTGTGTCTGTGCATCTAGCAGTGGGCATTAAACCAGTATCAATAATGTTACTGGTATTACTTCTGCCATAAAATGTTTATTTGCAATACTGTGAACACATGAATTTGACTGTAGGGCACATGCAAGGCAGGACCAAGTTTGCCAATAGCTCAACCTTTCACCAACAATAAAGAGTAAATAAAAGGGGCATACTGGGAATTAAGTAGTCTGCAGAATTAACACTGGCTTGCTCACTTTGCACAGCATCTCTGTCTGTCTTTAAGGGGCTTTAACACGGGCTGAATCAGGTTGTCTAAAGCCCTGTGTCGCAGCAATTTACAGCTCTACTACAACAGCTTAAGCACCTGCTATAAGATGTTTCAGCTCATGACTCACTTGTCTTAAGTCAATTGTGATTAATGTTTCAAAGAAGTGGGCTGTAGCTCTGAATCCTGGTGAAAGAAGAGGCTGTAAATACTGTACCTTCCAGCACCTGCTGTCAATTTAAACACTGCTGAAGACAAGTTCTTCACAATAGAAGTCCCCAGTTGTTAATGTGAACTGATTAACTGACAGGAGCCTGACCATCTCCACTACTATCAATAGTTAGTGACGTGCCCCCTTTTAGCCAATTGTTGTGGATCTTCTTTCTGTTAAGCTCGCTAACAAGATAGCATGTTGTAGAATAGTAAAATGTCAACAGACTTTACAGCTCTGTACATTTCTTACATGCTTTTCACTCTCCTTTTGGTGTCAATGAGATGAATGCCTTAATTCTAGCTAGTGAAATCTGAAGGCAGGCAACAAATGAAATTCTGCAAAGGGGCTGCTGTGGAGCAGATAGCATCAGAAAAAAATCAAGAAAAGTTGTAAAAATATCTCTCTGAAAAGAGAACTTTCTGTAGAAAGTTTCACAGAATATTTTTAGCTGTAAAAGCCACAAGATGCTGACCTTTAAAAGGACCTGCAATATTTATGTTTGTGGACAAACTCGTCCAAACAGAGAAGCACAGAGACTCTCTGACCTGTAATGTGTCTTTACGGCCCAGCTTGTAATCACGCTGAATGACTTTAAATAGATATACTGACCAGCAGTAACAGAGGCTCTCTGGTGTTCAGAGCTGTGGCCTCATTTGTTTACTTTCCTCATAATCTGAGGGATTATAGGAGTAAATGTCCGCAGCAGAAGCAATCTCTCATAAAGCCTTTGTTTGAATAAACCCAGAAAAAATGAGGATCACTTTAATGATGTTAGTGCTTTCTTTCTAGAGGTCTTATTGATCTTATTTTAAACTCTAAATGTTTGTTCATAAATTAAACCATGGGGTTTCTATTGTATAGATTCTGTAGCACTGTAATGAAACCCGTCCCCCCATATGTGCGTGCAGCAGAGCATGCTGAATATGTATGTATCCAAGTGTTGTATGTTTCCAAATACATATGCATGTATTTCTGTTACTGTATGCATGACTACATACATACAGTATGTGTCTTTGTGTGTTCATGTGTGTGTTTGTGTGTCTGATAGTAGAGTGTTGAGGGCGCCATGGTTACAACTAACCGGGTCATCCGGTACACGAGCTAAGTAGGACACTTGATTCTCGCTTGGAGATTTTCTCCATCAACAGCAGACTCACACAAAGCGATTGTTTGCTTGTTTGATTTGTGTTACAAACATCAGGATGAGAGGTGGGTCATTTCACACTCACTGTGGATAAATGGCAATCACAGCCGGATGGAAAGGTGCAAAGGTCAGGTTTTTTTTTTTTTTTGGTGACTGTAGAGGCAATAAATCAAAAAGATATACATATGATTACTCTCTGAAGCCTTCCTAAAATAGCAAGCACTGTGATGTTTTAACTTTTATGGTGCATTGAGCCTGGATGGAGTTTGGGTCTGTAGTTTTGATAATGAGGAGAAAAAACACAAAACTTTGTGCAGTAGGAGGGAAATATTGAACATTATGCATATCAAAGTAGTCAGCGATAACTGAGGCAATCAATCAATCACTTTGAAGAACACAGTCCACTATAAAGACCATCTCTTCTGGAACTGCTCCAGAGGATTGAACATAGGCCTTCAGCTTGTCCCATCTGTCCATCTGTATTTTGATTAGGGATGGGGATTGTTAATTTTTATTGATATTGATACCCTTATCGATACTCCTTATTGATCTGAGTCCTTATCGATACCACTATCAATACTTTTCTATAGTTTGGTGGAAAAACAAAATTGAGACAAATATTTACACTCGAGTGGTTTTAGCTGAGTAGTGCTCGAGTTAAAAAGCTATGATTCAGTCCGTCACATCTGTTTTATATCCCTCAAATATAAACACATTATTCATTTTCACAACTGTATTTATTGAGGTTTCTCGTCAAAAACAAGATTTTCCCATTTTTATGTGACATTTAAACACATCCTAACATATACAATACAGTCATCTAATTTACTGAGGTTACCTAAACGCATCATATTTTCTGTCTTCAGCTTGTTAAGTTCACTAATTAACTTTAATTCTGCCGATTCCACCACATATGTCTACACTGGATTAATACTTTTAACAAACAGGACTTGCTACAAAGTTTTGTAGCACTTTTCAGCATTTATCTGAGCAGCTGAAGGAGAAAACTGTTCTGAAGCAGCTGAAGAGAGTGGTATGAGAGCCTGTTACTCCCAGCGCAGGCGGATATGATTGCATGTGACTCACAGGCAACATCTTTCTTCATCAAGTCGACAGTAGAAGGTACCACATTCTGGTTTGATGTTATGCACAACATTGATGTGCTTTTTGTTTATGTTCCCCTTGAAAGAAATGATGTATGTTTTTACACCAGTCTTATCTTAAAATGACACTGAGACTCAATAGCAGTATCGATAAGCTGAAACGTTATTGATTTTCGGATATTTCTAACCCTAACCCTAACCCTCCTTATGGACCCAGGTTTCGACCCCCCCTAATTTTGATAGATTGAATTAAATCCTTTAGTAAACAAAAACAGTCTCATCGTCATTGTGATTGATGGATTTTTTTGGGCCATCGTTGATTTCTTTGGTTGACATGTGGAGAGGTGGTTTTAATGGTGATATAGCTTAGGCCTGGATCTGAAGCACCATCTACAGTCATGATACAACAAAGGTAGGTCCTTTGAATTCAGATCTGCTTACCTTGGTCTAAATCATGGATCAGTTTGTCCTGGTGTTGCTTATTTGCCTTACGTTTGGGCTGTGTTCACTCAGGGACCAAAGGGACCAAACTGTGTGATAAAATACTCTTGAATTGGTCAGATTACTTGATAGAAAAGACTAGATGATCCTGCCTAGCTGTTGCAGCTCCAAAGACACTTTTCAGTTTCACAGACTGACACCAGCTCTGCTCATCTGTTTTATATCATTTGCAAATATCACTGTAGACAAATGAAACAGTTTGAGAATGAGGCACAAATGCAGCATGAAAATGTTTGAAACAGGGTCGCTGAAGGCGCTTGTATTTTGACAGACCGAGAGAAGGCGCATGTAAACTCTTCACCAATGACCTGCTCATCCACCCAAATTATTTCTTTGAGGTTTGCCTTTGGTCTAAACAAAATTCAACACCCACAGTGGACGTTTACTCGAAATGGGCTTTTATGCCTGTAGCTGGTTTAATCCAAAAAAGCAAAATGCAGGAGACATGAAAGGCTGTTACTTACTTCTGATGTGGTTTTCAGCACAGTACAGCATGTCGGCAGCATGGATGAACTGGTAGCCTGAGCCACGAACTCT
The DNA here is from genome assembly GCF_018320785.1 of Cheilinus undulatus. Classification (NCBI taxonomy): domain Eukaryota; kingdom Metazoa; phylum Chordata; class Actinopteri; order Labriformes; family Labridae; genus Cheilinus; species Cheilinus undulatus. Next base: position 20,418,061 of record NC_054888.1, on the reverse strand, counting down.
CAGCTCTGCCTCAGTGTAGCCCAGAACAATTTTACCCCTGAAAATTCAGCAGATTAACACCAGAATTACAAACTCAACAGCACATGGACAGGGGTCAACATAACCAAAGTGAAGCCAACACAATATGTACTTTGCATCACAGGCCATGGGTGTGAAGTCCAGCTTGTGTTTGGTCCTAAAGATCATGTTCCTGGTCCTGATTTCTAGGATGGCTGGGGGCTGGAGGGGTGTGGCGATGGCGAAAAGGGCGAGCTGAGGCGGAGAAGTCCCATCGTTGTCACATTGTTGACCGCTTTGACCGTGGAGGAACTTTAGCCGACCCTGGATGTTCAGAGCCTGTGAGAGGAGAACATACAGATCATGTTAGAAGAGAAGACAGCTGAGCCGTTCTCCTCAGAGACGAGAGAGTGCTGTTTCTTTCTCTCTGTCGAGTACCATTAGTCTTATTTACCCTGCTGGGTAATGCAGACAGTAATCACACTTGTGCAGACTGTGAACAGACTGGTCGGCTCGTGTCTCTTACTGGAAACCCTCCAGCAACTCTCCCTCTGGTCACATGAGTCACTGTTTACTATTTGCAGTGTTAAAGCGATGGAGGCCGAGTCAACTTCATTAATTAGTTTATCTGTGAGGATGCAAAGGCTGAGGTCCTTTGTCATCATGAGATGTTCAGACCAAAGAAGTCCTGATGAGGTAAATAACACGGCTGTGTCTTAGTTTAAATTTATGACTTCTTTATCAGAGACAATCTCCTTTTCTGGTTAGTTTTTATTCTTTAAACTTGATTTCTTGACTTAAATTGATCGATTCAAGTAGCTCCGGTGTATTGATTTTACTGATGTGTGGAAATATCCGACTTGTACTTTGCTTTTCCAACTAACAGAAAACTTGTCATTTCTGTATCAATGTCAAGCAGCTCCCAACCTTGCAAAAACCTGAAACAGCCTGTCCTCCTCTAACCCCCACCTCTCAGGACCCCCACCTCCTCCGTTAGCTCTGGTTAATTGACCTTGGTGGGTTTAAGAGCCTGCAGCCATGATGTCAGGAATCCAGCCCTGAATAGCAGGAGGGATTACTAAAACAAAGCCATAGTGACCAGTAGACAGGAGCAGAAACCTGGCTTACTGCTCACGCAAACGCACTGGGAGGGAGGACAGGTTTGAAGCCCCTAGCGAGCCCTGCTGGAGGGCCGTTACACAAGAAGGGGTTTCCATAACTGCTTTGCGAGTTTTTGAGTGTTTTACTCCAAATATGTACTCTAATTGAAGATTGGAAGAAGATCCCCAATAGAGGAATCAAAAGTCCCAGTTACAAAGAAATGATAAAAGAAAGCATCTGCATGAATGAAAGTTCACATTTTTGTACATGCTCGGAGCGGTTGAATGTGGTGCCTTGCTCATGAAAGACCCTTTACTACCCAGTTTTCCCAGCAGGTCCAGGGCTTAGTGCTGCCACTGAACCTCAGAGTGTTTTTCCTTCTTATGCAGCTAATTGTCTTAGTGGCAGTAGCAGTGGCTGCTTTGGAGCTACCAACTCTGACTAAGCAAGTTTCCCCTTGTGCTCTGGTCTCCTCTGGGTGGTGGGAGGATTAAGGCCCTTTTCCCCACGACCCTGAGGCTCTCTTAAGACGGATTACAGGAGTAAATGGTGGCTTCTGATCCCTAAGGGACTCTGAGGTGGCACGCCATACTGCCAGCAGCACCAATGAGCCTGAAAACACCACAACTCTCAAATTTTGATTAATATTACTACTTTAAAGATAACAGGGAATCCAAGCTGTCCTCCTGGGCCCAGTGTGAATAAAAGAAGCGCACACTGAGGACTATATTTGAATTTCCTACTATCTCTGGATAATGTTGTTGCAAGCTGCCCTTAAAGGAACAATACGTAGAATTTTCACAATGAAATATCTACACTAATCTAGAGAATCACCTGTATGACTCCTTTGTTATTGCTTTGAATAAGAGCCCCCTGAGGATGTTCTTTTCCTAGGGTAAGATAAAGTAAAACTGAATTGTTATTTCAGTCTCACCAGGAAGCCTGAAGAGTTGTCCAACAGACAGCGGAAGCGGCACACAAAGCCTCTCTCCAGGAAGGATGAGTTCTCAGGTGGAAGCTGGTCCGGGTTGTAGCTCACCAGGCAGGAAGAGGTCGACATCGACTCACCATCTGAGGACAGGAACATCATTTATCATTTTAATGCTGGTTTATATAAACATGTGAGTGAAAACATACTGTAGAGCTAATGTCACCTTGACCTGATTTTTTTTTTTGCTTATGAGGTTGCTTGTGTCTCTCATCAACCGCTGACCCTTACCTAATGCAGAATGACAACAGAGGGTGTGTGTGTTTGTATGTAGAGGAGAAATCTGTGAGTGTGTGTTTGCTGTAACATTTAGAGCACATCTCAGGAGGCTTCAGTTAAAGGTCACCTCATCTCAACCCTTCACTAACCCCAGGTCAGATTCATGGGGGGAAATTGTCAACAATGCTTACAACCGTTAACATCTTAATCGATAGAACATTTTTCTATTGAATTTAAAATTGATAGATGTGGAGTGTTTAGCTGTTTTACACTGAGGAGAGAACCCATCAGAAAGGTAACTATAGTTCAATGTAAGGTCACACCTTACCACAAGACTATGTGGCAGAAAATGTCAAAAGTCTGTTGGGCAAACTCTGATCTGTTTTCATGGCCAATCATGGAGTCTTACACTAAAAAGGAAAAGAAAAAACTCTGGTGGTAGCATTAGCTACATTTTCATTTTAATTATCTGTATTGGCCCTCAATTTTGCAATCAGTGCATTCAACAGTGAAGCTTTGATTATACACGTTATATCAGAAAATCTTACGTCAAAGTTAATACTTTTTAAGGTCTTTTTCAAGAGTCTCTTCATACATTTAAAGACCCAAATCTTCAATTTCTTGTCCATTTCATAAGGCATATATAGCAGTCACATGCTGTATATGTTTTGTGCTGATTGCAATATAAAAATATGACAATATAGAAAGAAAAATGTGGATATTTCTTGTTGTAGCATGCAAGTGAAGCTTTTTATTTGCATTTTGAGTTCAGACTGAGAAAAAAACACACCTCAGTTTGATACCATAAAGCAGCTATCAATGGGAGGTCTGATTTTTGTACATAAACAGAATAAATTAGTTATAGTACCTTTATGATAAGCTAAAGCTCACTACAGTAGAGTTCTAAAAATGAAAAAAAATCTACTTCAGTAAGTCTAGATTTGCTGTGAATTCTCCCAGCATACAAAAAAGAAATACTGGCACATCTAAATTCATTAAACATGTGTCTTAAGTTTATATATATAAAAGCAAAAGCAGAAAAACTAGTCTACATCCATGTTTGATGAATGTAAAAATTTAATGCTACATAATTTAATACATTAGAGACTTGAATGTAAGATACTTTTTAAAAGCCTTAATTTTAAATTGATTTATCAACTTTAAATATTTTTTAAGACCACACAGACACCCTGAGTATACATGAGATGGTGGTTGTGCTATTGCTGTCAACAACTTAACAGTAAAAAATCCCAGACATTCAGAGAGCTATACAATCTGTTAGGAAAAATTTGCAAATAGTTACAAAGCAAATCTGCCTTTAATTCTGCTGCAGTTTTCTCATCCATCTTTCTTAGTCTCACAGCTGTAGTGAGCCATGATTAGGCCTTTAATAAACCTCAAAAGTTTAGATTTGGTTCGTAAAGTTAAACATGTCATGCAGTTGCACTCTATTTACAATGATAAAACAAAGATTTAATTCAACTCTGGGTCACATTTTCTACATGGGACAGCTTCACCGGATACATACAGGGTAATCTTAGACACTGGCCTTCAGCTGACGTACCTGTTGAAGAATCCATCGGGGGTTCCAGCCCAGCAGGGGGGTTGAGGGCCCAGTGCAGGTTCCTCCTGAACTCCTGCTGGTCTTCAGTGTGGATCAGCTCAAACACACTCTGGTGCATCACATCAGTCTGACAGGAAAACAAAGAATCATTCCTCATAAATAAATATTATGGAGAATTCAGAAAAGCTACGTTAGTTTGGGTAGATGTTCTATCAGCAGGTACCCAGAGGGGTGTGTTTGATTCAGTTTGCCTTGAAGTGGAGCCAAAAGAAATTAAGTGTCACTGATCGTTGGATTCAAATTGTTGAAATGGAGCCAACGACCTACTGTGACCCCGATATCTGTTGTCTAGACCCAACATGACCCGGGTAAGGACCAGCAGGGAACCAGTCTCCTGAACGGGTCAAACCTGGGTCAGCAAAAAGGAATGCCGGCAGGCAGTATTGTTGTGAGAAATATTTTTCATGCCGACAATTTAAAGCCAAGCTTAGGCCTGATTTGTCCTCCAACAGTTCCACCTGTGACCTGATCCAAGGTTTGTCACAACTGTTTGTTTGTCTAAATAATTATCAAGAGTGAGGTGTCAATATGATTATTGTACTACAATTGTACCAATTGAATTGGAGCCTTCCTGATGTGAAATCATAAATATCAAGTAAGTTTGATATTTATGCTTCCAGAGTCTCTAGCAGAAAACCCACTACAGCAAGCAGACTGGGAAGATGCTACGCACTTTCAAAACTCCTAGACATGATAGCTAGCAAAAAACAATTGAGCCCTGAGTCAAGAGCAATACTGGAAAAGAAGACCGGCATGAAGAGTTATAGCAACAACATGAGTACCGTTATTTTTTATTTATTTAACCTTTATTTAACCAGGAAGTCCCATTGAGATTAGAAATCTCTTTTACAAGAGAGACCTGGCCAAGGTAGTTATAATGTTTCATAAAAGACAACAGGGCAGACAGCCAGCTGATTATGATATCAATCATCCTCCATGTTTGTTTTTCTTCTGAAGTTATGTTTCATTATGCAATTATCTGTGAGATCCTGTGTCTGTCATCACTACAAACAGCAGGTGTGTTGTCTCATGTGTGTGTATGGAGGATTATAATGTTTGATTTGAGAACTGTCTTGTATTTAATCATCCTAAGTGGAACTACAAAACATCACCAGCGTCCCTTAAAATCAGTTGATTGATTTGTTTTAGTCGTTACCAAAATTGTTGACGCCTGAGGTTGTTCTGCAGCGTTGTTTCCAAACACTTTGCGAGAGCAATGACAGCGGCTTCATCACAGATTTGGACGTGTTTGTTAAATCAGCTGTGACGAGCTTTAGGTGGATGGGGAAATGGAGTTGAGAGGTGATGTTTGCACCCTCAGAGAGCACGGGTGGTGGGAGTATGAAAAAGCAGGTTGGGATATGTGTGTGCCTGTCATTTAGACGGGGAGTTTGTTTGTCAGATGGACCAACTTCAGTTATTCGTTCACCACATTCAATGAGATTCGATGAGACTGGAGGCAGCAGTTGTAAATCTGTTTGGATTAAATCTCTCGCTCCATTTGCATATGTTTCAAACCCCAGGGCGAGCTAAGTGATTTGTTTACTTGCTGCTGTCTGGACCTGATGATGTAAACCTCATTGTTCTTGTTAGCTTCAAATCAACAGAGCTTTAAGGCCTCAAATCTAAAAGCCAACTCCTTGTTATTCTTGTGTTTGCACTTGAAATTTACAGAAGGTGCTACCTGGTGAAAGCCGAGGTAATCCTGGATGGTGTGAGAGCAGAAGAAGATGATTCCCTCGGCTGTCACCACCAGGACGAAGCCGTTTAGAGCCTGCAGAGAGGAAAGGAAGCAAAATATTCACTTCAGATGTAATAAAGGCATTTGAACCTGCTGAAATGCAAATGTCAGCTTTACATTGTAACATGGGGCAGAGATCGAAACCTGACTCCAGAAGGAAGATCATCAACACTGATATTAAGTCTTGTAGGTTATGTTAAGTGAGGTTATGTCTTGAGTCCGGTCATGCCATTTCAACCAACTTGTCACAATTAACTGGTGCACAAAAGTTTTAGATATAATTGAACTACAAGCCAATAAGAACTGAGCACATCAGCATGTGAATCAAATCAAAACCAAAATACAGCACCTAGAAATCTGCCTAAACTTTGTAGAAATAGCTTTAGATGCTTGGAAGTTAAATTAAAGAAGAGGAGGTTGAGGAGTAGAGGAAGCAGTCATGAGAGGAGAGAAATGAGGAGGGAGGAGAAGGAGGTCACTACTGGATGACTAACATTTCCATCATCGCTCCTCCTGGAGCCTCGGGTTCCAGTTGGGAGGTGATGACAATCCCGACACTGTAAAGAGTCAGGACGGCATCCTGCCAGCATCTGCCCACACCTCCCTGATGAAGATGATGATGAACTACACAGAGACGCGGACTTTATCTGAACAGACGAGCACTAATACACCCCTCATTCTTCATCTCCTCATATGAGCTGGGCCTGTTTTCTATGAGTCGTATCACTGCTGCTGGGTCAAAACTTTATATTTCTTCTTCAGGCTTCCATTCAAAATCCATTACATGATGTCAAAAATGGTTAATGTCGAGCTTTTAAACAAGACGGCTTCTTTCAGCTGCTGAATTATTCACACTTTGGAGAAGGGAGTAGCGATAGCAGCAATATGTGACTGGAAAGAGGCTTTTTGGTTTCTTTAATCCATCTCCAGAGGACTATTTATGTCTCCACAGAGGCCAGGGTTGATTACATCTGTCTGAAACACAAAGGGATGAATGATCACTGTTTTTTCTTAAAACAAGGTTGATATGATCCAAATTTGCGCCGCCTTCAGGAGCATATACCAGCATTTCACACACTGGTTGCTTATGGTGAGTCCACCTTAGATGGTTATGATGTTATAGCTAATAATCATATCATTACTGGAGAAAAAAAATAGATTTTTTGCTTTCAGAGAAGTTTTATGAGATCTTTAGTTTTTCACCAATGTGAGGATTCACATCTCTTCATCTTAATCTCACTCTGTACTAAATTTGGCAATGAACTAGACTGAGATTTTGCTTGCATTTTTGCACTGGTACTCTGAAAAATAATGACCAATACATGACTTTTAAAAAAGTTAAAAAAAAAGAGACATTTAACACAAATCTCCTTCCATATAGCCAAAGACAAATAAATTTAACAGTAAGCTGTAGAGAGGTTCATTGATAGTGAAAATAATCTCTCATTGCAGCTAAATTTTAAGATTTATATCTGGTCTTCTTGCTGATTTAAGTTAATTTCTTCAAGAACTTATCAAATTAATTCAGTCATAAAACCATAGAGCATGACTGCAACTGCTATTGTGGGTAAACCCCCAAGCGTTATATCATTTTCATACCATAATTAACTAAACACTGAACAAATTAAGATAAAATGCAGCCTGGAAATTAGACACTGAATCCGCCATTTATTCATTAATAAATATGCTCTGAATTCAATATTGAAGGCTAAAAAAAATCCCCCAAAAGCTGCAGCCAGCAGTCTGAGACCACGCCCGACTCGTTCAAACACACACATGAACACACACATACTGTACACAGTGAAGCGGCATACAGGCTCTGTGTATAAATATTTACTGTAGTGTTCATCTGTCTGCAGAAAACACACCCGCCCCTCCCTCTCTCTCTCCATCACTCTCCCTCTCTCATGTTCAGTCGACCTCTCGCTCTCCTGAGACAGTGGGAGTGTGTGCAGGTGTGTGTGTGCAGTCATGTTTGTTGTCTCTGTCAGATGACTGCCCAATGACAGCAAACAGAGAGGAAGCACAGGAAACCTCTCCGTGTCTGTTACTTTTATAACAATAATATTTGGACCCAGATCAGCTGTTTGTTTGTTTTCTAAGAAGTTTAATCCAGTCTGTAGATGTAATTTTGTGTAATAAAATGACTAGTCTGTGCATTTTAGCTCCTCTTAAACACAATGTTCTCTGTTTTTTTTTTTTGAGTGTCTTGAGGGTTTTTTGTGATTTAAACAGACGAAGTGCTTGTGTTTTTGTGAGATCTGCTGATACACTGAGAAATGACCAGGAATATTTTCAATGCTTTTACTCGATTTTGCCCCAACACACACTCACCCCCTCCATCCAAACCCCCTCCCTTCAATAATAGATGCATTCACCGGCTCTGTATAATTCATGGTCCGATGTCTGTAATGGAAGAGAACAGCTGAAGGCAGGAAGCTGCTCCACACTGACATCCTTGATTCTTCTCTGCTGCACTAAGACATTCACTCCTCTGGGATTAATACCTGTATCGATAATCAATTAAGTTCAAATATAGAAGGGTTTACTTATATCTGTCTTGTCTCCAACCACAGGGAGAAAGGATTCAGGGGTGATGACACCTCAGAGTGTATCTTCATGTTTCTAACCAACATAATCAGATTTTTGTCATCTTGAGCTGAGGCTGTTAAGACCTGCTGACTCAAAATGTACTTCTATTTTCATCTCTCTCTGCTTTTGCACAAGTGTGCAACCTCTTTTTATTACCCAAAACCCTCAACTTCAACCCACTTTTTCTCCTTCCTTCCCCTTTTCTCCCAACACAAGACCCAGTGGAGGAACACTGAACCAGAGAGCTCATAAAGACGAGCCACACCCTCAGTCTCAGACTGGTTCCTGACTGCTCCAACCAACTAAATACTAGGGATGGCCACACTAGTCATTTTCTGAGCTCCCATTAACCTATGAAAGAGTGCCCAAGTACTCACTGATTCTACAGATGTTTTTCTTTTGGCTGAAATAACAAGATATGGTGATATATTAGATTTTTTTATATTAGAGTTTTAAGTGTATGATGTTTATACCCTCCAAAGTAAAAGTTCTGTTTAAAAGAGTAAGAGTTGAATGCACAGAGCCTTTCCCACTCTGGGCTAAAATAGCTAACAGTAACATCTGACTCCATGAGTCTGTAGTGACAAGTGACTTTATCAAAACGTGATAATCAGCACTCAATTCAGCTGCTCCTTCTTTGTATATCTGTTCAAATCTTGTAGCTTAGCTGTGAGGGTCGATTTTACTCAGGCACGATAAATGAAGGCCCCTCATTCTACAGAACTTAATGTGAGCATTTCTCCAGTTACCACTTTCATAGTCAACAATGTGTGCAAACTGGTGCTAAAAGAGCTAGCAAAGATATGACGTGACCACCTGTCCTTGCTGGCTTGCTCCTCATGATCCTCATGTAGTTTACCTTCAACCTTGTATTTCTCTATACATGTTATCGCCACATTGGGTTTTATGAATTATTTATTTAGAATAAAGTAAAATGCTCATATTATTTCATATCAACACACATCTTAAAACTGATATGAAGATGTACATGATTCACCTTCTTGCATAGTAATTTAGACAAACATTTAAACCGGCCATGTAAGTAAAGAAAAATGTCCTATCTCTTAAAGCAGAGAATTATTCCAACAATGCAAAAGTGGTATTTTGAATGATTCAGTGATCCATGCTGGTATATCTAATAAAAGTGTAGTGGTTATCACACGTCATTTGTGATGATACCAGAGAAGAGAAAATTAGTCTAATAATAACAAAACTGGTGACTGTTTAGTAGAAGGGGAAAACTTCAGCGAGCCGATAAAGTTCATCGAGCTTGAGTAAAATCCACCATCACAGCTAACAACAGTTATGAGAGTGAAATAGATTTATGAGAAAAGTAAGCTGGCACGCTAGATAGACTATTTCATATATCCATTCCATTGGTATATGTCACATACATCTGGAAAACCTCACATTCAAAGTATCTGGGAAGGGGAGGACTTTAAAAAAGCTCTCACAAGGGGTTGGATGAACGTTTTGTCTGTCACAATCATGGTGAGCTAATCAGAATGACAAGACAAACTGAGGTGGTAGACAATCATGCCTAAGCCTAACAGGAAATGTGCAAAAACAACTCTGCAAAGAGAAGCTGTCAGTTGGATTCTTTGGTCTTGTTTAAAGAAAAAAATGTGGTTGAGGTCTGATTAAACAGCCACTTTTCTACAGTGACATCCAAGCTAATTGCTCCACCAGCAGCCATTGTATATAAGGGCTCACACTACCCTAACGAACACAAACTCATGCCGAAGCAGGTCGGTACAAATGCTGTGGATTGGAGCTTTTCGAGATGGATCTACCTGATGACAGACATGGTATCTGGGCAATCTATCTGCTTTGCAAGGTTAGCGTGTTGACCCGTGCAGCGTGCAGACCCACAGACTGATCGCTCCATGGAATCATGTTACTGTTGTGTTATCTTAGAGTAGTGAGTTTAGAGGGGTTGACAGTCAGCTTGAATAAAGTTTGGACCATCTTGTTCACACTTTTGAGCTCTGTGTTGATGTTTTCTTTAAATTTACATGGTTAATTATCATCTCCATTATTTCATTCACAGCTGGGTTTTGAAGTGTTTGAGCACCAAAACTACCGTAGAAAGCCACCCTACCCTCAACCATTAATCATTCTTTAAGATGGATTTCTGTAGCTGTTGCTGACTGATGCATGGAGGTTTCTCATTCAAATCGACATCTGTGTCATCAATGCAATAAGGAGCAAAGACTGTTAAAACCTTTCACATATCTCTTGCACAGATTTAAAAGTGTCTGTTCAGCCAAGCAAATTTCATAAACCTTCTCTTCTTTCTACGTTCATAAAACAAGCCTCATTCTTTTCTGCAGCAGCAGTCATGTTTAAAGAGTAGCAGAAAAGCAAACACATTTAGAGAACTAAATAGAGTTTGACAGAAACATGGTGGCTTATTGCTCACAAACCTGAAGCAGCAGTTCCCCCTCAGGTACACAGCCATCCACAGATCCTGATGTTGGGCTGTCATCGCTGTGATCGCTGCTCTTGTTGATGCCGTTGGACAGTCGGTTTTTCAGCGCCACTGCAGAGAGAGGGAGAGGAAGAGTTAGTGACAGAGACGTCTAAACAGAAAAACAAAACACTGGTTTGGTGAAACACAAAGAACAATGTACAGCCAAGTTATCTGAATTTTTAAACACCACTTTACTGGAAGCTGACATCATGATTAAGAGCTAGAATAAGAAATGTGCTGACATATCAGCTCTTCATAGTTCATACGGTACATTTATCTGCTGATGTTAGCTTATAATACTGAATTTGATTTGATTTTGACTGTCAAAATAAATCTCAGCAATCCTGACATGACCTGATATTCTCTAACTGAGGTGATAGGAGCTGTGCAAACAGAGAGCTAACATACATTAAATTATTGGTTTTAGGTTGATTTAGAGTCCAGGATTTTGTTTTTCAATGTTGCATCATGAAGCAAATGAATAGGTGTGAATCACAGGCTGAGAGGGAGTGATGCCTGAGGGAGTGACACCTCTATAGAGAGGCAGAGAGGGGATCTCAGGCCACAAGATGGAGTGACATCTTAAAAGATGGTGAGAAGAGGGAGAGAGCAGGATGGAGACTAACAGGGTCTGACAGATGGTAATCATGTTTTCTGTTTCACTTGATTATCCTGCAAACAAACAGATAAAAACAGTCCTGATCAAAGTTTATTGACAGTTAAACATTTCCCGTACAGTCGGGGAGACAAAACATCCCAAAGGGGCTTCTCTGTGACCTCTGATCCGCAGACAAAAACGTGGAGGCCAGCTCTGTACCTTTGACCTGCTCATGAAGTCTGATTGAGTGCTCTAAAGGAAACAAAGGGCTCTTCTGAAGCAGCAGCAGAGACGTTAATGGGAGAGGAAGTCTCTGAGTGCTGCGGACAATGCAGCGAGCCGAGGGTCGACGGACACAAACGGCTCCTTCTGATCGCGACCCAATTTCCACACGGGGATCAATAAAGCTCTATCGTATCTCTTTATTCTCATTAATGGAGTCTTTGTGTGCACCAGCCTCAGAGTTAATGGCATGGGACAGAAAGTAACCACAATCCGTGACATGGATCCAGCGCCAAGTCAGAGTTTTAGCAGTAATCTGGATATTTAGTCAAACAAATGAGTCAACATAACTGTGAACGAGCCTGCAGCACGTTGATACATAAGCTGAGTTAGTTGCCTTTTTCTTTGGCTCATAAACCTGGGAACAGTATTATGTCCTAACAGCATGCAAGCATTAGATAATGCTTTGCAGTGCTGCTGTCCAAACTTCTTGTATCCATTAAATATTTAATTATTTGCTCTGGAAATTTCATTTTCCCCATCAAACTGACATCTACTGTGCATATTGTGAGTGTGAAGAACCTGAAGTGTGGTGATTTGTATTGACACTCTTTTGAGTTGGTGAGCCCAACAGTTCTGTCTCTATGCTAGCTTCAGCCAGGACAGATGAACTAGAGGTTAGGTTGCACCCCATGCATGAGGGTAGTATGGGTTCATGTGTAGCCTGTGGCTCCTTTCCTGCATGTCTCTCCTCCAATCTTTCTTCTGTTTCTGACTCTATCCATTGTCATCCTCGCAAAATAAAGACACAAAAAAGCCCCAAATTAAAAACAGCATTTTGTACCACGCTGCAATACTTGAGGGCTGTTAGGACACTCTAATGGGAAATGAGTGAACTAAGCTGATTGTGTGACATCTGCTCAGGACATGCTGGAAAGTTGTCGAAATTCTTGATACTTATATAGTTTTTGTAACCATATCCTTTAAATCATAGTTTCCCAACCTACAGTCCTGGCACCCCTTGGAGGGTTGCAAAGATCTCTGCTGGGGGTTGGGGGGGGGTCTGTTCTGATGATATTAAAATTTGATGCGCAATATATATGTATTTTCTAAATACAATTAGCGACATAATGTATGACAGTGAATTAAGGCCAACCTTAAAGATTAAAAAACCAAGAGGATCTGTTCATTTTGAGAAAAAAACAAACAAAAAAGTTGTCCATTTCTAGCTTGATATTTACCAGAATACAAACTCAGAATTTCAGAGTTTAAAAAGTCACAAATTTTGACATTACAAACTCAAAAAATTCATGTTTTTAAAGTCCGAAATCTACAATAATAAAAATCATTAATTTAAACGAAACCAAATCAAAAACATTTTACAGAAATGTATAAGTCCTGATGATAATGATAATGGGATAGTTCTGGGCTAGAACCACAAGTAGGGGAGAATGGGGTTGGTTGTCACACTTTTTGCATTAGTGTGAATTGCTCATTATCAAAACATCTATCAACAGTCATTTCACATTAAAGTAAAGCTAAAAGTGTTGGCTTCAAATGCGTATTGAAACAAAGAGGTGATTACTGATCAAAGACACTCTGACACATTGTGACAACCAACCCCATCACAGGGACGGTTGTCACAAACTATGGGGTGAATTGTAACAATGTTATTTTAATTGGAAAAATCTCAGGAAAGAAGGCAAGATGGCACAACTAAATTTGAAATTTTAATAGCATTGACAAGTTGAAAAAGTAACAACTTACTGCATCTTAACACATCTAGAGAACAAAACAAACTGATCTAACAACTATAGCTTTCTCAAATAGGCTACATGCATTCACTATCTATGTTACAGTGATGCAAATGTAGGGTTCATGCACTCCAAATAAGTGGAGCTTGTGAGCCCATTAGTTGCACATCCAACACTTCTCCCATACCTCCCCTGAACGGCTGTGACAACCAACCCCAAACTGACTGTAATGACCAACTCCAACTGGAATTCCTGCTAGCATCAAGGCTAACCATCTAACAACAAGTTAGCTAGCTAACAACAATCCAAACTAAAGCTCTCCCTTCACACTGTTTAAGGGTAACAATTGTTTTGTCATAAACCCAATGTGTAAAAGCCTTAAAGAAAAATACTGAGGAGCTGAATATTTTCAATTTGACAGGAAAAACAGAAAAAAAACCTTAGCTGTCCTGCTTCAGAGAAGACTACATAGGTGAGCTTTGGTCCCAGTTCTAAAAATTTCCATACCAAATTTTGGGAAAAAACTCCCTCTGGTGGCGAGATATAATGAGTGTTACAACCAACCCTGTTCTCCCCTCGCTGGCTGTGCAAGGAAAATAGCTTAATCTGGTAGGATTTTATTCCACGCAATCAGCCATTTCTTACTTCATAACCTCAAACTTTTTCACTGACGACCTGGCTGAAAATGAAAAGCTCTTTCTTTCAAAGATTTCTGTTTTACAATTAAAATGCAAGTATCAGTTTCATGCCTGTGTCATAGAAGACAACTCAGTCCTAGACTGTGATTTGTGATCATGAAATCAAATTATGTGCAAGTTGACATCCTCCATATTTATAAACTAATTGCCATGCATGTCTGTATTTTGTGACTTTAACTCAAAAATATCTCACCATATAAAAATGAATCCTCACTCTTCAGCACAGTTGGTGACAGAGTTCAGTGTAGTGGAAGCTCACAGGCCGATAGATAGAGAGAGAGAGCAGGAAAAGCATGTCGACTATCAATAATTAAGAGCTCGGAGGGGTGGAGGGATATTTTGCGCCCTGACGTCATGAATGGGAGCCGCCGGCAAGAAAAAACACCCCGAGGCGGCCGGGAGGAGGAGGAGGAGGGGAGGGGACATCTGTTGGCACAACGGAGGGCGATGAGGACAGCCACAGCCGATAAAAACATCACAACAAATGCTCTCCAGGCCTCCGAGTCACTTCACAAACACAGAAACATAAACATAAAGGACGCTCCATACATCTGCATGGCTGAGCGCACAGCTGCAGGAAGAAAAGACTGCACTCGTGTAAGCACTGGGTGATGTATCAACACCTTCAATCTGTCAGATACGCATGTTGTGTTTCACTCTATTAAAAGTTACTGTGAAACTACTTGATGGCAAGTAAAAGCTGTGTAGATAAATGATACTGCAGAATTGAAGCACTTCAACAAAAGTAAAAGTACTCAAGCGTTTGCTCATTTAATGTTGCAGCTGGGTCTTTCTGTAAAGATTTGGTACTAGAAATCCAAGTTAAGAGTTGCTTATGAGACTCTGAGGCAGTAATCTGAATCAGGATAGATCTTTAAGTGCTCTGAAAGGAAAAAGTTTCAATAGTTGCTCTGAGACATGTCATAGAAAAGTTGCATAAAAAAATAATTAAAATAACCTTAAGTATTACTGTTTTTAAGTAAATATGCATGAGTTTGCCACTGCATTTAAAAATTGACAGAAGTTATATATACAACAGAAATTCCTAACATCTACTGGATCATCCTGCATCAGCAGCCACAGATTAAAGTCTCCTGTTTGCAACTGTGGAGTGCTCTGCAGGGACAGTGACACAAACAATGACCCGTCTAATCCAGCATCTCATCCCCCACCATCACCACCATCACCACCACCACCCCACGAGGTTTGTGACCGATATAAATTTTTTACAGGTTCAATCGAGTGCAGCAGCAGCGGGGCTAAAGAGGGGAGAGCATCTCCCAAATGACAACATAAACAACAACAGAGAGCGAGCTGCAAACTACAATGTGTTTATAGGTGTTGAACCTTTTAGAGGTTTGGATTAAATATTCATAAGGTTGTTCAAAGATTTATCTCATTATTTGTGGTAAATCTTAAAGCTATGTGTTACAGAATATTGTTTTTCTTTTTCTCTTTTTTTCATGAGGAATAACCACATAACTGAGGTGGAAGTAATATAAAACACAATGCTGTTGTTCTGTATTACATAAGGAGGCATTAATCGGCTCTGAGCACTTGGCAGATGGCTTCACTTGGAGACAGATGTGGACAAATAAACACACCAGCACACACTGGAACCACACCAGTATAACCACTGTGCCTCTATATATCATACTAGATCATCAGCGATCACTATATAGGCAGAAGACCAGGGGTTTTATCAACCAGTTATTATGCACTTTTTTAATTTGTGCATAAAACCAGGCTAGCACAGCTAACAAGAATAAAAAACTTTCGCTAATCAAGTTTTAGATTTGGAGGTGGTGCAAAAGTTGATGTATTGATAATAGGAAAATGTGGCTTTTTGCCATGAGGTACCTAGCAGTAGAACTGGCAGTAGCCCCCAGCGATTTCAGTGAGCATTGCTCCTTTAAGAAGCACCAGGAAGCTAGGCTATACAGCATAACAGATGGGTATGGTTTCTCCCAGGAATTTAGCTTTTTTGAGGGTAAAAATGGGCCACAAATCAATGTTGGCTCAAACCTACGCACTATTGAAAACTTTCAAAGCATTTTATTTTTAACCCAGAAATCCCTCAGTGTTTTTGTTACTATTTTGCAATGCAGGTTTTGACAACTGGTTACATGTTCTTGCATTGCAAAACAGTGACAAAAACATAGAGGATTTCTAGGTAAAAATAAAACGCTACAAAAAATGTTTGATAGTCCGTATGTTTGAGCCAACATTGTTTTGTAGCTTATTCTTACTAAAAACTCGCTAAGAAACTGTACCCATCTGTTACACTGTACAGCCTAGCTTCCTAGTCAGTACAACCAGCGAGTCCTTCTTAAAGGGGAGCAATCCTCACTGAAATCACTGGAGGCTAATGCCTCTACTACTACTATGTATCCATGCAACTCAACTTAAAAAAAAACCCATAAATATCCCTTTAAGTAAGCATCCATGGCTGTGGGAAGTTTAGACTCTGGTGTTCGTTTTTCAAAAATAAGTTTCAGAGCAGTGCCACATTTCATGATTACAATTTCAAACTCTTATTATGGTTCGTAAATGTGCGCAAATATAGACTATATGTTTACATGGATCCATTCATACAATATAATTTACATTTTTAACCTCTGAAAAAAAAAGGATCATAATTCTGAAGGCATGGTAGCTTTTATTTTGCGCGGTGCGCCACGATCAATTACATGTAGCGGAAGCCCTGGCATTGAGGCCTCTTTGGTCTCTTGAGTATCACCTGCTACCACTCAACCTACTGAGTCCTGATACTTGCATAACAGTACTGGATAGAAACATGCAGACATGTGCACGTTCTGTTGCTGAATTACTACAAATTTCTGGTAATACTGCAATAAATCTGGGTGGACACACCACTAATGTCAACAGGATATAATACTCATATAGTCATTGCAGTTCAATGAATCCCCTAAATAAAGTTTGTATTCTAATTATAAAGCAAGGTTGGTCTTGTAATACATGGACTACCTGAGTATCCAGGATTTGATCAAGTACCCTGATGAACATCATCTCCTGATTCCCGAAAAGGGAAAATCCTTTACTCTGATTTTGAGAAGTATGATTTTGCTACCTGACCAATTCAGGAGGAAAACAGGACACCCTGGCATGTACGTTTTCTTCCACCTATCTGCGCAGGTGTATCTGTGCCGTATCAGTAAACAAACATGGCTGCAGCAACGAGAGGGTCTTACTTCTGGAGCTAAAAAGAAACTGAGCTTTGTTTTCAGGCAGTAAGAGTTTAATATAAGTGGAATAAAGCATCAAAATGCTGGCTGACTGAAGTCTGTGGTGAACACGTTACAAGACGTGGGTTGTTTCATAGGGGAGGATGTGGTCGATATTTGCTGTGGCTTTTTTCTCCCACCATGGGACAACCTTGCTAGTTGCTTGTTTGTTTGTAGTGCTCTGAGTGTTTCAGGTGACTTTGTCACCATGGACTGGGCACACCTGGGCCCAGTGTTTCCAGTCCATAAGAGCAGACCCCAGGAGAGACTAGAGAGGCACAGACACTGCTACCCTGCTGTTCCCTGTTGCTCCCTGCTTAGTCATGCTCCACATTTCTTTAGTTTTATTTCACAGCCCATTACAATGTTTCCTTATTTGGCCATTTACTCTTTATTGTAAATAAATTCATTACATTTGCCACTGGCTTTGTGTCAGCTACAGTAGTTAGCCTGCTATAACCTACAGTGGTCTCATTTTTCTCAGATATTTAGATCGCTGTGGTTTGTTCTGTTAAATATAAACATCCCAGAAGCCTGTAGCAATAAGATACAGTAATCAGAGAGTGGGAAATTAGTATACAGGGATGAGAATATCCAGGATTCTCTGTGTGCATGTGGCACCATAACTTAAATATGAGCAAAATGAGATTAAGGCTCATAACAAGGAAACTTAAGTCCACGTAAGCGTGTTCAATAACAGAGGGAGTGGGGGTGGTCGTCTGTTCATAACCTCACCTAAACCTCACCTAATTCTCCCACATGATTACAGCGTCTCAGACAGAGGTGATGTCAAACGCTCCGTGCAGACGCAGGTTAAAAGCATGATAAAGAGAACAATAATAAAACAGGGTTTCTCTGAGGTTGCAAGAGTCAAAAGTTGAAAAGTGGGCCCCAGTCTCCCCCCGTCCCTCTTCAAACGGTCTGTAAAGCGGCCGTGAGTGGATTATCCCGCCGTGTTTTTATTCTCCGAGGCTTTCATCTCCTCCTCCCACCTCCTCTCTGCTTGCTGTAAGCAGCAGTCTCTTCAGACCTACATTACTGTGTGGCTGAGGCTTTGGGACAGGGGTCGACTCATGGCCACAGGCAAGAGAAGCTGACCTACAATACGTTTATCTTGTATTAAGACATTAGAATGAGAGGGGGTCGGCGATGGTTCATGCACTGTGATGGAGAAGGGTGTGCTGGCCTGTTTCTGCGGGGTTAGCAGCGTCATTGAGGTCTGACATTGTGTTAATCAAAGGTTAAAGTGTCGGGCATTTTCAGACTGTGACAGGCGGCAGTTTTACTATTAAATACAACAGATAGTTCACAGAGGGGATGGGTGAAATATCAAGTTTTTAAGATGTATCAATATACTTTCATTTTTCCTGTTTGGGATCACTTGGGACTGGTTAGCAGTAAGTCACAGGTCTGACGTACAGAGACGAATATCCAGGCATGCTAACACTAGTTAAACGAGCATGTCTTTGACTCGGGGGAGAACATGCAAACTCCACAAAGATAGGCCCTGCCCCTGCCTTGAATCCATCCAGGAACCTTCTTGCTGTGAAGCAACAGTGCTTATAAATGGAAAACAGACATGCTGATTTCAAAGAAAAGGGCTTGCAGTTTTATTTTCCATTGTATGCACAATAACAAAACAAATTTATGTGCCAAATTTACCAAATTTGTAGCATTTTGACCAGATTGATCAGATTTAGTTAACTTGGCAATCACTTTTTCAGTTTTAAGAGTCTTATTGTTGCATGTTTGTGCTGTGGCGCTAATTCTTGGGCTTAAATGTGTCCTCTGAGTTGTTTGAGTTCTTAATGAATCTGTTAAAATGTTGTTTTAAGCCTCCTGTTTTAGATTAAACAGCACACATTTAGTGAAGCTGTTTGTTTTTGTTGGATAGACTCACAATCTGCTTTCTTTAATAGTCTGGGAACACATTCAAGTCTGCCAAACACACAACTACATCCCAAATCCATCTGCTGGGCCTGTAAGCCTGCTAACTCCTTGACAAAGCCAATCCTCTGCACTTTAGCACTTCTTAAACACAGCCCGAATCACAGACAGTCCAGACGCAACAGTCATGACCTTAAAATCCCCTCCCAAACCCTCACCTAAACCCCCACCCACAGCGCCGTGCTGCACCCGTACGAACCACAGCCTCTGCCCTGAGCAACTGCAATGACCTCATGTAGCATAAAGCTCTATTGGAGCTCCTTTAGAGCTAGCAGAAATACTGTTTGGAGTGCAGCTGAGACTGTAAGGACTAATGCCAATACTCAGTACATTTATCTCAATCTTTTTTTTTTGTGAAGAAACAATAAATAGTTGTCATAAAACCAGAATATTCCACTTTGATTTAATTCTACCAAGTCAAACCATATTAAAACCTGTCTACTATCATGGCACCAAAAACAGAAGACTGACGCAACCAACACACTTCAAATCAAAATTTTAAGATCAATTGAAAAATTGCAAGAATTTACATTTTGCATTGTTGGATTTCAAGTTTGAGTAAGCAATTTTTGAAGTGTTCAAAAAGAACGGTGGATCTACTCATTACTGAGTCCTTTTTTTGAAACTTTTATTTCTGTTTTGAGGGGGTTTTCAGTTTTTTTAACCTTTGATCAACTGATGTACAACCTATTTCAGTTTGTTGTTTTTAATAAATTGCTTACTCAAAATTTATTTTGATTCACTCCCATTTATTATTTTTGTGTTTTGAAGCTCTTCTTAGAACCTTCTTAAGATCCAACAGTGCTAAATGTCAATTCTTGTAATTTTTCAACGGTCTGTATTGGACTATTACAATTTAAGCTGCTGAAGCTGTCCAAAAACGTTTACACTGAAGTTGTCTAAATGTTCTTGATTCTTTAGATCCCATGTGTTTCAACATGATCAAATCTCCACTATTTTGATGGTAAATGGAATAAAAAAGTACAGAAACTTCATGATCTTCTGTCATACTTTAAACCAAAAGAGAAAGAGAGATTGCTGCATGTCTAAATTTTAACAAAAGTGTTGGCAAAATTTGGGAAAGAAGGTGAAACTGGCCAGGAGCAGAATTTTGCCTGTAAATTATGAGCATTGAAAACAAAGAAAATGTCCATTTTTGAGAATCTAGGACTTCTATTTTAGCTGGACTGGAATGAAATATGGTTTGACTTTTACTTGCAGCATCACTATGTTGGCAACATTTGGGAGAGTGAACGGATGCCTCTCTCCTTGCCAGATCAACCCACTTTTCCAAATGCTGCTGTCGTATTTATGCAGTTTATGCAGCTGTGCTCTTTGGGTTAAAAATGTGACTGAAGGGGCGCACAGATAGCCTAGTGGTCTAAGGCACTACCCATGTAGTAACCACTGTCCTTCCCTATCAAATAAAGGCATGAAAAGCCCAAAAATAAATCTTAAAAAAAAAGTGGCTGAAATTCATGAAGTGTTGTTGAAGTGTAATTTTTGATGCGACCTGTCATTAATATCAAGGCGATTTCTTGCATTTTTTTTTTTTTTGCAACATTTCTGTTGCCTAAGTTTTTTGTGCATTTTAGAGTGTACAGAAGTTTCCCTGCAAACTTGAATATCTAATGCCTTTATGTTGTCCAGTAATGGATGTGCGGGACATAAGTTGGATATTTGTTTCTGTGAAGAAATGGTTGTCTCACCACCAAAATGTTACCCTTTGATACGATTCTGGAAAAAAAATCACACCATATTGAAACCTGTTTAATACCACGCCAACAAAAATTGAATCCTAGAAACCCAATACGGGGATTTTTATTTTCATTTGCAGAGAATCTCCTACACATGGTCTAACTTGTACAAAAACACTGGAAAAAATCCATATGTGGAGGTTTTCAAAAGACTCTTTCCTGTCATGTACCAAGGGATTTCAACAAGATCAAAATGAAAGGTGGTATAAGGAAAAAAAAAACTTCATGATCTACAGTCACATTTTAACCAAAGGAAAGAGAGAGCACAGTCTAGTTTGGATAAATATATTAGCAACATATGGATAAGGTGTTGAAACTAGCAAGGGGTCCTTGTTGTGCAGAAGTTTGCCTTAGTCCTTGTGAGTTCTTCCAAATTTTCCAAATGTCGCCAATGTATTTTTGCAATTTAGACAGTGTAGGGGAGTTTGCCTGCAGTTCTTTTTATTCTTTATAACTTCAATTTTTGTTGAAGTGTTATTGAACAGGCATAAATATTGTTTGATTTACTAACAATAAAAAAATCCTAATTGTCTAAATAAAATGATAGCTCCCCATTTAGACTAAACATCATATAGATTATGTTAACATTAGATTATGTTGGATTGATTATGAATAAATCTATATATTTTACCTACTTGTTTTTAGTCTCTCCTATAAGGAAAAGACTGTGTTAGCCTCATCTCCACAGTCATCTTTACAGACCTATACATGGCTTTCAAACTCATTTTCACACCTGATACAGTTCACAGTCTCACACTCTGTTTTGGCCTGCAGAATCTCCCTCTGACCTTCTCTCTTTTTTGAAACCTTCCACCCCTGTCTGTTTCTGCTGCTGTGTCCGCAGGTTCAGTGTGAGGTGTGAAAAAGCTATTTCAGAACTTCAGGAGGCTGAAGGGGGAGAAGTAGAAGAGACAGGCAGCTGTTTTCAGACTTCATACTAACATCTTCCAACTTCCTCTCTCTGCCAGTCTAAATCTGATCATTCTGTCACTTTGTTTAAACTGCAGGTGAGTTTATCTTGCAGATAGTGTTTTCTCATGAAAAGTGACCCCCCCACCTCTGGGTTTGTGTCATATGTCATTCTGTATCACGTTTTATACCTGAGAAGAAGCTCTTGGTGCGAAGGAAGCTGACGCTGAGCCTCAGGATGGACAGTTTGTCCAGGCTGGAGATGACATCTTCAGGGAAGGGCAGCAGGCTGGCGAGCCGGTCCAGCTCCGAGTTCAGACGGTCCCGGTGGCGTTTGGACGGGTTGGACTTGGCGCCTTCAAGTGGGGCTGGTTTAAGCCTGAGTGTTGAAGAAGTTTGGTGATATATATGAGCGACACTGCGGGCTCCTGTGTGATTCAGATCTGAGCTTTTGTTGATGAGCTCAAGTCAAACAGAATAGGATCTTCTTAAATCAATATGTGCATACATGGTGCTCAAACCATGCACTAAAATGTAAAGTGAATAGGCAAACAAAATAATTTCAAAGCAAATTAACAGTGTGTGCACAGTAAGGTGGAGCAATTAATCAAATTTTAGATTAAAACGCAATATTTCCTGCAGCAATTTTCAAATCGCTAACGGTGCAACATTACTTTGACCTAAAATATGTGTTAAAATGCCAGTTTTATTCAATTTTTGTTCAGCTGATATGTTCCACCCATCATGCAAACATTTCAGTGTCATTTTTTAAGAATAGTTTGCAACAATGCTACTTTCCTTATTTTTTTCTTACTCAAAATCAGAGTGACATAAAAATGATCATTCCTTTTAAAGCAACATTTAATAGAGAATTTTCTATATAAGTCAAAATAATTGCAAATTGGACATTGTTTCAAAAATGTTCTGCCCTGGTTTAATCTATTTAATACTGTTCTGGTTAAAATACAGAATGATTTATTGCTTAAGTTGGAAGAAAAGCATTGGATGAGGAACTTAAAAATAATAAAAATCATAATATTGGAAAAATAATCAGAATTAGATTATTTACTTAAATCGTTCAGCCCTAGTGCACTGTCTTATTTCAACATTTCAACTTAAGATGCACATAAAACATGTGTTCTCGTGCTAACAAGCACCTAAATTCAGTTGTAAAACCATTGCAAGTTAGATTTTAAGTTAGATGCGGAGAATTTGCAAACAAAAATCAAGATGAGGGCGTGCAGATGGTTGAGTGGTTTAAGGTGCTACCCTTGTACACGGGTGGCCTGGGTTCAAATCCTGCCTGTGGCCCTTTACCACATGTCTCTCCCCACTCTCTTCCCTGTTTCAAAGTCTATCCACTGTCCTTCCTCTATGCAATAAAGGCATGAAAAGGCTTTTATTTTCATTCTCAATCCCACCAAACATCCTGCATACAACACAGTTCTGTGGCTCTGTGCCGCTGCTCATCCAGATAGGCCTTAGGCTAAATTGTTAATTTTTGATTATTCTGATAATGCAATTTGACTTTTGCCACATTAAGTAGTCTGTACATCATAACTACTAACAGTCAGTATCAGCCCTGAAAAAACAATATCAATTGATCCCTACATTTCAGCATCAACATTCTTATTTTCCCTATTTTTCTGCTCTGTGGATATAAACATGGGCTTTATCCACTGATGTGGTAAAGTTTGGCCCTGATTATGTTCATTACTACTAGATGTTTCATAGGGCTGAATGATTTGCAAAAATAATCTAACCGTGACCCAATATTGCGATCGCGATTTAATATACGATTATTCTTCTGTCAATCTTATGCATTTTTTGACAAATTCAAGCAATAAATAACTCCATATATAAGACCATGTGCACTGAAAACAATGACATTATTTCAGAAGCAATTAATCCATAGTAGCATGAATCTGAACATGGGGGTGCAACAAGCTTTAAGCTATTAAGGAGGCAGCTTGGGTGGAGGAGGTGACTATTTCTAGGTTACTATTTTTGCTCATGTTGCTAGTGTGATGTCATTTGCTTTGTTTAAGGACATTATCCTTTTTATGTCACTCGTTTTGATTTAAAAAATCATACATAAAACACAAAAAGGAGGATTATAAAAACCATTATAAAAAATGACACTTAAATGTTTGCATATTGTGCATAAAATCTCTGCAAAAATGATTTCTTAAACTGGTAATTTGATATGTTTTAAGTTAAAGAAATATTGCAACATCTGCGATTTGTAAATTGCAGCGGGCCATATTCGATTTAATCTAACTTGCGATTAATTGTGCAGCCCTAATGTTTTAGCATGGATATGCATTACTATTCCTTTTTAACAGCTGTTTAAAATAATTGGTTTTAAGGCATCAATAGAAGAGAAAAAGCTTGCATATTACAACTTGCTGGGCTGTTTTCATTTCCAAATACAGATTTAGGGCCAATATCTGAAAGGACAGGCTTTAAATTTGATCATAAGCAAGACATGGACATTTTACATGCAAAAATCAAGATACACCTGGTCTGAACTAAAACATTTCAGCTCCAGCATACATAATTTCCTTATTATTACCCAGTACCTATTAAGTGGTTGCTATTACTATTGGATATATTGGCATGGATAGTCCTTTTTTGACCGTTGGTTTGAAATAACTGGTATTGTGACAACAATAGAAGAGATTGATGGGCTTTATTTGTTTATAGGCAAGACAAACTTCTTTAAAGATGTTTTTTTTAATTTAATTTCTCTTTATCATCTCATTAATTACAGCCAATAATACTTTGATTTACCTGCATGAAAGCCAGTAATACACACTTCATAACCCCTCAGATAAGTTAATATTGGTGGGGATGTGCACTTCTAATCTTTACAAGCCTCTGGTTCAAAATTATAAGCATTATTTGGAGGTAAACTCTGATTTAGGCTCGTTATTTCAACATATCTAGATCTAAATATGACTAAAATTTAGTCAAACTTTCTTTATTGTTGGTTATGATTTGATAACCCCGTACCAAATGATGACCAAATGCTTGCATGTCTTAATTGAGCCGAATAAAAGCCAGTAATTTATGATAATACTGCTTAAACGAGTACATAAAGCATCTCCCATAGCTTACCCCTTCTGCGCTGGTTTTCTCCTCTTTCGTCCTGCATACATGTTGTTATCTATTCACAGTGAATGTGGAGGAAAGCCATAAACTGGTCCCAGCAGGAGACAGTGGTAACCAGTTGAAGTTGTCCGTTGGTAACCAGTAAGAAGAGCTCTCCTCCTCTCAGGCTCAGCAGCATGTGATTTCATTAACTGACACTCTGGACTCTGCTTTAACGTTAAATACAAAAACACCCTTTCGTTAGTCTCTATCTCGTTCAGTTATCAACAGTTATTCCGGGGATGAAAAGGAGGGTAAAAACAGACGCCATATCTATCGAAACATCGTTTAACTGTTTGAAATTACCGTTAAATTGACGCACTAAAGCTCCCTGTCGAAGTAGAACATCATGAGTAACGGTTCTTCGGTTATCCCGTCCATGGCGCTTACATGCCGAGTGGAATTTGAAAAAAAAAAAGAGACGGTTAAAACTCACATCATGGGGACGATATTCACACAAAAACCGTAAGAAATGAAAAATTAAAAAGTTAAATTGTCCTCCTCTCTTCTCTCGGACTTCGCCGCTCTCCTCTCTCCTCCGTTTCTATCGCTTTCCAGCCGGCCGCGCGCTTCCCGGGCATTGATTGAGTGTCGTGCGCGCGCAGGACGATTGTGTGACGTAGTGTAAAAATAACGGTCGATGACTTTTCCTTCAATTCTTTTTCTTTATATATATATATATATATATATATATATATATATATATATATATATATATATATATTTACAACTACTTCTAATGCAAAAGATTTTCATAAAACATACTTTGTAATGTATGTTGAGATTTTATTTCAAAGGATGCCTGTTTATCTTTTTTAGTCGAGCCTTTTTTCTTCTTCTCTGCCACTTTCGTCACACCTTCCTCAAATTTTGGAGCTATTCAAATAAACAGAAAAATGTACGAAAACAAAAGGCTAAATTGGACCTTTCTGGCTCAGTTTATTCCTTCACTGGGAACCATTAAGGACTGGAAAAGGTTCATGTAAGTGCAGGTAGCTGCAACAAATTATTAAGTTATACCGCCATCTAGTGGACACCGCTTCTTTCAAACACAGAAATGACCACAATACAATTTTTTTATCCACTTAGCTAATCAACAAATTCAATCACTAATATTTCAGTATAAAGCATGTGACATAATTCTGAGTAAAACAATAAAATCATAGATTTTTTTATACTTTGAAGCATTCTTTAGTCACAATAACACATTTATTTAAAGCACAGAGGATTGTGTGATCAGATCACCTTTAATATGGTCAGATTTAAAGGATTGACTCAAACACTCTTACACTGTTAAAGGCAAAATATTGACGGCAAAATCCACAAAATGTGATAAGATGAAGAGATACAAAAAAAAAAAACATAACAAGAGATTACATATGTCTATGCTGTGCAGAAAATGTACAAAAAATGATAGGCGTGAGTATGATTAAGGCAAAATGACATTAAAATACACAATATATGAAAAAAGAAAACAAATATATATATTTATATACAGGTACACAAAGATACTGCAGTTTGGAGCCATGGCTTCCTGGGGTTTGAAAATATAAGATAATAAGTACAAACACTTTTTTTATTTTTAGAAGCAAGTAATAATAAGATATATTTTTTCTTTACTATATTTTTGATGAAAGCACTCTGGATTGTTAAGAGGAAAAATTAGTGCTTCCTGTTGTACTGAGTCTACATAATGGACGTGGTCTAAGTGGGATGATTTTTGGTCTGAGGGAGGATTTTTGGTGAATCTGCTGTCAAGGCACACGTTTGTTTGTGTTGGAGAACCTTCAAAAGCACCGCCAAGTTGTCGAAAATATCCTTGAGGCTAGTCGTCAGTGTGTTTCGCTGTTTGTGGAAGGCTTTGGCTCAGTTTTCACAAATATTCAGACTAAAATGTGGAATTTCCATGTGTTTATGAGCTCTATTTAAAGAGTATGGAAATACATGAAAATGAGCCAAAGTGATCATAATACACAAACTTTGCCTGCCTCGACTACCTTCATTGTAGGCAGTGATTAACTACATTGCCCAGAATGCATTTCAACAGCAGTATTAGCTTGCGGAGTATGCAGCGTTCACATCATGTGGTGTAAAATTTTATCTACACACTAGTGTAAAAAGCTAATTTTGAGGTGCTACTCTTGTAAATTTATATTAATGCATTCACAACCAAATTATCAGATATATCTGTTCAGCTGGGGATTTATGCAAATATCTGATCAGCCAACCAGTTGTCCAATAAACCATCTTTTTTCTCCTATCTGATGCTCAGTTTAAAATTGCCTAGATATGACGGTTGCTGCCATGTGATTGGCTGACTAGATATTTGTATAAACAGCAGTTTAACAGGTGTACCTAATGAAGTGACTGGAGTATACTTTGACCAGATAATTGAGCTTGCTGTCATCTAATCATTCAGTAATGTTTTATTTTTAAAAAATGAGTAAAAAAACAGCAAAATATTTCCAATCATTTCTAATGAAACATTACTAATTTGATGTTTTCTTACTGTGTTTTGCTCTTAAATGTTAAACTTTTTGACTGTTTGATGGCTTAAAGGTGTCAACATTTGCTGAAGACACATGATTTTGCATCCAAAAAATAACCAGAAATTACTAGAAATGATGAGTTATTTGCTTTTTTTTTTTTTTTGGCTTTAAACAGACAAAAAAACTGATTTGTAGAAATAGTTAAGTGATGAAAAAGGTTGAATAATTTGCAAAATATCCACAAGTTTAATCCCTTTTATGACACATTTTTTCCTTCATATTTGTTGGTATTTTTCTGCATTATTCAGGAAAAAAGTGGAAATTTAGAGCTTGATTTACAAGCTGGATATTGGGAATTATGACGACTTCCACATGACGTGAACACAGCATACTTCATAGTTAGATTTTCTCTGTCCTTTAGACCACAAAAGCAATCACTCTGGTCTTTCTCCTGCTGATTTCTGGGCAGAAACCAATTCACATGATGACAGAAAGTATGCATTTTTAGCAGATTTGTCAGGTCCCTTTGGTATCCTGTAAATTAAAGCATCACAGTTTGTTTTACTGACAATTTTTGGTATTTAGGTCAAGTTTTCCGTCACTATTTATCTTTCACAACCTCTAAAATGAGCTGCTATTCTATGAGAGTAAAGTACAGAAGTGCTGTATGGACAACGTCAGATTTCATGGCTCAGTACTTGATGAAGGGACGCACAATTCTTGCAGTTTGAGGCTTTCCATTCGCTGTTTCTTTTTCAATCTAAGTGCTAAAATTGTTTCAACAGACAATCATGAAGAGGTTCATTTAAAAGGCACTTTAAGTTTCCACCCCTTGATGTTTTTTTTGTTTACATGTGAAGTGTTTTCCATTTTTTTCCTCATTTAAAATATACAATAGCTGCCTTTAACCGTTTTACTTCTGTGTTTCGCTGCCAGACGATAGTAGATACTCACGGTCCAAGCAAGAAAGTTGATAAATTAACCACAAAGATAGAGACAGGAAAGAGGAAGAGGACGGACGTTGTTGTAGAAAATATGAAAGAAGGGTCCACTCTTACAATCAGTGATGGATCAACATCCAAGTGATTATGTGTCATGATTTTAAGGCAGTGACTCTCAGTCAGGGCTCTCTTTCTAAAAACCAAACAAAAAATTATCATAAAAAAGTCAAATTATTTCAAATTTAAGCTGAGATGTATCCAAGTCACCTAAAATAAGTTTATGATCCTATAAGTAAGAAGTCAAAAGGATCTAGTCTTTTCTAATGTGCAAATTATAGTTTTAAAAACTTGGAATTTTTCAGTCATAAAGCTCTTAAAGATTTCTTTTCATGACATGCTTTGGCAAACATTTTAAAGGAATAGTGCAAATGTTTTATGGTGCTTTCACACAGATGGCTTGTTTGTTTTGTACAGATTGAGATGATTAAATGATTCACTGATATTATTTCCCCCCTTGGCTTGTTTTGTATTCAAACAGTGATGTCGTCAAGCAGGAAAAAGGACAAAGTACTAACAAAGACATCATGTCTGACAAATACCTAGTTGCACTTTGCATTGCGGGATGGCTCCAAGAGGCTAGTTAATTTGCTAACCTACTAAGAAAGCGAGTTGCAGCGATGAAGTAAAATGCCTTATTGATGTGGGTGGAGGAGCCTTTATATTCAAGGGGAACATCACTCATAAAAAAAAAAAAAAAAAAAAAAAAAAGAATACAAAAGTTAACAAACTCCAGGGCTTTCAAAGCTCTGCCGGTGTTACGGTTCAATATGTGACCATGTTAACTGGTGCCAGTCTGCGCTCTACTTGAACCTTTCTTTGTTTAGTGTCCATTAGGGACATATTTGATGAGCCCGTTTCAATATCATGATGAAATTAACGAACACAAATGCACGAATTAGTAGAGTTGTTCCTGTTCCAATACGAGTATCAGAAATACGTCCGATACTGCTTAAAATGCAGGTATTTGTATCCGCGAGTACACGAGTTTATGCACTGATCCGATACTGTTTAGTTTGCTTTGTTTTGCCATGCTAAATGTTAGCGCTATAAACCAGAAATCAATTCTTCTCAACTGCCGAAAAGCACGGCATGCACGAGTTTGGAGCAGCGAAGAAGCAGAGGACTGCAGCAGCAAAGAACGGTGGCTGCGTGGCATTTATTCTCTGAAGGTGATCATTAAATTGCCTTCCGGACCGGTGCTGTCGTACGCGACAAAAAAATGACACAGTTTATCAAAGGTTAAATAACTTTTGGACCATAAATCGTTGCCTCTTATTTGTTTTTCATCTTAAAGCTAGCCATTGTGCCTTCCCATTGATTTTTAGCAAGCCTATCCATTAAACCAGATATTGAACGTCTTTTAATCTATTCTGATCGAATGACGATCATTTATTACGGCTAGCCTGAACACTAATGTCACATTGTTAACGGTTTATGAGGGCTGTCAGCCATTAGCAGGCTGTTCTGTAATGACGTCATGCTCCCCGCATAGAGCATGGAGAGAGAGAGAGCGAGCCTGTGATGTGATGCAGCCCCCTGTATTACTGTTGTCCTAAGATTTAGCAGTAATAGCGATAATCTGCAGAAAAACAACTTAAGATGCTGTACTTTATGATTCTATTTGTTGAGCCATGCTGAGTCAAATCTAGGTCTGAAATAATTTGCTAGTCTGCAGTCAGTCCAGAAAGTGTACTCTGTTATCGGATCAGTACTCTGTATCAGCCGATATCAAACACCGAACGCTTATTTTGCTCTGTAACAGTTTGATTGTCATGCTTGCAGACCTCCAAACAAACTGGGTGAGGATTTATGCCCCTTTTTTTGGAAACAACCTCTCCAAACAATCTCTGTGTGAAAGCACCCTCCATAATTGGCTTGTTAAAATTAAGGCAAGGGCAAATTTAACTTTGGTTTGTATCAAAATATCAATTCACATGACACTTTTTCTTTCTTTTTTTACAAATTTTCCATTTGGAAAGGATTTTAATTTGAGCAGACTGTCCATTAAGGTTCAAACTGTCAGTTTAAGGCACCATCTGTGTTTTATTTTCTTCCCTATAACAGGAAAAACACTAAAAAATTGAGGAAAAAGAAGAAACTGGCTCAATGACTGAATGCTTTAACATGTATAACAGAGGCACTAAAAGCAGCTGGCTGTTTTTGTGTGTATTTAAATGTGTAAAGTTGCCCGTTAGTATGTCGAAGCTGTCAGAGCTGAGGCGTTGTTGTGCGCATTTATTTTGATACCCTGTCTGCAAAGCGCATCTCCCTCACTGGGACAGAAAGGAGTTGAAATGAACTTAAAAATGCAACTTTCGAAAGGACAATAACAGCAAAAATAAAACAAGAAAAGAACATATATTTCATCCTTCTGAGAGCTCGAATAGAAAACAGATTTTTAAGGAGGAAGGTGGCGGGTTTGTGCGTATGAGACGGCAGAGGATTCACAGGAGCGTCTTCTGTACTTTTCACTTTCAGACTCGTCATATGTTGAAAAAATTTCTTGATAGACAGCCTTGATATTTCTCTTGGAGGTTGCAAGCCAAACCAACCATTCAATCCTCATCTTTACATTATTTTTTTTTCTTGTAAAACCAAAATATCGACTCAAAACAAGCCAAAAACCAGCTTGAATCACATAATTTACGTAAAAGGCCCTTTATGCTCATAAAAACATTAATCCATTATTTTCTTACAACATATACCTCCTCATATTTATAAAACAGAAGCAGATAGAAAAGCAGTTTACTAATTAGTCATGTTTTTGTGCAGATTTTTCATGAATTAAAAAAAAGTGCTACCTTTTGATGGAAACCTGCCTAATGTTGCTGAATCACATTAACTCCACTATAAACAACTGCTGGTTCAGATATTAATCAGATAGAAGTAAAGTGTTATTTCTACATTTAGGTGACTTGTTAGGGCTTATTTGGAGTTTGAAGGCGGCTCGTTGTTGCCCCTTGTGGCCAAATTGGGAAAAACCCACAAAACCATTGTTATGTCAGCTCACAGCTTTACAACCTGAGAACTTTAGTTTTCCAAGAAAAAAATGGGAACTTTAAGCCATTTTCAACTCATTTTGACTGTTTTTTAAATGTTCCTTAGAAATAAATCTATTTATTGTACTAATTAATGAATTCTGTGAACATTTCAAAAGGAAACACCTGGATTATGGCTTTCTTGGAAGTGTTTTCATTCCAAACACGCTGTTTTTACAAGAAAAAAAAACCCCTAAAAGATGAGGGTTTAGGAGTTGATTTGGTAAACTATTAAAGTTCCTTTCTACTTTTCTAAATATTACCTCTTACAGACAGATGACTCATAAATTGGAGACTTACTAATCCAATAAAATAGATGTAATCATGGGGGACAAAGCACTGTGTGATACAACAGCTTTTATCCATCAAGGCAGGAGTAGAAAATCCATCAAAACATCCTGAAATCGATTTCCCAGATGCTTTTCTTTTCTTAATCTTTCCTTCTTTTTTGGTACAATCCAACCAGCTTCAACGAGGCAATCCAGGTTTTTTCTTCTCCTTTTCTCAAACACTTGAAACTCTTCCTTTAGGCTTCTTTTGCTACTCTGATTAAAAATGAAAGATAAGTAGGCACGTCCTGTTTCGTCCTCTCTTTCTTCTCAAGCATGTTTCTGTTCCTCAGTCTGCTCTGCTCCTTTTGTTTTTAGACTCTGTAGTCTTTCTGCTTCCTTTAAAACCTGCTCTTTCAGTCTGAGTTAGGATCCTCTGCCGTCAGAAAGTCAAAGCGGCTGGATTTTATTTGTTCTCTGAGTAGTATGCGTTCCCGTTGGGCAGCGAGGAGAAGGGGAAGCCTCCATTCCCGATGACTGGACGGCTATTGATCTGTGAGGAGAGACAGCGGGTTAGAAAGCTAAGAACAAAATTGATAAATATGGAAACTGGACGCTATATTTGGAAGAAAGTTTCACCGAAATGAGTATTTTTGGTTGGGCTTATCAACAAAGCTTGTCACGATCACAAAGTGCAACAAAATTCTGACAAAAGCTTTAAGAAACTGTGAGGACTAATGAGGAAAATTCTGTAATTTTCATAACAATTCTTAAATGCTAAATATTTTCTTGTTTTTCTTACCTGAGTCTGTTCACTGAAGTTTAAGTACTGCTGTTGTTGCCCGAGAAGGCCGTCAGGGCTGAGCCCTGTGGCCATTTGGCAGGACATTGAAGCCTCCTCTGGGTTCGGGATGGTTGTCATCCCCGGCACAGCTCCGCCTCCAGACAAACTCTGATAAAAACACGACGGTTTGGAGGGGATCTGGGTGTTTGTGGTATTCAGTCTCTGGCAGGACGGCGCCTGACTTAGGTGGACCCCGTTTACAGGCACCGATTGGGCGACATTTCTGAACCTACAGCTGCTCGAGGGCGCCAGAGGCGGCGGCGGCTGCACGCTCTGCTGGACAGTAAAAGGTACATTTGAAGTCTCTGGAGTCCTGAACATCGGTTGGCCATTGATGGCGTTCTGGCCGGCAACAACTCCAGGAAGAGGATTCCTCTGAAAACCCGGCATTTGATTAAGGCAGGCGCCCATCTGCTGGTGTCCACTGGAGATCAGCTGCTGCTGCTTCTCCAGCGGCCAGGACTGCCTCTGATTCTCGCCGTTTTGAAGTGCAAAGTGGCCCTGAAGGTGGTTGGAGGTGACGGCAGAAAAAGACGGCTGGTTTGAAATATTTTGGGCGAATGTGTCTACAAAGTTGTCCGCTGGATTCGAGCTGATGGAGGAGTTCCACTGGTTCCCTTGGAAGTTGTAGACAGGTCGTTGTGTGCTTTGGTCTGGGAGGACCATCTGTACATTCTGCGTCCTCATCTGAAGGTGGTTCTGGATTGGTGGAGCCATTTGGTTGGGTTGGATCTGATTGGTTTGTCTGAGCGAGAATCCTCCCAGGTTGTTGTCATTGGTGGTGACTTGTAGGGTTCTCAGCTGGTTCTGGGCTTGACCACATGGGTCTGCGATGGAGGGGTTGAAGGAAACCTGAGTGTTTCCCATTTGAAGAGCAGCAGGAGTCTGGAGCGTTTGCTGGTTGGCGATCTGCTGCAGAGTCGGACCATTCAGACTAGGAAGAGTCAGCTGAGGGAGATCCATGTGGGAGAGCTTCATCGTCCCCAAAACCGGGACTTGTTGCCCAGGTAACATTTGACCTCCGTTTGGTATTAGCTGATTCTGCGGCTCCAGACCCCAGCTGAAGTTCTGCTCGCTGCTCTGATCAGGATTCTGGTTCTGCAGGTCCAAACCAGACAGGCAGGGTGGGATGTCCTCTAACTGATCGGGCAGCTTGAGCCCGCCCTCCCTCTGCAGCTGCTCCTCCACGTAGGACAGGATGTCGTTGTTCAGGATGTCGCTCAGGTCCTCGCTCATCTCACAGCTGTTTGCGCTCATCTTTAGCAGCGTGCTCTCCCAGCTCTTCAGCTCTTCTGGCCCCACGTCCAGAGCCTCGGTGAGATCGTTGTCCTCCAGGATCTGCTGCAGGGTGTCCATCATATCCTGCACCGTGCCCTCAGACTTCACCAGACTCCCCACCCCTGGTTTGGGCATGGAGTCTGGCCACATGTCGCTGGGGACGCTGACGGTGGCATGCGTGTCTTGGAAGGCGGCGTCGTTGAGGTTGCTGATTGTGTTGGCGTTGTCTTGTTCACAGTAGATGGACTGGTCCTGACTCAGGTAGCAGCCCAGTAACGAGTTGGGGCTGATGGTGCAGTTGTCTAACTTCCTCTGTTTGGGGGCGGAGCACGGGTCGGGGACGTCGACGGCCGGAACCACGTCGTACAACATTGCCTCTCCAGTGGCGAAGCTGAACGGTAGAGACAGCCGACGCAGACGCAGCTGCTCCTCTCCTTCTTCATTCCTGTGACAAAAACAAAACAAAGGTGATTAATAAGTCACTGAATCATCAACGTAACATTTTATCAAATGAAATAAAAGAGTTTTGCTGCTTTTGTAGACCTTTACAACAATCAAACTGCATTTTTTAACCCTTACATGAGAGATTTAAAGGAAAATGCTGCCAATGATTAAAAAAAAGTTAAACATTACAAACAAAATAAGTTATTTTCTGCTTATCCTGCCTCTTATTTATGCAAAAAACAAAGCAAAAGAAGCAAATTCTCGAATAAAAGAAGGCTAGGATGCAAATATTTGTGCTTTCTTTACATGATGGCTTGAAATTGACCAGTAATTAAAGCAATATCTGATTATTTTAAAAGTTGTTTACATTAAATTGAAGGCAAAAACAAGGGTAAAGGCAGCAAAATAAGATAAAATTATGATGGATAAGTCAGAGATAAAGTTTATTTTAACATCAGCAGGATCTCTGCAGGAATAACAAAGAATTTACATGTAAACAAACTGATCACTCTAGATCAAACGACTACAGGGAAGCTTTACAAACTTACGTGAGTGCTCTCTGTCGGGCAATGATGAAATCTGGTTTCCCTCCTTTGAAAACGAGCCGGGCGTTCGCCTGAACCCAGACCCACGTCCCGCTTTTACTCAGAAGCCTGAAGACGGTGAAGCCGCTTTCTCCTGTTTTAATCACTGAAAAAACACAAACGTATCAGTCAAGACTTACACTGAAATAATCTTTAAACTCCTTCAGTGCTGTAGCCTGAAAACACATTTATCATTTGAGGGTTTTCCACATACTTCTGACGTGGTTGTCGGCGCAGTACATCATGTCTGCAGCGTGGATGAAGTTGTATCCTGATCCTTTCATGCAGAGCTCTACCTCGCTATAACCCAGAACAACCTTCCCTCTGCAGACAGGAGAAAACAGTTTGATTAGCATAAAAGACAAGAGCCTATAATGTGCTTCATGTTGATAGAAAACTTCCTGATTTGTTGATTTTAAAGGAAAACATAGAGGCCGTTTTATTTTGTGAAAAAAAATCAGAAGAAAAAATTATGTTTGGCGATAATCTTCCCCTTCTTCTGCATAAACGGTCCGTGTCCTCGTGTACCTGGTGTCGATGCCCAGGGGCGTAAAGTCCAGCTTGTGTTTGCTCTGGAAGATGAGCGTCTTGGTGCGGATCTCGAGGATGGACGGCGGCTGCATCGGTGTGGCAATGGCAAACAGAGCGAGCTGCGGGGGAATCAGCGTCCCGTCCTCAGAGACACGGTTCTGACCGTGGACTAACTTCAGACGCCCCCGGAAGTTCAAGGCCTGGAGACACAAAAACAGAAAAATATGTCAGATTTGTAATCCTCAAACATTTTTCTGCCACATTCAACCCATTTCTTTTGCCACTTTCCGCCTGATTTCTGCCTCTGGTAACCAATTTTTACCACATTCAACCCATCTTGCCACTTTCTGCATGATTTCTGTCTCTGGTAACCCATTTTTTGCCACTTTCCGCATGATTTCTGCCTCTGGTAACCAATTTTTACCACATTCAACCCATTTTGTCACTTTCTGTATGATTTCTGCCTCCAGTAACCCAATTTGCCATATTCAACCCAATTTTTGCCACTTTCTGCCCATTTTTAGCCCCTGTACCCCATTCTTTGCCATTTCTACATTTTTTATTATCCTGTTGACCTATTTTGACCTTTTAAACCTACCAATTTCTGCTACTATTTAAATACCATTGCGCACCTTTTTCACCTTTACCCTAACCTTACCACCCTAATCATTTTAAATGTCAGGTTACATTTTTAAAAAGCCTGTATACCATGGTACAGATGAATGCAACACTTTTTTTTTTGCTTTGATAAGAGTGGTTATTTTTCGAGTAAAATAAATCAAATCTGGTTATCACAGTCTGGTTATGACCTCCATGGGCCCTCAGCCAAACATACTATAAAGCTTGTGGTTTTACCAGGAAGCCAGACGAGTTGTCAAGCAAACAGCGGAAGCGGCAGCAGAAGTTTCTCTCCAAGAAGGACGAGTTTTCAGGCGGGATGGTCTGAGGGTCGTACGTTACCAAGTTGCTGGTGACCTCGGCCGAGCTCTGATCACCTGTGAGAGGAAAAGAGTTGTTTACAGTTCAAAGAAGATGGGTAGAATGATTTAAAGTTTAGTTTTGGTGAATCTTCTGACTCACCTGGACTCTCTGCTCCGTTCCCCTTGCTGTTGTTCGGGTTGAGAGCAAAGTGAAGCTGCCGTCTGAAGACAGCTCTATCGTCTGTGTGGATCAACTCAAACACGCTCTGATGGACCACGTCCGACTGCAAACAGACACAGAAATCATCAATTACCAACAGAGCAGGAATTCAGCTTTAACATACTGTAAAACTGCATCGTCATCTGTCTTTGTAATGCTACAATAAGGCGAAGAAATCCTATTTTAATGATTTGCAGTGTTTTCCCAGGCTTTTAATACATCTAATCAAACAATTATTGCTCATCTTCTCTGCTTAAGAACAGTTTACTGGTTTTATTTTACTTTTAGGATTTTATCCCAAACATTTTTGATTCAGGAATGACTGAACCAATTTTTACAGAAATACACCTGTCATCCATTATTAGTAAATACCATGCATAATAAACCCATAATTAGTCCATGATCAGTACAGTCCTGATTAAATCTTCTGTTTTCTGTGCCATCTTTCACTTCAGGCTCATGGAGAGTGCAATTTTCCTTTAAACACCAGAAAATCAGAAGCTAGACACGAGTCATGCAATTTGCAAACTGTGCAAAAACAAGGTAAAACACAGCAACACTGTTCTTCAGAGACACATGACTCCAGGATAAACAGCAGTGAGCAACAACCAATAGGCTCCCTATACCAGTCTGGTTTGTGCCCTCACATCCAGCTCAGAGTGACACAAGCAGCACTTCAGGATTTATTTGTCTTCTTATTTTTGACATGAGCCATTCGGCAGGGCTGATGACAAAGCGTTCAGATAGCTGTTTATTGAGTGTCAGTCATGCTGTTTAATTCCCACTAATCAGTACATTACAGAAATCAGGGCTATTTTAAGTTTAAAAAGTTAAATATTATTTTCTTTTATTAAAGAGAATAGTACATCATTGGCATAGGTGGTGTAACCAGTGGAGGGAAAACCACCCTCATCAACAGACTGATCAAAAACCTGTCCGACTGTTGTGTGGTGCATCAGGACGACTTCTTCAAGCCCAACGATGAGACTGAAGTGATGAGGACGATCTATGCATTGTTGGAGAACTTGGTGAAATTTTAGAAATTTCATGGTGTTTATAACGTCCTGGACACTGAGATCATCCCAAAATCTGACATTAAGGAGAGGGAGACTCACATCCTTATAATGAAAGGCTTTCTGCTTCTGAACCAACGTTACTTTGCTTCCATCTCGTACGAAGTATGCGAAAAGAGGAGGTGTTCTAGAAACCACATAGTACCAGACCCACCCGACCTGTTGGATGGCCATGTCTGGGCCATGTATTTGTAACACAAGGACTTCTTTTATTAAAATATCAGCATACGCTTCTGATCAAAACAAGTCAGTAAAATGGATGCGAAAGTCTGACAGCTGCCAAACCAGATACTAGATCATTTCAGGTTTCTTCAAAAGCAAGGAAATTGGGAGTTGGACATAAGTCATAGAAAAATGCAAAAAACAAGGTAAAACACTGCAGCAACACCAGGATATTTGGCAGTATGCAAAGATGGATAGGCTTGCTACTAGGGCTGGGCAATTAATTGAAAATCAGATTAAATTGCAATATGGTCCGCCGCAATTTTCAAATCCCAAAAGGTGCAATATTTCTTTGAATTGAAATTTTTGTCAAAATAACAGTTTAAAACTTTTTCTTGCAGCAGAGATGTTACGCATGACATATCATGACACCATTCAGGTGCCTTTTTTTCGAACAGTCTACAAAAAATCATACCTTCTTCATTTATTTATTTTTTACTTTTTTTCTGATAAAAAATAAGAATGATAAAAACCCTTCAATGCAATAATTCATAACCAATTTGCAATATGAGTCAAAATCATCAGGATTAGGCACTTTCAAAGAATTGGTCAGCCCTTGTTTAGGAATGAAAAAAGTCGCAACTGCAATACTGGGGACAAAAATCACAGTAAGATTTATTTTCCAAAACTGTTCAGCCCTACTCGCTACACCTGTCCAATCTGTGCTGCCATGTCCAGCTCTAAATGAAGCTGTAAAGTCAAAATGTTCCTTAATCTATGAACGGGATCAGACCATCCGATGCAGAACTTTTATGATTTATTTGTAAAGATTTGAGCCAAACAGTGTAGCTGATAATGTAGGTTTCAGACAGCTGGAGTATCAGTAACACTGTTTAATCCCCACTTTTTTGCTCATTACAGAAACTGTGATGCCAATGCTTTATGCAGATGTAAACAAAAAGATATTTTTTGTATAAACAACTGGGCTGATGGTGCAGTTAAAACACAATATCATTGTTCTGTTTTAAAATAACAGGGAGAGAGACAACAAAGGGACACAAGTTAAAAAGTTAAAGATTACCAAGTTTACATTTATCACTAGATCAGGGATTATAAATAGGATCTTATTCAATTTATTTCAATAAAGCATTTATAATGACATAAACATGTATTTACACTGCTTTTTAGATGATGATTTAAGTATATGCTTATGCTTTATAGAGTTACCACAATAACGCTACTACCCTACCCTATAACAGGTTTTAAATATCTCAAATAACCACACAGCTTTTTTTATAGTAAATGTAAGACAGCTGTGCATGCTTGTTGCTATAAACGAGCAACAAGCAACAAAGATTAAAAAGGAAAAATATAAATTGTTAAGTCATGCATTGTTGGCTCAAATCAGCCTCTTTTTAACATTCGAGTAATCCTGTTTTTTCTCTTTTTTTAATAGACCATGTTGCTGTAAATAAAGCTGCTATAAATAAAGTTTTTCGTGGTGTTTAATAGTCAAAGCAGCTGGTGGGTTTCAGCTCTGTCAGCCTTGTTTCCTGTCCTGATTAGCATCCTGACTTCAGACTGTGTCGTGGAAACGTTATGGTTGGTGTGTTGTTTATTGCGTGCACTCTCCTGAGGCTACACTTCGTTTCTTGTTTTTTAAATCCTCCCCTATGAAGGCTGCTAAATCTCTGACCTCGGTTCAAACGGATGTGTTTATAAGTCAAGAGTTCACAGACAACAAAGCGGTTCAGTTCTCATGCACACACTCGGTCACATGACTCACATGTGGCTCACCCTCTGACCCGTCTGTGTTTTTGATTCAGTTTACTCTCAAAAGTGCTAAATTATCCTCTAAATATCCGATATTCTAAGAAAGTAGGGGAGCAAGGTCTGTGTTTAAAAAGGCTCCTGTTGTCTTCATATTTCTGCACAAAATAAGGGGAAAATGGAGAAGAGGAACCTATATTCTTACTTTTCCCTATTTAATTTTTAAATAGTAGACACGTACAAAAAAATAAGTCAAGTCTGGTAAAGTTTTGCATTCAAATAAAGCCATTAATATCAATAACAATCAATAAATCTCACCATATTCAACAAACAATGTACAATTTATGCTGCTTTGAGCAGGTTTCAGTCATTTATTGTCAGTGTTTAAATGCATATGAAAAAAGAGGGATCCCCTGTCTGAAAGCTGATTGAAATGAAGCCAAATGGTTTGTAAAAGCTGCAGCAAACTCTGCTTTAAAGGATGATTTTACGTGTATCATTTTGTGTTTTTAACTTGTATGGTAGAGCTGTTGCTTGTTTTATTTCTGCATTTTCCTTTCTTAAAATTAGCCTTTTGTTTGCTTTGAATTTTTTTTTACACTTTTGTTGAATTACCTGGTGGAACCCGAGGAAGTCCTGGATGGTTGGAGACGTGTAGAAGACGTAGCCTTCAGCCGTCACCACCAACACGAAGCCGTTCAGCGCCTAAAATCAGACAAAAATAATGTTTTTCTCAATGTTACAATGCTGGTAAAAGATATGAAGTTCAGCAATCCTGTCTGAGGCGTCACCTGAAGCAGCAGGTCTCCCTCCGAGAAGCTGACTCCATCGATGGACGTCACCTGGGAGGGCGATGAGGAGGAGGAGACGGTGGACGAAGATGCCAACGTGTTCTGGACGTTTCCTCCAAACATGTGGCTCCGCTCATTCGTCCAGGTTGAGCCATTGGGAGGTTTCTTCATCGTGGCTGCAGGAGAAGAAGGAAGGGATACGTCAGATTTTTATGCACAGAGGAAGAAAGAAAAACAGAATTTCAAATGCAAATAATAATAAAGAAATTTAATGCAAGTAATAAAATAATAAAAACAATAATATCGCTATTTTTGCTCATTAAACAAAATAAATCTTAGTGCATGAAAGAATTGTGAGGGTACAGATAGGTCAAGCAGAAGCGATGGGAAGGTTTTGACCTTTGACCTTGTATCTCAATCTGAGCAAAGTCTTTACGCCTTGTTACCCTGGCCAATGGGTGGCATGGAGGCAAAATAACATTCTTTTTCATGCATAAAAAAGAAGAAGAAAGAAGAAATAAATTGCATTGTTGTTGTGTATGGAAAAGGAAAAAAAAAGAGAAATAAAATCTGCCCTTATCTCTATTTTTTGCACAAAACAACAAAGAAAACACCCAGAAACAACCAAATGACTCATTGTTTGCTCTATCTTCTGTTGTTTTTCACCTTTTTTTTTAAGAGGACACAAACATTTCTGAGAATTACAGAAGCAGATGAACCACAGGAGAGGAAGTGAAACGTTCTTAAGAAATGACTTTTACTTTCCTCAACTCCATGTTCAAATCTCTGAACAAAGTTTGCGACATCTCAGCCGTGGTTACCGTATTTGAGGTCACCACTAGGCTACGTTAAAAACAGCTGATGGGGTTGACTAAATTTTCCACTTCTTTGAAACGAGCGAAGAGTGAAGTGAGAAAAACAAAAAGAGGAACACAACATGCGCGTTTTTATCAGGGCGGAGCAGATCGATGTTTCCTGCTGTCTTACAACAGCCATCACTCTCAGCTCGTCCTCCTCTTCCTCTTCCTCTTCTGGTGATTATCAGACCGTTTCTTATCGACGGGAGAGAAAAAACAGACTCAAAATAAACTGAAATACCCTCTGCAGCTCCGCGGAGGAAGCAGGTGGATTCTGGGACCAGGAAGACAGTTTAGAAATGATGATGGACGGAGTGGAGGAGGAGGAAAGAGGCACGGGTAAAGGCCTTACATCAAAACACTGCAACAGTGCACAGTGTGTGTATTAATCACAGGAAAATATACCAGCAAATTTTAAATCATTTATCAATTTCTAAGAATTTCTTAGGCATAAATGGCCCAGAATTTGCATCTAATTAACACCAACATCATATTTATTTTATACAGCACAAAAATTTTGGACTATATGAACACTCAAGGCAAATATCTAATCAGCCAATTAGCAGTAACTTGTGCTTTTAGGCACAAGATGTTCAAACTTTACACAGAGCATCAGAACAGGGATTAAAAAGGATTTACTGGGCGTGCCATGGTTGGAGACACTTTCCAATTTTCTATAGTCCCGTTTCGGTGAGCGTATGTGGATTGTAGCCTCAGTTTAGCTAACATGAGAGACACTCCCACTGCTGTAGCTCAGACCAGCTTATCCGACACAAACAACTAAAGCACTTTCAAAATAAATCACCTTCTTCCCAATTCTGATACTCAGTGTGACCATGTGTGCATGCTTAAATGTACTGGCTGCTGCCATGTCATTTGTGCTTGACTTCAAATGAAAAAATATCAGGAAATTTCTGGCACTTGTATCACTTTTTTGCTTAAAAAGTGACAAAAACATCTGATTTTTAGGATTGAAAAGGGTGCACAATTGTGCAAAATATCCCAAAGTTAAAGGTCTTTTAAATCAGGGGTTCTCGACCATTTCAGCCCACAACCTCCAAATTAAAGGTGCCAGAGACCGGGGACCCCCACTGTACCTGACTGTGGCTGAACACAGCCATGAACATTCAAGAATAGTCATGTGCAGACAAGGCCGCCCATTGGGGTGGGGAGTGGGGAGCTTTCTGGCCCCCAGCAAGATCATGATCCATTGTAAAGTTAAGATGTGGTATTTCATATTAAACCTGAAATAATAACCACTCTTATCAAAGGAACAAATTTTAATTTATTTGTGTGATAAGTAGCCCTCTTTTAAAAATATAAATCCTTTTGTTGAAAACAGAATTAAAATACAATAAATAGCTAAAATGGGTTAATAATGGGGAAAATGGTGGGAAAGGTGGTGAAATTGGATTTTTAAAAGTAGCAGAAATGGGTTAGAAATGCCAAAAATTAGATAAAATGGCAAAATAACCAAAATAAAAGAGGCAAAAATCAGCATATGAAGAGGTAAAAGGGGATTCAAAAGTGGCTGGAATGGTGTTAAAGTGGCAAAAGGAGGTGGAAATTTGGTGAAATTGGATGAAAATTGATATAAACAGGCAAAAAAAGGTTAGCTGAGGCAGAAAAAGTCAGGAACTGGCAAAAATGGGCATATCAAATTGCGAAATGTGGCTTAAAAAGTGGTAAAAGGGGTTAAAAATGGTAATAATGTGTGACCAGAGCAAACAATACAAAAACAGGCAGAAAAAAGTAGTGAAAAGGGTTTAAAATTGACAAAAAATGGGGTTTAAGTTGCAAAAATGTGTTAAAATTGATCAAATTGGCGGGAAAAAGTGATGAAAACTGGTTAAAATTGGGCAAAATTGGTGTAAGTGACAAGAGTGTGATTAAAAAAATGTTCTTAGTTTTTTAAATTCATCTGGAGTCCCCCTCTCAGTGTCTCATGACCCCCAATGGGGTCCTGACCCCAACATTGAGAACCCCTGTTTTAAACGACATATTTTACCCTCCATATTTGATGTTGTTTTTATGCATTATTTATGACAAAGCTGGGAATTTAAAGCTTGATTTAAAAGTTGGAAACTGATGCAAACGCAGTATCTCTCTAGTTGGATTTTCTATCATTTGAGCCACAAAAGCAGCCATTCTGGTCTTTTTCCTGCTGATTTATGTGCAGAAAAAATGGTTCATGTGATGATGGAAAAATGTCACTTCACAGCAGAAGATTGCACCTTCTTGTGTCTGTTGTGATGGGTCCCAATTTCAGGTATATCATCTTTCTTCCTCATTCTGAGTGAACTTCAGCAGCTGAACTGGTGTACCTAATAATGTGACCAGTGAGTGATTACTCTGGAGGAAGAAAACAAACTAGTTAAACATTACTAGTGTAGTCAGTAATGCTTTAATTGTGTAAAAAGGGTCAAAAACTGCTTTTTGAAGATAAAAATGTCATTTGTTACTCTTTTTGTCCATAAAACAGGACATTATTCACTCTTGGAAAGTTTGGTGAATAAAAAGGATGTCTAAAGATGTCGCAAGACACATATTATTGATGTTTTCACTATTTCACGACCAAAAATGAACAAAATAATCAAGACAATGAGCTGCAGATTAATGCAGTCTGCTGATTTACAGCATTGGCTCAAGTCTGAGACCAAATCAAACCCTGGGTCTGAGAGTCAAAGCTCTAAAAAGTAGTCTGACCCACCACACAGAGACGGTTCACAGAGGCCGTCTCAGCCCCATCCTTGTTATAGAAACAGAAAAATCCCGGGCCAAACGAGGAGAACAGGCAGAGCCACAAAATTACCCGTTGGCCTCGGCGTTTTTCCCCGTGGTGCGAGCGCTCGGCGGGGGAGGCGGCCATGTTGGAAGACTCGGCCATGTGAAGTGGTTCGACGAGGCCTCACGCGCTGGTGGGGGGGAGACCGGATCGATCCAGATTGAGCCTGTTCTTCTAATAATGTGTGCAGAGTCATGATGACGACAGTCATCATTAGACAGCTTTTCATGTGTAATTCTGATTTTCTAAGTAATATGAGCCTCTGATTAGAAGTTAAAACCTCTGAAGAGCATTTTTCAGGACTGATTATGTGATGAGGTCAAGGTTTGATCTAGAATAGGACTGTAAAATGTCTACAAAGCCAAAGAGTAGAATTGGCACTTTTGACTTGGATTA
This sequence comes from Cheilinus undulatus, assembly GCF_018320785.1. Taxonomy (NCBI): domain Eukaryota; kingdom Metazoa; phylum Chordata; class Actinopteri; order Labriformes; family Labridae; genus Cheilinus; species Cheilinus undulatus. The sequence goes on along the minus strand of NC_054888.1, from coordinate 20,373,591 downwards.
TGTTGACTTTTAACTCACTTTGAGTTTAATCTATCCTCAGAAAATGATGTTTGACTTTTGGATTTGACTCTTAGCTGTATCTAACCTTCTGCTTATTCTTCTACAATCCACCTTTTGCACATTTCTGCTATCTATGACATTAAAAGTTCTACTTTTAGAACCTTTAAACCACATTTTGGGAAGTAAAACTCAATCAAAGTCTCTGCTTCTTGTTTCCAGGGCTCCCTGCAGCTCTGCTTTCAAAAATGAAAAGTCAGAATTATAGCGAAGTTTGTTATTAAAGGCAAGATGCCATACATGTGGGGTAGAAGCAGATTAAAGTGGCTTTGCAGGGATAGAAAAAGGCATATGAAGTCTGCAGAATAAGACCATAAAGTTGGCTAAAGGGCAGTAACTGGTTGGATGTAAAATACAGAATATTGTGGGTTTTCCAGCTGGCTTAAGATGACATTTATTAAAGTAAATGTGGTCATCTGGTGAGGTTTGAAAATCTATAATCCTCTGTTTCTTTGAATAAATCAGCTCAGACATGAAGAAGAGGAAAACATTTTGAGCAGAGGTGTCTCTGTTGTTGGATATTTTAAGGTCTAGTCTCCCTTCAAACTGCACAGTGAACATTTTTGATAAACATTGAGATGTTTGAGAATAAAAGCCGTGACCCTGAATGCGTCACAGAATCTAACTTTACTCTGAAGCCATCACAGAGGGTTTTGTTGTGCCTCAAGTATCAAAAGTTCAGAACTTTAGCTTCTGAAATAAGATTTTTTGGTCACAAGTTCACTGTGAATGCATGAAAAGCAGCAAAGAAAGGAGAAGAGGATCTCATTTAGACCAGACAATCCTCGTCTTTATGAGCCGAAAGAAGCGAAACTCATAGACGGAGAGAACCTGACATGAACCTGGAGCTCGTGCTGAGCCGTCTGTCCCTGCTGATGACAGAATTATAAAGAGCAGAACAGAGAGGATGATAGAAACAAGAGAAAAGACAGTGCTTCTGTGTGAAAGGGCAAAAGTTTAACAAACTGGGTTCAGCTTAGCGGGTAGAGCACGGACCGGTGCCTGGGCTTCACAAAATTCAGATCCCTTTATCTTTACACCACAAAGGGGGGCTTCAACTTTGCATAAATGTCTCTCTGATTCAAGGATGAACTGATCATTAGGCCTCATGTTCATGAGTTCCTTGCAAGATTTCCATGAATCTCACTACCAGAAAAATCCGCCCAACCTTTTTCCACTCACCAATGCATTTTCACAGATTACCAACAGGCGTTAGCTCTGATTCAACCCATACTTCTCTGCCTCTGTACGCTGTTTAAACATGATTTATGCCTAAAACCAACCCTTTCATGTCTCTAACATTCATTAAAATAAAGACTGAGCTCTGCAGTTATATTTAGCCGATACAAAAGTGTTTATTTATTAGCTGAGCCTGTGTAGTAGTTCCCAGCGACGCCCTGATGGCAGAGTGAGGGTTCCAGTTTCTTTATTATAAGCACTGGGAGCTTCCCATTAAAACCACAGACTTTTTTATGGTGTTAGAAAGCCTTGGCTTCATTATGTCAAAGCTGAAGGAATCATTTAAAGCTGCTGAGAGTACAGACATGTTCAGGAGCACATGGGAAAGCAAATACAGCGACTGTGACGCGTCATTACTTTATTTACTAGAACGGTAGTGTGGTCATCTAATGCAGAGGTTCTCGACCTTTTCAACCCCAAAAATAAAGGTGCCAGAAACCTGGACCCCCCCACTATACCTGAAGGTGGTTGAACACAGCCATGAACAATCAAGAACAGTCATGTGCAAACAAGGCCGTCCATAAGGGGGGGGTAGAGGAGAGAGCTTTCTGGGGCCCAGTCAGACTGGGGGACCATGTAGGTCAGCAAAATCATGTTTTATTATAAAGTTAAGCTCACATCAATAAACAAATTTGTTTTTTTATACAAGTGTGTAGTTTAAGCCTTCTTAAAAAGTAAATCCATTTTGTTAAAACCAGAATTAAAATGGGTTAAAAATGGCCAAATTAGGTTGATAATGGCAAAAAAGGGAGGAAAAGGTGGTGAAATTGGATTTTAAAAGTAGCAAAAATGGGTTAGAAGTGGCAAAAAATAAGCAAAAAGTGGCAAAAATGGGTTAAGGTGGCAAAAATGGCATAGACAGTGGTAAAATGGGATCAAAAAATGGCTGAAATGGCTTAAAATGGAAAAATGGGTGGAAAATTTTGTGAAATGGGAGGAAAAATTGATATAAACAGGCAAAAATGGGGTAACTGAGACAGATAAATAGGCAGAAATGGGTTAAACTGGCAAAAATAGTGAAATGTGGTTAAAATGGGCAACAATGGGTGTAAAATTTGATTAAAAAAAAGTGGTTAACAGAGGCAATAATGGGTCAACAGAGGCAACATTAGATGTGAAGTGGCAAGAATTGGTTTAGAAGGAATGAAAACAGACAGAAAAAGTGGTACAACGGGTTTAAAATGGAAAAAAATGGGTTTTAAGTGGCCAAAATGTGATAAATTGGCAAAAATGGTGGGGAAAAGTGATTAAAATTGGCTACAATTTGGCAAATTGGTGTTAAGTGGCAACAATGTAATTTAAAAAAACCTTCTTTGTATTGTTAAGGGCATCTGGAGACCCCCTCTCAGTGTCTCCTGACCCTCATGGGGGTCCCAACTCCAACGTTGAGAACCGCTGGTCTACTGAGGAGCCGATGAAATAAAGACTTCACATTATAGCTGCATGATTCATTATTACTGACACTAAATACTGGATGAGACTAGTAAAATAATGAAGTCTAATGAATAATTGATAATGAATAATGTGTGTTTTAAAGGTTTACTGCAGGAATTGTCAGAGCAGATCAAGCATAAATTATCGTGTCATGCAAATGAAGTTCATTGTGCAGCACTTTGGATGATTTGTCACTCATCTATTTCTGCAGAAATCTCTGCAGAGTGAAAACACGTCCAAAATGTCTGATAACAAAGGCCGTCTTATATTCCTGCCACTCCAGAGCACACGAGGCTTTTGAGCAGGTTTCAGGCTGAGACTTTCACTCATTAGCCGCTCCTCTCCTGTTATGTTTGGCAGTGAAAGCAGCTGGCATAGCGGAGCACTGGAAACAAAAACCTGCAGATTCTGGATCTCCTGACACCTGGTTTGACATCTTCTCTGTAACCCGACCGCACACAAACATTCACTCAGAGAGAAAGAATGAAACGACGCTTATGAAGGATCAGCTTACATAAATATCACTTCTTATTCCTTAAACTGAGGAACATCCAACTGAAAATGCTCTGGGGATTAAGCTAGGGTTGGGAAACGCATCCAGTATTTGAGCTGTATTGACAGATTTTGATAGGGTAAAATTATATCATTCAAATTATCAAAAGACAGTTTACAGTAAGAACCAATGTTATAAATATGGAGCCTTTTGACTTAAAAAAAGATTAAACTTAATGATTATAATGATCAGTGTTATCAAAAAGAATCAAAACTCAGTCATAGTTTGGAGAAAAGCGACGGCAATGTCTAAAATGGACAACTGTGTTGGCAACATTTGGAAAGGTGGTTGGAACCAGTGTAAGGTGATGTTTTCCCCCTCTGGCTGATGCCACAGCTACTAAAAAAAAGATGTTTTGACATCCCAAATTGGTCGATTTATTGTTTAACTGAAGGGAATCTTCTGCATATGGTCTATATTGCACAATTAAGTTGGCAACATTTGTGAAAGTGGTTGGAATACGTGGAGGGATGTTTTTCCAAACTGTCTGATGCCACAACAACAACAACAACAACTAAAAACGTTTATGACATCCAGAGTTGGGTAATTTATTGTTTTAAGCAGAACAAATTGCAGGGAAACTCCTTCACAAGGTCTAAATTGCACAAATAAATTGGTGACATTAGAAAAAGTGGGTGTAACAGTTATAGACCTTCATTTTCTACCTGTTTGATGCCAAAGTTGCAAAAAAATAGGTTTTTCAATTCCAAAAATTGGGCAACTTATTGTTTTAATTATGAAAAGTTGCAGGGAGATTCCAGTGCATTGCCCACATTGCACAAATACAATGGAAATTTTTTAAAAAGTGGGTGGAACTGGTGTAGAGCCATGTTTTTTTCTGTTTGACATCACAGCAATAAAAAAGACCCTAGACACTTAATATTGGGCAATTTCTTATTTTTGACCATTAAAACCTGTAAGTAAACTCCTTCACAAGGTTAAAATTGCACAAAAAATGGCAACATTAGGAAAAGTGGGTGAAACGGGTGAAGGGCGATACCTGTTTGAAGCCAAAGTTATAAAAAAGATTTTGACATCTCAATTTTGGGAAATTTATTCTTTAGTCATCAAAAATTGCAGGGAAACCCCTGCACATGGTCAAATTGCACAGATGGGTTGGCAACATTTGGAAAGGTTGTTGGAAATGGTGTAGTGATGTTTTTCCTACCTGTTTGATGCCACAGCTAGAAAAAATTAAGTTTTTGACATCCAAAACAGGTCCATTTCTTGTTTTATCATAGAAAAATTGAAAGAAACTCCTGTCCAAATTGCCCAAAAATGATTGGCAACATTTTTAAAAATGGTTGTAATAGGAGTGGAGGGCTATGTTCTGAACGATTTGATGTCACAACAACAACAAAAATAGATTTTGACATCTAAACCTGTGAAGTATATTCTTTCAATAATAAAAAAAATTGCAGGGAAACTCCTGCACATGGTCTATGTTGCACAAATACGTTGGCAATATTTGGAGAGATGGTTGGAATTGGTGCTGGGCATTGTTTTCCAACCTTTTTGATGTCACAGCTCCAAAATAAGAAGTTTTTGACTTTCCCAAATAGGTCAATTTATCGTTTTAATCAGAACTTGCAAGGCAACCTCTGCACATGGTCATCATTGCACAAAATAATTGGCAACATTGGAAAAGTGGTTGGAACAGGTTTAAAGTGTTTTTTCCTACTATTTTGATGCAACAGAGACAAAAAAATAAGTTTTTAACATCCAGTATAGGGCAGGTTCTTGTTTAATCATAAAAAAATAGCAGGGTAAGTCGCCAGCTCTTACATGAAGGACAGGGGCTGGCTCCTGTTTGAGAGTCGGTTTCCTAATTTTTCCATATGCGTTGATGCTTAGAGGATATAAACTGGAAAAACAAGCCAAAAGTCAAAAGATCAAGATCCCTAAAAAGTGCTGCAGGTCCCATCTCTATGGGCAAGGCTGGACATCATCTGTGGAAACACGGGCAAAATCCCAGTTGCTTGGCAGAAATGCAACACAGAGCTTTTTTTGGTCCATATTGCCCAGCCCTATATTAAACTCTTGTTCTCTGTCGTCTAAATGAGAAACTTAAACACGTCTTAAAGGCTGAATTAAAAGTGCAAATGTGCAGCAGCTGTCCATAAAGATAACACAAACAATATGTGGTGTTTGTGGGTTGTTCACAAATATGAAGCAAAGACGTAAAAGTCTGTCAAAATGAGATGGTAGGATTGTTTAAGAGTGTACGTCTTTGTCTTGGGTTTCACTGTGTGGTTTTAGTGTGAGAGTGAGTGTTACGGGGGGGTTTGTTCGGGCATGTTTGGGCCTCTCACACTCATAGCTGGAGGCGATCTGGTGTAGTGGTTCAGCGTCTCAGAGCAGCAACAATGAGCTATTTTAGTACCATGGAGAACTGGGTGAGACAGAGATAGACTGAAAGAGGAGGAAGGCATGAAAGAAGAATGAGAGGTAACAGAAAAAGTGTGCTGCATGAAGCAGAGCAACGATAGGCTGGTTAGAGAAAGGTAGAACAAAAGAAAGGCAAGAGAAAAAAAATCAAACGTGAGAGGACCCGCGTAGGTGCCCTGGGGAACTCCCAGCTCTGTTTCTGACGTGGTTAAAAACCCACTTCATTCACCCCTCTACCCTTTAAACGCCGAGTTTAACAAGGAACAGCTGACTCCTACTAAACTGCCACAACCCTCATAAAATAGGGGAAACCACCAGAAACCCCCTCCACCTCCCCTAAAGGGATCTAAAACCCATTCAAGTTTCTGTCAGGCACTGCACAGATGCGAAATGCTCCAACAGAGCTGGTGGTGTGTATGTGGCATGTTGAACATGCATGTTGCTTCAGTGATTTGACAGCAACTTTATGAGGAAACTAAAATGCTCTACCGCAGTACAACTTCATAAACAGTGGAGTTATAAACAATTTTATCAGCCAGTTGATAGAAAAAGGCTTGTTGCAATGTCCTAAAAATGTTTTGACAAATTAAACATCCAAAAAAGAAAAGGTATCAAGTTTATTTCCCTTTAAATGGAGCCAATATACTTAATCTTGCACCACCAATAAGAACCATTCATCAACCAATCATGCAACTAGATTACTAGGGATGCACGCGACCAGACATTCAGCAATAAAAGCAGCAACCACAGGCACATGGATACAGAAAAGAAGCTGCCATCATAGCTCTCATGACCGCTACACGCTTGAGCTGGTGTGTCTGCAATGCCACACCAACATTCTTCTCAGCAGTGGGATTTTTGTGCCAGTTCCTGGTCTTGTTGCCACATCTTCCTGTTTGTGTGCACGAAACCCTGGCAACTGAAACATACACTGCAGTTATTGCAAAGAAGAAAAGAGGTGAGACACTGCAGGAGACTGAATCATCTTAGGGTTTTGCTTCCTGGACACCTGATACCATTAAGTCGATCTGACTCGGTGCATCATCGTCTGCAGCCATTTATCTCACAACAGAGTAGACATTAATCAAAGACTGGCCGTCACCAGCGGACCAATCAGTGGCTTTAAGGGTATCCATGTTGCCCACAAGCCTCTGGCCCAGCCCCTGCAGTCACATTTTGAAGGGTCTTTGGGTACGATATGCTGCTATGTCAGTGGTGGGCTAAGGCCACATGGAGATGATCTATTGAAAATGGAAAGGTTCAGTTTTGGACACAGGTCTGCAAAAAAACCCATGAACAACATTGCATCCATGCCAGGCCAGAAACTGGTGGCGCAGTGAGGTTTTAATATCCAAGAATACATGAACATTTGGGTGGATGGACGATGTATGGGGGTTGTTACTCCATCTGAGCAGCATGAACGGATTTCAGGCGGTCGCCATTGTTGTTGTAGTCCACCTTCATGCACGTGGCATCTGATCAGAACTGTAATGAGCATGTGCAGAAAGTCAGCATTAGCAATAGCAATAGCAAGCTTGCATGGTGACGGGCATTTTCAGGCACCCTAAATGTCACAAAATATAAATTTAAATATCCAAAACACAACAAACGATTGCCGTATTTTGCTGAAATTGCTGTTGTGTAAGCATGGTCTGAATGATTAAAAGTTGTCAACTTTGAAAGTCTATATCAGAATTATTAGTCTGTTAAACTCTGACTATTTTCTCATAACTTTTTTTTTTTTTTTTAAATGAGAATTTTTCCTGGGTGACTCATTTCAAAGCTGAGAGGAAAACCATCAAAATTCGCACAATTTATTGTCCTTTTTGTCTGATTTATGGATGTTTTCTTACTAGTTGATAAGCACTTTTAATCTGCTCTTCTTACTTACTCCCCACATCCATCCCTGGATGTGGGGAGTAAGCACGGCCTAGGTAACTGTCCAGCGGGTAGAAGGGTTGCCACAACCCCGTGGTCGTACTGTGGATGTCCCAAGGGTCTGAAAACGGCCGGCGGTGTCTGGGCCTGCCCAAAACTTATGCACATGATTATACATCATACAAGCTTTAGTGCAAATATTTCCAAAGTTGTTTGAAAGTAAGCCTATAGCATCAAACAATCACAATATTTTGATAAAAATATCATAAAATTCACAAGTTTCAGCCAATCAAATCTGAATATCTGCAGACTTTCTGAAACTAACTTGATAAAAAATGAAATATCTTTTGGTTTTCTTGACAAAAACATCAATTCTTGGTCTGGTTCTTCCATTTTACCAACCTCAAAACTCTAACTGTTAAAGACACTGAGATATGGCTTCACAAACTGCTCAATAATGAGAAACATTTTGGTATTTCCAGCACCCCAAATAACTTCCTGTGAGTACTTTCTTCAACGAGGAGCTCTGAGGAAGTGTCTTCTTTCTGGACCACCCTTTGCACTTGCTGACCCAGTCTTCAAACCCACCACAGATCATGAAATCATTTTAGCCCCACTGACTCCCCTGTTTCTCTTTTCTATCATATTTGCGAACACGCCTCCTCTCCGCTCCCCTCACCCATCCCTCCCGTCTCCAAACACCCGCTCCGAAGCACTTTGCGGTTTCTGTCGACTTTGAAACCCAAGAGCTGAATGGAGTCATTGTTCTTCATCCCTTTGGACTGCAGGATGGAGGGAGGGAGGGAGGACGGGGGGGGTGACAGGAGATCAGCATCACCGACTCTCTCTCTTTTTCTCTCTCTCTGTTTCTCTCTCTCTTTTCTGATCCTCTCTCTGCAGGTTTGGACATGAGCAGCGAGGATTTTTCTCGCTTTTTTTTTTTTGTTGTCTGGTTTGAAACGGAGCCGTGTTTGGGATTCGTGTTTCCCTCTGAGCTCTTCTTCTGCTCCTCTCTGCCCTTAAATCCTCTCTCTGAGTCTCTAACTTGTATCATCTGTTGTCTAATGTCTGTAGTTTCCTGTTGTGTTACTGTCCCTTTGATCACAGAGATTTTGTGGCACAAAGAGAGCATAAACACATGTACAGGAATCTCCACCACCAGCTGAGAATATGTGCCCATTAGGGGGTGCTACAACGAGTGAAAGGCTTTCAGTGAAGGCTTGCAAACTTTGTGCCTCTGAGTCTCATTCTTTTTATAGAAAAATATTCATGTAATCTATGTGGTTTTATTGAGGTATTTATTGTAACTAAGGTTGCACTGACTGATCTGCAACTTATCTAGATATGAGCACGGTTAGCTGGCTGATTAGCAGCAAAAAAGGGATCAGTTTTTGAGCATATTCGGGTTTATTTTTCCCTTACAGACAGCAAACTGACTATCATTTGATCACTCCTTTTCTTCCTCTAACACTTGTCGCTCATCTTGACTGGCTGCCATACACTAGTATTTATAAAGTGTCTGCACACAAAGCTTTTATGGCTGATGAGACATTAATGTTCACTTTGTTTTCTTCCTTTTCTCTCTCTCATCCAACGGTTGTCATTGCTGTGACTTCCTGCTCTGTGGTTAAAAGTCTCACTTTGAAAACCGCAACTATTTCACTGATGGGCACACCCAAAGGCAACACAGACAAAAGGGTAAACAACAAACGTCCCAACAATGGGTGAAAGGATGATTACACGCCGTTAGCATAATGATGAGCTGATTATTATGACTTTAATAAGTCAAAGGGTCAAACTTAGAGGGTTATTTTAACACAGGAGGGAGTTCAAGTTCTCTGCAGCCCTGCTTAAGAAAATAGTTAAAATGTGCACAAACTAGGGCTGGGAAACATGGGCCAAAAATCATAGCTCCATGTCTTGCATGAGCAACGATAATATATATATATATATATATATATATATATATATATATATATATATATATATATTTATACATATATATGGATTTTTTCTGTAAATAAAAAAGGGGTTTTCTAACTTTGATATGGTTGTAGTTAAAATCAAACCATGTTGATAACTGTTCACTGCCACAGCAACAAAAATAGTACACGTAGACACCCAGTGATGAGCAATTTTTTGATTTTATCATCAAAACCAACACACTGTACAACCACTTTGTCTGTAATGCAAAATTACCATAGCAACATCTGGGGAAACGGGTAAAGCTGGCACAAAGTAAAGGCCAGTTCCGTCCACTTTCTCTAAATTGCATGAATGCGTTGACAACATTTGAAATATAGGTGGAAACTGTGAGAAGCAGGGGCCAGTCCCCTTTGTTTGTCTTAATTCTACAAATAAATTGCCAGCATGTGGTTGGAACTTGTCAGAAGCAGGGACCAGCTCCGCTCAATATGTCTAAATTGCACAAATATGTTGGCAACGTTTGGAAATTTGGATGGAACCTTGTGACTACAAGAGTCAGTTTTGAGAGCTTTGTCTAAAGAACAAATATGTTTGCAACAATTGAAAACAAGGCAGAATAGGTAAGGAGCATGGGTCAGTTCCACTCATTTTTGTCTAAATTGCACAAATATGCTGGCAACATTGGACAAATTGGCAATACTTAGAAGGGTTAGTGGAATCAGCAAGACATGAGGGCCATTTCCACTCACTTTGAGCTTACTGCATTGATACATCAGCAACGTTTGGAAAGTAGGTGAAACTGGAGAAAATTTGGGGTCTTTACTCATTTTGTCTAAATTACACAAATATGTTGGCAACATTTGGAAATACAGAAGGAACTGGTGAGAAGCATTATGTCAGTTTCACCCACTTTGTGTAAAGCACACAGATATGTGGTAAAAATTGAAAACAGGGCATAATTGGTAAGAAGCATGGGTCAGTTCCACTCATTTATCTAAATTGCACAAATATGTTGGCAACGTTTGGAAATATATAAGGAACTGGTGAGAGGCATTGGTCAGTTTCACCCACCTTGTCCAAAGGATACAAATACATTTGCAACAACTGAACACTGCGCAAAACGAGTAAGGAGTATCAGTCAGTTTGATTCATTTTGTCTAATTTGCATAAATATGTTGGCAACATTAGAAAAAACTGGCAATAATTAGAAAGGTTAGTGGAATTAGCAAGACATCGGGGCCAGTTCCACTCACTTTGAGCTTATTGCATTGATACATCAGCAACATTTGGAAAGTAGGTGAAACTGGAAAAAGTTGAGGTCAGTTCCACTTACATTGTATAAATTGCATAAATACGTTGGCAACATTCTGAAAAGTGCGTGGCTTGAGTGAGGGGTGAGGGCTATTTCCACTCTCTTCGTTTGAATTGTACAAATATTTTGGCAACATTTGGAAATGTGGATAGAATTTGTGTAGTAAAATGTAAGTAAAATGTAATTTCCACCCACTCTGGGTAAATTGCACAAAAAAATGCGAGCAACATTTTAAAAGTGGGTGTAACAGGCAGAGAGCAAGACCAGTTATATCCACTTTCAGCAAATTGCACAAATGCATTGGTAACATTTAGAACATTTTGTGAAACTTCAGAGAAGGGACAAATCCACTCATTTTGTAGAAATTGCACTAATATCGTGGCAATATTTGGAAAAGTGGGTGCAATTGAAAAAGGATGAGGGCCAGTTGCACAAAATTTGTCTTACTTGCACAAATATGTAGGCAACATTTAAAAAAAAAGGTTGAAAGTGATGTGGAGTGAGAGCGAAATCCACCACTTCAAGACTGCATAAATGTGTTGGCAACACTGGGAAATGTGGTTAGAATTGGCATGGAGCAAGGTCCAGTGCCACCCAGTGTTATAAATTGCACAAATGTGTTGACAACGTTAATACAAAGCGAGTGAAACTGGCGTGTAGTGAGGTCCAATTTCACTTACTTTGTATAAATTGCACAAATACATTGGCATTATTTGTAAAGTGGGACAAATCATCCTAATTGTCTTAATTGCACAAAAAGGTTGGCAACAGTTAGAAAAGTAGGATGAATTTTGAGGAAGGAGGGCTAGTTTTATGTACAAAGCTTTCTGTCTGCTTTCACTAATTTTAAATCACCATATGAACATATCTATAACTCACTATGTTGCCCAGCCCTAGCACAAACTCTGCAATCACAGGCTCACACACAGGCTGTGAGAGTTCAGCCCCCACACACTCTCTGCTCCAGCCGTGAACCTGCTCGTCCTACAACATCCCCGACCTCTGACCTCCGGCGTGCTCCGATAAGGCCGAGTCTGTCGGAGACGTCTCAGCGTTTACATTCCTCCGACTGAACGGCAGGTCACCCTGGGGTGCCTCCGCTGATACTGCACACGACCCACCACACCCTCTCCCTCTCTCGCAAAAACTCACTGAGATCATACCAATCACTCAGAGGATGAAGGGTGAATTCAGGAGTTAATCTCAAACACTGAGAGTTCATTCTGAGGAGAATTCCATCAATCAACGTCTCTGAAAACACCGGTCTGATTTAATCCCAAGAGATGAAAGCTGCAAAGTCACATCAAGAAGTTTTGCATGATTTTTTCCTGGTTTTGAAGATGGAGCATCAGCTTAAGGATGCAGCTCTGGGCGATCGAGACAATCCTGCAAAATTCTGCAAAAACCCTACTATTGCTTGCTCCTGTTTCAGAACAAATGGTGAGAAACAGGATCAGCAGAACCAGCGCTGCACGTGCATGCACATGTGCCATGCTCCCACGTGTTACTGCAACGCCGTAATGCAATGTGAATGTGAATCATAGTAGGGCTGAGCATTAATAGCAATTTAGCTTAAATTGCAATATGGCTTACTGCAATTTTCAAAAGGCTGTGGGTGCAAACTGATAAGTTTCATTTCATTACAAAAGCCGTATAAAAATCTATCCATGCAATGATTTATCCTGGTTTCCTTTCAGAAATTTCTGACTAAACTCTGAGTACTATCCTTTATTTGTAGCACATCACAACCATATTTCCAGAGAATTTCAGATGCAGTAGGAACAGCTCCAAAGTTGAACTAAGGTCAAAAAAGATGGGTCGATTTAAAAGCGAAGGGTTAAGAGCAGTTCAGAGGAGTTTGGCAACTCATTTCAAGGAAGTGTTTACGCTCAGAAAGCCCGAGAAGCAGAAGTTCGAGAAGTTTACCCACACCCAGAGAGGTAAAAGAGCACAGGAGACAAAGAAAGAGAGAGAGAAGGAAAGAAAAACATCTGATGTTCGCTGCTACACAACTGAGGGAAATACGGCTAATTTGCTCTAGCTGCCGTCGACACACATACACACACATAAATCTATAAACACACACAAACACGAGCACACACACACTTAGCCTCGCGTGCGAACTTTCAATCCCCGACATCCTGAGCCGAGAAAGGAGAGGAAGGAGGCCAGCGGAGGAAAAGACAAGGAGAGAGAGAGAGGGGGAAAACATTTAGGATGATTATTGTGTGTATTGTAAGAGAGAAACACACACACACAATAACAAAAAAAAACACACACAGAGGAGAGAGCTGCCAAAGCGTCTGATATGACTTTACTGGCATTCAAACAGTTTGCATGATTACATGTTCTCCAATTTGGAAACGCTAAATGTTATTATAGAGGAGATACTGATGAGGGGGGAGGAGGGGGAAAAGTCAAGAGGGGGAGGAGGAGGAAATAGAAGCAGAAAAAAGGTAAAGGGAGGTGAACGGGGGAGTTTCTGGTAAAGGGGGAGGAAATAAACCAGAGTGGGAGGAGGAGACGGGGTGAGAGGGGGAGGATGGAAACACAAAGGAGGTTAATGGAGGTTAAGCAAAGATATTTTGGTAAAGGGGGGAGGTATGAATCAGGAGGGGGAGATAGAGTCTTCCCTGTCTGTCCTAGAGATCATTTTCCAGGACTTTTTAGCTGCTATGACAGGAACGTATCGATACGATCCTTAAGTCTGATTCCACAGAAGTGAACTCTATGAACTGTTAGGACAAAGATTCATGATCAGATGAGATCTGACATAATGGCTAAAATTATGGTCCACTGTAAAGCTAAGCTGTGATACACATATTTTACTTTTAACCAGGAAAAACACCACTCTTATAAAAAAAATATATATATATAAGTTTTAATTCATTTGTGCTGTAGTTCATAGCCTTTAAAAAAATAAATTCCTTTTCTTAAAAACAGAATTAAAATGGGTTCAAAGTGGAAAAAAATGGTGGAAAAGGTGGCGAATGGGATTTTAAAAGTAGCAGAATTAAATTAGAAGTAGCAGAAGTAAGATTAATATTGCAAACAACAAGCAAAAAATGGCAAAAATGGGTTAAAGTGGCAAAAACGGGCATACGAAGTAGTAAATGGGGATGAAAAAGTGGTTGAAATGGGTTAAATGGGTAAAAAAGGGTTAATAGTGGCTATAAGGGACAAACGGGGAAAGTGGCAAAACTTGGTGGACAAGGTGGTGAATGGGATTTAGTAGAAATGGACTAGAGGCGGCAAAAATGAGCTTAAAATGGCAAACCACAAGCAAAAAAATGGCAAGAATGGGTTAAGGGGCAAAAATGGGCATAAAAAGTAGAAAAAGGGAATGAAATGGTGGTCAAAGTAGGTTTAAAGTGGCAAAAATGGGTGGAAAATTTGGTGCAATGGAATGAAATACTGGTTTAAACTTGAAAAAATTAAATAACTATGGCAAGAGAAACAGGCTGAAATTGGTTAACCTGGCATAAATGGGTAAAAAGTTGTAATAAGGGGTTAATAGTGGCAATAAGACATCAACAGAGGCAATGATAGATGGAAAGTGAAAAAAATGGTGGAAAAAAGTGGTGGATGGGATTTTTAAAGTAGCAGAAATGGATTAGAAGTGGCAAAAATGAGATAAAAATGAAAAAAATAACAAGCAAAACATGAGAAAAAGTGGCCAAAAAAGGGCATTAAAAAGTAGTAGATGGGGATGAAAAAGTGGCCAAAGTGGTTTAAACTGGTAAAATTGGGATAAAAATGGTAAACCACAAGCAAAAAATGGCAAGAATAGGAATAAAAGTAGTAAAGGGGAATAAAAAATTGGTCAAAATGGGTTTGAAGTGTTAAAAATGGGTGGAAATTTTGGTGCATTGGGATGAAATACTGGTTTAAACCTGAAAAAATTAAATAACTGAGGCAAGAAAACAGGCTGAAATTGGTTAACCTGGCAAAAATGGGTAAAAAGTTGTAATAAGGGGTTAATAGTGGCAATAAGGCATCAACAGAGGCAATGATAGGTGGAAAGTGAAAAAAGTGGTGGATGGGATTTTTAAAGTAGCAGAAATGGATTAGAAGTGGCAAAAATGAGATAAAAATGAAAAAAATAACAAGCAAAACATGAATTAAAGTGGCAAAAAAGGGCATTAAAAAGTAGTAGATGGGGATGAAAAAGTGGCCAAAGTGGTTTAAACTGGCAAAAATGGGATAAAAATGGTAAACCACAAGCAAAAAATGGCAAGAATGGGAATAAAAGTAGTAAAGGGGAATAAAAAATTGGTCAAAATGGGTTTGAAGTGTTAAAAACGGGTGGAAATTTTGGTGCATTGGGATGAAATACTGGTTTAAACCTGGCAAAAATGGGTAAAAAGTAGTAATAAGGGGTTAATAGTGGCAATAAGGGATCAACAGAGGCAATGATAGGTGGAAAAAAAATGGTGAACAGGATTTTTAAAGTAGCAGAAATGGATAAGAAGTGCCAAAAATGAGATAAAAATGGAAAAGAACAAGCAAAACATGGGTTAAAGTGGCAAAAACTGGCATAAACAGTTGTAAATGGGGATGAAAAAGTGGTTTAAACTGGTAAAAATGGGATAACTGAGGCAGAAATTTGCAGACATGGGTTACTCCGGCAAAAATTGGTAAAATTAGGGCTGGGAAATTAATCAAAATTGACATTATATCACAGTATGTCTTTCTGCAATTTTCAGATCACAGAGGCTGACCTGAAATGTGTCTCAAAATTCCAGCAAAATATTTTTTTCTTTTTTTTTTTTGCAGTAGAGAAGCTGTTTGCATGATGTTCTACATATTAAGCAAAAATCAGTTTTCTCATCATTCCCTTTCATACGACGATCCATATCCGATTTGCTATGAGTCAAAATTATCGCAGTTAGATAGACTTATTTATGGCCTGTTTGTTAGGAAGGAACTTAAAAAATAATTGCATATTAAATTGCAATCGCAATATTTTGGGGAAAAAACGATATCAGTGAGATTAATTTCCCAAATCATTCAGCCCTAGTCAAAGTGGTAAAAAGTAGTTAATAAGATCTAAAAACAGGCAGAAAAAAGTGGTGGAAAGGATTTAAGCTTGACAAAAATGAGTTTTAAGTGGCAAAAATGTGTTAAAATTGGTGGGAAAAGTGATGGAAATGGGTTAAAATTTGGCAAAGTTGATGTAATGTGGCAAAACTGGGTTACAGGAGGCAAAAATGGGTCCAAATTATGCAAAAATTGATACAAAGTGGGTAATAATCATGGCGAAACCGGGCAGGAAAAGCAGTTAAAAAGTGGCCAGGATGCAAGCACCAACTCTGCTGACAAAACACAAGCAATGATATCATCAATAAATCACAACTGGGGGCGTAGCATTCACTGGGTTTGTTGGGGGCCCACACAAATCTTAACTAATTAAAATTTTAAAAACTGAAATCATGTAAAAATATTCATAGTTTATAAGGCATCTAGGGACCCCTTCTCAGTGACTCGTGACCCCCAAGGGGTCCCAACCCCCAGGTTGAGAACCACTGCCTTAATGTCATCCAGACTGCAGGTGTTGCCGTGTCATGTGACCTGGAGGTGTTCAGAGTTCCCCCTCCTCTTGCCTGTAAACTACCGTCACTGTTTGACATGATTAAGATGCCAAAGTCACCTGTTTGGGGTAACTTCAGGGCAAATTAGGAGTATCTTTAAATAACTTTCCAGAACAATGACTGGAAAATTGGTCAGCTACTTTCCAGGTTTTCCAAGTTGCGTGGGAAAGGATGGTGTAAGGGGTGAGGAGTGAGAGAAGAGGAGGAGGAGGGGGGGGGGGGGGGGGCAAAAGAGCAACAGCCGGTAATCTGTAATGGAGTTTGAAGAATAATGTAGCTCCGGTTCGCTTATCAGTTTTCGTGCCGCGAAGCCATTCAGAACAGGAAACCACACACACTCAAAACACACACCCAAAACACACAGTGAAAACACACAAACTCAACGAAGGAGAAACCAGCGAGAACCAGGGGTAAAGCTGAACCTAGAGATCCGTCCGTCTGCAGCTTTAAATGTGCATTGATTTTCATGATCATGACCAGTAAATGAAGACCAGATCTGTGCGTCGTTCCTGCATTTCTATCATAACCACCCTCCTCCTCCTCCTCACCACCAAACCTTCCTCCAAACCTTCCACAAACTGCCAAGAATTTGCCAGAACTAATCAGCTCACTCCCTGAAATTGCACTTCTCTCCCATTCATGTGTTTCTCACTGCAGCAATTTGTCTTGATGCAAAAACATGGTGACAACTTCAAGTGTTGCTGGAGGAGGTTCAGTATTTGTTATTATTGCTGGTGGCAGCTGTAATTCTAATCCAGTAAAGCCTTTATAAGCACGACTCAATGAAGCAGTCACTCGGAAAGATTAGGAGCTACTCTTTGATCGCATGTGAATTTTATTTCTTAATTTAACAACATTTAGGAGGAGTTTAGCTGGTGTGAAATCAGGGAAAGTTTTGGCAATTTGAGCTGTTATTAAAGTTTACTTTTAAAGCCTTAGAGGTTAGTTTATTCAGCGCTATGTCACAGCCTTTAAGCTCTACTTTATTCAACTTCTGATAAAGAAAATGTGATGAAAATCCTGCAAAAGTTGTTACTTATTACCAATTTAAGGGTACGTCAGTTTAACCACTGAAAATATGAGTCACTTCTATCGCAACATTACTGTCTGTCAGCTCGTTAAGTTTGCCAATTAACTTTAATTCTGACGATTTCACCGGATTACCATTTTTTTTTCCTTAAGATTTGTTTTTTGGCATTTTTGTGTCTTTATTAGATAGGGGAGGACAGTGGATAGATTCGAAAATAGGGTCAAGATTGGGGGAGAGACATACGGTAAAGGGCCTCAGGCCAGATTCGAACCCGGGCCGCCCGCGTACATGGGGAGCACCTTTAACCACTAGGCCACCTGCTCCCCAGGATTACCATTTTTAACCATAAAGGGACTTCCTACAAAATCTGAGAGCACATATCACATCTGATCCATGCAAGTGAGGCGGATGGCTGTGTCGATTGTGGCATTAATGAGCTAAAACTATACCGATTTTCTGGATCTGAAATGCAGAACCGAGTCCAGGTTTTGATCCCCGTCCCTACCTTTGACCTCCAAAACCTCATCAGCTCATCCTTCAATCATGGAGGGCATTCGTGCAAAGTTTAAAGAAATTTCTTCAAAGTATTCCTGAGGTATCGCTCAAAACAACAGCCATATAGGTGTAGGTACAGTGCCTATAAAATGTTTTACCTTTTATGTTTTTATGTATTCACGGCTACCATTACACCATGAAGACAATAGAACACCCCAAGCAACTGAGAGAAAAGTTATTGAAAAGTGCAAGTCAGGTTATGGTTACAAAAAAATTCCACAGTACTGGAATGGGATGGGATGTTGTGGAACGTCCCCCACAAACACACCATCCATACTGTGGAGCTTGGTGGCGGCAGCATCATGCAGTGGGGATGCTTCTCAGTAGCCGGCACTGGAAGGCTTGTAGAGGTAAAGGGTAAAATGAATGGCGCAATATATGAAAATCCTGGAGGACAGGACTTTGGCTTGGGAGAAGATTTCTTTTCCAACAGGACAGGACAGAGAGAGCGACAAGGAAATGGTTTAAAGACAACAAGGGGAATGTTCTGGAGGCCCAGACCTCATTCCAGTAAGGAATTTGTGGCTGGACTTGAAAAGGGCTGTTCACGCTTTCTCCCTGTACAACCTGGCAGAGCTTGAGCAGCTTTGCAAAAAATAATGGAGTTAAATTGCAGAGTCCAGATGTCTGAG
This sequence comes from Cheilinus undulatus, assembly GCF_018320785.1. Lineage (NCBI taxonomy): Eukaryota > Metazoa > Chordata > Actinopteri > Labriformes > Labridae > Cheilinus > Cheilinus undulatus. Next base: position 20,354,996 of record NC_054888.1, on the reverse strand, counting down.
CCTGACTGGGACCGATCCACACAGACTCAGTGCTGTGATTGTAGCCAAAGGTGACTCTTAATACTGACTTGGAGGAGAAACTTATTTTACATTACACATTTTTATTTAATTGACATTACTTTGTGGAAATCTGTTTTCACTTTGACATAAAAAGATAATTCTACTGACCATGACTGATTTATAAAATCAACAAAAAGTAAAAACTTCTAAGGAGTTGAATACTTTAAAAGGCAGTGTAGTAGGAGTGTAACTAGCAGGTCAGTGATGTGGATAAGTAAACAAAAAAACAAGTCAGTTTGTCTTTAAACTGGTCATTCAGTCAGTAAACCAGTCTGTGCCCACCAGTAAGCCAGACAAACACACAGTGTTATCTTCAGTAAAGGACAAACTCACTAGCCAAACCAGTCAGCAAACCCGTCAGTGAAGCCGTTGTGTATATTCTGGCGAGCCTTGGGCCTCGCCTGGCGGTCTGGTTGTAACCCTGAGCGCTGACTGACAGGCGCTCTGAGCAGCAGACAGGCCGGGCAGGCAGCCAGTGGAGTTGCGTGTAAAGAGTTTATTTAGACAAGAGAGCAAGGAGGGAGAGGAGGGGGGAGGGCGTTCTAAGATGTTTTGTTCAGGCTGGAGGGATCACTCGGCTGCAGAGAGAGGAGAGGTCTCACTCCTGTCAGAACTCGAGAACCAAAACGAGAGGTTTACATCAGACTCACACACTATTACACTTCAGCACACACACTTTAAATACAGTATACTGTCTCAAATATTAACACACACTAGGGCTGTACATTTGAGGCAAAACTTCTCCTCTAAAGTCACCAATGTTGCACAGATTATTAATAATGTCTGCCTTTCAGTTCAACTGAATACTAAAATAACTGCTGCCTGTTACATGGTTATGAAGTTGCACAGCCGCTGTGATTAAATTAATGCACAGCACTGGAAATTATTGAATGAAAATTCAAAGATGCTACAAGATGGACTGTGATGTACACCTGTGTTTGTTAGCTTGATGCTAACTCATAATGGAAACTGCTATTTATAGACTAACAGATTAATCAATACTCTAACCCTTCATAGTTTTAGTTGACGAAAATCGTTTTAGTTTACCCACAGTGGAGAAATAACATGGATTTACAATGTCTGATGAAAACTAAATTACACATAAGTCTAGTTCTACTTTTCTTGATGAAAACTAAACACATTTAGTCAGATTAAGGCATCAAAGATTTATTTTTGGTGAGTCTTAGTCTAGTCCAGGGGAGTCCAAACATTTTCCACTGAGGGCCACAGGATATTTAAAACCAATCTAATGTAGGTAAAGCTATGCAAAGTTACTGAGAAGGCCTAAATGGCTAGTTAACTGCTGACAAGGCAAATAGACAATCATTTTTAGGATTTTGGGGAGGCTAATTAGATTTCAGATGGCCCTGTTTGGCCCAGGCTACCTGCTTTTTGTTGCTGTAATCTATCAGAAAGTTATAAATAAAGATATTGTTATTATTTTTGTTGCAAATGTGTTCAATATTTACAGTGTTTGCCCCAGTATAGTCTTAAAAAACATATGAATACATTTCGTCAAAATGTTTGTTTACTGATTTTACATTGTAGCACGGCTTTGTTGCTAAAACTACGAAGTTCGAATGTGGCCACATATAATTTTATACCAAGAATTTGTTGAGGTCCAATCAAAAATGGACTGAGGGCCGTATTTGGCCCCTTGGCCATAGTTTGGACACCCCTGGTCTAGTCTTTCTCATGGAAAAAAATGTTTTAGTCATAGTTTAGTCGACCCTGTGACCCAGTAAAACTCTTCCCATGAAGCATAAAAGTCTCCAAAGACACTGATACATCCTTAAAATCTGTGAGTGGCACAGTAGAGTTTTTAACAGTGTCACCAGTTAATCCAACACCAGTTAAACCGTGACAGCAGTTGTAAATATCAGACAAAAGAAATGACAAAAGGTGCCTTGAGTTATAACTTCTGGCTGTGTTCTGTTACTTCTGAGACTAAAAATAGTAACATGTAAACAAGTATTTTATAATCATTACAAACCTGATTTTTGATTTTTAATTATTGTAGAGACCTCCCACAGCCCACCTACAGTTCTTCAGGGATCTGGCCCACACTTTATGAAGCACTGATTTAGATTAATGGGAAAATAAATCTTGAGATGACAGTTGCATGAAAACTAATGACAGCTTGTATATTCACGTATCGTTGCTTATCTCTTGCAACATGCAAAACGGTGCAAAAAGACGTGCAGATGCAAACCTAAGAATTAAAGATGCATGCATGCAGAAGTGAACACATGTGCTTTAATGTATGCACATATGCAACTTTGCACACAAACTTCATGTTTTGCACAAGAGTGCAAACGCTGGTTGATAACACACATAGAGGAGAACACACCCATAAACATGGGTGATACGCTGAGTTCCTGCCAGAGCCGTGTGTTTTATGTGTGTGTGTTGAAAGTGTGTATTCGACATAGAAACTCTATCAGTTTGATCAGAGGAGTTGGCTGATCTAATGTGCTCTCTGCAGCATTTGTGTGTCTGATCATGTCAGTGTGATAAGTTTCCTCTGCCAAAGAGCCTCTCTCTCTCTCTCCATTCATTTCTCTAGTCTCTCGCCCTTTATCGCCCTTGTGAGGAGATAATTTCAGATCCAAAACAAATAAAAACACAAAGATTATGAAATTTTTCACCTGCTTGCAAAATGAGAGTTTGAGAGACGACAATTCACAAAGAAAAACAGTCAGTCAGCCAGGCAGTAAACCAGTTAACCAGCCATTACTAGGGATGTTCCCAAGGGACTCATTCCTAGGCAGCAAGATATGAGTATTAGTTAGGGTTGGGTATCATTTGGGTTTGGGAATCAATACTTTCAGAGGAAAAAAACACGTCTGGGTATCATAAACGCTTTGCAGAGATATCTATATAAGCTGCCAGACAAACATGGGATAAAAAAGGAAAACAGTGTAACTTAGCAAATAAATCACAAATTCCATTACAAATTTGTCGCCTTTCATTGGGTGACAGGGTATCAAGATGAAGTACCAATATCTGTGTTGATACGTGTTGGTACCAGCACCACATGGGTACCAGTTTTCGATACTCATCCCTAGTGAAGATTGGCCTACTCTCTGTGAGAGCTGATGGAAGTGTGCAGCAGTTCTCATGACACACAAACTTTCCAGAGATCAGGAAACAATTCCACCTCTGTATGACTTAAAAATAATCGATGTGTAATTATGACTTTGACATTGTTATTACTAAGCCATAACTCCCAGCTGTTTTTTATCCATGTGTGGCACTGTTACGCCTGACAAGGGTGTGGTTGTTTTCTTAGGTAAGTGAAAATCATCATTATTGGTTTAATTAACCCTTACGAGATCCAAGGGACATTTTGTGCCATTTAGTTTTTTGTTTTCAAGCCATTTTGGCTGTGTCAAATAAATAAAACTCAAATTTGCCAAAGAATATTCATCCTAAAAAATGTGTAGAATTATCATCTCAGCTCCTTAAATTAGCCTAAAATGGCTAAGCTACATAAAAACCGACACATTTGTCCCTAAGGACCAAAAATGTCCCATAGAAAACCATTGAAAATGCCAATTTTGATCCCACATTTATCTTAACACAAACTAATGTACTCCTTTATGTTAAGAATTCATTTCGGACTACTAGCTTTCAATTTTTGATTTTTATATTTGTCCAACAGATGGCGAGAATTTCTCCGACGCAAAGCATGCCGCAGAATTAAAACTTTTTATTGTTTTTTGCAAGAGTGCCTTGCTATTGAAATAAGTACAGCTGATTTTAGGAAGCTGACATTTTGTCCTTAGGTCACTACTGTGAGGTTTTTGTTTGTTCGTTTGTTTTAAATCTGACACTGAAAAAAAAGCATCAAAATCAATGTTGCTGCCATTCATCGACCTGTCTCAGGTCCTGATAATAATAATCAAAAAATCCTTGATATGTATTTCATGGAGATTATTTTGTTATGCTTTTCTCAATAAAAACAGTGGGGTTATGTTCACATACTTGCCTTTAAAGTGTTTAAAAAATATATATATATATATATATAATATGTATATTTCAGGTTGAAGCAGCTGTAAAAGATTGGGAAAAAATATGAATATCAGTGCTGAATGATTTGCAAGAATAATTTAATTGCAATTTTTTCCCAATATACGATTGCAACTTAATATGCGATTATTTTTTATGTTCCTCATCATATGTTTTTTTTTTTTTCAATAAATACAAGCAATAAATCATTCTAAATTATAATTGACAAAATATTAGATATAAGATACTAGGGAAAAATGAATATTTAAAAAAACGTATTTTATGCCAGTCTTATTCTGAATAACAAAAACATATACATTAGTAAAGCAGGAATTTTTATTCCAAAAACATGAATATTTGCATTATGTTTATAAAATCTCTGATGCAAAAAAGTATTAAACTGCTATTTTGACACATTTCAAGTTAAAGAAAAATTGCAACTTTTGCTGTTTGTAAATTGCAGCAGGCCATATTGCGATAATATCAAATTTGGGATTGATTGCCCAGCCCGGATTAATATATATTGTTTTTACTGCAGTTTTTGGGAAGCAGACATTTTTTGTCCTTAGGGATAAATACATTAGGATATTAAAGGAACTGTTAAGGGCTAAAAACACAGTTTGTTACTCTGAATATTTATCACGGACTGTCAGAATCTGTGCAGGATGCGGGGAAGAGTGGACGGTTAGGAATCCAGTGGGAGTGGGATTGAGAAAAGAGTCCCTCGCAGCGTTTGGGTCTTTATTAATCTTCCAAAGTGACGAAGTAAATGATGTCTATAGCATAGAAAATAACTTAAATTTTAACTCCTTTTTTAGGTCAAAAACCCTTGGCTGTTCCGGGATCACATGCCTGATCCAGATAATGCATCCATCACGTTAATAAGTGCAGTCCTACAGCGACATCCACCGACCATAGTGTTGTGATTTTTGTCACAGTTGTCCTATCAAAGAGCAGCTAAAATAACACCGTAAATCAGCCGTTCAGTTCAGAGGTAAACCAGTCAAAAAACAGAAGACTCCTCAACAACCCAGTCGGTAAAAAGTCCAGTAAAGTCATATGTAAAAAGGACAGAAAGCCACATACATTTTTAAAACTAGAGTGTAAACCAGCCTGTAACCAAAGCGTTCATCATTCAGTCTGACTTATTTCTGCGTCAGGCTGACGTCAGACTCAGCCTCCCCAGAAACCAGTATGTAGGTTTTCTTCAGGTTTAATTTCGAGAAAGTTTCTGAGCTGTGTCATCGTTTAAAAAAAGTGTGATTTAGAGGAAAAGCCGTCAGACCTCAGCAGCTTCCTGCCACATGCTCAGTGGCGGGCGGTAAAACCCAGAGTTGATTCCATAGAGCGATAAAACCAACTCTGAATGGTTGATGTTGAATTTAAATGTCTGCATCTTTGCTGTGATAAATCTCAGTGTAAAAATGTCCGTTTTCAACACCATGGTACTGAAGTTTCACCGCAGCCGCTGAAGGTGACAGCCGATGCAGAAATGCTCATCTTTCACACTTATAAGCAAATCTCCCCGTGTTTTCTTTAAAGATAAGTCTCTGTTCATGTGTAGGGACTTTAGAATAGCATAAAGGTCAAAATAAAACGTCGTTTTTGTGAAGAAGTTTGCTTGTCTCCGCATTCTGTGCCTCAAAAACCCTCAAATGAGACGGTTTCTCGTCAAAAGCGAAGCCACATGCTGCGGGAGCCATGAGGCGGAAGTGGTAGCACCATGCTGCCGCTGTGGTGAAACACTCTTACACACTCTCTCTTACACACTCTTTATGTAAATGACAGTTCGTTGTTTCCATCAAGGCTGGGCGGTTTGATTTAGAGATGCAGGTTAAGTGTAGGCGAGTTAAGATGGCTAACCAAAGGAAGTGAGCAGAATAACGACCATACTGTGGAGAAATCTTGCAATGATTGAAACCTAACGAATCACAGAGTCTTACATTCGTTGTTCTTTGGCAGTTTTATAGAAAAATGCAAACATTTTCAAGGGTTTGATACCAAAATTACAAATTTATTTGGCAACTGAAGAAGCAAAAATCTCTCTAAATATGTCTGACATCCATTACTAAATAAGTTTCAGCTGAAAAAAGGTCATGACTTTATCCACTCTTAAAGCAAACCAGCTTAAAAACAAGGTGGGTGAAAGCCTTCAGCTGACGTTTTACTAGAGAAGTTCTCAGCCTGTCTGCTCCCCAGAGCCTCCCACACAATAAAATCCAGACAGCACACCTGCAAATAACACGAAAATCTGATAAAGAAAAATAATATTTGTCTTTTATTACGTATTAGATATCATCCCTCCCTGATCACGGCTGGAAAAGAAGAAAAAACAAAACTCTGGAGAGGCATAAAGGAGCAGAACTAATAAATTTGAATGGTGCGTTTTGCTTGTTTGAAATAAAATGAGTCACTTTAAATTAAACAGCTGCAGAGTCCTGTGTCAGAGGAACACAGAGTTCTGAGTTTTAACAGCAAAACGGATCAAATCAGAGATATCCAAGTTACAGCAGAGTACATCTGATGTCTGAGAGGAAAATAAACCACCCAAACGGTGATGTTACTTTTTGGATAATTTAGGGTCGAAGGATGAGGACACCGCCTGTCCTGCACTTCAGAAAACACACATTTTCTCTTGTTTTAGAGAAGTCACACAAATGTGCTCATATGCTCAAATGTCAAACGTCAGGTTTGCTTGAGTCAAGCCCTGCACAAACACTAGTCATTAACATTCACATTGTGATTGTAGTCTTTGGACATTTTGAGCTAAGAGACACTGAACACGGAACTGCATATTTCTGCATGTTTTTTTTACAAGTTTAAATCACCAAATACGGTCTATATCTGCCGTAAACATCAGCATACAATGACTGTTTATATCCGCATAAGCATTAAATATTGGCCTATATCATCTGAACACATCAGCTTAAATCTGATGTAAATATAGGCCTATAGCAGCTATAAATATCAGCCTATATCTGTGTTTTATTGGTTTATATAAACTGTTAATATCAGTTTTTATCTACTTTAAATATTGGTCCATATTGGCTGTAAATTTTGGCCGAGAGCAGTTATTAATACCAGACTGGCTGTAAATATCCTACGAACTTGGTTCTAAATGTCGGCATATATCAGGCTAAACTACCTGTAAATAAGGACTAAATCTGCTGTAAATATCAGCCTTTATCTGCTGTAAATATTGGCCTATATCAGCTTAAATATAGGCCTATATCACCAGTAAACATAAGCCTATATCTCCTGTAAATATAGGCCTATATCTGCTGTAAATATTAGCCTATATCTACTGTAAATATTAGCCTTTATCTGCTGTTAATATAGGCCTATATCTGCTATAAATATCAGCCTATATCTGCTATAAATATCAGCCTTTATCTGCTATAAATATCAGCCTATGTCTGCTATAAATATCAGCCTATATCTGCTATAAATATCAGCCTATGTCTGCTATAAATATCAGCCTATGTCTGCTATAAATATCAGCCTATGTCTGCTATAAATATCAGCCTTTATCTGCTATAAATATCAGCCTATATCTGCTATAAATATCAGCCTATATCTGCTATAAATATCAGCCTGTATCTGCTATAAATATCAGCCTATATCTGCTATAAATATCAGCCTATATCTGCTATAAATATCAGCCTATATCTGCTATAAATATCAGCCTATATCTGCTATAGATATCAGCCTATATCTGCTATAAATATCAGCCTATATCTGCTATAAATATCAGCCTATATCTGCTATAAAAATTAGCATTATCTCCTGTAAATATTGGTCTATATTTCCTGTTAATATTAGCCTATATCTGCAGTAAATATCAACCTAGATGTGCCTTTAATGTTAGCCTATATCTTCAGTAAACATCCGCCTACATGTGCTGTAAATATTAGTCTATATCTGCAGTAAATATAAGCCTATATTTCCTGTTAATATTAGCCTTTATCTGCAGTAAATACCCGCTTATATGTGCTGTAAATATTGGCATATATCAGCTGTAAATAGGGGTTTGATGAGACACTTAGCTGACGAGACGAGAAGATATTTTATACCTTTGTTTAAACTTCATATCCTCGTTCATAGAAACTGAGAGAAGTTAAATAATCATTTTATGACTATTTGTGCAACCTGTCATGCTGATGCTCCTTTACTGCACTGTGTGCAGTGATGTAACAAAAAAAAAAAACTATGCTTGGAAGATTCAAATCATTGGCTTTTAGGGGGGATTTGACAAAGTTTTGAAACACATACTTGCATCAGCAATAAACCCAAGATCGTACTGTTGCATGTGCACACCAAGTACGATATTTTTGCAGTTCTGCAAGAATTTGATTGCAGCCAATGTTAGAATTGCTATAAATTGCAGGTTAGGCAACTTTTGAATCTTCAATCATTTTAGAGACATGGGATAATGAATAGCAGACACATTTAGAGTGATTTTTACCCTGTCAGTAGCTAAATTGTTGCAAAATTTCTCATTTTTGGTGTCAAGTCTGTGAAAATGTTTGCAGTTTTCTGCCTTTAGTAAGCAGAATAAAACTTTATGGCTTAATTTAAAATGAGTAAGATCATAAACAAGTCAAATATATATAAGACTCTGTGATGTGTTAACTTTCAATTATTGCAAGATTTTTCCACAGTATGACTGTTTTCTGCTGAGGAGGCTTCACTTCCTTTGGTTAACCATATTCACTCACCTGAACTTAACCTACATTACTAAATCAAACCACCAACCATCGATGGAAACAACAAACCATCATTTATATAAGAGTGTGTGCATAAGGACAGATTAAAACACTGTTGTAAATGTATTTTAAGTTAATCTTCTCAGGCTGAAACCTCTGCTTCTAAAGGCACCGATGCTCAGTCACAGCTCAGACTTGGCTGTGTTGTTGTTGTGTGTCTTTGTGCTAACTCATGTTGCTTTAACAGCAGAGGTGAGGACACACACAGAGCTGAATGCAGTCAAACAGGACAGGTGGGTTCGACTCTGCACGTCCGCACGAGGAATGTCACTCAAAGTCAAAGTAACAGTTCTGGGTACTGCAGACACTGATGCTGCGACGCTTTACTCCTTTAAAATGAGGCAAAATCAAAGAAACTGGTGCACGAAGCTCAGCAGGAAAGCAATGAATAGAAGAATGTAAAACTTCTCTTACCTGTTTGAGGTGAGTGCAGAGGGAGGACGGCGTCATCAGACATGATAAAGAAAAAAAAGGGAAATCATTAGAGGAATGTTTCTGCAGAATCATTAACATTTTAACAGTTTTTCTCTGATGCTCAAATTCTGCATCCGGTATTATCACATCGAGGAAACCAGGTCACACTGGTGAACTTGATCTTATCACCACGGTGACCTAAAGACCTTCACATTAAAAGCATATAAAATATAACATTGAAGTCACCCCCCTCCTGTGTCCCTATCAGGCTCTTGTACAAAGATGTCTCCTTTCAGTCTGAGAGTATCTGTGGATGAAGTTTCGTGGTTTTCATGATGGCAGCTATGCTAGCGTGTAATGAAAGATCACATTTTTAAGGAGTAACATCTTCCATATTCTGCATAAATGCAACTTTTATATCAAATTATAGGAGATGAAATATTCTGCATGTGTTTTTCAGTAGGTCCTCTGTAAATGCCAAAGCCAACAGAGAAAAAGGGGCATTTTCCATTTGTTTGTGGCTCTGAAAACCAACCAAAATATTCACTTTGTGTCACGAAATCAAACCTCAGAGTGGAAACTTTGCAGAATTGTAAACCCTCTGAACCATGCGTTTGAATCTGAAGAGCGGAGACACCTTTTCTGCCAGAGTAACATCAAAGTTGAGCTTCATCCGCCTGCAGCCATCTTCACTCCGCACCGCAGCACTCACATGACAGAACCAGCGCTTTTCTTTAATTATTATTGCTCAACAGACATCAGGCTTCCATTTTCTTCTCCTAAATAGATTTATGGTGTTTGGGAACGAGCCCCTTCCAATGTAAACTCTGCATCGGCCTCGCCACAGAGCTCTCCAAACCTAAACATCCAGAGTGGGACCGGAGGGAGCCGCCGGTCCCCCGACGCTGCGACAGAGACTCTGGACGGCATCAACACAGGAGAGAGAGTTAGAAAATCAGAGCTGAGCGTGACTTTCTGCAGCGGCATCAGTAAACACTGGAGGTTTAAAAGGAAAGATGACAACTCTCTGGCCCGGGATGAGCCAGGGAACACTGCAGGAAAGAGGCTTTTTTCATCAGAGGGAGGAAGATTCTGGACATCAGCGAGGTTTTATGAGAAACTGAACATTTGCGTTTGACGTCACAGCAACCACAACAGTTATTTCTTTGATTTCACTGCTCGAAGACTTTAAAAAGGATGCTTTATTAGTCACAACTGGAAGCACAAAGAGAAACCTTTGGCATCACAAAAGATGTCAAACTAGTTCCATGTTCTGATAAAGGAGATGATAAATGGACTTTCCAGACATCTTCATCACTGCAGAGGGCTCTGAAATCATAGCTGTGTTAATCTGAAGGAGCATGTTGCAGCTAAAAGGCTGTTTCTGATAACTTTACTCTCTAATTACATCCAAGAATTCAGAATACCACCAGAGAAAGGCGTCTCTGCGTTCATTCATTCATATGAATTCACCCTCAGGCTTTATTTTCCTTCTGCCTCTCTTTCTTTCTCCTCCTGTTTCATCTTTTCAGTGTGAAATCACTTTGTGGTTCCTCACAAACACTAACAAGTCGCGTCACAATGGGATTTTAATTTTGATTATTCCTACTTTCAGCCTCATAAAGGAGTCAATCCCAAAGTTAAAGCCGCTCTTAAAGGATATTTTATCCAGAAAAGATAGCAGGAGTGCCAATATCCTCTGATTCGCTTTCATTTTTATGTCATGCATTTCCATTCATTTATAGATAATAAAATCAGATTTTTGAAACATTTTGATGCATTTTCATTTGATATATATATCTTACTTTTGAGAAATAGTTCATTTTAGAACATGCTCATTTGATAAAAGCATCTTTTTGCTAAATTTTTATTCTTTAAGTACACTTTCGTTTGATAATATTGTACTTATGATACATTTTGATTCATTTCAATACATTTTAGGTACAGTTTTCTTTGATAAAATTGGGTTTTGATACATTTTAATACATTGATCTACATTTTGATATATTTTAGTACACTTCAGTTTGATAAAATTGTACTTTGGATACATTTCTATGTATCTTGGTACACTTTCATTTGATAAAACTTGATTTTTGAAACATTTGACAGATTCTGGTACACTTTCATTACATCAAATTATGTTTTGGATACATTTTTATTCATTTAAGTACACTTTCATTTGATAAAATTGTACTTTGGTTACATTTGAGTACATATTATAATGATTTCACTAGTTTAAATCAGGTCTTTTGATACATTTCCATGTATTTAAGTACACTTTCAATTGCCAAATCATTTTTTTGACACATTCTGATAAATTTTAGACTCCTTTCATTTGTTAAGATTGTACTGTTGATACATTTTGATTAATTTGGAATATATTTGAGTCCACTTTCATTTGGTAAAATTGTATTTTTGACACATTTTGATACATTCTACATCCTTTTAATTTGATCTTATTGTATATTTTATACATTTTGATACATTTTAGCACATTTTAATTAAAAAATATTGTACTTTTTATACATTTTTTAAATTTTGAGACATTTAAAACACTTAACACTTGCATTTAGAACACTTTCATAACATAAGATTGTGGTTTTGATAGATACAAATACATTTTAGGATGATTTCAGTAGCTTAAATAGTGTTTTTGATACGTTTTAATTGATTTTACTACACTTTCATTTGAGAAGATTGTACATTTGATGCATCCCCATGTATTTTAGCACACTTTCCATTGACAAAATCATATGTATGACACATTTTGATAAATTTGAGTCCACTTTCATTTGATAAAATTGTATTCTGATACATTTTGATACATTTTACCACCTTTTAATTTGATCATATTGTACTTTTTAAACATTTAAATTCATTTTGAGATATTTAAAACACTTGACTTTTTTATATTGTGTTTTCGATCAATTCTGACAAATTATAGAACACTTTAATTTCATAAGATTGTGTATTTGATACATACAAATACATTTTAGAATGATTTTAGTGCACTTTCAGTAGATAAAATTGTGTTTTGACACATTTTGATACATTCATCTGTTTTGATTAGACTAAATTACACTTTTTATACATTTAGATGTACGTTAGTAAACTTTGATTTGATAAAATTGTGTTTTTGAAACATTTGGATTCATTTTCATTTAATAAAAATGAACTAAATCTGCCTTGATTTCTGCAGGACCCCATGATAAAGCATGGAATTCATCCTTCTCTGTATTCATTAGAGACATTCTTTTGGAAATTCATCTGAATTAACATTCCTGGTGCTGATTTTTTTACCTATTCCTTCTCCAGAGCTGGAACTGAAGATGTATTCTGGTTTAAACGTAATCAATCAGCAGCGTCTGTCCTCATAAACTAATAGGTGTCATGATTAAACGCATCACAGAGCAAATATCTGCTGCTTAAATAAGTCTGTGGGTGTGATCTCTGCACCCATGAGCCAGAAATCTTCATATGAGACATCGGATCCATCCGTCTGGGTCCGGGAATCTCTCACCTTCTCCCTCTGAGCGTCCCGGGGAGGGCGACAGGTTTTATTTGGCTCCGCACAAACGGCACACAGGGCTAAAAATACGTTTGCGGAGCGCTGCTGCACACATGGAGGCTGCTGGTTCACGAGCTCTGTCAGCTGCTGGATAGGAAACACATGATGAGTTGAGTCGGAGTGGCTGACGGCTTTATGTGTGAGAGGATAACTGCTTCACTACATGGCTGGGCTCATGTACTGGCAGTAAACTCAAGCTTTTTCCTCCATGACTGCAGGAAATACTCAACTAAACCTGCTGCAAATCAATGTTTATGTGCACAAATGTTAATTTTCTTCTATTTAGAGTCCTAAAGCAGGTTCTGAAAGGCTCTGACCATGGGGAAAGAACAGGAATAATTCTTTTCTACTCAGGAATATTCTTCTTAGATGTCATCTCTTGAGAGATTCTATCACATTAGCTCAGTTTTAAGAGGAATAAGAGCTTTAAAAATGTGACAGACTGCAGACTAGACACTTCAGCCAGACCATGAGATTGGACACCTGCTGCAAATTCTTATTTTTAATTATTTATGCACCTTCTCTGTCAAAGGGTGAGGATTTTCTGCCCTAAATGCTGCTTCAGGATTTCTAAATTTCTATCTAGACTCAATAAGAGGTCAATTTTTGAAGAAACAGGTCCAAATGTGGTGAAATAGCTGCAGAATTTGGGCAGCAAGGTGCAAAGCACTGCCCATGGAGGATGCAAAAGCTTACTTAAAGTAAGTAAAAACCGAGACAGGCATCTTCTACACATTCTTTAGCTTGCTGATCTGTCTGTGCAGCGTCACACCTTGAGAGTAACCCAGACTCCACATAAATACAGTCCATGTGTTTTGCAGCGTCAGTGTTTATTTCCAACATATGCTCTGTTTCCTGCAGACCTGACGGGGTTAAAGCAGCCCTCTGCAGCGCGTACAGTGATTACACAACCGCAGCAGCCATTGTTTTGGTGTTTGGGCCCAGCGGCGAGGAAGGCCAGTTCGCCGACATGTCTGAACCAGCTGGAAGAAGGCGCCGGCTCCTCTTTCATCTGCAGGAGCTCAAGTATGTAAACAAGGAGAGGAGCAGAGAATCACCGGAGGAGAGAGAGAGAGGGAGAGAGGAGTTTAAAAACCGGGACGACGGCCGAGAGATTTAGGCGGAGAACACGAGACATGAGCTCATTTCTCTGCTGCATCCAGACGGACTTCATCAGAACACAGTGGAGCATTTGGAGCAGAGATAGACCTAAAGGAGAGACGAGAACGATCCTGCACAAAGACTAAACATAATGCATCTAAAAGTTTCACCTTCAGAGTCGGCACGTTTAAATGTCTGTTTTATGAGCGATAAAGCTGCAACTATGATCCATTTATGACCTCACACCTGCCATTGAAGTTCTTCATTAATAAGTTCAGTTGTTAAGTTTAAGACCTCCAAAAAATGGTGGATGTTGCCTTTAATAATGTCATTCAATATCCTATTTTATAAAAATTAATTCAGCTTTAGATAAAGAGAAGGTAGTTATCACTTATTCTATGTTTGTTTGCAAAAAAGCAGCAGTAATATCACAGATTTGAACAGACAGATACTCAATATCATTATTTATATGCATTTTGACACCAAAAGTTGATACATTTACTTATTTGTGCGAACTTCAGGGTGAAAAGTAACAAAATATAATCTAAAATTCTGCTGAAGTATCTTCTTTGTTTGTATTTATTGCAAAGAAAACTCTAAAGTTAAAAATTTGTATTTATTTTTGCATATAATTGCACGTAATTCATATTTTTGAACTGAAGTTTGTAAAAAATTGAAAGAGAATGCACTAAACTAACAAGGAATAAGGTAGACAAGGTAGACATTGCCTATTTAAATGCATATCTTTTTAAAAAAGGAACTGCATTTAGTTACTTCTTGCACCAAAAGTTCATATATTTACTCATTTTTCATATTTCAGGACGAAAAGTCAGCTTCACCTCCTCCACCCCAGCTGTCTCCTTTATAGCTTAAAGCTTGTTGCATAGATTCAGATTCATGCTACTATGGATTTATTGTTTTGGAAATAATTTCATTGTTTTCAATACACATGGTCTTATTTATGGAATTATCTATTGCTTGAAATTGTCAAAAAATACATAAGAGTAACCCAAGAATACTCGCATATTAAATCCCAACATTTAGGAAAAACGCAATTAGATTATTTTTGCAAATCGTTCAGCCATACTTAAAAGTGTGAGAAATGATGATGAATGAAGAAAAACACCAGCAGATGATGATAAAACTCCACAACCTTATTTGTTAAAACAGCCAATAATTACAGCTTATATAGGCAAAATACTGGTTGCAAATACTGAGCCATTTTCTGATATCATACTGGTAATACAGTGCATCTCTAAAAACACTAGGTGCAGAATTTGCTTCCAAGCAGGTTTAGACTGACAGAGTTCTAGTTGTGCAAGGAAATCCGTCAAAATGTTATGAAAAAGCGGCAAAGTTGAAGCAGAAACTGTTAAAAACTGCTGAAAAAGGTTTCACAACAAGAAAGTGCAACACAAAACAGTCATAATCCAAAATCAGAGGTAACACAAGGGCTTTAAATCATGTGTGTGTTTGTAATTATCCAAGAAGTGAGATAAAAATCCACAATCAGGGATAATAGTCTCTGTACAGAGATGATAATTAAAGTTTGGAGACAATGATCCACTTAAACAGAGATAAAAATCAACCTACAAAGATAATTATTCTAAGAATGCTTTAAGTTTTCTTTTCTGCTTTAACATTTCGACAAAGACTGTATGTGGCAAACTAGAGCATAAGCTGTTGAAAAATTCCATAAAATCGTCTACTTCTATACGCATGCTGGTTGTGTTTTATCAGGGAAATTAACATGTTAGGGCTGATGTGATGATTTTCATAAGGAACAACACAAAAACACTTATTTGTTATCATGTTCTAAACTTTAAAACACTGAATTAACTCTGAGCTGAGTGAACAGAGTTGGACAAATCTCAACATTCGACTTGTGTTTGAGGCTTCAGACTGATTCATAATCGTTATAAAAACTGTGATTAATCCACGTGTTGATCCAGAGAGTCAGTGTGATTCCTGCAGTAACACGCCAACACCTACAGCGGGATTATCTTCCGTAAACCATCTCTCTTTCACACACTGCAGCTTTTAATGATGCAGCTGCAGTGTGTGGGCTGTTTTGTCAGACAGGCTCTGATTTATTCAACTTTTACGCTCTGGGCTGCACAAGACGGGACATTTATAATTCTCATTATGCATCTATTTTCCCCTTTTTTTGCAGATTTCACAAACCCATTAGTGGATAAATCAACTTCAGCAACCTAAAAAATGGAATAGCCCGCAATAAAAAGGGCCTAAAAAATGAATTGCCCTTGTTATCGTTGTTGCAAAGGCAGAAAATGTAAATGATGGTCATGTATGTGGCTGCAGACCCTTTCAAAGTAAAACAAGTAAAAATTCCAGTTTAAGTCCTGCAGGCTGTTGTGAAACTTGTGCTGACCCTCTATGCCGTCATGCTTCTTCATTTTGAGTTGAAGGAGATAAAAGTGATGCTCAGTCTTCTTCACACCTTTGTGCTCTGGGGGACGGTTATTTCTCTTTTCTCCGTTTTTGTTGAAACTTTTCTTTGGCATCCGATCACAGCCCGGAGTTTAGAAAGACGCTCAAACATGACAAAAAGAGCCGGAGATGATGACGCAGGCTTGGCTCAACAGGCCCACCTTTTTTAAACTTGTGGCTCATATCCCTATCAATTACACAACTTTGATTCCAGAGATTAAAAATATTCCCAGAAAGGGCTGCAGAGACAGCTGGGAAACACGGAGCAGGGAGGGGGGAGGAGGAGGGGAGATCTGCTTCAACAGGCTTTCTTCGTTTTCATGCTTTGGAAAGAAGAAAAGATGAAAAAGTTGAGAGACGACAGCAGATGTAGAGCGATGTAAACTGATGATTACATTAATGCAGCTCAGATTGGCTTTAATCTGGGATGTCTGCCCTGCAGCAGATCAAATATCTGAAGTTTGAGGATGTGAAAATCTGCTGTTATTAACTCCTGCTACTCTGAAGAAGGATGACAAAGCAAGACAGGAAGTAGGATATGAAGACCTAGAAGAAAAGATGAAGATTTAAGTCAGACGTTGTGAAATTAATTATGTAAAAACCACACAAGTTCTGCTTTTTGCAGATGATGTGATTCTATTGGCTGCCTCAGCAGGGAACCTCCAGCAGGCACCGGGACGGTTTGCAACTGAGTACACTCCCAAGTCCGAGGCCGTGGTTCTCAGCAAGGAAACACTGGGTTCCTGTCTCCAGATGGGGGGTGAGGCTCTGCCTCAGGTGAAAGACTTCAAGAGTCTCAGGGTCTTGTTCACGAGTGAGGCTAAAAGGCAGATTGGTGCAGTGTCAGCAGTAGTGTGGGCGCTGTGCCGGACCATTTACCGGCTGATCTAACCCCCAACCCTCACCTGTGGTCATGAACTGGGTAATTACCACAGACCGGTGGTTCTCAAATGGTGTGGCAAGGCACACTGGTGTGCCTGGAGGCAATTCCAGGTGTGCCTTGGGAATTCTTACAACCATGCATGTTTAAAATGACTATGCAAGAATCAAAAAATTGCACAACCTCTTAAAAAATTAACATTTTTTGTAGTAGTACTGTGGTTTTCTTACTTCATATTTTTTTTCTAATAATTTAGAGTAAAAGTGACTTCTAACAGGTACAAAAAGTTTTGGATTTGCTACAGTATATTTGAATAAGAACTGTGAAAAAAGCCGATGCAAAAATATACATTTTAGCATCTATCTGTGCAATTCAGTTGTTCCAAAATGGTATAGTGTTGGAGATTTGAACGACCATACATTCTTGCTTCAACTATACATCAACTAAAGATACTGTAAAAAATTTTAAAGAGGTGATTTTGCTTGGAAATGAAGATGGTGTGCCTCGAGACCCCGGCATGATCTCAGGTGTGCCTTGGGCGAAAAAACTTTGAAATTCTCTGCCACAGACTGTAGAAAGAATCGGACAAAACCTGTGTGACATCAGGCCACAACAGGTGGACTCAAACAGATTTTGAAGCCGATCCGCGCCAGCCTTCATAGTGAAATCGATGTTTCAACCAGACTTTAGATCAACCTAATGGCAGACAAGAGCCCGCCCACTAAGCTTGACTTCCTGTCAGCTAGATATCACTAAGATATCACTAAATCTAGCCTTCTTGTGGTAGCGTCTGCCTGTCGAGCTATCTGTCAATCAAATGAGACGCGCCAATCAGTGCGCAGTAAGGTTTTTCCTAAATATAATCTAAACAATTGTGGTAAAAAAAAATTCAACCCCCAGTACAGTGATAGGACATGAAGATATTAGCTAATGACACACTTTACGTTTTTTTTAACCAGGCTGTAAACCAGTTTATTTCTAGTATAAAAAACAGCTTTTAACATGTGTTGTGTTCTTGCAGCCAGCCTCAAGTGGACACTCGTCATATTTCAATTTTTTGCACTTCCATATTGGCTTTCAGAACCGAAGGAAACAAGAGGCTGAGATTTATTTTCTCTAGAGGGTGTCTGGGCTCAGCCTTAGATAAGAGGAGTTCAAACATACAGAGGGAACTAGGAGTCAAGCCTCTGCTCCTTCGCATCTAAAGGAGCCGGTTGAGGTGGTTCAGGTGTCTGATCAGGTTGCCTCCTTGGCGTCTCTGTTTGGAGGTCTTCCAGGAAAGTCCAGCTGGGAGACCTCAGGGAAGACCCAGAAGGATTATATATCCTGTCTGGTCTGGGAACACCTCGTGATCCACCAGAAGGAACTGGAAAGTGCCGCTGGAGGGAGAGATTTTTGGGTTGCCTTGCTTAACCTGCTGCAACTGCGACCCAACCCTGGGAAAGTGGCGGAACATTGATGGATGAAATGTGAGTGAAATACCAGTTCAAAACTTTTTCTGCAGCAGAGACGTTTTGCTCTACACATCATGCAATCATTGTAGTGTCTTTTTCTAAAGAACAGTTTACAAAAAATCTTAATTTCAGGGTTTTTGTATGTTTTTCTATAAAAATGAGAAAGACAAAAAGAATCGATGCTTCATATTGAAATTGCAAAAATTGATCAGCCTTAGTTTAATCTATCTAATATTGTGTTGGTTATAATAAAGTCTGGTTTATTGCGTGTTTGTGCTTGTTCAGCCCTAGTGTGGATGATTTTATCATCAAAACCCCATAAAATAATGTGATAATCTCTGTTTCTTTCCATCTTCATGCATCGAAAAAGGAATTTCTAGACATTTGAGTCCCCAAAGTCTTCCTACAGGGTTTATTTTCTCACATTAGAAGTTTTTGTTTGTTTTTCTCAAATGTTTCCGTCCAGATTTCCATCAGTTGAACATTTGCATAATAACATGAAGGGAAACAAAAACAGATCCAGCAGATATGGAGGCGAGTTTCTGCAAAGCTGCTGTTTTGAAAGCGGCCCAAAAAGAACCGAAAAGTTTATTTCTGTTTGTTTAGCACCAAACGACTGATAACTGTAATTATTTGAGCGCTGTGTCTGCGATTCTCAGCCTTTTACGATCTAAATAAACAGGCGCTGCACTAATTAGATTTCTAGAGTCAAGTTCCTGCAGCGTGGAACAGGCCTGTGCTGCTAAAGACTCATAAATGTCAAAAATTAACAATAAAACTTTGATTGCATGCAGAAAAATGAACATTTGTGCTTTCATTTAGTTGTCTGACTCATCTGTAACTGAAGGAAAGCTGCTGAATAAGAGGTGGCAAGGATCAGATCAGGTTCCTGCGGTATCAAACCGTCCCTTTTTTGTGCTCTCTGGCAGCTCGTCCTATCTTTAATGAGCCACACATACTTGCCTGGCTGCCTATGTAAACTCTCATTCATGAGGAAGGAGGCGGGGCCCGGCCGCTGCCAGTAATTTTCCACCGTAAAGATCGAACCAAACTCACTTCCCTGTCATTAGGAGCGCCAAGCGGCTGCAGCTTCAGACGTGCAGGGAGAGAATGGGGAGCTCCAGCACTATCTGAGCACAGAAGAAACATGATTAATGATTAAAACTCACTCATTAATGCAGCACTTTTGATTCAAAGACTTCACAAGCACAGGATTGATCCTGCCCTAACTTTTCTGGCAGATGGACGGAGCGATGCAGCAAATAAAAACAGCAAAGATCAGCTGGTTTCCACAAGTTGAATCAGGATTTACGGCTTTAAAGAGACAAAATACACAGTATGCAAACACAGATGGTGACCTTGAACAGCTTCTTATGGGTATTAAAGGACTTTTAATTTGTTTTATTGCCCCTTAAATCAAAAAATGTTCCCTTAATAAGGTTTGGATTCATGCATGAGCAGAATTGATCTAATTTATATCTCAGTCATGAAGCTGGGCGTCTTTGTGGAAAGCAAAAGCAGAGCTCTGAGCTTTCAGGGCGATGCTATCGAGTTTCTAAAAGGTGCCGAAAATCCATCCACTTCCTGATGTTTTCCATCTTCAGTGTGAAAGACTATAATGGCAATATGTGCGACTTAGTCATCCAAAATTTGGACAGAGAAGTAATCTGTAACAATGCAGACTTCCTTATCATTTTGGTGGCTTTTTCTGCACAAAAAAGCCAGAAATGTGTTGATTTAGGCTCCTCAAGCACAAAAACAGTGCTGCTTTTTCATCTTAAAACAGCAAAGTCAACTGAAAATCTACATGCCTTAGAAGGGCTTGGATGTTCACTTTCTGATGGCTGTTTAGTCCAAGATAAAGAAGAAATGTTGCTGAAGATACTGATATAAATAGAGGTACTTCATGCAGTTTTAAGCAAAACCTGCAGGAAAAACAAGCTAACTGGACGTAAACTTCTCCTCTCGAGTGGACTTACATTCTTCCTTGTTCCTGCAGTGCGGTCATTTCTTCCAAACTCGCCCTGGCTTGTTTCCCTTTCACTTTAAATGAGGTAATATTTACTTTAGCCTCGCTGTTATTCGGTGACAGCCGTGATGAAGTAAAGACTGATTTCTGTTTCATTTAGAGGATTTTAAAACCAGATGTTTAGCTCTGATCTTTACATGCAGCTGTAACTTTTTCAAGAGCTCTTTGTGACTTCTAAAATCTTCAGATCCACCTCTAAAACGTGTTAATGGTGTGTAGAAAAGTAAAAGTAGATCTAGCACAGTGTTATTCAACCCTGCTCAACCAAAGAGCCAAATTGTTGAAAAATACCTTTGCAGGAAACACAATCTCAGTCGTGAACAATGGCAGACAGCTTGAAGTAGCAATGAAAATAAGTTAAAGGTGGCAAACATGGTCAAAAAGCAGCAAAAATGGGTGAAAAAGGGTGAAAATGTGGAGAAGTGACAAAATATGAGTTACAGGTGGCAAGAAATGGTCCAAAAAGGGCAAAAACATGGCAAAAATGACTGAAAACTGACTAAAATTGGTAAAAAGCAGTAAAGACTGGCAAAAATGGGCAAAAAATAGGAAACAAAGGGTATTTAATGGCAAAAGGTAGCTTAATTGGGCAACAAATTATGAATGGGGCAAAAATGGGATAAAAGTGGCAAAAAATTGGCAAAAAAAATAGGACACAAGTGGAATTTAATAGCAAAAGGTAGCTTAATTGGGCAAAAAGATGTGAAAAATGGCAAAAATGGGATAAAAATGGGCAAAAAAATAGGAAAAAGGGGTATTTAATTGCAAAAGTGACTTAAATAGGGAGATATTGGCAAAAAAGTGGCAAAAAGGGCAAAAATGGAATAAAAGTGGCAAAAAAATAGGAAAAAAGGGGTTTTAATGGCAAATGGTAGCTTAAATGGGCGAAAAGTGGTAAAAAAAAATAGGTATAACAGTGGCAAAAATGGGCAAAAAGTAAGAAAAAAAGTGGTTGCATCTTTATCATAATCTGATTATTTGGGGTTTAACCGTAGCCTTCTTGCAGATTAAATTTCTCTGTGAAGAAAAATTCACGTTATTTAAACTAAAGTGGTCAAAGTTTGGCTTTAAAGCCCCTTTACCACCTTAAAACACTTGTCTCTGAATCAATCTGCTAAAAAAATAACTGAACAAGGAGAAAGGTGTCTTTCTCATTTCCACAGAGCGCCCTGGTCGTCTGTTTTAGCAGCTAGCTGTGGTTCTCTCAGAGGTTTCTACCACTGGTTCATACACCAGCCTACAGCTCAAAAGAAGCCAGTTAACCTAATCCACTGACACACAGGACAGAGAGGGGCTAAAGAGGATAGATGGAGCTAAGACAAGAAAACAAGAGTAAGCTGACAGACTTATACCAGCTGATGAGAACTACATGAACTGGTATGCCACAGGTCTGACTCTTCAACAGGCGAGTTGCAGACACTCCACCTCCAGACACATCGCAAACAATGAGCTTCGGAGTCATATTTGCATAAAATCCAGTAACACTCTATGGCATGGTTCTTCTGCATCTCATAGCGTCTTGCCAGCCCCATCAACAACCGGCTTCACCTCTATAACTTTTCAAACCTTTGTCTGTAGCACCTGCACTTCTAATCTTTACATTCATTTTTGTCAGAATCCAGATTTGTGGTTTCAACTGCAGCTTTCTTGCTGACTCAAAAAGTTATTAACGTACAAAGGTCAGTGTAAAAAAAATCATGTCAACTAAACAAAAGTGGTCGAACTTTGGCTTTAAAGCAACAATAGGCACCTTTGCCAACCTTAAAACAGTCATCACAAAAACTGGTTCATACACCAGCCATCAGCTTAAAAGAAGCCAGTTAAGCCTTTGCTAAACAGAACTGAGACGGGCTCTAACGGTGGTTTCCCACCTGGAGTCCAGGGCCAAAGCTCACAAGGGGGGTGCAGAAGGCTCTGTCAGGTTTGATTCCTCACTGATGCTGCTCCTGAACAGGTGAGTTCCATGCAGGCACTCCACCTGCAGACAGTCTGCAAACAATGAGCTGTCGAGGCATATTTGCATTGAATCCAGATATACAGTACGGCTGTACAGCTTGTCAGTCCACATGGTTCTTTGGCCTCTCATGACATTTTTACTTGCCCCGCTAACAGCAGATGCTTAACCTTGAAAAGCTGAACTCAGAGATCTTTGTTGTTCACCTGAGTTTGCCAGACTGAATTCATACATAATGTCGCTGTAAAAGAGTGCATAGTCAAAGATATAGTGCATAATAAGTGAGATCTTTTAAACAGCTGAAATATGGTTTACTAGAATAAAAAGAGGATAGCAAACCTGCAGATAACTTTTTCTTACAAATATATTTAACAAAATTATTCATGACAATGTTTTAAGTTTGGGTTGTTTTAGTTAATCTAAAATCAAAAACAAATCCATTATAAGAACATAAACACCTAATAGACCAGTGTTACTCAACCCTGCTCATTGTTGGAAAAATATCTTTGCAAGAGTCACAACCTAAGTAGTGAAAAGTGGCAAAAATGGGTCAAAAGTGGCAATAAAAATAAGTTAAAGGGGGCAAAATGGTCAAAAAGCAGTGAAAAAGGGTGAAAAGGGGCAAAAATCGGCATTAACTACCAAATACTGGGTGAAAAGTGACAAAAACAGGGTAGAAAAA
This sequence comes from Cheilinus undulatus, assembly GCF_018320785.1. Classification (NCBI taxonomy): domain Eukaryota; kingdom Metazoa; phylum Chordata; class Actinopteri; order Labriformes; family Labridae; genus Cheilinus; species Cheilinus undulatus. Next base: position 20,331,626 of record NC_054888.1, on the reverse strand, counting down.
GTGGTAAAAAAGGGCAGAAAGTGGCAAAATTTGGGTGAGAAGTGACAAACATGAGCTACAGGCAGCAAAAAGGGTCAAAAATGGTAAAAACATGACAAAAAAATGAGTGGAAAGTGACTAAAATGGGCAAAAGACAGCAAAGAGTGGCAAAAATTTGGGAATAGAGTTGCATCTAATTCACAAGCTAAAAGGCAGGTAAAATTGGTGTAAAGTGGCAAAAATGGGGAGAAAATGCAAATAGTAAAACGCAAGATAAAAAGTGGGCAAAAATTGGCAAAAGGTGGCAAAAAGAAGTGACAAAGGTGGGTTTAAAGCAGTAAAAATGGATTAAAATGGCAAAAAATTGCAAATTAGGACAATGGAAATATAAAGACAGATTTAAAAGTTGACAATTAAAGCCAACTGTATAAGCATGGGAAACAAACTGGTTAATGCGGATAATTTCTGAGGTCAAAGTTTTCCTTTATTTTAGGGTTTTCTGGACGAATAATGTTTCAAATTAAGACATTTAAGAGCCACGTGTGGCTCAAGAGCTACACGTTTAGCATCACTATAATAGACGTTCAAAAAGCAAAAGAAACTAATCAGGATTTAACGCTCCGCCTGAACTTTCATTCTATGACTCATGGTTGTTGTTGGAAGGCATCTTTGAGCGATCGCAACTCTTGCCAGGATTTTTATATCGTTATAAAAAGCGTCGTCCATCAACGGCTCTCAGATTATTGAACAGGAGGAGGATCCAAGCGAGAGGGACAGATCCAGGTCGATTAAGAGGAAGTGGAGTCAGGAAGCAGCTTGTTCCTCTGAGCAAAATGAGATCATGATAGAAACTCAGTGACTTCAAACATCAGAGAGAAAGCAGTTCATTTAAACAGCTCTATATAAGAAGATCTAAAATATAATAACAGACTAAAAACAGTTGCATTCAATCAATAATCAATGATAAATTACCGTGAACACTTGTGCACTTAATCCAGCACGCTAATTTATTTTCATTCTGACTCAGAGACAAGTGTTTGAAAATATTCATGTCTGTTTATTTATTTGACTTTAAGACGGTTAAACTGCCTGACTCATCGTTCCCTTATTTCTGCAGAAAAGCCATCAACAAGGTTTAGATAGAACATTAAAAAGCTGCAGGATTTCCTTTTAACTAGCTCTTAACTTTTACTTACTGCAACTGTCAGCCTGTTTGAAACTTCAGCCAATAAGGAGTGTCTGCTGATAACTCTCCCTGCTGCTGTGATTAATCCAACAGTAACGTTAATTCCCATTGAGCTCATCTTGTGGTCAAATTAGTCACTAATCTAGTCAGTGGGTGATGCTGCAAACACTTGGTAGCAATTAAATTATTTTGCATTCGCTCTTTTTCCAAGATAACTCTCATAGACACGTCATACTTCATAATACCTCATGCAAAGACGGGTGCATTCGGTAATTTTCCCTATAATCGCGATGTTTGCAATCATTTCTGTGGATGTGCAGTGACTCAGCTGCAGAAAAGCGGACTTTACTTGCAATTTAAAACTTTTCAACACAGATTTCAACATCGCAAAAGTGACACAAGAGTGCCTAAATCTTATCACATTTGTGGCTCTGCTAACAGTGTCCTCTTAGCAGTGAGTAAATCAGTTTAAATCAGTTCAGTGTCAGCAACACAGTGCAATGTGATGTGCTGTTTTCTACCTTATTAGCTATGATCTCTATTGTCCCTTCTGGGAGTGTCCTAAAGAGTATTTGATTGATTTTCTTCACTCAACAAAGCTGGTTAGCTTGTTTATAAGGAGAAGGAGGCAGAAAAACTATGCAGAAAATATCAAAAAGAACAAAAAATATCCCTAAAAGTTCTGATAGCTTTGTCTCTGCTGCCTAAGTGCAATGAGAAACAATAAAACACTCAAGCTCAAGCTGTCACTTCAACATATGGAAATGTGCAGCTACATGCAGTGCAGGCGTGTACAGCAGCTGCATGAGCGTCTGCTGGCTTTAACTCGACGAATCACCACAACCAGCAGCTCGTTTCATTAATTAGCTGCTGCTCTCGAGCTGCAGATTGAAATCAGCTGCTGCTGGGTTTGTTTGGGGAGAAATCCTGCAGCATTTAAAATTAAGCAGAGAGACTCCATGTACTAAAGCATGCTGGCAACTCTTTTATTGATCTCATTTTGCAGACTTATTCTGTTTTTGTCTGCGGATTTAGAGCACATCATGTCCTCTCCTTTTTTAAAAAATAACACTGTGTCTTTGGCAAACCAGAGCCCAGTTTAGCCCCGTCTGCCCCCGTTGGCTGTACTGGATCAGAGGTTAGCAGACACCTTTTTCTCTGCACTACGACTTCGCCCCAGGGCACTTCCTCCCGCCCTGACTTCCTCTGACAAACATAACTTCCTGTAAGACACAGCGGAGGGATTAGTCAACGTGTTTTACAGGTTTCCCCCGATTCAGCGAGCAGCATGTGGAGCTCTGAGTCTCAACCATAACCCCCCTCTGAGCTTGGCCTGGAGCTTTTTAAGATAAATCAACACATTTTTTATTCAAATGAGATGAACTGTAGACAATATTGTTTATACATAATGAAAACAAAAATCAGTACCAGGTCTGATTCACAAAAAAGAGAGAGCTCATAGTTGGAACCACAAAAAGTAATCTGCTTGTTTACCTACAGATCAAGGAAAACCATTGCTCCTCACTAAATGTTGCCTATGTATTTGCCTAATTATGACGATGTTCTCTCTGGGTTGTGTTTCAACAAAGTTCATAGTCGAGTTTAAAGTAGGTTTAAGGCAATTTTGTTGCAGGAAAAACGTCTGTTTTATTTCTTTGGTGGCTTTTCTTACAGTTGAAAGAGCATGAATGTGACTATTGACACAAATCAGTTTGTCAATTAAGAGTAAATTACTTTGCAAACGTTTAGATAACCAGTAAAGTTAGTTTTAAACAATACGTGTGAGGATTTGCAGCTTTTTAAATGTATATAAATGCATATTGAATTTTTCTGGGGTTTGGACTTAAGTTGAGGCAAAAAAATGTGGATTTTAAGGCATGACTTTGGAGACTTTTTATATTATATTACTTTTGCAACAGGATGGGATTGGCTAATATATCTAAATAAGATATAGAGTAAGACAACATCATTATCAGTTAAAAGTTAGGAGCATTATTGTCAATAGCAAAAATCTGATGATGTTAATAGATTGGTAGAAGTCCTAAACACCTCATATTGGGCAGTTTTTTGGGTCTTAACCCTCTGAGACCAGCTATGTTGTATATGACAAGAGAAGATGTGGCACTGTTTATAAAATCTTGAAAAAATCTCTGACACTGAACGTCTTTTTATCCATTTTTAAAATCAGTTTATGATCATTTCTGTTGCTAGCAGCTAATGCTAAACACCATCTTGTTTTCCTAGGATGCTTTATGAGGAGCTGTCAACCAATGGCAGGCTGTCCCATCGTTCCATCAAGCTACGCATGTCTTAACACTTAGATGATGAGGGAGAATGGCTCATAATGGAGAGAAAGAGACACAGAGAGGCTGTGATGTGTCCCTCCATGTCACTGCAGACAGGAACTGCTTTGAATAATGGCACAAATAGAGCCAACATAAAAAGATTTTTTTTAAATATATTTTGAATATTTTTTTTCTGACAGAAAGATTATCTTTTTCACTTTTTGGTCCCCAAGAGATGGAAGAGGAAGGTTGGGCAAATACGCCTTAGTTGTTTTAACTTCCATTCAGTTTTCTTTTGTTTCTATTGTCCTATAACTTTTTTGAAAATCCAGTGACACGACAGCACACATATTCTTAAAGCCCATGTTTTCTTAAAAACAAAGAAGAAATAGAAGAAAGAAGAAATATAGAAGTTTAGAGGTTGACCAGGCACCACAGTGTTCAGGTTTTACAAGTTTTTTAAGACAAAAAGTCCAGGAGAGACAAAATGGTTAAAAATGGCTTAAAGCTCAGAGGGTCAACTATGCAAAAACATAAGCAAACGCTGCACAATATTTGGAAAAATGTTGTAAATGTTGCCAACATATCTGTGCAATTTTAACTGTGCTCTCTCTCTCACTTATTATTAGAAATCTGACCGGACATCTTCAAGTTTGTGTTCTTTTTTTATACCATCAACCATTAAAATGATGGAGATCTGATCATTTTCAAAAATGTAGCTAAATTTTGGAAGACAGAACATTTTGACAACTTCAGCGAACTGAAATGTTGCCAATGTTTTTGTACCATTCAGACAGTGTATGTCACCCAGCCCTAGCCGTGCTGTGACTTCTGCTCGGACTTTACAGATGAGTCAATTAAAGTTTAAGCTGAGGAGAGATTGTTTTAGAGTTATTCTGCTTTGACTGCATTCAACATTTTCAACTTCAACTGCATTTACAAGCAAATCCAGCTGCCTCACATGCTTGGTTTGAAACCACCAGTCAGCTCCTTTTCTGTGTGAAGGTGCGTTCTCTCCTGCACACTGACAACTTGTGTTGCGTTTTTTCCTCCAGGTACGACACATTTCTGTTTGTCGTTCGGCTCTGTGAGAACAGCTGAGCAAGGCGACGATGCAAAACAATAAATTGACATGTCTGCGATTGGGAAAAAAAATCTCAGCTCAGCCGAAGCATCTCACAACATGAACCAAAACATAAACAGATTTCACTACTACTACTGCTTCCTCCTGCTGCAATTACACAATAAAACGTGGACCTGGACTGCGAACATTCAGGGTGAGAGATGAGTAAGCATTTAGTCAGGGACGACATGAAAGGCAGCGAGGTCGTTTGATTGTTGGCCAGCTTTATGACTGTTGTCTGCACGAGGAGAAGAAACAACAGCATGGCACGAAAACAAAAAAGCAGCAATGAATGATGTCACTGATAGGAGGGCAGGATGAAAACATGCAGCGCATCTGTGATTGATTCATCATGTCTGGCACCGACAAAAGGACAACAAACGAACACAGAGATGTTTCTGAAAACTTTAAATCAGTTTGTTATTCCACTAAACGTATCCATACAACAATCTGATGAATACTCAGAGGCTGGAAAAACTCCATTACCCAGAATTCCAAGCAGCTGCTGTCATGATTAGGCTGCACATTCCATTCATGTTTCCTCCAATGACATCAGTCAAATCATCAGTGATGTGTAGGTTGCATCTGCAGCATCATCCAATCAGGAGCAGCCAAATAGGTAAACAGGAAGTAAATGCAGCATTAAAAGTTAGTGTAACTTCCAACCTGCAATTAAAAAGTTATAGATCTGAAAATTACCTTGTTAATATCAGATACAAAAAGAACACTTTTCTAGCTGTCTGACCACTCAGAGTCACACTCACCCATTCAGCCCACACTCGTACACCGATGGCAAAAATGAACTATTTCCATTCATACACATTAATACTATATACACTGATGCCGCAGTGTAAGCCATTCGGGGTTACATGTCACACCAAAAGACAAGTCAACACGTGACTGCAGAAGCTGGGGATCAAACCCCTGACTTTCAGATTGTGAGAGAGTCAACTCTATCTACTTAGCCTGTGTATTGATGTTAAAAGACTACGGGTGATAATACTGCCGTCACAGATACACCAGATGATGCTCGAGGCAGACGCTCTATCTGAGGCAGATCTTAACCCCCTGAGACTGGTGTTGTCCTATACAACAAGAAAATGTGTCATTCAAAGTTAAGTAACTTTTGAACCATAAATCGTAGCCACTTTCTTGTTTTTTTTTCATTGTGCCATTCTAATGATGCGATCCAGCTTTTACAGAATGTCTTCTAGATAGCCTAGAACTTGGGAAACTTTCCACACCAGTAACTTTGATATTCAACAACTTTCTATCCACTTATAATCCATCCATCTTCCTCCGCCTATCCGAGGTAGGGTCGCGGGGGCAGCAGCCTAAGCAGGGAAGCCCAGATTTCCCTCTCCCAAGCCACTTTGTCCAGCTCTTCCGGGGGGATTCTTAGGCATTCCCAGGCCAGCCAAGCGACATAGTCTCTCCAGCGTGTCCTGGGTCTTCCCCGGGACCTCCTCCCAGTGGGATCTGCCCGGAACACCTCACCAGAGAGGCGTCCAGGAGGCATCCGGACCAGGTGCCCGAGCCACCTCATCTGGCTCCTCTCAATGCGGGGGGGGGGCAGCGGCTCTACTCTCAGTCCCTCCCGGATGGCCGAGCTTCTCACTCTGTCTCTAAGGGAGAGCCCAGACACCCTGCAGAGGAAACTCATTTCAGCTGCCAGTATCCGTGATCTCATTCTTTCGGTCACAACCCACAGCTCGGGACCATAGGTGAGGGTAGGAACGTAGGTTGACTGGTTAATTGAGAGCTTCGCCTTTCAACTCAGCTCTTTCTTCACCAACTGTCAATCGCCCGCTCCATTCTTCCCTCACTCGTGAACAAGACCCCGAGATACTTGAGCTCCTCCACTTGGGGCAGGATCTCATTCCTCTTTACCCCAGGTGTATCTGAGACCATGTGGCCGCAAGTCCGATGATCTACTTAGAATTCATTCTTTAATTGTGTCTGCAGCTAGCAGATTAGCCTGGAACGCATTGCGACTGGGCTGTGACAACCAACCAAACTACATCATGCTATGCCAAGCAGCACAAGTGCCCAGAGTCAGAAACTGGAGAGGAAGTCCTGAATGACTCACAAGAGAGAGAAAAAGACACAGAGGCTGTGATGTGGCCCTCAGAGTCACTGCAGACAGGAACTGCTTTAATGGTTGACCTAAATTCCCAAAAGTGCAGGGACTTTTGGTAAAAATGAGAATATTTTGAGGAGTCTTTTGTCACAGAATGATTGTTTTTTTACTTTTTGGTCCCAAGGACATAGGCGAACAAGTTTGTGCAAAAATACCCAAAAGTCACTAATGTTATGGTGTTAAATACATAAATATCTTTGAATTTCAATTTCCAATTAGTTGTTTTCTTTTGTCCCATATTTTAAGATTCATGTTTGGGCTTTATCTGTGCCTTTATTGATAGAGGAGAAAGGTAGATAGAGTTGGAAACAGGGACGAGAGAGTGGGGAGAGACAGCCAGATTTGTCCACAGGCCGCCTGCGCACAAGGGGCATGCCTTAAACCACTAGGCTATCTGCACCCCGTCCTGTAATATTTTAAAAATTCAAGAGACATTGCTGCAGCACACATTTTCTTAAAGCCCAGGTTGTCCTGGAAGAAGGATGTTTAGAGCTTGACTGTGTTTTTGCACGCTTTTTAAGACAAAAAGTCCAGGTGAGACACTACAGTTTAAAAAATAGCTTAGGACCCAAGGGGTTAAGCGAGTTTATTTCTTATGCTGAAGATAAGATATTTCTTAACTGTCAAAAAGATACTACGTTTGCTTTGTAGTGTACAAATAAAACCCTGCAGAGCTATCATTCATACAAGGAAAAAAGGATGACTATAAATGAATGAAAAACCACTTTAGACAAAGAAAACCTGTGAGGTAATGAATCCAAAAGCAGCTCCATGAACGACAGAGTGCCATCATGTCTGCTGCTCTCCACACACACACTCCTCCACACACACCGTGGTGTTCCCCAGATGCCTGGGCAGGTTTCTACACGAGTGCCTGTCTGCTGTTTTGACTGCGATCCTCAGAGCAAAGGGTCTGCAGGTCGATGTTATCACACTGGACTTGTTCCAGGACCTTTTCCAGGACTCGTTCCAGGACAGACAAAGACGAGTCTCAGTGCTACATTAACACCTCTGTGCTCTGTCAAAGCCTCTTTGTCACACATCTTATCTGCCCTCCTCTTTTCTTCTTCTCTGCTCTGTTTTCGGCTGCTTCTGCCTGCACTGTCAGAACCGGTTTGTTTTCAAGGTCTCCCTCTCTCTCTCTCTCTCTCTCTGTCGGATGTTTTCTCTCCTGCCAACACAAATATTGATGCTCACACACAAACTTGTTCTATCTCTTGTCTAAATCGTCGTCCTCATCAATAAAAACTGGAAACGCCTGATCATATTATAGAACCGCAGAGAGAAAGAAAAATAAACTGTGACAACAAACCTGCATCTCACCGCACAAACAAGCCGCCATGACTCTAAACAGCTGGACAAACCTTATAATGAGGACCTAAATAGTTAGCATTTTTGATATTTGATCAATCATTCCACCAAAAACAGGGATGCTAATAATCTAAAGTCTTTAAGTGGAGGCTTTCAAAGCCTGATTAGTCTTTAAAAGCACCCAAAAACAAATATTTTAATGAGAGAGTTATGCATGAGCATCTTCACTGCTGGGATCAGAGATCGAGGTCCGCTGGAAACACATCTGGAAAACGCATGAGCGGAGAGAAAGAAAATACCCAATGTGTAACAAAGAGAAAAGTGTGTGTCCACGCATGTACGCTGAAGTGTGTGTCAGTGTGTTTCCTGAGGCCCGGCAGAGGAGGGAAGTCGAGCCGAGCTATTATAAGACCACAAATTACAGCTCACACAGCCAGAGATCGTCTCTGCCGAGGCCTCATCAGCAGCAGCAACAATGGGGAGAATTAAAAAAAAACACCAAAGGCATCGAGGGTGGAAAAATGTCAAAACCTCAGAATCATCTGCACTGATTTAAACACACAGAGAGGAAACTCATCAGAAACAGACATGAGGGCAGATATTCATAAATTAACAGTTAAAAACAAAAACATGGACTAATAATAGACTCTTCCTCTCTTCTTGAATGTCTTCTCTCTTTTCTCATCCTTTCCACAAGGGTTGCTCTGACTGGTACCAATCATATTAAGTTTTTTGGTGCAGTGGTTGGTCTGTCTACCCAGCTTTGCAGTGTACTCAGACCTCCAACAGGGGGCAGCGTAACCTGATAAAAGGAGCTCAAAGTCATCCTCATTCAGTCAACAACATGCTTTTGCTTACTTTGTTCAACAGAGCAGAACAAAAGCAATGAAACAAGTTCCCTACAGCAGGAATAACTTAACTTGTTCTACATCTCGAACAAAAGATAGTGCTAAATATATTTTTCTGTACTCTCAAACAGAGCTGCTACAACAGCAGCCGAGCCGACAAAGCAAGTGTTCTCTCAGGTAAACACCTTGCCAGCCACGGGAGTGGATGGGCGTGAAGTGCCAAGGCGCGTGGCCACCGCCGGTATGGGTTTGTTCAAAGAACACTATGGGGACGATCATTTGGAAAATGCCGGTGTGCTTACAGCTTAACACTTAGTGTTCTTTACAATAAAAAAGATGCACACAGATCAGCACTGGCATCTGCCAAAATGAACTTGGAAATATCAGCATATCAGACACTGATGATAAATCCAGGATTATATATCTCTAATTTTCACAATCAGTCTCTAAATACAACAATTAGTGAGATGAAGCAGCAGTCCCTATCTTCCAATCATGTATTTTTCATTTCAATTAGCTGAAAATGATCAGTAGTCAATTATTATTAATTATTACTAGTAGTCAATGTTGTGCACATTATTCAAACTTTGAAGTGTCATCTTTTTTACCCCCCCTTTTCAAGTTTTCTGTATGTTTTCATTTATCAAAACAAGTGACATTCAGTGAAAATCCTCTTCAATTAAACATGTGATAACAAATGTCATAAAAAATAATTGCAATCAGATTTTTTTTTTAATTGTTGCCCTGGTTCATTCTATCTCATATTGATGATTTTTGGTGGTAAGTCATGAAAGTCATACCCCCAGTGGCTATCCACAGCAGCACAGCGATGTATTTAAATACTTCTCACTAATCCCTGCTTGCATTAATGCCGATACTCCCTGCTGCTGCTGCTTGCAAAGCTTCACCTCCTCCACCCCAGCCGCCTCCTTTATAGCATAAAGCTTCAACTCCTCTGCCCCAGCCGCCTCCTTTATAGCATAAAGCTTCACCTCCTCCACCCCAGCCGCCTCCTTTATAGCATAAAGCTTCACCTCCTCCACCCCAGCCGCCTCCTTTATAGCATAAAGCTTTACCTCCTCCACCCCAGCCACCTCCTTTATAGCATAAAGCTTGTTGCATCCTCGTTGCCATTTTAATACTACTGTGGAATAATTGCTTCCGAGCTAATTTATTGTTTTCCGTGTCATAAATGTATCTATTCATATGGAGGTTTCTAGACATGCCCTCCCTGAAAGTCAAAGCATGCTTCTTTAGAGCAGAGCTTTCTCTGCCAAGTAAAACTGTGTATCCATTTTGCAATAAAATGGTATAACGAGAGTGTTCCTGACTGAATCTAGATTACAATATAGACTGATTTATTGCTTAAATTTGTAGAACTATACATAAGATAAAGAACCTGATAATAAAAAATGTTCAGCCCTAAATTCTAGCCAAATCTCTGTTTTGATGTTTTTTTTTCTACTTGTGCTTCATTTCTATTATTCTACTGTTGTTGTTTTATGTATTTTTTCAACTCTTTTTGGTCAGGTTAAAAGCCTTAATGATCATCCTACTTTCAGATTTTGTATCTGGTGTTGTGTCTCTGAGTGTTTTGCAAGTCTTTGTCGGCTTTTTTTAAATGATTTTAAGCTCCCAGGTCATGGATCATCAACTGGCAGCCCGAGGGCCAAATCAGGCCCCTCAAAGCTTCTTGTTCGGCCCCCAGAAGACCATTAAATTCAGAAAATTTTGGCTTTAATTGTCAGCTGCTATTAAATCCACCCCAAAAACGGCCAGTATTGAAATAGTTGTAGAGTGACTTAAAATTTGATCCTTGTCAACCATTATTAGTAATTTTTTTTTTTTAAATGGGTAAAGACGAGTAGAAATATTGCAAAAAAAAGGCCAGATTAATTAATGAAAAGGGGCTAGAGAGTGGCAAAAATATGGGATAACTGTCAAAATGGGTTGTGGAGTGGTAAAAGGGAAAAAAATTTGCCGGAAAATGGGTGAAAAGTGGTTAAAATGTGGAAAAAATTGTCAAAGAGGAAAAAAGACGCAAAAAGTATCAAAATGGGTTAAACGATGCAAAATGGTGCAAAAAGTAATGAAAAGGGGTTAAAAAGCGGCAAAAATGGATGAAAAGTGGCAAAAATTGATACAAGAGTGGCACAAATTCAAAATCCTCCTCCTCACCCATAAAGCCCTGAACCATCAGGCCCCTCCTTACCTTACTGACCTCCTGCACCATCACATCCCCTCCTGTAACCTCCACTCTTCAAACCTCAATCTCCTCTCCCCACCCATAAGAACCAAACACCAAACCTGGGGGGACAGAGCCTTCTCCATAGCCACCCCCTCCCTCTGGGAGGAACTCACTCCCTAAACATATCCAACACTGTATGGCCTCTTCCACATTCAAATCACTGCTCAAAACCCACCTCTTTAAACTGGCTTTTAATATTTGATTCTTGTTGTCTTGTCTTTTGCTGCCTGATTATATGTTTGTTGTTTGCGTGTTGTCTGTTCAGCTGTTATAGCGTCTTTTGATTTCTCTGGCATGTAATGTCTTTTAACTTTTGTACAATGTCTTTGAGTTATTGAAAAGCGCTTTATAAATAAAATGTATTATTATTATTACAAAGGGGATAAAACATGCAGGAAAAGTGTTTTAAAAGCAGCTTAAGGATGGAAAAAATTGAGTTAAAGAGGCAAAAAGTGTCAAAAATGAGGTGAAAGTGCAAGAAATATAGCAAAATAGCCAGGAAAAGTAGTGGAAAGGGGTTAAAGAGCGACAAAATAGGTGAAAAGTAGTAAAATGATCAAAAGTGGGTGAAGGGGGGCAAAAAATGCTGAAGAAATGGCAAAATGAAGAAGTGAAAAGGGTGAAAAAGTGTAAAAAATGAGTAAATATTGTTGCTAAATCACAATTGGGGAGGACCCCTTCTCTGGGATTTTCAGGGGCCCAGCCAGTTCTGTGGGCAAGCCTGTCTCCTTATGGCCTGCTGTATCATAAATAATAGGGATAGATGTCACTGGTAATGACTAAAAATTTCCTGCGTTTTGAAAATACAAGTACTAATACTATAATATGTTAATCAGACCAAAACATTTTTTTTTTTTTAATCTGAAAGTCCAGCCCTCAGAGTCTCTGTCAAGACTAAATCTGGCCCTTGTGCAAATCTACTTGAGGCTGTCATTGTAGACATTAATTAATGGGTACATTATCTTCATACATGCACTGATAACTGTAAATGTTTGTTCAGTGTAAAAATCTAATACAGCATGCTTATAACTGTATGACAGTCATAATGAAAAGTCGTAAAACTAGACACTATTTACATTTTTAAGCAGTTTAATAATAACATTTTTAATCACATGGACTCTGAGAAGGAAGAAAAGAGTAAAGAATCAAAGTTAGCAGAGACCCAAAGACCATGGAGGTCAAAATCTTCTGTTCTGAGTCTGAATGTGATGGGGGTCAGCTCCAGAATCCTCCTCAGTGTTGAACAAAGCCGTTGTTGTGAGCGGCGGCTATGGGATCAAACCCTGGGGCATTTCCCATCAGCCCCTGTGCCGGTCCTGCGGCTCGGCCTGGAGGGAGCCGGAGGACGGACACACAGCGTTCCTTTCTCAGCCACATCCTGCTCCAGCCAACAGACGGCCTGGCCTTCCCATGAGCCTTTGCACTCCTGGGTCATCTTTGTTCGCTGAGAGGCATGCTGGGAAATTCACCATTAGAGCGTCTCTGGTGTTTTTGGTTGCGCCGCAAACACAATGAGGGATTCAGTGGGGCCGCAGACGCTCTTCATGTCTGTTTTCCTTCTTTGTTTTCAGGTATCGTTTCAACCATGCAGAGATCCTGCTCTTGTCTGGTCTGATAAAATCGACTTTTATATCAAAATAAAGTTGGTCTTTGTTTGGATGACAGCGGAGGATCGTCTCGTCTTTGTTGGCAGCCTCTCTCGGCCTCGGAGGTCTTGTGGTTTGTCCGAATTCCTCATGAAGAATAATCTAATTGAACTCCTGCAGCCATCAGCGTCTGGATGGCACAGAGGCCACACAGAGACAGAGCAGGGTTGGCCCACTGTGGACGGACTCATCGAGCCGCTGACAAAGACAAAGGAAATGTTCATGTCTGGGATTTGGGAACTAAAACATCCAGAGCTTTCTCAGCAGCTACCCACATACAGCTTTATAGAGCATTTTAAAACATTTTAACTACTTTTATGACGATCTGAACATTATGCACATGTTGGATTTCTGCTTGGAAATATGTCCTTTTTCTCAGATGCACGTCTGAAAAGCTCAGTCTCTGAGACAGATGTGTTGAGGGAGTAAATCAGGTCCAAATCTGGCTTAAAACCCTTTTTTCTTGTGAAATATTTCTAGCCAGTACTGGCGTTGGACTGTCCACTAAAAACCATCACATCCTTTTTTTGTAAAGATGGCTTGAATTTGACATAAAGTCTCAATTTAACCAGCTGTGCCGTCTCAGTATCACTATTTCCCCATTAAACTTCACTTTAAAGGACTCACTTTAACATGATACCTTTAATTTTATTGTTTTCACCATTAACCTAACTCTCAGTCCTTGACTTTAATTTCCTGCTCTCCAGACGTCGTTGTCTACTTTATTTGACTCTAAAAGTGCTTTTTAAACTTTAATGTCTGATGTTTTCAAGGCTACTTCATGAAAATTAGGTCACAATTAGAGAGGCAGAGAAACAGGGACACAGGGAGAGAAATTACAGACAGGGAACTATTATTATTAGACTGGAACATCAATTAAGCCCACACTTGGCATGGAAAGGTCACAAGTCTACAAAAGACTGATGCAAAATATGGAACTATTAATGAAGCTTAGTGTCAGCTCATGCAGGACAGGGTAGTCATATGCCTCCCAGCTACCACAGCCAATCACAGCGGTGTATTTAAACACTTCTCTCTAATCCCTGCTTGCATTAATGCTGATGCACTATGCTGCTGCTGCTGGCAGAGCTTAACCTCCTCCACCCTAGCTTCCTCCTTTATAGCATACAGCTTGTTGCACTCTCATATAACAGTAAACATTTTCATTAATATATCCATACATATGGGGGTTTCAACAGTGGAAAAAGACAACAGAGGTAGGAGAGAACAGGGTTGGTTGTCACACGGGTTGGTTGTCACACAGGTTGGTTGTCACACTCATTATATCTCCCCCAAAGGGGGAGATTTCTCCAAAAATTTGGTATGGAAATTCCCAGAATTGGGATCAACGCTCTTCTATGTAGTCTTCTCTGAATTAGGACAGCTGAATTTGAGGTGAGAGGACTTTTTGTGTTTTTCATGTCAAATTGAAAATATTCACAATTTTAATACACAATTTTTCTTCTAGGCTGTTACACATTGGGTTTATAACAAAACAATTTCACCCTTAAAAAGTGTGAAGAGAAAGCTATTGTTCAAATTATTGTTAGCTAGCTAATTTGTTGTTAGACAGCTGTTAGCCTTGATGCTGGCAAGAAACTCCAGTTGTGGTTGGTTGTCACAATCCCTTTGGGGTTGGTTGTCACAGCCTTTCAGGAGAGGAATGGGAGAAGTGTTGAATGTGCAACCAAGCTCTGCATAATTGGAGTGCAGGGACCCTACATTTGCCATCACTGTAACTCAGATAGCGAATGCATGTAGCCTCATTTAGAAGGCTATCATTGTTAGGTCTATTTGTTTTGTTCTCTAGGCCTCAAGATGTCCCTGTTCATGTTCTTTGCTCATGTATTTGTCAACCTGTCGCGAAATCAAAGTTTCAAATTTAGTTCTGCCTTCTTTTTAAGATTTTTTTCCATTAAAACAACTTTGTGACAAACAACCCCATAGTGTGTGACAACCATCCCTGTAATGGGGTTGGTTGTCACAATATGTCAGAGTGTCTTTGATCGTTAATTATCTCTTTGTTTCAGTAAGTTGAAAAAAATAAGAGGGATACTCATTTCAAGCCTTGATTTAGTTTTGATGATGAGCAAGTCATTCCAGAGTAAAAAGTGTGACAACCAACCCCATTCCCCCGTTGTGCTGACATCCAATGGTGTTGTGAGCTTTTTTGTTGTGACTTTTAACCAATTTTTCGGGGGTTTTTTTGCCAATGTTTTGCCGCTTTTAACCCATTTTTGATGTTTTTTTTGCCACTGTTATGACGCTTAATCAATTTTTGATTTTTTTTCACCAGTTTTACCACTTTTAACTTGTTTTGCTGAATTTTCTTACCACTGCTTTCCTTATTTGAACTCATTTTTGATTTTCTTAACCACTGTTTTCCCACTTCTAGCTTGTTTGGATGATTTTTTTGACACTCTTTTTCTTATTTAAACTCATTTTTGATTTTTTTCACCACTGTTTTAATACTTTTAACTTATTTTGCTGATTTTTGACACTCTTTTTCTTATTTGAACTCATTTTTAATTTTTTTCATCACTGTTTTACCATTTCTAACTCATTTTTTCTGTGTTTTGCCACTGTCCTACCCTTTTTTGCTCATTTTAAATCACTGTTTGCCCATTTAAGCATCTTTTCACTCATTTTTCGTATGACAGTTTTTAACCTTAAGCTGATTTTTGGCTATTTTAGCCACTTTTTACCTTTTTTTTTTTTTTGGCCTCTTTTCGCAAACTTTGAAGTTGCCTCAGTTTTTCTATTTTCTGGCATCCTGACATTTGAGAACATCATGGCCTAGCTTTGAAGTCTAATTCTACCTTCCAAAGACTAGACTCATAGTACTGTGCTAATGTCTGTCAGATATCACTCTGCTATGCTAATGGTGCTATCGGTTATGCCTTGTGTCCTCCACAATGCAGCACATGTGTTTCAAAGGGTGATGAGGGCGTTGCAAAAGTACATTCCATTACAAGAATTTTACCAGTAATGGTTCTGATACCAGTTTATCACCCACCACTACAACGTACATTAAGTAGTCCAAATTTGTATTATAATGCATAATCGTGAAAGCAAGATAAGCAGGGGACAAGAATTGATAGAGCTAGTGTTACTATTTAATATATAAAAGAGCTTTTAAAGGTACTAGGAAATAAGACAAATCATGTTTAATAGAAGCAGAAAGTCTCTGGATTGATGTGCAGGTAGACAAAGAAGCTCGTCATTATAAAACGAACAAGTAAAACCTCAAAGGAGCCGTAATGATGATGTCTGCGTCCCGAGAAAGCCTCAAATGTGGATAATCACATGCACCACAATGCTTTTAAATGCAGCCTGTTGCTGCAGCTTAGAGAGCTTTCTTTGAAGCAGCGTGCTGGCTGTGTGCTGCAGAGTTTCATGAATGCATAAAGCTCTGAGTTGTCCGTGTGCAGGCCTGCCGTGCGAACAGGCCTCCCCGCTGTAACAACAAACTGGACTCCTGCAGCGTTTGTTTGAGGTGGAGGAGGAGGGGGGGTGAACTTCAGAGCCATTGAGGAAAAGGCTGAACAGTTGAAGGAAAAAGGGGGCCCCGGGGTGCTGCAGGGGCCGCCACAGGAAATGGGTGGGGCTCAGTGGGAGGGGAGGGTGACGGATCAGCTGCCAAGAATTGAGAAGAGGAGGAGGGGGGGAAGTTTGAAGAAAATACGAGTTTCTGTGAGTTTTTAACAAGCAGAAGAGCAGCATGGATTGCTCCTCTAACTTTATTAATGCTGGGTCAGTGGAGTGTGCTAGAATCATATTTTTATGATTTAGGATGACTGTTGTTTCAACTATTTCTGGCCCAAACTGTTTGCCCACATCTCCGATATTTCAGCAATTCAAACAGCTCTTTTGTTGTTACTTTCCTCACTGGGAACACACAGCGAACTGTGAGCTTCAGGGTGAAGAAGGAAGATTTATTTCACTGCACCAGGGCCAGAAAAATGACAACAGAAAACAGTCACAAAACTGGAATGAAGCAAGGTTTAAATCAACACCTCTGAGCAGGTTTTTGCAACTTGACTGCCAAAAAAATAAACTCTGCAAGGGTGGCAGAAGCAAAACAGCTCATGCAAAAAAAGTGAAAGGTATCCTGCAATTTCCACAAGATCCATAAGCACTGTACGCTTTCTGACAGGAGTATCTGGTTGATTTCAAAATAAAATAAACTGCAACACATTATATCAACATTAGGTCAAAGCAGGAGGCAAACGCATAGCCGATCTTCCTAAGACAGGTGAAGGTGCATGTCATAAAACTTGGCATCTTGCAATACAGCTGTTCTGGGCATCATTTTCAATCAGAAATGGACCCAACAGGTAAGAGCGAAGGCTGTCAGACAGAGCAACTTGTAGATGGATGGAGGCTGGCTGTGGGTTTTAGGGGGAAGTTTCATCAGGAGGTGATGCTGCAAGCAACAAAAATGTCAAAATGATTTAGCACCGGAAATATTGACAGTGAAAAAAACTGCAGGACTTGTGTTTTAAGAGGAAGAGTTATGTCATTTCCTCCACTTCTTTCTTCCTTATCTCTACATGAAATTCCCGTCTGCATCTCTGGTGTTTCTGTTGCAAAACACTAAAAACAAAACCATATTTTGCGCACAAACTACTGCATGCTTACTCTTTGCATAGAATCAGAAAAGAAGCACGCAAAAGTCCACAAAACTGTGAAGAGAATGAATCCTACTTGGGTGAAAATATTGAAATCTGTGCTTTTTGCAACCTGTTTTGGTGAGAAATGTCCCACCACCTGCCTTTCTGAAACACATTATTGATTTATTAAGTGGTTCAAGAGGCTGCCTAGAGTCGTCTTTGTACTCTTAAATACTTTAAAAGCATTTTTGAACATGCAACAAAGGAGCTTTTCACATGGTTTGTTTCAAATACTCAGATTATTATGTCACTGATTTCCGTTATGTTTATTTTGGCTTATTGAATGTGTTTAAAAATACCTTTATGGAGTACTGGATGATGTCTTTGAGGTTATAGTTTCAGCCAAAATCCAAATATATTCAATTAAAATAAATATAGACAGACAAGCTGCTTATTTCTGCAATCATACTGCTACATGAAAGCACTATTAGCTTGCTAATGCTTTACTAAAGATCAACAAGTCAACTAATTTCTCCCTCCTGGGTCACTATGACCTGGATCTGGATCAACAATCTCCCCTTCAAAATAAAAGCACAGAGTGAATTCACTAGCCCTCGGCTGTCACTGACGGTGTATTCTAACAGAAACCAGACTCCTCTCCCTGGCCCACAAGTGCATTTGTTCAGCCGACACTAAGTGACCGACGCTGCCAAATAATTGATGAGTCCAAAGCAGCGCTCTGTTTCTGTTGGCAACATGAAGGAGAAGACTGTTGTGTTTTTATCAAAAACAGTTAACGACAAGCATAAAGAAGGGCAACAAGCCTGTTCTCAAAACATTTGAGAGCACAAATGCACCACGACGTGTCTGCGGGGTCTTGTTGGTCAACGCAGTGACTCATTGATTACTCGCCAGCAGCCGAGATGTCTGCCTCCGTTTACCGCCTTGACTGTCACCAAACAAAGTTCCATTGATTCAAGCAAAGAAGTCCTTATTATGAAACAGAAAAGCAGAGTCAAAGGCAGTTTCATCAGCCCAGAAGTTTTGAGTTATAAGCCCTTAAATGTTAAAAAGAGAAGGCTGAGGCATCAAGCATGCTCTGTATAGTGAGGCAGAAAAAACAGTGAAAACGTTTATCATTCAACACTTTTCTTCCTCCATCCTGTCCCTGCAGAAATATCACATCCTCTCACACACCAGCTGCATTATATTGAGGATGTAGACCCTTCTGTATATTTCCTGTCACGTCCGTCATGTGAAAACAGCCTGAATTCGTGCTGAAAAGTTTCATCGTTCGGACACTCACCGTTGAAGAAGCTCTTGACCTTCAGGTAGCCGACGCTGAGCCGGAGCACGGACAGTTTGTCCAGCCGAGCCCGGACCTCCTCGGTGAACGGCAGCAGGCTGGTGAGCTTGTCCAGCTCGCCATTGAGACGGTCGCGGTGGCGTTTGGACGGGTTGGACTTGGCGCCATCGGGAGGCGGAGGTTTTGGGCTGGGGGGAACGGAGAAAAGATGACGTTAAAATGCAGCAAAAAAGAAGAATAAACAATCACAATGAAGGCATAAAATTCCCCAGATAAACTTAAAAGTATCATAAATAAAATAATTTTGCTCCGAAAGAATCAGACACTCCTCCTAACTTTGATTTAAGTGAATAAAAACATATATAATAAGGTCTGGGATTGGTAAAGATGGACTGTGATTATGCTCCTTCTCCTCTCCTGAGGCCCAGTCTACCTGCTTCATCCTCTGTCGCCATACCAACCAGGTCATCAGCCTCATGTCTCACCTATTCCTGGGCTTGTTTATCACCGCTCTGTCCACTCAGCACAACAAACATCACACAGACGAGGACGGATACTTGAAGTAGTTTATGCACTCAGGTTTACAAATGCAAAAGAAGAGAGGAAGTGGGTTTTAAAAAAGTCCCTAACAACGATACTTAGAGGTTTAACTCTGGTTCCTTTACTTTAAATAGTCCAAGGTTTAAAGTAGTTTAGGGTCTTTGAAACAAAATGTAAATGTTTAAAATGCCAGCAGGATTTGGCTCTGTCTGCATGACCAAAACAGCTAAAAAAGAAGCTGGAAAACATGACAGGAAAATTAATTCATTTATCTTTAAAGGCAGTTATTTATTCCAGTTCTTTGGTCAGTTTTAAGACTTCTTGATGCTTTAGATGTTTTTTTAGAGGCCTTTCCCTCCCTAAAAAATGATAAACTAAATAAGTGATTCTTATTTTGGTTTTGGAAATGGGTTTTAACTTTAGAAACATCAGGATCTGGTGTTTGTTATTGGTTATTTCTGCACAGTTCGACTGGTTTATGCTTTTTCATTGTGTCTATGCCATAGCTACACTGTTGTTCATGGTGTGTTAGTGTTACTCTGCCTAAATGATAGTCAGTATTGCAGTTTTACACCTTTATCTACTAAAACCATTGCAAATAAAACCAAATGCATTCTTTTGGAGCAGAACTTGGTTATACTGCTGTCACTGTAAGAGGAAAAGAGAGGAAATATCAGAGGTGATTGAAAATACGGTTGCTGAATAAGCTGAGGCAGAGGGGAGGATGGGGGGATTTTCTGGATGTTCACCACCTGATTTGACCGGTTGTATTGCCGTCTGCAGGCATTCATCTCACAGCAGAGTGCCTGCAGATATTACCAGACACTGGAAGTCATCGATGCTACCCAGGAGACCAATCAGAGAGCTTGCCATCTGTGTTGCTTCAATGATATGCATTTGCAGGGTTCCTGCACAAAATCAAACTAAAGACTTTAAAACTTGATCTGAGAAAAATTAACACCACAGCAAAGAGTCATAAATGAAAGGTATGAATGACTGTCCTGCCAAAATCTGACAATTTCTAGCACATTTAATGCCTCTGTTTGATCAATATATTATAGAGGTTGATATTTATCATATCTTGCTAACCTGATACTAAAAAATGTGGTTATCAAAAAGGAAAATGACACTTTTTGTCAGAGATAAACTTTCAAAATAAGACGGAGCTGTAGACATTTCTTGGTAGGGCCTGAAAACTATGACATGGGCAAACATACACCCAAAAAGGGTGATTAAAATCATATTAAAAGAATGATTTGATAAATGCATGACTTAGGTGGAGTGCAGAATTTGAAATTTAATACCTCTCACAAGCAATATTAAGACTTTTTCAGCCTTTTTAAGGATCTGCAGGAACCTGTGCACTCCTGCTATGTGCAGAGGCTTCTGCACTCTACAGAGCAGGATAAGTGTGGCTTTATCAGAAACATACATCAGACTTAAAGTGTATTAACTTTGTTTTTTATAAGATGAAAGGTAGCTAAAATGCACCACAACCATGAAAAGGGCTGTTTTTAATTGCAAATACTGGAAAGTTGCATGACTTTAATGACTAGAATCACTGCCTGATGGTTTATGCCTCCTTTTGGAGTCCAGTTAAGTGCAAAAAAATCATGACCTCTGACCCCAAAATCCAAGCAGTTCAACCTCAAGTCCAAGTGTATGTTTGTGCAAAATCTGACACAAATCACTCGATGCATTCTTGAAATATTGTGCACACAAGATCAGAGATGACAGTGGCCTTTGACCTCTAAAGTCAATGCAGTTCAACCTTGAGTCAGAGTGGACATTCATGCAAAGTTTGGAGAAAATACATCAAAGTGTTCTTAGGAAATCATGTAGCCTGGACAGGTGGACAGGTGGAAAAAAACACAGTCATTCTGGCCTAAAAAATGCAGATTATTTAACAGAAAATAAGGGGAAAATTGTGTGATTATGGAAGTAAATGTCAGTTTGCAATTTGCTTCCAGTAAAAAGTCCAACGTCACTTCACACATACGTCACTTTTTAACACTAAGTGTCCAAAAAAGTGATTCATGTCTTCATTAAACGTCGTTTCCTGCTACATCAACAAGGTGCTAAACTATTTCCAGTAACTTACAGCCTTAATAACATGTCAGTGCTGTTAGAATAAGGATTTATGAAAGTGGTTTTTCTGTTGCTTAAATTTGTCTAAAAATGTAAATAAACGTGGTCCTTCAGCTTGTTTTGCTGCAGGTTTCATTTTGTATGTTGAACTCTGGTGACCTGCAGTAAACCCGACAGCTCCTCGTCTTTAACTCAAACCAGACGTTCACCGCACACAGAGGCTTCTCTTTTTTTTTTTTTTTTTTAACAGGGAGGCTGTGAAGCTCAAACACGGCCTGGAGATACCTCTGAGTCAGTTTCAGGACACCAGAAAAGGCTGAGGGATTTCTGGGGGGGATTTTACTGCCTTTTCAGGTCAATTTGTGGCATTTAGTCCTGCATTAAGAATCTTTTAAGCTTCATGAAAACAACAGACCTCTTTTTAAATGAGACAGCTGACATCAGGAGTAGAAACGGGGATTCCTGTTGACATGTCACAAGATTTAAAGCTGATAAGTGGACCACAAGTCATCTCAACTTCTGCTTTCCACTTACAGAAAACATTTTAATACATCCTCAGCATCACATGTCTCATTTCCGATTTAACAAACAGCTTTAAACTTTAAACACACTATTGGGGGCACAGGCAGCCTCATGGGTATGTCCATGTACACAGGCAGTTGTCTTTGAATTGGGCGGCCGAAGTTCAACTCCAGCCTGTGGCTTCTTCCTCACATCTCACTCCCTAGCTTCTGTTTCTTACTGTTCAGTATGACAGCATAAAAGCCCTAAAAAAAAATACTCACATGTGCTTGTTTATGTGAATGCCAGAAAAGATGAGCAAAAATCTAACCCAAAGCAACATTTTTTAATTAAAGCTGTTTCTGCAGGAATGAATCACACCACTGTTTCCCAAATATACACTACACTTGGGTGGGCCGCCCAGGTATATTTGCCAAAACGTTTTTTTTTTTTTCATTTGCACATAATGACCATCTGTGTGTATGAGAGAGATATCCACTTGCAGATCCATCTCATTAGTGCAACAACTAAAGGGCAATGACTCATGTTAAAAATGATGCTGTTGTTTCAACATAATCCTGCAGCTCCTTGCTGCCCTTGTTAACATGCACTCTGGCACTGATAGCTGCACAACTGGGTAATAATGTGGGATTGCGATTATACCGAACAGTTTTGTAGTTTAATTATAATATAATCCATAAAAAGCATCATGGGACTACTTCCTCCTTGGTAACACAGAATAATGATGTAGATTTAAATTTAGATTTAAAGTATGTATTTCTCAACCCAAAACATACAAATTAATAAAGGCTTTTCCTTCACTAAAAATAAAGGTTCTTCTACAAAGTGCAATAGTGGCGCAACTGTAAACTTAAAGGCCTTTCTACTTAAATAACTGCAGATTTTTATGCAGTTATGCAGAAAACTCTCACTTAAGATCTGCCTCACATTGAGTGTCTGCCTCGAGCATCATCTGGTGTATCTGTGACGACAGATTCACCATCATCAGGCTGTCAAAAAAATATGAATTACCACTGTCAGCTACCTTATCAAAGTGAGGTCTTTTTTTCTCATACTCTTGTTCTAAAACCCTTCAGGAAAGTTTAATTTGTATAGTACAATAGGAAATACTACAAGCCTTTTCTTTACTATGCAGTCACATTCTTATCCTTAAGTCAGCACAAAACAAATATGAAATGTGATACAAATTCTAGATGTGATAGGGTGTTAAAATGTATGACCAGGGTCTAGAAAAAGGTATTGAAAATTAAAAATTTTAAGTCCGACTTTCAGTATATATCCATGTCTGCCTCGAGCATCATCTGGTGTATCTGTGATGGCTGATACGCCATCATCTGGGTAAAAAATATATGCCGTTCCATCGTAAAACAGAGGACCATTTTTCTTATACTCTTGTCACAAAACACTTTAATAAAGCTTGATTTGCATACTACAATAGGAAAAACTACATTGCTTTTTTCTGTGTTGTCACATGAAACACGTTACAAATTCTAGATGTAATAGGATGTTAAAATGTACGATAAGGGTCTAGAAAAAGGTATAAAAATATTGAACTGAATGTCAGTTTTTCTGTATATACTCGTATCTGTCTCAAGCATCATCTGGTGTATCTGTGACGGCCGATATACCATCATCCAGCTGTCAAAAAAAAAAAAAAAAAAAAAAAAGCCTTTCCATTGTCAGCTACCTTATCAAACTGAGGTCTTTTTTCCAGATATTCTTATTCTAAAACGCTTCAAGAAAGCTAAAGTTGCATGCTACAGTAGGAAATACTACATCCCTTTGACTACTATTTAGTCCCATTCTTATCATACAATCAGCACTAAACGTATATGAAACAGGTTACAATTTGTAGATGTGATAGGGTGTTAAAATTTAAGAGGAGGGTCTTGATAAAGGTATTAAAAAGTATGAAATGATTTGATTGTCAGATTTACAGTATATACCAGTGTCTGCCTCGAGCATCAGCGGGTGTATCTGTGACTGCAGCAGTGCCACCTGCACCCTTTTATATGCAGCAGTATGAATTCATAATGTACTATGATCAAGTAGGGATACAGGATGGTTAATTTTGTCCACATCCAATGCCTACATTTACACATTTATTTTAGCCAAAACTGCTACATGAATGCAGTCCACGTAATAAACTCCGGTCCTTAAAACACACTTTAAATTCAAAGAAATGAGGGTGAACAAAAGAAACAAACTACAGCTGACGTTTGCCTTTCTGCAGGCATTTTTGTAAACCTTTCAAGCACTTCTTAATACTACAATAATTGCAGCCTCTTATGCGGTTATATAATTGCACAGCCTGACATTGCGATTGCAATTAGATTAATTGCACAGCCTTAGTTGGTTGCGATGTGCTCCATCATCAACAATAAACCTCCACAGATGGAGCTCGCCTGCTGTGATTACAGCTGATCTGACTGATGATGAGATCAGGATTACTAAACACAACTTTGAACAGATTTACCAGCATCTGCATCACATCTATGTTTTAAACTTAAATTAACATGATTAATCTTAATATATAAATATTCAATAATATCTTAAAAAGTGCCACAAGGCAAGAAACTGAGTAATCATTTATACTGAACTGCTTCATTTTCTAAAGCCTTACACTGAAACTCAATCGACCTGCAGCAGGTGTCAGTATCTGCTCTGTGGTGTCTGCTTGATCTGTGACCTTTGACCTTTCAGTTTCAGGTCACTCTCCCTCTCAGCAGCTGCACGTCTGCAGCTCCTCGACTCAAATCAGCTTCAGATGTTCCTGCTGATGACGCCGCCGGGGATTCTGGGTCAGGTGAGGCCAGTGGGAGTGAGAGTGCACCTGCATAATTTCATACTTCAAGGCTCTGTGGTTTTTCACCCTTTGACCTCATGATCTCTCAGACACTCATGTGTCAAAGTACCGCTATAAGTTCAGAAAAGACTGACCAACACAAAGCCAAAGAAACAGGAATATAACAACAAAGTTTGCTAGGAAAGGTAGTTGTAAACTCATCTCTCTGTGACAGGTTTGTCTGCAAATATCTCACAAAAATGTGTTTATTTTACAGTTTAGCAAAACAGCCAACAAAGAGGACCAAAATGCTTAGAAAATTAGCAGAAATAAGGAAAAAATACCCCAAATATCCCGCCTTTTTTCACTAATTTCTCTCATTTCACATGCATATAAAAAAAACTAAATATCTCTGAGCACAACGCAAGTAAAAAGCACAATAAGTTAAAATTAAAGAATGATGAAAACAGCTGGATGGTTTTCAGAGGATCTGCATATCGGCAAATTACGCTGCAACAAAACAGTGCAGTTTTCCTCACACTGGCACTCTTTGGCACCAGTTTTCCATTTTCAGGCAACAAAAACACTCTTAACGTGTAAACGAACAGCCAAAAGATGCAACTTTGCAAACTCTCCTGGCAAAAAATCCCCCATTTTGATTACTGATTGTTGTATTTCAGCGTTACCTGGTTCGAAAACTGAGCAAAATTCTTCAAAAGGAGTCATAGCAACATGTGTATGAAGTATAATGAGGAATATGTCAATATTTAGTTAATTTTAGTGACTAATCTGGTGCAAAATCCAAAGGAAAAGAGCAGTTGGACTTTTGTACTAGCAGAAGTCTGATTTCACACTTTAAATCCCTTTCTTGTAAAGTCAATGACCTTTTCCAGATGTTTAAAGTGTGTCAGAGAAACTGTGTGAGCGTCCGACTGCACTGTAACTGTAAGAGAAATGTGTAAAATGTGGACCCCCCCTCCCTCCTGTAAATAAGACATCTGCTTCCAATAATACCCCCGAACACGACAGATCTGAAACCGGGCTGAGATGACTATCACTGCATTCCTGCCGGCACAAGAACAATGAGCGGCCAGTGTTGTTTCTTCTGGCTTTATCTACTCCATCAGTCCTGGAAGGGGCGTGGAGATCTATGTGAGTGTATATGGGGTTATGTTGGACCTGTAGAAACACTCCCCTGAGCTCACACAAAGGCACTTTGTCTTCAGTGGGCCAACGACACCTTCACAGAACAAAAGGAGCTAAATATGAAGTTGGCATCTGTTCCTGGCAGGAGTTGTGATTCAGACGCACCGATATCAGGGCGAAAGAGCAGATAACAGAGTCAAAATTTAAACACTGAAGATACAAAGCTGCTGCCAACACCGTGCATGTTTTTAGCCTTAATAAGTCTTATCTAAGGCAATCTAAAGGCTTTTATTCTAAACACATGGCTCCAAAATCACGACAATAATCATCGGGAGAGTATAAAAAAGGCTAAATATCACTTAAACTACAATCACAGTGTGGTTGTGTGTTTGAACAAAGCTTACAGTTTAGTTTTAAGATGGTTAAGAGCAGTTCAGCATTAGTTGAAGGCAGCATGGAAGTGATAAACGACAGTTTATGTGCATAAAACAGACCGTTAACTAACTAAAAAGTTCTCTATAATTATTCAAATAACCAACAATCCGATTTTTAACAGTAACTATGCAGATTTGCAGCTTTCACTGTTTTCTATTCATGCAAATTGAATGTATCTTGGATGTAGACATTACGTCAGGTAAAAAAAAAACATTTTTCAGGCATCCTTTTGGAGTCTTTTACCACTCTACATGTGCAGCACACTGAGGCTGGGCAATACGATGTATAGAGTGAGACAATGCTGCTACCTGATAGGCATGGAGTGCCACAGGGGTCTTCACTAGGTCCACTGTTGTTCTCACACTATCTGACACCTTTGGTTGTAATACTGTGTTCATTTCAAACATGTATGTACATTATTCTGGGAGGAATTCAGGTCAGATGTGGTGGAATTCCACAAAATCTCACGTGATTCAATATAAACATAAAAAGTCGAGCACCAAAAAACTTAAGATGTTGTAGTCTTGCATTTAAGACTTCTAAATACTTCTCAAAAGCCTTAATTTTGTCTGAATTATTTTACAACTTTTAATACTTTTTAATACACCCTGAAAAAACATCAAGATAATTTTTTGGACCATATCACCCAGCCCTTTTTGGGCAAAAGACAAATTTCTGCCTTGTGTATACAAAAAAGAAGACAATTTAATATTTCTATTTTTATTTACACTCCTCATTATTTGGAAAAAATGCAGCTTTCCTCATGATATCAATAAACTAACCGAAGTGGAACAAGTCCTGGAAACTTGACCGAGCCGTAAATGAGTAATGGAATAACCAGAAGAGAATGTACGCTGTAATCTAATCAAGCAAATTCAATCCAAACACAGTTACCATCAAACTTTTAGCACCCTAATCAATCAGAGTATGAGTTTAAACTGTTGATGTGGCCTCTGTGTGACGCTCTGACCTCCTCCGGTGTCGTAACATCTGGGAAGTGGGAGTTTACCGAGTGATGTCCCGTCACATGTCGGTCATAAGAGAAACACCAGCCAGTCTCATAACCATCGGCATGACGCCCGACAAAATCAACCAGCAGAAACATCTGACCAACAGTGACTTATGCTCTATACATTTTTATTTCCTCCTGTAAACATGAACTGCTTTTATTTTGAAGGCAGAGAACAGGATGTGAAATGCTTTATAGCAGAGGCTCTCAACCTCTTCAGCCCACGACCTGAAAATAAAGGCGCCAGAGGGACCCCCACTGTACCTGAAGGTGGCTGAACACAGCCATGCACATTCAAGAAAAGTCACATGCAGATAAGAACACCGATAAGGGGGGAAAAATAGGAGAGCTTTCTGGGGCCCAGCCAAACTGGGGGCCAGCAAAGTCATGGTCCATTGTAAAGTTAAGCTGAGGTATACGCTTATCAAAGAAACAAATATCTTTATAATTAATTTGTGTAGTAGGCAGTCCTCTTAAAAATGTGATTCCTTCTGTTAAAAACAGAATCAAAATACATTAAAAATGGGTTAATGATGGGTTAATGATGGCAAAAAAAGTGGAAAAGGTGGTGAAATGGATATTAAAAGAGCAGAAATGGTTTACAAGTGCCAAAAATTAGATAAAGGTGGCAAAAACAACCAAAAAAAAGGGGCAACAGTTGGTTATACTAGCAAGAACTGGCATATTAAGTGGTAAAAGGGGATTAAAAAGTGGCTGAAATGGTGTTGAAGTGTCAAAAATAGGTGGAAATGTGGTGAAATGGGATGAAAAATTCATATAAACCATCAAAAAAGGGTTAGCTGAGGCAGAAATGGGAAGAAATGGGTTAAACTGACAAAAATGGGCTTATCAAATTGTGAAATGTTGAGTAAAAAGTGGTAAAAGGGGTTAATAGTGGCAATAATGGGACAACCATAGGCATAGAGTGGCAAGATTTGGTTTAGAAGTGGCAAAAACAGGCAGGAAAAAGTGATGGAAAGGGTTTAAAATTTGAGAAAAAATGGGTTTTAAGTGGCAAAAACTCTCAAAGACTGCAAAAAATTTGGGGTGATAATGGACAAAGATTTTCAAATGGATCTACAGATAAATGCAGCTGTAAAATCCAGTTTTTATCATCTTCATCTTTTATCCAAGGTCAAGCCTTTTTTGTCTTTTACTGATTTTGAGAAGGTTATGCATGCTTTTATCACAACTCATCTTGATTATTGTAATTCACTTTATTTTGGTGCCAGCCAAGCCTCTCTTAATCGCTTACAGCTTGTTCAAAACGCCACAGCTCGTGCTTTAACTGATCGACGTAAATATGACCACATTTCCCCCATTTTAGCATCTCTTTACTGGCTTCCTGTGCGTTTTAGGATTGATTTTAAAATTCTGTTATTAACTTTTAAGTCTCTAAACGGGCTGGCTCCTCCATAGCTTTTTGACCTTTTGGACGCTCTTCCTCTTCATGTTAGACTGTCCCCCTCTCTGCCTGTCTTTAAATCAAAACGCACTTTTACTCCCTGGCTTTCGGCTCTGCTTGAGATTGTGGCTTTTAATCTTTTCTGTTTTAATTGATCCATTTATGTCCTCCAGTTTTTACTTTTCTCCTGTGACTGTGTTTTATTGTTTGTTTTATTGTTTTTAATGTTTACTGTACAGCACTTTGGTCAGCATTTTGTTGTTTTTAAATTAGCTTTATAAATAAATTTGGATTGGAAATTTGGAACCCCCGCTTTCTAGGACTCCACCAGAATCTTGTTGAGCTCCTCCTCTTCTCCTCGAACCAACAAGAGCAACAGGTGAGGAGTAGTAACCAGCCATCAAGGTGAAAGTGTGTGACGCTGCATTGTGTGTGAGCTGCTAGGACAACAGGAAGAAACGGAATTGAGCTGATTTGATCACATTTGTTCGCACACTTTCTTGCATTGCATGCTGTTTAGAAAATAAAGATTCTTCCCTTTATGGCTAAAAACATATTTTCTATTTCACTGACTGTCCTGTGCAGTAGCGGCTGCAGGATCTCCATGTTTCATCACAGCTCCGGGACATCCATTAACCCCGTCCTCTCTTCTCTCTTCTGTAGTGTTTGCTCCCCTGCACAAGCTGCACAAGCTCAAGGTAAAACAACACCTGTCTTTTCTTCTCTATTCCTAAGGGCGTATCAGTGCAGAAAATCAAAGTTGTAATAAAACTTGTTACGCTGCTGTAGGTCACAGGAAATGTAGGTCAAAGGATACAGAGCAGCAATGCCAGTATGTAAAAGGGGATTCGTCCATCTAAAGCTAGTAAGGGAGCTTCTTTAGGCTGCACTAGCGCTGGGCATGAGCACACTAGTGTTGTTTTAGCATCTATATGTTTTTTAAAGAATAACATGCATGCACTGATCTGTATAAAAGTTCCTATTTTGGACAAGATCCAATGATGCAACTTTCAAACACAGCCAACAGAGCAATGCACGCTAAATTTTAATCAGACAAAACTGGAAGGAGCATTCTACTCTTATTAAAGGGATGCGTGTAAATGTGCTTTGTAACAGATATCTAGTTTGATTATTAACAATTGATTATGCAAGACAACAGTGGAGACAGATCAGCGGCCTTTATCAGGTCATTTGATAGCTCTGTTGATGTGCGCTGTTGTAAAGCCAACAGGGTAGATAGGGTCAAGCTGCAGAGTTGATGCAAAAACACCCGGATGTTGTACTATAATGTACTATTTTGTTAAAAAAAATGCTAAAAAGCCAATCAGTGCAATACTAGCTGGGAATAGAGTTAGCCAAATCTTACAAAATGACAGCAAGCAGAGCACCGAGGGGAGAAGTGCTTCTTTAAATCCACCTCTTTGGTTCGCTCTGCAGAAGTCTGCAGCGTCAGAGAAAATGAAAAAAATCAGGAGAATGGAACCAGATCCTCGACCTCAACCTCTTCCTGCAATTTTAACATGAACTGGAAACATAACAAAGAGCCAGATCTTATCCTCTAACATCAGAGCTGGACCTGGTTTCTGCTTTTGTGGCTGCATGGGAGCAAATCCCTGCAGCCAGGATCCAAAACACCGAAACCAGAGCAGGGGAAGCTTTCAGATCTGCTCTGGATGTGGGGAGAGGCAATCAAGTATTAAATACAGAGTAATGTTAGGAAGTGCACACTTTTGATCATCATTCTGCTTTCATGTATCAAATGTTCATGACCAGAAATCATAGCTCGGTATGTTTGAGCTGAATGGTGACACACTACATATCAGCAGCACCCACAACCTCCATTTCAGACCACTTTTACCAGTGCTTGTTGTTGCTAGGTTATGAAAGCTGACCCCTGCTTCCCTCAATGTTATCCCTGGAGACATCATTAAACAGCTCCTTGAGCTTCATATTTTCCTTTAGTGATGGGAATTTCACCAAAACCATGAAAACAAAGTAAAGGAATCCAGTCCTGAACATGAACATGTTCCCTCAAAAACAAAATCAGGTTACCTTCTCCTCCGCCATTGTTGGTGACAAAGCTGATATAAGAAGTCCCGCCCCTTTTTGATTCTGACTGGTCAGTGGGAGAGAACTGACGCTGATGAGCGTGGCCGGTTACAAGTGTTTTCAACAGAGGACTTTTTTGTCAAGATGTAAACGCTGGGTGCGTCAGTGCTGTCTGCAGCACCATCATGGCTACTATACCAGACAAGTTTTACCTCAATAAATCTACATACAAGTGACTTGATGTGTTGCATAACTGAGCTGTAGAAATTCAGAATAAAAGCATTCTCTAGAAGGAGTAGTTTCTCCACAGAAATGTTAAATCAGGCTCTTACTTTGTAACTAAAAACTGGAAGTCTAACCGTACTGTGTTTATCTTAGCGGTGACAAAACATCAAGATGTGGAAATAAAACGTTTTACGTATAGTAGAATTTTAGCGAACAACCTTATTATACCAACAAATTCTACTAATGTGGACACAAATATTTGATTTTAAAAAAGGTAAATATGGCTCTAAATGCATCAATTTCCTGTCTGTATTGGCCAAGAGACGTGTACGTCTCATGGAAAAAAATATCAGGCGAACCCATTTTGTTCATTTTAAACCCTTTTCATCACTTTTTCTGCCTGTTTTTGCCACTTTCTGCCAATTGTTGCCTCTGTTGACCTAGTATTGCCTCTATTAACACCTTTTAATTCCCCCTTTTGCCCATTCTAACCACAGTTAACCCATTTTTGCCAGTCTATATCCATTTTTCATCCCATTTCAACTAATTTCCATCATTTTTTTAATTTAAAGCTATTTCAGCAACTTTTTAATCCCAAATTTGCCACTTGAACCCCTTTTATTTATTTTTTTGCCACTTTAACCTATTTATGTTCTTTAAAAATCCAATTCCACCACCTTTTCACAATTTTTTAGCCATTAATAACCAATTTTAGCAGTTTTTAACCCATTTAAATTATGTCTTTAACAAAATTTTTTTCATCTAATGAAGGATAAATGAAAAAATATGTTTTTTCTTTGATAAGAGTAGTTATAATTCAGGTCAAATATAAAGTATGGTTTTCACAGCTTCACTTCACAATGGATCATGGTTTTACTGATCTCCATGGGCCCCCATTTTGGCTGGGTCCCAGAAACCTCCCCCTCTAACCCCCCTTATGGACGGCCTTGTCTCCACATTACTATTCTTGAATGTTCCCGGCTGTTCAACCACCTTTAGGTACATTCGGTGTCCCCGGTCTTGGGCACCTTTATTTTGGGGGTCACAGGCTGAAAAGGTTGAGAACCACTGCTCTAGATCAGCGGTTCTGAGGTACACTAGTGTGGGAATTTGTACAACTGTGTAACTACAGATACCATAATAAGCATTAAAAAGGCTATTCTGCATGAATATAAATATGGCGGGCCTTAAGATTTTGGCTTGATCTTCGGCCGTTTGAAACCACTCCAGGTAGAGAGCATGTGAGCTGCATGTGAGACATGCATCTCATGCAGCCAGCCAGAATGTTCTGACTTGTTAACATGCATGCTGAAATTAAATTCAAGCCATGATGCTGCCAAGCCGTGATAGCCACGCACCCACTCTGGAACAACCTTAAGTCTTGATTTGATTTTTTTAGTTTGTTTGCACATTAAAAAGTCAGGGCTTTCAGACTGCTTGCATATGTGCTGTGTTTCACTGGCCTGAGCTGTGTAGAGAATTTAGAGGTCTCCCCTTTTTTTCATGCACTGCACCCAGTTATGGCTCAAAATAGACAGGAAAATAATCCATATTTACCTTGTGGCGTATAAAATAGGTGCACAACATGTTTCTTGATGACCCAGAAGAAGGCCATAATTTCTACTAGTAAAGCTTTCTGTTTCCCCACTGGTAGAATAAATCTCAGGAAAGATAAACAGTATAAGTGCACTTCTATTTTGAGCTTTTCAAAATAAAAGCCTGGTGGTTTAGCATTTCTTTGAAGAAACTCCCTTCATTTTTACAGAATGGCTTTATTTTGAATAGTCCCGACAAAATTCCACAATAACTTCCACGAAAACTTACCAAGACTGGCAGGGCTTGACAGCAGGAAGATGCTGCAAACTTGCACTGAGTGTGAAAGCAGCATCAGCAGGAGCGGACACATGTGGCACAAATCAAAACATGCAACTAGTCTGAAACGGGCTCTGAGATCTAAAAATGCTGGACTACATTGGGTTTGTATTGGAAATGTGCACTGCAACTGCAAAACTTCTGTCTCTGGACTCAGGCCCTTAAACACTATAGGTTTCGAAACGACCGAATGTCCTTCATGTTATCGATCTGTGCTATCTTAAATTCATAGAGAATCTGAACTGAACTGAACATTTGAAAAAAATCACTGAAATATTCGTGCAGCTTAGACAGTGTGGAGGAGTTTGGCCGCAATTTTTGAGGATTAACGACAGATTGACCAACATTGGGTGTGTAGGATTTTGAGTTACCCATTAGACTGAGCATTTCCTAGCAAAGCATATTACTGATAGCAGTTTAACTGTAAACCCGCAGTGTGTCGGGACCCATAAGTGGATGTCAGCGCCTTTCTCAGCGGGTTGCAGATGCATGCCTGGAAATAAAAGAAGTTGGGCTGAAATGTTTATATCTTACAGTTTGTTTAGGGAGTAAAACAGGTGATACGGTGGACAATGCTGGTGATCTTCCACTGCTGCAGGCAAAACCAGTTGAAGACTTCAGTTTGATTTAATGCTGACAGTTTAGCGGAAAGTAAATATGACACAAACTACATGAAATATGGCTTCTATTTTTAGGACAAATGGACTAGGGTGAGGTGTGGTTTTTGCTCTACAACAGATCCAAATTGCATTATTATTCACTATAAATGTGATTATTTGAGTCCTGATTCGTCTCAATCTTTATACTGAGCTACAGGCCTTATGTCAATATAATCTAACCCTATATGCAGTTTGAAATATGTGAAAAACTTTATCTAACACAGTAGTTTGATCAGACTTGGATAAAGCACACACACACAGACAGATTGACATTACCATAAATTTAAATGCTCCACTTTTACAGTGCATGTAAACATGAAGGTAAAGCGCCTGGAGCAGCAGCGCTGCAACACAGCCTGGAGTCTCGTCCATGGGTTAAACACACTCGCTCTCACACTCATAACTCACTCCAGAGGAAAAACGGAGAGAAAGAGAAAGAAAGATAAACTCCCTGAGAGAAACTTTTCCTAAAAACCCGGGCGGGAAAACATGGCAGGCTTACATAACCGTTTGCGTGACACAGAACTATGTTAATTTGTGTTGAGGGAGGGAGGAAAGAAACAACCCCCCAAAAAAACACACAGAGACACAGAAGGAAAGACAGGAAAAAAGTATGTTGTGGCAGTCGGAGGAGGAGGAGAAAAAAAAACACAGCCAGTCTCAGATTACGCCATCCTCCCTCCCTCCCTCCTCCCTCGTGGAAACATCGCGTGAGAGCGCTCTCGCTCCACGTCCTGATTATGATTAATGCAGGTAGTACCACACACACAGTGAAACCGCGGTTCTGGCAGGGTTCTGCTCTGGTTCTCCGAGTGGGGGCTGTGGTTCTGAGCGCTGGAGTTAACACCGAGATTGGCCTTTGAAAATCACAGCTAGAAGGACCGAGCAGCTATAGGATGATGAAAGGAATCTTTGCAGCAACATGGAGAGGGTTAAGATTAACCATTTCAGAACAATCCTTCTCCAGAAAATCCTATACAGCAACACAAAGGCTCTGAGATTAACCATTTCAGCACAATCCTTCCCAAAAAACGTTCAACACAGCACTATGAAGAATCTGAGATTAACCATTTCAGCACAACCCTTCTCTAGAACATTCTTTACAGCACTATGAAGAGTCTGAGATTAACCATTTCAGCACAATCCTTCCCTAGAACGTTCTTTACAGCATTATGAAGAGTCTGAGATTAACCATTTCAGCACAATCCTTCTATAGATTGGTCTTTACAGCACTATGAGGGGGTCTGAGATTAACCATTTCAGCGCAATCCTTCTCTAGAACATTCTTGACAGCACTATGAAGAGTCTGAGATTAACCATTTCAGCACAATCCTTCTATAGATTGGTCTTTACAGCACTATGAGGGGGTCTGAGATTAACCATTTCAGCACAATCCTTCCCAAAAAACGTTCAACACAGCACTATGAAGAATCTGAGATTAACCATTTCAGCACAATCCTTCTATAGAACATTCTTTACAGCACTATGTGGGGTCTGAGATTAACCATGTCAGCACAATCCTTCTCTAGAACGTTCTTTATTCTACTATGAAGAGTCTGAGATTAACCATTTCAGCACAGTCCTTCCCTAAAACGTTCAACACAGCACTATGAAGAATCTGAGATTAACCATTTCAGCACAACCCTTCTCTAGAACATTCTTTACAGCACTATGAAGAGTCTGAGATTAACCATTTCAGCACAATCCTTCCCTAAAACGTTCAACACAGCACTATGAAGAATCTGAGATTAACCATTTCAGCACAACCCTTCTCTAGAACATTCTTTACAGCACTATGAAGAGTCTGAGATTAACCATTTCAGCACAGTCCTTCTATAGATTGGTCTTTACAGCACTATGAAGAGTCTGAGATTAACCATAGATTGGTCTTTACAGCACTATGAAGAGTCTGAGATTAACCATTTCAGCACAATCCTTCTATAGATTGGTCTTTACAGCACTATGAAGAGTCTGAGATTAACCATTTCAGCACAATCCTTCCCTAGAACGTTCTTTACAGCATTATGAAGAGTCTGAGATTAACCATTTCAGCACAATCCTTCTATAGATTGGTCTTTACAGCACTATGAGGGGGTCTGAGATTAACCATTTCAGCACAATCCTTCCCTAGAACGTTCTTTACAGCATTATGAAGAGTCTGAGATTAACCATTTCAGCACAATCCTTCTATAGATTGGTCTTTACAGCACTATGAGGGGTTCTGAGATTAACCATTTCAGCACAATCCTTCTCAAGAATATTCTTTACTCTGCTATGAAGAGTCTGAGATTAACCATTTCTGCACAACCCTTCTCTAGAACATTCTTTACAGCACTATGATGAGTCTGAGATTAACCATTTCAGCACAATCCTTCTCTAGAACATTCTTTACAGCACTATGAAGAGTCTGAGATTAACCATTTCAGCGCAATCCTTCTATAGAACATTCTTTACAGCACTATGAAGAGTCTGAGATTAACCATTTCAGCACAACCCTTCTATAGAACGTTCTTTACAGCACTATAAGGAGTCTGAGATTAACCATTTCTGCACAACCCTTCTCTAGAACCTTCTTTACAGCACTATGAAGAGTCTGAGATTAACAATTTCTGCACAATCCTTCTCTAGAACGTTCTTTATTCTACTATGAGGAGTCTAAGATTAACCATTTCAGCACAATCCTTCTCTAGGCCATTCTTTACAGCACTATAAGGGGTCTGAGATTAACCATTTCAGCACAACCCTTCTCTAGAACATTCTTTACAGCACTATGAAGAGTCTGAGATTAACCATTTCAGCACAGTCCTTCTATAGATTGGTCTTTACAGCACTATGAAGAGTCTGAGATTAACCATTTCAGCACAATCCTTCTATAGATTGGTCTTTACAGCACTATGAAGAGTCTGAGATTAACCATTTCAGCACAATCCTTCTATAGATTGGTCTTTACAGCACTATGAAGAGTCTGAGATTAACCATTTCAGCACAATCCTTCCCTAGAACGTTCTTTACAGCATTATGAAGAGTCTGAGATTAACCATTTCAGCACAATCCTTCTATAGATTGGTCTTTACAGCACTATGAGGGGGTCTGAGATTAACCATTTCAGCACAATCCTTCCCTAGAACGTTCTTTACAGCATTATGAAGAGTCTGAGATTAACCATTTCAGCACAATCCTTCTATAGATTGGTCTTTACAGCACTATGAGGGGTTCTGAGATTAACCATTTCAGCACAATCCTTCTCAAGAATATTCTTTACTCTGCTATGAAGAGTCTGAGATTAACCATTTCTGCACAACCCTTCTCTAGAACATTCTTTACAGCACTATGAAGAGTCTGAGATTAACCATTTCAGCGCAATCCTTCTATAGAACATTCTTTACAGCACTATGATGAGTCTGAGATTAACCATTTCAGCACAATCCTTCTCTAGAACATTCTTTACAGCACTATGAAGAGTCTGAGATTAACCATTTCAGCGCAATCCTTCTATAGAACATTCTTTACAGCACTATGAAGAGTCTGAGATTAACCATTTCAGCGCAATCCTTCTATAGAACATTCTTTACAGCACTATGAAGAGTCTGAGATTAACCATTTCAGCACAACCCTTCTATAGAACGTTCTTTACAGCACTATAAGGAGTCTGAGATTAACCATTTCTGCACAACCCTTCTCTAGAACCTTCTTTACAGCACTATGAAGAGTCTGAGATTAACAATTTCTGCACAATCCTTCTCTAGAACGTTCTTTATTCTACTATGAGGAGTCTAAGATTAACCATTTCAGCACAATCCTTCTCTAGGCCATTCTTTACAGCACTATAAGGGGTCTGAGATTAACCTTTCAGCACAATCCTTCTCTAGAACGTTCTTTACAGCTCAAGAAAATAAATTCTCTCTGCAAACATAGGTCTCTACTATTCCAGTGAGTTGTGTTTGGAAACCTATATTAATAAATTATTTTAAACTTCCCTTTTCAATCATGTTACCTTAAAAACAAACCCAAAATGTTCCGTAGAAGGAACCTTTTGGGTTAAGAGTCTTAAAGTTATTCTTTCAGTATGAGGCTTTTCAAGACCTCTAGAACAGGTTCTCTAAAGTGGTGATTCTCAACAGGTGGGCCAGGACCCAGAAGTGGGTCACCAATAAGTTTCTGTACTGTTTATCATTAAATAAATCTGATTGGTCTCAACCTTTCAGCCCGCCCAAAAAAGGCGCCAGAGACCAGAGACCCCCACCGTACCTGAAGGTGGTTGAATACAGCCATGAACATTCAAGAATAGTCATGTGTAGACAAGGCCGCCCATAAGGGGGGATAAAGGAGAGAGCTTTCTGGGGCCCAGGCAAACTGGGGCCTCCTGGAGGTCAGCAAAATCATCAAAGTTCAGCTGTGATATCTATATTTTATGTTTTTTACCTGAATAACAACCACTCTCATCAAAGCAGCAGGTATCTTTTTTATTCATCTGTGCCGTAGTATATAGCCACCTTGAAAATGTAATTTCCTTTTCTTAAAAGCTGAATTAAAATGGGTTAAAATTGGTCCAAAAATAGAGGAAAAGGTGTTGAAATGAGAATTTAAAAGTAGCAGAAATTGGTTAAAAGTGACAAATATTGGAGAAAAGTGGCAAAAATTAGGCAAAAAGTAGCAAAAGTGGGTTAAAGTGGAAAAACGGGCTTAAAAGTTGTGAAAGGGGTTAACAGGGGCAATATTGGCTTAAAAGTGCCAGAAAATGGCTAAATTAGTGGTGAAATGCAATCATATGTGGGAAAAATTGGTTTAAACTGGTGTAATTGGTTAACTAAGGCAGAAATGGGTTAAAATGGCACAAATGGCTAGAACACATAGTGAAACGTAGATAAAATTGGCAAAGAAGGTTGTAAAAAGTGGTGAAAAGGGGCTAATAGTTGCAATAGGCGGGCAACAGAGGCAAGAACAGGTGAAAATTGGGAAAAATTGGTTTAAAAGTAGAAGAAATGGGTGGGAAAAGGGGTAAATTGAAATTAAGAAGAGGCAGGAATTGATTTAAAGTGGCAAACATATGTTTAAGTGTGGCAAAATTTTGTGTAAAGTGGGAAAAGCGGCAAAAACTGCATTAAATTAATTAAAAATGGGTGGGAAGTCCTTGTGCAGACTTATTCTTATGGATTATTTTGATTTCAGCATTAATCTCACTAAATAACCATGTTTTTAAATTTTACATTTAATAATTTTATGCATATATTTCCATAAAAATTGGTTAAATATATAATTTGAATTCATTTTAAAAATATTTTCAGTTGTTCTAAGGAATAAATTTATTCAGCATGTTTCATTATCAAATCTTTAAGAGATTTTTAACAGGCACACATAGGTTCAGTATGAATACAACACTCCAAAACGCCTTGTACCATGGCTGACTTGGAAGAAACATGCTGCAAATTGAGAAATGATGCAAATCCAAAAAACGCACGCAGAAGTCCAAAACAATTATGCTGAAAGAAACAAACTGCAGATTAAAAAGTGAGTTGCAAAAGGCCAAAACAATGGCATCACCAGTAAACAATCCACAGACAGAGGAACAGTGAAAGGTCAAAAACAGATCGAGGCACCTAAAGCGGAGGCCTGTAGGGGGCGCTTAGTGGAACCGTTTATTACTGACTGCAGAGATGAAGACAAGTGCTCTAGCTTTTCTCTATTGTTGCATCTCTTTTATGTTAACAGTTTGGACTAATCAGCCACCATACTTTACAGTCTGACATCTCTACTTTATAATTTGAGCATAGTTCTTTGCCGAAACCAACAAGTGATTTACAATTTAATATTGGAGCATCATGCTTTAATATCATCTTCCAGAATGTGTTTAAGACATCAAAGAGACTTTATAATGAAATGTTTGAGCATGAGATTTCTAGTAACATGTCCAGAAAGGTTCTCTTGATCACGAGAGGTCTATAATTTGCTCTCTAATGGTTGTTTAGAGAACCTTTCTAAAGGTTCTTTTATGTATTATGATGACTCTATGATAATTGGTAGCTGCTGCAGGAATTAAGGCTCTTAAAATTATTTCATCAACCTTTAAAAAGTTCTGACGGATCAAAAACAAAACATTCCTTCATGGTGAGAAACTTTTGGCAATTCTCTTGGAAATCCGCAGCATGAATCAGAATCAGAGTCACTGCTGTTTTAATGTAAAGCACCAATGGGAAAGGGTTCTTTAAGGCACAGTTGTCCGTATTATTTCTTCAAAGGTTGCCTTAAATGGGAGGATACAGTCACTTGTCATGTTTACAGTTTCAATATGGAGCCATAAGGGTTCTTTAATAATGCAAACTTAAAGAGCGATTGCTTCTGTTTACTCATCCAGGGGGTCCTGGATCTCTCTAAAGGCTTCGTCTTCAACATCCAGAGAAATCACGTTATACTATTTAGCACAGCTTAGAAGTACAAAGAGAAAAAACATAAAAGTCTCCTTTAAGGGCTGTACTAGTCAAGTCTGGAGAATAATTCCTCTGCAGCAGTGGTTTTCAAACTGTGGTCTGGGGCCCTCCAGGGGGCCTTGAGGGGAAATCCAGGAGATACGAGTGGTAGACATTTAAATCAGGCTGCAAGGGGAATCAAATGAGTTAACTGCACACTAAAGCATGAATAAAAACTGAAACCTACAGAGAACGATGATCAAGAGGAGATATGTCTGCACGGATCAGTCTGCATAGTGCAGCTGTCTCACATGGTATAATTAGAAATATTCCTGAAGCAACACTTTTCTTTATTTTCCACCCTGGACAGCCTCGTTGGACTTCAGCACTTCACATTACCCCGGTCTGGCTGGCCGGCATTGCATAACCACAAGCAGGGAAAATAGACTTTACAGCCTTATGGATCCAACGACAGACAATGTAGCTACTATTGCAAGCACACAGTACAACTTACTACGCTGCTCTTATTACCATGTTAGACAGGCTGTAATGCATACTGTGTGACCTAGTCTAGAGATGTTTGCACAGCTGTAACTCCCTCTGAAAAGAAATATCTGCAGAGCATGGCCTAAAAAAGGCCTTTTCAGTGTACTGTGTTTTAAAATAACACAGTAACTGATGTTTTAATGATTAATGATATTAAAAAGAAACAAACCTGTATCATAAACATTACATCTCCAGTCTTATTTTAGCTACTGCAAGCAAGAGAGCATTATTTAAACTGCAGGGAAATGTATGTTGCCAACATATTTGTGCAATTTCAGCAGTGTGCCAAATCAGCCTGCAGATTTTGGTTGCTAAAAACTAAAAATGTCCCAGCTTGGATGTTTAGAGCGTATACTTTTATCTCAAACAGTCATGGCTATTATGTGACATTTTTACAGGGATTGCACAAATGTAGTGGCAACTTTAAACCTGACAGTGCAGTCAATTTAGAGATTGTGCATGCCTCTTTTTAGAAATCATAACAAGAAATTACCTTGCTTGATACTGATATTTTAGTTGCCAAAGTATAAAAGCTATTGGTGTATTGTTGGATGTTTGCATGACTAAATTGCACAAATGCATTGGCAATATTAAAATTTTACAATGTGTTTGTGCAATTTAGAGAATCTGCATGAGTTTGCCAGCTTTTTTGGAAATCCAAAACAAAAATATTATCCAACATGAGTGCTTAAAATTTACATTTTGTTGCCTGATTGTTCAAAATGTTTTTGGTATATTGTTGGAATTGTATCACATACAGTTGCACAAATCTATTGGCAACATTAAAACTCACATTTTAGGTAATGTGCATGAGTTTACCTGCTTTTTTTGGAAATTACCCAACACTGGGTGCTTGACACATTTTGTTGCCTTCGTATTTAAACACTTATTGGTATTTGTTGTATATTTGTAGGCATCTTATTGCATAAATGCATTGGCAACATACTCACAAATGTTTTTGAGCAATTTAGAGATTGCGCATGAGTTTTCATGTTGATTTTTGCTATGAAAACAGGCAATTACCCAATATAGAATACTAAGAGCATATATTTTTGTAGCTGTCAAAAAGTCTTATGGAACACAATTGCACAAATACACTGGCAATATTAAAATTTGACAATGTGTTTGTGCAATTTAAAGAATCTGCATGAGTTTGCCGGCTTTTTTGGAAATCCAAAATAAAAAAAATATTCAACATCATTGCTTAAAATGTACATTTTGTTGCCTTATTATTCAAAATTGTTGGAATTGTATCACATATATTGCACAAATATATTGGCAACTTTAAAACTCACAAATGTATTAAAACAATTTGCCGTTTTTTGGGGAAATTACCCAGCACTGGGTGTTTGAAACTTACTTATTGTTGTCTGGTTGGTATTTGTTGGATGTTTGAAGGAATATTACTGGAGCAAATTGCACAAATGCATCGGCAACATACTCACATAAATCGCTTGTGAGTTTTCCTGTTGATTTTTGACATGAAAACAGGCAATTTCCCAACATAGACTGCTTAAGGCATGATTTTTTGTTGTTATAAAGGTCTTATGGAACATAACTGCACAAATACATTGGCAATGTTAAAAATGTTCTTATGTTTTTGAGCAATTCACACAGTTTGCATGACTTCGCCTGCACTTTTTCCAATTACTGACGGCAAGAATCTACTTGGTTACTTAGAACTTACACTTTAATGAGAAAGTCATGGCTCTCATTTTGCAGAAAATGCACAGTTAGATTGGCAACAATAGGCTTGATAATGTATTAGTGCAATTCAGGGATGTGCATGAGGTTGCTGGCTTTTTGGGGAAAAAAAACAAGAAATTGTTGCCTTCGTATTTCAACGATTAGTAGTGTATCGGGGATTTCTGAATGATTGCAGGAATCTTATCAGAATAAACTGCACTAAAATTTTGGCAACATTAAAACTCAGGAATGTTTTTGAGCAACTTAGAAAGCGTGCGTGGGTTTTCCTGCTGTTTTTAGTAATGAAAACAAGCAATTACCCAGAATGGAGTGCTAAGGGCACGCATTTTTGTCAACCCTAGTATTTCAACACTTAATAATCAATAAGTAGACATGTGAAAGCGACTTGTGGAACAAAGTTGAACAAACACATTAGCAATGTTGAAATGTCCTTTAAGCAATTTACACTTTTAGCTTCATGTTTTTGTTACAAAACAAGAAATAATCTAACTTTTGTGTACCTGTGATGTGGCTGGCATGTCATTGGTGTTAATCTGATGTTTACTAGAATCGTATCGAGGTTGTAAAAATCGACAGCGTAAACATTAGTGACAGTGTAATTAAAGGCTCAAAGAGTCGGTTAGGGTGAGGTTTGAGTTATAATAGGACATGTGTGTTTAATATGTTAAATTCTGCATAAATTCACAACTAAAGCAGAGGCAAAGTTTCTGTAAAGGTGGTATTACAAAAGTATTGCAGTAAAATTACAATAGGGTCTTCTCACACACTTAAAGTTCCCTTAGAAAAACTTTCAGAGAGCATGAAGTTGTTAAAGTTCAATGAAACTACATATTTAGTGCTTCTATGTAAATATTCTCGGTGCATTTTAGGGTGTTTAAACTTGTAGACTTACATTTTCTGCACCGGCTTCTTCCGTTTCTTAGCCGCGTACAGCGCGGTGTTCGTCAGCATGGTGAACTGAGAGCAAACAAAGTAAAAAAAAGTGGCTTTATCCCGGGTTAAATGTACACGTTAACAGGTCCACACGTGCTCGGTAGACTCACATCCCTCAAAATGACTTGAAAAAAAGGAAAATCCCACGGTAAATCCCCCGTACGTCCTTATGTCTTGAGCGCCTCTTGGTCGAAAAACGTACTTTTCGTCTACTTTATCTACTCCAAACGTCCGTGAGACGTTAGCAAACCGTCACTAGAGTTCATAATCCCCACAGTAAAGTACTTCCACGGCGTCTTAACACGACCACGGAGACTTTTTCACGGTGAAAAAGACCGACTGGAGGAGTTTTGTTGAAGTCGTCTG
Source organism: Cheilinus undulatus (assembly GCF_018320785.1). Taxonomy (NCBI): domain Eukaryota; kingdom Metazoa; phylum Chordata; class Actinopteri; order Labriformes; family Labridae; genus Cheilinus; species Cheilinus undulatus. Next base: position 20,288,250 of record NC_054888.1, on the reverse strand, counting down.
CCTTTGCGTCACCCCCGTTGTGATTTGACAGAACTGCTGCTGCTTCTGCTGCCGCGCGCTCCCGTTGCAGTGTGCGCACGCGCGTGTGTGTGTGTGAGTCAGGGTAACAACGCGAGAGTAGAAAAATTTAAGGTAGAGCGAATGTGGGTCAAATGTAAGCCACACCGCAAAGCGAGAACGAGTAGAATAGTGCGATCAAACAGGGACGACCTTAACAGTCGTTGTTATTGTGAAAATACAGTAGTTATTATGCCGGTATTACAGTATGAATCCATTGATAAAAAATTGAAATTAAAAAAAAAAAAAAAAATTTTAGGATGTCTTCGTTTAAATTGCTATTTTATTAAAATATAATAACAACAACAACAATAATAATAGTAATAATAATTAGTATTATTATACAAAAATATGATATACTGTAATGAACGCTGAGCTTTAAAGTTTGTGTAAGGTGGTTATAGGTCTGTATTATTGTTCTACATATTAATAATTGTTATAATAGTATTATTACTGAAAATTACACTTTATTGATCCTTTAAAATTGTGATCTCATGAAGCCCAGTGTTAGAAAAAGTTGTGTCGCAAGTATTTATTGACCGAAAAAAAACATCTACACAACTCACATATGACTTCTAGTGATGGACAATATGCTTTGTTACATATACATACAACATATTGTCACATATGTTAAATTAAGCTAATTCTTAATTGGCTGGCCTGTTTACTATTTTATTATATATATTTTTTAATCTTTTTGGCACTCTAGCAGTAAGAATAAAATTTATGTGGCCCTCTCTGTAATGTAAGTTGCTCATCCCTGTTTTAGAGCATTATAACTTTGAATTTTGCCAGCTTTCCAAGAACTTTTATGTGCTCAGTTAAAGGTATATTCCTCCTTTACCACTGCTATTATTGTCAAATCTTTATCTCTCAATGTCTGATCTTTTGGGGGCCTGTCCTTAAAAATCTGTGAAGCAGAGGCGATAGTCCTGTATCAATTAAAGTCATTTAAAATGTTTATTTCAAATGATTTTGACTGTGTAATGAAAGTGATGCAGGTTTGTCCCATTTCCCTTGACTGTGTTCTTCAGACTGATCCAGACTCTGCATTTAGACACATCTCATGAAACTTTAACTCTGTTTATTTGGCCTTGAAATAGCTGGTGGTCAGGAGTAAAAGCTCTCCCTGAGAAGCTGACATTTAGGAGATTTTCCCAGCACTGCCCTGTCACTCCTGCTGAAAACAAAGTCGACCATCAGTCACATCTCTGTCTAAAAACACAATGTGGCAGCACTAAGTGTGAATTTGTCTCTGTCGCTGGGTGGTTGTCAGCAGGTGAAGGTTCACTCTCTGTTCTTGTTGCTTCACTTTTCCTGTGCTGGTAAAAGTCACATTATTCCAACATGAAAAGGCTCAGATTTGCGTACATATTTGTTTAACGTTTTGGCTATTTGGCAGTCACCGTGTCCTCCTACGCTCTGTCACAGCGAGGTGAACTGTGCTTCACAGGGTCGTGAACTTGAAGGATTTCTGCATTGTTCCTTGTGTTGAATACAGCAAATGTCAGGTGATATATCACAGTGTTTTTCTCCTCGGTGAGTAACTTGCATTGGCACGCCAGGAACCAAACTCACTAAACCGAGAGGCACAGCGCAGAAGTCACAATATTCCTCTCCAAACATCTGTCAGCTGCTAGTGTAAACTGGAACTTTTTGGTTATTTTTCATTTGACGTCTCGTCATGACGGCTCAGGTTGTGTAACTCGCTGTGGAGTTCCAGCATCACAGTTGTAAATACGGACTCTCACGCATTGAGATTCCTATGGACGGAAATAATGACGAGTAGGAGTGAGAAACACAAGATGGCTTTTTCATTCAGGGTTTGAAATTTGAGGTTCAGAGCTGATTTGAGCAGCAGGTTCAGAATGGAGAGAGAAAATCAGTCTTAGTGTTAAAATCTTACACAACAATCACACCACCATTTAAACACGCAGTATGTAAATTCAGCACCCAGGGTGCTCTCAGTCATCACAATAATAAAAGATGACATCAAGTGTAGCGGGAAATCATGGGAGCGATCCCCAGGCACACTACCCTTCAATGAAAACAAACTCAAATGGACCAAATTCAATATGAACAAGAGCATCTTGGGCAACAGAATGCAACTAAGCTGCATAAAACCTGACTGAGATACAGCAACAGAGCAGCAGCTATCTGTAAAATTTCAGACTTCCTTATTGTAGCAGTCTTTGACTCAACATCCGATGTTTCCATGCAACCATAAATATGTATCTGTCTGTCAAGGCACAAAAAATACACGTCTCTTTACAACCACAAAAATAAAGGATGCCTCCAGCTTTAAAAATGTTGGTAATATCTAAAGAAAAAGTAAGTACTTGACTTTAAAAAATAACAGCTTTTGTCACAGTTTCTGTTTCTCTTGTGTCTTTTATATGATCTTATCTTGTCTTGTCTTGTCTTGTCTTGTCTTTTGTCTGGGTTGTTGCTTTGTTTTTGTACTTGCTTCTGCACTTGTCAAAGCACTTTGTAAACCCATGTTTTTACAAGTGCTATACAAATAAAGTTATTATTATTATTATTATTGTTCCAAAGATCAGCTCCAGCAGCGAGCCTCCCATCCCAAGCTTCAATAACCTGCCTCCTAGCCCAAGTCTCCAATGGCCAAGAGCCTTCTGCTTTCTGTGCTCCAAAGCCACAAGCCTCCAGTGCCCTGGAGCCCCAAGCCTCCTGTGCCCAAGAGCCTAGGCCTTCCTGTGGCTTGGAGCCACAGCCTCCTATCCTGGCTGAGTGCCACCTGCTTCCTGTCCCTGCTGAGCCCTGCTAGACCTCGGGTGCAGAGAGGGAGCTCCACCTAGGCCACTGTTGGAGGTCAGGCCAATGCCTGCACCCATGTCCTCGCTGGGGGTTTGGTGGACCCCATTTCCCTGCTAACCTCAGTTCCTGTCACAGGGGACACAAACCAAGGCCCTGGTCTACCCCCACTGAACTCTCATGCCCGTCAGGGCCGCCCACCTGAAGTCTGGCGATGAGAATTGAAACAAATTAATAACAAAATGCATCACCTATGGGGCGCAGGTGGCCTCGTGGTTTAAGGCTCAGCCCATGTACGCGGACAGCCCGGGTTGGAATCCAGCCTGAGGCCCTTTACCGCATGTCTCTTCCCTGCTCTCGTCCCTGTTTCCGACTCTATCCACTGTCCTCCTCTATCAAATAAAGGCACAAAAATGTCCAAAATAAATCTTAAAAAAATGCATTCCCCTCTTTGACCGATCTGACGTAGCTTCAAAATTGCATGAATTAAAGAAAGCTTTTCTGCATAAGCCTTCACATAGGATCCAAAAAACAGGCAAGGAAATGCAAATTTTTATCAAAGCTGGATCTAAAATGCAAAAAGTAATTTTAAATACCACCAGTCAAGCTCTCAAAGAGCTGTTTGTGCAATGTTATGCTGAAAATAAATTATAAAGGTAACTGTTGCAGGATTTTTTTCAATGAACCTGCAGCTTTAGTGGACCCTTTCTGGCATTTGCGGTCAATTTGTTATGTTATTTGCTTTTAAGAGTCACGCAAAGTTTTTAGGTATTTACTGACCTCATTTAGGACAAATGTTGCACAACTTGCACAAATAAGTCGCAGCAGCTGATATAAAATGTTAACTGTAATAAAACTGCAGCTTTTAAAGACACAAGTTTGATGGGGTTTTGATGGGTTTGTCAAAAAGTTTAAGGATTAGCAACAAAAATATTGTTTTCCTGTATGTTTTGGGAAATACTGGACCAGAAGGAGAAATAATAAACAGTCCTGAGCAGAATGCTGCAGTCCAGACAGATGGAGGGATACTCAGGAGTTGCAGACAGTTTATATTCCAGTTGCATTTAATTTATCACAAAGAAAAACCTGCTGCTCTCAGAAATTCAGAGGTCTGGGAGTAGTTTCCAATCATCAATGTTTAGTTTATCATCTACTTAGCCTGATTTTTGCAGCTGATTTAACACAAATATTCTGACTCTGTTAGCATTAAAAAATACAATTTTCTCCTGACAATAGTTTGACAAGACTGCATTGCTACAGTGATCCACAAAGGCAACTATCCTACAGTTGCTAAAACTTTACCAGAGTGCTGCAAATTCATACAAAAGTAGAAAACATCTGCAATAACAGATATGACACAACACATGTTGCAGATCTGAAGGGGCTTTAAGCACAACACTTCCACTTTCCTCTTCAGTTATTTTCTGTTTGCTTGACTTTGCATCATCCATGCATTTGCCGCTGATGAATTTGCATTGTTTTTGGATGCACAGCGAATTTTTCTGCAAATGCAAATCATTTGGGCCACTGCATGTCAGTCATCCATGTACAGTGCACTTTTGATGTGGAATATACATTACAAGTTTGGCAGTGTTAATTACAGAGACTTATTTCAAAACAACCCAAGTACAGTCTTTAACAGGCTGCTGAGGGGTGAAGTGGATCTAGTTCAGATGCATGATCTGGTCATGCAAAACAAACAATGCCCAGCGCTTTTCATCAGTTTGGATACGTCAATCCATTCATTCACCTTTTCCAATAGGTTTTCAATGGGATATAGATTTCAATAATTTGATACAAAAACCCCAGGATACTTCTGACCTTTGTGATGCACGCTGACAGTTCAGTAAAAACTTTGTCAGCGTTTGTCTATTTGTCTGGCACTTCAGAGGGTACTTTGATAACCTTTGTTTATTGAGAGGGCACTGAAGAGGGCACTTTGTCAACTTTTGTCTATTTGGAGGACACTTCAGAGGGTAATTTGTCAACTTTTGTGCATTTGGAGGGAACTCACTCAACTTTGTCTATTTGGAGGATACTTCAGAGGGTACTTTGTCAAATTTTGTCTATTCAAAGGGCACTTTGGAGTGCAGTTTCTAAACTTTTGTCTAATTGGAGGGCACTTAGAAGGGCCGTCTGTCAACTTTTGTCTATTTGTCCGGCACTTAGGAGAGCACTTTGTCAACTTTCATTGATTCAGAGGGCACTTCAGAGGGCACTCAGGAGGGCTCTTAGGAGTGTACTTTGTAAACTTTTGTCTATCTGGAGGGGGATTTAAGAGGGCGCTTAACAGGGGGGCAATTCAGAGGGTAATTTGTCAACTTTTGTCTGTTCAAAGGGGAATTTAGGAAGGCTCTTAGGAGGGAACTTTCTCAACTTTAGTCTATTTGGAGGACACTTAAGAGGGCACTTTGTCAACTTTTTTTCTTTTCAGAGAGCAATTAGGAGGGCTTTTAGGGTACTTTCTCAACTTTTGTCTATTTGGAAGACACTTCGGGGAGTACTTTGTCAATTTTTGTTCTTCAAGGGCATATAGGAGTGCACTTTGTCAAATTTGTCTATTTGTCAGGCACTTAAAAGGGCACTTACAAGTTTTGTCTTTTAGAGGGAACTTCAGTGGGCACTTGTCAACCTTTGTCTATGCAGATGGCACACTGTCAACTTTTGTCCCTTTGAAGGGCACTTTCTCAACTTTATCTATTTGGAGGACACTTCAGAGTACTTGTCTAATTGGAGGACACTTCAGAGGGCACCTGTCAACTTTTGTCTACTCGGAGAGCACTTAAGAAGGCAATTTCTCAACCTTTGTCTATGCAGAAGGCACACTGTCAACTTTTGTCCCTTTGAAAGGCACTTTCTCAACTTTATCTATTTAGAGGACACTTCAGAGTACTTGTCTAATTGGAGGACAGTTCAGAGGGTACTGTCAACTTTTGTCTTTTCAGACAGCACTTGGAAGGGCACCTTGTCAAATCTTTCTATTTGTCAGGCACTTAAGAGGGCACTTTGACAACTTTTGTCTTTTAGAGGGCACACAAGTAGGTACACTGACAGCTTTTGTCTATTTTGAAGGCACATTGTCAATTTTTGTCTACTTGAAGGACACTACAGAGGGCACTTTTTAAACTTTTGTCTACTCAGAGGGCACTTAAGATGAGATTTGTCAGACTCCTTCCACTAACAGGGCACCAAAGGGGGCAGTTTTTTGTTTTATCTACCAAGGTGGCATGTAAGAGGGCACCCTTTGCCATGATTTTTGAAACATCAGGGCACCAACAGATTCCACTAGGGTTTGGCGCTTATTGGTGCATTAGCAGCTGTGAGGGGCCTAATGTGCTTCTGAAGTTATCAGAATAAACCACTTATTTGTACCACAAGTGTGTCTGGTCACACAATGCAAAAGAGAGCATACCACTACACACGCACAAGGATGTTAAATTTTGATGTCTTACTCTAATAGAGGAGCTTTGCTGTTTTCTTGATGCAAAAACTTCTGCTGATCCCATTGAAAGCAGTGGTTTCTGGACCCTGTTGAAGATGGAAATAATTGCATTAAAGCTCATATTTTAGTTTATAAAACAATAAACATCTGATCAAAAAGCCCACTCAGTAAGCTACTAGATACTGTTTAAGCTGTGGAAAAAGCTAGTAAGCCACCCTCGAGTTGTACTTGGCTCATGTGTCAAACGGACGACAAATTGCAGGTCAAAAAACTAAATCAAAAGTTGGTTTATTTATGATGAAATATGGGACTATCAGTTTTCATGTGCTGCCTTTGTGGTTAGAGGCATGCTGATGGTGATTATAATACCTGCAGTTATATAAACTGCCTTATATAAAGCATTTTTATTCCCCTTTCTTCCCTGTAATTAAAATTTACTTCTCATTTGTGACTTTTTGCATACAAACAGTTCCAGGCCGTCTGGCAGTGTTGGAGTGGGGAACAGTTGGCACCCTTGCTGCCATGGGAACATGTTATGTTTAACGGCAAAACACGGCAGTAACAAGCCGACAGCTATCTGCGATATGCCACCCTCTGGCCTTATTAAAATGCAGCCTTTGTCTAAAATACACCCTGGTTTCATGCGGCTTGGCTCGGACATGCAGCATTTCGCAGACACGTTCCTTTATGAGACGTTTTTTTCTGTTTCTGTGAGATTTGGAGGAATCTGACGGTTTGATTTGTGCCTGCAGACCTGGGCTGTAATGGTTTTCTGAACACTACATGCTAATACAGCCTGGCAGTTAATTGAGACATCCACTAAATGATTTACAGCCCGTAATTAAATGAAATGATGGTGCTTTTTAAGAGGATAATAGAAAGAGATGTCTCTGGCTGACAGCATGATTGTGCTTTTTCTTAGAGAGCCTAAAGAAAACTCCTGTTTTTTTTCTTTTTAACTCCCAAAAGCAGAGGGGGTTGGGATGCCAGCAGCCGTTGTTCCTCATCATTAGCATACTCCATGACTAAACTTCACCACTTTTTATATTTGGCAGCAGCAGCAGCAGCAGAGCGGGCTGCAGAGCTGCGGTAAGTTTCCACTGAGCCACCGCAGGCTGCAGCAGCATTTTACTGCAACATGCAGAGGTGGCTTTTACACAGCAGTAAACACAAACTCCCAAAACTTTAAGGACAACTGGTGAACTTTCTGCTCCCTCATGGTTTCTCAGCTTCACTTAGAACAGGGGCGAGGAGAGGGGTGTTTGGGGTCTTTGTGCCTTGCTCAGCAGCACTTCCGCATTTGTTTAGAAGAGAAGGCTTTTATTTACTTATTGCTGTTTATATTTTTCCTAAATATGAGACATAATTCAAGCTTTTTTACAGCTCCACACTGGTGGCTATATTTTCATGTTGTCTATCTGTTCATACAGCCATTCTTGTTTATTTTATGTCTCCAAAAGGCTTTGGGGGATCATAACACCTGCAAATGTACTAACTACCCACAATTGTAACACAAACATATTACAAATCTGCTGTTTTTAACGTACTAGCCCCACAAATGTAATAGCAGTTGCCTACCAGAAATCTAATAACTTTTACATTTGCAGGGATTTATTACATTTGTGGGAGTGTAAAAATCACTGCCTTTCAAAATTGTACTAACTTCCCACAAACATATAAACTTGCAAAGCAGATGGATATGCCTGTTTCCATGTTTCTCACTGGGGAATTCATCTTGCAAAGCTCCCGTTCCTGCTCTGATTGACCCGTAAAAATGTGAGAGACAGAAGGTTCATCCAATCACCCTTCGAGTTTTTTTTTGTTTTTTTTTTCAAATGCTCTGCCTTTTCCCAAACTCTGTATACCGAAGGTTATCCAGATGAATGTGTGAAACACATCCATCTGACGTGTCAGGTTAACAAATATAAAGTTGACACAAAAAAATTAAATTGTGGTCAGATTTTCTTGTAGCCTTGTTACAGCTGACAACGGGTTTAAGTCAGCAACTGCCAGGTCAGCTCAAGCTCAAGTCACATTGAAGAAAGTCAAGGGGATTTTGTGTTCGCCATGAAACAGGAAGAGAATTTTGTGTTCGCCAAGAAACAGGAAGAGGATTTTGGGTTCACCATGAAACAGGAAGGTGATTTCCATTAAAAAGGAAGATGATTTTGTATTTGCCATGAAACAGGAAGGTGATTTAGAGTTTGCCATGAAACAGGAACAGAATTTCGTGTTCGCCATGAAACAGGTAGATGATTGCCATGAAACAGGAGGGTTATTTTGTATTTGCCATTGAACTGGAAGGGGATTTTGTGTTTGCCATGAAACAGGAAGGTGGTTTAGCATTAGCAATGTAACAGGAAGATGATTTTTGTGTTTCGCCATGAAACAAGAAGGGAATTTTGAGTTGGACATGTAACAGGAAGGTGATTTTGTGTTCGCCATGAAGCAGAAAGGTCATTTTGTTTTCACCATGAAACAGGGAGGTGGTTTTGTGTTTGCCATGAAACAGGAAGGTGATATTGTGTTTGCCAAGAAACAGGAAGTAGTTGTTTAAGTAGTTGTTTTTTAAGTCTTAAAACACTGACAGAGCTATGAATCTTAGCACAAATTTTTGAATAAGAAAAGGAGAGGATTTATTTTTATCTTTTATTTTTGGAAAAAAAGACAAATCCAGGGGGTTTTCCTGAATTAAGCTCCCTGAGGTTGGTCACCTGATCTAGATATAAGTTATTTTACAGCTCATAGAAAGCTGACAAGAACATTTTTTATTCACACGCGAACAAAACATACAGGACAAGGTTGTGCCGGCTTGTCAAAGTTTGATGTCTTGCCTGGTTAAAGCAAGTTACTGAGTCTTAAACATAAAGGGTGCAAACTTCTTGAGACATATAACAAACTATGAGTGAATAGGGAGTATAAGTTATTGTTAAACACTCAAACTGGCTGGGTGAACAATGCTTCTGTCCCTTATTTCTAATCTCCTCAGAGCGATGATTTGATACATTTTTATCCACTCTACAAAGACTGATGACTCTACCAGTCGTTTCAGACTAGGAAAAGCTACTGCCTGTTTCATGGCAAACAGAAAAATTGCCATGACTATTTTTTTTTAATGCGACTTGAGTTTAAGCTGACTTGAACCAACCGGCAGTTGTATAACATTGAATACAAACATTTAGTTTACATGTTCATATTACATGGGAATTAATTGCAATATTTTCAAAGCCAGATATTTTCTCCTTCCCATGGATGTAATAAATCCCCGTAAATGTAACAGCTATTACATTTGAGGTTTATTACATTTATGGGAATTTATTAAGTTTGCAAGTGTAACAGGGATCCTCTTCAAACTTTTTACTCACATCCACACTCTGACTCAAGGATGAAATGATACAATTTTGGAAATCAAAGGTCAACCTTAGGCCCTACATTCACCCCTAGATTCTGAATGCCATAACTCAAGAAGGCTGTGGGGTTGCTCTTGTTTATGATTGTGCCTTCATGATTTATAAACCTAATAAAGTGTCATGCCTATTAGATTTTAGAGTACTAATGTCCATTTGATTTTGGTTTCTCCAAAAAAGGGAAACCACAGTAATGTTTGACAAAGCATCCAAAAAATAGGAAGACAAACAATCCCTTGAATGAGAGCAATAAAAACTGAATTTCCCCCGGAGATTAACAAAGTTTCCTCTTATAAACTAAATTTACAATAATCTAGTACAAAAAAAGCAGTGAAAGTTGGTGGAAAGTCAAAAAGACATTCTAGTGGGCAAGATCATGTCATGTGATTCATATTCAATTATGAATAAAGATCATTTAAAAGCAAGTGGACTTGAAGAACCTTAATATCCCTTTAAAGCCACTGTAAAAGTATGTAACTCTAATTCTAATCTCCATTCTTTTGTGAGTATGTTTAAACTTGGCTCTTCCCAGTTTGGTGACAAAACTTGCAGCAAACTTCTTCTAGATTTCTTTAAAAGAGAACTTCACATGTCACTGATGCTCAGGTTTTCGTGTAGTTTTCGCCACATGATGTATGAGTCAAGATTAAACCTCACATTGCCATATCAGAGTATAATTTTCAATCTTATGTCTGCCTGCTTTGGCCAGATTTGGCTGATGAGGTTTCCATTCGTCCTTGGCTCTTTGACATGTCTCCAAACTATGGCACCAAGCACAGGAAGCGATCAGACATATGAGCTCTGAAATTAGAATCGCTTCACCGACAGACGCTGGGATGAAGGATGCAGATCGAGATATGATTAAAGGTCACGGCCACTGGAAATTACAGGCCTGCTGCACTCATGTTATTTTCCATGTCAAGCCGGTCTGGAAGGGTTCGAACCTGCGGCTCATCCTGCAGCTCGGTTAGTGGTGACACAGCCGGAGGAGACACGGAAGGATGGTTAATAGTCGTATCCGGGACAGGAGAGTTCTGGGAAATCAGCGGCAGATGGTGGTGAGTTTGGATGCATGTGGGCCTTTGATGATCAAACTGTGGGAGGAATTAAAAATCATTACGGGAATTCAGGATCTGTTCTGGGTGTACTATCAGCTATTTGATTGAACTGAATACTTTAGACTGGTTCTCCTGACTGTGTTTGGACTTAAAGTGCATTATCGTCAACATTTTTACTTGAAGATGAGTGGCTTTTGAGAGAGAGCTTTCATGATTTCATGCTTCATTTAAATTCCCTGGGGTTACTGCAATTTCTGAATCATCAAAAGTCAAACAATAGAAATATCAAGAATGCTACAAAGAAAAATGTGTTGCTACACTGGTACACTTACTAAATAAACTGCCCTAAAATATTGCCGTACTTGGCTTGTTTTCAGGATAGATTACATTATCATGTAACCATTTAATGATCAATTTCTCTCAAATCACAAGAACCCATTGGAGGCCATTTCTGCTACTTAAAAAAATAAAAATATAAAGTTAGGTCATTACTAGAAAAAATGTATTAAAATTTTAAGTTGAAATAATGAGAAAAAGAGTTAGAATTATGATAAGTAAGTCATAATTCTGAAATAGAATTTGAAGTTGTGGGATAAAACAATAAAATTACAAAGTTGAGAGTCAAAATTATGAGAGAAATCTCAGTATAACGGGATAGTATGACATAATTGTGCAAAAAGTCAAAATTCTGAGCTAAAAAGTTTAAATTATGATACAGAAAAAGTTCAATAAAATATAAGGAATTAGATTAAAATGTCAAAAAGTCATGATTATGAGATTAAAAGTTGTAATGAAAAAATGAGACTGTAAATTCGAATTAAACGATTGGAAAAGTCACAATTATGAAAGTATCAGTCAAGTATAATTTAATTTCTTTCATAATTATAACTTTAATCTCAGATTTTTGACTTTTTATTTCAAAATTGAAAGTCTTAAATCACCAAAATACCTTAAATCTTATAATTATGATTTAATTTCTCAAAATTATGACATTTTATCTCATAATATTGACTTTTTTTCACCTCCTAATTTTGATTTTAAATTTAAAAATTTAACTTACTATCTCATAATCTGGCCTTCCTTTGTCACAATGTGAACATCTCATTTCATAGCCATTACTTTTAGCTCATAATTTGGACTATTTATCTTATAATTTAAACTTTTTCTATCTTGCATCCATTAATCTCAACATTTTTATTTATCATCTCATTATTTGGACTGTTTAACTCATAATCTTGGCTTTTTCCACATATTTATGATTTTTAATTTCATAGTTATGTCTTTTTATTTTAAAATTATGACTTTTTAACTCCAAGTATGACTTTTTATATTATACTTGTGACATTATACCTTAAAGGACGACTATAAATCTCGTATTTTTGACTTTTTTAGTCTCACGATTTTGACTCAGCTCATAATTTGGCCTATTCAAGTCAGATCATCTCATAATATAAACTTTTATTCCACAATAATAATCTTTTATTATATTATTTTGACTAAATATCAAATAATTTTGACTATTTATCTCCTAAATATGACAACTTATATGATAATTATGACATTTTGTCGCACAATACTGGACTATTTCATCGAATAATTTAACTGGTAATCTCATAATTCAAACTTTTTATCCTATCATTTAACATTTTTCCTTCAAATTTTAGACTTTCTTGTTATTTTGACAACTTATCACACATTTGGGATTTACTATATCATAATTTTGACTATTTACCTCATACCATACCATATAATTTTCAATCTCATAATTATTACTTTTATCTCATAATTATCCCTTTTTACCTCAAGTATGACTTTTTGTATTATAATTGTAACTTTTTTGTCTCTCAGTTGAGACTTATGTCATAATTTAGACCTTACTAACTCAAAATATACCATTTTATCTCACAATTTGGAAGTTTTATCTCATATTTTTGACTTCTTATCTCACAATTTCGACTATTTGTTTATAAAAATTGTGACTTTAACTCGGATTTTTTTTTTTAATCTCAAAATTATGACTCCATAACTCAATTACGTTTCATAATTTCGACTATCTTATAAATGCGACTTCACGTCCGAAAATTTGAGCGGCATCTGGCTACAGACCTCCAGCAGACCTCCATGGTGGGTCTCCAGTGATCTGACGATCTGCTGAGTCGTCGACTGTGTGTTTTCAGAGGATTAAGGACGAAAAATCTTTGGAAATTGTCCTTAAGTCTGTGGTCTCACACGGTTTTTAAATCGTTTCAGATTTTAAAATCGTCTAGTGTGTAGCCAACGTTAGCTAGCGTGCTATTCTGAGCGCCAGTGACCGTATCACGTGATTTTATATTTGGGAAAGCCCCTTTCTACGGCGTGACGTCAGGGATCAAAGCCTTTATAAGACCTAAGCCCAGTTCTAAACGATGACAGATGGTAGGAAATAGGTCATTTAAATGAACAGAAGAAACAGACTAGGTGCAGTTAGTAAGGGAAGAAACATTCTCACTTACAATCACAGTCAAGTTTATTCATTAATTCTGTTGAAACTACAGCTGGGCATTTTCTGCAAAAATGACTCAAATTGGTTTTAACAAACTTTGCTATAAAATATACAACCAGGTATCCTTTCCCAGACCACCATCGCCTGAGGAAAAAGCCAATCCTCAAAGTCTTCAGATGTTTATCCGTAATGCTCGCGAGGAATTGGGACAATGCCGACTGACAGAGAAGTGGGCCGTGTATACCTCAGTAGTGAACGGCCATGTTAGATGGGGGGAGTTCCTTGCAGCTGAGCTTAACATGAAGACCAAGAGGAACCTGGAATTAGAGCAGGATTTGGCTGAACTAAGACATGAGCTGAAGAGTCTCAAAAGGACTCTCAATGTGGAGAGTCCAGAAGTGCTCTCTGAGGCTGGTGATACTGATATATTAGCGTTGATTGAAGACGTTCAGCATCAGAATGATGAGCCCGAATCTTTACAAGGTACAGAGACGAGGCGTAATCAGAAGAGATGGCAAGCTGATTTATCAGGAGAGGATACACTGGCTCTAAATGAGGCAATTAGGAGAACAATGGAACAAACAGACGTTTACGATGAGGAAGAAGAAAAAGCCTTAACTGAAGAGATTCAGCATCAGAACGATGAGCCCGAATCTTTACAAGGTTCAGAGACAAGGCATGAACGGAAGAGATGGAAAGCTGATTTATCAGAAGAGGGTAAATTGGCTCTAAATGAGGCAATTGGGAGAACAATGGAACAAACAGACATTTACGATGAGGAAGAAGAAGAAAAAGCCTTAACTGAAGAGATTCAGCATCAGAATGATGCTGAATCTCTAAGAGGTACAGAGACAACCCTCAACGAAGGCGGCACCCAAACTGAAAGGTCAGAAGAGGATAAATTGGCCTCAAATGATGAAATTAGGAGAACTCTGAAAGACAGAGATGCTTACATTGAACGATTAAAAGCAGAAAAAGTAGCTTTAATCGTAAAAAAGCATCAGAAAAAGCGTGACTCTTTATTCGGTGCCATAGATGAACGTGACGCACAAATTCAAAGACTAAAAGAGGACAACTTAGCTTTAAATGATAAAATTAGATGGATCGTGGAAGACAGAGAGTATTACATTTTGCGATTAGAAAAAGACAAAATAGCTTCAAAAGTAGAAATTAGGCGTCAGAATGATGAACTTGAATCTTTAAAAGATACCCTCAACAAAAAAGAAGCACAAATTAAAAGATTAGAGGACAACTTAGCTTTGAATGATGAAAATGAGAGAACCGTGGAAGACAGAGACGGTTACATTGAACGATTAGAAGAAGAAAAGGTAGCTTTAATGGAAGAAATGATGCATCACAATGATGAAATATGGAGAAACCTGGAAGAAAGAGACCGTTACATTTCACTATTAGAAGACAAAAAAAAAATTTCAAATGATGAAATGAAGCGTCAGAATGATGAAATTTGTAGAACTCTGGAGGAAAGAGAAGTTTACATTTCACAATTACAAGAAGAAATGAAAGCTTCACATGAGGAAATTAAGCGTCAAAATGATGAGCTTGAGTATTTAAGAGTTAAAAAGACAATCCTTAACGAAAGAGACGCACAAATTAAAAGATTAGAAGAGGATAACTTGGCTTTAAATGAGAAAATTAGGCTAACCCAGGAAGAAAGAGATGCATACATTGACCAATTAGAAGGAGAAAAAACGTGTCTACTCCACGAAACTCAGCGTCAACATGATGAGCTTGAATCTTTAAGAGGCACCCTACCCAAGAGTCTACCCCCGGAGGCATTAAGAATCCTGAGTAATGACGGGACAACCCCAAGTACCTCCATGGAATGTCTAGAAGAGGGAACGCTAGCCTTGAGAGAGGAAAATCAGTGCATCCACGACAAGCTCAACACACAGGTGGAGCAGGAATCGGTTGGCACAGCAGGTTCAGCAGAGGAAACTCAGATGGCTGAGGAGAGGGAAAGACTGATGTCAGAGGGTCATCTTGAGGAGACGGTTCCTGAATCCCAGCAGCTGCAGAGTCCTGCAGCAGAAGTTGAGAAACCAGGCGTCTGGAGGCGCATCGGCAGAGGTCTAGCCAAAGTAGGCTGCTGGGCTGGTGTTGCTGCTGTCGGTGCTTTCGTTTATGCCAATGCAATTAACACCGCACCTCCTGAATGCCCTGTGATGCACTGCTATGGTGGACCATTTGAGCCCTACTTCACCGTATGCTATAACCCCCAGGCATAGTTGTAATGTGGAAGCATTACCCTACAAGTACATCTCAAAAAATCTGAATATCATGAAAAAGTTTATTTCTTGAATTTTGATTAATTTGGCTTATAGATAATGAAACCCAAATTTCAGTGTCTCAGAAAATTTGAATATTTTGAAAAAGTGAAATATTGGAAAATCCTGGTGTCACACCCTAATCAGCTTATTCACTCAAAACACCTGCAAAGGTTTCCTGAGCCTTTAAATGGTCTATAAGTCTGGGTGATGAGGCCACACAATCACGGGGAAGACTGCAGACTTGACAGATGTCCAGAAGACAGTCATTGACACCCTCCACAAGGAGGGTAAGACACAAAAGCTCATTGCTAAAGAAGCTGCTTGTTCACAGAGTGCTGTATCCAAGCATATTCATAGCAAGTTGAGCGGAAGGAAGAAGTGTGGTCGGAAAAGGTGCACCAGCATAAGGGAGAATCGCAGCCTTGAGGACTGTCAAGCAAAATCCATTCAAGAATTCAAGAGACACTGTATTTGGGGTTTTCATTATTTGTGAGCCATAATCATCAACATTTTAAGAAATAAAGGCTTGAAATATTTCACTCTATGTGCAGTGAATCTATATAATATATGGGTTTCACTTTGTGAATTGAGTGACAAAATTAAAAGCCTTTTCATGATATTCTAATTTTGAAGATGTACTTGTATGTGGGGCATAGGTGAAGCACAAAAAGGGTTACATCAACACCTCGCTTTTAAAAATAAAAAAAAATAAAAATAAAATCTTGAAAAATTAAATCATTGTTTGTTTATAATCATCCAGAATATTTCTTTTTGCATTTATCAATCATGAATCTCATCAGTAACATGCTTTTTACCAATCTAAAAGGTTTAGGGCTTTTGAGAAAACATTAAAACAGGACAATCAGTAAATCAGAATATCAAATCACAAAGAATGGTACAATATAGCAAATAGGTATGTAAAAGGATAAGACAAAAACATATTACAAGAGATAACATAAATAAAGCATTACAAGAAATAACATTATAAAGGCGTCACAGTAAATCAATTGGAATTCACTCTTTGTAAAATAATAAAGTGCGTTCACACTTTTTTGTCTGTCATATAGTTTAACCCCTTAAAGCCTGAAAACACAAATAATAGCCAGAAAATTCTAATTTTTGGGAACTGAAATGTTCACTTAACTTTCTACTGAAATTTAAAAAAAAATCCAAATTTCCATAAAATTTCACAAATATATTTTTAGTATCTCATTTCATTCATTAGGAGTTTTTGGTAACTGATAATCCACTTGAGGGCATTTTTATCATTTATCAGATTGTATTCATAAGTTTTTTGAGTAATTTATTGAGCATATGTGAAATGTTTGTGCATTGCATTATTTTTTGTATTATGTGAACTACCTGAATGTTGAGGCTGTGAAAGTTTTTTTCTACAAAAATTACTACAAAAAATACATTTGCAAGAGCCACAATCTTAGTGGTGAAAAGTGGCAATTAAAATAAGTTACAGGTTTCAAAAATGGCCAAAAAGTGGCTGAAAAGGGCAGGATGTGGCAAAAAGGGTGGGAAGTGACCAAAAAGTAATTTAAAAGTGGCAAAAAAATGTATAAAAGTAGCAAAAATCAGTAAAAGGGTGGGGAAAATGGGCAAAAAGTGGCAACAATGGGTGAGAAGTGACAAAGACATGAGATAAATCTGGCAAAAAGGGACAAAAAGAGGCAAAAACATGTCAAAAATGAGTGAAAAGTGACTAAAACAGGAAAAAGGCACGGAAAAAAGATGGGGAAAATGGGTAAAAAGTGACAAAAATGGGTGAAAAGGCCAAAAAAGACAGAAAGGTGACAAAAATGATCAAACAGTGGCAAAAACATAACAGAAATGAGTGAAAAGTGACCAAAACAGGCAAAAAAAGCAGCAGAAAAGATGGGGGAAATGGGCAATAAGTGGCAAAAATGGGGGAATAAATGGCATTTAATGACAAAATGCAGCTTAAATGAGTGAAAGGTGAGTGAAAAAAACACCAATAAGAGAAAACATTTGCAAAAAGCAGGATGAAATGGGCAAAACTGGTGAAAAATTGGCAACAACAGGATGAAAGTGGCAAAAAGAAATGGGCTTAAAGTGGTAAAAATAGATTACAAGTGGCAAAAAAGGGGAAAATTGGTTGACAGTTAAATCAACCTGTATAATTGTGGGAAACAGATTAATGTGACTTGCAATGGATAATTTCTTTCAGTCAAAGTTTCTCTTTTTTGTGGTTTTCGGGGGGAATAATATTTGAAATTCAGACATAAGAGAGCCACATATCATCACAAAAGGTTGAGTATCACTGATCTATACCTTTCATAAAGGATGTCATCAGGTAAATCGAAAGGATTGCATCTATCCCTAAATATTCTTGCTCTCCTAAGCGCTCTTCTCACAACCTGTGAATCAACGCTTACATCATGTCATGAAAAGGAATTAAAAGTGGAAAAAAAAATGGAAGAAAAGTGGAAAAAATGGCACCAGTGGCTTATTACATGTAGGTAAAGTGGTTTAAATAGGATAAAGAATGGCAAAAATTGGGTTAAACATGCAAAACGTATCAGAAGGTGGTTACAAATGACAGAAAATAGTACAAAATGTCATGAAAAGGAATTAAAAGTGGAAAAACAGAAGAAAAGTGGAAAAAATGGCTCCAATGGGTTATTACATGCGGGTAAAGTGGTTTAAATGGGATAAAGAATGGCAAAAATTGGGTTAAACATGCAAAAATATCAAAAATGGGATAAAAGTGGCAAAAATTGTTGACAAAACTTAGTAAAAAGAGGCTAAAAAGTGGCAAGAAAAGTGGCAAAATGGAAAAGAGTGGCACAAAGGGGATGAAACTTGCAAGAAAAGTGGTTTCAAACGGGGTTAAAATCTTGCCAAAACTGTGTTAAAGGGACAAAAAGTATCAAAAATGGTTTAAAAGTGTCAAAAATGAGCAAATACTACTAAATCACAATTATGGAGGGCCCATTCCTTGGGATTTTCAGGGGCCCTGCCAGTTCTGTTGTCAGGCCTGTCTCCTTGGCCATTATAGATAATGGGCATAGATATCACTGGCAATAATTAGAAATGTCCTGTATTTTGAAAGAAAATCCAAATACAACTACAATAATATTTCAATCAGACCAAAATATTTAGGCCTATTTAATTTTTGTTTATCTGAAAGTCCGGCCCCCAGAGTCTCTGTTGAGAGTAAATCTGGCCCTTGTGCAGATGTACTTGATGACCCCTGGTCTACAGGATCTTCTAAAAATGGGCAGGCCATTTTCCAAGAGAGCTGATTGGTCAGAAGGCGGTGCTTTAATACTCGCTGATCTCCTATCCAGAGCATAATCTGCCTCAGCATCAGCTACCACAGTGATTTATCCCGATTTGAAGTGAACCAGTGTCGTCGCACAGAAAATCCAGGGTTAATCCTGAAGTTATCTCGATAAGAGAAAACCCAGCTTCCTCCTACAGGCCTCTAGAGTGGTGATGACGTTGAACCTATGCGTTGAACTGATTGGCTGGAGGTAGTCTCCTCTTAAAGCAACATAAACACACTTAATTATCACAACGTATGTTTTCTTGAAGTTACTCGAAATGTTGAATAGTGTTGGTGAAATACAATTACTTCGCGATAACCAGCTGACTACCTTAAAATTATTATTCAAACGGAAATAACCGGAGCACCACTGGCTGCAAGCTGCTGGAATGCTAATGCTAACGTGACGCAGCATTTTTTTTCCCCTCTCAACTGGAGGAAAATTTGGAAAATGAGGATGGTTATGGTAATGGAGATAATTTAAATCGACCTTCATTAATACTGTAAGTATTTGTAAGCCATTAGTAAGCCGCAGAGTTAGATACTTCCTATCTAGAGCCTGTTTCGTGCTAATATTAGCTGTAGCTGCTAATATTAGCTGTAGTTGCTAGCAGTAGTAAGGGTTAAAACGTTTGATGGCTGTGTGACTTTTTGAGGTTACCTACCGCAGTTTGTTGTTTTTGTGTTGTGACTGGGAGCTTGTGTTTTGTTTAACTGTAATTGCAGACATGCTTTGGCACATTTAGTAAATTCATTGTCTGTTATATTGCCAATAATCTTGTTGTGCAGTGATATAACTTGCTGTTAACGTTTCAGTCGAACTGCTGGAGGATAATACTGCTGATGTAGATGCTGTAAGCCTTTAGCTGCTTTATACAACACTAACTCAGCATTAACTCTTCATTAATGCAATTCGCCTCCTCTTGTTTAGATGCTGAATTAGACAATGGCTGTTTTGTTTGTGGGGACTTGACTCAAAACATTGGACCTCATTTTAGCACCATGTGTTGCCAATAGAAGGTTGAAATTTCAGTTTAATAGCTTGGCACATGATGTGGTGTGGAGGCACTGTAACAAAAATGTGTAAAATTTTTTGAAACCCAAACAGGAGCATGTAATTGTTGAACTTTTACACAGAATTTAAACTGATAGATTTCTAAAATTGAAGTCATGAGGGTTTTTCATTCAACAATGGCAGCGTTTGTCTTCAGGAGAGCAGCTCACTGTTGTTTGGTTTTTCCACTTTTATTTTAGCTTTGTGTATTTTTCCACTTGTTCAACCTGAAACCAGCTCTCCCCTGTCTCACTTCAACCGCTTAAAACCAGATCATAAAGGGCAAATCTCATATTTATTTATTTTCATTAGATTATTATCACATCACATGATGTGTGCCTTTTGAACTTAAGTTATAGAGAGTGACTTTTTCTGACCTGCTTTTATCAGTAGTTGTTCGAATATGTTGTCTGTGTCTTTTAGCAGTTTGCGGCTTGTTTTATTGTGTCATTTAACTTTATTGACTGGTGGTTTTGTTATTTATAGGATGCTTTTACCATGTGTTTACTGCTGGAAACTTCTGCCTGTGGATCTGGTTTTGTTGATGGAAAACCATTCAAGGTAAGGGGAATTCATTTTTATCTATCCGTCATAAATATTTTAACTTACTAGTCATGATCACTGCCTGGTAGAGTAATAAAACAATGAAAACACTATCACTGTATTAAAAAATCTATTCAAATACAAAAGCTTAGGCTAACCCTACTTTTGTTATGTTTTCCACTTTAAGTTATCAGTGCAGTAGATCACCTCATCAGACCTTCTTCAGCCTACAGAACCATGCCAATGATGGCGTCTTTTTGGCTGCCCTGTGTATCTCTGAGCCTGTGAGTCACTCTGAGCTGGTTTCATGACCTTCAGGTTCGTCATTGTTTACAGGATTAGGCTGTAAGGGTTGACAGCGTTTAAAAGGTTGTATAAGCCTTAATGAAATAACTATGGCATTTAATAATCCGCTGTATGAATAATGTCTAAAAGATCAATATTAAAATAAGCATGATACTTTCTATAATAGAAGTCACTCTCCTTTGAAAAGAAAGTGGTTACAGCACCTCAATGTATTAGTCATTCTTGCAGTCTCACTTGTTGCTGTTAGCTCCCTGAGGCAAACTGCTCTTGTATGGTTAACCTTACACCTTTACAGTTGTAACCTCTACAGTAATAGTCAAGATGGTTTTCATAAACCGTCAGCCAGGAGCACTTTTCGAGGGACTGACAAAGTAAAAGACACTAGACTGTTTCAGGGGTAGCCCCCATGCATAAGTGTGGTTTGAATACCGGTATAATTTAGATATTGTTCATTATATATAATGTGCTTTTTTTGTACCTCTCCTTTATTTCTGCTAGGGCTGAACGATTTGCAAAATTATTTAATTGTGATTTTTTTTCCTGATATTGCAATTTTGATTTAATATGTGATTATTATTAGATTCCTCAACTTATGCATTTTTTCAACAAATTCAAACAATAAATCAATATTAAAACCCACATACATTTCATTGCAAAATGGATATAGCCTAAAGTTTTACTTGGCAGAGAAGGCTCTGCTCTAAAGGTGCTACCTGGGTTAGTCAAGCAGCATGCTTTGACCTTCCAGGGAGCACATGGCTTTTCTACAATATTCTAATATTTTAAGATAGTGGATGATTGACTTTCATGAGGTGTAAGCCGTAATCATCAAGATTAAAAATGAAAAGTCTTGAAATAATTCACCTTTTGGGATAAAACTGGGGTATTGAGAGGAAAAAGCTTTCAAGAATAACAGCTATAACTGCTTCAAACATCACTGTATGCTGACTTTCCTGCTCTTTGTAAATACATGGCTGTTTGTCTGTAAAATGTTCCTGACAACTGCCTTTGCGTGATATCAGTACTGTCAAATATGAGCTGACAGCCATGGCAGCAAACATAAACATAACTATACTGTCTTCTCAGACAGGATTTCAACTATCGCCTTGTCTTATTTTTTTTATTTAAACTGAAAAATAGAATGCATGCCAGGACTGCCAGTTAATGGCGTTGATTATCCTCCATATTTGTCTTTCTCCTGAAGTCATAGTTGAGTTTCTGTGAGGTCTTCTGTCTGTGGAGTTTCCACTGAGACATCATTACTACAAACAGCAAGTGTTTGATTTCACGGTCTGGCTGAATCATGCATTCTTTGCTTTAAGAGGATTAGAATGTTGAAAATCTGTTAAAACACAACTTTGTGTCCTTCCTTTCTTATGTTTTTAAAACCACTCAAGATTTGACGATTGTCTAGTGCAGTGGTTCTCAACCTTTTCAGCCCGCAACCCCCAAAGTAAAAGTGTCATAGACCAGGGACCCCCACTGTACCTGAAGGTGGTTGAACGCAGCCATGCACAATGGTCACGTGCAGACAAGGCCGTCCATAAGGGGGAAAAATGGGAGAGCTTTCTGGCACCCAGCCAAACTGGTTAACAAAACCATGGTCCATTGTAAAGTTAAGCTGTGATATCCATATTTCATATTTAACCTGAAAAAATAACCACTCTTATCAAAGTGTAGTAAATAGCCTTTAATGTAAATCCCCTTTGTTACAAAATGTTCAAAAATTGCCACAGTGGGTTAATAATGACAAGAAATAGTGGAAAAGGTGGTGAAATTGGATTTTAAAAGTAGCTGAAATGGGTTAGAAGTGGCAAAAATGGGCATAGATAGTGGTAAAAGGGAGTTAAAAAAGTGGCTGAAATGGCTTTAAATTGCCAAAAGTGAGTGGAAATTTGATGAAAATTGATTTAAAAAATGGCAAAAACGGGTTAACTTAGAAAGAAGAAAAAGGCAGATTCTGGCAAAAATTGGTTAAATTATCAAAAAGGCATATCAAGTGGTTGAAATGGGAAAAAATTGGTGTAAAAAGTGGTAAAAAAAAAAGGGGTTAATAGTGGCAATAATGGGTCAACAGAGGCAACATTAAGCTTAAATTGTTGTGAAGTGGCAAAAACAGGCAGAAAAAAAGTGGTTGAAAGAGTTTAGAACTGACAACAAAAGGTGTTAAATGGCAAAAATGTGTTAAATTGGTTGAAGAAATAATGAAAATGGGTTAAAATTTGGCAAAATTGGTGTAAAGTGGCAACAGGGTAATTTGAATAATATTCATTTTTTAGGGCATCTGGAGACCCCCTCACAGTGTCTCACGACCCCCAAGGGGGTCCCAACCACCGGTCTAGTGTGCAGCTGATCTTAGATATTTCCTCTTGAAAAGAACCACATTGACTGCCGGTTGTTTTACTCTCTTTAAAGCGTCTTAACCTCTGACCTTCAAGTGTCCTACTTTGAACTTAAACTGAGCATCTTCTGGAAACCTCTACAGGTGATACCTTCCACTCTCACAGCAAACATATAGCTTGATAAAGCAGCTGCTGTGGGGCCAGAATTTTATGAGTTATTTGTGTAGGGGAAGAGTTATCAGGCGGGGTGGTGCACATAAATTTGGATACCTTTGATGTTTGCTGCATGCAAATCATAATCGCAGGATATTCAAATAACACTGAAATGTCCCTATGATACACAGTCCAGCTATAAAGGCATGAACATATTTTCTGTCCAATTGTTTGGTTCAGAGTTTGATATCTGCATAAATATTGGCTGGGTTCCCAGGAAACTTGATTTCCCAGAAGATATTCCTGCGAGTGTAATTTGGTGTGATGTGACAGATGAACATTTATGTTTGAAGCATGATTTAAGTTTACATTACTGCATTTTCGAGAAGCAGGTGTTGCATTTTCTACATTAATCAGCGTCTGACGCTGGAATGAAACTTCTCTTTTGTCCGCGGCCTCATCTCAAACCTCGACATCACTCGGTCTGACTTCACACATCGAGGTCGAACCTCTGCAGAAGAGAAATGATTCTGTGGCCCACGCAG
Organism: Cheilinus undulatus; assembly: GCF_018320785.1. Classification (NCBI taxonomy): domain Eukaryota; kingdom Metazoa; phylum Chordata; class Actinopteri; order Labriformes; family Labridae; genus Cheilinus; species Cheilinus undulatus. The sequence continues at coordinate 20,264,500 of NC_054888.1, read as the reverse complement.
CCGTTGGCTCGCCAGCCTCAGCGCTGTTTGATGTGGGAGCATTTTTCTCCGTCCTGTCAGCAGCAACGTGCAGTGAGATCACAAACCAGGAGGAAAAATAAGTTAAGTTTCCTCCTACGATCTTCAACTGCTTGTTTGTTTCAGTCATGGAATCTCACAGATGAGTGTGGGTGTAAGAACCTGTCAGTGATACGATATCTCTGCAAAGGCAGTGTTTTTTCTGTTTCAAAGTGTGGTTTTAATGTTTTTATAGGTGCAGGACATATGTAATGAAAAAGGGAAAAAAAACATTTATTAGATTGTGAAACAAGGACCTGTACATAGAGAATAGACAAGATTAGCTTGTCTTCAGGCTCTCTGTGGCAATATGTTGAAGGGGAGTGTGTTTCTCCTCTGAAAAATAAATCTAGAAATCTTAAAACCTTAGAAAAACCTTAGAAAAAAATGTATGTACAGTATGCTCCCTTAGGGCTTCTGTACATTGTGGACTTTTTGCCACATTTTTTTTCAGGGTAATCATTCATATCCATTTTTTTGGTTGGCAAGGTGCAGCTGATTTAGACAATGAGTCTAAATCATGTTTTCTGTACTAGAAAGAAAACCTAGAATGCCCTTTTATCATCTTTTCTCCACCTCATAGGTATTTTAGCTGGCCCCTATTCTCTTTCAGGGCCTTTTAAGGTCTTTTACTGTATTTTCTGCACTTTCAAGCAGCCTTTATGGTGCTTTTCCCTTGGAGGGGACATCTTGAAGGCTCCTAATCATTTTTCTGCGTTCGAAGAGCCACCTAGAAGGCATTTGCTTATGTTTCCTCCACTTAAAGTGTTCCCCGGAGAGCCCCAAACAACACCACACCCACAGCGACTAACAAAAAAATGTAGTCATTGTTGTTGATTTCCATTCACTCTCCACAACATCTGCAGCAGCACAAACAAAAGCACTTGACTCATGACGACCCACATGAACCCTCTCTGAGCTCGTTCACCAAACACAGAGTAAAAACACAGAGGTCTCAATAACAACAGCAACCAAACTATGCAGCTGAATAAACTGCGACTTTTCATAACAAGCATCTCAGGAGCATTCATGTTAGAGGGCACAATTGAACACAGACCGCTGGAAGTCATGCGCTCAGCTCATTTGACCCATCTGTTCCCTGCTCGTCGACATTTCTGTTTGTTAAATTTGCGTTTAAGGAGAATTTACTGCATGTTAATAAAACACGTTATTGTGGTTTATGTGCTGCCTTGTTTTTGATGCCTGTCATCCTTTTAGCATGAGCTGGAACGATAAAACTCAAACGAGAACTGGGGCTTTTCCCAATTTTTTAACACGCAAACATTTTATTATATTGTTACAAATTTGTATCTGCGTCTGGTTATTTGAAACACAGACAAATTAAATGTTGTGTTTACAGCTTCTCTTCCTCTTTTCCAACTATTCCTAATTTGAATTTGTGCAGGATATAAATGCATCATAAAGAGCTGATTAAAGTTTAGAGTGAGCATCTAGAGCGAAACAAAACACCCTGATACTTTAAAATACACTATATTACCAAAAGTATTTGCTCACCTGCCTTGACTCGCATATGAACTTAAGTGCCATCCCATTCTTAATCCATAGGGTTTGATATGATGTCAGTCCCACCTTTTGTAGCTTTAACAGCTTCAACTCTTCTGGGAACGCTTTCCACAAGATTTAGGAGTGTGTTTATGGGAATTTTTCACCATTCTTCCAGAAGCGCATTTGTAAGGTCACACACTGATGTTGCACGAGAAGGCCAGGCTCTCAATCTCTGCTCTAATTCATCCCAAAGGTGTTCTATCTGGTTGAGGTCAGGACTCTGTGCAGGCCAGTCAAGTTGATCCACACCAAACTCTCTCATCCATGTCTTTATGGACCTTGCTTTGTGCACTGGTGCACAGTCATGTTGGAACAGGAAGGAGCCATCCTCAAACTGTTCCCACAAAGTTGGGAGCATGGAATTGTCCAAAATGTCTTGGTATGCTGAAGCATTCAGAGTTCCTTTGACTGGAACTAAGGGGCCAAGCCCAGCTCCTGAAAAACAAGCCCACACCATAATCCCCCTCCACCAAACTTTAGACTTGGCACAATGCAATCAGACAAGTAACGTTCTCCTGGCAACCGCCAAACCCAGACTCGTCCATCAGATTGCCAGATGGAGAAGCACGATTTGTAACTTCAGAGAACGCGTCTACATTGCTCTAGAATCTAGTGGCGGTGTGCTTTACACCACTGCATCCAATGTTTTGCATTGCACTTGGTGATGTACAGCTTGGATGCAGCTGCTCGGCCATGGAAACCCATTCCATGAAGCTCTCTATGCACTGTTCTTGAGCCAATCTGAAGGCCACATGAAGTTTGGAGGTCTGTAGCGATTGACTCTACAGAAAGTTGCGCCTCAGCATCCGCTGACCCTGCTCCGTCATTTTACGTGGCCTACCACTTGTTGCCTGAGTTGCTGTCGTTCCCAGCTGCTCCCACTTTGTTATAATACCACTGACAGTTGACTGGAATATGTAAGAGTGAGGAATTGTCACCACTGGACTTGTTGCACGGGTGATTTTGGCTGATTGATCGGTGCACCCCTAGTATAGTGTATATCAGCTGGTTTGGCCTTGTTCAGTCTACTTAGCCTTGTAGTGTCCTTGGCATTCTTATGGGTGGCAGTGCAACCCAATAAAAGCTTGCTAAATCCATCTTGCAAAGCTCAAAACGGTTCAGACCTATCAGTGTCATTGAAGAAAACAAGGTAGTAGCTACTATTGGGATTTAGCTGCACTGAAAGCCAGTACCAATGGCTGCTACAAGTGCAACAGTTAGCTCAAAAATACAGCAGTATTAACAGAACTGGAACATGTTTCTACATGAAATAAAGAGCAGTAAAAGTTGCAGCAGTCTTATTTTGCAGGCAATGGGGCTTTATCTTAGTTGCATCTGCAACTTTTGGTGTCTTTTGTCCTCCATATAAAGATAGTTCTGCCTTTTTGATTAATTTGCATAAACACAATGAAAACTAAAGCCTCCCACAGCTCCCCTACATGAAACTTTCCTCATTGTGTTGCATTGGATCCAAAGTTTTACATTTAAACAAACTACAGGAGATATGATCTGTTTTTATAAGAATGGAGAGCAAACCTGCTTTAGTGACTATAACACTTGATGCACACCAGAGATTTCTTTTCTATGTTTCAGCTGCAGAGACCGAGCAAAAACAAGACAGCAACATCACTCAATCTTCCTTGGATGTTGCTGTAAAGAAATGCTCGTAATACTCCAAACTTTCAGAGGTTATCTGAGCTCTGAGACATGCCTGAGAGATAACGTTTCCTTCCAGCTTCTGTTCTCTTGCCAACAGCAAGAAAAAAAAGAATTTGAGAAAAGTAAATTTATGAGGAATATGTGTGGGAGTTACATATTTTACTCTCCCACCTCATTCCTCACATAGCAAACGTCCCACGCAATTCGCTGCTCATCAATAACTGAGCATGGAGTAACTTTAGACTTTTATTTATGTTGGACAAATTCAGGGCTTTTGTAGTTTACTTTTTGTAGAGTTCAATATTTTTATGCCACATTTGACTTGTTCCTCCATACTTTCAGACATCTTTACCACCTTACAGTTTCAGATTTTTACATTTTATTGAAGCATTGTCACCCTCAATCCTCAGCTGTAGCCTTGAATCTGACTCTTAGCATCCCATTAGCTCAGAGGAGCAACAGGCTGTGGTTTTATACAGAGCAGCTCCCAGTAGCTGACAGCAGAGCGCTGTGGTTGCACTGGGCAGCTTCTAAATGATAATGTGTGCAGATTCATGAAACCTAATCACGGCATTGTTGAGAAAGAGTGAGCGCTCCCTCGGATAAATAGAGGTTGAATAAAAACCTCAGCGGCGACCTGGGAAGTGGAGATTTGTTTTCATGTATTTATTTGGAAGAGCCTTCAATCCATCATCCTGCTATGTGACTAACCAAGCATGCTGGGAAATGTTTTCGTCAGTGGCGATCCTTTCCAAACCCTGAATATCTGATGACTCATTCTTCAGGTCGACTTAAAAATGTCTGGAAAATAAAACTGGTGTCTTTGGTAGGTGATGAAAAGAAATGGAAAGTCAGGAGAAAAGAAAGGTGCTCAGAGCATTTTAATCTGATCGAAACAAGACCAAAAGTCCAAAAATCAAACTTGGACAGTCCTATCCTCTTTTGTCTTTGTTAGAGTTTAAACTTATCGTATCAAACTCCATATTGACAAATTCAAGCGCTGACCGCCCCAGCTCTCCAGTCTTAACTACTTAAACGGTGACTAACAGGTATGAAGTCTGTAAAAAATGTGTTTTGTTCATCGGTCAGCCTCTGCTTTTGTTTGGTTTGTGTTGGTTGGAAAATGGGATGTATCCAAAATGGAAAACCCCGTTATTCAGTTGTTTTGGTCATCATGCCTGTTGGTTTGGGTAATTTATGAGTCACTAATGTCATTTACTGAGATATGGCAACTCACATAGCAACAAAAGTAAAAAACAAACTAGTTTACTGTATCAAAAGGTTCTGGACTGATGATTTGTAGCTGAAAAACCACCGCTTTATATAATATATAAATAAATCTAGATTTGTTTGTCATCTGTTTACAATAGAGCTGGAATCGTACCCGACGTCAATATCACAGTATTCCTTTTGCTCTCTGCAGCAACAGTATTACATGAAGGTATTACCAAATTAAAAAGAATCAACTATTAAAACGGGAAATTAAGCACTATAACCCCAGTTTTCCCCTAAAACAAGCCTGAGCAAAAGATCTCAAGGGATGTTTTTACAATTCTGTTTCCTGCTTGTAGCTTGTATGTTTTTTTCCATTCCTGCTAATTTGTGTTAAGATGCAGCTGAACAAAGGAAAATCTTGATCTCGTTCACAATACAAACCTTCGATCAAAATAACAAATCAGGAATTTTAAAGTGAAAAATATTGTGAGAAATAATGTGCTTATGAGTGTACGGAGCTACAGTGTTTACAGCTGCTTCTTTGACTACTAGTCAAAGCTTCAGCCTTCTTCTTTGAATCATCAGTACACCCATCGATTATCTGCATCAGTGGTTTCCACCGCGTAGGGGGGACGCCAAATATCTCAGGGGACCCTGTCTGCTCTGACGTTGTTAAAATTAGATGTACATATTTATTTTTCAAAATCATGATTTTAAAGATAATGTAAAACTGCAGCTGAATAACTGTAAAAAATCCTATTTTGAGACTATAATAACAAGCAAACAAACTCAGAATTCTAAAGCTTATAAAGTCTTATAAATTGAAATTAGAACTCAAACATTTCAAGATTAAATTTTTGTGAAATAAGCACAGTGTAAAGTCAAAAATGTAAATGTAACCAAACTGAAAACAGTGGTTAGAAAAGTGGCGGCTGGATTTTCGACTTAAGAATCTCAAAAATTCTAAGTTTTGGTTCATGTACATTAACAACTTTAAAAGTAAAAATGTATATTTTTTTCCCCCCAAAAAACCAACCTTGATGTGTACTTCTTCCAAGTGGGTCCGGGGGGGGGGGGGGGGGGCTTAGCTTCTCTTAGACACGAGTAGGGGGGCCTAAGGAAAAAAGGTTGGGAACCACTGATCTACATCACTTGTTTTATTAGGGCTCACAGTGGGCATGAGGCAATCCCAGCTGTCACTGGGTGAAAGGAGGGGTATACCCTGGTCGCCATTCAACCACAGAGCTGGCATTTAAAGATGCCACTTTCACATTCACAACAATTAAGAGTGACCAATTAACTTAACAAGTTTGTCTTTGCTCTGTAGGAAAACGCTGGAGCAACAGGAGAGAACCCACACATGCATGAGAAGAACATGCAAACTCCACACAGAAAAGCCTCATCTGACCAGGATTTGAAGCAGAAACCTTTCTGCTGTGAGGTAACAGCCCTGGCTACAGTCAATTAAATTCATTTTTTCTCATTAATTTACACTCATGAAACGCTGTAAATTTAGCTCAGGTTCCTCCCATTTCGCTTAATCTTTGCTTAGATGTTTCTACACCTTGACCGGAGTCCACCTCTGTTAAATGATTGGACTTGATTTGAAAAGACACACATCTCTCTATAGAAGGCCTCACAGCTGACAATGTATATCAGAGCTAAAACCAAGCCATGAGGTCAAAGGAACTCCTGCAGAGCTCAGAGACAGGATTACTGTCAGGTACAGATCTACAAAAAAACAATCTGCTGTGCTGAATGTTCCCATGAGCACAGAGGCCTCCATATTTCTCAAATGGAAGAATTTTGGCACAACCAGAACTCTTTCAAGAGCTGGACAAACTTAACAATCAGGGGAGTAGGGCCTCAGTAAGAGAGGTGACCAAGAACCTGATGGTTACTCTGACTAAGCTCCAGAGATCCTATCTGGAGATGGGACAAAGTTCCAGAGGGGCTACCGTCACTGCAGCCCTTTAAGTAGACTGTGGTCACAGACCACTAAACCCAGGTGAAGTATAAGCACATAAAAAAATGAATATTTAAGTAGCAGCTCCAGAGTAAATTTATTTGGACTCTTTCCAACGCATACTCTCTCGGCGAGCTCCGTTTGCACGCGAAGGTGCCGCGCCGGCCCCCGTGTGCCGTCCCTGCATTCTCAGGTGGTGACTTCAGCTGTCAGCGTGTGTGTGTGTGAGGTTTTGGGTTTTTGGGGGGCCAGCCCCGGGGTCGAACTCCACCAGCCCAGACTGTTATTACTGCTGTTACACACAGAAACTCTCTCTCTCTCTCTCTCTCTGTGACTCGGCTCGTCTGGCCTCTTGGCTCATCTGGGGTTGATTAACTTCCCTACACACACACAGTGTAACACACACGCTAACATGAGTGGTGGTCTATAACTGTGTGAAGTGTGTGTTTTTAAACAAACGCACACACTTTTGAGCAATGTGATGATGACTTCCCATGAACTCTGTCACCCCGTATCCAATAAAACCGGAGGTTCGGGACTATCTCTCTGGTATCTCTGCTCTTGAATAACTCCATGTCACCACTTTGTTGGCACTTTTTAAGGTTGTTTGTTTGACTTTATTTCATTGGATTTTCAACATTACCAAAAGTTACACAATCATGCCTTTTTCTTGTTGCTCTTTTCCATGACCTGTAACTGTTTTAAATTTTTTGTTGTTTTTTTTAACTATTTTTTTCTGCATTTTCTTTTCTTTTTGTCCTGAGATTCCCTGATCTTGATTCACACTGTTGATGTGCTTAATACTTTTTACCTGGTAATTCAAGCCGTTATAATTACACTACAACATACATTCATTACTTCCCTATCACATGATTGCCTATCATCATGGGCATCTATCGTAATCAAAAAGTTCTGAATGGTAAAATGTCTTAAAAACAGGTTCATTATGATCCCTGCAGTTTTTATTTGACCTAACAGGAATGCTTTCTTAAGTCAAACTTTGCCTTTTCCCTTTAAAACTACGAGAAGTTAAATTTAATGTGACTAAAGCAGTAGTACACCATCGTAAACCCTAACATGGAAACACAGATTAAAGCTGTATTTTTTAAAAACACAACTTGCATCTTTCCTCCAAGGAATTTCCCATATTTACATAAGAGAATGAGTGAAAACTGACATTTATTAAAGCTCAGAAAAGTCCTGGAAAACTGGACATAAGCAGACCTGTGCAGTCTCGCTGGAGTCGTCTTTTCAGACTCAATCACAGGTTAAATAAATCATGTTCAAATTGATGTATTTTCACATTCCAGTAATGATCTTGTGGGAATGCCTGGTGGGAAACTCGACTCTCCCAAACCTCCCTCTCCCCTCTGGAAAAGACGGCATTTCTATTGAGAAATTACTAAACTCTCCGGGGGAAATTCTCCATGAATTTTATCTCTTTGATTTCTCCGTCCAAACGTTTTGGGCTCATTCTTTCCTTGGCTGCTGTGACGCTGTTGTTTTCGAGAACGCCGTTAACTCAGCTCAGGATTGAAATTGATTTGACAAACAATGAATGTGACTCATAAATGAAATTTCCCTCCTTGGCTGAGCTCCGAGCCTCTTCCTTCTTGACATTTTGGGGCTTTTAATGGACGCTGTTATGACTGATGAAGAGGGGGAAAAACCTAACATGGCCCAGGCGCTCCTTTTGAACTTTCTTTTTAATGTCCTCACCTGCGCGGTTCCCAGCCGACGGCCAATAACGGGGATGTTGTCACAAACGCAGCTCATAAAACTGAAAGTTAATCAACCATCACATTACTTAAAGTTCAAAGGTGCACTCTGAACCCTGTCTGAGTCAGCCCACAGAGGGTTATGAAAAACAAACATCAGCACTTTAGCAGCTGCTCGATGTCAAAGAATGAAAGACCAACCAAAGCTCAGCCAACTTTTAGGGCGTTTTACCTGCAGGAGACGCTGACTGTTCCCTTTATAAGTTTAACACTCAGACAGAGGTCATTCATGCATCATTTTCAGGGCTCAGCTTGCTAACATGCTAGCAGCAGGTCTTTATTTTTCAGTGGGATGGTTATATACGAAAAATGTTTGGTCATTTCTTCTATACAGAAATGATAGATGGCTGTCACAACACCAGAATTATACATTTTGATTGTTTTTTAATCAACACAAATATGAACTGTCTGTATTTCATATTGACCCTATATCTTAACTGAAAATACAACAGTATGCGCCCACTAGATCCTGTGACTCCCTTCTTTTAATGCAAGCAAATGTAAATGTTCTTATCTTGCTCTAGCTGCAGCGTTAGTCACCGATTATCAGACAAAATCCCCTGCCATTATCAGCATCAGTATCTTCATCTCCGCCCACGAAGGCACACACACATAAAGCTCATGGTAACGGCTCCACATCACAAAAGTTTACTTTGTCAAACAGCCAATGCAAGAAGAATTTTATTATGTTTTTATTTGCATACAGTTTTTAATTTTCATGTGTCTCTGTGTCTCTGTTTACTTACAGAACTTAGCTTGAGTTTAAATATCATTAAAGTTGTTGCACAATCACACTTAATCTAATGAGTATTAAGTCAGTGCAATAAAAAAGCCACACACCTCATTTTGTACCGTCTATTTTCATGAGAGCATATTTATTAATTGTATCCAAAAAGTTTTCTGCAGTTTTTTTTTAATGAGCTGTAAGAATTGCCCAAAAATGTGATCAGAACTTTTTTTGGTTGTTTTCCTTGCTATAGGTTTATGATAAACAAAATGTAATACAGGAAATTTTCTGCTAAATTTTATCATGTAAATCTTCCTTAACTAAGTACTACATTTTTCCCAGTTTTGAGAACTAAAGAAATAGTTTTCCATCCATCTATCCCTCCATTCATCCATCCATCCATCCATCATCAAAGCACCAATTAACCGACCATCATTTGTCCATCCATCTATCAACGCATCCATCCACCAATTTACCATCCATCCGTCCATCCATCCATCCATCCTTTCACCAATTAACTGTCCATCAATTGTCCATCCATCAACTCATCCATGCACCAATTTGCCATCCATCCATTTAGGGACCAATTTGTCATCCATCCATCCATCCATGCACCAATTTACCAGTTAACCATCCATCAATTTTCCATCATCTATTCACCAATTTACCATCCATCATACGCCCACCCATTCACCATCCATTCATCCATTTATCCATGGATGCACCAATTTACCATCCATCCATCTATCCATGTACCACTTTACCATCCATCCATCCATGCACCAATTTACCAATTAACCATCCATCAATTTCCCATCATCCATTCACCCATTCACCATCCATCCATCCATGCTTCAGTTTACCATCATCCATCCATCCATCCATCATCTGTCCTTGCATCAATTTACTATCCATCCATCTATCCATGCACCAGTTTACAATCCATCCATCCATCATCCATCCATCCATCCATCCATCCATCAATGCATCAATTTACCATTCATCCATCTATCCATGCACCAATTTGCGATCCATCATCCATCCATCCATCCATCTGTTTACCAATTAACCATCCATCATACGCCCACCCATTCACCATCCATCCACCCATGCATAAACTTACCATCCATCCACTTATCCTTCCATTCAGGCACCAATTTACAATCCATCCATCCATCCATGCATCCGTCCATCAATTATCGGTCCATGCAACCAGCCATGCATCCATCCATCCATGCACCAGTACTCCATCTCTCCATCCATCCACCCAGTACACCATCTATCCATCCATCCCTCCATTCATCAATTATCGGTCCATGCAACCAGCCATGCATCCATCCATGCACCAGTTCACCATCTGTCCATCCATCCATGCACCAATTTACCATCCAACCATCCATCTATCCATCCATCCCTCCATTCATCATTTATTGGTCCATGCAACCAGCCATGCATCCAGCCATCCATGCACCAATTTACCATCCATCCATCCCTCTATCTATGCACCAATTTTCCATGCATCCATCCATGCACCAGTTTACCATCCATGCATCCATCCATCCATCCTTATTCTAAATCTAAAATAGCTGTTTTCAAGTGTTGATTTTAGCCCTCAGTGGGTTTGACTGACCAGTTTTGCATCTTCACATCTCACATAATGGTATCCTTATTACACCCAAGCAAGCAGCAGTCTTCCCTTTAGTTAATGATATTCCCATTTCCATAAAATTATCCTTCTTTTCTGTATGCGTAAGATGTGTTTTGGCTTTATTACCCACCAGACTTAACAGTCTAAGCCACCTAATATCCATGTTGTATTAATCAGACTGGTACCTTACAGACTGCAGACAGCTAAGTGTTTAATTTGGCTGAAAAATTCTGGAAATATCTGTTCTATTTCACTGGAAAACTCTCTGAGGAGACTAAAAACATAAATCAAATCAGGTCTTGTGTAAAGATTGAAAATACTCTGAAAAAGATGTTTTAAGTTTGCCTGGCTTGAAATTTTGCCTAAATGGTGATTTATTGTTTTAAATAAGAGATTTAATCAGGAAGAAAACCCTGATATTGAAATATCTGCTGCTGAGTGTTAGTTAGAGAGGAGGCAGCAGACTAAGCTAATGTTGGTGTGTTCACTGGTGAGTCTAAAATAAGAAAAACCCACAGTGGTTAATTTTGTGCCCACTAAGCAGTTAGACGGCTGCTGTGGTGTGTGAGAGGGTGTTCACTTCATTAACGAGCATCACACGGTTTTAATTAGCAGCTTTTATAAGTCGATAAACACACGCAGACAGGTTATATTTACCGTGCTGCTCGGCTGTGAACGTGTTTAAATATTTAATGAAGTAAGGACAGCTCTCTGCTGTTCCCATAACAAACACCATAAGATAATACTCTCATATCAAATTACTTTCTCTTTCTGCACATTAACTCTTTATTCCCTACTTTTAATCATCTTTGATTTCTCTTTATTTATTATTTATTACTATATTTTTTATTGCACCTTCTATCTCAACAAGTCTTCACTTTTCTCTCATTTCTGTTGTATTGATCTGAAGTTTTCGAAATAGTGATTTTAGACAGTTTATTGTTTTCTCATGAGTCTGCAGTTCACTTTGAGGCAATGTTTTAGTCCAGCAGCACCATCTACAGGCCCTCATTGGTATAACAGCAAGACTCACTGACACTGAGACCTGAAATGATAGTTTTTTCTGTGTTCAAAATAATCCTAGATTCAACTTTATATACCCTTAGTAGAGAGGACTGCTACATAAACACAAAAAATGTGAGTGAAAAATTAGGGATATGGGGGTGGGGTGGGGTGATACAGGAGCAGCATAAATAGACAGAAAAAAGCAGAGAAACTACAGGAAAAATGACATTAGTAAGAATATATATAAGAAGAATATTTTAGCTAGAAAGCAGAGCAGCAAAATAAGTGAAAATAACTGCAAACATATCACAAAATAAAAACTGTAGGAGCTACACATATTTTGTCCACTAGATGGAGCCATTTGGTATAGTTATATTACTGTACAGTCGTTTCAGCTGCTTCTTTTAAATATCTGCGTGTTTAGTGTGTGACATCAAGTTTATTTCATGTTTTATACATTTAAAGTTAGTCTTTTGGGGGTACTGATGGGCTAGAAGTCAGGTCTCACCCCCTTTATGAAGTCTATACCCCAACCTGGAGTCTGAGCAGTCTCGGGGGTGGGGGTTGCGGGGCCCTGCTATGATGTTGTCAAAATTAGATATGCATGTGCTTTTTTAAAATCATGATTAGAAACATTATGTATGACAGCGTATTAGAAAACGCTGAAATAAAATTAAAAGGACCTGTAAACTTTTGAGGAAAACAGTCAACATTTTTTGAGAATACAAAGTTGTGTTACAAGAGACCAAACTCAGGATTTCTGAGATTAAAAAGTAAAAAAAAAAAATTGATAAAAATCAAAAAATTTTGAATTAAAAAGAATCAATTTTGACATTTTAACAAAAAATGGAAAGATTCAAAAATCAAACATTAAAGTGAAAAAATTAACAAGAACCGAAACTTTCAACTGTAAGACTTGTGTAAGGAAAACAATTTGCTATTTTTGACCTTTTAATCTAAAAATTTCTAAGTTTTGGTTCATGTAAAAATATGACTGTTGAAGTACAACACTTTGAACTGATTTCTCATAAATTTACAACTTTTAATTCTTGCTGTTTTTACTGAAAATTAACAAACCATTGATATTTTTGTATTTTTTTTTAGAATGGCTGTAATACGCTGTTGTATTAATAGATAGTCTACATAGATTTTTGGCAAGAAAAAATGATATAGGCCTGTTAGATTTGGATTTTGTCAATGAAAACAGCTAAAATTGATGTTTGATCTCTAAGTGAGTTCTGGGGCTTTTAGTTTTTCTTAGGGGGGACCCTAAGGAAAAGGTTGGAAACCACTGCTGTCGTCCTTGAATCACTCAGCCCAGGATCAAGCCTGACCTGCAGCTCCATTCCTGCATGTTGTTCCCCCCTTTCTCCTCAATTTTGTATTTTAGAGTCAGAATTTTTTTTATTGCAAGTACATTTTTACAATGAAATTTGATGTGGTGTTTTGGGTCAAAACAAAAAATAGTAATAGACTTCGAAAACAAAAGCTCCTCCTGCTAACAAAGGTTCAACATAGGCTCATATAGAAATATGATAGTCACATGAACTATAGGACAGAATATAAAAATAAAAAGAGTAAGTAAAAAGATGATTTGGTGCTATACAGATATGTATGCATGTTTGTGATCAGTTATAGTGTAAAGATTTTAAGACTGTCATATCAAAAAAAGGCAAAAAATCCCTAAAAAAAAAATACCCTGATAATACTGATTTAAAATAAAAGAAAACTGGATATTTTTCCATAAATTAGACCCTTAAAAAAAGCAAGCATAATCATTTTCTCTAATGATTGTAATCCATAGTATATTCAACTTTAAAGTTGTTAAACTTCCACATCTTTGTCTCTCTAGAGTGAAACATTTTTTTCCATGCTTTATGTGTTAAAATTGTAACTTTCAGGGCACTTAAAGTCACGTTTTTTTGGCTGTATCCCTGAAGCCATAGTCCTCAAAACAGTTTGAAGTCCAACCTGAAACCCCAGTCCCACCATTCCCCACTTTCTCCCTTGACTTCCTCTTCTTTTCACTACACTAGCTAATAAAATCAAATAGCCTGAAAAGATATCTTTGATAATGGTCATGTTTATTTAAAAATGAAAGAAAGGGCAGTGCAGCTGTGTGCATATATTAAACCCTTAAACAAGCAAAACAGATGCCATTGATTAAAGACTGCAGTACATATTATCGTCCATGAGATGGAGCCATTGGACATAGTTAAAATGGAACAATGCTATCACAACATTGCAGTCAAATCACATACACAAAAAAAATGTAAACTTTATTAACAAAAATGTTTATAAAACAAAACCAGAGTTTAATAGAATAAATGTGTCAACAGAGAAATAAAAAGAATATCTTTATATGTAAAAAAAACAATTATCCAATGAATATAAGTGCTTTTCATCTTTCTTCCTTTTTCATCTGCCTATTTTGGTGTTTTTGCACATTTTATCAGTATTATTGCAAACTCTCTTTGACAAACTTTCACATTTGAAGAGCTGTTACATGAAAACTCACATTACAAATGTATTTAGAGGAAAAGTCCTTCTGTGAAAATATTGATTTGCTGTTACGTGTCTCCCAACAGCTGCTGAAAAATAAGTATCACACAATTTTTTTCTTGCTGCTGTTTTGGTTGCAGCAATGTGCAAAGTTGCTCTGTGCAGCTTAAAGATTTGACTTTTAAAAAAAAAGAAAAATCTAGACTTTTTAATCTCCCACAGCAAATCTATGTCCGTTTCCTAATGTTTCCATCTTTATTCTTCTTCTTTGGGCTTCAGAGGTTCCTTGCTTTGGAGCGCCGTATCAGAAGTGACGGATTCTTCATCGTCCTCATTGAAATCGTCGTCTTCATCCATCTCGTTAGTGACGTACGAGCCTTTTTGCCTGGACAGACACCACAGCAGCACGGCGATCAGGCAGATGAGGAGCAGCAGCACTGCAGCGACGATCCCTGAGAGAGAGGAAGAACAGCAACACAGGTGATTATTAACTCCACATAGAGTCACAAACAAAAAACAAACAACAAATGCTGTTTTTTAAAAGATATGCAAGTATAAAGGCCCAGATGTTTGTGCTGCCAAATCAGAGTGTTAATCATAATTCAAATTCTGAGATTATGTCCATCGTAAAACACAGTAGATAACTTTGTACTGAAAGTAGCTTTATTGATCTGTAATAGAAATCAAGCTTTTAGAACTCACCTCCAATTAAAGCTGCCAAATCTCCATTGTCTGTAGTGTTGGGGCCTGTAGGGACAAACACTCGATTTAGCGTCATGTAGCTTCATAAAGCAGCAGAAACAAGCTATGCTTTTAAGTTTATAGGCTGCAAATTGAAGTGTAACATTGGTAAGAAGTGTCTGATGTGTAACTAATGCCAGTCCTAACGTTGGTGACTTCTTAAGGATGCTACAGTCACAGGAATTAGAGAAAGGAAGTCTTAAAAATAAAACAACTTCACAGCATTAAATGGCAAGAGGCAGCTGCTGCTCTGTGAAAACGAGTTGTCTGAGGCATGCTAGTAAACTCTGGTCAACACGGTGAAAGTTTGAGTTTGCAAACCTCATACAAAAGGGGTGTCCAAACTATGGCCTGGGGGCCAAGTGAGGATTTTTATTAGCCTGCAGAAAATTCTAGAAATAGATTAAATATGGCCCACATTTGAACATAAAGCATGTGCTGGACTGTATTGGACAAGACGGAGCTACAATGCCAATTCTGTAAGCAAACATTGCAACCAGGAGAATGTATTGTTGTTTTTTGTGACTAAACTGAGACTACACTGTACATGGTAAAAACACTAGCAATCATTTATCTTGTTTTCTAACTCCCTTAGAAGTTTCAGCAGCAAATAGTAATACCAATATTTTTAACAGGGGCTGAGCCATAAGCATTTTGGGCCCCCTGAAATCTGTCTTGCATCCCCAGAAACCTGGACATGATTGTCTATTTGCCTTGTCAGCCAATAAATCGAGCATTTAGCGTTAGTTCAGGCAAGCTCTGCCCTGATCAGCTGATCTAATGCAAGCCCTCATCAGCTGACGGCCAGCTGATTTGCCCTCAGCACACTATTGAACAGTCGCTGCCAGGCTGCCTTATTTGAACTGGTCTTGCCTAGCTAAGCTCTGCCACTCTCTCTGCTTTTGCAGCCATCCTCCACCCCAGCTCCTCCTTCATACTGCTTCTGGCTTAATCATTGTCACTGATGCATGCTCGGCTCTAGTGCTTTTGCCGCTTCTCTCCCTGCCTTAGGCTTTTCTTGTCTGCATAGGAAGAGCAAGAACATGTTCTAATTAATAACTGCTGAAAAAAATAATTATAGCCACAAATCATGTGTTTCCTGAATGAACTAGCCATTTAGGCGTGAAACATCTTAATCTACATTATTTTGGTTTTACAAATTTGTCATTACTGATTTACCCCTCGAAAGAAGAATTTCTAAACCGTACATTACCATAGGTAGTATGACAACAGGCAGTGCTTGTAGACTTTGACTTCAGGAGAGGCCATCATGTGATGTGTAAGTTATTTTTTTTTTAAATAGGTTGTTTATTTGACTAATAAGGCTTAAAATCATCAGCAGAAGTTCTGTGATCACTGTTAGGGCATCTTTAAACACAGACAGTGGTGCTGCTAGAAACAGACTCACTCTAACCCTAAGGCTTTAATACTTCTAAACCTTACACAGCAGCTTTCTACATGAGAGTTATTAAAGGGACACTGGGCTGTTTTTAATACCACGGGATATTTTATCACTGTAATATCGCCTAACCTTAATCTTCGCTCTTGGAGAATGCTGTCCTACATTTCTGATGGAGGTAATCGATAATGGAGGACTCTCTGCCTACACCAAACAGCTGCTAAAACCCTCAGCTCCTCATCCTTCAGCTTATCTCACCTGCCCAAACCATCACCATGACAACTGAATTTTATAGAGGAGTTTACAAAGGGTGTAAGACCTAAGTTAAAACTTTTGCCTCCCTCTGAACACTTTAAATGTTAGTAGAGCATAAACACTATCATACACTACGTTTGCATGTACATATAACTACTGCAACCCAGTACAGGCCTTTATTAATTATGTCTAAAGTCTTGTTAATTGAAGTCAGTTGATATGAATCTTCAGAGAGTTAAATGTTCCTCCTCAGCCTGCAGATCGTTCCAGTATCGAGCCGACACGCCCACGTGGAGCGCTCAGCTATGTTCACATTATAAAGTGAGACAGCAGCTGAATTCAGACATGTGTGGCATTCAAACACCCTCGGCCTATTTTAGAGAGGAGGTGACAGACAGACGGAGGCGGGGTTCACACTAAAGGGACCAACTACAGTTCAGAAATATAAGAGAAAGTTTATACTGTCAGTGTTGTTTACTTTAAAATGGCTTTTACATTTTTTACATTTTGCGGCACTGGAGTATTTTAACGATGGAGTTTTAGTACTGTTACTCGCAGCATTCTGCAGGGAGTGTCTTATCAGCAAGATGTCAGGAGAGGATCATGGGAAGGAGTGTGTATGTGACGCCTCCAGGGTCTGTCGCCGTGGAGATAAGAGCTGACACACTGATACCGGCTGGACCTCGTTTCCACAGCGAGGCCAAAGACAACAGCCAACTAAAATCTGTTTGTTTAACGAAGCTGTCAGACCTTAAGAGTTTCATCTGAACTCTTCCTCCGCTGCCAGTTTTATCTAGTCCACCCCCACGGTTCCCGACCTACGGCTGGAGACCCTCCAGAGGGTCACCAGATAAATTCAGGGGTCATTCAGTGATAAAGGGAAAAAGTTTTATGTCCTTTCTGATCTTTTATCTTTATGAAATTTTACATATTTTTACTGCTTTGTGCCTGTGAAGATTTCATCTCTTTTTTGAAAATATGTAAGCCAAGCCTTTTTAAAATGACGCCAAACCAACACACTTTTCAAACTTGAAATTAACCTTTTAGGAGAAATATCTGTTTAAAAAATACAAAGCATTTTAGAAACAAAATGTTTGCTCAGGGATGTGACAGATTTGTGTCATAAATGTTATGAATATGGAGTTTAGGATCTTAAAGTACAAAAATCTACTTGTAGCTGCTTAATAAGAGAAGAAAATGTGAACATTTGAGTTTATTTTCACATAAATAAGACTCAAATCTTAAATATTAGGCTAAAATCACACTCCTACTTATCATTTTTACTCCTAACACTGAACCAGGAAGATACATTTATCTTTGAAACTCCTTTGAAGCTTTCATTTAAGCCTCAAGCAGTGATTTTTATGTGTGTTTTGTGAGTAAAATGTTGAATTTAATTGGTTGTATGAGGCACTGTGATGCAGATATTACTCTGCACTGATGCAAGGACTTAACACTGACATTGCTCGTAGATTCTCCAATCACAGTCAGAACTTTTCATTATTAATTTTTGTGTAAACAAAGGGCATTTATGTTGACTCTTTTTTTGTAAAGAACTTTCTTGATAATAACAATGATAAGGGGATTGATATTTGTCTTACAGCTCATCTTTATTGATGAAAAAGTAGCCATCAAATCGTAATCCCAGGAAAGATGCACAACCTTATATTTAGAGTGCTATGTGCAGCCAAGTTTTTCATGAAGCTTCCTGTTTGGCCTTTGGGAGAGTTTACGATGTGTTAGCTCTCAGTCTTACCAATTGTCACCACGTTGGGCTCTTGAGTTAAAGGTGGCGAGCCACCAGTCAGCGCCCTGACGGTGTGGGTAGTCACGACAACATCCATGATGACGTCAACCTGTGCGAAAAAATGAAGAAGATAAACAAACTGTGACAGGAGAGTTTTTTATATGCAACTAACAAATGCGTAATATGTAGCATTTGTATTATTTAGGTAAAATTTTCTTTGTAAAAAATGAACATTTTTGCAACATACTTAAAAATATTGGGGTAAAGATGGCCTAGCGATGAAAGTGGCGTCACATGTTCAAGTCTGGCTTGTGGCTCCTTACTACTCTTTCTTCCCTGTTGCTGATTCTATCCACTGTCCACTCAGAAATAAATCTTTAAAGACATTACTGATATGAAAAATAAAATAAATATCACACAAATTCTAAGAGTATTGACTTAATGTTTACAGCTTTTTTTCCCCAAAAATATACAAGATCTTTTCCCAAACAGCATGTAAGTTAGCAGGATTTATAAAGTAAATATATTTCAAGTTTTGTTTCTTTTGGTCTCTGACATGAGGCTTTTACCTTGGACAGGCTTTAATAAAAGACTGGCCTTTTATTTATTGCGAACTCAATTTCTACACAGCAAAAAAGAAAGCTCTGTTAAACTTGAAATTTTCATCAGAAAAAATGTAGAACTAAACGATGGTATTGATAAACAAATTACATTACTAGTGAGTATTCTGATCATGCTTTTCGGTTAGGGATGTGGAAAATAATTGCAAGTATTATTAAGTCGCAATATGGCATGCTGCAATTTTTAAATTGCAGGCAGTGCAATATTTCTTTAGCCTGAAATGTGTCAGAATACCAGTTTAAAACATGTTTTTCTTTTTTTTGTCATGCTCTACACTTTATGCGAACATCCAAGTGTCATTTTTATTTTTATAACAAAACTCCGACTTTTCTTGTTGATGTATTTGATTTTCCTCATCAAAATGAGAATATTATGAAAAATGATCGTCCCCTTTAATATAGCAACTGATATCAAATCAGCAATGCCAGTGGAAATTGCACTACGATGTTTTTTTCTAAATTGTTTATCCCTTGTTTAACTTACCTTATACTGTGTTTGTTATGATATAGAATGATTTCTTTTCTATATTGTTGAACAACACATAAGATTAGGAACCTAAAGAATTGCTATTAGATTATTTTTTGCAAATCATTCAACCCTATTTTCTGTGTGTCACTATACAAGAATTACAAACTTTGATATCATTCAAGTGCAAATTAAATGATAATAAAGCCTGTCTCCTGCCACAGCAGCAAAAACAGAAGACTTTGACACCCACTATTGGGCAATTTGTTGCTCCTAACTACTAAAAATTGCAGGCAAAACTCCTGCACACTGTCTTAAGTTGCAAAAAAATGTTGACAGTGTTTGGACATGGTTTCCCTCGCTTCTCTCCAGCCTGACTTCCCCGGAGTGCTTTTATTTTAAATGGATGTTGGGAACACTAAAACAGTTAAGACCAGTGATTTTCAAACTTCAAGGCACACCTAAAACAAAGCCAAAATCTAAAGGCACACTTAATCCATTTCCCATGCAATAGTGCCTCTTTGAATCATGTGACAGTATCTGTAGTTATTGTGTAGTTATAGTAACAATGAATAAATTCTCACGGCACACCTAGACTTGTCTCAAGGCGCTTTAGACAGACTGACGGGGCACTTAGTTAAAAATACAACTCTAGATCTTTGTTTTCTTTTCTGAAGCTCAAGACTTTACACATACAGGTTGTCCATTCTTGTTTAAACAGAGATTTTCTTCAAATTTTGCATACATTACCACTCAGAAACAAGGTTGGACTGATTAAAGTTTGGAGGTCAAAGGTTAAAGATGAAGGTCACTGTGCCTCATGTTCATCCCTTATTTTCTTACTCTTCACTATCACTATTTAATCATTTTTCTGATATGTTATTTCAACATAAACATTTGCATTTTTTCTCTTTCCCATATCCCTTTTGAATTGCCTTTTATTTCATGCATCAGTCTGACCCAAAGACACTTAACCAGCTCTGCAAAGTCCAAAGTTTGTAACAGAGCATGCACCTTCATCTAAAAGTAACCACAGAAACCGCCTTAGTCCTTCACCATGACCTGTTTTCTCACTGTCTGTAGAGTCATAACCACCAGGAGGGAGCTGTAGTTTACTTCATTGCTTGTTACAAAGCACACAGAGAAGTTATTCAAGCACATGCATTATAACATTTCCAACAAAATGAACAGCACGCAGAATGCACAGCAGAAAGCTTCACTTTTCCACCATCATTTTGGAGATTATTGATCCATAACTTATTGTGAAAGAGTGAAAACAAAGATGCAACAGCTGCAGCTTGTAAAGTTTCTTCAGACTTTTAAAAATGAAACACAATACGACTTAAAAGTGTGATTCAAAAGATTAAAAACAGCCTGAAAAACTCACCAGTTCTCCAGATCTACAAACAGCTCCTCATTCACTGAGAACAAGAAGAAGAAACACAACAGAGCATATGCTGCTCGCACACACACCTCAAAAACACACACTCTCAGATGGGTGTGGTGTTGGTCCCCGGGGTCGGGATCTGTTCCCCCACCGGCCAATGGAGAGGCTGGCTCCGCCTCCCTGATGTTAAACAGCCTGCAGATGTCTGAGAGCGCACGGCTGACAACGCCTCTTGCATCATCTGTTAACACCCTAACATTATGATCAGTGTGGGTGTGTTTCTGTATTCTCAAGCTGTTTTCAATAACCTTCCTTTGTTGACTAAGCAGGTCCACTTCAGCATTTTATCAGAGCTTGGGCCTCTGTTTGTAGTCTCCTATGTTTCCCAGAATGCATCAAAACAACAAGATAAGACAATCATAATGATTGTTAAAATATGTGGCTGTGTTTAAGATCAATTTAACTCTTAAGTGTCTGAAGTTGAAGGCTTAAACTTCAACCTCATGGGAGCTGAAATAAAACATTTAATGTCTGCACAGAATAGGCTAAATAAGTCATCTTTTTGAAACACACTGTATTTAACCTCCACCACCAGGGGGCTCTTAACTAAACAATAACAAGTAGAACTATATCTGGTAGAATGGACCATGAGATTGACGGGCGGATTGGTGCAGGCGTTGTGTCAGACCATTGTGAGGAAGAAGAAGCTGAGTCAGAAGGCAAAGCTCTCGATTTACCAGTCAATCTTCTTTCCAACTCCTATCCAAGCTTTCCAAAATAATTAATTCAAGCAGTAGCTGAGATTCCTCAGGAGGGTGTCTGGGCTCAACCTTATCGATAGGATGAGGAGCTGCGACTTTCGGATGGAAATTGAAGTAGAGCCGCTGCTCCTTCATTTCGAAAGGAGCCGTTGAGTTGGTTCAGGCGTCTGATTAGGATGCCTCCTGGATGCCTCCCTGTGGAGGGTGCCTCCAGGTGCATCCAACAGGGAGGAGACCCTGCGGTAGACTTAGGACTCTGGAGAGATTATAGATATCATCTGGCCTGGGAATGCCCTAGAATCCCCTAGGAAGAGCTGGAAAATGTTGCTGTGAAGAGAGATGTCTGGGTTGAGTTGCTTAGCCTGTTGCCAACCAGTGTTATGTTTGTTGACTAAAACTGTGATTTAAAACATTCATGGACAGCCTTTTTTCTGTAACAAAAACTAGACTAAGACTAACAAAAATAGATCTGTGATGACTAAAACTGAAAAAGTCGGTTTAGTTTTTGTCAAGATGACTAAAACTAGACTAAAATGTAATGTAGTTTTTGGCAGACATTCAATATCCCTGATATTTCTCCACTGTGGGTAAATCTGTCAAAAAGAACAATGCATCTTCATCTAATCTGCCTCTGTAGAAAGCAGGGGACCCCAGGTCATAGAACACAGTACCATGATCGGGTACCAGATTTAGGCAAGAGAATAAATGCTTAGATTAAAAGTAAAGACTAAAATGTGAGGACTTTATATTGGCTAAAACTTGACTAAAATGTTTTTTAATTTTCGTCAACTAAAACTAGACTAAAACTTAAAGACATTTATTCCAAAGACTAAGACGGAAATTAGAAATAGTTGCAAAAATTAACACTGCTGCTAACGCGACCTGGCCCGGGATAAATGGTAAAATAATGGATGGAAATATGCTACTCAGCTCAGCCCACCCTAAAGCTTCCTGTTTTGAATTGAAATCTGTTGAATAAAAGCTGCCCCCAATAAGGCTTATTTAGTGAACAGCAAGCCTCTGTTTTTGTTTCATGGATGAGTTTCAAATCATGAAGGCGAAAAGCTGTTAAAAGGGGCCTTTCCTGGTGAATGCTGCTAGCAGTCACTCAAAACATCACTTGCTGATGTTAAATAAATTCTTAATTTTTTTTGGTAATTTTTGGTTAGTTGATGGAAATAAGGTCTGTAATCATCATTTGTATGACCTAAAGCACAACTGGAATTGCTCCAGTAGTGAATTTTGAAGCCTTTGTTTTGTTTTAGAAAATGTAATTTCCTAACAAAGGGCTAGCTAGAACTATGCTGTTTGTCTGGGATGTTACCTGTCATCATGCTGAACATGTGAAGTCATCTACTAGTCTGCCTATCACCTGGCACACTTTATGTACAAAAGTATTTCTCCACACCTGTTGATTATCAAATTCAGATGGTTCAGTCAGACCTGTTGCCTCAGATCACAAAGACAGTTTGTGAAATGTCATCCCTGCTGGATATTCAATTCAACTGGAAGGGATATTATTAGAAAGTGGAAGTGTTTAGGAATGACAGCTACTCAGCCATGAGGCAGAAGACCACCACAGAGTGGGCGCGGTCAGTGACCTTTAAGGTGCATGGTGAAAGTCGCTGAACAGTTCTGACCTTTTACTAGCATGAATGCAAGCACAAAAACTGTGCAATAGGAGCCATGAATGTGTTTCCATGGCTGAGCAGATGCCAGGCATCAGATGGGACGGTGTAAAGCACACCAACACTGGACTGTGGAGCAGTGGAAACGTGTTCTGTGTAGTTTTGAGTCACGCTTCTCTGTTTGGCAGTCAGATGGGCAAGTCTGGGTTTGGCGTTACCTGCCTGACTGTATTGTGCCAACTGTGAAGTTTGGTGGAGGAGGGATAGGAGGGTTTGAGCTAGACACCTTATCTCCCCTGAAGGCCAGTCTTGATGCTTCAGCAAACCAAGACATTCTGGGCAATGCTATGCTGCCAACATGTGGCAACAGTTTGAGAAAGGCCCTTTTCTGTTCTAACATGACTGTTCCCAAGAGCACAAATCAAGGACGGTAAAGACATGGTTTGATGTGGAAGAACTTGACCTCAACCCCATGGAGCACCTTCTGGAAAAACTTGAATGGAGATTGAGAGCCAGGCCTTCTGGTCCAACATCAGTGCCTGACCTCATAAATGCTCTACAGAATGAATGGGCCCAAATTCCCACAGAAACACTCAGGATTTTGGCCAACAGAACCCATGTGATACAAACAAAACCTCATCACAGCATCCCTCTAAACTTGTTGAGGGTCGACCAGTCACCGAATACAGCAGAAAACCAGCTGTAATTTCTTTGTGGAAGCTTTTCCTCCTTTCCTAAACAAACTCAGAGCCTCATTTTCATCATTTATTTAATTTCATGTCAGCCACATTCAAATGAACCAGTCATCAACATTTCAAATCACACATCATTGGAGAAACTTTCCTGTTCCAACTGCTGTAATAAACACATCATTGTTTTGTTTTCATAAAGAGAAGTAGCTTTTTTAAATTCTAGCAGGTTGAATTGTCTTATTGGTTGAACTAAACTAATAAGTCCTAAACATTTGTGATTATTTTAGCAGCTAGCTACAGGTTTGAAATATTGAATCTGAAATAAAATAACATTTTGTCTAAAATTATTTTAAAAGAATTTCTAAGAACTCAAACACGCAAGATCTAAGTGGTGCATTTTTGCTAAGCAACTTCAAAAAAGTCAAATAAATGCAACAAAAGGAATAAATGAAATAACCAGCTATATCCAAAATCCAAAAAGCCAAGCTTGTTTCTCTGTTTTAAAGCATGGCAGCTACAGTAAAAGAAAAGATATAAGCCATTTTCAAAATGTTAACACCAAACATCAAATAACAACCATTTTTGACTTGAATCTTAACTCACTCTCTACTTTAAAGGCGGCTAGATTTTCACTAAATTGCGGCTTCTATTGTAAATGTTTTGTCCAATTAAATATTTTATTTAAATGAAAACCAGATTAAAAACACAGTGTCTTTAGAATATAAAATGTTAGCCCTTTTTTCAATCAACTGCTCTAATGTGAACTCTTAATAGATTGACTTGTGGCGTCTTGACTTGCTAACTTGTCACTTCTGAAATACAAAGAGCCGACGCGTTTAAACAGCGATGTTAAAAGTAGCTCCAGTTGATTATTTTGTGCCATTATGATTGACTTCACTAACTTTTTTTACTTCACCTTTTTTGCACTCATACTTTAAAGAGAACCCTTGTTTGCTCATCGTACTGAATTCTGCAGCCAAACCAAAAGTTCTGCATTTTTCCCAGCTTAGATTTTCATGCACAATTGATAAAATATGCTTAAATGGTTTTAAAAAGCACAGGTTTCCTTTATTATAAAGTCAACTAGAACTTTAAGGAATCAAAAGCTACTTTTGAGCTTAAATTTTAAACTTGCAGGCTTCCAAAGTGGTTTCTAAAATTGTTACAATACACACGCAATTTTGACATTTTTTTTTAGCCTTTTAAATCTTAATTTTTAAAGAAGACCTACTTCAGCAGGATTTGATAGTCAAACAGGATATATAGAACAAAGCTGGCTGTCTGTAGGTAGTTTCTTAGCTAACCTGCCATTGGATTAAATGCCTTATACTTTTCAAAACTCTGAAAAGTCCCTACAGATAAGTATTTAGATGTTGAATTTTCAGCTCAATAACCCTGCAAACGTTTTTTATGTGCCTCTGAAATTTTTTTATATGTAATCTTAAACTTGCTAGTCATTTCAAAACTTTTTCTAGCCAACATAATTATTTTATTTAACAGATAACCAACTCAAATGTTTCCTTAGATATCTGATTTGTCGAACATGGAGGCATCTCAGCAGCTTTTTGACTTATTGGGACTAAGGTGAAGGCCACATCTGAGTTTTAGTCACCATCTTTGTAGCCACAACCAAATTTCAAGGTCATTTTGAAGACTTTTACAACCCACATACTTATTTAAAATCAAACAGGATGCCTAAAATATTGAATTTACACTAAAACTATGACTAAATGAACAGTTTTCCAGCCACTGCTAAAATTTTGGCTGCTAGCCGGAGTTTTATTTTCCCACGCCGCTACACTCCCCTCAAGGCACCGCCAGGTTGTGCGTTGCTAGGCTTCTTCTTCTTCTTCATTTACTGTAGCTCCCATCCGTCTCCTCCCTCTACTCGTCCTCGTGCTCGAAGAACTCGTGGCAACAGACGGTAACCATGGAGATCAATGTCATGAACTCCTGGAAGTCGCACTCAGAGTCTCCGTCCGAGTCGAGGCCCTCCATCAGACTGTCCAGGGTGCTCTGGTCTTTCACATGCTGAGGGAGGGGGAGAGAAAGTTCACATCAGGACGGTTAGCGTACATCAGGACCATAAATTTGGTCTGTTTAGGTTCATTGTAGACTGAAAATGTTTACTGATCATAGGAACATTCTGATGTACCAGGACTTTAATATTTATTGGATTATTATCACTGCATGTGGATTATATTCTAGATTTTATCTTTTTTTGACAAAACATTTCAAGTGATTCTGCATGGATGGCTTTTCTCAGTTTGTCTCTCCTGACGACATCCACCATAAAAAACATACCCTCCTTTTTAATACCTCTTTACTGATGTTATCATAACTACATCTTGTAGCATTTTATTCTTGCAGTCTTTCCTTCTTTGCACCTTGTCAAAAACATTCCCTATAATAAGTAATATTCTACATAATCGTTCATATATTTAACAAATTTAATCACAGTATCTTGACATATGAATCTACTTGATAATAACAGAAAGTCTTGCATTCAGTCTCTTATTTTATTCCAAGATACCAACAGAAAAAAGAGTTAAACTTTGTTATTTAGGTACTTAAAGTTAGTTTATTTTTTGCTCTTTTTCCTGATTTACATTTTTTTTAACCTATCTTTTAAATTTTAGTAACCTGATACACCAGATTTTCTATCTATACTGGATATATTCCACCCTCATGTGGGAAAGCTCCCATAGAAAGTGTTTGGAAAGGGCAGGACTTTTCAAAAATATCCTCGGAAGGTGATTGGAGGAACATTCTGTCTGTTACACTCATGATGGACCAATCAGAGCGACAAGACAAAATGATGTACGCATGCACCACTCTTAAGCTGGAGCTTCTCTGTGCATAAAATTGATACCAGGGCTGGTTGGGAGACGTGCAAGACAAGCTGTAGTTGTAGCTCTTTGCTCTTTATTTGTTTGTTTGTTTTTTTTAAGCAGACCAGTTCGGTTTAAACTGCTGCTCTCCTACAGCTACATTTGAGCTAACGGCTACCGTGGCAGCAGCTATTGGATGGACCTGCAAACCCCCCCCATATCGATCGCAAATCCATGCTGAAGCAGTCCGGGAGAAGAGCAAAAACATTTTTTCTGTCATGAAAAGGTTTCATTGTTGCTCTCTGCCCTTGTTCCAATAAAGAAATGTTGTCTAGTTCTGACAAAACTGCTGCTGTGGCTACATCTGAGCTAATCACTCCACTAGCAGCCAATGTATACATCAACTCACAATATAACGTAACTCTTTCCCCCATAACTGACACAAACTCATGTTAAAGCAGGTCGTCAGAAAAGCAAAAACATCTTTCCCATCATGCAAAGCTTTTAGCGTTGTTTTTAGTCTCTACTAAAGCCATTGCAGACGGCTTGAGTACAACTAAACCCCAACCATAGCTACCACTTCATTCTCCTCAAATGATGCTGATTAGTCGGAACAGTGTTCAGTGGATTGGAGCTTTTCAAGTTGGATTTGCCTGAAGTCTGACAACTTATCTGCTTTGCAAGGTTAGAGTTTTAGGTGACATCAGCTAAATGTAGTTCAGCAGAAAGTGACATTTTTGTTCCGAAATGAAAGTGGTGGGAAAAAATAGTTTTAAGAAGTATGAAGCTGAGCTGTTCAACTCATATTTATTATTATTATTATGATTGACATTGAAATCATGATTATTAAATTTGTGACTTTGTGCATGATCATTTTTCTCCCATGTTGCAGCCACAAATTCTACTAATTCTGCCAGTTATTTAGCATTGTTCCAACTTCTAATACTCAGAACCGGAGTGGTTCCCAGTCACATCATGACCGGACCAATCAGAACCGTTTGAAGAGAAAGGCAGCAGCTATGGGCATGGTTTAATTGAAGCGACTGCAAGCCTGTAAAAAATGGCGGCCAGGGAAGAGATTAGCATGGATGCAGCTATAGCATTTCTTGATGTCTCCACTAAAAGTGAACAATGATAACAGCTACCTGTCAAGCTTGGATTACAGTGCAAACCCGCTTAAGTTTTTTTAGCTCCGATTGGCCCATAATGAGTGTGACAGACATTACATTTATCCTGTTATCCAGTAAGGTTTTTTGTAGGGTTCTGCACTCTCCCTGGCTGCATCTTTCCACCCTTGGAGGAAGATATATCACGTTGATCTATGTTTGCAGTTTCTTTATGTTTGATGTGTGTAACTTAAATGTGCTGCTGTTCATTTACACCTTTGTAAATGAGATTCTCCATCTCAGTGAGGTTTTCCTGCTTCAGTAAATTAAAACAATGCAGAAGGGAATCTCTTAACCCACAGCATTTTGAGCCTTGAATCAGATGGGCTACAGCAGCAGGAGATCGCACCAGGTGCCACTCCTGTTAGTGAAGAACATCAAATGTGGGCTTCGATTCACACAGGCTCACCAAATTTGTACAATACAAGATTGGAAAAACGTTGCCTGCTCTGATAAGTCTTGATTGTAGCCGCCGCATTCACATACGAAGGTCAAACAAATAACATTAAAGCCTGTCGCCATGTCAACATGTCTAAATTTAGTGGTTTCTGCCATCTGATTAGATATCTCTGTTAACAAGCAGATGTATAGGTGTACCTAATAAAGTGGTCATCTAATGGATCCCATGCAAGAACTGTGATAAAAGAAATTGATACTTTTACTAACAGTTCTTGGCTCTGCCCTCTCCCTCTTAAACTCTTCTCTTGATCATTTCTGATCTTTTTTCCATTTTTTAATCTTTATATCTCACCGCCATCAGCCCAGGCAGCTCGTCGTGGAGCAGATCCTTCAGCTCGCTCTTCTTCAGTTTGTGTTTGTCTCCTTCTCGCTCCGAATACTTCTGAAACACCGTGATGATGGTCGCCATCGAGGTCTCCAGGTCAGTCATTGTCCTCTAAGACTCTTTACCTTTTCCTAAAGACAAAGCGAAGGATCAAAATCAGTTAATTTCTCCTTTAATTGTGATCTGAAAATCACTGAAAAGATGCAGAAGAAGCCCCAAGACTTTCTTCAGTAACAAACTTTGTAGTCAGGACTTAAACTCTTGCTTACTGTAATCCAAAAGAATCCAAATAAGACAATAATTCAGCAATTTGCTTCAGTAAAGCCATCGACACCAGCCTTGTTTCATGAAATGTTTCTTTAAAGACATTTAGACAAAGCACTGAATATATAAAGTAGTCTTGTAGGGAAATATGGGGGTATTCAAATTGGATTTTTGCCTTAAAATTCCACAAATATTTGACTTAAGTGTTTTGTTTCTTGCAGCAAGAATAAGGCATTGTACTTAAGACAGATGTTGACAAATAACTTGGATTTTCTGCCTAAACAGCTCATTAAATTAACATTTTAGCAGCATGACAAAGCAAAAAAGTGCTGCAGTAACTTTAAAGTCTGCAGTTTTGGCTCATTTCTTCTTTTTTGTTTTCAAGACATAAAAACATTAATTTGCCTTAAAAGACTTTAAAGGTTATGTTGAAAGATTTAAGATACACCAAACTTATTGTAGATAAAAGATTTGATTCTTCACGTCACTAGATTCCTTTTAAACTTAATATTTACACACTTTGGTGTTGAAGCTCTAATGTAATTGTTGTATAATACATCCTCAGATTTCTTTCTCCTCTCTGAATGCTGAAAATGTGCCAGCCTTACCTCGGTGTGAGTTCAGTCCAGAGGTGTGAGAGCAGAGTGTGGAGGCTGACGATGGTCAGCAGGATTTATACTGCTGCAGGGTGCTGAGTCCAGGGTGGTGGGTGCTGATGTGGAGGGTGCAGCGCTGAGGTCATCCGGCCCGTCCTTCACTCCGCTGACCAATCGGCTCCGTCCTCCTCCCCTCACTCCACTGAAACACGGAGCTGATGGGCCGCTCCGACTCTGAATGTCAGGACGGATTAACCGTTTATGACTGTGTAGGACGGATTCACCAATATAGTCTTTCTAAACTTATCCATATGAGAGACTAAACTTTTATGTGTTTATCAAAATGGCTGCTTCTATTTACCTCAGATATTTCCAAAGTTTTCAAAGTCAGAAATCCCTCATTTTTGTAGTTTTAACAGCTCATGCTCACTCATGGTATGCAGTTGTTGCAGACATAGCATGCTTATGATTGCCACAGAAGTGCTGCATCAAAACCTGCTACATAAGGAAGCACGAAGTATGAACTGCTGCAGGAAGCTCCCGTTCTATCTCTGTCTCATTCATGTTTTTTGATGCTTACTTGTGACTGCTAACAATGATTCTCCTCCATCAGCTACATGCATTGTCACCAAAATTTGCCTAGACATTCCCAAGTCATGTAAATACACTTTTCTCTTCCACCACTATGCTGCTTTCTACTTGCCTTGAGATCAGGATGAGGGAGAAAAGCTGTTAAAAGTGGCCTTCCTGGTTAATGCTGCCTCTGATCCCAGAATGCTTTGAAAGTAGCTCTTAAGCCAAAGATTTGCAACGCAACAGAGCGCTGCCAGAAATGTCTGAATCGAGGTGTTACAACGCAAATGAAACCGTCTGATTCTGTCACCTGCAATTCTGCTTGTCAAGTTACAGACAGCTGGTTTAAGCTGGTTGCAAGCTGTTGATAATAATAAATAAGAAGAAGGTAAATATAAATCACATCTGCATGGTTTATAAAAGCTAATTTGATTAGATAAAGTCATGCTATGTATTTTGGGAATGATTAAAACTAACAAAAACTTAAAAAAAAAAGCTTAAAGATAATTTTATAATTTCAAAGAGGCTGATATTTTTTTCCATCTTGCACATAATGTGTGGACACGTAGTCCTTTATGAGATAATCCATGAGAAATTCAAGGCTGTAGGGGCTCCATTTGCCTGGAGAAAATTAATTATTCTCAGCAGATATCTTTGTTAGAACAAAACTGAGCTAGCAATGCATTTTGGCATTTTTATGTGCTGTGAATTTTTTTTTCCATGCTACAATGTTGATGACAAGTGATTATCATAATGATTAATGCTGGAAACAAATCGTTAAAGTACAGCATTGTCCTTCTTACAGAGACAGATTTATTATGCAATATCTCGAGAAATAAATCATCCTCCATAGAAACAATGCAGCGTCTTCTTTAGTCGCAGCGGTGTGAACTGGCAGGTGTTTAGAACGTCACAGAACGGCCTTTTGTAAGCAGTTTCAACTCACATATCTTTGGTCTGAACTGGGCTTTGGGGCGAATAAGGTGCAAAACTTTTAACAGCTTTTCTCCTTCTTGATGTGAAATTCATCCATGAAACCAAAACATTGATTTACTGGTGAGTAACTACATCTAAATCAAAACAGGAACTGAGCACTGGAGGTAGGCAGAGCTCTACACATCATCTTTTGTTATTGTTTTGATTGAGAGAGATTAAGGTGGTGGAATTTATACACTTTGTATTTTAAGTCACAAAATTTAAGCACTTGGTTTCAACAGAAGTTCAAATAAAGGCAATTTTGAACCTGAAATTTAAGGTGTTGCAACAACTTAGATTGCTCCAATGTAGGCAGAAGTTACCCCTTAAATCTTACACGTGGCTCCTTACAGGTGTATAGTCCTCTTTAGAATACGGTTCTCATGATGGAGAGGGTTTAAGTGGCTCTGTAGCGTCAGCTGTATTTCCTTGTGATTGATTACATCCCTCAGAAATGTAGGATGACTTTTCTGGACTCATGTTTTAGTTTTCCTTTAACCAAAATCATTTCATCTTTAAAAAATGCACATTTATTTCCCTGTGGCTGTAGATGGAGGCCGAGTGCTTTAGTTATCAACTAATAATAATGTTTAGTCATATTTTCTTACTCTTTCTAGTTTTTTATGGATCAGCAGAAGTTCACTGAGGTTATATTTAGTTGTTGGCCTCTTATGAGAAAAATGCACATGAGAGGGAGCGTAGTAACAAAACTGAAACAAAAATGTTATTTATTTATTTAACAGGGAAAGCCTCAGTGAGATTAAAAATCTCTTTTCAAGAGTGTCCTGGCAAAGACAGGCAGCAGCAAAAAAACACGTCTTCACTGATTGGTCAAATGCAGTAAAGAGAACTTATAATGCTCAACAACATGAAACTCTTCATGTTTCATCTCAACAAATAGCAAAATATAGGCCTGAACGATTTGGGAAAATAATCTAACTGTGATTCCCCCCCCCAGTATTGCAAAAGATTCCTTGGACACTGCCATTGAATCTGGTGTTGATGGTGAGAGCGTGGAAGTTGTAGAGCAGTTCACCTATTGAGGCTGAGATCAACTGCAGACTTGGACTTGTGCGTGGATGATGGGTTTGCTGGGCAAGGCGATGTATTGTTCGCTGAACATGCAGACAAAAGTCTGAGTCTTTCTGTCCGTGGTGTTTCCGGTCTTACTGCTGTGAGGCCTGGATGTTGACTGATGGCCAGAGGTGCCGGCTGGACTCCTTGGCATGACGCGCTAAGGAGGACGAAGATGGGAAGGGTCAGCTGCCTGATAAAGGAACGGCAGCTGCACTTTCCTGGTGTTGTAGTGGTGTAAGTTGAGTAGAACTTGCAGTGAGAGCATTATTTGATGGGTGCTATTAGTCCATCAACATACACTACCCCTTGAGGTCCTGAGCAAGATTTAATAAAGAGAGTTTTGGAAACTTGGCTCCAAATTATGCTCACCTTACACTAGCCCTGTGGTACCCACAATAATTTTTAAGATTTCATAGTTTTGTTAAGAGTTCTGCCTTTCTGCACATGCAGATAACATGCAACGTAGCAGATTTCTGTAGTTAGCAGAAATCATTTGAAAAACCGGCCCTGATCCAGCAGACTGGTTGCCCAGGACCCTGTGGGCTGGTCCAGTCCTGTAGAGTTTGGGCTCAGGCCTAACCTGACACGCCAGATGAATTTGTTTCACACATCCATCTGGGAAAGCTTCAATAGGAAAACGTTTGAGAAAAGGCAGAGGCTTTGAAAAAAGCTCGGAGGGTGATTGGTTGAACTTTCTGTCTGAAACATATCTATGGGCCAAACAGAGCAACAAAACACGTGACGTAGCCGCTATCGAGCTGCGCATGCCCAGCTACTAAGGAATAATGCAAAACATGGCGACTATGGACATGTCGTTTTTGAAAAGAAAACATCTCACTGCTGTTTTTTGTTCTTCTTTGAACAAAGAAATGTTGTCAAGTTCTGATAAAACTGGCGCTTTAGCAGCATCCACTCTAATCTCTTCCTCCATAACTGCACCAGCTCTTGCTGCTGCTTGTTAACGTCACCACTCTGCTGCGCCCCCTCGTTGCTGATTGGTCGTGTCACTTTCTAACCGGGCCCAAACAGTTCAGATGGGAGCTTTGCAAGATGGATTCGCCAGTGAAAAACAAAGAAACGGGCATATCCATCTGCTTTGCAAGGTTAGCTCAGGCCTGGATGATGGCTGAATGAGCAGTACGGGACCAACGTCGACGTGGCGAAGTACCGATATGCTACCAAACCTGAACTGACCTGAATGTTGAAATTGCAATTTGATATGAAAGTTCCTCATCTGATGTACTGCTAAACAAACAAGCAACAAATCATTCTATATTATCATAAAGACATGATTTAACAGATTAAACCAAAGTTGAGCAGTTTTAAAGAATATCTAAAAGCGATTATGTTGACTCATTGCACATTTGGTCGGAATTGTTGATCTTATGTCCTTCTAATTCTTAAAAAATGTTTTAAAGTGGTATTTTGAAACACATTTCAGCTCAAAGAAATACTGCACCTCCTACAATTTAAAAATTGCAGTAGGACATATTGCGATTTAATCTAGATTTAGATTAATTGCCCAGCCCTAGGGAAATGCTGCAGAAAAGTTGACGAGACACTGTTTCCAAGAAGCTAGCTTGTTTAAAGACAGACACTAAAGATAAAGCTTAAATAAAACTGCGGCAGCTGGAAACAGCTCTTTTTGTTCTTTAGATCTGCAGTAGATGACACTGATGGTCCATTTTAATCACTAGGAGGGAAGAAGTTTGCAAAGATACCATCTTTATTGTTTGAATAGTTGCTCGTTTAGCCTCTTTGCTTATGCTGCCCTTATACCATGATTCATTTCTAAATCCTATTTCTCTTTTAAACTTTGAGTTTATAATTTTTAGAATTTATTCCTGCAACATTGAGCCAAAACTTGTCGATTTTTGATATTTCATCTCTCTGCTTTGATGCAGAAATAATGAGAAAATCCAGTAGTGATGGATGGAAAGCCTCTTTTTCAGATGAGGTACAGACAGATGTAAAGGGATAACTTGAAGCCAGATGAACAAACACCTCCCTCTGTCTCTCCATCTGTCCATCGTAGACCGTAAACCATCGCTCTGTGTTCACCGTTTGATCTGATCTGCTTCTCCTCGTTGTGTTTCGTGCATCTGCTGGCCGACAAAGGCTCGTTTCAGAGGAAGCGGCTGGCCGTGCATGTTAATGAAGACGTTCTTTTCTCTGTTGAAGTTGGCCAGACGTGTGCCCTCCTGCAGCCTGAGCTGAGCTCACAAACACTAAATCTGCTGCGGCCACAGAGGCGGACCATTCAGAGCCAAATTTATAATCCAAAAAGCTGTAAACAAACTTTTCTGAGGGAAAATAAACATTAAAGTTCATCTGTACCTTTACCAAAGTCTGTAAGAGGCTGAACATGAACTGATTTTAAATATAGAACCATTTCAACTCTATGGGTATACCTTGAAAACAGTGGTGGGTCATGAAGAAGGGCAGGGGTAGTTTTGACCTTG
The DNA here is from genome assembly GCF_018320785.1 of Cheilinus undulatus. Taxonomy (NCBI): domain Eukaryota; kingdom Metazoa; phylum Chordata; class Actinopteri; order Labriformes; family Labridae; genus Cheilinus; species Cheilinus undulatus. The sequence goes on along the minus strand of NC_054888.1, from coordinate 20,229,953 downwards.
TACCATCCTTGAGTCAGAGTGGATGTTAGACATTGGAAGAGAAAGTGAAAGCTCTTGGCGAGTGTAGTTTTAGCAGGTGTGAGTATTCGGTCAATAATCTGCAGATTTAGCTGAATTCCCCGGATGATTCGTCTTCCTCCGTCGCCCTCAGAGACCTTCGATCTCCCTCCTCTCTCTGTGTTTCCAGTCAGAACAGAGCCGTTTATTAACATGACAAACTGTGTCTTTGTTTGGTGATAAATTCACTCCTCACGAGGAAAACTACAGACCACTCTTTGTTCGATTAAACACTGAAACTCTGTGAGGAGAAACGAGCTGAGAGACGGCTGAACATACTGGAAACATCCATCATTTCTCTCTCCCTCCATATTTATACACATAGTTGACTTTTCATCAGATAAATTTGTCTTGTGGACTTTTATGGACACTTAAGTATAATATAAGGATGATAAAATCAGCAGAATTGCCTGCCAGATAATAATCATGTCTTTCTAACCCAATTTAGAAACAATAATCCATTTATTTTGAGTCATAGATCAACAGTTTCACTTTAAAGATGGACATTAATGCCATGGCTTTGAGTTTAAAAGAGACTGTTACCTAAATATTGCAGGATTAAAACAAATCATCCACTGTTTTTCAAGCTACCCTAAAGTTCTGGCCAGTACATCCTTCAGTTTGGAATATAATCTCTATAAAAAAATAGAACAGTTTGGGACATCACATTTGGCTTTTCTACAACATAGGAATAATTTCTTCTGTCATTTTTGGAGAAAATTGTCCAGAAAATTAATTGAAGTAAAAGAAATTTGCTTAAAATGTTTGGAGAATTTTCTGTGAAATTCTTGGGAATTTTTAGAGAAATTTGGGTTTTTCTAATATATTTTGGGGGCAATTTGCTTGGACATTTTTAAATATATTCTTGTGTATTTTTGGGATATTTTTGTTTATTTTGAAGAGTGTCATTGGAAGTGTGCGGGGAAATTTTCTTTTATTGTTTATTTGTTTTGTTGTTGGGTTTTTTTTTTTTTTTTGCATTTTGATGGTACTTTGGGAAATTTCTATCATTTTTGGAGGAATTTTTTTTGAAAATTTTCAGGCTTTTTCATGAAAATTTGGGAAATATATTTGCAATCTTTGGGAATTTGAATAGATTTTTTATGGGGGATTTGCTTTTAGATTGTTAGGTATTTTCTTGGAAATTTGAGGAATTTATTTGCTAAATTTTGTGATTTTGATGGGAATTTTGGGAGTAGTTTGCTTTGAAATTTTTAAGATTTTTCATATGAATTTCAGGAATTTGGGTATTTGAGGAACAAAGCTTGGAAATGTTTAAGTTTTTTCTTGGAAATTTGGGGGATAGTTTTTTGTATATTTTGGAGTGTCATTGGAAGTGTGGCGAAATTTCCTTTTATGTTTATTTGGCATATTGATGGGAATTTGGGATATTTGTTTTGATTTTTGGGGGGGATTTTCTTTGAAATTTTTCTGCTATTTTCATGGAAATTCAGGAAATGTATTTCCAATTTTGTAGGAATTTGAATGTTTTTTTGAATGATGGATAAACTTTGAAGTGTTTAGGTAATTTCTTGGAAATTTCAGGAACTTTTTCTCTATTTGATTGTAGATTTTTTTGGTTGGGGGCTTTGAAATGTTTAAGTTTTCCATAGAAATTTCCAGGAATCTGTTTGGATGTTTGGGTGACATTTTCATCGCTTTTGTGGGATTTTGGGAATGTTTTTGTTAATTTTTTGAAATTGGGTTAGAAAATTGAGGAGGAAGTTGCTAAGAGGATTTGCTTGGGATTTTTTGAGAATTTACATTGAATTTTTGGTAAATTTATTTATTTGAATTTTAGGCTTTATGATAAATTTTCACTTTGTTCTTTGTGGAATATTTGATGAAACAGTGGGGTTACTTTTTGTAGGATACTTCACAAGTAATTGTAAGAATTTTCACAGAATTTTTTTTCCCTTTATTTTAGGAAATTTGTTTTGATTTTGAAAAGGAAAATTTCCAAGAATTTCAGAGGTTTTAGTGGAAATTTTGTTCATATTTGCTTTAACAAGTTTGTGGGCCTGACACCATTCCTGACTGACTGAAGTTAGTCTTAACAACTGACTGACTGGCCGACACAAATGATCTGCTCTAAGACCGAACCAGGGCTGTATTTTGATTTGTAGACATCATTTTGAGCAAGTGTGGATACTCAACTTAATTAGTTGTATTATGTTTTGCTTTGGAGTTTAAAAAGGTTAAAATAAAAGTCATTTGTCTTGATTTGGATGTTCTGAAAGTCACATTGCATAAAAGAAAACTGTGTAAACTTCAAACTGATGTAATTTTCATCATTTTCCCTGAACTCTCTGTATCTGAAGTGACAACCATAACAGATTTCACTCTCCTCACAGCCGACTCCTTCTTTCTTCTCCTCTGTTATGTCTCCTTTTAGCATTTTGTCTCCAGGGAGACGGCGTCCTCAAACGGCCGAGCCGTCCTCTGAGTCCGGCCCCGGGGACCCTGAGCTGAGCCGTCGCCTTGGTAACAGGTCAGTGCCTCCTGCGGGGTTTGAAAAGGTTTTGTTAGGACGCTGAGTCATCACCAAGGAGCCCGTATTGAAGAGTTTTTTTCCTCTTTCTTCATTTTTTTGGGTGATTCCTAATTTCTTCTTTCCACTTTGTAAGCCAAGGAAAATCTCCATTACTCACATATAGTGTTTAAACTGTAAGACCTCTTTATTAGTCTTTTAAAAATGTTTAATAAGCCTGAAACCCCAAAATTAATAGATTCATAGTTTTAGCATTTTTACTTGTAATTCCCATAAACAGCCACTAAGGGGCAGCAGTTTATAAACCATCAAATTCAAGCCTCTCAAACTCAATCAGCCCTTTAAATTGTCAGAATCTTTCCATCAGAAGTTGATACAGTTTAAATAACTTCAGAACATTATGAGAACTGAGATTAAGTTTCTAGAAGAGGACATCTCTGGCTGATGATTTATAACTTCATTGGAGGGTTTTTAATAGTGCTGAAAGCCTTTTAAAGGATTGATGTTTAATTAGAGTATCTTGATGATTAAATTAATTAAAAGTAGCTCTGATAAATTAAAGTTACACAATAAATAAGTGATTTATGCAACACTGTAGATTAGAAGCTTTGCGTGTCTATTTTGACTTATCACAACCAGAAATAAACATTTGAAAGGTTTCAGTTAGATTGGAATTATGAAAAAGCCTGTGACCCTTTTATCTGTAAAGATTTTATTGCATTAGCCTTTTTAATGTCCAACAGAGCCAGCAGGGAACATATTAATGACAATAAAGCTGCGAGAAGTTGACTTAATAAGGAGCTCTGTGCAATTGAATCTTGAAAAAATGAACTTTGTTATGAAAAATACTTTGAATTAGTGAGAACAATAAAAAGTTGCTGCCTGAAAATTTGACTAAGAGTCTCAGCAGCTCAGCAGAGCACAGAAAGCATGTAATACACATTTAAAACATGTAGAGGGGCAGACCCTAGTCATACATGTGATTTGATGCAAATCACAAGATTCATGTTAGAGTTACAGTGACTTCCTGTGAAATGGCGAGACAATGAATTGCTCACCAATAAAGAAATAGTCCAATTGTGTCACTTCCTGTGGCCACTAGGGTGCACTATGGCAAAATGATGACATTACACTGTTAATATGTAGAGGGGCAGACCTTCATGATACATGTGAAATTTGAAGCAAATCAGATGTTTCATGTAAAAGTTATGGCAACTTCCTGTGAAATTGGCAAGTTATCAGAGTGCTCGCCATTGGCAGTAAGGTTTGATAAGTCATGTCGTAAAATAATATTAAGGCCTTTCTTTCAAATCTGATCTTGATCGTTCCAACTTAGTAATTGGAACGGAGAAATGGTGCAATTGTGTCACTTCCTGTTGCCAAAAGGGGGCGGGATGATGAGATGTTTGGATATGGGTGTGTTCAGTTGTCTTGCAAGAAAGAGGAGAAGATCACAGGATATTGTTTACTAAAGTTAAAATAGGTTCAAATCACTTGGCAGCATCAAAAATGCCTTACTTTGAAATTCAGATGAAGCTTGTGGACTTCCTGTTTCTGTTTAAAGGTTGAAAATCAAATTAATCTGTCTTTTTGTTGTCTCTTATGTCATTGAAAACGGTTAGATTGAAAATCCGTCTGTGTGTGGCCAGTCTTCAAAAGATAATTTTACAGACGAGAAAAAAATTTGGATTAGTCAAGAGAAGAAACAGCAATATTTTTCCAGACCTCATTCATTTAAAAGTTTACATTGTGCCCCATGTATGGAGGCTGTTTTCTCATGGCAGACAGCCTTGGTCCATATTTAGCCTGTGGCTCCTTTTCTACGTTGTTCCCCATGCTCTCTCTCCTCCGTGTCAGACTCTCTGTACTGCCCTATGTGAGTGGAGGCATAAAAGCGCAAAAATAGATATTATATGATAAGTTGTCGCTGTTTCAACATTCACACTTAAACGACTGACACTGATTTAACTTTCTCAAATCTAAAAACAATTAGATACCCATGCTCTAATGAAAGGATAAGCACTCAGTGAAGAGACCCCTGATCCCCATCATGCCCCTCTGCACTACTAATGAGTTACATAACCAACCACATGGACATTTTTACCACAGCATCGACACCCTCAGCAGACCAAGGCTCCATACATGCAAGCTCTGGTAATCAATCCAGCCATGTAGACCGATGGGTAACAAGAGCCAGAGTGGGGTTGTGAAGTAGGAACATCCCGTCATTGGTGTCCATGCATGCAAGCTCCAGAGATGCTACCCACTGTACCACATGTCCCCTTAACCATAAACTCAGGAAAACAGTCAGACATGATATTAGAACTGCGAGAAAGTATTTATAAACAAACATATGTCTTCCTGTGTTGTTTACCAAGGCATGAGCTCTGCTGACATCAGTCCAGGTGGCATTATGGCACTCGCCCGGCCTTACTGGCGTCCCCCTCGGCTGGATTACTTCCTGGCATTGTGTCGACGTGCCTGGCTGTGGATCACAGCGTAATCTGGACAAATTCTTAATCTTCCAGTCAGACCATACATCCCATCTGGCTCATTTGGTTGTTCACACCACGGCGGCCGACAGACCGCCATAAACTGCCATAAACCTGGATATAAGAGAGGGGGAAAGTGTTTTCTGAGGGGTCAGGGCGACGGTGAGCGTTATTTTGGAGGGTATTACTGTGAGTTATGGGTGCAATTGAGACACTCAGGTAGTTTTTGAAGGTCAGCCGGTGTTGCCTGGAGCTCTGAGGAGATGATTTTCTGTCTTCTTGTCTCCAAAACACTTTTACAGCAAAAAAATGAGCATCTTTACACTTTCTTTGGTCTTTGATTTGCCCTTCAGTGGAGGATGATTTTACTTTTTCCTCTCCTTTACGTCGCAATGATCCATGTGTTATTTAAATCCCTGTAACTATGAATGTTATTACTTTTTGCACTCAAATTGGCCATTTAAGCTCCCATTTTTAACTTGAAAAATATGATTCATCTCCAAAACATATAATAGAAAACTGATGAATTTACAAGGGAATTAACCCGCTCCTTTTTGGTTAGGATCAAGCATTTTCAAACCTTTTATCTTTTAGCAGAGAAAATACAAACGACAGCATTTAAAACTTGTCACCTCAGGGGATTTCAATAAAATTTGTGTTTGCAGAGCTTTCATGATTGCATGATTGTACAATCCTATTTCTGCTTATCAAATAGCAGACATTAGAGTCACTTAGTGAAAGGATAAACCACCTGAAGTGCATGTTTGGATGTCGAATGACATGGTTACATACTTCCAGGACATTTTGTAGGTAATCCCCCTCCAACAGATCATCATTTCAGGTAGTCAGATAAGTTAGGAGTCTATACAAGCATGCTTTTCCGAGCTCATTGTGCATATCTTGATTCAGATTGTCTCAAAGAGTGCTAAGAATGGTCAAAGATTGCTTGTCATCATCCATCCATCCATCCATCCATCTTCTTCATCTTATCAGAGGTCAGGTCACTGTGGCAGCAGGCGATGCAAGTCAACCCAGACATCTCTCCCCCCAGCAGAGGTTTCCAGTTCCTCCTGAGCGATTTGGAGACGCTACCAGGCCAGACGGTAATATAATCGCTCCAGCAAGTTCTTGGTCTGCCAAGGAATCTCCTCCTGGTTTGCAGTGCCTGGAAGACCTCCACCGGGAGGCGGAGGAGCAAGCTGAGGTGGTTCAAGCATCCTGATCATTTGCCCCAATCACCTCAGCTGGCTCCTCTTGACACGAAGGGGAAGCAGCTCTACTTCAAATCCCTCATTCTTTCAGTCATTGCCGTACAAAGCTCATGAACGTAGGTGAGAGTTTGAACGAAGATTGACCAATAAATTGAAAGCCTTGCCTTCCGGCTCAGCTCCCTCTTTACCACAACAATACGGTACAGTGCATTCAACACTGTTAATGCTGCCCCATTCTGCCTGCTAATCTCATGGTCAATTCTCCCCTCACTCATGAACAAGACCCCACGATACTTGAACTCCTTCACGTGTGGCACCTGGAGGGAGCAGTCAACCGTTATCCAGCAGACAAAGAGAAATTCAGCAAAACCCTCTTGAATTGGAGTCCACGGTCTAGAGCCACCTCGCCTGGAAAAAAAACCAGGGTTCTTCCCTGGAGCCAGACCTGAGGGGCTAACATGGCGAGCGTCTGGTGGCCAGGCTTCTCTCCATGGGGCTCGGTCGAGTTCTTCCCAACATGTCAGCAACACTAATAAAAGCAGCCAGCTTGATAAATACCTTAAAACCCACTTTTTATAGGTTGAAAAAGATGTCACTGTGAAGAAGCTTTAGGAATCTTTATGTTTATTTTGTGAAAGTTCAGCATTTTGAACATTGATATCAATATCTTCCTCATTCACTTTTTTTACTCTCCGTTGTGAAGGCCGAAGTTTATTTCACAGACAGCATAACATTTATGTTGGAATGGTTCAGTATTCCCCGATATGCAGATGATGTTAGATTGTTCATTAACAAACTATTGTAGCTGATTTAATCAGTCACTGAGAGTCTATTTTTGGTGCTGTCCCTGTAAACCCCATCCCCATATACATGCACCCTCTAATTCCCTTCAAAAAAAGAAAATCACCAGTGGATATTAGTATGTATGACGACCCTGGCTTTGCCATTATCACAGAGCCGTGCAGCTGCAGAGTGGCCATCTCATGTCACATCTTCCCCATCTCTAATCCCATAATCCTCTGCTGTCTCCACTCTCTCCCCCCTCCATTGGATTAGAGGCTCCTGGATCAGAGCGCTCAATCCTCCAAACCCACAGATACACATAGTTACCTGATGGCCTACATATCCGCTTCCTCCTTCCAGTTTGGGCTAATTGGACTGACGGGAAAACACGACAATAAACAGGTTTAGAGGTCGAAGTGAACAGACTGTGGACTAAATAAAGGTTTGTGATGAATCATTCAGAGCATCGACAACAACAACACAAGCTGTTTAGTCTCACACTGACGCTTTAATCTCGCCACTAGTGACGGACACAGTCGGTTTGTAAAAATGTTTCTGCCTTAAAATGTTTACAGTTAGACAATAACGGGCAATTTATTGGGTTTTCATTTTAAAAAATGCAACCAGACTCCCACTCACTTTCTAAACTATGATGTTCAGAAAGATTATTCAGACGTGTGATTTTCATATCTTTGACCTGAAAAGACCGATGTCTGAATAAACCAAGGGAGTCTTCTCCACCAATTTTCCAACAGTTGTTTCGACCAAATCAGAGTTAATTTTATAAAAACTTTCATCTTATTCCCTAGCCTCATAATCAAACAGTATCTAAGGTGAAACAGCAAGAAATTTTGAATTCTTGGCAGAAAATTGATGCAGTCTGACCAACAGTAAAGTCACAGAGCACACAAATCTGGAGTCGCGTTGAGCTCATTAGCGGCTGTAAATGAGCCGGCTGACGTCACTTCTGCAGCGTACTTTAGGATTAGACTGCCTGGACTGATTCAAAATAATTCAGAAGAGTTATGTATCATTCAAACTTAAGGTCTTACAAAGATGAAGTAAAAATTTGATGGCTAAATTATCAAATCTTGAGTTATCATGACCAAAATGTCTTGTTTTCAACACACAAGCCACAGAATTGCTCTTAAAAAAAACCAACATTTTCTCTTTTGCATGCAGTTTGGACAGAATTTTGGATTGTAAATGGATTGAAATGATTATTTAAACTAGAACTAATGGCTGGTGGTTAGATTCCCCAGGGAGGTACGTAATTGGCAGACAGTGAAAGTAAAGAAGTGGATCAGGGACAAGGACTGGAGTGGTTTTTGACCTTTAACCTCCAAAATCTAATCAGATCATCCTCGAGTCAGAGTGGACTTCAATGCAAGGTTTCAAATAAGATCCCTCAGAGCTGAGATAAATGGACAAATGAATGGACAACCCAAAAACATGACATTTCTGGCAAACACTTTCACAGAGATATAAAAATCCACCATACCTGTTACAGCAGAAATAATGATGGTCTCAGAGTAAACCAGGTGAACCTGACTAACAAAGCAATAAAGCAGAGACCCACCTTAAGCCCCTTATCATCAATTACTTTAAATCTTAATAGCATAAATTGTTCACAGCACATCAAGCCTCAATGTTTCTGGACTGAGCCTGTCAGTGAGTCAGTCTATTTTGACACATTTTCCTTCATTTTTTACGGAGTTGTTGTAAAGAAAGCATTTATTTACAACAGGTAAGTTAAAAACAAACCGAAAACGTTGTAAGACACTGATGCAATAATGCAGATAATCCCTTACACCGTGCCAAACACCCTTGTTCTGTTTTTACCTCGATGACATACCTCCTGCTTGTCTCTGTCAGCCAAATGGCGGCTTGGTTATCGTAGATATTTTTAGCTTCTGTTAGTCGATTAATGACAGAACACAGACGTCTAAAAGGCTGAAGGAAGCCTGTCTGTCCGGGAATAAGGTGTTGTGTTTGGAAAAGCTCTCGCTCTATGAGTAGACTGTGAGGCCACGGGCTGAATTTATCCGTCCTCTTACCAGATGAAGTCAGGTCAAAGACAAACCGGTCTGAGCCGAAGTGGCGGTGCAGAGGGATGTCGGACAATTTTACAGTTGTAGTGTTTAAAGTACAATTATTTGGCAATAATTTTAGGAACATTTTAAGCAAATATTGGCTATATTTTTAGCTAAATCAGCAACTTTGGCAACATTATAAGCAACTTTGGCAACATTATTGGAAGCATAAATAACATTTTTGCATGATTTAAGTATCATTGTATGTATTTTCGACAACATTAGCAACATTTTACCAACATTTTAGGCAATATTTTAAGCAACATTTCTAGAACCATCAGAACACTGGCCACATTTTCAGCAATACTGGGAGCATTTTTTACAACTGTCACAGTATTTCCGTAACTTTGTCAACATTGGCAGAATTGGCACAACACGAGTACATTTTAGCAACATTGGCCACATTGTAAGCATCATTGGCAGCATTTTTAGCAAGTTTGGCTACATTTGAACAACATGAGCAACAGTTTATCAATTTGCAACACATTTAGCAACTTTGGCAACATTTTCAGCAACAGTGGGAGCATTACAAGCAACATAAGCATCATTTTCAAGAACAAAAGCAATGTTTTTAGCAGCATTGTCTACATATTTAGACACATTCTTGCAAATTTTTAGGAACATTTTCAGCACCATCAGCAACAACATGTTTGGCAACAGTGGCAACATTTTTTGCATTTTAAGGTTTTTTTTTTAAACACTGGCAACCTTTCAGCAACATTGGCCAGATTAAGCACCACTGGCAACATTTGTAGCAACATTGGCAACATTTTTGTCAACACTGACAACATTTTTGTCAACATTTGTAACTTTTTTGCAAATTTGTCAACATTTTCAGCAACACAGGCAACAATTAACAACGTGAGCAACATGTTATCAAAATTTGAAACATTTTTAGCAACTCTGAAACATTTTTGCAACTTTTTAGCGAATTTTGGCTACAGTTTTGTAACACTGTCAACTTTCTGAAACTATTTCACAGGGCCATGATGTGTTGAGTTTTCATGTTCACCCCATGCATGCATATTTGTTCTACATGCATGTTCTACGACTAAGTAGTGAAAGTGAAACTGTAATGGTAATTGAAGTTGACAGTTAAAAAAAATTACAAAAATTAAGGGATTTTCCTAACCATATTTAGTTCAGGAAATGTATTTGGTGTAAAGGAAAATAAAAAAGTGAAGATAACAAACAGAGGTTTAATTTAGCAGGTAAAGATAATAAATCAGCATAGACATAACAAAATATAAAGTCCCTTTCAATGGGAGTCTTTTGTATTAAAGTGAGTAAGAGTCACAGCTGAATTTGATCTCATTCTAATGAACTTAACTCAAAATCTACTAAGTCTGACATTTATTTTCTACCATAATAATCCTTTTATTATTCAGCTTTTGGGTATTCAGACTAAATGAACTAACAGCACTAAAGACCTCCTCTGTGGTGTTTTGACAGTTTTTTAGTCAGCTCACAGCACGACAGCGACCACAGAGCTAATCTTTCCACCCAAACTGCCCCCCCCCACATACACACCCACAGAAAGAGCTCCTGACAAACACAACACCATATGGTGAACACTAAGCTCCCGTCAGGTCGTAACACTTCCCTCCAAACTCACAGAGAGGCCGGCTCGTCGCTGCCACAGCTTCTCTGGAGCTGCAGAGAGGATTAGTGATGTCGAAGAGACGATGAGCTGAGTAACAAACGTGACACGACGCAGAGTTATAATCCTGCTTTTACAAGTATAACATATTTTAAACCCTTTATTTTTACCCTCAGAGTCAGATTTAGACCAAATTTAAATCTTTTGTTTATAAGAGCATCTCTTTTTTCCTCCCAGAAATAAACCAAGAGACCAGAAAATCACTGCAGCTTTTACAGCATTATGAATAATAAAGGAATTATAACCAATCATGCAAATGAATCATGTACATGATATTAAAGAATATACATGTATGGCACACATTTAAAAAGATGTGCTGTGTTCTGTGTCTTTATCTTAGTATGTTTTTAAAATCATCCAAAGGTGGGAAATCTGGCTATTTAAATTTCTAAAATTGATTTTTACCATCAAAACATTCTGTAGTTCATGGCACACATAGAAACCAATACTCATTTTACAATTTTAGGCTGAATTAAAATAAAATTCAAAACTCTGGAGCAGCACAGTTTGGCTGAAATTTTCCGTATTTCCCCTGAGGAATGAATAACAGTCAGCATCCTGATCAAGGGTGTGTTGCTGTAGTTTTCTGTGTTGCTTTGTGACCCCTCAGCAACAGTATCTGAACTCCGTCCTCTGATCTGAGCTGAGCGCTCAAACAGCCGCTGTAGCGAGGACTTCAAACAGGAAGCAGAGGATTCATTATGATGATAGAAAACCAGCACAGAGATGAAAAACTACTTGATTAACTGGTCCGACAGTCATACAGTTCAAATGTGGGCCACTTTGAATTCAGTCGATGAATGCAAGAATCTAAATGTGTGTAGATATCAATGACATCTGTGTGAAAATATGAATAGTTTCTTTCTTTGCTTACAATATCTGCAAAGACAAATCATAATACTATTCTGTCCTAACCAAATTCTTACTATACAGACCCAGGGTCATTTTTAGGATGAGAAAATGGTAAGTTAACAATTACTGCTGAGCGAGGTGTTATTAAGTTCAAGCAAAAGCCAAAAGCAATAAAGAGTCTGAGGTAAGCCAGGGTTTCATCTTACGAAGGCTGAATTTTCCACATTTCTTTTTGCACCTGAGGGGATAACACAGAATGATCACTGCATCAAAGCAAAAATAGCAACACTGTCAACATTTATAGCAACATGGATAACATTTTTAGCAACACTGACATCATTCAAGTAACACTGACAACATTTTATGCAACACTGGCAACATTTTAGCAACACTGACATCATTCAAGTAACACTGACAACATTTTATGCAACACTGGTAACATCAGCAACCTTGATATTTTAAGCAACCCTGGCAACATTGTAATACTATTGGCAACATATTTAGCAACATTGGTAATATTTTAACAACATTTTAGCAACCTTGACATCATTTGAGTAACACTGACAACATCTAAGACAACACTGGTAACATTTTAACAATATTGGCAGCATTTTTAGCAACAATGGAAACATTTAGCAACATTGATATTTATAAAGAAACATGGGTAACATTTTAGCAACATTGGCAACAATGGCAGCATTTCTTGCAATATTGATAACATTTTAGCAACACTAAGATCCTTAAAGAAACATTGTCAACATTTTGAACAACAATGGCAACATTTTAAGACAGACTCATTTTTAGCAATCATGACATCAAATGAGTACCACTGACAACATTTTAAGTAACAATTGTAACATTTTCAGCAACAATGGCAAGGCAACATTTAAGCAACATTTTGAGCATCATTAGCAACATTTTCAGCAAAGTTGTCAACATTTATAGCAACTTTGGCAACATTCCTAAGACCATTAGTAACATTTTTAGCAGCACTGGTAACAAAAGTATAAATATATAAATAACATATCTCAGTACTGCTGGCAACACATTTCACAACATTGCTAACAATTTCAGTAACACTGGTAACCAACATCGGCTACATTTGTATAAATACTGGTTGCATTTTTAGAAACATTTAGCATTTTTAGCAACATCAGTAACATATTAGCCCCATTAATAACATTTTTATCAACACTGGCAACGATTTAAGAAACAGTTATTACATTTTTAACAACATAAGCTACAGTTTGCATGATTGGCAAGGCTTCCCAGATCAGTTGGTCAGCATGTTCACTTCAATATATATTACTATTTTTTTTCTGTCGCACTTACTTTACATACCTGTCCTTATCCTCATGCCTTAGGGACTGTGCTCTGCTGAAGCACACTTCCTTCAACCAAGGAAGGGCCTAGAAGTTTTATTATGCTAAAATCCTTTTAAATATATTTTTGAGTCGCCCCCTACTGGTGAAGAGAACTTGGAACTCTTCTGCTTCTTGGAAACCTCTAAGTTTGAAAGTTTCAGTAACTTTCTGCACTTTTCTGTCCTCTTTTAGTCCAAACACATCCATCAATCCACCATCACTCTATTGTCTTTTCGTAATCGTTGTTTGTTCCAGAGGTGAAACCAGCATTTAACCTATTTATGGACCTTTATTTCTCATCTGGCCTTCCTGTGGCCTTCTAAAGCTTCATGAACTTGTCCAGTTTAGATGAGATTTATACGACTTCAGGAGGTCCTCCAAAGTCTCAGGCAGGTTTAAAAGCCTCTCAGACTCTTCTGTACTCGAGTTTGATGACTTCCTGTTCTTGTATTGAAAGTGACCGGCCTCGTAAAGAGCGCGTCTTGTTTCCTGGGCAGCTTCATCAATCACTGCTGATAATTATGATCGATGGAAGAGGAGCTCGGGCGAGTGAAGGCCGAAAAACATTTAATGGAGGGCAGTGAGGAGAGGTGTGAGAATAATGGAGATAAAAGCGAGAGAGGGAGGGTGAATCTTTTCTAAATGAATCCTGAGATTGTCTGGGAAGGCAGAGTAAACATTTAAGGCTGTCAGGGAGTTAATTTGGTTTGATCAGTGAATAAATTACTTTAAATGGATCAAATAAGCACTACAATCCAGAGCTGCTCTAGAAGCTTCTCTACAAGAGGACTGCAAGTTCACATGTATGTTTAATTTGTTTCATAGCCGGTTTTTAATCACTCATTTTAGACAAAAAGTGCCCTCACTTGTCTTGTCTTCACATAATTAACCATTACAATGAGACGTTTTAATGATGATCATAAATAATGAAGTATAATAATGTCCACTCTGGCAGACAGACGTTTAAATCTCCCCGACCTTTCTCTGCTCTCACACTGGACTGACCGGACAACTGCGGTTGCCATGGGAAACCCATGGACAGAGGGGTTTGTGGGTAATTGGTGTCAGAGTAAAGTGTGTGGCGGCATGGGTTCAGGGATAATGACTGTGGCGAAGGAGACCCTGCAGACGTACGTCTGGGCTCTCTCTCTCTCTGTATCTCTGCCTCTATTGATCGATCGGCTCGTGTCGCTGCTGAAGCTCCTGATGAGATTTAACGCTGTGGCTTTAAAGCTCTAAAGCTGTCTTTGCCTTAAAGTAATCACCTCCAACCAGAGCGGCGAGCTGCTGAAAGACAAATTTCACATTTTTAAAAAGACTCAGGTTAATGTTTTAAAGCTACAGGCGCTTCTCTTCAACTTTTTATTCTTAAATATCAGTGTTTGAATTTTGCCTTTAACATGGTAGGACAGTTGAGGAGCAACAGGAAACATGGGGAGAGAGATAGGGGAAAGTCATGCACCAGGATTTTTAAGCAATGTTTGCGGATAAATTTTTTAAAGTAGTAGAGTGTTTCAAAAAAGTTCAAAAACTAATCTAAGTGTCATTTCAGGAGAATAAGGTGGTAGCTGGATGCAGGGTTTAGTTGTACTGCAAGATGGTAAACAATCACCAGTGTAGTAACTAACTCGGATGCAGCTATAGCAGCAGTTTGATCAGAACGGGACATTTCTTTATTAAGAGAAGAAAAAGAACCACACTGAAAACTTCCCCTGGTGGAAAAGATGTTTTTGCTCTCCTACTGACCGGATTCAGCAAGAGTTTGTTTTACAAACTTGCTCCACTGATGGTGAACAATAGCAGCTGCCCATCGAGTTTGTGACAGGCAGAATCACCCTCCGTGTTTCTTTAAAAGCCCATCAATATGCCGACATGCATATTCATTTGGAAATCAGGTTCCCAGAGTCTGGGGGAAGAGAGGAGAGGACTAGAATACAAGTTTCCACAGTCAGCGATGGTTTGGGGGGCCATGTCATCTGCTGGTGTTGGTCCACTGTGTTTTATTAGGTCAAAGGTCAGCACAGCCATCTACCAGGAAGTTTAACAGCACTTCATGCATCCCTCTGCTGACCAGCTTTATGGAGATGCTGATTTCCTTTTCCAGCAGGACTTGGCACCTGCCCACACTGCCATAAGGACCACTACCTGGTTGAAGGACCATGGTATCCCTGTGCTTGATTGTATAGCAAACTCACCTGACCTAAACCCCATAGAGACCCTCTAGGGAAAGAGGAAGATGTGAGACACCAGAGGTATCAGAGCAACCTGGGCTTCATAACATCTCCGCAGTGCCACAGACTGATCGCCTCCATGACACGCCACATTGCTGCAATAATTCATGCAAAAGAAGCCCAGACCAAGCAGTGAGTAGTACATATTTATACTTTCTGTAGTCCAGTATTTCTGTGTTCAGAATCCTTCTTTTATTGGTTTTAAGTAATATTCTTATTTTCTGAGATACTGGATGTTGGGTTTTCATTAGCCGTAAGCCATAATCATCAAAATGAAAAGGAATAAACACTCGACATAAATCAGTCTGTGTCTTTTTTAACTAGACAATGTGGATCTTATAAAAGAAACCATCGGGGTAGCTCATTCAGTAACCAAGTGGTTTCCATCGCCTTCACTTCAGGAAATGTTTTAAAGGCCTGAGGATAATTTAGATCTTCCTTCAGCTGCAGAAACATCCCTAAAAGCAGCTTTTAAAAATGCAGAGCAGCTCCTATCCATCCATCAAGCACATCATCAACAATGCTCATCTCAAACACCAATTTACAAGGTTATTCTATCTATTTAAAGGGGAACTATTCAAAGTTTGGATTGATTGAGCTGTGAAATTTGGCCCTTTAATAACACACATCCTTTATTTTCATCTCACTAGATGAATTTTAGTCATCTGAAGCTGCTGCCAAAACTTTTCACATCCGTTTTATGAGGATCGTCATCTGTTGATCGTCCTTTATCTCGTCGGAGAGTCCTTGAGGGAAACTTTAAATCCCTCCTGCTCACTCTCTTTGTGAGTTTGTGGGGATAAGAGCGGCAGAAGATGAATGCAGTAAAAACGTGTTTGGGGCAAAGGATCCCAGCAGTGAAGTGGTAATCATTTAGTAACCAGGGATTTGAGGATTTAAGGATTTAAAAGCTGCCCTTCAGAAAGTAGCATCGTTTGGTTTTATCATGTCGTAGCAGGGTTTCTCTGTGTCTTCAAAGGCAGATGTGAGTCTCTGATAGTGATCAGATCAGATGATGAACAATGTGCAAAAGAATAACCCAAAAACATGAGCAAATAAGGTGTTTTACCCTGAAACTGACCATAAACCAACCTCTGAAGGATTACTTCTCATCCATTGTGTGCATAATTGCAAATTCATTAAATTTATCACCAGGAATTAACTCTTAATCCAAGAAATTGCTGCCCTAGGACAGAAGACGCTGCAGATTTCAGGTGTGTGTTTGTGCCTGTTTGCCTGAAGATACAGGCAGCTAATCCGCGGCCTTTTCCCGCTGCCACAGCTGAGAAAAATGATGAATAAGTAATTTTCCGTGAACAGGTTGTGCAGCCTCAAGAGTGGAAACGGAGCAAACGGACAGATGGAGGCGAGAGAAAGAGAAATTGGCTTGGGAGAAGAGAGAAAAAGGAGTGCACCCTCTCTAAAAAACTGTGATTTTATGGTGAGCTTTGCTCTGCCCTGCTGTAGGAGAAGATAAATTTTCTTTTGGACGTGTGGAGTATGTTTGATCTAAGCACCAGAAAGGCAGATTACTGCATCTTTAATGTGCATTTAAATCAAGTCAAACTTTATTTATACAGCACATTTCAAAGACAGAGGAACACAGTGGGCTTCACATTCAATCAGTCTATTTTTGTAGGGCCGATTCATATGAAGTGCTACTTCAAAACAGCAGCTCTAGACCAGTGCTTCTCAAATGGTGTGCCTTGGGAATTGTATAAGTGTACATTATTATGACAACTTTGTGACAAGTACTGTAACCAGTCCTGACCACAGATGTGGCTGGGCCCCTGAAAAAAACCCAGAGGACGGGCCTTCCCCAGTTGTGATTTATTGATTTCAGTACATGTGCGTTGGATCAGTAGGATTGGTGCTAGCATCCTGGCTAACAGTTACCTTATTTAGAGCTGAAAAGTGTGCAAAGCTATAATTGGATTTGGGTGATGAAATTATTTATTCATGCTACTTTTAACCAAGTTTTAAACTTTTTTTTCTATCAATATTTGCTACTTTTTTTGAAATCTTTAACCCATTTTGCTTCTTTTTTGCCACTTTTCACCCACCTTCACTATTGTTTGGTCTTTTTATCACTTTTTTGCAACTTTTAACCCAATTTTTTGACACTTGTAACCCATTTGACAACTTTTTTGACACTTTCAACTAATTTTGCCAATAAAACCCATTTTTGCCATCTTTTTGTAGACTTGTTTCCACTTTTGCCTTGTTTGGCCACTTTTTTTTGCCCGATTTTCACCCGTTTTTGAGATTATTTGGCCACTTTGCCATTGTTTGTCCAATTTTTAGCCACCTTTTGCTCATTTATGACTTTCTTTGGCCACTTTTTGTCCAATTTTGCTAAAAAAATTTCATCACTTTTAACCATTTTTTTGCCATTTCTTTTGAAACAATTTTTGCCACTCTTTACCCATTGTTTGGCCACTTTTTGCTAATTTTCACCCATTTTGCCATTGTTTGGCCACTTTTTGCCCATATTTGTCATTGTTTGGCCTTTTTTTCCCCAATTTTTACCCATTTTTGCCATTGTTTGGCCACTTTTTGCCATTTTTTGCCCACTTTTGCCATTGTTTGGCCACTTTTTGCCAATTTTCACCCATTTTTGTCATTGTTTGGCCACCTTTTGCCCCTTTTTGCCCAGATGACGTGTTTAGGCCACTTTTTGTCAAATTTTTTACCCATTTTTTTTTTTATTTTTGGCCACTTTTGCCAATTTTGGCCAGATATGTCTTGTTCAGGCCATTTTTAACCCATTTTAGCCACTTTTGCTGACTTTTAGAATTGCATTTTTAAGATTATCCTACCAAAGCATTAATTTATAAAACTATCTTTTTGTTGCTTTGATAAGAGTGTTTATTAATGTGGTTTAACATATTGGTTATCATAGTTTAACTTAACAATGGGTCATGGTTTTGCGGACATCCATAATCCCTCAGTGGGCTGGGACCCAGAAAGCTCTCCCCTTTATCCCCCCTAATGGCTGGCCTTGACTGTAACATTATTTAAAAGTTCCAATCTGTATTGATATGAATACAGTGTGCCTTGAGATTATGGTTTACCCTTAGGTGTGCTTTTGGCCAAAAAGGTTTGAAAACTACTGCCCTAGACCATTCTCTTAATCTAATGTCAGATATGGCATTATGATGAGAAGTGGTGAGAAAAAACTGGCCTTTACATGGCAGAATTAAAGTGTTTTTGTTGCTTAAACTTTTGCTCTTGCACCAGACTGTTTCAACTCTGCAGTTTTGCTACTTTTTCTTGGAGTATCCCTTTGACTTATAAAGTTTTTTTCAGATAGTTTTATGATTCCAACTGTGTTTTTTAAATTATTATTACTATAGATTTTGGACTTGCTTGCTCCACTCTTTTTTCTTGTCTGTTTGTACAACAAATCCCCCACATATTGAGGAATTCCTGTTTAAGCATTCAAACAGCATCTAAAGCAAACCAAATTCCTGCAGCCTCCTCTTCCCATAACCAACCTGGTTGACAAGCGAATGCTCTGTTATTCTGATGCAAAGCGGGCCGGCCTGATATCGAGGCTCCTTGATAAAGAATAGAAGGGCTCTTTTTTCCAGACCCCACAGTTCCCATTCAGCCCCCATGAATAGACGCGTCAAATCCAGTCTGAGCCTGGAATGAAAGCTGAACCTTTGGGGCAGCAACGGCCGATGCTCTCGAGTGAGTCGTGTTCAGCTGAAAACATTTTACCTCTTTTAACAAACTCCATGCTTTCTGTGCCAAATTCCTCTGAGGCATCTGGGGTTTGACTCTGTGCTGAATTTAAAGAATTACTGTGTCCTAAAATGCTGATTTTCTTAGAACCCCATGAACTTTTAAACAGCATATTTTGCATACTTTCAAGCTTTTTTGCTGGAAAAGCATCTAAAATCAGCAGTTTCACTGATCTAAAACCAAAACATCTGCTTCAAAAACACTGATGAATCAAATGCTAATGATGTTACAGCTCATCTGCCAAAAAGTCCCCTAAAAGCCTCTGTATAACTAATGTGTAACTTTTAGGGGGAGAACAGCGTCACTCATTTCCACAGAGTGCCACAGTCACTTGCTTTCAGCACTATGTAACTTTGGCTCAAAGTTGTAGTTCTCTCACAGGAAGTATACGACATTAAGGTGGTTCAACACAAACTTTCTGCTAAAAAGAAGCCAGTTAGCTCTGTCAGGGCTGTTTGCTACAACAGCTGAGACTAAGAAATGGAAGAGGACATGATGAATGAAGCTAAGAGGAGAGAAAGAGGGAATGACCAGGCAAGAATGCCAAGCATTCAAAGTGAGAAAATAAAAAAAATCTTCACTCTTTGATTTTGGTGTCCCAAAATTAATGAAATATTTTAGTAAAAATAAATGTGCAAAACCTAAAAACCTTTACAGAGAAACAGCAGCAGCCTGGAGAAACAGTGTCATACAACACTCGTGTGTGGTCTGTTTCCACAGAGTGGTCCAGTCTGGTTTGGAACAGTTCTGCATTGGTTCAGCTCATAAAACTCTGATCTTGCCCTTGTCTCCTGTGCTAATATCAGACTTAAAAGCCAAGCCATGATGTGCAGAAATCCCAAGATGCCAGAAAATAAAGAAGAAGAAAAAACTGAGACAACTTCTATGGAAAATAATTATGTAATAGTGAAAAGAGGAAAAAAAAGGTGAAAAGTGGCAAAAAAGGACGAAAAGCAGCAAAAATGGAATAAAAGTGCTAAAAGAAGTGGTAAAAAGGGCATTAAGAAGCAAAACATGACAGTAATTAGATAAAACTGCCAACAAGAGATGGCCCCATTTGACATAAAGTGGCGAAACGGTGGCACAAAAATGGGAAAATGGGTTAAAAGGGGTAAAATGGGCATAAAGTAGTATGAAAGCTTGAAAGTAGAAAAAAGTCACAAAAATTGGTGAGAACAGGCAAAAAAGGGATAAAAGTGCCAGAAAGTGGGAAACAGTTGACACAAGGAGGCAAAACAGTGGCAATAAAGTCATGAAAATGGGTGTAAAGTGGCAAGAAATGGGCAAAAATGGGCATGAACTGGTGAAACAGTGGAAAAAAGTGGCAAAATGGGATAAAACTGCCAACAAGAGATGGCTCCACGTGGTATGAAGTGGCAAAAACAAAAGGAAAAATGGGTGGAAATGGGCAAAATGGGCATAAAGTAGTGAAGGTAGCTTGAAAGTAAAACAAAAAGTCACAACAATTGGTGAGAACAGGCAAAAAAGGGAAAAAAGTGCAAAAAAGTGGAATAAAATTGACATGAGGAGGCAAAATAGTGGCAATAAAGTCCTGAAAATGGGTGTAAAGTGGTAAAACAGTGGCAATGGGCTAAAAGTAAAAGAGATGGCTCCATTTGACATAAGGTGACAAAACCGTGGCAAAAAAATGGAAAATGGGTACAGTACAAGTGGCTTCAACTTTGCAAAAAAGGGTTAAAAGTGGCAAAAAGAAGTAGCAAAGATGAGTGGAAAATGTGATGAAAAAGGGTTACAAAGTAGCATTAATAAATAGTCCCAACATCAGAACCAGTAACAGTTTGTCACTCATTTCAGCTCAAAAAAGAAGTAACTGTTTGCCAGGATGCCGGGATCAATGCTCACGATCCAACACACATGCATCAACATCATCAATAAATCACAGCTGGGAAAGGCCCATTCTCTGGGTTTTTCAGGGGCCCAGTCAGCTCTGTGGGACGCCCTGTTCTGCCCCCCATCAGGCATTCAGGATCCCATGATTGCAAACAATGTATTGATTGGCTAGTGCCTGTGTGACGTCTGTTCAGTTGTGCTGTCTGTGACATACGTTGATTCCCTAGTAGGAGAAGTTTCTTTGAAGAAAATATGATTTAAGAGGAGTGGACTCAATTCGTGACTGTGGGGTAAACATACAGAATAAATATGAACATACATAAATGATTTACCATGGCAGAACCATTCCTATTGAAGTCTGCTGAAGTGGATCGAGTTTTGCATCATGTGAAATAAATGAAACATCACCCATTTGATTCAGCTGCAGGAAACAAGGAGTGAACAGGAATCTTGTGTTTTTAAGTGCAGGTCCAATGTGACTCCAGGACACTGAACGGATATCCGAGGTCTGGGCTGATCTCACTTCATAACTCGTCTCGCTGATATCCATCATATCCCTCTCGGCCCCTGACTGCGGCGAACGAAAGAGCATGTGCAGGGCGGTCAGATAAATCAGCTGGCTTTCACTCCTCTAAAGCTGCCGTAGCATTCATCATGAACCCTGAAAAGGAAGATATAGAAGCGCCGGATGCTTTTTAAATCCTACAGCTTTAAGGATGTGAGTGAAATGTCTGAGTTCTATGCACAAACATGAGTTGAATGATAAAAAGAAAGGAAGAGGGGATTTTTAAACGCTCTTTGCTTCACAAGACTCGTAGTTAAAAGAGTCTATATCGTATGAATGTAAAGCAGTGTAAGGGAAGGAGTCGATTAATTAAACTGGATCCATTCAGATGAGACGTAGCTGCTCGGGCGTCTTATTTTGACGTGATAAAGTAGGACGATGCATTTTAATGTGGGCCCTCTTGTCTTCCTCCAGCTGTTGCTCTAATTAGGCGCCTAGTTGGAAACTTTGGTTGCTGCCTTTAAAAGCCCCCGCAGGCATAACTGTGGGGGAGAAGGAAAGACAACACACGCTGCCTCTCTGCAAACTGTGCTGCTGAGAGTCTGAGTTTACAACTCTCCTTTGCAGAGCAGATTAGTTATGTTTTCTTTCAGCTCTGCTTGGTTTTACCTAAAGTAATCTTAAAATCTGCCCTAGGTAGACTTTATAGAGGTCCGAGGCGGTCTCTTTTTATGCCTCAGCTGGACTCACAGGTCAAACATGTCCAACACTTGATCGTCTCTGTCAAACTCAGAGGTCAGGGCTTACAGCTGCCCTTTAACCTTTTCTGCCTCTCACTTGGATTAAATAGAAATACCTGGAAATAAACCTGCTAGCAATGCTAACGACTGACAGTAATGAGCATGTTAGGAAGCGGGCTGGTGGATTCACCCTAATTTATAATAATAAAACCTTTAAATCGAGGCAATATGAGTCTTACACCCCAATGATTTTACTCAAATCTATTTAAAAGATGAAGGGAAATCACAGCTTTCTGGCAGGGTTGTATTTTCAAACCTGCCCAGTCTACAACAAGGAACCTTGAACGTCCTTACTAGAGGGCGGCAGCTTAAACCATGTCTATAAAACATGAGACTGATCATTTACAATCTTTTTAGCCTTCCTGAGAGCGGCCTATCAAAGCTATTCTGCAGGGATGTGTGATTTTAACCTCTTGTTATTTTCCAGAAATGTGAATTAGTTGTACGAGTTTCAATTTTAACTGCACAGACAGATTATCAATCCATGCTGTGATCCTGAACCTACAGGAGGAAACGTATTCATGTTCAGCATTTCCTCTTTGATTCCAAATACAAATGTTAGAGCATGATACCATTGCAGGAATGGTGGCTAGGTTTTCTTCAGATTTGCCTATAAATAATCCTAGATTGAAATAGGCTTGGGCGGTATGACTTGAATACCATCACGGTATTTTTTTTTGCCCTTTGTGGTATTGAAAACACCACAGTTCCTGATGTAAAAGCACTCAGGGAAAACAACAACTACTGACTTTTACTGTGTATGATTTGTCAAGGATACCATGTTTATCATTGATTTCACTTCTCTCAAGCAGTGGCACCTGCAAGTTTATGCTATTACAGAGTCTACAGCTGCTTCTCTGACTTTGTTTATCACCACAGCCCGCTTCTTTGAGTCATCATGGACTTAAAACAAGCAAATGACCCGTTTAAACACACCTTTAGAGAGTTGTTTAAGACGTTGTAATACGAGTCACTGTAGTGCTGGGCTAGACAGCTACATGTTGCTGTTATTACGGCCAACAAACTTCCAGAGGAGAGAGCACATCCTCTCTGGTGATGTTTGACTTGTTATCTGGCTGCTCTTAAGGCCCTGTACACACGAACATGAAAATAATATATCACCGTTTCATTATGAAAAAGTTTCCGTAAAGATAGAATTGTTTCAGGAAATATCTGCGTAAGCACGGAACCACTGAAAATGACGGAAAACGCTGTAGTGCATATGACAAGCCTGTAAGTGGCGCTGTATTACTGCCACAGAAATGCACCAAAAGAGAGAAGATTACAGAAAACTGCCCTCCTAGTTGCCCTTCTGGCTGTTCTCTGTGGTGGATTTCAGAGCATCTGGTGTCTGCTGTTCACAGTGGTGGTAAAGGAGCATCAGATTTTGCTGTAAAACTCATGACAAGCTCAGTAGCTTCTGCAGCATGAACACAACACTGTAATCAACCATTGTTGTTTTGGCAAGACCCACGCAGGCGTCTTAAGAGAGCTACGCTATGTGTGACGTAATCGTTTCAAGAAAGATGTGGTTGGCCGTCCACATGGAGACGAAACGGTAGTCGTTTACTGATTTGTGCACTCTGGGACCCGCTTTCAAAAAGTATCGTTTACAGTCACCCAAAATGCAGTTTCTATGTGGATGAAACGCAGATACGACAAAAACTTTTGTGTATACTCCTGAATTCGTCTCCGTGTGGATGGAGCCTAAGTGTCAGAGCAAGACATGCTGACTGAGCTGCTGTCAGTCACATATCTCTTTGTCATGCTAACGGTAACAGCGCTTTTGGCTAGCATGTGCACTTCCACAATACAAGTATTTAAACCAGTGACAATATTGATACCAGTTTACTGCCCACCGCCAGACTAAAGAAAAAAGACTATAGCATTAGCTTGGCTGAAATGCGAGTTTTTTTGTTTTTTTTTGAGGAATGGCAAATGTTTGCATGCTAGCATTGTCACTTGATGTTTGCACTCTTATTTTAGTATTAGCATGCAAAGATGACATGACCTAACTACCAGGCTATCCTTGCCCTCCAGAAGAGGCTTTCGTATCATTTTGCATGCTGTTTGCTTCTAACAAAAAAGCGATTGGCACATTCATTATCTACACTGCCTGTCCTGCTCAGGGTCACTGAGGGCTGGGGCTGATCACCAGTCAATCACAGAGCTGACATAGAGGGACACTCACACCTACGGGCAATTTAGAGTCACCAGTTAACCTAATGAGCATGTCTTTGGACTGTCAGTGGTCCTGTCCAACTAGGATTCAAACCAGGGACCTTCTTGCTGATGCGACAGCACTAACCCCCACACCAAGCCTGCTAAAAACATGTTTTTCTCTTACTGTTTTGCGCAAAAATTGAGCTTAACCCTTTACAAACCAATCATCTCAAACAATGAGATGTTTTTGTCAACATCCAGTGATAAAAATAAAACAACCTGAGTCAAAAATAAAAAGACAGAAATAACACGGCAGACTTTACAACTTCAACAATTGCTCTGTTTTTGTCTCCCAGGCTGCGTTTCTATATTTCTGCTTATTTCAAGTCATTTTTTCATTTTGTCGTCTCTCGGAGTCGCTGTCAGCTGCAGAACATTTCTCCCGCTCTGCACTGACAGCGTCTTTACACAGCAGAGAGGATGGATCGTCTGAGAGGGTTTTTGTCAATGAGATGAAAGAGGACGCTCTATTAGACTGATGAAAGCTGTTTTTCTCTGTGATGCTGCTTTTTCTGTTGAGTGCAGAGGAAACCTTTCTCCAGGTACACTTGTGCAGCCTTTTTATGCTTTTTTAAGTGTTATATAAATGGTAATATTACTATTTAAAGTGTAAAAATCCAAATTAGAGGCTCTTGATCAAACTTTAAAGAATACTGTGAAGACAGACTTTCCATTTTGGTCCACTAAAGTGATTAAACATGGAATTTATTGATGTACTTGGCTAAAATATTATATTTTCTGCACGCAGCAGAAAGAATAATGTATGCTTTTTTATGTTTTTTCTGTTTTTACTACATGAACAGCTAATATGTTCTTATTAAAAGAGGCTATAGAGCCTGCTGTATTGGCTCTGTAGACCTTTTTAATGCTTTTTTATGCTCATTTTGTGGAAGTAGTGTCCCTTTGAGCTCACTTGAGGAACATAGAAACTTAAAATAATAGTTTTTATGTTGATTTTAATCATGCTTTTCAATGATATATTCACTTCTAAATGTTGCTGCTGTCTACTCTCCCTTGTGTTGTTTGATAAACCTTCACTTTTTGCACCCACACAACGTTTATTCTGTTAAAAACAGGAGCAGATGTGGTGCAGAGCTGCAAGATGCTGCACAATACTATATCTTATTCTTGCATGGTGTCAGGACTAAGGCTAGGAAATTTAGTGAAATTTTGATTAAATTAAAATTTGTTTTACTGCAGTTTTAAAATTGCTGAAGGTGCAGTGTGGTGCAATTTGTTGTTGACCTGAAATGTGTGTCAAAATACAGGTTAAATATATTTTTTACATCTCTACACATCATGCAAACATTGTTGTGTCAGGTTTTTTCTAGTGCAGTTTGCAAAAACCCCTACTTTCCTTATTTTTTGTATGGATTTTTTTCCTAATCAAAATGACAGTAAGATAAAATGATAAAATGGTTTTATGATTTCCCAGTAAGATTTTAGAAATTTGACTGGAAATCAGGAGAGGTGTCCTTTGAAATTTGAATTTGTTTGGGGTTTTTTATTTTCATGGAATTTGGGAGGATGTATTTATACATTTTTTGGGAATATAGTAATAAAATTTTAGAGGTAATTTGCTTTAATTTTTTTTTTTTTTTGGGGGGGGGGGGGACTTTGAATGTAATTTTAGGGATTTTTTTATTGAATTTTTTAGGCTTTATGAAAAGTTTCACTGAAACATTTAGGGGATATTTGAAGACATTTTGGAGTACTTATTATGGTATATATTAGACATATTGTCATAAAAAATGTAGGGTATTTCTTTGAAATTTTTGATGATTTTGGAATGTGAATTTTTCAAGAAATCCCAAACTTTTAGTGGAAATTTTGTTCATGTTTTGGCCTAACAGGGCCTTGTGGCCCATCTGCGGACAATTGTCAACATCTTTTTTGATGGGGAAAAAAAAAAATCCTGTTCAAAAACAAGACTGAGATTTTAAATGTACTACTGATCCCTAATAAGTGAGAGAAACTAAAAATACATTCCAAACAAAAGCCCAGGCCTCAGGAGGATATGATGCCAACAGAACCACATCATCTGCAAAAAGTAAACATGAAATTCCGAGGTCAACCAGCAAACCTTAAGGATCCTATCCATAAAAATCACAGACAGAATCGGAGATAAGTGTCAGCCCCCGGCAGAGGCCAACATGCCTTCTCCAAGTCCACAAGACATAACAACCTAAATAAAAAATCAATAGCGTACTACTTGATTTATTTTTTCTTATTCCTGCCAACAGTATGAAGGACTGTCACTTGACTACACAGAAAAACTGTTACAGTTAAAAAGAAGCGTTAAAATGTAAAATCATGTGAATGGGTGTAATTAGGACTTAAGTTCCCAGTAAAACCGGTTGAATTTGTAGTACAGTTGTTTTAAATAGAAATACTAGAGCCAAGTAATACCACGCCCCTCTGTGACGTCACACCCTCTCCTCCAGCAGAGCAGCTCTCCTTCAGTCCTCCGTCAGACCGAAGCGGAGACGGACGTAAACGGGACCTGCTACCCATTTATCACCGGGAAAACTTCTCCTACTGGGAACTACATCCTCCCCAGAGCTTAAAATACTTATTTTCGTTTCTTTTTTTTTTTAAATCTTTGACACAAATGACGAGAGAAAATACGAGGAAAAGAAGACGAAGAAGAAAGAGGCTCTCCATCAGATCACCTAACGATCACTTTACTCCGAGGGTTCAGGCGCTCAGCCAGACCGAGGTCAGTTCACTTCACCGTCAAATAAACTCTGAAGTCTCTTTTTATCTTTCAAACGTATTACTCTCCGATTTTATTTGATATGACAGCAAACCAATGTTTGTTAAAAACTTCGGCTTGACTTAAATGTAAAATCTTGCTTTTGTTTTTGTACTATCACTTTGCTATGCTGTAGATCGGATTTCTTCTAAGATTGGTACAAATTTACGCAAAACGTCGCCGTAATTACCTCTAAATGTGACGTGAACATATTAATTACTATTTTTCAAACTAATTTAGAAGAATTAAAAGCCTTTAAAACCATCTTGGCTCTGGTAAAAAAAAAATATTGATGCAGTCTTGTAATGCTCCTGTAGTTATCAGTAACTCATCCTCCAGGTTAAAGCCATGCCTCATCTGCCGGATCCCGTTCACATTATTTTCGAATTAAGCAGAAAGTGATTTAAAGACAATTATTTCCCAATATTGTGAGCTAACGTAAACAAACAATTCATGGAAAGGAATTCGGCTCAATTTAAATGAGAATTTCTTGTAGTATTTACGTGATATTGTGTTTACATAGCTCCTAATAGAAGTGTGGTGTTATTATCTCCAGTATTTCTGCAATATTCCTATAGTAACATGACTTTGAAGGCTGAAAGTAGTTGTATATGATGTTATTATGTGCATTTGCTGCTTTACAGTTAGTTTTTATCGCATTGCATGTGTGTTTTAGCTTTACTATTTTTTCAACAATATATTAATTTCCTATTGTGTTGTAATGTTCTTCAGGCAACCTGAATCAGTTAAAATTAAAGTTAAATGTATGTTTAAGTACTTTACATCTCTTTTTGAGCAGGGAATACTCTCTTTTCTAATGCTAGATGTAAAGAACAATGTGTGAATTGGAATTCAGCCCAATATAAATGACACAGATACGTTTCTATGATATTCTTATAATTACATTATTTTGGAGCTCTAAAGTCAACTACGTTTGCCACAAGGTACTCAAAATGATATTTTAAACTAAAAATTGACCAAAATTGCATTGCACAAGAGTTTCACTTCATGTAGATGGTCAATAATTCAAGCTTGCTCATTTATATTTCTATATTACCATTTTGAAGCTTTAAAGTAGAAGTATGTATCATCATTGTGTGTGTTTGCTGCATTGTAAACTCAGAGTTTAGCAGCAAAGACACATAATAATATCGTATAACAGCTCCAGAGTAATAATATAGAAAAATAAATGAGCATGCTTAGATATTAACTATCAAAACAGACTCTATATGGATTTGCATGTGCATTTTGACTCTATTCACCCTGAAAAACAAATTACATTAAAGTACTTTAAAACACAATTTTGTTCAGAAACACAATCTTTTTCAGTGCGTAATTGGATGGAGCAATGTGTGGATCTGAATTAAGGCCAGTTTAAGTGAAACATGTCAGTGGTTTCTTTGGTATTCTTAAATTTAGGCTATGTTGTTTTTGAGCGTTAGAGTCTTAGCATGTGATGCTGTTGCTGCTTATCTCTGAGTTTATGTTGTTTTTCATGTATTTTTTACTTTATTGAGCATGATTTGGCAATATTATGGTTGCCTTTAGAGGTGCAACGTTGTTCAATCAGCCTGGATCAGTGCATGTTGCAACAAAATTTATGCTGAAGTACTTTAAATTGGCATGGCGTGGATAGACATTAGATAGTCATGAGTCATTAGAGCGGCACAATGGAGGCTTCCAGGGGAAGTTAAATGTAATTGGCTACTACTTATGGTTCAAAAGGGATTTAAATTTAAATATTCTTTTAGTATACGACAATGCTGGTGTCAGAGGGTTAAAAATCAGCCATTTTAAGTAGAATCAACTCAATTTAACATATACATTTATATTATATCAACATAATTTTAACCCTCTGAGGATGGCGTTGTTGTATACAACAGCAAAATACACGTTTTAACCAAAAATGCTTTAAAAAAAAAAAAAAAAAAGCATGATTGGAATCATTAACATGTGAACTTTAACTTGGCTTAATTTAGGAATTATATAGCTGCAACATTTCTTGAATATTCCTTTATTTACATAGTTTCTGAGCTCTGACGATATAGAATATGATGTTGGAATGTGTTCTTCCTCTTTGCAGAGATATGATTAATTTTTATGTGTATTTTTGACGCTAGATTATTTCCCTGAATCTCCGGCTAGCTTACCTTGCTTGAACCAAAACTTACACTAAAGCAATTTATGTAGTCTTCTAAACCAAAAATGCATCATTTACTCACAAGGATGGCAAAACAGTTTACGATGCAATATGTTATGATATGACACGATTCGATCCAATGCAATATGTTGCACTTGATCAAAAACAGCATTATTTTATAAAGCTACAAAGGTTTAAACAGTCAGGAGAAAGTCAGGAAACTTGGGTAAATTAACATCCATTGATGATTTAGATAGAAATTCTGCTTCAATTACAGCAAAATTTACACGAGATTGGTTTAAATCCTATTTTTAACCCAATATTTGATTAATTGTTTTAACTTGGATAGGAGTTTTGTCTTATTCAAATGGTCAGTCTTATAAATATTCTGATTATTTCCATGTTTACATACTGTAGTTGCTCTGAAGTAGTAGTGTATGGTGTTATTGTGGGATTTTTCTGCATAGCACAGTGAATTTAATGAAAGTTTCTGTTCCAGTGGAGGTGTCACATTGTTTTCTGTTGTCTAAAAGTGTACTTTAACTATACGTTGTAGGGTTTGTGTGTTTTTTCATACTTGTAGTAACATCCTAAAATAGCGGGCATATTGAAGCTAAAAGCCCTTTCTCTTTTTATGAGCAATTAATCATAAAAACAAACACTGATGTTTGCAGAGTAAAATCCTGGCAGCAGATGGAGATAAAAAAATGACTGGAAATGATAATATGACAAATTAGCCCGTGTGCGCAGGCGCTTGCTCGCTCCTCCTCAGCTCTGCCAATAAGGTCATCTGATAAGCTGAAAATCCTCCCTCTCTATCAGCCGCCTCAAGGTTTAACACACAAACCACACACACATATTGTCTGACAGCCTACAGACTCTCTTTAATGAGATGGTTTTCTGCCTCTGCTCCTCTTCCTCTTCTCAATCTTCATCGTAGAGCCAGCTCTCCTTCTTCTTCTAGCTTCTCATAATCATCTTTGTTTTACCTGTTCCCCTCATCTTTTCTCACCAAAACTAACAATAGAACTCAAGCTTAAATTTAAAAACCATTCTAGCTATCTGGATGAGAGTGATCACTGTAGATGATGATTGTAAAACTGTCTTTAAGTTTTGTTTTTTTTTTCTTTTTAACAATAAAGGGACTCTGGGTAACTGGCTAAAGGACTTATGCAAGACTGGCATCAAGTTTGTGTTAATATTTTTTCTGCATATCTCCAATAATCATATCAACCTTAACCATTAGCATTTAAGTAAATATATAGCTCGCTATATGTGAACTTACAAACAGTCATGGAGACAGCAGTGTCATCAACATACGATGAACAGCCTGGATCACACCTGTAGTGTGGCCCATCAGCCGGCCATGACGGGACATGATTTTTGATCCATAGTCTAGCATGGTGCCGTCGTAAACGCATCGAACCAGGAAATGCCCTTTTATTGGCTCATCATTCCTAGGATACTGAATTTGCCCTCCAACAGACCACACCTGTCTGAATCAGTGGGTAACTTCACCCATGGTGCAAAAGTGTCAAATCAGCAAAAAGAGTCTTAATAATAGGAAAGAAAGAATCTTGACCGTGATTAACCATTCACATCAGACCACCTTTAAACTAAGGCTGGGAAATTAATCACAAATTAGATTAAATCGCAGTATAACCTGCTGCAATTTTTACATTACAGAAGTTGCAGTATTTCTTTAACTTGAAATGTGTCAGAATACTAGTTTAATAAATAATTTTTACAGCAGCAGAGATTTTATGCACATTATGCAAACATTCAAGTGTCATTTTTTTGTAATTGTTTACAGAAATCTTCCTTTTCGTGTTTTATGTGTTTTTCTTGATTAAAATGAGTGACATAAAACTGACAATCCTTAACCAAAGCAAATGACATCACATTTGTAATACGAGCAAAAATAGTTAGCTCATTCTAAATGAAACAGATGAGGCCTGGCGTTACTTCATGAAAGTCAGCTGCGATCAGCTGATAGCCAGCCTCACCTCCTCCACCCCAGCCACCTCCTTTATAGCTTAAAGCTTGTTGCACCTCCATATTCAGATTCATGCTACTATGGATTATTTGCTTTTGAAATTATTTCATTGTTTTCAATACACATGGTCTTGTTAATGGAATTATTTATTGCTTGAATTTGTCTGCATTAGATTGACATAAGAATGATCGCATATTAAAAAATCGCAATTAGATTATTTTTGCAAATTGGTCAGCCCTAATTTTAACACAGTTTCCTTTCAATTTTAGTCCAAAAGCACGATGCCCAAGGGTATTCTGGGAAAACTCTGCAGAATAAGTGCCAAATTATTCAAGTAAAACGATGATAAATACTTCAGACTGCTCCGTCTTTACAACAAGCTTCTACTGCTCAGTCATACAGTGATAGCATCTCCCTCTTTCTCTAAAACCTTTACCTCCTTCATTCCCTTGTTCACCTTTACTGCCACATCTTTTCTCTCCACAGTCTTCCTTTTAGTCCTCTCTTTCCTGGGCACGGCCTTCTCATCTGTCTCTTACGTTTCCATCCTATGCTTCCTCTCTAATTCATCCCTCTTTTTAAGTCTTTCCTCCTTTTCCTTGGTTTCTTTACATCTTCTCTGAACTCTTTACAAGCATTGATCACAGAATCTCTTCTTCTTCTTTCCTCCTCTTACTTCTTACCACAAAAAGTGACACCAAAGACCCTCTGCTTTCTCCCACAGCTCATATGGTGCTCATGTTGTTCCTTCTCCCTACGCCGTCCTTACGTCCCCTCCCCCTTGAGGCTTAGCCTGAAAAGCAGCGTGTCATCGATTCCTCTGTGAAGGTGTTTTGTAATTAAAGGACGCTCAGCAGCAACAACGCACACAAACAGGAGGAAAAAGTTCTTCAGATGATGCGAAATCCCCAAAACTACACTTTGGATATCATGAGAAGAATTTGAGTTTAAGTTTTGAAAGTTAAAAATAGAGCTTAAAGGAAGAGTTTGCAGCTTTTTTCACCATCCCTACATTTATTACATCAGTCCATTTCAGCCAGTTTATTTCATCATCCATCTATAAATGCTTTTTTACTGCCTCTCTGTGTGAAATTGAGCTGTAGGAGTTAAATCACTGCATTAAAAACACTTGATGTTGATAATGACGCTACCTGCTGCCCTAGACTCGACCTCTGAGGCGTTCAGAAGCCACTTCTCCTTTTCTCAAAGCTTCAGAAGCATCTCCTTCAGCGCGGAGGTGGACGTGGCATAAAAAACAGAGCACTTAGCGGGCTCATTTACCTGAAGATTCATCCAGAGGGGAGAGATTGGAATATTTTACTGGCGGATTTCTCAGGTGATGGAGAGTAGCGGTCAGGACGGAGCGGCGCCCCAGACTGATGAACCTGACCACACGCCAAACAGGAACATTTAAGGTCGTTTATATTTTTGTCCTGTGAAAAATATGACAATTTCACAGCCTGCAGAAATGGAGCTTCAGTTTGGCACTTACGTCGGTCTAACATGGGAGGAAATTTAAGAAAGATGTAGGATTAAGAGGCTGGCTTCCCTGGTGGGACATTTAGAGATCACATTGAAATTTCTGTATTTGAAGGCATTTTTTTCTAAATTCTCATCATTTTAGAGACATTTTCGCCTGACGTTGACGAAGCACCAGCACCTTCCTGCAGATTTCCTCCTAGAAAACACTCTACGGTGGCCCTCAGAGGACAATCATGGAACTCATGCATGATTTAATCATTCAAAAGAAATCGTTTTCAATTTGACAAGCGTCTAACAAACTACCAAGGGCGTTCATTCCCTGAAGTCTTGTTCATTTCCTCCGTCTGTCGAAGCCGCAACACCACTCAAACAGTCACACTTCCAAATGCATGCTGGGAGAAAAGCTGCAGCGCTGCAGGCCACAACAGAGTGGTTAGTTCAGTACGAGTAAACCGTAATGTGTTTCTGCCCCTGAAGAGAAGTTTGAAATGCACCCTCAGAGCTGACCTTTAATGGACTCAAAGTTTGGAGGGAGTTTTGATGTTTCGACGGAGGAATGCTGGGTAAAAGAAACCTGATAGAGTCAGGAAACTTTGAGACACCCGGAGTGTTTTTCTCCCTGGCATGGCAGACTGAATAACGACTGCAGAGCTGAGCTGTTAAGGGGTTAAAAGTCAAACTCTTGATGTTTTCTGTAACTTTTTTTGACTGAAAAAGGTGAAAGCACGGAGATGGATGGAAGCTGCAGCTTGTGGCATTGACCGAAATTTCACAGTTTTGTATTAATATTCAAGCAGTTCCTTTCCAATGAATAGCTTGAAATGGTACAAAGGTGCAATTACAATGCCATTTAGCATTAGATTGTCTTCGCAAATAATAATAATTAAAGAAAAGACCAAAGAGCCAGGTGCTGGGTCACTCACAAAGAGCTGGGCACAAAAATCCCAGAAGTAGAGCAGGATAGTGTGGACCAACTGTAGCTGGGAGACTCGCTCTACCGTTGGGGACAACAGTGGAGAAGAGTCTGGTGTTCTCTATGGAGCTGGGTCTTTAGTGTTCTCTTGAAGTAGAGAGGGACTCTGCAGATCTAATGGAGTTGATTAGTGACTTAGGGGCCTGATGCACTGGAATGACCAGGCTCCTTTAGCGTATTGGGTGTGAAGGAGTATAGAACCAGATGAGGGATTTCAGGTAAACAGAAGCAGTTTTACATACTGCTTTGTAAGAAATCATTAGAGTTTTGAATTTGATGCCAGCTGCAACTGGAAGCCAGAGTAGAGAGATGAACAGAGGAGTGACGAGCTATCTTGGGTTGGTTGAAGACCAGACGAGCTGCTGTGAGGCCTGCCAGTAATGAGTTGCAGTAGTCAGTGTGCGATACGACAAGAGCCTGTACCAGGAGCTGTGTTGCATGCTTTGTCAGGTAGGGTCTGATCTTCTTGATGTTATAGAGGGTAGATTCGCTAGACTAAGTAGCCACTGCCACATGAACCTTGAAGGTTAGCTGGTCATCGCCCAGATTCCAGGCAGACTTCAGTCGTTTTCACGCCTGATAACTCAAATTGCAACAAGTCTGTGGCGCTGTCATCCCACACAAAGAGCAGAAAAGGAGACATAGAAGACTAGAAATCCATCCTTTCCCGCCAGTCTTTTTTTCCACATAAACAATCAAAGAACCAATCAAATTTACGCTGTCTTTGGGTTTCTGCTTTTGCATTGGGGCATTACAAGCAGGCAGTGAGTTGCCCAGCATTTTGTTCTTTACATGAGATGAATAAATCAGCACCAATAGATAAAGGTGAGCCAACGGGACTATGACAGGTAGCTATGGCTACACAGATGCCAAGTGAGGTGCCCACATGTATTTGAGTGTATTAAATCACACAAAAATCCGTAAATCATCATACCTTATGCTACTTCCTCTCTTTGGTTTAGAAGTTGGTCCGCTGTCATTTCACACCTCAATCAAACCGCAGCAGGGTTTGTTTGGATCGAACAGAGACCCCCCCAGAGTGCGTGTGAGCTTTCACACCACTCCAAACGAACCAGACTATCCGGGATAACAGACCAGGCTCAGTCTTGGACAGGTTGAACTGAAGATGACGTTCATTGATCCATTTAGAAATACCAGCAAAGCAGGTGAAAGTGAAAGTGGTCTATTGTCTGCATAGCAGCGACACAAAAACGGCAAGAAGTGTGAGCAGGTGATTGCACCAAATGAGCACTTACCCATGAGGCACCCCTGTTGATAAGCTTTGAGGTTTGGACACTCCTCCCTCTGTTCTAAAAGATCCCCCTTTGAGGTAAGACTTAAACCACTGGACCCTAAGATACCAAAGTGAGACAGTATGGAGAGGAGGGTTTGATGGTTTATTGTGTCGGTAGGTCCCTTATTGAACTGAAACAGAGGAAATCATCATTCTGAGCTGATACTACTATTGATTATTGATGTTGATATATAATCTGAGTGCAGCGCTATCACCATTTTCACTGTTTCCATGTTTGTAGTTTACATCTTAAACAGGTAGGTGTATACAGACTGAGCTCTCTCTTGTGCCCTCTAGAGGTACTGCATGTCATGTACATGTAAATATATGTACAAGAAAGCTGTTGATGCAGCTGAGATCTGTGAATGCAAGGTGACAAAGCAAGCCTCAACCAATAATTCTTCTTTTTCTAACTGAATTTAAACATCCTTCAACTTAAAAGGGATTGGATTTCAAAGGTTTTATCTGAGTCTTTAATGTAAAAACGGAGCAGATCTTGGCTCCGTTTGCTCTGAAGATGAACATTAAGATGTGTTGAATCAGCTAAGAAGCCTTTCAAGTTGATTTTGTTTCATTTTCTTCAGCTAATGGCTGAGAATCCGGAATCTTTAGATGGTTTGATCTTGTGTTAGTAATGTTTTTGCGCTTTGATTTCCGTCTTTGATGAAAGATTTCTTCCTGTCTGAATGCATGAGGAGCTCCTTCTATAGATAGAAATGTTCTATACTTTTAAAGTTTTACTCATGCAGGTCACATCCTCCGCACCGTAATCTGCTCATTTTAAAAGATGGAGAAGTGATAAACTCTGCGCCAGCATACGGCAGCTGGAAACGGTTATTATAGCAGCATTCATCCAGGGATTAGGACCGGCCGACTCGCGGCTAATTAAACTCTCGACTCCCCGGTGTCCTCGTCCTGACTGAAATGAGTTCATAACGCAACATATTTCACCAGCTTCGATATTAATGCACAAGTGGGGGAGAAAATGTTGAGCCTGAAGCATTTTTCTCTTTTACATCCCCTGAAAGCTCCTTTTTAAGTGTTTCCTCTCCCTCTGTAAAATTTCCCAGCTAACATGAAATAAAGTCGAGTAAAATGGAGTTCATCCCCCTTGATGCTGCACAAACTTTGTGTTTTCCTTCTGTATACTCGGAGTCTTTTCAGGGTGCATGAAGGGTATCACAGCCTTGTTAACTTTGCAAATGCTTCCATCAGCTTTCCTGCTGAAATCCTTGGATGCTTTTGGAAAACCGTGAGCTTCCCGGGGTTCAGCTTGGATCTGCAGTTTGCTCTGATCTGAATCTCCCGCTGTTTCCCCGTTTCATCCAGCAGTGTCCTCCAATCCTGCATTCTCTTCGTTACCCGTCTGTTCCTGTCAGATCTGTCCTCACCTCCTGCTGCATGCAGGGACGTTCTCCTCGTTTTTATATCAAAGCCGGCGGCGGCGGCGGCTTTGTCTGCCGGCTTGTTATTGATTGCAGAATCGCTCCGGCCTCCTGCTGAGCGCTCATTTTCCAGCGGGAGGAGGGGGTTTATCGACGGGGCGACAAGAGCAGGAAAATGAAGTGTCACCTCGGAGGAGTTTGCTTTCAGTGCGAGCTCCCAGGTGAGCAGATGCTGTTAAGCAAGAACCGCTCTGTCTCCGCTGCATGTTTGGCATGACAGAGAGCACCGCAAGGAGAAACTGCACAGAAATCTAAACTTTCGGTGCAGATTTAAAGCATAAGAGAGAAAATATCTGCTCAGTTTTTCCTTTCAAGAGCCAAGAGTTTGAAAGAACGCAGCAGAAGCCTAAAAATAGAGCAACTTTGTCTTTTTGTTTAAGAAATCTAAGCTATAAGGAACAGTGAAGGTGACCCAAGAAAAAGACAAAGTAAAAGTGCAAAGTGAACTTTCTCTTTCAGATGTTTGTAGAGAAAATGAGATTGAATTTGCTCTTTGGTGACCATGTTTTCTGCCGTAATCTCTTTTCTAAATAGACAAACAAACATGCGAAGTGTTTGTTGTTGTAAATAATTCAGAGACTTTTAAAAATGGGGTTTCCTAACCAAGATTTTCTGTTTGAAAGCTGATTTCTTTTCCATATTTATGAGTCGTAAGCAGCTTTGTGCAAACTTGCAAAATAAAGCAGACTTTTGACAGAAAATTTGTCAAATAAGAAAGAAAATGTCACACAATATACAAATAAAAATCCAACCAAAAGTGAAACTTTCCAGTGGTTTCTCTTCCTCCTTGTCTAAGAAGAACAAAGCTGCAGTTCCTTATTGAATGTACTGAGAATGTTTTATTTTTGCTGATCTTAAGATTGATGAGAGCAGTCAAATGTCACTTCCTGTTCTTTAGAGAGTCATTGCCCACCCTTTGGTGAGAACTGAGAATGTAATGGCAGATTAGAAAACACATAGGGTGGTGAGATTGAGTTGCAAAATTTGAATCAATGCAGACTAGGGATGCACAATATTAGCCGCCCAAACAGTTGGCACCCGAATAACAGGTTGGCCCACAGGCCTGGTCAAATGCTCGGTCTAAGCTGTAACCCAGCCACCCACCACTAGCAGCCACTGTTGCTACAATCTGCTATAAGCAACCACTAACTCCTACAGCTTTGATAGCATCTCTTATTAACAGCTTGGTTTAGCAATATTTACCACTAGGCATGTTATACTCACTTATAACTAAAATACGGAGCAACATTTAGCTCAGGAATGAGGAAGAGTTTGAAAAGAGGTTTAAAGCCTGTAGGTGCTAGCATTGCTAATGTTAGTCACATTCTGCATACGGCTTTGTATTGTTACTATGCGAAAACTTTGGATTGTGTGGTTTGTTTGTAGATGTTTTTACTTGACTTTAGTCCGCTAAGTGCAGTTAAATTTTGCATTTAATTAAATGAGTTATTATAGGCCTAGCAACATGGAAGCCTGCAGACTCCTGCAAACTTCTGCAGACTTGGACTTGTACACGGGGCGATGGGTTTGCTGAGCGAGACAGTGTGGCATTCCTGGTATCTGAGTCTTTTAGTACTTGATCGTTGGCTTGGCCCCGGAAAAACCCAGAGAATTGACCCTCCCATTTGTGATTTATGATGATATCAACGTGTGTTGGTTCATTAGCATTGGTGCTAGCATCCTGGCTAACAGTTAATTCTTATTATTGGCTCTGATGGTGAAGGTGTTTAATTGTGCCACTATTCAACCTTTTTCACCACTGTTTCAGTCATATTTACCACTCAAATCAGCCACTTTTCATCAATACTACAAATTTTTTCTCAATTTTCCCCCGTTTTACACACATTTAGCCACTTTTTAACCCTTTTTCTGTCATTTTTGCTACTTTTGGCCTATTGTTGCCTCTTTTAACCAATTTTTGCCACTTTTTAACCCCTTTTCACCACTTTTTCTGTTGTTTTTGCCCATTTAAACATGTTTTGCCTCTTTTAACCAACTTTTGCCTGTTAACACTTTTTCCACTTTAACCAATTCATGCCGATTTAACCCAGTATTGCCCCTTTAATCCTAATTCAGCTATTCTGCTGCATTTAAGCCTTTTTGCCATTTTTTGAACCCCCTGCCACCACTTATTATTCCATTTTTTTGCTGATTTTAATTGCATTTCACTCCATCTTACACCTATTTTTGCCACTTGTAACCCATTTTCACCCTTTTTTCTGCCAGTTTTGACAATTTTTCATCAATTTTTGCAAGTTATCTTTCATGTATTCTGCATCCATTAACCCATGTTTGCCACTTTCATCACATTTTTATTCTGTTTTAAGGAAAGGGGTTCACATTTTGAAGGCTATATACTACGGCATAATTGAATTAATGTTGCTTCGATAAGGGTGGTTGTTATTCGGTTAAAAATAAATAAAATATTGATATCACAGCTTAAATTTGCAATGGACCATGATTTCCTAACTTCCATGGGCCCCTATATGGCTGCAAACTTGGCATTTTTGATGATCAAAGATGGCACCATTACTGAGCATGTATTTTACTGAAAATCAGCTGATAACAATTATTTTCCAGTCAATCAGGGCATCTATAATTTGTCTCCTCCGTCTATTGCCTTGCTGTTTTTAATGACAACAAACACCTGCATCTGTGTTTAATGTGAACATTCAGCCACATGCATTTGAGCTCTAATTAAGATGCTAATTAAAAGGAATTAACATGGCAGCGTTGACAGCATATGCTGCTTTAATCAGATTAAACTGTCATAATTAGTGTACAGATGCAGATGTAGCTGCCATCCACCTCCTGCAGGAATAATAAAGTCTGATGTGACTGAAGGGAACAGCGTTTTGCTGCAAAAACAGCTTCTCTCTGCAGCTTTAATCAGATCACGGTCCTCCGCTGACTTTGTGTTTTCATACATAAATTGAATCACAGCTCGGATCTTGGAGGGAAATTGGAGACTTTGTTGACATAAGCAGAGATGTAAACGGTCAAAACACAGAGCAGAGAGGAAGAAAAGGCCCGGAGAAGAGACAATGATCAGTTCTCTGGAGGACAACAATCATCATTTATGTCGAATAATGACAAATAATTTATAAGTTTGCATCTCTGTCTGATTGGTCTTCCCTTTTTTGCTCATACAAGGACAAAACCAAAGCCAGTTCAAACATGTTTCCACTCAGTTTGTTTACATTCAGTTAGAAAAAGTCCATTTATTGTGCTAGTTGGACAACAGCTGGACTTTTTAACTGCACGCATGTTCATCTAACTGATATACCAGGGTGAATTCCTTGGGATTGGGCTATACACCAAGATACCATCTTTGGAGATTGATATGCTTTTGCATGTAAACACCTTTATCAGACTCAGACCAGACCAGGTGTTCTGAGCATGCTCCACAGTTTCTGTGCCAGGCTTTGACCCTGAAGTGGATGGGCAGGGACTCTTACCTACTGATAGTAGTAGAGTAGAGACGGGTTCCAAACCGTTACCGATATAGCACCGGCACCAACACATCTGACACCTACCAGATCAATCTCATTAATCAGATTTAGGTATTTTCTTTAGGTACCACTAAGCCAAAGACACTAAACATTGAAAGGGAAACAAACAGCAAAAATACGTTAAAACTGACAAAAAGAGGGAGCAAAAAAAGCAGCAAGATTGGGGAGGAGCAGCAAGAAAGGTTTAAAAGTGGCAGAAATGGTGGACGAAATGGAATAAAAGCGTCAAAAAATTGTAAAAATAAGTATAGAGTGGAAAAATCAGTTGGACAAAAGTGGCATATAATGGTGGAAAAAAGCAAAATTTGGTTAAAAGTAGTGAGAAATGGGGAAATTGTCAAAATGGGTTAAAATTGGAAAAAAGGTTACAGAATGGGCATCGGACGGCAAGAGCAGGTTGAGAGAAGTAGCAAAAATGGCAAAAAAAAAAGTGGCAAAAATGGTGAACGAAATGGGATAAAAGTATCAAAAAGTTGTAAACATAAGTGTAAAGTGCCAAAACAATGGCAACAATGTAATAAAAGTGTCAAAACAGATGGAGAAAAGTGGTATGAAATGGCGAAAAATAGCAAAAAATGCATCAAACTGGCAAAATGGTGAACAAATGCGATTAAAGTGTCAAACAGTTGTAAAAATAAGTATAAAGTGGCAAAACAGTTGGAGAAAAATGGCATATAACGGCAAAAAGCAGCAAAAATGGCAGAAAAGTGGCAAAATTGGGGGAAGAACAGCAAAAATGGCTTAAAACTGGCAAATAATGGACAGAATGGGATAAAAGTGTCAAAAAGTTGTAAAAATACGTGTAGAAAAAATGGACATTGAGTGTAAAAACAGTTTGAGAAAAGTTGCCTAAAATAGCAGAAAACAGCAAAAAAACGGTTTCAAGTGCCAAAAATGGGGAAAAGTGGCAAAAAGGTTTAAAATATGCAAAAAAGTGACAGAGAGGGAAACAAACAGCAAAAATACATTAAAACTGGCAAAAAGAAGTAGCAAAAAATGGCAGAAAAGCAGCAAGATTGGGGAGGAGCAGCAATAAAGGTTTAAAAGTGGCAGAAATGGTGGACGAAATGGGATAAACGCATCAAAAAGTTGTAAAATTAAGTATAATGTGGAAAAAACAGTTGGAGAAAAGTGGCATATAATGGTGGAAAAAAGCAAAATTTGGTTAAAAGTGGTGAGAAACTGGGAAATTGTCAAAATGGGTTAAAATTGGAAAAAAAAAGTTGCAGAAAGGGCAACAAACGGCAAGAGCAGGTTGAAAGAAAGTGGCAAAATTTGGGGAAGAGCAGCAAAAATAGTTAAAAACTGGAAAAATGGAGGGCATAATGGAATGAAAGTGTCAAAAATTTGTAAAAATAAGTATACACTTGC
The DNA here is from genome assembly GCF_018320785.1 of Cheilinus undulatus. Taxonomy (NCBI): domain Eukaryota; kingdom Metazoa; phylum Chordata; class Actinopteri; order Labriformes; family Labridae; genus Cheilinus; species Cheilinus undulatus. Next base: position 20,188,622 of record NC_054888.1, on the reverse strand, counting down.
AGAACAATGGGAAAAATGGACATTGAGTGGCAAAACATTTGGAGAAAAGTGGCATGAACAATGACATATAACAACAAAAATTGGTTACGAGTTGCAGAAAAAAAAGGGGGAAAGTGTCAAAAGAGGTTAAAATTGGCAAAAAATGCTACAGAAAGGGCATTAAACAGCAAAAATAGGTTGAAAAATGTAGCAAAAAAATGGCAAAATTGGGGAAAGAGCAGCAAACATGTATAAAGCAGCAAAACTATGGCAAAAATTTGCATTTAGTGGAAATAGAGTTGGAGAAAAGTGGTATCAAATGAAGAAAATCAGCAAAAATTAGTTTAAAGTGGCAAAAATGGGGCAAAAGTGGCAAAAAGACGTTGCGAGAAAAGGCGGAAATTGTGTTGAAAAATTGTTATAAAGTGGCACGGATGCATATTCCCAACATTAGAATCCAAAAATACTTTGACACACTTTTCAGATCCAAAAATTAAATTAGTGTTAGCAAGGACACCAGCACCATTTCAGCAAATCCATCACACATTGATTGATGCCATCAGTGAATCACAACTGTGGAGAGCCCATTCTCTGGGTTTTTCCGGGGCTCAGCCAATTCTGTGGTTGGCCCTGTTTACAGCTACTGTACCTGAATATATTTAGGACTAAAACGCCCAACTGTGTCTGCACTTTTATTGTGGTAGGGTGCGATGTACCGTCAGGTCTGGACTTGTCATGTTACAGCGCCACTTAAATCACCTCTGCTTAGGAAAGTGCAGTAGAATAATAACCAGGGACATGCATCATCATTGACACATCAGTGCATCAAAATCAATCCAATCGAATTAAATGATATTGTACATTTTCTTAAAGGATCTCGGACCTTACATTGAGTACCAGTGGTGTCGGTTAATTTGCTTCTATCAATAAATCAGTTCTCCCCCAGAGTGTTTATATTTAGGGGCAGGAATAGTTGTTCAGTTAAATTGCTGTATTGATCTATGACTGTTGCTTGACTTAAATGTGCATGTAAACACACTGATTGATTTTAGGAAGTCCATTAAAAAAGAGAAATTTGCAGAAAAGTCTGAGGAAAAAGAATGCTTATTTTCACAACAGCAGCTTTAACACCTTTTGAAACCCCCGCCTTATTGCCAAACATTGCTGGTCGACCTCACTAATGCTCTTTTTTCTTGAATGGGTGCAAATCCCTGCAGCTGGGTCTGTAATGCTTTTGAAAAGGCTGAAACTAGAGAAGAGGAGTGGGGCAGATTTATGTCTCAAGTTTTGGAATAACTTCTTTAACAAAATCCAAAAGAAGTGGAGCTCAGAAACTCTACATTGATTTATCTTTAGGTTTGTATTTTCTACATTTCCTCTTTATTCTTTGCAGGCATTTTTCTCTCACTGTCACTCAGAAGTGAAATTCTGTTTTCCTCCGTTTCTTCATGCTTTTCGATTTTCCCTCTCCTTCAATCACATCTTTTTCCTCTGCTCAACACTCATGGTCTTTGCATTGATTTAGAAAAACTCTCTCTCAGCCAGCAGTCATTCTTCTCTAGCCACAGCCTTCATATCGACTTCCTTCAAAAATGCAGTGACATTTTATCAACCGTATTTTCCACTTAAGCAGCTCTGACCCTTCCATCCTTTAACTGTGCTACTGATCTAGAAAATTAAGCTTCCAGCAGCTGCTTTGCCTCGTGAAGTCTCTAGATTTGATTATCGGCCGAGCGCCTGAATGCAGATGTGTTTAAAAATGGTCTCTGAAATCCTTTGTCTGTTCCCCGTCCAGATGAGAAGCTGCCAATGAGAGGATGCCACAGTGAGACCTGGCCATGGCTGCCCATCGAATCATCCGAGTGACGAACAACAACCTCATCCTGCCTCGCTGTAAATCTGAGGGGACGCTCATAGATCTCAGCGAAGGGGTCACTGGAGCCAGTCTCAGTGATGTTAAAGGTCTGTTTTACTCAAATCATCCATTATTTCTCATCTAAATGACAAAAATGTGCTCTGAAAGGTCCTGATTTTTAAGGTTTACCTTATTTTCTCTTGAAAGATTATTGTGCTGTTCGTTTTTTGTGACTTACATTCCTCATTTATTATCCGGTCTTTGTTTTTTTTCACTTCACTGGTTGCACTTCATTCCAGCTGTGCTTACATGCTCCATATACGCTAATGAGGTGAACTAAAAATAGTAAATTATGCATTAAATTATGCAGTCCAACTGCTGGGATGTTTACCTAGTGGTATGGAAAAAATGCATTAAGAAGGATGGAGAAGAAGATTGAGGCTGCTTCTTTCTTCTGCTCTTAAATTAAGCCCTAGGTATTAAATTGAACTGCAGCTCTATTTTGAGACAAACCGTTATGTCTGCTCTTTAGTCCCATCACCTCGTTAGTGCAATTGGTCCATTATGTCTGAGTGTGATGACGGGATAAGCTCTGTTAATAGCAGTATTTTGAGTAATCAGCCAGCCAGTGATTAAGTGCACTTATCTAAAGTGAGGCCAGGACAGGAGCGGAGATACTTTACAATCAGAACATGAAAAAGATCATGTTTAAACTGGGATAGTGTACAGGCAACATATTGAGTTTTTAATATATATATATCTCTATATTTTCAAATGAGTTGAGGAGTTGATGAAAGAGAAATTGATCTCTTTTTGATACCTCAATACCTAGCTCAATTGACTGTGCATACTCCATTCTATGCATTGATTTATTTATCTTACTACTCAATTGGCGATGTGTCTGTCTGTTTTGATTTGCACACCACACTGTTGCTTCAGTTGTCCCCGAAACTTCTCAGAAGACTTCTCGGGTGTACTGGTTCGAAACTGGTGCCATGGAAAAACTATAAACATGTACATATTTTCCATAAAATCCCCAAATTTTGCAACACTTCATAATACCATTAACCTGTGGGATGTCTGAGTTGGAAATGATGTCACACTTGAGTTAAATATGTTCCATTTGCTACAAGCTTGTTTATTTTAATAAAAGAAGGAGTTTTAACTATACTTCTACAGAATGCAATCAGAGAGAGAAAACCCAGAGATGAGTAAATAGTAGATTTACACTGTTAGATGCTCCGCTGTCCACAGCATCAAACAGCATTCTCCTAATCCTACCAAATATTGATTTAAACTTATAAAATGTGACTGTCTTTAGCATAACAGGGCCAGAACACTGACTTACAGCTGACATTGATCATCATAATATCGTTAAGTATCCTGAACTAGCTAATGTTAGCCAGTTAGCACTTACCTTTGCCTTAATAATAAGTAATTTTTTGTCCAAATGTAAATGCATTAAACTGCCAATACTTTTGTAGACTTTTATGTGGTGGCGCTGTAAGGAGAAAGATACCAGTATGTTAACATCACTGAAGCTAATTTTTGGGTTGGACTTTACTGATTATAGTGATTTAAATAGTGTCCCTCTTCTGTATCACACTTGAACATGACAAAAACTTGAATATCTGTTTTTCTGTGGTTGTTAGACGATAAAGACACACATTTTATTAATAAGACTGAGAATAAATCACCCACTGCCTAGTAGCTGCTACTGTCTTAAGCTTTTTGGACAGGCTTTAAGGTGTGTCCAAACTATGGCCTGGGGACCAAATGCAGCCTGTGGTATGTTTAGGATGCAGCAAATTCTAAAAATACAATGAAATATGGCCAACATTATAACAGAAAGCTTGTGCTTGATTGTGTTGTTCCTCTTAGTTTCAGCAAAAAGTGGTGCAACTATGCTAACTCTGTAAACAAACATTTTAACAAGAAGAATTTTTAAATTTTTTTTTCTTTTTAGTGACTAAATTGAGACAACTCTGTAAATGGTAAATATATTGAAAACCAAAGAATGATTTCTTGATTTACAACACCATGATGGCTTACGGCAGCAAATAGCAGTGACAATGGCGTTCCAGGGGTGGAACCAGTGGTAGCCAGAGCTGACCAGGGCCCCTGAAATTAGATTGGCCTCCCCAAAATCCTTAAAATGATTGTCTATTTGCCTTGCAACTGGCTACTTAGCATATCTTAACCTACATCAGATTGGTTATTAGCTTTAAGGTGAGTTATATGAAAGTGGCCCCACCATTGTTATATCTTTTGTATGTGGCCCTCAAAAGAAAAAAGTTTGGATACTGGTGCTAGAGTCCACAAAGTACCAGTTACAGGATCAAAATCCAATCTTAGTGCATGTAATCTTAGGGCATGTCTTCGTCCACTCTCTGTCCTCATATTTTCTGTTCCTCTAGCTTAAAAAGGGCAAAATTCCCCCAAAATAATAATTAAAAAAAAGACTGGAGACCAGTGTTGGCTGTCTAGGATTTCTATTTTTGTTGCTGTGGTATCAAACAGTTTTCAATGTGGTTCAATTTTACTAAAATCATATCTAAGTTTATAATTCTGGTGTTGTGACAACCATTAGTTATGTTTTTTACAGCTTGGTTTATCCTCGTTCAGCTTAAAAATATGAAAATATCATTTTCGGACCATGTCTGCCAGCGACAGTGTCTGATATTTCTTTTCTTTTTCAGTGCCTTCTCCCAGTGCCTTACGGCTGGACACGTCAGCCTCCTATGGAGCTGCACAGGAAGTGGTTGCCATCAAGGATTATTGCCCAAGCAGCTTCACGACGCTGAAGTTCTCCAAAGGAGACCACCTCTATGTGCTGGACACGTCAGGAGGAGAGTGGTGGTACGCCCACAACAACACAGAGATGGGCTACATCCCAGCCGCCTACGTCCAGCCGGTCAACTTCAGGAACTCCTGTCTCAGTGACAGTGGGATGATTGACAGTCTAGGGGAAGGGTACGAGGATGGGTCGAGGGAATTTGGAGGTTTAGGGGAGTGGACGGGGTTGACACCAAAGCCATCCCTGAATTACATCAACAGTCCCGCCTCTGTGAACCCCTTTGTCCACTCGGTAGATCAAAACTGTAAAGACATTGGTGTCAGGAACTCTGATCTTATTCTCTTTGATGCTTTAGCATCTCCATCATCATGCTCCAACTTTAACACCAACACAATCATGACCAACGGGTTCAGTAGCTGCCACATCAACAGTACCACCCCCGCCAGCCCAAACCAAGAGATTCAACCAAACCTCCACAGAGATAACCCATTTTTCAGGAGTAAACGCTCCCACAGTCTCTCAGAGCTCTCCGTCCTCCAAGCGCAGTCGAATCCAACCTTACCCTCTTCTGGATTCTTCACAGGCCTTAAGGCTCCCTTACCGGAGCAGTTTCAGAGCAGAGAGGACTTCAGGACTGCATGGTTGAACCACAGAAAGCTGGCAAGGTCCTGCCATGATCTCGACTCCCTTGGCCAGAGTCTTGGTTGGGGCCAGACTCAACCGGTGGAGACGAATATCGTGTGCAGGTTGGACAGTAACGGAGGAGTTGTTCAGATTCCAGACACCCACATCAGCGCCCACATCCCTGAAGGCCACGTCAGCAATGGAGACTACCAGCAAATCTCGATGAAGGCTTTACTGGACCCTCCATTGGAGCTCAACACAGACCAGTGCTCCACTGTGAGTCCTGTGGTGGAGATAAAGCTCAGCAACATGGAGATTAAGTCTTTTATCACGCTGGAGATGAAGGTGTCGGTAAATATCAAGACGGAGAGCTGCCATACTGCAGAGATACTTTGTGTCCGAAGTGACTGCAAAGAAGGGCCATACACGCCTATTCCTAATGCGTACATCTATAAGGATACAGTCCAGGTGCAACTGGATAGTCTGGAACCTTGTATGTACGTGGCGGTTGTGGTTCAGTCCCAGTACACCAGCCACCATACGACTGTCTGGGATCATGTTCAAAGGAAAGTAACCTTAGGAGTCTACGGACCGAAGCACATCCACCCTTCCTTTAAGACAGTTGTAGCCATGTTTGGGCATGACTGCGCCCCAAAGACCTTGTTGGTAAACGAGGTTGGCAAACAGGCGAGCACTACTCCACCCGTAGCACTCCAGCTTTGGGGGAAGCACCAGTTTGTGTTGGGATACCCTCAGGATCTCCAAGTGGGATTGTACTCCAACATGTCCAACTACCAGGTAAAATCCTCCGAGGGTGCCGTGATTCAGGGATTCCAGCTCAAACTGGGGAAGGTTAGCCGGCTCCTGTACATGATCACATCTCACAACCCCAACAGCATCTCAGACTTCACTCTCAGGGTCCAAATCAAGGACGCCCTGGACTGTATCCTCACTCAGTTCTGCGTCCAGACTCCGCCGCCCCCACCAAAGACCGGAGCAAGGATTACAGGTCAGAGGAGGTTTTTAAAAAAGAAAGAGGTGGATAAGATTGTTCTGTCGCCACTTGCCGTCACTTCTAAATACCCAAAGTTTCAGGACCGGTGCATCACCAACCTTAAATTTGGCAAATTAATCAAAACGGTGATCAGGCAGCACAAGAGCACGTACCTGTTGGAATACAAAAAAGGGGATGTTATTGCTTTACTCAGCGAGGAGAAAATCAAACTACGAGGGCAGCTGCGGACCAAAGAGTGGTACATTGGATACTATCAGGGCAAGATGGGTCTTGTCCATGCCAAGAACGTTTTGGTTCTGGGTAAAGTCAAGCCCATTTATTGGTGTGGGCCGGACTTAACGACCACCATGTTACTGGAACAGATCCTGAAGCCTTGTAAGTTTCTAACATACATTTACGCAACAGTGAGGACGGTTTTGATGGAGAACGTGGGCAACTGGAGGGCGTTTGCAGATGCCCTGGGGTATGGGAATTTACCACTGAATTATTTTTGTCGGACCGAGCTGGACAATGAGCCGGAGAAGGTGGCATCGGTTCTGGAGAAACTCAAGGAGGAGTGTACGAACATGGAGAATAAGGAGAGGAAGTCCTTCCAGAGGGAACTCATGATGGTAAAAAAAACCTTTTTATCATGTTTAGATTATTTCCATGGCTTTTTTTTTCAAATTTAGGATGCCTGGATATATGCGCTTGCAACAAAAATGACATCTACTCTTCTCCAGTCAGTCCAAATCTTGAGCATTCTAAGAAAGGCTTACAAGGAAAATGGTTTGAAGACTCTCTACAGGTGCTCTGAAGTAGCCGTAAGTCTTGGCCTTATTCAGTCACAAACTGTAACACTCAACCTTTTTTCCCCAAAGGGAGAAACTAGAAAACCTACCTGTATGCTCTGTGACCATTCAAGTGTTGTTTTCCCTGCTGAAAAAGCACAAGAGGAAGTGTAGAAGAAAAGCCACTTTGGCTGTATCTGGTTGCCTTTTAACAGAAATTCCCTCAGACATAAATAGCCCGTGAAAGGTGGAGTACTTGCTCTTACTTGTGGAGTAAATTAAAGGTTTTAGCTTAAAAGCAGAGCGGATACACCTCAGAGGACACAGATGCTCATTTCTCCACCTTTTGTTAATGTTTCTAGGTTGAGCTTCAATCAATTAACCAAATAATTTAGATCATACAGCCAAAAAACACAACCGTTGTTGTTGTCATGACACCAGGAATACAAAGCAATGGAAATATTTACAAGGATGCAATTTAAAGGAACAGTTTGTAGAATTTCTGCACTTAAATCAAATGTATGAAAACATAATTTCTTTGTGAGGCTGACTCCAGACTAGATGATTCTAAGCCAGATTTCAGACCACATTTACCCCCTTCAGTGATCAAGGGGCATGACCTGATTAGAGGCTTGTTGCAACTGACTATTGGTCCAAATAATCCTCAAATGTGTGGTGTCGGTGCGAGTAATTGAAGCTCCCGGTTCAGTCAGAGCCTCCCCGATCACAAACCTTCAATACTGAACATGTTTGATATCTGTTTCCAGCAGATTCCCTTTATAATCAATGGGATTGAACAGACTGAAGACCTGAAGTTTTATGCTTTTACATCAACTATACCTTCTTGTCAGCCAGGATTTCACTCTCATTCTTCAGATTTCAAAGCCAGAAAATCCTTCGTTTTTATAGTTAATACAGGACATGTGTTGTCATAGCGACACATCATATTCCTTCGATAATCCTGTGTTAATCACCATAGATTGTATTATGAGTTAACACAGCAAGCATGTCGCTCCATACTACTTCCTGTCTGTTTTTGAATTCATCTCTCAGACTGTAGTGTCCGTTCCAGACTGATAACAAACATTTCCAAATCCATCAGGTGCTTAACCATAACCATACTGAACAGAAATGGCATTTGGCCAGTTATTGGTATCCACATAAGGAAGGGTAGGGAATCACTTCCTGTTTTCCAGCTGCTGCTGTGGGGCTTTGTGTCGTTTCTCATGCTGATAGAGCTAGGGATAAATTGTTTATTTTCCTTCATATTTTAAACAAAAATTACTACTTTTGCCACATTAAGTACTTTTGTACGTCATAATAAATGCATATCGATTCCAAATATCAGTTATCACTCTCATGAATTGCTAATAATAGGTATCAACCATTAAAAACCATAACTGGTCAACGCCTACTTCTTATTCAACTATTTTTCTTGTCTTTAAACTTTGTTATTCCAAAATGTAATGTTAATATCTCTGCAGATATCAATAAATCACATCAGGGGAGGGCCCATTCTCTGGGTTTTTCAGGGGCCCAGCCACATCTGTGGGCAGGCCTGGTTACAGTACTTGTCATAAAGTTGCTGTAATAGCGTACGCTTGTACAAATTCCCAGGACACACCATTTGAGAAGCACTGGTTTAACCCATTATCAGCAAACAACAAGGAAGAATGTAGTTTTTTTATGGAGAGAGACCTTGAGAAGAACCAGACTCACTGATGGAAATCTGTCTACTTCATCAGACTGACTTTAGAGAGTCAGATATTGATTGATAGCTTTATTTGTTGGTGTAGTATTGGTATCAGTCTTTTTTTACTGATTGAAGAGCGTGGTCAAATGGCAGGGACAAGAGCAGCCTTTTAACAAAGCTGAACATTTTACCAACCTTTTTAACTCAGACAAAACACCAAATAAGCAGCAGTCAGAGCAGAAAAGGTGCTCTGTGCTTTGTCAGAAGTCTAAATGAGGTTAACTTTTCAATTAGCCTTTTTATCTGCAAATCACTGCAAACAGTGAAAGACCTGCCTACTGTGGTGTCCTCAAATAGGATGATTTTTTCTAAAAACAAACCCAAAACCATGCAGCTGATAGGAATAAGAGAAAGGTGATCATTCTCACACAATATGTTACAATTGAAGAATTTTTTTTATCTGATTTCTCAGAAAAGCAGAGCAAGTGCACAGCTCTAAATTGTCCTCAGAAGAATACAGTATCCAATGTCTTCAAATTGATGCAATTTCTCCATATCGTTCAGATGATACATTATCCAGAAAACGGTCATGCTCAGCAGAAGCATTTACTGCTCAGATAAATGTCAAAGAAAATTGTCTGCCATTACCATAACACTGCAGCAGCAGCAGCTTTTATTCTCAAATGATGTGCACTACACAGTCAGTATTTTTATCAGTGTCCCCCAGATGGTTTCTACATTGTTTGCAAAGATTTATTGCAGCCCAAAAGAACAAAAAAAATCTTATTTCCTCAACAGTCAGCTGTCTGATTCATTTGTGCCTCTTTGCTGCTGTACATCAACACGATTTCTTTCAAACTGCAGCCGCTGTCTGTGATACTTTGTGAGTGTGAACATGGAGGATTTGGGCCCTTATGCTCAGTCACATGAATGGTAAACAACACGCCTTACAGCCTGGGGTGGCCAGCAGTCATCACATGAAAAATGAAGGAAGTAGGAGGTGATGGTTGGAGGAGAAATGCATCGGAATAAAAGTTAACATCTGCAGTTTTAGCAAAAACAACTCTGTCAAGCAAATGCACGCTGGCCACGATGTGTTTTTCTTCTCTGACAGCGCCGGCGCCCCCGGGGCAGCAAAATTGTCCTGAGACATTTTGCTTGCCAGACGCCATTATTCAAAAAGTACTTTAGCAAAGGACTTTTTCCAACCACAGTTTATCCAGCTGATGAAGCGTGCATGCACTGTTGTCACATGATCATGCCATTTCAGCCAGGGGCGATCGGAGCAGCCGGGGGTAAAGTACCTAACTGAAAAGAGGCTTTGAAACGGGGAACAAGAAGGCCACTCACTTCCTGTTCAAGCCTCTCTCCTTGCTTTTATTTAGAGCAACTCACCTGCAAAACTCTCTTGGTTTGTGTGTGACTTCACCCAAAAAAATTAAAGCAGATGAGTCTTGTATTCCTGCAGCTACCTTGGACTCCTGCTGAGGCAAAAAAAGTGTCAAAGTTTTCATATCTCTGAACCAATCTACCTCCCTGACCCCTCTTTTTTTATATTACCCAACAAATAAATGGCGTACACACTCAGATGTCCTTCACTGAACTCCAGAAATGTTTCCCTTTGAAAGCAGAAACTCTTTCATCGTTGACAAGGATGTGGAAATGTGTCCCACTGACCTCTGTGGAAAGATTAGTCCACATGTGTTCAGTCTTGTCTGCTATTATCTGGCATTTATCCCTGATATGTTAAAGCTACACTGTTCCTGAGCTTCTCTCTTGAACAGGATTTAATGAAACAGCTGTGTTTGAGGGCATTTTAGTCATGAATTATCACTGTGAGGTGATGAAAGCAAATGCAACCCAGTGTTTCCCACAGAACTATACTAGTGGTAGGAATGGCTATCATTCCCGGCCTCATTCTGTATGTTTGCTTGTTTGTGTTTCAGCTTTTTTGACAGTATTCATCAGCAGCATGTTGTAAAAAGACACTACAAATAACTCAATCAATATCTTAATCATAGAAGGAGAGCTGCATGTGCAGAGGCTTACTGTTGATGAGGTTGCACACAGCGACCGTCAAGGTTAGTAAGAGGTTGGAGGTTGCAAGAAGCTGCAGAAAAATGTCACAGTAAAACGACAGCGCTAATTTTCAGTCTTCAGTTGGTGCATTTACAGGAAGGATCTGTAAGTGGATTCCTGTGTTGTGTATTCACATGGAGATTATTAGAGGGGTTGATGATTATTGGTTTGGATGTTTATTGATGCCACTATTTGGCATTTAGCCGATTATCTGTATCTGCATTTGTTTTTACCGATAGTTAAAGCTGTGCTACTTTGGCTCAGCTACAAGGTGTGTCTGGCTTTGTTTTCACTCCCTGCAGTCTCACCTAATGTCCTGCATTGAACTCCTTGGACTGGCTTGATGTCACAACCCTACCAACAAAACAACATTGAGGCCTGAGTGGTACTAAGGGAGTGTATGACATCGCTTTCTGTATCTCCTGTATGCAATTTTATCTTTGCCACATTAAGTGCATTTTGTTTGTCATAACAAATGCATATCAGTCCCAAATATTGGCCATCACATGCATGACTAATAATCGGTATTGATATCTGCCCTGAACAACCAATATCAGTCAACCCTTAGTGGTTATATACTAAAATTTACAAAAAAAGGCAGGTAAATATACTTGGGTGGCTATAAATATACCTTGGTGGCCCACCTAGGTTAAGCCATGTGATTGCTCCCACCTCCCCTCTTGACTTGCTTTCACATTTGTACCATCACGGAGGGACCAACCACACTTGTGCCTGTGCAGCATGTATCGTTGGTTTGCAAATCCACCAAGAAGAAGAAAGAAGAAGATGTTACCATGACTACCAAGGTTATAATAGTTTTAAATTTTTCATTATTTTTTTTTTTAATTTCTTTTCACTCTCTGTGTTCGATTTCAGTTTAGTTTTTATTAGTTTTAACTGCTGTTTTTTTTTAGTTTAGTTTCTATTTTGCAAAAATGCTTTGTTTTAGTTTAGTTTTTATTAGTTTTAGTGTTAGTTTTAGTTTTTTTATGGATAGATGTCATTTTTTTACATTTTTAAAAACGTATTAAAACAAGCTACTCTTCACTTATAATTTTATTTACTTAATGATTATGTTTGAATACAACTCCAGACATAAAACTACCACTTTGTGAAGTCCTAACCAATCAGATCAGGCAATTTTACTCTCCCCAGACTTGGATGTAGTTGCCAGTCAGTATGGTTGTGTCAAAGACTAAAACTAAAACTATTTTCTTTTAGTTTTGTAAGCGCACTATACAGTTTTAGTTAGTTTTTGTTTTGTTTGGCAAAGCTTAGTTTTTATTTAGTTTCAGTTAGCTAAAATGATTTTTGAATTTCAGTCTAAGTTATTTAGTTAGTGTTAGTCAACTATAACAAACTTGGTGACTACAACTTGGGACAATGGAGTCCATCTTGCTTCTACGGATGTTTTTATTATTTTTTACATCAGTGACCCTCTTCCCACTTTTACATCTACCACACAACTCAGGATAAAATTGTTCTGTGCTGTACAATATCATATTTTTGTTTTAAAGACAGGAGTCCAAGTTTAATCAAATTGTGCATGAGACCACCTCTATAAGCAGATTGGACATGGTACCGTGTAAAAAGGATGTGCCAATAATACTCTTTTCCAGACTAAGTACAAGTAATAAAATTTGGACATGAACTGATAGCGAGTACACATATGAATACCATTCAAGTTCTCTCAGTTCCTCCTCTTGGAGTCTCTCAACTCTTGTCACCCTTATATATCTTTAATATATTCTGTCTGTAGACATTGCAAATTTCATACCTGTTCACACAATGCTGTCAAATGACACTGAGTACAGAACAGGTACTAAGACATATACTTTGACCTAGTATCTACACCGATATCATACCTGATTCTAGTATTGATATCAATGCATCCCTGCTCTTAAACCACCTAAAAACTGTTAAATTTGCCTCAAAATGCTATCGACTTCAACACTGAATTGGTCATGAAATTTAAACAAGTGTCCAAGAAAAGCTGGACCAAGCATGAAGTCAGTTTTGCTCTCATATAGTTGGAAGCAGAGCTGAGCTTAGGCCCAAAAACATCCAGCCTGGACCTAGCTTAGCCTGTCCTTTCCAATCCTGTCCCATCTTAGACTTCCTGCTCTGTTCCATCATGCCCATCCTGTCCTGTCTCGTTCTTCTCCTTGGACTGTATTCTTCTTAATACTGGCATTGTTTGATAAGTTGGCTGTTATGATTAGTTTTAAACTGCTACTCTTAGTTGTTAGAAAGACAGAAATCTTTTCGGATGAGATCTAAATGAGTGTACCATGTTGGCATGTATTTTTTTGCAAGGTAGCATATTTATTAGGATCTCAAAAAGCACAATTTAAAATATTTTAGGACAAACTACAGTCTTAAACATAATAAACAAGAATTAACTTAAGCTAGCCTAGATAGGACTGGACCAGTATTAGTCTGAGCCCAATTGCACTTTCAGGCAAAAACTCTACCTTCTAAGTTGGGCATATTTCTTGCCATTCAGCTTTGCATTTTAGTTCATTAAAAAGTTAGACCACTCAGCAGGTACAGGCAGTGGAATTTTAAAGTTAAAATAACATGTCATCAGCATAGAGAGGTATTTCAAACATATGTGTAAGATTGAACCTAAAAGTTGCATTTGTTCAGACAATTAAAATGAGCCTTGAGGGACGCCACATGTAATTGATTCATGTGATGAGCAGCCTTTCCTCTTCTTCCAGAGAAGACTCTTTCTGTCAGCCAGGAGGAAAACATTTTCAACACAAAGCCCCAGAGGCCGACTCCCCCCTCCAGGTGTTTAAAAGGATGTCATGGTGGGATCTGTCAAATGTTGCGCTGAGATCAACCACAACTAAAGCTGATTTTCTCCTGCATTTCATGTCTAGACATCTCAAACTTGCTGTTTCCTTCTGCAAGAAGTCACTGCTCAGTTTGCAGCAGCTCCTCAGTTGTAAAACCCTCCAGGATGTGTGCGAATGTGCGTTCCGTCTGCAGCGTTTCCCCCAGAGAGCAGAACATTGCCATCAGGCCGCAGGAACAAGGTCCAGTGAGTCACACAGGCTTGAATTACTAAATCCTCTCCTCAAAGGAAAAAATAGCTCGGCTTATACAATCGCTACTCAATAAAACATTCCTGCATTCAGAAGCTCTGACCTCATTTAGCAAACATTCAGTGTTTTATCTTAATAATAAGGCTCTTATCCAGTGAGACCTTGATCTGTTTCAGGAATAAACATTCCCAAATCCTCACTGATCTGTGAAATGGAACAGATAAAAGTGTTTTATTAGAAAACACCGTGGCCTACTGAAAAATATGCCAGTGCTGAGTGTCTTTTTATGAAAATACACATGCTGATGGGTGTAGTAAATGAGGAAGAAATGTTAGGAAAGGTTGGGATGATATGAAACAGAAGGGCTGAATGTGAATAGATGAAGTCAGGGAGGGAGTCTGGAGGTGGGGGCCTGGCTGAAGTAGCTCCTTTGTCCCTCCTGTGGCTTCTGTAACAAGAGAGGAGGAGGCACAGAGGCACAGAAAATGAAATGGATTTGCAGGGAGGGACGTGAGAACTGATACAACAGAAGAAAAAGTTCAGACACACCTGGACAGGGATACTGGATTAGAGCAAGGCGTGCTCTTTTTGCCCATAGATAGATTATCCTGTATTTTCTTTACTGCCCCTAAGACTTAAACTGGATATTTCTTTCCTGCCGAGGTTAGATAAAGATCAGTTGATTTATGGCTTTGTCAAAGCTCCTGAAAGTTGTCAGCTCTTCATTTCTGTTGGAGATTGCTCTGCAGCATTTTGCTAAAATTAGGATATTATTGATCTGGAGAAATAGCACACAATGTCTGGCTTCAAAAAGTTGCAAATTTTATAAGTTTGATGTCCTTCTTTTGGATTTTAAACCTAAAAATGCCGGAGTTTGTTTGTCCAGAAGCAAGGCCGCCCAGGAGGGGGATTAAAGGAAGAGCTTTCTGGGGCACAGACAAACTGGAGGCCCATGGAGGTCAGGAAAAACCCAGTCCACTTTACAGTTAAGCTTTGATAATGATATTTTATTCTTAACCTGAATAATAACCATCAACATTTCATCAAAGCAACAAAACATTTTATTTAATCTATGCTGTAGTACAAATATAGCCCTTTTCAAAATGTAAACCCCTTTTATTAAAACAACATAACCTTTTAATTGGTAAAGTCAACAATGTGGATATGCACACTGAACTAAACCATCTGGAAAGTAATGATAGACTTTAAAGCAGTGATGTGCACAAACATCAGGATGCCAGAAGATAAAAACAGGAAAAACTAAGACAACTTCAATGCAAAGGAATTACAAAGCTTTGAACAGGGGCAAAAAATATCGACAAAAGGTGGACAAAATGGCAACAAAGCACCAAAACAAATGGGTAAAAAGTGGCAAAAAATGAGTAAGAAGCAACCGAAACCGTCAAAAGGCAGCCATAATGGGATATAGATACCAAATGGGCAAAAATGTGGCAAAACAATGGGGAAATTGGCAAAAAAGGCGAAAAAGTGGGAAAATTGGCATAGAGTGGCACAACAATGGGAAAAATTTGCAAAAAGCAACAAAAACAGCAGGAAAACTGGCAAAAACAGAGAAATTTGGCAAAAAGCGGCAAAACAGTGGCAAAAGGTCACAAAAAATGGCAAAACAAAAGGAAAATTGCCAAAAAGCGGCAAAAATGGTGAGAAAATGGGCAAAAAGTGGCTAAACAATGGGAAAATTGGCAAAAGTTGCAAAAAAGGGTGTAAACTGGAAAAAAAGAGTGTCAAAGGGAAACAAAACAGCCAAAATGGGGCCATCGGGGCAAAAACGAAATTAATTAAAAGAAGCAAAATAGTGGCAAAAATTGGTTTACAGTAGGAAAAGAGTGGAATTAAGAAGCAAAGAAATGCAGAAATATGTTAAAGGTTGCAAAAAAAGGCAAAAAACATTGAAAATGGGTAAAAGTTGCAAAAATTGGCAACAATTTGTTTAAATTGGCAAAAAGGTGGAATCTAAAGGCAAAAAGAAATAAAAAAAAAAAGCCAAAATATGTTAAAGTAGAGAAAGGCGCAAAAAACATTAATAAATGAGAAAAAAGTGGCAAAAATTGGTGTAATGTGGCAAAAAGGTAGCATCAAAAAGGAAAAAACAGCCAAAATGGGTTAGAAATGGTAGAAGAAAATGGTCTGAAAGTGTTGAAAAGCAGTTAAAAAGTAGTTAGTAGCATTTTCTTTGTTTTTCAGGGGCCCAGCCAATTCTTTCCTGTCCAGAAGACACGTCACACTACACTACAAAGATTTTTATCCTATGAGTGTTTTTATTTTACTTTGATTTAGATGCATAAAGAATTCAAATAAAGTTGGAGTTGGTTGTCATAGTAGCCTTTTTTTATAGAGCATATTTTTTCAAAATTCAAGCTACAAAGTGCTTTAAAACTGCAGCAAATAAAATGAAATGCTACAAAATCCCCAGTTGGCCGTCATTTTTTCAGTGCAACATTTGAAGCTGTTATGCAAACATAATAGAACCCAAAATGTCTGTATTTTTGTGTTTAGATCAGTCCTGAATGAACTGCAGCACCAATAACCAGCTAATCCTGCTCTATAGTGACAAAATCTTTAGTTCTGTTGTGCAATATAGATTCTCTTGAGGCCGAAAGTGAAGAAAAGCCTGTGTTGCTCTCACAGCGTAGAGATATTTCAGCTGTACCCCCGCTGGCTCTAATTGTCTCTCTGTCCCGGCTGATAAAAATGAAAGTGTTGCAGCTGAACAAACCCTCATAGTTTGTCTTCAGGGTTGTAGCACGGCTCATCATGTCTCCCCCACTCTCCTCCACTCCAGCCGACAGGTGTTCTCGTGTGAAATGCGAGCCAGCATCGATCAGGAGGAGCCGCGGGGCTCTGAAGGGAGCATCTGACACCGGCCCGGCAGATCTGTTAACGCCAAGGCTCGGGTTACGAAGGCAGAGGACAAACGAGAGCCAGTCCTCATGTCTGTCAGAGTAAGAGAGAGGTTGAAAGGCTCTGAGAGCATTGTTTAATAATAGATACACAGAGGGAGAGGAAGGCACAATCACTACTGCAGGAGACGTAATCAATCCGCAGTTTGTGGACTCTTAAAGTCAGCAGTTATGAAACAGCAGGGACCTCTGTTAAAACACCCCTCCTGTTTCTGTTTTTAGCCTGTAAAAATCAGCAGCATCTCGCACTGGACCATTTCAAAATCATATGAAACCCTTCAAATGTTCAAACTAGACCAGTGGTTCCCCCTTGCAGGTGTGCCTTGAGGCAAGTCCAGGTGTGCTGTAGGTTTGTAAAGCCATAAATTATCACTACAACTAAGTAGTGTGAGGATACTTGAAGATGTTAAAGAAGCTATGGATATGAAAATGATGTGCTTTTAGAGTTTAGCTTGATCTGAAGTGCCTTGGGTCAAAAAAAAATTAATTGTTAGAAATTCTGCCTCACTGAAACACCAACTGTTGAGTACAGTTTTTCATGTTTTAGCTCATCAAAGGGGACATATGCAAACATCACTTTTTCAGGCTTTTCTTACAAAAATATATGCCCCTGGCCTGTCCACAATCCCCTCAAGAACTAGTAAAGTTCATTCCATACCCCCCTCTCTTTCTCCACCTTCCAGATAATGTGTGCTGAAACAAGCCAATCTCAGATTTTCCCCTCATGATGTCTTGTGGGGAGTTAGCCCCGCCCCCAGGTTCGGTTGGCCCTCCCTGCTTGGAAGAAAGTTCTGCTCTCTTCTTGTGATCCTCCCCTCAGTTGCCAGCTGAGAGGAGGGGCGTGGTCAGGGGCGGAGTCAGACAGCTCAGTAACATTTAAAGCCCCAGACAAAGAAACAGCTCGTTCTGAGCAGGGCTGAAACAGAGGGGGTTTAAGACATGCAAAAATCCAATACTGGAGTGTTTTTTCAGCAAGAAAAAAAAGGGTAAAAATATGTCCCCTTTAAGCTCTGCTCTTACCTGAGTTTACCAAAGCTGATGTCGGCTCAGCCTCCCTCAGTGTGACGCGAAATCTTTTTAGAGATCCACATGTTTTGCCTCAGCTGAGTAGAGCTGGTTGTTTTCTTTCAAAGTGGCTCTCTATTTGGTACCAGTTTGGCTTTTGATATGTGGAATAAATAACGACAAATAAGGGAGGAAAGGAAACTGGCACTCAAACGGGAGTTAGCTACCATGGCTAACATTTAGTAGAACAGGTTCATTTGTCAATGGTACATCTTTACTTGTTGTCCTACCCTACAAGGTTTTCTCAGCTTATAATGCATTACCATTTCAATTAAAGGCATATTTGTGACAATTGAGGATTTTTTTTAATATGTTAAAGGGGCTAAGCTAGCCTCTTAGCTCAGCGCAAGACTCCTCAAGTCTTGTTTCCTTCATCTGGCTAGACCAGGGGTTCTCAATGTTGGGGTCGGGACCCCATTTGGGGTCGTGAGACTCTTAGATGGGGTCACCAGATGCCTTAGAAAAATAAGAGTATTTTTGAAATGACACTGTTGCCACTTTACACCAATTTTGCCAAATTTTAACACATTTTTGCAACTTCAAACCCATTTTTGTCAGTTTTAAACCCTTTCCACCACTTGGTTTTTGCCACTTCTAAACCAAATCTTGCCACTCTCTACCTTTTTTTGGCTCTGTTCACACATTATTACCACTATTAACCCCTTTTACTACTTTTTATGCCACATTTCACAATTTGATATGCCCATTTTTGTCAATTTAACCTATTTCTTCCAATTTCTGCCTCAACTAACCCTTTGAATTTATTTATGAAATTTTCATCCCATTTCACCAAATTTCCACCTATTGTTGCCACTTAAATGCTCTTTTAACCACTTTTTAATCTCCTTTCACCGCTTACTATGCCTGTTTTTGCCACTCTAACCTATATTGCCCCTCTATTTTTGCCCTTTCTTGGTTATTTTTACCACTTTTATCAAATTTTTGGCTCTTTGATATCCAATTTCTACCCCTTTTCCACTATGTTTTGCCATTATTAACTTATTTTAGCTATTTTTAACATATTTTAATTCTGTTTTTAACATAAGGATTTGCATTTTTAAAAGGGCTACCTACTCCACAAAATAATTAAAAAGATATTTGTTTCTTTGATAAGAGTGGTAATTATTCAGGTTAAATATAAAATACCACAGCTTAACTTTACAGTGGACCATGATTCGGCTGGGCCCCAGAAAGCTCTCCCATTTTTCCCCCCTAATGGGTGGTACAGTGGGGGTCCCCAGTCTCTGGGACTGTTATTTTGGGGGTCATGGGCTGAAAAGGTTGAGATCTGCCAGTAGACGCTAGTAGAAAATGTATGATATTGATCACCTCCACACCAGGTAAAAAATCACACTTTTTATAAAGCTTAGGAATAGTATTCGATGAATGTAGAAGTTTTCTGATGATAATTGCAGCGTAGAGGTCCATTTAGAGCTCTAAAGTACTAACCTCATTCCTAATGGCTGCCCCCCTCTACCTAACAGAAATTTTAATGACTTTTTGACTCCCAGTCAGGCTAAAATTGTGTTTATGATGCAGGAATAATTGCACATTTCCGATGCTATTCCGATGCTATTTCCGATTATTAGGATTTCTGAGAGCTCTCAGTGCTTATACTATGTAATATCTCTTCTCTGTTAAATACTGTCATGATTTTTAAATTATAGTCTGCGGATTGAAGGTTAAAAACTTAACAGTAGTGAAGACGGCGCTGTCCTTCTGCTGCTCTTATTATTCTCTTTTCTCTCCCTACCTGTCAGTCCGGCCCCCCCCCTCCTCCTGTTGAAGCTCATTTCGCTGACAGCCGCTCGCTCAGCTGTCAGCTCCGTCTGTCCGTCTGCTCCGAGGCTCCCTGCAGGTCGTCACGAGCTCGTGTTTTTCAGTCTCTCACGGAGCGTACTGTTGTCTATTTTTAGAACAGAATCATCCTGTTATTAAAAAAGGTGGAAACATTGAACAAAAGCAAGCTGGAGGCGGAGACATCAATGTAAAAATCTTTTTGTGATGCGGCCGTTGGTTCAGAGTGAAAACTTTCTGAAGTTTTGCATTTATAAAGAAAGAATTGCACAGCATTACAGCATATCAGAAATGGTTGCAAACTGCTGAAATGTAGTGAAAAACTCCCTAAAATGATGAAGTTTCAGCCCCCCTTGGATCAAATCAGAGCTGAAGTTTGGATTTAAATAACTCCAGCTGGAACTGAAACAACAGCTGAAGTGTCCTAAAGCAAGACTCCCACTTTGACCTCCATCTGGTGCTGTTCGAGCATACAATATGGGTCTTCTTCCCCAAAAAGTGAGTATTATTCTTGCTCTAAAGTTGGAGCAGAAGGTTGTCATCCTCCTGACTTTCTTCCTGTTTCCCTCTCCGTGCCTGGCGCTCTAATCCTTTCCGGCTTAAACAACACGTTTAGCTCCTGATTTGCATTTGAAGGCATCATGCTCATCTCAAGTGTTGAACCTTGACACGCGTTTGAGGTGGTGTGAGAGCGTCTATATTTAGAGCCCGTGTGAAGTCTGAGTCAGCAGAAGGCCAAAGAGCTCGACGGCCAGGTGGTCGAGAGACAAAGACAGAGAGAGAGAGAGGAGGCTGGACTGTGTGGGTGGTTTCTGAAGAGGTTATTCAGGTTAATTCATTTTATTACAGCCCTGCGGTTCATTATACAGACAATAAAAGATAAAAAAGAGGTAAAACAGCCTCTTAAAGTAGATCATGGTAATAAATTTAAATGGCATGACCTCAGGATGAGGAGGTTTCCCCTCTTTTCTTTAAAGTTTGAGCTCAAACATGCATCTTACATGGATTTATAATGGATTTGTTGCCTCACAGATAAATACTAAGCCTTTTCTTACACACTATGGAGAAACAAGATGTTATCATCCCTGCTCTGTCTGTTTCTTTCTTATCTGTCAATCAGAAAACCTTTGAAATTAATATGATTTATGCATGGAGTTTCCACAATGAGGGTGCAGCATGGAATGAGGCAACGCCATTATTTAACCTTTATTATGTTTCCATGATCTTGGGAAGCTGAAATCATAATTGAATTTATACTCCATTAATCGCCTAGCTCTATCACACTCACCTACACCTTCAACAACCTGATTATTTCATGCATTAACAGGGATTTATGTCTGTTTCAGACACTAAGTGGTAATCCTTAATGCATTCTGAAAACGGTTTAATATTCAGTAGATCAGACTGCATAAAGGGGTGGTCTGGAATGGCTTCATCTGGACCAGGGGTCCAACCTTTTCAGTTTCATGGACATCTATGCTGCAATTATCATCAGAAAACTTCTACATTCATCGAATACTATTCCTAAACTTTACAAAATGTGATTTTTTTACCTGGTGTGGAGGTGTACAATATCATACATTTCCTACTAGCTTTGTCTAGCCCAGTGGTTCTCAACCTTTTCAGCCCGGGACCCCCAAAATAAAGGTGCCGGAGACCGGGGACCCCCACTGTACCTGAAGGTGACTGAACACAGTCATGAACATTCAAGAATAGAATTCCCCAGTAGGGTGGAAAAATAGGAGAGCTTTCTGGGGACCAGCCAAACTGGGGGCCAGCAAATCATGGCCCATTGTGGAGTTGAGCTGTGGTATTTAATATTTAACCTAAATAATAACCACTCTTATCAAAGACACAAATTTTAATTCATTTGTGTAGTAAGGAGCTCTCTTAAAAATGTAAATCCATTTGTTGAAAACGGTATTAAAATATGTTTTACAAAATAGCTTAAATGGGTTAATAATGGCAAAAATAGTGGGAAGGTGGTGAAATTAGAAGTGGGTTAGAGATGCCAAAAATAAGATTAAGTGGCAAAAAAATAACCAAAAAATGGCAAAAAATGGCATTAAAGGGGCAAAAATAGGTGGAAATTTAGTGAAATGGGATTAAATTTGATATAAACTGTCAAAAAAGGGTCAGCTGAGGCATAAATAGTCAGAAACAGGCAAAAATGGGCATATCAAATTCTGAAATGTGGCTTAAAAAGTGGTAAAACGTGTTAATAGTGGCAATAATGTGTCAACAGAGCCAACAATACAAAACAAAACAGGCAGAAAAAAAGTGGTGGAAAGGGTTTAAAATGGACAAAAAGATGGGTTTTAAATGGAAAATTTGGCAAAATTGGTGTAAAGTGGTACAAGTTCAATTCAAAAATGTTCTAAGTTTTTCAAGGCAGCTGCAGACCCCCTCTCAGTGTCTCGCAACCCCCAATGGGGTCTCCACCCCAACATTGAGAACCTCTGATCTAGACTGCAGGATCCCTGCAGATCCATAAATTGCACATTTGAAATTTAAGGCCATAAAAAGTCTTAAAAAGTCAGATTTTTACCAGTGAGAGGTTGTAGATTTCAGAAGGCGCATGGCATTTCTTTATCTGATATAGTCATCCTACTCCACAAATTCTTGCATAAATATTCTCCATAATTCAAGGAATTCAGAGTTGGATGTTTGAGATTTCCCAGGCGAGGACCCTCAGTCCAATCTCTGATTTTATACGACTCACTGTGATTTGATAAATTCTGTACTTTTGCATGTATAATCCTTGCAGACCACCCTTATTTCAACAGGTCTTGACTGACTTTATTCTGCCTCCGTGGGACATACTGATAGAATAGAGGCTTTAAATGTGTCAGAGGTCATTAAATTTGGGCATTTATGTCTTGATTTTGCCCTTCACCATTTGACATTTCATAACCAGTTTATTCAGCCCTCGACTGGTGCGCCGAGAAATCTCATACCTTTCATTTTTGAGTGTTTATCATGCAAAAAGTGCTACTTATTTTCCTCATTTCAGGTCTTACAAAGGTCTTAAAAGTCTTAAATTAGATTTTTAAAGCATGTGGGAACCCTGGGACTGGATTTGTTGTGGCGGCACACACCAAAGACCATCCCATCAACTGATGTCATCTGTGTAACTGAGACAGGAAGAAGAAGTGGCGTGAGAGTGTATCCTTTTAGAGGTTCAGATTATCAGTCCCAGCTCAGTATTAAAGCTGGTCTGTCGGCTCCCACAGTTCTTCTTTTGGCACCATTTTGCCTTTTTTAAAGGTGTTTTTAAACCTCTAGTTTGGAATTTCTTTGTATGAGCATGCTAACCTTGCAAAGCAGATGGATTTGCCAGACTCCGCGTCTGTCATCATGCAAATCCATCTTGGAAAACTCCAGAAAAACTGGACACTGTTGGGACTAATGAGAATCATTTGAAGAGAGTGGGGTGATAGCTATGGGTGGGGTTTAGTTGTACTCAAAGCCATTTGCAATGGCTGCCTCCAGTACAGTGATTACCTTGGATGTAGCTTTAGCATAGCGCCAGTTTTACCAGCGCTGGACCGGTTTCTGTATGAAATAAAGAATAAAAACAAAACGTAAAGTTTTTCTTGATGTGAAAGATGTTTTAACTCTTCTGCTGACCTGCTTCAGCATGAGTTGGTGCCAGTAACAGGGGGAAAAGGTTAGCTGTCATGTGAGTGTTTGTATACAACGACTGCGAGTGGAGTGATTAGCTCGGACTTAGCCACAGCAGCAGTTTTGTCAGAACTGGACAGCATCTCTCTTTTAAAACAAGGGTTTGACTGACCGCTATCACACCAGCTCAAATTAACCAAACCAGCTGGAGTTTGTTTTAACCAAACCAAACTGATTAGGTGTGAAAGCACCCTAAAACGGCAACAAAAATGGAGGACAACAAACAGAAACCAGCTTATTTCACTCACAGAAGGAGCCAGCTCTTAGGACTGTCTCATCAGCAAACAACACATCATGACCTGTCTGTAACTTGTCATCTTGAACCGAGTCATCATTTCAGTCTGACCCTATACCCACTGTGTCCTTTCCAAGCATGTTTATGACAGCATGAAGGAGAAAAGCGGTTAAAGAGGCATTACTTGCAGAGTATGGATGCATGCATGGCCTTCATCAGACCCAGAAAGACTTTTGTCTCTCCACTCTTAAAGCTCTCTCTCTATGCTCAGACAAACCTCCCCGCTAAGAAGCTGAAAGGTTTCACTGCAGGACAGAGCAGCACTTTAGAGATGCTGCAGTGGTCGAGACCCCGGCGTGTGAGCCAAAATCTTATCTCTGGATGGACACACTCGTGCACACACTGCTCTTTTTTTGTGGGAGTGTAAAGGGAAAAACTGCTCAGTGGCTGTTTGTGCTTCTTTTCAAGAAAATCCTGCCTGCAGAGTGTTTTTCCAGTCAGCTGCTTTTAATGCTCGCTAGTTTTTAACCCTCGTTTAACCGGGTTAGCAGAATAAGAGCGCCTTAACAGCAGCAGCAGCAGCCTGAGGGACGTGACTGGGATTAGACACTCACATAGAGATGGTTGTTTTTTCTTTAGCAGCAGTGTTTTTAGCTTTTGTACTCAGCATTTAGCCCTGAGACACAAACAGCACATCTGAATGGGACTAAAGCTGGGAATTTTTGTGAAGATTAACAGCGTTGGTGAAAACAGAATACATGCTCTGTAAAAATCCTCATGTTCCTGAAATGATCAAGTAAATATTTTTACCCTGTGAAGCTTCTAAAATGAGTGAAGTTAAACCATTTAAAGAGGAAAAATCCTGTTTTTTAGAACTGCTCCTCACTCATAAACATGAAGATTAAGACTGTTAGAGAAAGAAACACAATTTTCTGCACACAGTTTGACCTCTTTAATTCTTGCTTAAGTAGTAATTATATTTGACCCCAAAGGAATGCTAAAAATGATTCAAATAAATATTTCCAAATGGAAAAATGGCCTTTGTTTGCAGCTTATTAGACAGAGAAATATGGTGTTTCACAAGATTAGAAGAAACTCAAAACTTTTTCCAGTTATCTCTTCAATCCTTCAAATCCATCAGACTTGTCAGCCATGATGTGCACAAATCCAAGGATGCCAGAAATAAAGTAGAAAAACACTGAGACAAATTTAATGGGAATTAATTGTGGAAAGAGGCAAAAAAATGGAAAGGGGCTACAGTGGGTTAAACTGGCAAAAAAGAATAGAAGATAGAGAAGAGAAAGTGTCAAAAGGAAGTGGCAGAAATTGGCATAAAGGGGCAAAATGTTGGCAAAAAGAGTGAAAAGAGGCTAAAATGGGATAAAAGTGCAAAGAAAAGGTGGAAATGATTTACATAAGGTGGCAAAACTGTGACAAAATGGGCAAAAGTAGCAAAGAACGGGTTGAACGTGTCAAAACAGTGGCTAAAAAGGGCAGAAAGTGGCAAAATGAGATAAAACTGGCAGCAAGAGGTGGCAATAATTGACATGAAGTGCCAAAACAGTGACAATAAGTGGAAAATGGGTTAAAAGTGGCAAAAATTGGACAAAAGTGCCAGAAAGACATGAGGTGGCAAAACAGTGGTATAAAGTGGAAAATAATGGGTTGAAAGTGGCAAAAATGGGTGAAGATATGAGAAAATGCGATTAGAGTGCCAAAAAGTGGGCAACAATAGACATGAGGTAGCAAGACAGTGGCAAAACAGTAGTAAAAATGGGTGAAGATATGAGAAAATGCGATTAGAGTGCCAAAAAGTGGGCAACAATAGACATGAGGTAGCAAGACAGTGGCAGAACAGTGGTAAAAATGGGTGAAGAGATTAGAAAATGGGATAAAAGTAGCAGAAAGTAGGCAAAACTTGACATGAGGTTGCAAAACAGTGGAATTAAGTGGCAATACTGGGCAAAAAGTGGAAAAAATTGGACAAAAGTGCCAAAAAGTGGGGAACAATTGGCATAAGGTGGCAGAATAGTGGCAAAACTGGACAAAATGCAGCAAGAAATGGATTGAAGTGCCAGAAACAGGGAAACAATAGACAAAAGGTAGCAAGACAGTGGCATAAAATGACAAAAATGGGCGTAGAGTGGCAAAACAGTGGTTAAAATGAGTGAAGATATTAAAAAATGGGATAAAAGTAGCAGAAAGTGGGCAAAAATAAACATGAGGTTCAAAACAGTGGAATATAGTGGCAAAACTGGGCAAAAAGTGGAAAAAATTGGACAAAAGTGCCGAAAAGTGGAGAATAATTGGCAAAAGGTGGCAGAACAGTGGCAAAACTGAACGAAAGGTGGCAAAAAAATTGGATTGAAGTGCCAAAAACAGGGCAATGATAGACATACGGTAGCAAGACCGTGGCAAGTGGGAAAAGTGGGCGTAGATTGGCAAAACAGTGGTGAATATAGTGTAAAGTGGCAAACATTGCACAACAGTGCCAAAAAGTGGTCTATAGTTGACATGAGGGTGCAGAACAGTAGATTAATTGGCAAAAATGGGCTTAAATGTCAAAACAATGGCAAAAATGGGAAAAGATAGGAGAAAATTAGATAAATGGGCTAAAAAGTGTGCAACAACATACATGAGGTTGTAAAACAGTGGTAAAACTGGGCAAAAATAGGATCAATGTGCCAAAAACAGTTGCAGCAACATACATAAGGTTGTAAAATGGGCATAAAATGGCAACAAAGTGGTAAAAATGGGCTAAAAGTGCCAAAAAGGGGGCAGCAGTTGACATGAGGTGGCAGAACAGTGGTATAAATTGGCAAAAATGAGTGTAGAGTGGCAAAACAGTGGCAATGAAGTAGCAAAAACCAGCATAATTGGGTGGAACTTGGCAATAAAAAGGGTTAAAAGTGACAAAGATCA
The DNA here is from genome assembly GCF_018320785.1 of Cheilinus undulatus. NCBI lineage: Eukaryota > Metazoa > Chordata > Actinopteri > Labriformes > Labridae > Cheilinus > Cheilinus undulatus. The sequence goes on along the minus strand of NC_054888.1, from coordinate 20,162,133 downwards.
GCAGAAAATGTGTTGAAAAGGGTTGGAAAGTAGCATCTATAAATAATCCCAACATCAGAACTAAGTAATAGTTTGTCATCTCCAAAATGAGGTAACTGTTTGCCAGGATGCTTGGACCAATGCTCCAGCCCACATGCATCATCATCAATAAATCTCATCTGGGTTGTGGCCCATTCTCTGGGTTTTTCAGGTCCCAGCCAACTGTGGGCAGGCCTGCCCAGATCTGTGTGTGTCTTATTTATCACCATCATTTAAAGTAGCAGTGTGGTTGTTTTAAAGCAGTTTCGCAGTTTTCCGGACATTAAATCTCAACTAAAGAAGTTGGGGTCGTCTAATTTGGGTCCTTTCTTGGTTAAGGTCCAGTGATTGGTTTGCCATTTTCTGTCACATACAAAATTGCAAATAAATTTAATTTTGTTGCTTACTGGCAGTATTTAAACACTCCTGTTGGTTTCCCTAAGTTGAAGAGATCAATCTTAATTGGCGTTCCTTCTCCTATCAGGCGTTGCTGAAGATGGATTGCCAGGGTCTGGTTGCCAGGTTGGTCCTGGATTTCGTCTTGTTGACGACAGCGGTGGAGGTGGCGTCTCGGTGGAGGGAGCTGGCTGAGAAACTCGCTCGAGTGTCCAGGCAGCAGATGGAGGCTTATGAGGCTCCGCATCGTGACAAGAACGGTCTGCTGGACAACGAGGTGAGAGAGAGCATTCCTAATCAGAAATACTTCATCCTCAACTAGGGATTAAAAACATGAATATTCATATCGGCAAATATGGAAATTACTTCCAATGTATCAGCAGAAATATGGACAGAATGTGCAGTTTGTTTTAAAGCTGAATCAATAGACAAAATTGTGTTAAAGGAGCAAAGTTTTAGCTCTATGCTTCAGTCTAAAGTCTAACCTGTTGCTCTCTGAGCCTCACTCTGCTCCTTTTCTCTCTCTCTCTGACCTCAACCCTGCCACCATCCAGTCCATGTGGAAGCCAGCCTACGACTTCCTCCTGACGTGGGCGGCCCACGTTGGCGACAGCTACCGGGACGTGATTCAGGAGCTCCATCTCGGCCTGGACAAGATGAGGAACCCCATCACCAAGAGGTGGAAGCACCTGACCGGTACGCTAATCCTCGTCAACTGCCTGGATATACTCAGAAGTTCTGCCTTCTGTCCCACAGGATACGGAGACTTTGCTGTTTGATGATTTTACATGTAACTGGAGGATGTTTCTAAAGATTTGAAGGGACTTTTTTGACAGATCATAAAGGATTTATTGGATCTTTGTTTCTATGTCTCTGGAGTTTGTTGACACTGGAATATTCTTCATCTCAGTCATGGATGGCGTTGGCGTAATGGGACACTTTGGATATTAGGAAAAATTGAAAATTTTTGACTGGCTGGTCCTGAATATCTGGTTCACTTTCCTCAACCTTGGCTGTTCAGGTTGAATTCATACGTCCTGGTTTTTGTTTAGAGTCTTCAATCAATTTTGCGCCATCGCTGAAATAGGACAATTTTTAGCTTTTTGGAACTGAAGACTGCCTCTCTCTGTTTGTCTTTCTTTTTCCTGTTCTTCTCTTTTCTACCTCACCTTTTCTTTGTCTATCTTTTGTGACCCTTTAGTGTTTATGTTGAATGCTGTTTTCGCTGTTTCTGATTAATTCCCCAAACTTGTTTCAGCTATTTTGTTCCAGTTGCAGCATTTCCCTCAGGACAACATCAGAGACCTCAAACAGTGCAGTACAACCTCATATACTGTGAACCTAAACCACTTTTATTTACAACTAAACATGCTCCGACTTTGGCCTATGTTTGCTAGTTAAAGTTTACTTTTCCCTCCATTACTAACCGCTGATTTTTGCCACCTCTACCTGGAATCTTTTAAAGGAAAAGGCAAAGCAGACTTGTTTGAAAAATCTGCAATAAAACTGTAGTTTCATACTCAGAAGTGAAGAGCGTTTTGTCAGTGATTAGCTTGCCAAAAACTGTTAGCCTGAAGCTAACTTTTCATGTGACTTAGTGAAGTCCATGCAGTAAAGTTACAGTGTTTGTAGACGATATAGTTCTATTTTTTATACTTTGAATGAAGACACAGATAAATTATTACCAGTGTTTTTCCTCTTTACTTTTGTTTGGTTTGGGGTTTCTTTTCCTATGTCATTTTCATCTTTTTTCAGTGGATAGAAAATGAAAAACTTGAAAATTCTGTGCAGAAAGTGCACAATATCCTGCTAGATAGCATTCAAAAATACAGAAAAATGTGCAAAAGCATCACATTTTCCTCCAATATTGTGATCTCAAAGGTACAGCTTGACTTTAACTCTTTATCTAATTGTCGGGATTTGATTAAAGATGTATTAGCTGTTTCAGAAAAGCCTATCCAGTTTCATATGAAATGTTTCATCTTTTGTGATTTCTGCAAGATTAATCAGTCATCTTTGTCTTTCTTTTCTTGCAGTGTCTTGTATCTGTTAACAGAAAATACACAAGGAGTGTTTATATATTTGTATCCCCTGTGATGGGTCGCAGATCTGAATCTGTTCAGTGTTTCTGCTTGGAAAGTTTCAATAAAACTGAAACATTATAACTGTGTGGATTTACGGTCTCTGTGTTGTTGATGGCAGAGGTTTCCTGCAGATCAGAAGTACTGCAAAGCTCATAAACATGCTTCATGTTTAATTGAATCATGATAACTGAAATGTTCTGCATCTTTCAGGTCTGCTCTTTTTCTAGTTCGACTTGACTCTTCTACCATGACTTCAACAAAAACTGCTGCGGCAGTGACTTCACAGCTTTTTACTCCAAACTCTCCATCTGCTCTGGTAAGAGAAGACATTTTATACATTTATGAGTGTATTTAAAATGATTAAACATGGATTATTCAGGTTTATATACTAAAAATACAACTGAAAGTAAAATGAAAGAATAAAGAACTTTATACCAGTGGAGATCCAGGAAGGATTCAGGGCTACCCAAATATTAATCACTGACTTTAACCCTTCGCAATAGCAAACTGAGCAGTGTCTTCCTTTAATAGGTAATAGCAAGTTTGAGCTTTCTAGATATAAAATTCAGGAGAAAATCACCTTTGGTCGTGGTTGATCTCAGCACAAAAACATGGCATCCTTTTAAACACCCAGAGGGGGCAGTTGGCTTTCAGGACTCTGTGTTAAAAATGCTAACCTCCTACCCAACAAAAAGAGCCTTCTCAGGACGAATAGAATGTGGCGTCCCTCAGGGCTCACATTAAGGTCCTCTTTAACTGTCAGTTTCTTTCTTCTGTCTTTCTTGGCTGCATCTGAGAATTAAAATCTCTGATATTCCTTTATGCTGATGACACACTAGTTTACCTGTAAGTTTCAGCCATCTGTACCTGCCTAGTAGACGTCTTTTTTAGCTATCTTACCAAAATACAAAAGTGGATGGGAAGAAATTTACTAATACATGTCAACAAAATTTAAATCATTTTTATGACAGCAACAAAAATAGAATCAGAATCTTGATAAGTGTGTTGCTTTAGTTAATTTTGTCATAGTTACACACAGCTCTTTATAATGCTAGAAAGGTGTAAAACCTGCACATATTTTGGTAAACTATGAATTTATGGCGTTATGTTATGAAAAATTGTGTGTGGGAGGTTGCTCTAAAGCCAGTTACACACTGCCGCGCAGTAACTACCATGAAAACCGCCTCCCTGCCGGAGGACTCCCCCGAAATGCTGAGCATTTTTTAAAGCGGCTGCTGCCACCGCGGTACGAGGCAGCAATGATGTAGAGGTGCTTCAGTGAATGTCACAGCAGAGCCCGCCCACAAGTCCATCACAATCCCCCTCCCCAAAAACACCTAGAGAACCTCACAGTCTCTGTATATTAACATGTATAATGTACTATAAAACAAAGGGAAAAATACGGTTCTGTCATCAAAATAATTCCCCCTAGAAAATGGTTGGTTCCACAGTTTTTCTTCTGGTTGTCTTTGTACGATGGTAGAGCCGTGTTGTAGAGCTCAGGATATTCCGACACCAACATTATGAGCAACTCCATTGTTTGCTTTGACCTGCGAAGCTTGCTATTTCCAGGTTCTCTCCCTCCTTCAATGTGATTGGCTGCTGCCAGGCGGCTGCCGCCAGAAAGTTCAACATGCTGAACTCCGAGCGGCAGGGCAAAGTCTGTGTGCGTTCACGTGGGCAGCAACCGCTTCTGGGTCCTTCTGCCACAGTTAAAACCCCTTCCCGTCTGCCGCCCTTCCCTCATTAAAATGACTGGAGGCGGCGAGTTGCCGTGTGAAAAGGGCTTAAGGCAGTGGTTCTCAACTGGTGAGTCGGAACCCAAAAGTGGGTCATGGAACAGTTGTCATTGGGTCGCTACTAGGTGCCTGCAAAAAAAAAAAAAAGGTTGGAAAGTCCTTTATTTTATCCTGTTTTGCTGTTAAATTGGGTAAATTTAAATTTCGGATCAATATGTCAACTAATTTATCTCCTTTTCTTGCAATAGAGAGTGGCTACTTTTCCCATGATAATGAAGTAATTTCTCAAATTCTCTGGAACATGTTGACACATAATGATGGGGAAAGAGGCTATAAAATTAGTCAGTTTTGTCCTTTTTATTTTTTATATCAGGTGTTTTGATCCAATCATGCTCCAAACTGCAACATGTTCCATTAACTAAACGTATTCTTGAAAATGTTCTGGAAACTTGGGTCGCAATCTGTCATAAGACAGACTGGTGGGTCCTGAGGCTGGACCAGTTGGGAACCACTGCTCGAAGGGGTGTAGTCCAGAATGCTTTCAGATTTCAGGGCAGATACTGAGTGGTAGGGGTATGGAGGGATTTGTAGAATCTCGTACTTCTTGTTGAACTTAACTGGGAGCCAGGTGGATGAGGGTTTTGGTGGTGGTGAGCTAGGGTTTTGGCCACAGTGTCTTTAAGAGATGGTCTGAGTCTGGAGATATTTTCAGGGTTAGAAAAGGTGGATTTGGTCCAAGATGATGCCCAGATGTTTGAGTTTACTGGCTGACATCCAGGCTCTGATTTTCTGCAGACAGTTGACTAGAGAGTTTACGTTTCGCAGGTACAAGGTCAGAATCATGAACCACCTAAGCTCAACGTCTTAACCCACCACGTTCATTCACTGTCCAGTGATTATGTACCTTGAGGAAACAGACTGAGCAGTAGTTCTACTCTATATTTATATAAACTTCACTAGTGTTAGGGTAGAAAAAATCCACCAGTGAAAGTTTAATTTGCATCCATAATAGATGAGTTTAGTCTTGAAATTTTAAAATTTTGCAGGCTCTTTCTTGTTTCATCTCTGGACATGAAAACGAGCCTGTAGAAAAAAGTGGATTCACTGCACACAAAAGAGCTGCATAGCTTCTTCGCAAAGAAATGATTCAATCCTCTTCTGTTGTTGATATTTTCTGTCATATTCTGATAGTTTCCTGCCATCAGCAGCTATAGCGACTGACAGTGCTGTTTTGGGGCTGTTTTAGATGATTTTACTTTCTTTACTTTTCTTTAAGCTCATCTAAAAACATCCATCTTCTCATCTGATTGAGTGAAACAAAACACACGATTCTAAAAATGTTTCTGCAGAGACGCAGCTCAGCTTGGACGAATCATTTCCACCTCCATGAGTTTGCAGATCACGTCTGGACTGTGATTCTTTCTGCATAAGAGCGTTCGTTAAAGCCGATTCCTTTGTGTAAACACGCAGACACAGAAAACATCCAAAGATCACACATGAATGCACAAACGATCATATGTGCTAATGCATGCACAAACAGCACACATGACTGCACCGACTAAACCCTTCTTCTTCGTTTGCTCTCTCTCCCAGAAAGACACACACTCGCTGACACACACTTTAATGTGCTTTAATTAAAGCAGATAATTATTCAGCCTCAGAGGACAGGCCACCTTGACTGAGTTGTCCTCTCCTCCTCGATGAGTAACCCTCCACATTCCTGCTTGTCTCTGGGAAACAACACAAAACTCAAACTGCATTTTTACAGTGAACTCTTTAGTAATGAAATGCTTTTAAAGAGGAGAGTTTAAATCACCTCACGCTGAGAGAAGGAGTCACAGAGAGATTAAAAAAAGGGTAACAAAGTGGTCAACCCTGGAGTTTCTGCAGGGATGCTGAGTGAGATTGGAGTGTTTTATCGCCTTTAGACGACTCATGATGAGAAAACACCTCGTTCCAAACTTGAAGAGCACAGCCTTTAACATCTTAGTTAAAGGGAATCAACACTGTTATCAAAGCTTACAATATCACAACATTTTCAGTATATTTCTTGGTATTTTACTATAAGAATAACAAATGGCTGCTACAGCACCAGAATGATAGACTTTGATAAAATTCCAGTGAAAATCGATCCATATTGATACTACAATAGCAAGCCTTAGACGCCCAATGTTGGGCAATTTTTCATTTTAAATAATCAAAAACTGCTGCAAAATTGCATAGATCTGTTGGCAACACTTGGAAATGTGTGTGGAACTTGCAAAGAGTGACAGATTGTTCACTTTTGGCCAGTTCCACCCCTTTTCCCAAATGTTGCCAACAGATCTATGCAATTTAGACAGCAATTTCTCATTCTTTTGGGTTGAAAATCAGACTAAAGATGTTAAAGTTTCTGTACTTTTTGATTTAAAATAATGGATATTTGATTATTGTGAAAAAGGTGAAGTTTTACAGTGTTGAACAACTTCAGACAATTTCAAAATACAAAAATGTTGCCAATGTATTTATGTAATTTAGACAGCACTTTTTGCTTTTTTGCATAAAATATGCATTAAGATCATGAAGGGCCTCTACTTTTTGATGCCACTGATCATTAAAACAACAATACTTGATTACTTTTAAACACAGTATTTTAGATAGAAAATTCAGACAAGCTCAATATGCAGGAATGTTTCCAATGTTTTAGTAGAATTTGGGAGTTTGTTTGCAACTTTTGATCATTGTAAATGAAAAAAACGCCAGAGTAATCTGTGGAGTTCCACTAGGTTGAGTGTTGGGACCTAAGTTATTTTTACTTTATATTAACGTATTGTCATTAAGCTGTATTGTTTGGATGTTTTATCAAAAACTGACAGAAAACTTAAACACACTGTCTAAATTGCACAACTCTGTTGATAACACTTGTGTGGCCATGACTATTTTTCATTCGCCATGTAACAGGAAGTAGAATTATCCTCTTGGATCATTCACCCAAACTTCATGTTAAGTGTATAGTAAGAGTACATGTCATAGTTAAAAATTTCATTGGGACTTTTTCTCACTTAAAAGGCGTGGCCATGACAATTTTTAATTCGCCATGTAACAGGAAGTGACTTTTTGGCCCAGTAACATCCCCTACAATATTCCAAAATTTAGCCCCCGCTGCAGGTTTGACCTAAGATTATGAAAATTCTTGAGCTTATATATCTTGTGAAGATCTACAAAAGAGCCTCTTGGACCCATGCTGGAAAACAAACAGGAATTTATACATTTTGATTTCTGTGGTGAAAAAGCAGCATATTGCAGAGGTCATATTTTTACTATTTTCTCTTTGATCATTCATTCATCAGTTTCATTTTAAGTGAATAGTAATCAGACATGTCATATTGAAAATTTCATTGGGACTTTTTTGACTCGAAGGGTGTGGCCATGACAATTTTTCATACGCCATGTAACATGAAGTAGAATTATCCTCTTGAATCATTCATCCAAGCTTCATGTTAAGTGTATAGTAAGAGTACATGTCATAGTTAAGAAATTTCATTGGGACTTTTTTGTCACTTAAAAGGTGTGGTCATGACTGTTTTTAATCCACCATGTAACAGGAAGTTGAATTATCTGGTGCTTACGAAACATGTAAAGCCATGAAACTTGGCACAAAAATGTCCAGTAGCAAAACCAGTTGACTGATATTATAATAGCTGGTGGGCGTGGCTTTTTGGCCCAGTAGTGCCCCCTAAAATATTTTTTTAAAATTTAGCCCCTGCTGCAGGTTTGACCTAGGATTTTGAAAATTCTTCAGCTGATATATCATGAAAATCAAACAGGAAGTCCGCCATTTTGATTTCTGTGGTGAAAAAGCAGCATATTGCAGAGTTCTCCTGAAGCGCTTTTTCTGCCAAAAACACCAAATTCTCCCCATGCACCTTGTTCCAAAATGTAAGGGCACAGTCTGAGATCATTTCAAAATTCAGTTTGTGTCTTTATCAGATCGTCACAGGTAGTATTCTGCTGATCTCTTTGTCTGTAAAATGAGAAAAATGCGACAAAACTATCATTTTCACGCCGCTCTCTCCAGCCTGAATTCAGACCAAATTGTCCATCCTCATCACGCTTTTGAAAAGCTAGACAGGTGGTGAGATGAAAAGCTTCTGGGTGAGCCGTCGGTCCGTTTCATCTGCTGAGGATGAGCAGAAAGAGGCCAGGTGGGTCTGCTTTCACCTGGTGAATCTGCAGAATGTAAAGAGCTCTTCAAAGATGAAACGCTGAAAATAAAACTCCCATATCTGATGTTTACCGTGTCCCGCTGCTCCTTTTACTCTCTGGTTTTTGCTTCTGTTTCATCCCAGATCAGAGACAAACATCATACATTCAGCTCAGTATGTTTACAGGTGTTTTAATTATTAATAGTTAGCTTTCTTTAAACCACGTTTCCTAAATTTGATGATTCTGAATGTATGAATAACTTTAATCCTATATCTTTTCTAATGATCTCAAGTTAGTTGTGAAAAAGCTTTGCACAAGGAAAATGAATCATTCTAGCAAACTTTTCATGCAGAAATGAAGAAAACTCCATTTTAAAGCTGAAAATTGCCTCAATTAAAGAATGTTTGCATTTTCTTCATGCATTCACACAGTATTGCAGAGAAAAAATATCCTGCACTTGCATCCATTTAATCAAGGAATAAGAGTAGAATTTCAACCAAATAAGTGGTATCCTAATGTGTTGATTTTTAATATAAATGATTACACAATCCTAAAGTAAAGTGTTCCTCTAAAAATTCCTCAACTTTCTGATCTACATATTAAAAAAATATCCAATTTAAGTCTTTTGCATGAGGCAAATTAACCATCCTAACAAAAATTATATGCAGAATTGGAGGAAAGCACATTTTTGAGCTTGAAGGTTGCCTTAAATAATAAACACATGCTTTTATTTTGATATGTTTTACACATTTTTATAAAGAAAATCAATCAAACCAAAGTAAAAGTCATTATTTTACTCACTTATTGCTGACATTTCATTGTAGTTGCATGACTAATTTCTCCATACTTTTGCTGTTTTTATTGCAGAAATTTAAGTTTAATCCTTCTCTTACTAATGCATTGATCCTGCTTGCAGGCTACTGAATATCTGCTGACTTCATATCAGAAGTCTTTTTAAACATTATAATAAAAAAGTACAAAAAAAACGTTTTGATTTGCACTTCTTGTGCAAAATTTCAAAGGAAAAAAAAATTTTGAGCTGGAATAAAAGCCTGAAATCATGAACATTTGTTCTGAATCCGAGCATTTTGCACATTTTAATGAAAAAATTGTATTTAATTTAGGCACTTGTGCTGATTTTTCCTGCAGTTGTACTTACTTACTTACTTACTTGCAATGGTTCAATCACTAATTTCCTCTTTTTTGTGCCATTTTTTACAGAAAAGCCCTCCTCTCACTGCATGGACCGAATCTGCTGCCTGAATGTTTCTGCAGACTTGATGTCAGAACTGGACACCTGCAGGGACCATATTAAAGCATTATACTGAAAATTAAAATCTTTTCATTAGCTGGAAAACTTGAGCATCCTTTACAAAACCATTTACATTAGGTAGATTACATGCTTCATAAAAAATTTTGCAAAAATGAAGCAGAAAGCTTGCATTTCCTCTCTGCATTGCACACTTTTTTTGCACAGAAAATGCCTTAAACTGGAGCTAAAACATTGAAGTCACAAAAACTGCTGCAGTGAAGTCACCAACTTCTCTTCACTTTTGCCATTTTTTGCAGTAATGTTCATTTAATCCTCCTCTCACCTCCTCATGGACCCTGCCTGCTTCTTCTGCAGACTGGGCGTTAAAGATGGGACATCTCTGAGGGTCGAGCAGCTTGTTAAAGAACACGTTTTGTTGCCTTTAACCTTCGTCCACATCTGTCAGCGTCCTGTCCACTGTTACCGGAGGAACAGAGGAATAAATTAGGGGAGAATCAGCGAAGGAGCCTCGTGTTTTATGGATGAGGGGGTGACTCAGAGAGGGAGAGGTGTGTGTGCATGTTTACTGCCTGTTTAGAATTTGTTTTATTGATCTCTCACAGTCATTAGAGAGGCGATCGATGGAGGAGGAGGACGGAGAGAACAATTAGAGCGCACTGATGACTCAGGTTGTGTCGTCGCCTGTTTGTTTCTGTTTACAGGCCGCTCTTCCCCTTTGTCTCGTCTTGTTACCGCTAATGCTTCTTCATTTATTCTGCTGATTAGGTCTCATTACAGCTTTAATTTGTGTGCAGTTTGCTGAGGTCAACAAAGTGAGGCTACCAATAAAACCTGCTGAAGGTAGAGAGAGCTGCAGAGAGAGGGGAAGCTGCAGGAATCAAAGGAGAAAAAGGTCAAAATGAGACAGAGCTGAACCATCAATGGCTCTATATTTACTTAAATTCGTGCAGCAACTCTACAAGTGGTTGGTCAAGAAGAGGGGCTGGTTTTGCCCAGAAAATGGTTTTGAATTTATGACATAAACAACAAGCTGTAAGCCACTTTTAGGATCCTATCCAAGCAGCACAGTGCTTCTAATATACTTTGTAGTCCTTTTTCTATTTTGTTTACTCAGTGACCCAGCCATCGACCCAGTTAAAGCATTAAAGGCTATTTTTCTGTCAGACTGAAAGAAACAGAGGCATTAATTGGCTCCTTTTTGTTTCAAAAGCTGAGTCACAAATCGATCGTAAGAACAGAGCAAAATCAGGGTAAAAGTGCAAAAAGAAAACTTTAAGGGGGGAAATTCAAGGCACTTTGAGCAGCAGCATTACTAAAAGCAAAGAGGAGAGTCTAACAAAAACCAAAAAATCACTATTTTTAAGGACAAAGAAGTTTTTAAACAACATTTACAGTATATAAATGTCTATACACAAAAATGCACATTGTAAGTACATGATTTTAAATGTAGTTCTCAGATATTGATATTAACAGCATTTAAATATATAAACAAATCTGTATAAGAATTGAAAGCCGAGAACGATTGTAGTGCAACAAGACAAAGAATGGAAATAATTACAGTCATGGACTAAAGGAATTTTTCCAGAAAATACGCCATTTCTTCCAGAAATTGTTGCAATTGCAACAGCCAAACAAATGAGCCGGACAAAATTGTTGGCACCCTTTTTAAACTGTGGGTAAATCATTTTATTTCAAGCATGTGATGCTCATTTAAACTCACCTGTGGCAGTAACAGGTGCTGGCAATATAGAAATCACACCTGAAGCCAGTTAGAATGTATAAAAGTTGACTCAACCTTTGTGTTGTGTGCCTGTGTGTGTCACACCAAGCATGGAGAGGAGAAAGAAGAGCCCAGATTTGTCTGAGGACTTAGGAAGCAAAATTGTAGAAAAATATCAACAATCTGAAAGTTACAAGAGCATCTCCAGAGATCTTGAAATTCCTTTGTCCACTGTGGGTAATATAATCAAGAAGTTTATAACCATGGAACTGTGGCTAATCTCTCTGGATGTGGATGGAAGAGAAAAATTGACAAAAGAATGCAACGCAGGATAGTTAGAATGGTGGATAAACATCCTCAGTCAACTTCCACACAAATTCAGGCTGTCCTGCAGACTCAGGGTGCAAAAGTGTCAGCTGGGGCCGTACGTCGTCATCTGAATGAGATGAAGCGCTATGGCAGGAGACTGAGGAGAACCCTACTGCTGACAAAGAGACATAAAAAAGCCAGACTGGAGTTTGCAGAAATGTGCCTGAGTAAGCCTCAATCCTTCTGGGAGAACATTTTGTGGACAGATGAGACTAAGGTAGAGCTTTTTGGAAAAGCACATCATTCTACTGTTTACGGAAAACAGAATGAGGCCTACAAAGAAAAGAACACAGTACCTACAGTCAAACATGGTGGAGGTTCAAAGATGTTTTAGTGTTATTTTGCTGCCTCTGGCACTGGGTGGCTTGACTGTGTGCAAGGAATCATGAAATCTGGAGACTATCAAAAGATTTTGGGCCGCAATGTAGGGCCTAGTGTCAGAAAGCTGGGTCTGTGTCAGAGGTCATGGGTGTTCCAGCAGGACAATGACCCCAAACATACCTCAAAAAACACCAAGAAATGGTTGGAGACAAAGCTGGAGAGTTCTGAAGTGGCCAGCAATGAGTCCAGATCTAAATCCCACTGAACACCTATGGAGAGATCTCAAAACTGCTGTTGCAAGAAGCACCCTTCAAATCTGAGAGACCTGGAGCAGTTTGCAAAAGAAGAGTGGTCCAAAATTCCAGTTGAGAGGTGTAAGAAGCTTGTTGATGGTTATAGGAAAAGGTTGGTTTCAGTTATTTTTTTCCCAAAGGGTGCCAACAATTTTGTCCAGCCCATTTTGTAAGTTTTGTGTAAAGTTATGTCAATTTTGGCTTTTTTCTTATGTTTTTTTCTGTGTTGTTCCAATACACGTAAATGAAATAAACATGTGTATACAAAAAATATTCGTAATTGCAACAATTTCTGGGAGAAACGGTGTGTTTTCTGGAAAAATTCCAGGGGTGCCAATACTTTCATCCATCCATGACTGTATATAAACAGTGTAACTCTGTGTCATCTTCTGTTAAGAAACAGACAGTTGTACTTTTAGTTATGCACAAAAAATCTGTGGTGAAGATTTAAGTTTTTCTGCCCTGACAGGTTAATTGAAAGCAACAAGCAGCTGTCAGTCAAACCTTGTGTGATCCCGCCACATTGGCAGTTTCAAGCTGGAGTCTTATCAGCTACTTTAAGGTAAGCTATTTAGATATCACAATAACACATGAAAAGTTTAGCTCCTTGCAAAGAAAAAATCGGGTCTGTGGTGTAAAATTTCAATATATAAAAGGCGACTTTACAGGTTTACAGAATTGTGGGGAAAATCGGCCAAAAAGTGTGCAAACTTGCACACGTGGATATTTCTGTCATCCATATCTTTGCACAAACGAAATCCTTTTTGCATGCTTAAAAGCACGAGAGTTTAGAAATGAGGTGCAGCCACAGCCTAGAGAGACCGATACTCAATTAAAACACTGAAATAGTGGTTTGGGTCTGGCGGTCCAAACTATGCTGCTTTTTATTTTATTCAAGAAAAATCAGAAGTTTGAGTGTAACTTCTTTTGGAGAATTGGCACCCAAGACTAGATAATCTGGGAACCACAGCTAAAATAGATTAATTAGGACTAAGGAGGTAGAGAAAGATCTAGAATCCACTATGTTTTTAGGATTGTGCTCCTAAATCACTTAAATCTTTAATTGCAAATCTATTGAAACCACTGCGCTCTACTTTTGACTGATGTGAAGTATTCTGCTGCCATCTAGTGGTCAAACGCTGCAGGAGCACATTTACAATGTTAAAGGACAATGCAGCTATTTTAACATTAATAGGCTGGGACCATCACAATGATATCAAACTACTATAAAGACTTTATATTCAGAAAAATATTTAACATGTTTATTTTAATAAGACAGGTGCGTTGGAGCACACTGTGCCCATCTTTAGAAAATTCTGCACAAGTATTTCCACCTGTTATGGAATGATAGTGGTGCTCAGAGTAAATTAAGGTTAATTTGATGAAAATGGAGCCACATTTAATCCGTTTTATATCCATGATTTTATCAGTAATACATCAAGAATTTTTATTAGCCGTTTAAGGCAGTGGTTGGGGTCGGGACCCCCTTCGGGGGAGACACTGAGAGGGGGTTACCCGATGCCTTAAAAAAACTAAGAATATTTCTTAGATATTTCTTTGCCACTTTACACCAATTTGATCAAATGTTAACCCTTTTTCATCACTTTTTAATGCAAATTTTAGCACATTTTTACCACTTAAAACCCACTTTTGTCTATTTTGAACTCTCTCCATCACTTCTTTCTGCCTGTTTTTGCCACTTGTAAACCAATTCTTGCCCATTTTAACCACACTTAACCCGTTTTTGCCCATTCATGTCAAGTTTTCATCCCATTCCATGTAATTTCCACAACTTTTTGCACTTTAAAGCAATTTCAGCCACTTTGTAATCCTTTTGACTACTTTTTGTGCCTGTTTTGCCACTTTAATCCATTTTTGGTTATTTTTTTGCTGGTTTTATCTAATTTTTGCCACTTTTAACCCATTTATGTTCTTTAAAAATCCAATTTCACCACTATTTCACCATTTTTAGCCATTATTAACCAATTTTAGCAATTTTTACCTCATTTATATGATGTTTTTAACAAGTTTGTTCATCCAAGAAGGCGCAGTGAATAAATTAAGATATTTGTTTCTTTGATAGGCGTGGATATTATTCAGGTCAAATATTAAATATGATTTTCACAGCTTAACTTCGGCCTTGTCTGCACACGGCTGTTCAACAACCTCAGGTACAATGGGGCTCCCCAGTCTCTGGCACCTTTATTATGGGGGGTTGCAGGCTGATAAGGTTGAGAACCACTGGTTTAAGAAAAGGTTTTTTCGGGATTAAAGTGGCAAAAATTGATAAGACATTGAAGACATTTAAGGGTCAGTTCCATTTTTCACCACTAGGTGTCAGGGTTTCTGCAGCTCACACAGCTCAGTCCGCAGAGGAAACACCAGATCCTCCCTATCAACAACCCCATTTCAAAATAAGACTCGCTTTGGCCTTGTCCTGTGCATATCTGATTGGAGAGGCTTTTATTTTTTGGGTCAAAACAGGAAGTCTTATTTTATAATGTCCTGCAGAAGCTTGACGTATTTTCATGGATACGTTTGGAGGCAGATCCACGCGTCACACTCCATCACTCCGTGTGTTACTACATGAAGGAGACACACAATCAGAGGCATGATGTGACATGCGTAATTTGCGCGTAATTTGGATAACTTTGCGCGTTAAAGCACCCATGCACGTGCAATGATTTGAGTGTTTTCGGACGCTGGATCGACTCCAGGAGGAGGATGCTGCGGCGTGTCTGGCTCATCTGCGCCCTGCTCAGCTGCTGAGGCTGAGGATCAGAGGTGTGTGCGCGTGAATGGATCACTCCTGGGACGTTTAAGTGAATTCAGGGCTGTCCCTTCCTCCGTCACGAGCTGAAAGATGGGGAACAGTTTGACCACTTTGGGTGCCTTCCAGTCTTTGCACATAGTCATGCTGGGCTTGGACTCCGCAGGGAAAACCACCGTGCTGTACCGGCTCAAATTTAACGAGTTCGTCAACACGGTGCCAACCATCGGCTTCAACACGGAGAGGATCCGTCTGGGCGGCGCGGGAGCCTCCCGGGGCATCAGCTGTCATTTCTGGGACGTGGGGGGCCAGGAGAAGCTGCGGCCCCTCTGGAAACCGTACAGCCGCTGCACGGACGGGATCGTGTACGTGGTGGATTCCGTGGACGCAGAGAGGCTCGAGGAGGCCCGCACCGAGCTGCACAAGATCACGCGCTTCTCGGAGAACCAGGGGACTCCTCTGCTGGTCATCGCCAACAAACAGGACCTACCCAGAGCTCTGGACGTGGAGGAGATCGAGAGGCAGCTGGCCCTGACCGAACTGAGCCCCTCCACCCCCTATCACGTCCAGCCGGCCTGCGCCATCATCGGAGAGGGTCTGCACGAGGGCATGGACAAGCTGTATGAGATGATCGTGAAGAGGAGGAAGAGTCTGAAGCAGAAGAAGAAGAGGCAGTGATGACAGAGACTCCAAACTAATCACTACAGACACTCTGCAAGTCTACATATATATTTATAGTGCTGCTACATGAGATAAACACACAAATATCATCAATAGAGACTAGACATGAATGTTTCTGAGAGACTGTGATTGTTATGAGGCTATAGAGACTTTAAAGGTATAGATTAATGGTTATAGCGGGACAGAGGCTATATATGAATGTAATAGAGTCTAAAGATGACTGTTAATGAGGGACAGTCTATATATTAATGTTAAAGAATGACAGAGTCTATAGACGAATGTTAACGAGGGACAAAGTCTATAGATGAACATTAACAAGGATAATTGTAAACAAGGGACAAAGTGTATAGATACATTTTAATGAGGGACAGAGTCTATAAAGAATCTAATGATGGACAGTCTGTAGATGAATATTAATGAGTGACAAAGTCTATAGATAAATGTTAACAAGGGACAGAGTCTATCAAGAATCTTAATGATGGACAGAGTCTATGGATGACTGTTAACAAGGGACAGAGTCTATAGATCAATGTTAATAAGGGACAGAGTCTATAGGTGAATGTTAACGAGGGACAGAGTCTATAGATGGCCGTTAACGAGGGAAAGAGTCTTAGATGGCTGTTAACGAGGGACACAGGTTATATATATTTTTTAACAAGGGACAGAGTCTATAGATGAATGTTAACGAGGGACAGAGTCTATAGATGACTGTTAACGAGTGTCACAGGTTATATATATTTGTTAACAAGGGACAGAGTCTATAGATGAATGTTAACGAGGGACAGAGTCTATAGATGACTGTTAACGAGTGTCACAGGTTATATATATTTGTTAACAAGGGACAGAGTCTATAGATGAATGTTAATGAGGGACAGAGTCTAACGCTGACTGTTAACAAGGGACAGAGTCTGTAGATTAATGTTAACAAGGGGCAGAGTCTATGGATGATTGTTAACAAAGGGACGGAGTCTATAGTATTTGTTAATGAGGGACAGAGTCTATAAAGAATCTAATGATGGACAGTCTGTAGATGACTGTTAATGAGGGACAGAGTCTATAGATGACCATTAACAAGGGACCAAGTCTATAGATGAAAGTTAACGAGGGATAGAGTCTATAGATGACTGTTAACGAGGGACAGAGTATAAAGATGAATGTTAACGAGGGATAGAGTCTATGGATAACTATCAAAGAGGGACAGAGTCTATAGATGACTGTTAATGAAGGACAGAGTCAAGAAATAACTGTTAACGAGGGACAGAGTATAAAGATGAATGTTAACGAGGGATAGAGTCTATGGATAACTATCAAAGAGGGACAGAGTCTATAGATGACTGTTAATGAAGGACAGAGTCAAGACATAACTGTTAACGAGGGACAGAGTCTATAGATGAATGTTAACGAGGGACAGAGTCAATAGATGACTGTTAATGAGAGACAGAGTCTATAGATGAATGTTAACGATAGACAGAGTTTATAGATAAATGCTAATGAGCGACAGAGTCTATAGATGGCTGTTAACAAGGGACAGAGTCAATAGATGACTGTTAACTAGGGACCGAGTCTATAGATGACTGTTAATGAGAACAGACTCTATAGATGAATGTTAACGAGGGACAGAGTTAATAGATAAATGTTAACGAGGGACAGAGTCTATAGATGAATGTTAACGAGGGACAGAGTCTATAGATGAATGTTAACGAGGGACAGAGTCTATAGATGAATGTTAACGAGGGACAGAGTCTAAAGAATACTCTTAATGAGGGACAGGGTCTATAGATGACTCTTATCGAGGGATAGGGGTCTATTGATGAATGTTAACAATGAAAACTACATATAGATACGTTTTAACGAGGGACAGAGTATAAAGATGAATGTTAACGAGGGACAGAGTCTATAGATGAATGTTTTCAAGGGAAAGAGTCTATAGATGAATGTTTACTAGGGACCGAGTCTATATAAGAATGATCTTAATAAGGGACAGGGTCTATAGATGAATGTTAATGATGACAGGATGTATAGATACATTTTAACAAGGACAGAGTCTATAGATATTTGTTAACGAGGGACAGAGTCTCTAGACGACTGTTAATGAGGGACAGAGTCTATAGATTCATTTAAACTAGGGACAGAATCTATAGATGAATGTTAACGAGGGACAGAGTCTAACGCTGACTGTTAACAAGGGACATTGTCTGTAGATGAATGTTAACGAGGGGCAGAGTCTATGGATGAATGTTAATAAAGGGACGGAGTCTATATATATTTGTTAACGAGGGACAGAGTCTATAGATGACTGTTAACGAGGGACAGAGCCTATAGATGAATGTTAACGAGGGACAGAGTCTATAGATGACTGTTAACGAGGGACAGAGTCTATAGATAAATGTTAGCGAGGGAAAGAGTCTATAGATAAATCTTAGCGAGGGACAGAGTCTATAGATGAATGTTAACGAGGGACAGAGTCTATAGATGACTGTTAACGAGGGACAGAGTCTATAGATAAATGTTAGCGAGGGACAGAGTCTATAGATGAATGTTAACGAGGGACAGAGTCTATAGATGAATATTAACGAGGGACAGAGTCTATAGATTACTGTTAACAAGGGTCACAGGTTATATATATTTGTTAACGAGGGACAGAGTCTATAGATAAATGTTAGCGAGGGACAGAGTCTATAGATGAATGTTAACGAGGGACAGAGTCTATAGATGACTGTTAACGAGGGACAGAGTCTATAGATAAATGTTAGCGAGGGACAGAGTCTATAGATGAATGTTAACGAGGGACAGAGTCTATAGATGAATATTAACGAGGGACAGAGTCTATAGATGACTGTTAACAAGGGTCACAGGTTATATATATTTGTTAACGAGGGACAGAGTCTATAGATAAATGTTAGCGAGGGAAAGAGTCTATAGGTAAATGTTAGCGAGGGACAGAGTCTATAGATGACTGTTAACGAGGGACAGAGTCTATAGATAAACGTTAACGAGGGACAGAGTCTATAGATGAACGTTAACGAGGGACAGAGTCTATAGATGAATGTTAATGACAGTATAAAAGAATAAAGGCCTCAACTCCATTTTTAAACTTTTTTTGCAGTGACACTTTTGAATAGTACAAAAAAAAAAACTGTGAATGGGATAAAGTTACAAAACCATCATATTAGTGTTTAATGTATCAAATACAGCAGTGGTTCTCAACTGGTGGAGCAGAGAAAGTGTAAAATTGAGGCGAAACTCTACAATGTACAGATGCCCTAAGCAGTCATATATCCATACATTCCATTTTACCCCATTGGGCCGTCAAAGCCAGTAGATTTTGGTTGCTTTCTGGACACGTTGACTCATTTATTAGACATGGACACTTTTTTAATTAAATTTTTTAGAAATTTGGGTCGTGTTTTCTCCTGGAGGAGGTGGTGGTAGGTCCTGAGGCTAGACCATTTGAGAACCACTGCTATTGAAGGTCAAAATGAAAGACAACAGGCCTAAGCTTCATTTAAAACTTTTTTTTTTTTTTTTTTTTTAACAGTGGAATAGTTAAGTATTCCAAGAACAGAACTGAGTAACATAAAACAATCATATTAA
This sequence comes from Cheilinus undulatus, assembly GCF_018320785.1. Taxonomy (NCBI): domain Eukaryota; kingdom Metazoa; phylum Chordata; class Actinopteri; order Labriformes; family Labridae; genus Cheilinus; species Cheilinus undulatus. The sequence goes on along the minus strand of NC_054888.1, from coordinate 20,142,690 downwards.
TGTTAGATTTATGGGTAACGTATTGATCCCTCCTCTCTTTAACGCCACTCCTTGCTGTCTGAGTCTTAATGCGACTGTTTTATAGACGAGATGTTTCTGAAGTGTGTGGATCTCCTGGCAGAGCTTCCCCCCGTTGTCGTGCTGCGCACACTCTGTGGACTGTAAATGTGATTAGAGATGCACTGGAGCGCAGGCTGCTGTTTGGAGCTGTGAGACGGTGTTACACCAAAGATGATTCCCCTGAGAAGACAAATCCATCTCCTCCATGCTTTTATGTTTTTACAGCCCTCCTCCTGGTTTGTGGATTTATTCTGGCACAGAGTATGGCATGATACTGTTTTTAGAGAGATGAGCTGTTGTGGTGAGAAACTTTCTGTGGTTTATGGTGAAACTCAGCCTTTAAATCATGTTCAGTTTGCACTTTGAGACTTTTTTGTTCAGATTCAGTGAATCCATCTTCGATTAAATCTCTCTGGAGGTTTTTAGCTCTGTGAACAGCTGATTTCTGTCTGATTTTGACTGTTAGACTCAAGCTTCTTCAAGTGCTCATGTAGCTCTTTATTTGCAGCCTTGGTTCATCCTCATCAAATTTCTTCGAGTTTAAGCTGGCAACATGGTAGACAATTTTAAGCCAAATTTTGGACCTGAATTCCCCTTTAATAACTAGAAATAGTGGCCAAATTCAAGGCTTGTCACAACCAATTATCATATATTGCAATTTCACTGCTACCGGATAAGTTTGAGCCTCCCTGATCTGGACTCATATTTACAATTTCAGATCAGGCTGTTGCTTCCTCTGCTTTGCACAACGGGGTGGTTACGCAACGTATGTGTTTTAGCCAGTATATTTCTATAGTTTTGATCAAAAAGCTGTGGTCTCTCATGTTTTTAAAGGGGGTTAAGATTTTGAAAATTGCCGAGTGTGTTGCCAGCCTACAATCGCAACTAAACTTTGAACAAAAAGTAAAGAAAGTTGCATTTGTTTCTTGGCAAACCGTTGGAAAGCCTGTTTGCAGAGCTATGTGGGTTGCAACCATAAAAAATGGCCTAATCTTCTCTGTTAATGCCAACCAACTTATTCTGCTCTTGCTGTTGACTCCTGTTTTGAGCTTCTGGTAGCACCTGGTCAGTAGGTGTCTACCCCATCTCCAAACTGAAAGCCAAGTTCCATATAACAGGGGATGTCAAAGACAGGCCGTCCCAAGAAGAGGACACCCCGAGAAGACTGTGTCCTCACCCTGTCAGCACTTAGGAACTGTAGGATGCCTTCTCAGGACCTGAACATGTGGAAGAACTTGAGGCTTATCATCATTGGAAGCAATCTCAATTCAGAGAGATGTCCAGATGAGATTGTGCAACCAGTGGCAATCCCATATCTCCACAGTCACAGACCGAATTCTAGCCTCCAAGATGCCAACGCTCGCCCTGACAGAGCAGGAATTTAAGAGACTTCCTCCAAAATTTGGGAGTGGTAGAGGATGGAATGTCCTGCAAGCAGTCCTGACCTCAACCCCACTGAACACTTGTGGCAACACAACCACATTGGCTGACTTTCAACAAATGCAGGTTGAAGAATGGAACTCCATCCCACAGCAGTGTGTGACCAGGCTGGTGACCAGCATGAAGTTATCCCTTTTTTTCAGACTTCTATCATCCAGTCCATCAAACACGAGTCAGTGGTAGAATAAGCTGTTTGGCATTGGAAGAGATTTTGCAAATTTTTCATGGGTGAAACCCACATTCTCAGCTCTGCTGCTCATCCCACAAATGCATGTTCCTTACAAATACGGCAACATTTAAGGGAAATAACAGGCTTTCCAATGATATAACATTTATTGCCAAGAAGCATTGTTAAAACAAAGAAAAAATCTACCAAACACAAATTTCCCTACTTTTTTGTTTAGTTTAGTTGCTAAAGAAATTGCAATTTTTAGTTTGTAGCTTAACAAATAGCACTGATTTTCAGAAGAGTACTTGTAAAGAGTACTAAGATATATAAAAGAATGATTTTAGTTTACTGATGAGAATTTAGAAACAAAGGTACTGTAAATGTAGCAATGACCGGTTAAATTATTCATGCACCACTTCCTTAAAAGCAAGATTTTGGTTTCTTTTTCATGCCTTAGCTCTTTTGAAATGCCTTTTTGTGTTAATACCAGTGCCATTTTGTAGTTTTATCTCATAATTAGATGGTGAAAGTAAGATACAAACAAATCAAAGTGTTCATAGCCTGAAAATGTGAGGTTTTTCTAGCTTACTTCCAAACAAATAATACATAGTCATCAGCATAGAGTGATATCAAGCAAAGCAAAGTCAGCTTTTTAACCATCTCCAGAGTAGTTGTAAGTCTTGGTAGCTGTTTGAATGGTATTATTAGTGTGTTCTTCATGGTTTCTTTTCTACCTGGACAAAAATGAGGAGCACAGTGTCTTCCTTTAATGAGGAAACAGGCTGGAACCTGTTTTCATGAAATTAGTGACTATATGTGTTGATTAAGTCCCCTGCATTGCAGTTTTGATTCATCAGAATGAAAAAAGAGAACACAAATGAGCATTTTGTCTTAAATGACCGGACTGTTGAATGTTTTTGTTGGACTGTTGTTGAATGCCGCGTTCACGTCACAAAAGAATAAGAAAAATGGGTTAAAATCTGTCTGCTGCAGATCGAATTTTCTGTATTTGAAAGGATAAACTGCAGCTTGGTCTTGTTCTTTAAAGTTCATCTTAATATTGAGAATAATTCAATATCCTGGAATGCAGTTAAAGTTACTACGTGCCATACTTATAATAACCACAAAGGTGAGATGTTATCTTTGTGGTCTCAGTATAATAACCTCCGACATGAACGTGGCATCTTCTACCTGCAGTCGAGCTGTGTTCAACGTTGCATGTCAGCCTCTCTACTTCACAAAATGTACAATAAAAGGTGTAGTGTTGCAGCCGAGATACAGCGAGACCAAACAATGTACAACATGCCAAATGGAAGACGAGAAAAGACGTATTTTTGGGATTAAAATCTTTGTAAATGAAACCGTTTGTTGGCTGGTTTTTAAGGCTTTAAGTAGGGAGGGAAATTTCCAAGAGGAGGAAGAACCGAGAAGAATGAAATAGATATGCAATGTCCTTTTAATTGTACTGATTTTGATGTTCAAACTGATTGGATTGTCCAGATTAATTTACCAACTGGCTCCACTGATAGTGAACAATGATAACAGCTGCCTGTCCAGCTCACAGTCTTGGGTTTAAATATTTGACCCTCTAACAGTTTAGGGGTTCAAGACCCTAGAGGTCAAAGAATTCAAAACCATAGTAGGAAAAAGGGGGTGCAAATTAAAGGGTTAAAAACCCAACAAACTGATCGATTTCAGGCTCAACAGTTGCCCACTTAAACTAATTGGGCTCAAGATCCAAAGGGTTAAAGACCCCCAAAAACTGAAGGTTTCAATTCCTTAGTGGTTCAAGCCCCCCAGAAATATAACGTTCAAGGACTTAGAGGTTAAAGGTAGCATCAATTATGATATTTAAGGCCCAGAGAGTACAAGGCCTCTCAGAGCTATCAGGGTTTAAGGCCATGGGTGTAATGGTCCCAAAAATAGAAGGATTCAAGGCCCTAGAGGTTAAGGGCAATACAAAAATATCAGGGTTCAAGACCCAATAAATTATGAGATTTAAGACCCCTTAAACTATTAAGGTTCAAGATTCTAAGGCGTAAAGACCCCCCAGAATATAAGGATTTAAGGCCCTTGACTAAAAGGCAACACAGCTGAAGGGTTTAAAGCCCTAGACCAGTGTTACTCAACCCTGCTCAACAAAAGAGCCAAATTATTGAAAAATACTTTTGCAAGAGCCACAATGTAAGCGATGAAAAGTGGCTAAAATGTGTTAGTTAAAGTGGAAAACATGGTCAAAAAGTGACAAGGGGCAAAAAAATGTCGGGAAATGGGCAAAATAGGCCTAAAATATGGAGATAAAGTTGCTAAAATTGATTAAAACATTAGGCACAGGTGGCAAAAAATGGTAAAAATGTGGCAAGAAAGGGTGAAAAGTGACTAAAATGGGACAACAGCAGGAAAGAGTGTCAGAGATGGTGGAAAAATTAGGGAAAAGTGGCATTCAATGGCAAAAGGCAGCTTAAATAGGGGAAGTGGCAAAAATGATAAAGGGGGGTGGGGTGCAAAAGATGCAAAACTGGTGAAAAGGGGCAAAAATGGGATAAAAGTGGCAAAAATGGGCAAATGTGACCAAAAGAGGTGGCAGAAATTGGCTTAAAAATAGCAAAACTGGATGAAAAATGTTAATAAAGGGGAAAACATTGAAACTAAGGGCAATAAATCTATACAGACAAATAAAGGCTTAGTAATTAAAGCCAAAATGCATTAGAGTGGGAAACAAATTGAGTAATTTAAGTTGCAATGGATAATTTCTGTGGACAAAGTTTACCTTGTTAAGGTGTTCTGGGGGAATAATACTGGAAATGAAGACATAAAAGAGCCACATGTTGAGTATCACTGCCCTAGAGGTTCAAGCCCCCCAAGAAATAATGGGATTGAAGCACTAGAGGCTAAAGGGGACATGAATTGTAAGATTTAAGGCCCAAAGAATTCAAGGCCTCTCTGAGCTGTGAGGGTTCGATGCCATAAAAGTTAAAGACAGTGTGAAATGTGAGAGTTTAAGTCCCTTGAGGTTCTAGGGTTCAAGACCCCTTAAACTGGTAGATTTAAGGCCCAAAAGTTGACCCCCAAAACTATTAGGGTTCAAGATCATAGGGGTTAAAATACAAGGATTTGAAAGATTGCCTTGGGTATAGGCAATACAAAATTGAAGAGTTCAAAGCCCTAGTGGCCCAAGACTCCCAAAAAATACTAGAATTCAAGGCTCTAGAGGTTAAAAGCAAGATAAATTGCCAGATTAAAGGCCTAAAGGCTTCAAGCCCTCTCAAATCTATGAGGGTTAAAGGTCAGTGCAAAACTTAAGGGTTGAAGGCCCTGGAGGTTCCATGCTCCCCAGAAATAGAGGGGTTCAAGACCCCTTAAAGTGATAAATTTAAGACCCAAGAATTGACCCCCCAAAACGTTAAGGGGTCAAGATCCTAGGTGTTAAGGATCCCAAGAAACATACGGTTCATGGCCTCGCTCACCCCTCGTGGCAGTGCATGTCTTCTATGTCCTGTTTCCAGTCTCTGATTGAATCAAACAGACAGAACGTTCCTCTGCCCTCCACCTGCATTTTATTTTGAAAGGTTCTGCTCTTCCTAAACACCATCTATTGGAGTGCCAGGTCAGCTCTCAATCAAAATAACAGCAAAAGATGATGTTGGGGATAGCAGGGAATCATGGGAGTGATTCAACACTCCACCCTCAGATGCAAACTGATTCCGAATAGACATTTCCATGCAAAAGTCTACATATTGCACCTTTAATAATGTGCCTAATCTAAATATGATTCTTGCAAATTTTCCACAGTTCCAAAACTCTTAACATATCTGGACTGTTTGATGGTCTGCAAAACCTGCAAATTCATTCAATGAATCGTGCACAGATATCTTGGCTGTTGTTTTTTAGATCATACAGTAAGTAAAGTCAGCTTAAATACCACTTTCAGGGACACAAATACATTTAGAATAGATGTTTTCCTCCTTGTTTACTGTCTGCAGCCATATTTACCTTCGTGCAGACGTTATGTTTACAGCTAACCCACCTCCTGTTTTATTATTGTGGTTTTCTGGATTTCAGAGTCGTTGTTTTGTAATCCCTGATGAGGAAACTGTTGTTGTCCTCTGGCTTTATGTTCTTTGTTTTCCTGAAATAAGTTTGATCTCCCTCTGGGACGCTATGTTGACTCATAAATCAAAATAGATCTGCATCCCTTGCTGCTGAAATTCTGTGCTTGCATACAAAAGGTCGCTGGTTCAAGATGGCAGCATGAGAATCAAGTTTGTGTAAACATAAAAATATTTAAAGCTTTGATTGGATCGCACAGGGCTCGAGAGACCTCATGCTAAGAATGTGCAGTGCATTTGTCAGCTTATAGTGTTCGTTAAGCAAAGCTGTACGTCTCATAAAAATCCTAAAGGTGGGAAAGTAAGGCAAGATTGAAGGGCGGGAGGGGAAATTTAGAACCAGTAATCAAATAAAAATAAAACCTGACAAACTCTCCCAAGGATGTTGAACCATAAGCACTGATCTTGTCTGGATTAAGTAAGACCCAGGTCTTCAGATTGTTCTGGGTTCTTTTGTGATCTCCAGGATGAGTGGTTGATGCACTCTTGGAGTAGGTTTGGTAGGTTGACCACTCTGGGGAAGGTTCACTGTTGTTCCTAAGTTTTACCCATTTGTGGATAATGGCTCTCACTGTAGTTGGCTGGAGTCCCAGAGCCTCAGAAATGGCTGGGAAGTCTCACCAGTGTTTGAAGTTTTCTCCATTTGTGGATAATGGCTCTCACTGTGGTTGGCTAGCCCCAAAGCCGTAGAAATGGCTGTTCACTCCAGGGTAGGTTTACCACTGTTCCAGGTTTCCCCATGTGTGGATTATGGCTCTTATCATGGATTGTTGGACTTCTTGGAGATTGGCTATTCCTGGGATGGTTCACCACTGTTCAAAGTTTTCTCAATTTTTTTTGGACAGTGGCTCTCACTGTGGTTGGCTGATGTCCCAAAGCCTCAGAAATGGCTGGCCACCCCTGGGTAGGATCACCAGTGTTCCAAAATTTTCTTTATTTATGGATGATGGCTCTCATCATGGCTGGCTACTGTCCCAAAGCCTTGGAAATGGCTGTGAATGTTCACCAGTGTTTAAAGTTTTCTCTATTTGTGGATGATGGCTCTCACTGTGGTTCACTGGAGTCCCAAATCCTCAGAAATTGATGACCACTCCTTGGGGAGGATCACCACGGTTGCAGGTTTTCCCTATTTGTGGATGATGGCTCTCATCATGGCTGGCTAGAGTCTTAAAGCCTTGAAAATGGCTTTCCTCTCCAGGGACGGTTCATCCACTGTTACAGGTTTTCCCCATTTGTGGATAATGGCTGCAAATGTTGTTGATTAGAGCCCCAAAGCCTTGGAAATGGCTGGCCACTCCTGGGAAGGATCACCATCTTTCCAAGTTTTCTACATTTGTGGATGATGGCTCTCATCATGGTTGGCTAGTGTACCAAAGCCTTGGAAATGACAGGCCACTCCTGGGAAGGTTCTCCACTATTCCAAAGTTTTCTCCATTTGTGGATAATGGCTCTCACCATGGGTTGCTTGATTCCCAAAGCCTTAGATAATTATTTTGGGGAGTTGAAGTTTGATAATGGTCAAAAAAGTGATGAAATCACAAACTCACATATTTACAAGACTTCTTACTGAGGATTAATACGCCACATAAAATAGTCCCCAAGAAATGCACCATCCATTCTTGTTAAGTATCAATTGTTGTTTTTTGTCTCAGACTTATATAAAAAAGTTTTAATGCTTGCACTTAGTCTTACATGGGTCTATTTCAGTGTCAAAATTTGCTTCCACATGCATTTTTAGGGAATTTCCTACAAATAAAACACCGTAGTTTCGACAGCCGTAAACCTCAGCAGCTGGAGGAGACATCATCGAGCTGTGGTTTCACTGATCTACAACCTAACATACCCTTAATGTAATTCTCTAATGTGATTATTTTGTGGAGAGAGAAAAGCTGACTTGTTTAGACCGCTTTTCCTCCACACCGCCAACTTTTTGTTCCCAAACGTGCTGCAAACCTCGGCCAATTTTCTATCTCCATCTCTCAGATGAAGACGCTTTCTCCTTTTCAAACCGCTGACGGAGCACCGAGGTTTTCTTTGTCTCTTTACCTCTGTCTCTGTGAGCGTCTGTGGGAGGCATGAATGGGATTTCATGTTTTATCTGCATGTTTCTCCTGCATGGTGATAATCCCTCACACTTCCACCATCCAGAAATCGTAGGGTTGTCACATTTCCGCTGATCCTGCAGGAGCTTTGAAAAGCAAAGAATCAGAGCGATGTGAACATGCTTTAAATCCATTTGGCTGTTTGGAATGAGCAGCAGGGGATGATTTAATTTTTTAAAGGAGATGTTCTTATTTTTGTTGACACCAGAATTGTTTTATTTGATAGAGCGAAAAAGTATCTGCTGCATAACCAAAGTGCCTTTGAGCCTAAAGTCAGGAACTGATGGCTTTTCTCTTTCAGGATTTTCTGGTAGAGAGCAGAATTCATGGTTCCATCACGTGGTCCAGGCCCTGAAGCAGAAAGGCAGCCCCAGACCATCCTGTTTGATGAAAAGCTAGTGTCATGATCCCTGTCTGTTAAGTCTATTTTTGTTCACTTTTGTTTTTGCACATTCATGTCTGTTTTATGTTTTGCATGTTCTAATTTTCCTTTTCTGTTTTAGATTGATTCTGCTCCGCTCACCTCGCCCCGCCTTTCCTCACTGACTCCCGATCCCTCATGTGTCACTCACCTCGTCTCCTCCCACTGCTGCTCTCCGTCCTGCATGCTGCTCGTCACACCTGTCCTGCATCACTGATTAGTCATAGTATAATACTCACCTGCACACTCACCTCCTTGTCAGTCCGTTGTTCTCCACAGTTCACGTTCTGGCTCTTTAGTTTGCTCTCGTCTTGTCTACTGATAACGACTCTGCCAGTTTTCTCGTCTCTGCTCTAGCCTGATCCCTGCCGGTACCTTTGCTTTGTGAGTTTTTGGATCTCTGGTTTTTGACTCGGACTGTATTAAAGATTCTGATTTTTGCTTCACGTCAACTGGTCTCCTGAGTCGTGCATTTGGGTCCTGCTTTTTCTGTGTTCTAGTCCATGGTTCATGACAGCTAGTTAGTTTTACTCCAGATGTAATGGGACAGACACCTTAACTTTTGTCTCGTCAGCCGACAGAATATTTTTCCTAAAGTCTTAGGGATCATCAGGATATTTTTAGTCAAACGTGAGATGATCACTTGTGTTCTTTTTGGTCAGCAGAGGTTTTCGCCTTGAAACTCTCCCATGGATGCCATTTTTGCCTGGTCTCTTTCTTATTGATGAATCATGAATGCTGACCATGACTGAGTCGGGTGAGACCTCCAGGACTTTAGATGTTTTGAGTTCTTTTGTGACCTTGTGGATGAGTCATGGAAGTTCTCTTGGAGTCTCTTGCTCTTAGGAAGGCTCACGGCTGTTGCACAGTTTTCCCGATTTGTGGATAATGGCTCTCACTGTGGCTGGCTTGTGTCCCAAAGCCTCAGAAATGGCCACAAGCTCATTGGAGGATTCACCACTGTTCCAAAGTTTTTCTCATTTGTGGATAATGGCTCCCAGTCTGGTTGGCTGGAGACCAAAAGCCTTAGAATTGGCTAGCCACTCATGGGAAGGTTCACCACTGTTCCAAAGTTTTCTCTTTTTGTGGACAATGGCTCTCATTGAGGTTTGATTGAGTTCCCAAAGCCTTGGAAATGGCAGGCTAGTCCTGGGAAGGTTCACTAGTGTTTAAAGTTTTCCCCATTTGTGGATTATGGCTCCCACTGTGGTTTGCTGAAGTCCCAAGGCCTAAAAATGGCAGGCCACTCAGTTTGCTACTGTTCAAAAGTTTTCCTCATTTGTGGATAAGGTTCTCACGGTTGTTGGTTGGCATCCAAAAGCCTCGGAAATGGTCGGCCACTCCTGAAGAAGTTCCCCACTTTTCTAAGTTTTCTTCATTTGGGGATAATGTTTCTCACTGTGGTTCACTGGAGTCCCAGAGCTTGAGAAATGGCTTTGTAACACTTTCCAGACAGAATCCGGATCAGGCTCTTCTGCAGTATTTCTTGAGACCTTATCAGATCTAGATCATTCTAACTGAAATGAACCTTTTAGAAAATATTTTAACCTCTTAATTCTCTCCTGCATTGTTTTCTGTTCAGCAAACGTGTTTATGACAGAAATATTCATCATACACATCCGCTGAAGCTGATTTTTCTGTGTTGACTCCATATCAGTCATAAAATGTGACGGATATTTTTCGTTCATTATTTCGCTCAAATCCACTCGATTGAGCTCTTCTTATTAAAATGTAAATTCCTCATTTGTGCCACTCTTCCAGTTGGCTCTGAATCGTCCCTGGACTCGTCGTTCACACACACACTGTCATCGTAGAGAGTGTTTGGGGGGTTGGGTTGTGGTGCTGCAAGCCGGTTCAGTCAGAGGCTAATCCTGCTATGTTTCCCAGAGCGCCGAGGTGAACCAAGAGTCATCGCTGACATCACGACTAGAGCTTCGGCTCATTATCATTTTAATTAGAGAGGGAGAAATGAAGAGAGAGAGAAACCGAGGCGTCAACATAATATTTAACCTCCTGAGACCTGGGCCGTTTGGAAGGCATTTCTAGTTTCTTCCACTTATTTGGGACGAGTAGGACCTGATAGGTTTAAATGCTCAGCCTTGTCTTTGAACAGAAATTAAATTTGGCCAAAGAAAAATGTCCAATAGCAACACAAATTCTCTAACATTTCAAAGAACTACCTAAATTTCTGTGACAAATAAAACATATTCTTGAAACTTCTCATTAAAATTTGCCCAAAAATTTTTAAAATAGTTCTCAAATTTTTCAGTGGAACTATTTCATAAAATTTAAACATTCTAATAACTCCTGAAAATTTAAAAATCCCTAAAATTTCAAATCCCTAAAATTTCCAAGGAAATTCCCAAATTGTGCTCTGAAAATGACCCAAATATTTCCCAAATTAGTAAATTTTAGTAGCAAATTCCTCGAGTATTTCAAGTAAATTACTTCAATTTTAATGGAAATTCCAGACACTTATTTTAAATATTCTAATAGTTTAAACATTCTAATAACTCCTGAAAATAAATAAATAAATAAAAAAAAACAAAATCTCAAAGCAATCCCCCCTCAAATTTCAAAGCAAATTCCCAAATTAGGCCCTGAAAATGACCCAAACCTCCTAATAAATTACCATAAATTTTCCCCAAAAATAAGGACATTTCAAGGGACATCATCTTCCCAACAAATATACTTCCCGAGTTTCCTTGAAAATGCCAAAAAAAATAAGGCAAAGCCCCCCCCCCAAATAACTCAGATTAAATTCTCCAAAATTGCAATAATAACAATAATAATTGTATTTTAGCATTAAAAATATCATTTGGGTTAAAGAGCTTCTACATATTGGTGTATTAACCATTGCAGAAGCATAAAAAATGATTTTGGTAATTACCAATGCTGTTAATTTAGGGCAGCTGTGGCATAAACCTTACTTTGGTTAGGGTTAGGGTGTTCTAATAAATTTGTTAAGCACTGTATATCTAAAAAAATCCTGGTGAAAATACTAAAGAATTCCACAGCAAATAACTTCCAAAGAAACTCTCCAAGGACACAAAAATTTCCCAAAATTTACATGAAAATACTTGAAAATTTCCAAGATATATTCCCCAAAATATCCATGAAAATTCCTGAAAATTTTAATAGCAAATTCCCCCAGTATTCCAAGTAAATTACTTCAACTTTAATGGAAATTCCAGACACTTATTTTAAATATTCAAATAGTTTAAACATTCTAATAATTCCTGAAAATTGAAAAAATCCCCAAAATCTCAAAGCAATCCCCCCCAGAATTTCAAAGCAAATTCCCAAATTGTGCTCTGAAAATGACCCAAACCTCCTAATAAATTCCCATAAATTTCCCCCCAAAATAAGGACATTTCAAAGGACATCATCTTCCCAACAAATATACTTCCAGAGTTTCCTTGAAAATGCCCCCCCAAAAAAGCAAAGTCCCCTCCAAATAACTCCCCCAAATTGTAAATAAATTTCCCAAAATTGTATGAAAATGTCAAAAATAAATAAATAAATAAATAAAAATCTCCCAAATATATACAAAAATTTTCCCATGAAAATACTCAAAAATTCCACAGCACAAGTCTTCCAATGAAACTCTATAAGGACACAAATATTTCCCAAAATTTACCTGAAAATACTCAAAAATTTCCAAGATATATTCCCCAAAATGAACATAAAAATTTGTGAAAATTTTAATCACAAATTCCACCATTATTTCAAGTGAATTACTTCAACTTTAATGGAAATTCCAGACACATATTCCAAATATTCTAATAGTTGAAGTTATTACTGCGTTGTAGGAAAGCCAGGATGTAATGTCCTCATATGTACATGCAGGGTCTTAGAAGGTTAAAGTGAAAGTAAGGCCTGGAAAGAAGAGATGTGCGGTTAATTTTCAGCTTTGAGGTCAAAATACCTTCAGGATTATAGAGACATTAACATTCAAATGCATTTCTATCATTCTGAATTTACAAATGTCCACTCTAAACAAGGTTGAACTGACCTGAAAGGTCAAAGATCAACCCTCACCCCAGCCCTCCTTCTAGAGCCTCCACTCTACTTCCACTGTCTGGTATCAGTGCTTTGAGTTCCTCATGTTTTGAGTTTATAATTGCGGAGTAGACTCAGTCTAAGTGGTACTTTCTTCTTGGCATGTTTGAGCTGTAATTATCAAGAAATTGTCTCCCACCAACACATCATCTGTGGCTGAAGAATTGGCCCTACAACCACTCTGCAGTTTGACAAAGTTTCCAAATGAAATCAAAGTGTCAAAGCCAAAATGCACGGCCTGACAGTTCTTCTACTGAGCCTTTAAATCAAGAGAGATATAAAAACCCAGACCCAAAGAGAGGTCAGAGAGGCTGTGTTTCCTCTACATACGATGAGGGAATGGAGGAGATTGATTTATCACATTCTGATGACAGAAGATAGACCAGTGGCTGTGGGAAAGGATGAATTTGCATGTCAGAAACAACAAGGAAAACAAACTCCCCCACGGCCAGCTGACGTTAGAGGTCTGAGTTGTGTTTTTGTTACATTTGAGCGACGTCAGAGAAAAACCAGCTTCACTTATCTGTGTGAGGAGTTTGTTTATGCTGTGATTGGTGCAGAGATGAAGTAAGAGTCACACAAATCATAAATCAGCTTGCAATCAGCAAACAATGTCAATATTACAGTCTATGAGAGGGCCTTAATGGCATTATGTTTGTAAGAAATGTCCTCTAACTCTGAAAATGATCACTAAAGAGACATAAAAACAGGGGGAATAACTAAAGTTAGACATGTTTACTTTGTCTTTGGAGGTTTCAAAGGATCGTACCTGGTGTGACGGGTTTAAGGAAGCTGATACCGTGGGAAAAAGTCAAACTGTTTCACCTGGAGGAAAAGCTGTGCCAATAAAAACAGATCATGCTGCTGTTTCTACAGGAGTTCTCTTACACTGTGCAGCTTTACCACATATATCACTTAACCCTTTATGGGAAAAGGAACCATATATGGTCACTTCAGTAGACATCCTTTGTGGCCAACCAATCAGCAGTGGCCCAAAGCATCTCAAACTTCCTGTTTCCTCCAGAACTCGAACAATGCAGTTTCAAACTCAAATTATTGTTCATAGCTCCAACACATGCATATGTGCAAGGAATTTGTTTGGGTAAGCATGTGCATGGAAAAAGTATCTGAATCTTCCAAGTAAAACTACAATCATTCAATCAAGCTGTCATATTTTTACAAGTTTAACAGCAATATCCGGCAAAATTCTCATTGGATTGCAATTAAAATATACATAGAATAATATGAAGATTATTACAACACTATGCACACATATTGCTTTTGGTTTGTCGGTATAAAAGACTAGAAATAGGATAACAAACGTGAATGTTTGTAGGCTGTGTATTATTTCTGCTTATTTATCTCGTCAGATAAATCAGAAGAAGGCTGTTTTCATCCCAGTAGGCCTGAACCTCTTCAAAATGTATGAATGTGCAGTTTAAACAAAAAAATAAACAGGCAGAGATGGATAGAAAAGCAGAGAATCAGCTGTAAAAACAAATTAAGGGCTTTCTGGTTATTTATTATGGCGCTGTTTCTTTGCCTTTGGCTCCCCCTTGTGGCCAAGCGTGTGTACGTCGCCCTCCATCTGCTTCAAATGCGGAAGGATTTATGATTAATGCGGGGATTTTACGCTGTTATTCTACGGAGGTTTCTGTTGTGATGTTTCATGAATGTATACAGTTAAAGAAGATGAATATGTTTGTTTTCCTTTGGGGATTTTTTTCATTGTTTGCTTTCCTGTCTGGAGGTCAAAGTGCATTAGCTTTTACATTCACCACTTTCACCCTGTGAAAGAATGTCTGCTTTACTAAATTCAAACTTTAAAGGTTGACTAAAAGAAAGAAAAGGAAACATAAATACGTATGCTTCTTTTTGTGTTTTGGGACAACACTAGACTATAATAGGATTTCTGGACCATAATCCGTTTATTGCTGGGCAGTTTTCAAAGAATTAAACTTGATAAACCTTAACTCAGATTGATCACAATGTAAGTTAATTATTGAAGAATAAGACCTGATAGTTGCACAGGCAGTTGCTCATCAGTAGCATAAAGGTTAACATCTACGGTAATGTTGACTTTGATGTTTACATAGACTTTTATAGGAAGTAAAAGACACAAAAGCTGCAAAATTTAGATCACTTTGTCACTAACTCTGCCTGAAAGCAGAATAACTTTATATAAAGTCACAGTTTTGATTTTAAACTTGGAGTTTAACTTTGTGAAAACATGTAGGTTATGTTTGTTTTAGGTTAAACAGGTCAAATCAGGTTAAAGGTGGGCGGTATCTGTCCGTCCAGTTAAACACAGGCAGCAGTGCACAACCGGATGTGGTGTCAAAAAATAAAAGCACAGTGTCTCACTTTGAACGCTTTAAAGAAAGACTATTTATTTAACCAATAAGCATAAAATTGAGTCATGACGTCAGTATATTTTGATGAGGACTTTCCCTATGAAACAGAAAAAACATTTTCTTTTGAATATTTTTTAATATTAAATATGTTATTGCTAGACTTAAAACGTTAAAAAAAACCATCATATCTTCTTGTATTTCTTTACTGTTCAGCAGTGTTTCAGATGTTGTATCAAGAACTCAAATAAATAAAGTTTGCTTTGACAGCATGAAGTTAAGTTTTTTTGTGTGTGTTATTATTATTATTATTATTATTAAACTCTACTGTGCTCAAAAAGTTTAACCTCAACTTTATATTTTCTCATTTTAGCCAATAATAAACACTGACAAATAAACTAATTTATAATAATAATAATAATAATAATATTTTCGTAAAATTTCTTCTCAACCCTGGGGTTTAGCCCAAAATGACTAAGAATTTGATTTTTAAAATGCTGTATGAGACTTTATTTTGAAAGTCTTCGACGGAAGTGCCGTATAGAAATTAAAACTTTATCTTTTCAAGTCAGAAAATCTTCACTGACATTTGAAACATGTCGACAAGCAAGAAAGGAGATGTTTTGTGCTTCTTTATCAACGGGAAAAAGGTATTTTTAGCACGTCGCTACACGTTCAAATGTTGCTTTTGCTAGCTTAAGCTGTGGGCTGTTAGTTTTTTAACCGTTTACTTCCGTTAAAAATGAGTGTTTTCAAGCGGCTTTCATCTCCGTTATTGGTGTCAAACGATGCTTTTTTGTGTGTCATTTAACAATTTAAGTGGTTGAGGGTTTAAAATATCCTCTTTTAATCAACCAAAAACTTTATAAAGTCGTTATGTCAGAGAGTGGTGTTATGCAGAATTTTGCTACCTGTCAGATTCTGCGACAGTAAGGGGCTGATGGGTAAAATAATAAACGGTCGTTTAATTTTACGAATTCTTTTATGGTAATGGCTTAAATGCAGGGAATAGCGTCCTTTTTCATTCTGAAGAAGTGTTAGCAGATTGGAAATATATATTTTTTGCAGGTAAATTATGAATATGCTCTGCTTATCTAAAATAAATGCCCTTTAAAAAAAAAAAAAAAAAACATCATTTAGTTTTTAGCAAGATGCTAATGTTAGCGTTTAATTTGGTTTACCTTTTAATGTTTGCATTAAAAAAGTAGAAAAACAGGATAAGTATGCAAATTAAATTCCCGTTTTACAATAAAAATAACAGAACAAGTAAAGACATTTTTCAAAATTTAAGTAAGGTTTTAAAAGTATTTGAAACATCAGTAGGTTTTTGTCAGAGAGCTTTCTTGGCTCTGGTTCAAAGCAAATATGTAAACTTTATCAACATATACCGTGAAATAACTGTTGCATTGATTTTATTCAAGCTTAAACTAAGTTTTTCTTTTAAGCTGTAGGTGTATGATTCAATTAATTCTATTTATTAATCAATCTATTCATATTTAAATCAATATAAGATATTTGTGTTATTGGGCTTGTCAAATTTTATGTCTTTTCTGGCCTAAAATGAGTGTAAATAATGAAAAATAGCAACAATTAACTGGTTTTACATTCTCAGAATAAGTAGATAAAGTATTTTGATTGATTTATGTTTGATTATTAGCAATAATCCAAATACATAGCTGGTTTAGCCTCTCAGTTGAGCAAACTATTTGCTTCGTCTTCTCAGGGGAAATTGGGATGATTAATTTTTTTAAAAATTAGGAGCCGATCTATCAATCTTTTGAAAGCAAAAACAATATTTACTTCACAGTTGGTCTCTTCATAGAGAAAGTTACCACTATTAACAGTCCTTCTCTGCTTATCTTTATATTTAGGGATTTTTTTTAACCCTTGTAATTTAGCACTTGAGTAGATGTAACTCTTTAACCTTTACCTTTTTTCTTCAGGTAACAGAGAACCATGCAGACCCTGAGACCATGCTGCTGTCCTTCCTCAGAGAAAGGAATATCCTTTAGATCAAATTCAACTCCACCTTCACATGTCATTTTACATTATTGAATTCAATATTTGTAAGCAAAACCTTCAAGTTTGAACTCCTTAACTTGTGCTTCAGTGAGGTTAACTGGGACAAAGTGGGCCTGTGGTGGTGGAGGATGCGGGGCATGCACGGTCATGGTATCTCGCTACCAACCTGCCACCAAAACCATCATGTATCCTTTATTTGTTTTACCAAAAGACCTAAAAAATCAACGTCTGATGCACATTTTGAATAAAGCTGCAGCCAGATTTGGTCACATCTGCTTTTGTGGCAGCAAGAAAAGCAGGATTAGACATCACAAAGAGTCTCAAAAGCACCGCTGATCTGCTTTAGTAATAATTAGGAGATCTTTAAAATTACATCTGTTTAGCAAATGTATCATTATAAAGTTCTTATTCCAAAAGCTGCCTCTGTTTTCACGACTGAACTTGATTTTTGGGTGACTTAGAGACTCTGAACATGAACTGTTTATCTTTTAAAACGCTTTAAACATCTTAATACAAGAAGTTAACAGCATTTCTGTGGGTGTTTGTGGTAATTTTCCCTCCTGGCATCAAACCAGCTCAACATCTGTCTCTTTTTGTCACTGGGCTGTAGAAGAAGAGGAGGAGACAAAAACTGCCAAATGAAAAACAGCTGCTGGACAAAGACTGTGTACTGTGTTCTACAGTTGCACAACAACTGCAAAAGAGATTCACAACGACTTCAAACAGAGACCCAAAAAGACCTCTGGAAAGGGTCACGTGACAAAGAAACTATACAGGAGAGCAGAACCATTAACTCAATGCAAGACGACAAGTTACAAGATGTGTCGTTCACTGAGAAGCAGGCTATAGAGCTGGCCTCTGTTAGGTTTTCTTTTACATTTTTGTTGTTTAAAGATGTGAAAGACCGGCTCTTACTACAGAGCTGAACCAGATATTCCGGATCTCTACAAAGGGACACAATTCTCATCAATCAGAGTCGGATATAAGTAATAAAATCATGCTTTTGTTTACTAGCTGAATACTGCAGATCATGTCAGTTGACGGAGTGCTTTTATGCATGCCAGTACACATCGCCAACCTTGGATAAACAGGGCAAGAGACATGAAAAGTCACAAGAGATGTGCAAACATCAGCAAAGTGGAACAAGGAGACTGCAAAGAGAGGAAAAAACCACAACAACACTACAAAGATCAACAAAAAGTGGACATAGAAATATGCAAAAATACTTTAAAACACAACTACGGAGACAAAAAAAAGCAACAAAATGGCTTGGAATGAGAAAGAGAGTTTGCAACAACACCTTAAAGCAGTGTTCCTTAACCCTGCTCAACCAAAGAGCCACGTTGCTGAAAAAATAGCTTTGCATGAGCCACAATCTAAGTGGTGAAAAGTGGTGGAAAAATGGGCTAACACGGCAATAAAAATGGGTAGAAAGGGGCAAAATAGACATAAAATGGCAAAATAGGTGAGTAGTGACAAAAAATGAGTTACAGGTGGCAAGAATGGTCCAAAAGTGGCAAAAGAGTGGCATAAAAAGGATGAAAAGTGACTCAAATGAGCAAAAAGCAGCAAAGAGTGGCAAAAATTGGGAAAAAAAATGCAACAAGCAGGATGAAAGAGGCAAAAACTGGTGAAAAGTGACTAAAATGGGGAGAAAAGGTGGCAAAAATGGTTGAGTAGTGACAAAAAAATTAGTTGCAGTTGGTAAAAAAAGTAGTAAAAAATGTCTGGAAAGTGACTAAAATGGGCAAAAAGCAGCAAAGAGTGGCAAAAATGGGGGAAAAAGTGGCATTTTATGGCAAGAGGCAGCTTAAATGGGTGAAAGGTGGCAAAAGAGTGGCATAAAAATGGATGAAAGGGGACTAAAATGGGCAAAGAGTGGCAAAAAGGTGGGCAAATTGACAAATAGCAGCAAAGACTGACAGAATAGGGAAGAATATGGCATTTAATGGCAAAAGGCGGCTTCAATGTGCAAAAAGTTGACAGAATGTGGCCAACAGAGGGAAAAAATCAAATTGCAAAAAGCTGGATAAAAGAGGCAAAAACTGGTGAAAAATAACAAAAATTGGGAGAAAAAGTGTCAAAAATGGGTGAGAAGTGACAAAAAATGAGTTCCAGGTGGCAACAAGAGTGGTAAAAAATGTCTGAAAAGTGACTAAAATGGGCAAAAAGCAGCAAAGTAGATGTAAAAAATAGGGGGAAGAAATAGCATTTCATGGCAAAGGCAGCTTAAATGTGCAAAAATAGCAAATAAGGGCAATGAAAATATACAGACAAAAAAAAATAAAGGTTGACAATTAATTTTGACAATCAAAGCCTAATGTATAAGTATGTGTCTGATTAATGTGACTTGCAATGGATAATTTCTGAGGTCAAAGTTTCCCTTTTTGAAGGTTTTCTGTGGGAATTATAATTGAAATTAAGACATAAAAGAGCCACTCGTTGAGTATCGCTGCCTTAAAGAGACATTTTTAAAAAATAAAGTGATAAAACAATATCTGAAAGGAAATGCAAACAGACTAAATGATTAAAATGTCCTTAAAGAGGAGCAAACAAACTAGAAATGAGTGCAAAAAGATACTAAAACAGACACAAAGAGTCTTTAACTCTTGTAAACCCAAGTAAGTTTTTGCTGTTTTTGGTCCTCCTGAATTTTTAATGCATAAATGCCGGCAGAATCTCAGCTGTTTTAGGCACAATCAAGTTATAGACATCTATTTCTCCAGGACAGCCTGGACTTTCAGAGTAAGTGTGCTACAAGGGCGTCGGATGCATGCCTCAGAAGTTATATGAGCTGAAAGACCTAGTAAAAACGGAAATTGGATGTCATATATCTTTATATAAATCATACCCAGATCAACAATGACCAAGCATTTTCACATCTGCTAGTTCCTTCAGGCCTTGTCTAACAAGAGAAGAAAGAATAACTTGCTAATAAATACACAATAGAAACTATTACTGCCTTTTATCTTGAAGTAATGTTTTCATTATTTAGTCCATAAAGGACGGTTTATTTCTACCTAGATAACCATCATGGGTCCTGTTGATCTTGGGCTGGCTCTGATTGGAAGCTACCACCAGCAAACATGATAAATAGTCATATTATCATAGATTTAGCCATGTGGAGTTGTAGTCCCAAAGCTCTGAATAAACAACACACTTTGCACCTGTTTTAAAAATGTTCTAGAAGATATATAAACACCAGGAGTTCCCCATAGATTGGTGAAAAGGTCAGCTTCTGATCAGAATTGACTCCATAGAGATTCATCTTATGGTTCCTGAGATACTGTGAACAATGCATGTGCTATTGCTCGGGATCATTGATGATCCATGGGGTTTGGAGGGTTAAACATCTGAGACACTAAAAGCTCCAAAAGACGAGAAAAATAACTGCAATGCTGAAAAATCATACATATGTAAATCCTGCATGTAAGAGACGGTCTATTAGACACTTAAAGAACTAGTATGGAGGGCTGTAGTTGCTTTTGTTGCACTAATAGTTTTCAATCATATTCCCAGCTGCAGTTGTAGATTTAGTTCTGGTTGTTTCAGTGCTGCTTGTGCAAAAATGAAAGTTTCCTTAACCTCACTGTCAGCCATTTTGCCGCCAACGCCTGCCTGCTGCCGCTCTGCCAGCTGCACGGGGCCGCCGTCACCACGGTGGAGGGAATTGGCAGCACCAAGACACGCATCCATCCTGTGCAGGTCACAAACCTGACTTTTAGTTAATGCATCCTTCTTAATTATTGTACATGGATATTTATCTATGCATAGTCACAGATAATTTTATTTTGCCTTTTGCATCTCTGGGATTAGTTTAAATAATAAAGCTGATAATAAAGCTGAAAGAAAATGATAGCCTGGCTAACTTAGCTGCTTCATTTTATGGTTAAAATAACCATTAAATACCAAATGTGATTTTTTTGATCATTTTTCTAATAAGGAAGAAATAAAAAATCCAAAAAATGTGCCATCTTATCTCTCAAAATCCCAGCTCAAAAGCCTCCAATAGTTCCCAATCCTTGCTATTTGTCATTGCATGCAAGAGTTATGCACATAAATTGACATTTTTAAATAAAAAGAATAAAGGATTTTCTTCACATGAAGTATAGATATCAGGTATTTTTATTCATCATATACTGAGCCATGCTTTGATTGCAAACAAGTGCAATAAATGTGATAAGGACAGTGCAATAAGTTCAAAAGCTGCAGGAGTTTTTTTTTTAAGGTAACTAGATTAACAAAAAAATCAGGTTTGATACAAAAACACATCTATTTAAGTAGGAAATGTTGCATCTTGTAGGAGCGGATTGCGAAGGCTCATGGCTCTCAGTGCGGCTTTTGCACACCTGGGATGGTGATGGCGATGTACGCTCTGCTGAGGAACAAACCTCAGCCCAGCATGGACGACATCACAGAGGCTCTGGCTGGTCTGTTCATCTTAAATATCTCCATCTGCACTTATTGGCCTTTTTCAGCCTTTATATGCCTTTATTTCCTCTTTATTCACACATGAAAAAACATGTTTTTATTTTGTGCAAACTGTCCTGACACAGATTTAATCTGCACTCAGATTTGTCCTCATCGTCTGTGTTTGCTTTCCAGGGAATCTGTGTCGCTGTACGGGATATCGACCGATCGTGGACGGCTACAGGACTTTCTGCCAGGTACAAAGATCGGCTCTACAGTATAGATAAGATAAACAATTAAAGAAACTTGATGCGTCTGCAGGTCTATTTTAAACCTTCATCCAAGTTTCAGAGAGAACAGACAACAGGAACAAGTTTCAATGTGCAGAAGACTCTTTATTTGTTAATCCTGTTATTTAAAATCTAAAGACTGCTGCTCAAGTTTTGGAAATATAAAAATGGGGTAGCCCACCAAATGTTTTTCATGCACACACTAAAAAAACCAACACGTACACAAGTTATTTTCAGTATTGCATTTAAGTGTTTATACGTTGATATTTATGCAAAAATAGGCTCTGAGTCATATTTATTTGGAGAAACCAGACACATTTCTGCAAAATTAGCTTTTTACTGTCTCTATATACCTGGAAAGGAATCTTAGTTTCATAAGCAGGTGTTTGGCTATGAAATTGTAGGTCTGATTTTGGGTGAATCTTTCAGTATTTGACTGTCTGAGCTCACTCCTAACTGCTGCATTCAGTGTGACATTCATATTCAAACAGGAGGCAACCTGCTGCAAAGTGAATGGAAGTGGAAACTGCTGCCAGAATGGAGGAAGTCCCACCGACGAACCAGAGAATGTAAGTTTAAGCAAATTTCCCTTTTGAGTTGTTTTTTCTTTTTAGCCACAATTTGCCCATTTCTGCAACATCTTTTTGCAACTTTTGCTTGCTTAATGCCACTTTTTTCTACTTTTATCCCTTTTGTGCCCCTTTTCATCCATATCTACCACTTTTTATCCACTTTTTGCCCACATTTCCAGTTTTTATGCCCTTTTTATTTTGCCACTTTTTGCCTTTTTCTCTAACATCTTTTTGCAGCTTTTAGACCATTGTAGCTGCCTTATGCCATTTTTATCCCATTTTCCCCCTTTTCACCACTTTCATTCACTCTCTTTTATTTTTTACATGTTTTTAGACATTACTGCAACATTGTTTTGTAACTTTTGCCTCCTTTAGCCACTTTTTGACAGTTTTTGTCCTATTTGACCCATTTCTGCCTCTTTTTTAACCACTTTTAGCTCATATTTGTTGCCCTTTTTTGCCACGTTTTGCCCATTTCTGCAACATTCTTTTGCCTGCTTTAACCACTTTTTGTCAATTCTTGCCAGTTTTTGCTGCATTTGACCCATTTTTGCACATTTTTACCACTTTTTTAACCTCTTAGAGCCCATATTTTTTGCCTCTTTGCCACGTTGTGCCCATTTCTGCAACATCTTGGCCCACTTTTGCCAACATAACTCTTATTTTGGGGGATTTTAACCCAGTATATATAGACAACTCCATTGTTTTTTAATCAGAAAAACTCAAATACGATACAAACCCCTAATCCAACACCAATAGCAGCACATATTTATCATTTCAGTTGCAGGGAACCCTTGCAGAAATCAGTAAAATGTGTGAAAGTGCGGCATGCTTTGAATAGGAAAAAGTAGCGTCATCTGGTGGACAAATATAAAAATAAAAAATTGAAAGCTAGCAGTCCAAAATGAAATGTAACCGTAAAGGAATGCATTAGTTTATGTTGAGATAAGTGCAGGACCAAAAATGACATTTTCAATGGTTTTCAATGGGACATTTTTGTCCTTAAGGAAAAATGTGTCGGTTTTTGTGTGCCTTAGTCGTATTAGGCTGATTTAAGGAACTGAGATGACAGTTTTAAAAATGAATATCCTCTGGCAAATTTGATCTATATTCATTCAACACAGCCAAAATAGCTTGAAAATAAAAATCTGAATGGCACAAAATGTCCCATAGATCTCAAAGGTTAATGGAATATCTTATAACCCACTCAGCTCTCCTTACCATATTGTCTCACTGTATTTTAAACTCATGGTGTTTGTTTTACTTCCTCAGGATCCACCACAGCTGTTTTCCAAAGAAGAGTTTCTCCCCCTGGACCCAACACAAGAGCTGATCTTCCCTCCTGAACTCATCGTAAGTCATCAGACGTTGTTTATCACATGTTTAACCACTCTGTACATTTACAGAAATCAATTTAAACTTGCATTAAGTTTCCCAAATATCAGCTGATTCTTTATAAAAGCTCCTTTAAGCTGCTGACATTTACCTTTAGTCACAGCTCAAAGGGAATTATCCTTTAAACACATGACAGAAACAAAGCTGATGAAGCTTTTTTGGTAAACATTTCTGCATGTAAACAGCAGAGATTAATCAGAATTATGACTTAATAAACTGTTATTCAGCTGAGAAAGACTTTAACTCTGATATCATCTAAGCTGTCCAATGTTCACATCAATGTTAAAATGTGTTAAAAGTTAGTTAACCTTCCCTGGGCTGTCAGTGTGCTCTCACCTTATTATCATGATTATTATCAACTCCTGTGCCATATGTGAGTATCATGTGCCCAGCTCTGAATAAAAGCCCTGTCTCCACAGCTGATGGCAGAAAAAGAAACCCCACAGACGCTCACCTTTCATGGGGAGAGGATCAGCTGGGTGTCCCCTGTCTCTCTGGAGGAGCTCGTTCAGCTGAAGGCGGAGAACCCTAAAGCTCCGCTGGTGATGGGAAACACCAACGTTGGTGAGCTGGAATCCAGTGTGTGATTCCCCACCCCCTCTGTCCCCCTGCTCCAGTCTATGATGGAGGCATAAAAGCACAGGAAACCACTCTTCCTAAGCTTGTTTTTTCTTAAAAATACAAAAATAAATCAAAACAAAGACATTTTTATGTGTTAAGACAATTTTTGAACTCATGCTGTATTGAAAGCATTTCTGTGTATTAACTGTTGCATATTTTGGTCTGATTTGTAGATTTTGAGCTGCGTCACTCACCTCTTTCCTCTCTGCTTTGTGTTAAAGGTCCTGATATAAAATTCAAAGGCGTCTCCCATCCTCTGATAATCTCTCCAGTCCGCGTGATGGAGCTGTTTGAGGTCACTGAAACACCAAAGGGTGAGTCAACGACCTTTGTTATTTACATTTGTTTGTTTTTTTTTGGCAGGGTTCTCCAAGGTGGGGGTCATGACCCCTAAGGGGTCACCAGGAGGGATGGGGAGGGCTAGAAACTTGGAGGTTAAATATAAAACACACATCACAGCGTACTTTGTGACATTATAGTCTGACATTTTAGTTGTAAAGAGGTCCTTTAATATCCTAACGCATTTACCCCTAGGGACAAAAAATGTCCACTTCCCCAAAACTGCAGTAAAAATATTACATATTTACACTTTAAAGGAGTGAATCTTTTAAACTACTTTAGCCTGAAATATATAGATCAAATATTATTTATATTTTTTGAGGATTTTAACCCTTTAAAGGCACTATGTTTGCACAACTCCACTGTTTTTTAATGGAACAAAAATCGCGAAAGCTCACATAAAATACAGACACACTATTACAGCGCATCATTAGAGACACACATATTTATCATTTCAGTTGCAAAGCACCCTTGCAGAAAACAGTAAAAAGGGTGAAATTTTGCTGCATACTTTGTATGGCAAAAAGTAGCGCCATCTGGTGGACAAATAAACAAATAAAAAATTGAACGCTAGTAGCCCAAAATGCAATCTAAACATAAAGGAATGCATTAGTTTATGAGCAGATAAATGTGGGACCAAAAATGGCATTTTAAGTGGGACATTTTTTGGTCCTTAGGAGCAAATGTGTCAGTTTTGTGTAGCTTAGCCATTTTGGCCAATTTACGGAACTGAGAGGACAAATCTAAACATTTTTACAAATGAATATCTGTGGAAAATTTGATCTACATTTATTCAACGCAGCCAAATTAGCTTGAAAATAAAAAGCTGAATGGCACAAAATGTCCCTAGGATCTTGTAAGGGTTAATCACAGCATGTCTGAAACCTTTGTGTTCTTTTTAAATGCAAATTTTTCATTAAATACAAAAAAAAGACACACAACTCTAGCCATCAGAATCAACCAGTCACTTCAAAGGCTTTTGCACACAGGAAGTGTTTTATTCTTGCTATTAATTGTCTTTTTTTCGAGCCTGAGGTGAGTCAATGCAGCTTTCATGCTATTGTTCAGCTATCGTTTTATTTATCATGGTTGGATTTTCAGAAGTTTCGCTTCAGATGAGCACACATCTCATCAGTCAAAATGCTCATTGTTGTGTTTGATTAAAGAGTTTTGGAGCAAATGTTACAGAGGAGAGAATCCTCCATCTCTCCATAACACTATATGATGCTGCATCCAGACATGCATAAGTTATCATCAAGCACCCTCACTCTTCAGCAGCTAATCTGCTAAGTTGTTTGTCTGCATATCTTTGCAGGTGTTTGGATCGGAGCTGGCTGCACTCTTGCCGAGGTCCGGTCCCTGTTGGAGAAGCTCGTTCTGAAGTTTCCGGAGGAGAAAACTGAGCTGTTCCGAGCTCTGATCCAGCAGCTGGGGAACCTGGGGAGCGTGCAGATACGAAATGTCGCTGTGAGTCAATTCACCTCAAGCTTTTCCAGTTTATATCTTATTCCTGCCTTCTTTACTCCTGTTTCTCCTTTAATTTGTTTTTTATTTTTTTCTCTCGTTTGCACATTCAGTCTCTTGGGGGTCAGATCATCAGTGCATACCCGAACTCTGACTTGAATCCTGTTCTGGCTGCAGGAAAATGCAAAGTGAGCGTCATTTCAGATGGTATGTTTTGGCTACTATTCTTGGAAGAATCCCCGCTGCTTTGACTCTCGTCTGGAGAAAATAAAAGTCTGGAGGATGCTCCTAAAAATGTGTTTCTGATCCATCAGAAGGAAGACGAGAAGTTCCCTTGAACCAAGATTTCTTTGTGAGCTTTTGCAAAACCATCCTGAAACCGGAGGAGATCGTCATCTCTGTTTTCATCCCTTTCACCAGGAAGGTAAAACAACCACTGTCTAGAAGTGTTTAATTTTACAGGATTGTTTGACTTTTTCATGCATGAACCTTTTAGTTTAACCATGCTAACAAGCATTCACTGAAAAGGCCAAGTCATGATCAGACATCCTGTAAATACCCATTAGTTGTCACTGTTTTTGATGAAGTTTGAGAGAATGTCAGATACACTGTGTTGAAAGCCTATAAAATAAATAAGTGATTATTTTTGAATTTTTGAGAATTTGGATTACATGATGGTCGGTCCTTTAGGGGGAGTTTGTCCGAGTTTTCCGCCAGGCTCCAAGAAAAGAGACGTCCTTTGCCACGGTGACGTCAGGGATGAGAGTGAGTTTCTCTGAGGGGTCGAGAGTCGTTGAGGACGTCAGTATTTACTATGGAGGGATGGGAGCAACCACCCTGAGTGCTGCTAAAACCTGTGCAGCCATCACTACAAGGTCAGAGTTAATATTCCTCACATTATTATAATGTTTTCTTTCCTTTAAGTACTCTTTTCTATCTCCGTATTTTTCCTACATTTATTTCTTTTTGTTCAAATTTCTTTTCGATTTTGCACAGTTTCTTGTCTAAAACCTAGAGACCCTAAAAAGAGCAGATTTTTTCTTCAGGCCGTGGGATGATGAGACCCTCAGCCGGGCCTATGACATCCTCCTGGATGAACTGCCCCTACCTCCGTCAGCTCCCGGAGGAAAAGTGGAGTTTCGTCGCTCTTTATCCCTCAGCTTCCTCTTCAAATTCAACCTGGAGGTCCTGCAGAAGCTCAGAGAGATGGTGAGAACAAAGTCTTTGATGAAAAAGGAGGCTTAACTCTTTGTAATTGCGGGACTAAGATCATGCAAATGATTAAAATCAAGAATTAAGAACACTTTCTGTCTACAGAAAGTAATTGAAGGGGAACTTCCAGAGAAGATTGAGCCTTTACCCCGAGACATCCAACCCAGCCTGCAGGAATTCCAGGTCAGAAATCTGCTGCAAAAACTCACACTGAAGCAAGTGTATTTGTTTAATATTTTGTTAAAAATGTTTATTTTTATCAGGCAATCCTCCTATTTCAAGACATACAAAGCAAAATAAGGCCTGCATGCTTGTACTCTGTAAAAAATGTCCCAATGGGAGGCAAAATTTACATGCAGAGTGTCTAGAAATGAGATGCTTGACCCTTATACAGTAAAATCAATCCAGCATCTTCTTCCTCTTCTGTAGCATGTGTCAAAGGACCAAAGCAAGCAGGACCCTGTGGGGCGTCCCATGATGCACCGCTCTGCCATCAGCCAGGCGACAGGCGAGGCCGTTTACTGCGACGACATCCCACCAACAGAAGGAGAGCTCTTCCTGTCTTTTGCCACCAGTACTCGAGCAAAAGCTAAAATCACGTAAGCAGAGAGTAAAGCAGAAGCAAAATCATCTCAGCCTTTTTGATTTTGGTGTTAAATGATCTGGTTTAACAGCGGGATCGATGTGAGCGGGGCTCTGCGGCTCCCCGGTGTGGTCGACGTCATCACCGCCAAAGATATTCCTGGACCAAAAGTCAGAGAGATGTTTGGATATGACGAGGATCTGCTTGCTCAGAGTGAGGTGAGAATGAAATCGTGTTTAAATCCTTTGTGATTCATGTTTTTTGGATGAAATTAACAAGTTTATGAAGGTTGAAGATACTAAAAAAACAAGTGATACAGAACGTTAATTTTCAGCATAACAAGCTGAAACTAAATTTCTACTTTTTTTGTCAACCTTAAAGGTGTCAGATTTAAAATAATAAAATAATGTGTGAAGTGTATAATTTTATTTGTTAAGTGATACAGGACAGGACAGGTGTTCATGCCAAAAAAAGCAAAATTGAAACTGAATAGGAACACTGAAGATAACAGAGATGACAAAAATAAAAATGGGCATGAATTACCAGCCTGTTCTATAATATTCTAGTTGAAGGTATTGAATATCTTTAGATTAAAACTTAAACAAGGATTTAGACTACTGTTTTTTGCATAAAGGTATAAAAGGCCTTAAAATAATATCCATAAAATATAAAAAATACAACATAAATTTTAGAATATCATAAAAGGACGGATGTAGTTGCAAATTTGTGAAAATTGCATGCATTAAAAGTGTAACTTTGTATTTATTTGAAATATACAAATTGATCAATATGCATTGTAGGTTGAACAGTGTAAATAAACTTTCTAGGTCAGTTGTTTCACAGTATTTAGAGACTTTCATTTTTGTAGTTCCTTAAAGAAGTACAAATTATTCTTTTTTTATCTTTAAATTTGTAATATCTTTATTGTTTTTTGTCTTTATTGTTAAAATTTTTGTTTGTGAGGGGTGAAAATACCGAAATAAATAGCCATAATTTTAAAGGCAAAAATCTGATTAAACTTCTCCCAAAATGCCTGTGAATTTGACATATTTTTTTATATTAATTTGTGAGTTTTTTAGTCTTTCTTAGACAACTAGCGCTTCAGAAAAAGACGAAAATTATCAAGATATAAAGGAGAAAATGTCAGACTTTTAACTGAAATAGTGAAACAGGACTCAAACCACCGTTTTTCTGCACAGATATACAAAACAATTGTCTTTGAACAACAAAAATATAACATTTATACAAAAATAAATATGAGAAATAAGAAGTTGAGATTTTGGAAATTGCGTTGCATGGAAAAAACCCAATATATTTAATATTTATTGTTCAATATATGCACTCCAGTGTGTGCAGTGAAATGCTCTTTCTTTTAACGTTTGGTTTAAGCCATAGAAACTGTATATATTTCTAGAAATCCTCTGAAATCCCTTTGTTTATAGTTTGATTTGGTTGATGTAAATTGATCAGTAATAAACTGTATGTAAATCCATCATCAGATTTAAGTTTAAGTTAGGCAAAATATAGGAAACTGTTTACACCAGACTTTCACAGAAAAATTAAAACAAGCTCTTAGACCATCTGTAGTGTAATTTCCTCTTGTGATGTTTGTTTGCAGGTGTCATGCATCGGTCAGATGGTTTGTGCCGTTATCGCAGACACGAGGGAACACGCCAAACGAGCAGCTTACGCTGTGAAGATCAGCTATGAAGACCTACCTGACCCCGTGTTCACCATAGAGGTCAGATCAGATTCTCACTATCAACAAAAAAATCCAACACAACAGTTTTCCCTCAAAATCATCTCACTACACGCTACTATAAAAGTTTTTATCTGTGACAGGACGCCATGGAGAAGTCGTCTTTCTACCTGCCGTCGAGGATGCTTGAGCAAGGAAACGTGACTGAAGCTTTTAAAACTGTTGATCAGATTTGTGAAGGTAAAAGACAGTGTCTTTTTAAAAAGGTCGACCATGTTCTGCATCTGCAAATGTCAAAATCTTTAAATGTTAAGAAATCAATTTTTCTCTCTGTTTATTTGTGATCGTCCACTCAGGTGAGATTAAAATGGGCGGTCAGGAACATTTCTACATGGAGACTCAGAGCATGCTGGTCGTTCCTGTTGGAGAGGAGATGGAGTTCAACGTTTACGTCTCCACTCAGTGGCCCACGTCGACACAGGTCTGCATAATAAATCTGCAGTTTTTGCCACCTTTGCAGTCCTAACTGTGGAGTTTACTGCTGACTGTGACAGCAGCTGAGATATTTGATTAAAAGTGGAACTAACATTTCTATGATGATGTTTAAATCTTTCTCTGTCCTCAGGAGGCAGTTGCAGAGACGTTGGGCATCCCATCCAACAGAGTCACCTGCCACATCAAAAGGCTGGGTGGAGCTTTTGGAGGGAAGATCACTAAAACGGCCATACTGGCCAGTATCACGGCTGTGGCTGCTTGGAAGTGAGTCACAGAAACACACAAAAAAACACATCCAAAATAACTTTTAAGACACAGGAAGAGATATCACTCTTAAGACAGAAGTCAGCTGCAATGGTTTGATGTTTATTCTAGGACCAATCGTCCAGTGCGCTGTGTCCTGGAGCGAGGCGACGACATGTTGATCACCGGAGGTCGCCATCCCATCCTGGGAAAATACAAAGTACAAAAACACACTTTTGATTTTTGTAACCCTTAAATCAAATGTCTCCACAGTAAATCTGACAAGTTACAGGTGATTTAAGGGAAGAAAAGTTAAAAATATCCTCACATTTATTGCTGTTTGTTTCAGGTTGGTTTCATGAAAGATGGTAGAATTATGGCTGCAGATCTTCAGTACTACACCAACGCTGGGAACACCGTCGATGAGTCTCTGCTGGTTAGTAGAAACCTGTCATTTTCGTGGCAAACTTTTCACATGTTTAAGAGAGACAGTGATGCATTTTTAAACTTCTTTCTTCAGGTGGTTGATAAAATTGTTCTCCACGTGGATGCAGCCTACAAGATCCCTAACCTGCGGGCCTGTGCCACCGCCTGCAGGACCAACCTGAAGTCCAACACTGCCTTCAGAGGCTTCGGTGTGCCGCAGACTCTCCTGGTCGTGGAGAACATGTTCAATGATGTAGCCATGGTTCTCGGACGCCCAGCAGATCAGGTTTGAGTCCAGTTTTTGTGCCAGATGTTGGTTATCGGGGAAAAGGTTGTCAAAATTGAGAACCAGAATCAGCTTTATTGGCCAAGCATGCTTACAGGTCTTCAGTTGTATTTTTGTCCAAAAGCTCCAAAGGAAATGCACAAGGCTTCCAATGTATTAATGCAGTTTTGGTAATTTAAAAGCAATAGATAGGCAAATACTGGGCACTTCTATTTTTGTTGTTGAATTCTCCCTCAGATTCGAGAGATCAACATGTACAGGGGGCCGTCGATCACACACTACAAGTTTGCGTTCAATCCTGAGAATTTGCTGCGCTGCTGGGAAGAGTGTAAGAAAAAGTCGGAATTCGACGCCCGCCGCAGAGCCACCGACCAGTTCAACCAGCAGAACCGCTGGAAGAAGAGAGGGATTTCCATCATCCCCATTAAATATGGAATCGCATTTGCTGAGAGCTTCTTAAATCAGGTCTGTGGGATTAGTTTCAAAAGATTTTAGGCATGCATTTATCTTGATTAAAGCAAAAATGTAGCAGGGAAAATAGTCCAATAAGTCAGTCAGGCTGTTCAAAACTATCAGTATATCCTGTGAAATAATTTTCTGAATGTGCTTGTGTGTTAAAGGCTGGAGCTTTGGTTCACATCTACAAAGACGGCTCTGTTCTCGTCACTCACGGTGGGACAGAGATGGGTCAGGGACTCCACACCAAAATGCAACAGGTGGAGTTTGAGAAACCTCCAAAGAGCGTCATAAAATCCAAACTTTTTTTCATAAAATTAAGCTTTGTTACCCTCTCTTCTGCCTCTGCCTCTGTCATGAACTGAAATTATGTATATTTGAGGTGCTTTTGTAGACTTCAAATATGAATAGTTTTTAACTGTCCCTGTTTCCTGCCAGGTGGCGAGTCGAGAGCTTCACATCCCAACCTCCAAGATTTACATCAGTGAAACCAGCACCAACACGGTCCCCAACACCTGCCCTTCTGCGGCCTCCTTCGGCACGGACGCCAACGGCATGGCGGTCCAGGTAAAGTCCAGTTCTCAGCCTCTTAAACACCTAATTAAAACACTTTCAGTTAATTTGAAATAAGTTTAATTTTGTTTTCTTTTATTCAGAATGCCTGCCAGATTTTGTACCAGCGACTCAAGCCAGTCAGGGAGAGGAACCCCAAAGGACCATGGGAGAGATGGGTATGGTTTACCAAGAAATGAATCATAAAATCTGATGAATCTTACTCTTAAAAGCAAAAATCTGTCTTTTTTCTGTAGGTGAGTGAAGCATATTTTGTGGACAAAATCAGTTTATCAGCTACTGGATACTACAGGTATGAATGAAAACAGATAGCCTGGTTTTTAATCTTTTATTTGCTTATTTATTTATTGAGCCGTGTTTACCTGTGTGTCCTCAGAGGTCATGATCTGTATATAAACTGGGAGAAGATGGAGGGTCAGCCGTACGCCTACTACACATTCGGAGCTTGCTGCAGCGAGGTGGAGCTCGACTGTCTGACGGGAGACTACAGGGTCAGAAAAACGTCATCTTCCAGCTTCTTTTTTCAGCAAAATTACCAGAAAAATCTGGATTTATTCCTTTTTTTCTTGTAGACGGTGAGGACAGACATGGTGATGGACATAGGGAGAAGTGTGAACCCTTCAGTAGACATCGGACAGGTGAGAAAAGTCTTTTTCAAGGTGCAGAAAAGCAGATGCAAAATTTTAGGGAGGTTTCTACTCAGGTCTGAATCATTTTATTAGTTTTTAAGTGTAAAATAAAGTGCAAAGGTGCAAATGTGCAAAATTTATTTTTTCTTAGCGCATAATAGGTTATCTGAAAAGGTCAAAGTGATCTTTTTATGTCTTTTTTAGTTATAAAAACTTATTAATGGGCAGACATGATCATTTGGCT
Source organism: Cheilinus undulatus (assembly GCF_018320785.1). NCBI lineage: Eukaryota > Metazoa > Chordata > Actinopteri > Labriformes > Labridae > Cheilinus > Cheilinus undulatus. The sequence goes on along the minus strand of NC_054888.1, from coordinate 20,110,017 downwards.
TTGCCCTTAAATGCTAAAGTGTTATATACATAATTGCAGAATTATAAATCAAGATAACATCATTGCTTTGGTTGTCATTTACAAACTCAAAGCCTGGGGGCCAAATCTGGCCGTGGCACAGTAATACCTGGCCCACCAGGTCATATCATAGTTATATTATAACTGGCCCACTAGTATGAGATCTTCACATTTCCTCCAGTATAACGATGTAACCTTAACCTTGATGATTGAAAATATCCTTTTTAAGTCACAAAAAGTAGAAAGAGTAAAGAGTTAAAACAATTTGATAAAAGTCAATAATGTGGGAAAGAAATTTGTGTTTTCATATCATATTTTCTAATTTGCATCTCACAATTCTGACTTAAAGTTTTGATTTTTTTTTCATATTTTGACCTTTTAAAATCATAACTTTGACTTTTATCTCATAATTTGACCATTAACATTCACCATCTTAATTTTTAAGTCATATTTTGATGTTTTAAACTCATGAATTTGAATTTTATCTTACATTTTGACATTTTAAACTCCTAACTTTTAATCCCAAATATTAACCTTTTTGGTTTAAAATCTTAAATTTTTTATCTCATTTTTGGACCTTTATAACTCAGTATTTTTCATTTTATCTCACATTTTGACATTAAAAACCTCATGATTTAGAATTTTATCTTATTTTTTGACCTTTAAAACTCTTCATTTTTAATATGATCTCATATTTTTACCTTCTTAACTCTTGATTTAGAATTTTTTTCTCAGATGTTGACCTTTTCAACTCCTAAATATAATTTTTAATTCCAAATATTGACCTTTTCCATTTAAATTTTTATTTATTTTTTGTCTCATTTTTGACCTTTTAAACTCATGGTTTTACTTTAACTGTTAAAAATCATGATTGTAGTTTTTGACTTTTTTGATTGCAAAATCATTAATCATCAATATTAAGTTTTTTTTCCCTGTAATTCGTTACTGGTGAAGTTGCGCTGAAACTAAGAAGTACAATACAGTGAAGTCTAATTTGGACACCCCTGGTCTAGACCCTGTTGGAAGGTCCAGCTGAAGACATTTATCAAACCATGAAGTTACCAAAAAGAATGTGATTTTTATATATCTTTTATACTTGCTTTGCCTATGTTTTTGTTGTCCAAACATTTGCAAACTACTGTATGTCTAGTTTTATAGAGGGCAGTTATTACTTTTTCCCTTTTTAACATGACTTTCTGTACCTCCTTTCCCATTTTTCTGTGCTCTATCCTTCTTTCAGATTGAGGGAGCGTTCATGCAGGGTTTGGGCCTCTACACAATGGAGGAGCTGAAGTTCTCCCCCTCCGGGCTCCTGTACACTCGAGGTCCATCTCAGTATAAGATCCCAGCTGTATGCGATGTGCCACTTCGCTTCAACATTTCTCTGCTGTCGGACTCACACAATCCACACGCCATCTACTCCTCCAAGGTCAGAAACACGCCCTCAGTTTGATGTGTCTGATCTGTTCTTTACTGTATTTCTATTTTAAAGACTCCTGTTTGTTTTCTGCTTCTGCAGGGGATTGGGGAGCCCACCCTCTTCCTCGGCAGTTCGGTCTTCTTTGCCATCAAAGACGCCGTGGCCGCAGCACGCTCAGAGTCTGGTTTGGTCGGCCCGTTTACTCTGAACAGCCCTGCAACGCCGGAGAGAGCCTGCATGGCGTGTGCATCCCCCTTTACTCAGAAGGTAAGATGTGCTGAAATAAACAGTCAAAAAAAAAAAAAAAGAAAAAAATGCTGTAAGTGTTTCTTTTTACCTTGTAGTTTGGACTCAGTGGAAAATTTACATTTCAAAAATTGGAGAATATCTCTGAAGTCTTCCTTTTTGGAAGGAGGGGACCTTTGAGTTTTTTATCAACAAAGAAATCATTCCCCTTGCAGATCTAAGATGCTATTTTTTTAATACAAGGTGTCCAAATACACTTAAAGAAAACATAGGAGAAGCTATAAATTCTAAAGTCTTAAAATAAAGTTAACTAAAATTATTCTGTCATGATATAGTTCATTTGTTCTGAAAAACAGAAGGCAGATTTCTTGTTTTTAGCCGTTTTTGTGACTTAAGCTGAACTTGTTAAGAGTAGTATTTTCAAAAATAGAAAAAATATTTTTTAATTTATTTTGTTCGATTCTGGTATTGTCTTAAAAACAGCAATACTCCAAATCTTAATTTCCTGAAAATATTGTGAACTTAAACAATATAATGAGCCAATTAAGCTAACTGAGAAGGTTGACAAGTTATCAGACATTCAAGTTAAAAAAGAAAAAGAGAATTCTTGATTGAAATCGTAATTGCTTCAGTCTGTTCATGATGTTGCAGCCAATTTTTCACATTTCTTGTGACATTTTTTCTTACTGCTGTGTTTTATTGTTTTAGATTCCAGCCAGCGAACCAGGATCTTTCAAACCATGGGCCTTAGACATCTAAAATCACTGTTTTTATTACCTACATCATCCAAAGAAAGCTTGACTGACTGAATGCTAAATATAACATACAACAGGCACAAATAAGCAATATATTTTTACTAACGACTCATTTTAAAGTATAATGTAACCCTCAGACTGCTAAGAAAGAAGTCATGTATATTGGTATAAACTGATGTTGTTAAATAATTTAGGTCCAACTTGAATCTTTTAAAATCTTACACTTGTATGAAAAATGTGATTTCCCTCTACAGGTTAAACCAGGGTACTGCAGCTGAACCACTTTAGCACCGTCACCTAGTTGATGTCTATGTTTAACACGATGTTTTAGTAAATGTTCCATTTAAATGCATTCTTGGAGCCTTTGTCCATAGCCTGCTTTTTTTAGCGCCTATTTTTAAAATTTGAAACCAGTGTAGTCCAGCGTGCTCTTGGTGGAAAAAGCCCCCTCAGCGTCAGCTTATATTTCCGCTGTGCTCAAAGTGCTCTCAGATGGAAATTGTTCAACTTTTGGAGCCGCACTGAGCATGTCTCTGCTTTTCACTTCTCCCTCACTTGCCAAACAAAATCAAGAAGGGGCGGGACTTCTGACAGAAGAGAAAACGATCCAGCTTGGCTTTTTCCTCTTTTTTTGGAGGGTAGTTTTCAGGTCTGCAGCTGCTGCCTGTGTCAGGACAGGATTCCTTTACACGTGTCCTCTGTGTGATATTTGCTTGAAATATGGAAATATGACACACATAGAGCTATTTTCAAACAACATTACAGTAGCAGCCGAGGAAAGCGGGGTTTACTTTTTGTAATGTAGCAATAAGCTCTGGCGAGAAGCGCTCTGGAAATGAAGTCCTGAGAGCTGCCAGTGCAAAAAAAAAAGCTGGCTATGGACACGCAGCCTAAAGGTGGTACATACTCTAAAGGCATTTTTTTCAAAAGGATAGATGCACTTCAGTCAGAGGTCTAAAGGCTAAAACACACCAGCACTTTAGGACACTGCTCTATTCGAAAATTTGCATTTTTGCTAACTCTGGCGCATTTACAGTATGTACTTCGTACGTTTGTTCATTAATGTGCACTTTCCCTTTCAAATAAATAAATAAATAAATAAATAAATAAAATAAAATTCTGGACGCTGCTGGCCAGGCATGTATATTAAAACTATAAATTAAAACACGACTGCACACGCTTATTTTTTTCTGAGAGAAAAGCTATTTTGTCCATCTCAGCTGCCATAGTGGCAGCTCTATTTTAGAGAGAAGCAAAAGTAATTCTCTTGGTCAAGGTGTAGCGTCAAGAGGACTCTACACCTTGGCTCTGGGGTTTAGTTATCCTTTAAATGTACTATTATGACAAAAAAATAAAAATACCTGTTTGCTTTAGTTTACTCACATTTTTTGTTTGAAATTGAATGTATGATGTGATGTGAATCTCTTAAAAGCCCCTTGATTTTACAAAATGTTCAACATTTTTCATTCTTCAAATACAGAATAAATGATTGAGACATTATTATGTTATTATTATTAAATGTATACAATAAACTGTTGTTTTTTTGTTCACTGGTGGTTAACACCACTTACACACACACATCAACAGAAAAGAGCTATCACACCACAGCCAAATTAAATAGACAGTAAATGATTGTAAACTAACAGCTCTGTCTTTATGTGGACAGAGGATGATTGCATGTCCATGACGCTCGAAGTCTCATCTGTCACTGAGGAGGCCTGAAGATCGACAGAGAGTGAAGCTAGGGAGGAGAATGACACAAGGAGGGTAGGAAATGCAAGTAAGCAGAGAGGGCTGTTTCCTAAAATAATATAAAGATGTTCTTCAAACAGAACAGTATCACAGGTAAAGCAATACGAAAACAGGAGAGTGAACTCAATTCACAGATTGAATAAAGGATTAATATTCAGGGAATCGCAGTAAAATACAGGATTTTTAATCAGAATATATGGTTAAATGGGAGTCTGTGAGTATGCATGCTCCAGCAGGTGTCTTCATACATGCAGGTGTATCCTATAAGTGTGATAAAAGAGTGTGAAATGCTCTTGTGTGAAGTGACGTGAAGATGCTGCTGCAGTTAAGGTGATTAGAATAAATAATAATCTAAAATCGACTCAAAGGAAACTTCAATTTGGCAGCACTGGATAAAATATAAGGATTTAATAAGGTAAATTAATATTAATCATTATAACTATTACTAATGCTTTGTAAAATTACCCTATTTAATGTTTCTTTTTTAAGCAGTGGTTCTTAAAAGGTGGATAGAGACCCAAAAATGGATCATGTTGTTTTTATTGGGTCGTAGATGTGTGCCTTGAAGAACAGCTATGCTGCAAAACGAGCTACCAATTGAATATTCATTATATTTAGAACTATATAGATTAATCACATTAATTGTGATTGATAAACATCTCCATTTTCCCCAATATATGTTATTATTTTCACCATGTGTACACAATCTAGCATATAATAAATGCATACAAACATAAGAGCACACTAACAATCTTATAAATAAATTAATGAGAAAATTCATATGCTCCTTCCTGGTGTGTTGTATATAAAAACATTCAGCATAAGATTGATAAGAGTTAATAGAAAAAAGTGACATTAATAAGGAAATGTCTCAAAAACTGGTGTTTCAATAAAAGGATTTTCTAGATCAAACTGCGATTATCTAATAAAAATGTTTAACAGTGTTCATTGAGGAAGTGTCTTAATGCTAATACAATTTTCTATAACTTTCTTTGTCCTTACTTCCTCTTTAAAAGACGAATAATTAAATATTAATTTATTTTTTTCCTTTTTTGTTTAACGGAAATCCCCTTTAAATCGCGCATGCGCAGTGGGCGGAGCCTGCGGAAGTCCTGACGGGAAGGTCTTTTTGTTTGGGCCGCAGAGAGACTCATCACTTTGGTTTGATTCCCCTGGTTCACAACCGTTTTTTATCTGCATTAATTTCGGTGAGTACCTCTCTTTCCATCTTCCCTGTGTCGGGTCGCACCCCGGCTCCGCTGAAGAAACGTTGAAACGTCGTGTTAGCCCGTGTGAAAGAATGTTTTTTAACCGAGAACGTCGCCGTCATGGTCGCCGCTGGAGGGCGAGTTTCTCCCAGCCTAGCTAACGCAGCTTTAGCCGCTTTATCGCTCACATAATCCCAGCATGTGTCGCTGTTATCTCACCGTTTTTGATGACACCTCGACAGAGGGTCAGGTTTAACTCATGGTCGATATGTCCTGTTATTATTTAATGTGTCAACTGATGTTTGGGTTGTACTCTTACTAACATTAGTAGCCAGTTAGCAGGCCCGGCTAACGGACATAGCTCGGCGCATGGTGAGGCCCTTAGTTAGCAGATGCTAACCTACAATTAGCCAGGTGTATGTTAAAAAATGTTCTCTGCGATTCTAAATCTCTGTGTAGTTTTTTTTATTATCTATTTAACATGTCAACTTTAAAAAGACACCATTAACGAAGGAGGTACAAGACACGTGTAGATAAATCTAATTATAAACAAGCATGTAGCTGGATTGTGCCAGCTTTTATTGTCTTTTGTCTGGTTTTTCCTTCTTTTAAATTGTACTGGACATTAATTAGGCGACATTCTGTTGTTTTCTTGACCTGATAATAATTTGTAAGTGTAATATTTACCTTTTCGACACTGTCGCTATAGTGTAGCTGTAATGTAGGCGGCTGTAGCTTTATATTTGATCTATCTGTATTGTAAAGAGGATTTCTTATGGCCTTTCCCTCAAATTGTCACACCCTCCTTTGTTAAAAAGCAAATAGATAATCTTGTGTGTACAGGATAGTGCTGGTGTTTGTATATTTTGAAATTCTTATCAAATCTGAGGCAGAAATCAAAGCAAAGAAAACCCTTTTATCAGCACCACAATCTTTTTGTTTAACGTGGATTAAATCAGGCTGAAATGTGTAGTTTCTCTTTGAGATGAAAAAAGATGCAGTTCAAATAAATGTTGTAAGCTTTTCATGGCTATTTATTTACATTTTTATGGAAAAACCAAACTTTGTGAGAAGAAATCTGACGTCTTAAATATGTCATGCATTGTGATAATGATATAAAGTGTCTTATATACAATAATGCTGAAGGAAGCATCTCGAGAACCTGGAGTGTTTTAAAAAAGCGTTTTTTAACACGTATTTGTAAAAAAAATCATTCTGAAAATGGCTTGATCATTGGCTGAAGTTTCAACTTACATACTCACCTTTGTTAATTTGTCCATCATCGAACTTGAAGTTATTGTTTTAGGTCGGTATTGGCTGAAATTATTTTGTAAATGTCTGATGTCTGCAAAAATCCAATATTGTGCATCCCACCTTTTTTATAATACCATCAAAGAAAGATACATAGATGCCTTATTCACTTTGTATTTGGTTGGAAATTAACAGCAAATTCATGCACATGGTCAAAATGTATATGTGTCTGTACTCTGATATATATTTTGGAAATTTAGGCAGTATTTTTTATGTAGTTCTCATGTTTTTTTGAGGGCTTTAATTCCTCTCCTGTGCAAAGACAGCATCACTTTTGGTTCAAACTATTTTGCAACTCTCCTTTTCAGAACATGTGTCTTCAACATGGTGTACTCTTGTTTTAATCAACCTTTGTATGAACAAGTAGTGGAAGTTTTTTTAAAGAGCCACATCTGTTTCATAGACTGTTTTGCTGGGAGGAATTCTGAGAAGTGAATCCACTAAAATCTTGCAAGTTAATACTTGCACATAGTGTTTATTGTGCACATCTGCAAAATTTTGAACATATCTGTGCATTTGAGACAGTATGCAGGGGTTTGATAGAATTTTTCTTAAAATCAGAACCAAGATTGAGCGTGTAGGGCTTCTAATTTTGTTGTTGTGCTAACAAAAAAGGTTTAGAAATTGATGCAACAAAAGTCTGAAAATTCAGAGCTGTAAAAGTTTATGCAGATGGATATGATCAAAGAAACCAACTCTGTGGACCTGTTTATGGCTGTGAATGTAACCTTGAGCCTTTTAAATGTGTTTCTAATCATGATGAGACTAAAAGGAAACCATGGACAGATGAAACTACTCATTACAAGAGATTCTTTTACATTTTTTTGCATAAGAAAAGCAAGGTTGCGTGTTTAGATTTTGGCTTGAACTTGATTGTGAGACTGGAGTTATGCAAAGATAAATTATAGAGGGGAACACGTGACTGGAGCTCACCCAAGATACACCCAGACCCTGGCAATGCAAAACGTAATTAAAGTGCAGGCTGTGTGTTATTCAAGTGTCAACGTGCTGTCTTTCAACTGGAGTTAATATTAACTTTCTGTGTTAATCCTTTTCAGGGTGTCTTTTATGAATAATCAAAAGCAGCAAAAGCCAACGCTAACCGGCCAGCGTTTCAAAACGAGGAAAAGAGGTGTGTATTCATTTTTGGGTATAAATAGCATTCTTCCCCTTCTCTGTTTTCTCCTCTAAAATGTGTGTTTTCTCCTCTGCAGATGAAAAGGAGAGATTTGAACCTTCTCAGTTTCAAGAAAGTATCGTACAAGGCTTGAATCAAACTGGCACTGATTTGGAAGCGGTCGCGAAGTTCCTTGATGCCTCTGGCTCCAGGCTTGACTACCGCCGATATGCAGAGACACTCTTTGACATCCTGGTGGCCGGCGGGATGCTGGGTGAGTTTCTCTTCGGGGACAAAAGCGTTTGAGGGGGTTTATTGTCATTCTGGAGCATGCATGTGCAGGAAATGGAGCAAAGTTCTGTGCTCGAGTAAGAAAGCCATAACATAGGAAACCCAGTCTTCTCTTTTTCTACTCTTGCATTAAATTTTGTTGAATTAAAGTCTCTAGAGCAGTAAGAAGTGCAAGCAGAACATGCATCTATGAATCAGGGAATATTTAGGTATTTTTCTTATGTTTTGGTCCTGAATTCAGAAGTTTTTTTGTCTGATAATAAAGAAGTGGTTTGTAAATCTTACCACTTCTGTTAAAACTAAGACCAAAGTACTAACAGCATGCAACGTGAGTGTGCATCTACAGAAATTTAGTTAGATTTAATTAGATTTTTTGACAGCTCATGCACCACTTTACCTCTCTAGTTTCCTCTCAATTACTAGCATAGAAGAGCACAGGGAAGAAGGCACTGGGAGTGTCTTGCAGGAACATTGTGTGTTTTTCTTTTTTTTTACTTTTCCCACTCAACTGATCTCATCAGCTTGTAAAAAAATTGAGATAGTGGTGCATTAATAATACCCACATCCATGCTTGAAATGTTATACTTTGACCTTTCAGTATAAAAGCACTAGCTGTTTTTCTATTCAACTGTTGAAGGGGAAAGCATGCATGATGCTAGTTCTTCTCTGGCGCTTTTCTGCAGTTTGGACACTGTCGTTAATTGTCTTTTTATTTGACACTTTTAAGAGAAAGTTGTAAGACTTGAAGGCAGGCACATCTAGATGCAAATGCTTTTATTAATTGGTAATTCTGTCTGATTCTGGTAAATAGCTGCTGCTTAAATTCCTGTATGTTTTTCCCCCATATGGACTACATATCTTGTATTGTGTTGTATGATGTTTACTGCTGCTGTCTTGGCCAGGACACCCTTTAAAAAGATTTTAAATCTCAATGAGGTTTTCTCCTGGTTAAATGAAGGTTAAATAAAAAAAAAAGAAACTAAATCACTGTTGTTTTCTCCTTTGTAGCCCCAGGCGGGACTCTATCTGAGGACATGACCCGCACAGAGTACTGCCTCTTTACGGCACAAGAAGACCTGGAGACCATGCAAGCATATGCTCAGGTAAAAATCATTGTTTTTGTATTTTATATCCACATAACAGCCTAGAAATAATTGTTAAAGTACTGAGTAAACTTCTGCACGGCTCTGTATCTAATGCAGGTTTTTAACAAGCTGATCAGGCGTTACAAGTACCTGGAGAAGGGTTTCGAGGAGGAGATCAAGAAGGTGAGTGTTTCATGATATAGATTTGTCCTGTTTTTTTAAGTTGCATGACTTGTTTTAAATGCTGCGGTCCAATTATTTTTGAGGTGAGGGTGAAACTTGCCAAGCAGGTTTGGCATGTTGAGGAAATGCTGGCATTTTGTTTACTTCAGATGGGACGAAAGAGAAATTCAGCAGGTGAAAAGATGGAAATGGTGATTAAATAACTGAAATTGTACTTGTTTGGTGATTGTAGGGATTTGGATAAATTCTATTTATCATTTAGTCAGTATTTCTAGCAGAATTTGGTGCAAAGGACACTTTTTGAACTCTTTTTATCTAAATCATCTTCTTCCTTTTATTCTGGTGCGACCAATATTCAGGTATAAAATACTGAGCAGTGGCTGTCATGTCTGCAGGTGCAGCTGCTACCTTTTGCTTCCACACATTTCACATGGCCTGATTAAAGGTCCCAGATTCTCTGGTCTGATTTCTCATAATAATAATTTTATTTGTCTCACCCTTTTCAGAAATGTTTGATATTTCAAAGTCTTATAATGAAGAATCAATCTACATATGTTTAAAGGAGAAACCATGTTTAAATGGGGTCAAATGCATTTTAAAGCAGTTAATACCCCCTTTTTCTGATACATCTTTTGCCCACTATACTTCAGAATCATCACTCTTGCTGAGGATGTTTTCTTCTCAATAGTGCAGGTGTTAAACACAGTTTTATCATACTGAGCAAAAGTGGTGATAACGAGGTTTATAAAGCAGATTTTAGCCCAGCTGCCACACCTGCTTGGTTGTAATCATCATGTTTATTCCAATCCTCAAAGCAAATACGCTGTTTTCAGTCATCTCTATAACCCAAACACCAAATAAATCTGTGCCTGTTTCTCTCTCTGCAGTTGCTGCTGTTTCTAAAAGGGTTCACTGAGTCTGAGCGCAACAAGCTGGCCATGCTGACCGGCATCCTGCTAGCCAATGGCAACCTATCAGCCTCCATCCTGAACAGCCTCTTCAACGAGAACCTCGTCAAAGAAGGTGAGCAGAAACTCCTTCAGGAGGAAAGCTTGAAATGTTTGATTTACTCTCATAAATGTCTGTGTCAGGTTTGTCAATATTAATTGATCATTTTAGTGTCTTTTCAAGCAGTATTGTCAAACATTTTTGCAGCTCAAGCTTCTTAAATGACAGCATTTGCACTGTGAAGCTATCTGTTGGTGCTCTCACATGTGATGTAAGCCAACGTCTGTGTCACAATCAGCTTAATTCACTAGTTCCTGCCAGTGTCCTAACACCAAGTGATGCAACATGAAGCAGCGTGATGCGACATGCTGTTTTTACCCTGTTGCCCTGCTCCTTTCTGCTGCTTGTGCAGACATAGATGAGGAATGAGGAACAAGGGAGGTTGGCAAGGCTCTGGGAGTGTCCTACTGGGTTTTCTTTCAATTTACGAACTCACAGAGCTTGTTTGGTTTTATGAAGTGGAGATAGTGATACATTAGTAATATCTGAACCTATTCAGCCAGCTGCTGTCCAATACATAGCCTGACAGTTCCTGTTTATCCAAGTTAAAGTGCTAGAGGATAAGATATTCAATGGATGTTATGCTCCCTGATGCAAAGCGATATCTGATGCTTGCTTGTTGACAATACAGGGAGTTTTGCTCAGTTTTCTTAGATTTTGTAGAAAGAACAATCATTTAATTTGCTAGAATGAAAATAATTCTTGGCTGCAGCCCTGTTTATCTCTTATGCAACAACATTTTCTAAAAATGATCTCTTGTCTTGATTGTTTCTCAGGAGTATCTGCAGCCTTCGCCGTCAAGCTGTTCTCAACTTGGATCAATGAGAAGGACATCAACTCAGTTGCTGGTAGTCTCCGCAGAGTCGGCATGGACAACAGGCTGATGGTAGGATCTGTTACGTTACAGCTAGAATAATAATTTTTCTATCTTTTGGGTCATTTTCCACTGATATTTTCAGCTACTCTGTTTGACCTTTAAACATCTCTGCCCCACAGGAACTCTTTCCTGCCAACAAACGGAGCTGCGAGCATTTTTCTAAGTACTTCACCGACGCCGGGCTAAAGGAGCTGTCCGACTTCGCCCGAAACCAGCAATCCATCGGCGCCCGCAAGGAGCTGCAGAAGGAGCTCACGGAGCAGATGTCCCGTGGTGACCCTCAGAAGGAGGTGAGGCTGCTTCATTTATGGAAAATAAAAATCCAGCAGATCCTTTTTTTTTTTGTTGTTTTTTCAGGGAATCTTATGAGTTGGCACGGAAATGCACCTGCAGGAAGACGCCAAAACTACATTAGAATCAAGTCAAAATTTAGTGGCTTTAACTCGCATGTTAGTTTAGCATGTGCAAGTGTGAATGTCCTTATTGTTCCTCTTTGGTCGCAGATTTCAGCGCCCTCGTTATCCTAACCTCCCTCTTGCAACGTTTCATAATTTGAGTGTTTGTGGCTGACGCACATCACCTCATCCCTCAAGTACTTAACCGTTGACCAACAAAGGAGGAAACACAATGAGTCACGCAGCAGAATACAAATGAGCCATGCAAGTGCTATTAAAGACCTTGTGGTAGCCAGGCAGTAAGAGGTTTTAGAGGCTATGCTGCTGCTACCTGATGTGATTTAGTGGCTGATAAACTAGCATTGACATTATTACACCTCTGAATAGGGACCTCAAACCCACATGTGTGCACAGTGTGTTTTTTCATCAATACAGCCAAAATTTTATGTGGAAAATGTAATTAAACAAACAGGAGGGCTGCATCCGTGGGTGTTTATCTCTCTGAAGCCACAGTAGTGATGCTACAGTTGATTTCTTTATGCCAGCATTTTCACTATGGATGACTGGAAATGGTCATTTGTAAAGGGTGCAAAATGCAGCATATTTATCCCCTGGTACTTTTCTAAGGAAGCTGTACCTGCCATTATACTCTTACATAATATTTGCTTCCTTTTTGTCTGATTAGCTACACTCTGACGTGAGGCAGCAGGTCCTTTCAGTGTAAGAAGCCGGGCTAGACACATGATTGACACATGTGCAGACAAATCAGTTCTAAGCTTTGACTTTGATGCATTGATGGTGTTTTTCTATTGGTTAAAACATCAACAGACCAGGCAATGACCCTGATTGACATATATGTTATAAGGATAGGGATTTTACAGGAGTTTAAGTACTTCTGATCTTATTTTGATTGCAGTAAAAATGAAATATCATTGGCTAGGTGGGCAGCCCAGGTCAAAGTCCAGCCAGTGGCTTTTTCATCGCATGTCATTCCCTATTCTCTGGTCCCGGTTTCTGGCGCTATCCACAGTCCTATCACTCTCTAGTAAAGATGAAAAGCCCCAAAATTAATCTCAAAGAAGCAGATGTCACAGCAGAGCTACAGGTTTCCAACTATGTTCTCTGTTATGTTGGACATGAATATTTCACATCTCAGGTCTGAATAAGAAACAAGAGATGCTTGTGTTACTGAGGGTTACTAATGTATAAATATACAGAAAAGGCAACATGGAGCTCCATAATATGAATGAAACAGTCCAAACTTAATTGAGTCATTGCCATTGACTCCTCATCAGACCTCTTAGACAGAAAAACGGCATCGCCTGTCTCCATGGTGATTTATGTCCGTGACTGACGTGCTGCTCTTTCCTTTTACTTCTGCTTAAAAGAAGCTCAAAGAAGTCTTCCCTGACCACAAAATTAAATGTTTCCATTCATGAGTTTCAAAGAGGAGAAGGCTGAACTTCTCTTCTCTGGTACCATCATAGCATTGTAAGCTAACAGGCACCGACTGAGCCAGTGTTGGTTTGCCTTTTGAGTGGAGTATCCTTGAACTCTTCGGGGAGATTGTGTGCATTTTATGCTCTTGTCATTTAATAATTTTGGTAAGATTCTGTATTTTTATTTGATCTTACTGCCAGCTCAGCTCCTGCAGTAAGTCTAAAACACACCGTTTACAAGCAAGAGTTGCAGTCAAGCGCAAAAAATGCACCATTGAAACCCATTCAAACTGACATTTTTGACCTCATTCACCTAAAGCACAATACATGTATTTTATTATATCTGCATGCCAGTCTGGACTTTTGTCTTGAAATTGATCGTTTTTACTACTCTCCACCAGATGGCGTCATTTTGACCATATTTGGCATACGTAGGGCTGAACGAAGGATTGTGATTTTATATGCAACTATTCCTTAAGTTTGTAATCTTATATATTTTACAACAAACACAAGCAATAAATCATTCTATTTTATAACCGACACAATATTGAATAAAACTAGGCCTGAACAATTTTGAAAAAATATCTAACTGTGATGATTTTGACTCGTATTGCAAATTGGATATGAATTATTGTATTAAAGGGAATGATAATTTTTATGTCATCATATTTAATCAGAAAAATGTAAAAAAAAATGAAGGAAATATGTTTTTTTGTAGACTATTCTAAAAAATGTGTTTAATGATTGCATGGTGTGCAATGCATGACATCTCTGCCGCAGAAATAGATTAAACCAGTATTTTGACTCAAATTTAAGGTTAAAGAAATATTGCAACTTCTGCGATTTGACCTAATTTTTGATTAATTGTCCAGCCCTCGGCATTTGGATGAGAAACATGCTAAAAAAAAAAAAAAAAAAATTAATGTTGCTGCTAATCATTTTGAATCCCAGGCTGTAATAATTGAACACACAAATTAGTTTGCATGTAGTATTTTGAAAATATTTAATTTTTCTGCTTTTTTAATTGAAAATTATGGTGTCATCATGACAAAAAACTGGCTTTAAAATGGGTTAAAATTTTTAAAAAATGAATGAATATTTGATATCGATAATAAAGTCAGTTGTTGGGGAATAAATAGCTCAGTGAAATTAGAATAAAATATTCATGTATACTTGTTTTTGGTTGAGAAAAGAGAATTCCTTGTGCTTAGCAGCTTGAGTGCGACTGATAGGGTTCTTGTATTGAGGCTCGCTGTGCTAATAAAGCCAAACCTGTCCGTTTACCATTTAAAATGTCTTGCTTAAGGAATATATCCTGTTAGGCAGTATGTTCAATTACACTTGAAATGCCAAATCAGTCCAAATATTGCATCTTAAAACAAGTTAACGGCCACATGGATAACCAGAGCACTCGTACTCATCCCTAGTGGAAATGAAGCTTTAAAACAGGACAAATCATGATACAATGAGAACCCCTAACCCAGCATTGTTTTATCTCTCGGTTATGCAGATTATCGCCTTCACCAAAGAGGAGATGAAAAAGGCCAACCTCTCAGAGCAGACCATGATCAGCATCATCTGGACCAGCGTGATGAGCTGCGTGGAGTGGAACAAGAAAGAGGAGCTGGTGACCGAACAAGCCATCAAACACTTGAAGGTAAACGTGACCACTAAGCTCCTAGATCAAATTTAAAGATCTTTTTAATCCACTTTTAAATAAATACTCTTAATCCTCAGAAACTGTTAACGAATCAGTAATGAGAGAAAAGATTATGAATCTTGGCACAGCAACGGCAGGTTGTAGCAGGTCTAAAAATGTTGAAGCCTGATGCAATCAGAGCAGGGTTGGAGTGTTATTGAAAGTGCATTGCAAAACAAAGATTACTTCATGTTTGAAGGCAAAGACAAGAAGGTTTAGGGAAAATGCACCAGCGATTCTGACTTTGTTGCAGTGCAAATATGAGCTAAGAAAATGATCTAAAATGATCAAATCAGTGAGTACTTTGTGGAGTTTGAATTAAAAATGCAGCCTGTTTTCTGAGATGCATCCACACTGACATCAAGGAGCATAACTTGGCATCTGAATGTCAACAATGCATATTAAATCCATGTTAATGCATCGTCTGTTAGAATAGTGTTTGGACTGTTATTTCAAATGTGAGCCGGTACAGGCCTGTTTGCATGCACAGCTCGCTGCAGACGGTCTGTGAAGTTCCCTCCCTGCTCAGCTGATAATGCGGTGATTATAGAAGGTGTGAAAGTCAATGCAGATGGGAATAAGAACGGAAAATCCCTCTTAAGTCGAAGTAAAGCCTGTAAAATATCCTCTTGATCATCTCCTAATCATCACTCCTCATGCTCCTGCAGCAATACAGCCTCCTGCTGAAAGCCTTCACCTCCCAGGGTCTGTCCGAGCTCAGCCTGCTGCTGAAGATCCAGGAGTACTGCTACGACAACATCCACTTCATGAAGGCCTTTCAGAAGATCGTGGTGCTGTTCTACAAAGGTCTGTCACATCTGCTCACCTGAAAGAGTCATAAAAGTATTTGTACCTTCATTGCTTTAAAGTACAAGGTTGTTTCTTCTTATGTTGGGTGTGATTTTTAACATTAAGGCTCATAAATCTGGCTTTTTAATTCTTTTTTGACATTATCAGCCTCTGACTGGTGCACAAACCATTTAAGAAGCTAAAGCTTTTGTACTGAAATCAAAAAGATTAAAGAGGGCCAAAAGCAGTTCCTTTCCAAAGCATCAGTTAGTGTTTCTTCCTTTGTAACTGAGGCATATTTTCAGCTCTCTAATGTATTGAATACATTTGCACAGCTTTAACACTCCGTCTCTCTCTCTCTTATCAAACAGCGGATGTATTAAGCGAAGAGGCCATACTGAAGTGGTACAACGACGCCCACCTTGCCAAGGGGAAGAGCGTTTTCCTCGAGCAGATGAAAAAATTTGTGGAGTGGCTGAAAAACGCGGAGGAAGGTAAAAAAATAACCGCCCACATTTCTGTTCACCCCGAGGCGTTAAATGTCTCTCACTGCAGTTTTTCTGACATGTCAGAACAGGAGAAGATGCGATCGCTCTCACTGAGTGTCCATAAATGAGAATTATTAAACCTGCACCAGATAATTTAATTTTCAGTTTCTGTCTTTGGAGATTAAAGATCAAGGGTTAAGATTTAGGAAGTGCTTTTTTCTTTAGAGGTAATATTTTAAATTACAAAAAATATCTTAATATCTTGAAGAAGGAGCAAAAAAAAAAAAAAAAAACATGTCTTACATGACATGAAGAGAAGAAGGGCAAATAATCTAGTTTGCAGTGTTACAGCTGCTTCATTTATCATGTTTTTGAGTTAGTAATGCGTACTTGTAATTTGAAAAGCAGGTTGCAGTGTCTTTATCGATTCTAGGTTGCTATCAAATTGAAGTCTGTAAGAATTTGTAGTTCCTGAAGTTCCTTGAAGTGCCATATTTTTATAAAGCCATGCCAACATGCTGCATTTTAGCTTTGCAATTGTGAAAATGAGTGTTGTGATTTCCTGTCACTTTTCACTAAGATAACAGGCCTACAGACATGTGTTCTTGAAAAAAATAATCTATGTATAACTATGCATTATAATGGCAGTGTATAGGGTCCACTTTAGAAAGAAAATCATAACGAAGATCTGTTATTTTTAAGCAAAAACTTCATTCTCAAGTTTAAAAAGTCACTCATTTACAACGAAAAGTACAAAAAATATTTTACCTTAAAAGTTGTTAATGTAAGTCAACCAAAACCTGGAATTTTTTTAGATTAAACAGTGAAAAAGTCAAAACTTCAACCACTGTTCTCAGTTTGGTTTCTTGTAAATTCTTGACTTAACAGTGTTTTAAATAATCAATTTTAAAAACTTAATATTTTTGAGATTTAATGTCAAAATTGAAGACTTTTAAACTCTGATATTTTGAGTTTTTCCTGTGAATTTACAACTTTATGATCTCTGTAATTCTGAGATTGTTTTCTTGTAAACAGACTTTATAATCTGTAATTCTGAGATTGCAGTCTTATAACCATAGACTTTATAATCTGAAATTACTTTTTTTGGGACGTGAAAATTTTCCTATTTTTCGCCCCCAAATCAGTGGATCTTCTTAATTATTTCATTTTTCAGGGTGGCCTTAAAACACGGTCATTCATTAAATTTCTAAACATGATTTAAAATGTAAACAATTATCTAATTTTGTAAACCTCAGATCAGACCGGGCCACCACTAAAATCTTTGCTGCCCGCCCCTTTAAAAAATTCCTTCTACCTTGAACATCTTGGTTTGTATTTTCTGTGTATGCCTCTAATCATGACTGAATCAGTAATTTCTGATTGTCTGATTTTCTTGCAGAGTCTGAATCTGAAGAGGAGACGGACTGAAAACCTCCACCGCCAGATGAGCTTTTGTTTTTTCTTTTTTTTTTTTTTATAAGTAGCAGCAGGAGCAGTAAAGCGTCTTTTCCCTTCTTTCTATTCTACCTCCTGTTACTTATTCTTTATCCCCTCAAAACAAACACATTCTTCCACCTCTAAAAGATTTAAATGTTATTTTTAACTCCATGAAAAGGGCTCTGTCCTGATTCGTAACCTGTTTTGGTCACGTGGTAATCGCTAAATCCCTCATCTTTATTTTTCGGTCTTATTCTTGTCGTAATTTGGATTAAAAAAAGAAAAAAACATTCCATGTGATCTCGATGGCCGCCGCTTCGACGGATCTTTGATTCGTGTGAGTCGCGTATTTGCCACGCGACAAGGCAGACGATAAATATTTTTGCCAAAGTTTATTTTTCAGATTTTTATCCCCCCTCTGAGTTTTTATGATTTCGCCCAGCTCATGTTTTGGCTCCTGTCGGGTCTGAAACTTCTCGCCTTCTCTCTTTTCGGGTAAACCTGTACCGCGTGTCAAGGTCGCTACTTCTGAAGACACGCCCCCGTAAGATGCCTCGCCAGCTAACGGATTATTATTGGTTTCTACTTTCTTTAATCTGATATAAACCGATTGACTTTTTTATGAAATAAAGATTATTGAAATGTTTTCACAGAGTGCTCTGCCTTTTTATTGAACTTTTTTTTTAGGTTATGATCTATATAATGCAGCCTGAACCTTTGTGTTAATGCAAGTTTCTCATATTTTTATCCATATTAAACACTCCTTTAAAAGCTAAATAAAAGGTGCTGCCTTCAGTAAGGTTTCACCAGAATTTCAAAGACTCTTTGCCATAATACACATAAAAAATGGCATTAAACAGTAAACATGCTCATAACACTTTAAGAGGGAAATGATCAGTTGTGACTGGATTTTGGAGTAATAATTTAGACCCTTGTAATTTTTGTTTTTTTGTGAAACACTTGAGCTTCTGTGTGGAAAGTAAAATAATACAAGTGTCGAAAACAAAAGTAGGATGTTTGGAAAAAGCTTTCTTTGCTCTGTTAAACAGCACTTGGAATTTTTTAAAAATCATCTGTACTCCTCTCACTGTCAGAGGCATAGCGAGGGATTTTGGGCCCTTATAAAACAATAATTTCACAGGGCCAACATTAGCAAGTCAGCCAAGTGAAAAATGTTATGAATATGCATTTTGATAGCAAAAATTCCTCAACATTTCCCTCACATTCTTTACCTGCAACTACTGCCTCTTTTAGAACCCTCAGAAAAACCTTAATTTCCCTGCTTTCCCCTTCCAACATCCTCATCTTGCTCTCTTTCTTCTCCTAAATCATCTTCATCTTGCTCTTTCCCTGCGCTCTCCTCTTCCATCTTTATGTTGCCTCTTATCCCTGTTTTCTTCTCTTAAATCATCTTGCTCCCTATCCCTGTGCTCTCCTCCTAAATTATCTTCACCTTGCTCTCTAGCCCTGGTCTCACTTCCTAAATTCTCTATACATTGCTCTTTATCCCTGCTTTCTTCTCTTAAATTTTAATCTTGCTCTCTATCCGTGCTTACTTCTCCTAAGTCATCTTCCTCCTGCTCTTTATCACTGCTCTCCTCCTAAATCATCTTCATCTTGCTCTCTATCCCTGCTTTTTTTTCTTTCAAATCATCTTCAACTTGCTTTCTATCCCTGCTTTCTTCTCTTAAGTCGCCTTGCTCTCTATCCCCGCTCTCTCCTCTTAAATCATTGCCTTGCTCTCTATCCCTGCTCTCTCCTCTTAAACCATTCTCTTGCTTTCTATCCCTGCTCTCCTCCTAAATCATCTTCCCCTTGCTCTCTACCCCTGCTTTTTCTTTCAAATTATCTTCGTCTTGCTTTCTATCCCTGCTCTCTTCTTAAATCATCTACACCTTGTTCGCCATCCCTGCTCTCTCCTCTTAAATCATCATCTTGCTCTCTATCCCTGCTCTCTATTCCTAAATCATCTGCCTCCTGCTCTCTATCCCTGCTTTCTTCTTCTACATCATCTACATATTGCTCTTTATCCCTGCCTTCTCCTAAATCAGCATCTTGCTCTCTATCCCTTCTCTCTCCTCTTAAATCATCTACACCTTGCTCTTTATCCTTGCTCTCCTCCTAAATCATCTTCCTCTTGCTCTCTATCCCTGCTTTCTTCTGTTAAATCATCATCTTGCGCTCTATCCCTGGTCCTGGGTAATCAATACCCTCGTGCTATGCCCATGTTCACAATTTACCTTGAAAGTGAGCATTTTGTCAGCAGAATTTTTAAACATTTAATCTAAAATTTGCGACCTAGCATCATGTTAGGGGTCTCAGAAATCCTGCCTTGTGCTTTGTCTTGTACCTTTTCAACCAAATACAATCATTAATACACTAGAAATCTTCTTAATGAAGGTCTGCATATATATTCATCATGTTTCAAGTATTCAATAGTCTTGAATGCCTTTATTTGATATCTGAAATACAGCCAGACTCCATATGTATCATTAGAGCCTGTCCTTCTACTTAATACAATTTAACTGAAGAGAATTACCAAAACAGACTTTTTTCATGTTATAACTTTTATTGTACAAAAATACATTTTATACATTTCTCTTCTTCAAGCAGCTTCTCAGTTTTTGTGATGTGCAAAGGACACAGTCGTCAGATATTCAAGTTTAAACAGTCGAGTTAAACATTCGATTTAGAGGTAGGCCTTCAGAATCAGAACAGCTGTGAGGTAGTGTGCAACATTCCCAGTGAGAGTTTACATCCACGTGATGTGTGTCAATAAATACCAAAGGATCCAACTCTTAGATATTCTCCAAATACCGAAGAATCCCACAGTTATGTGCACACAGAAGTTTCATATTTTTAAAGTGATACAGAGATTGTGCAACAACGCAAACGTAAACATTTCACCACACTGATAATACGTTTATTCTAACATTTCACCAGGCAAAAATCAAAAAACTTTTGGTAATCTGCTAAACGACTGAAAAATATTTAAATTTAAAGAAGAGTCCCAGTCAGTTTGGAGCGATGATGGAGGAAGAAATCACTCATTTCCAAGGGAAGATACAGCTTTAAAACGGCACCAGTGTTCATTTTTTCCATTAATTTATTAACGCAGAGACAACTGGGACCACAACAAAGGTAGTTTGTCTCTTATCAGGCCCAGATATTTCCCTAAAATCATATTTTCTTCCCAAAACCATTTCTGCACATCATTCTTGCGCTCAAAGCAAGTATTCAGTCTCTTTTTAACCCAGTCCATTTTCAAGTTTTAACAGCTCTTGCACAATGAACATTGTAAAAGTAAAGTGTTGTCTGGCCTACAGAAGGAAAAACCTCCATAAATATTGTCCTTTGACATTGTCCTTTGCAAAATGGCAAGAAAATAAAGTCAGGTTTCATCTGCTGAGGACTCGACCACGCACCATCTGAAAGTGAAGCGACATAAAATCTTCCCCTGAGTTTAACTAAAAACAAATGAGCTCTCTGATTTTGTCCATGTAAGAAGAGCAGCCCCTGAATAATCCTCCAAAACACCCCCTGTGCAGCTGTGATATATTGAGATTTAAAAGTCACAGGCGTCCACAACTGTGAAAGAACCAAAAGTGCAAATTGTAGCATTGCTTAAACAAGAATTGTCAAGAGGAACAGCCATATCTGATAAGCACATTGCTTAGGTCTGTGCTCAGAACATCGATATGACGATATATCGTCACGTGCACACGTATCGATACAGACTTTCGGCCTGAAACACTGTGGGCAGCTCTTAGATAAATATCCCCCCCGTGGTGCAGTACACAAAGACGCCAGCAGGAGGCAGCAGCCAAAGAACAGGGCGATGCCGCGGCCTCTCCCCTCACTCCAAAACAAGCCGGTACTCAGCCCGGGAACATGAATGGTGTTCATCTACAGCCGGCAGGTTAAAAGCGAAGACACTGGATTATTTCGGGTTTCTGCAAACACCAGAAGGAGCTGGGCACGACTCGTGCAAGCTATACGAAGGTAAACACTATGAAAACACCAGTAGTCATCCACACACCTAGCTTATTAGCGGTTAGCATTAACAGCTAGGCTCACCGGGCTAATACGTGTCATACCAGCTAGTATTGAACGACACTGTAAAGTCAAAGCTTCCCCCAACTTCTCATCGGGAGATTATAAGCAGCACTTACTGCTTTATTTTTAAAGACTTGAGCTGAGAACACTTTCAGGTAGCTGCTTCAGCTAGTCCTCACTGGTTCGTCAGTTAAAGAAACAGCGGAGCCGTTTGACCGGAAGTATAAAATAAATATAAAAAATTATCCGGAAGTAGGGCAAACTCATTTAAGTGGACTACAAAAAAGTGAAACCATTACATTATTTGAAAAGTATGAAAAACCACAGCGAGAGAGGCAACAGAGAGGGACATTGTAATTTAAAAAAGATAAAATATATTACTGTATTTGAATAAACGATTAGCTTGGTGATTATAAATAGACTGTTTCAATTTCTTTGGATCTCTGAGCATCTTAATGTAAACTGAGAACCTTTACACCTCCTCTGTTATCCTCTAGAACAGGAGTGTCAAACTTAGGCACAGCAGGGGTCAGATAGTGAATTTAGGTCTGACCTGAGAGCCTAACAGGTCAACATTTAACCATAAACTGTCAAAGTCATTTTCACCAGTGAGAAGTTACGGGAAAAAATAACTAAGCAACGATGATAAATGATTTTGAGATTAAAACAAGTTTAAATGATAAGTTAAGGCTCAAAAGCTGAGATAAAAAGTCTGACTTATAAGTTAAAAAGGTCAGAACAAGAAATTAAAAGTCCAAAAAGGCAATGTAAGAGATTAAATACCAAAATCATTAGTTTTAACGGTAAATATAGGAGATATAATTAACAATCATGAGTTTTAAAGGTTTAAGTATGAGGTAGAATTCAAAATATTAAGTTTTAAAGGTATAATTATGATAAGACTGGAAATCACAAGTATTAAGGGTCAAAATATGACAAAAAAAATAAAAATCATGAGTTTTTGATATCTGAATTTGAGATAGAATTCTGAATGAGATGTTTTGAAGGTCAAATTATGGGATCAAATTGTAAATCATGACTTTTAACAGTCAAAATATGGGCTGAAAGACAAATAAATGAGTTTTAAGTGTCAAAATATGAGGAGGAAAAAAGACAATCATGAGTTTAAGGGTCAAAATATGAGATAAAATTCAAAATAGTGAGTATTCAATGTCAAATATGAGATAAAATTTAAAATAGTGAGTGTTAACTGTCAAAATATGAGATAAAATTCAGAATCAGTAGTTTAAAAGTTTAAAATATGACTTAAAATTTGAAATTGTGAATCATAAAGGTCAAATGTTAGATGATATTTATAGTATATAGTATTTTAATAATTGAGGTTAAGTTTACATTTTTATACTGGAGGAAATCTGCGGACCTCATTCTGGTGGGCCAGTTATAATAAAAATATTAATGATTTTGCAGGCTGGGTATAACTGTGCCAGAGGCCGGATTTGGCCCCCAGGCCTTGAGTTTCACACCCCTGCTGTAGAATAAAGAGCAGCTGCTGTAGTGAATTAAATGAAGGACATGGTCATTATTTCATGTTTATTACCCCCAAAAACATGATGTGTGTCGAATCGTGAGGCTGCGGGAAATACCCTGCCTGTCTACCTGTGCTCGTGCACCTGCATGAGCAATCCTACCAGGCTGTAGCCCTGCTCTAACATCCGTGCCAGGACCAAGGAAGTGTTCTCAAGATGTGCTGGGACAATGCTTCAAGTTTCTGATATGTCATCCTGGGGCTGGACACTTTGGCCTAGAAATAAAATCTCAGATTTACAGTTTTTAATGTTTTTTTTTCCCCTGCAACATTTATGCAGGGAGCAGAGAGAAAAATATTTTGATGACTTGTATATCAGGATGAGAAGGCGATCTTACACAAGCGCTTAAATGGGCGGCTGAATACCAAGTTGGCTCAGGGTTGCCAGGTCTGCGGCTTTTCTGCGGAACTGGGCTACTTTTTACGTACTGTTGCGAGTAGATAGGTATTTAATATCTGTAGCAGAACTAACTACTTTATCTACACTCAAATGCAACTAAAAACTTGTTACACAGACCTGGCAACCCTGTGAGGGCTGCCGAGGCATTTCCAGCCAGTTCGCCTGTATTCAGCTGAGGGGAGCAGTGGAGGAAGTTTTAGAAAAAACCTAGATTTTCTGTTTCAAATTCTTGATTTTCCACAGAGATTGGTACATCATCAGTGACATTTCCGGACATTTAAAAATGCTGATCAGAAATCAAGAGGACCCAGCATTAAACTGTGATATGAGTTGTTGTTGTACTTTTCAAATCTTGTTGATGGTTCTCAAGGCATTGTGGGAGATTTCCCAAAACACTTGGTTTGGGGTGAGTCTCGGTGCCTCTTGCACTGGACTGTCTAGAGTATCAGGGCACTCTATCCCTAGATGTGAACAAGCAAAACACTAATTAAGTCTAAGTCTAACAGTAGTTGCATATTTATCATCGCTAATGTTGCAAAAGTGCAATTTATTCTGACTAAGTCTAAGATGTTCAGTTGTATATGTGCTGTCATTCTCAGCGTTCCCCACTAGGGGTGACAGAGAGTTAAATCGAAGGGTCTCTACGTGGTTGCGATATTTCTGACAGCGTTAGCGCCACTAAACTGACAGCAACTACTGCAGGAGCTGCTCTTCAGTTTCCTTCATGTGACTGAAGGCGGCAAAGCTTTTTTTTAGGCGTTGGACATGAGGTCGTGGTTGGGGAAGGGGCGGGGGGGGTAGTTTATACTATTCGGGGACCAAAATAGCCCCCCCGTCAGGTGCAACTTTACACACGGGCTCAGGTTACAGCTCAACCAAAACACAGAGGTTCAGAGGCACACAGACGTGAGCAGAAAGTGCTTTTCAGTGTCAACTCTGTCGTCTTGTCTAATCCAAAAATAAATACTTTATGTTTATGTACAAAGTCCTACAGATGTAAACAACACGGAAGTGGAGTCCTCGTCTGTTCCGTTGCGGCGCCACCTTACAGGGCCGAGTGTTTCCCTCCATCTCTGAGCTGTGGAGACAGAGAAACGGTTCAGTGAAATCACCACAACAAACACTCATCTGACACCTTTTTGCTGTTGATCTATTCAGTTTTTAGAATATTTGATCCCCATGATAATGTGTAGTTTCTGTTATTTGTTTGCATGTAATAGAGACCCAAAAAGTTGCTAAAAATGACCAAGAATATTGCAGTCATTTGCATCATAAACGTGCAAAATCATCCCTCCTTTACATGCATGACTTACTCTTATTAAAGTCAGATTTCAGCGCTTCATATTAGACCAAAATATTTGCAAATTGCCATAAAATACTGGAGTTATGCTGCTTTAATATTGGAGTTATAGATTTAGTTATCAAAGGTGATTGTGACATAATATTCCTGATCTTGTGCCAGGTTCTCCTCCCTATTTTTAACTCCAAAGTGCTGGCCAAACACTATCAACAACTGTAAACACGTCTAATCCACTTATACACGTGTATTTAGCCTTTAACGACCCTTAACAGGACATTTAGAAATATTAATGACATTTTGCATGCTCAGTGACTGCAGCACATTCTCATCTCTTATGATTTTCACTTCCTCTTTAGCCTCCAGAGCTTTATGTCCGTTTAGAAGAGATACACTTGATCAGATTTTAATTTAAGTCTTATCTACTGTGACCTTTACTTGTTCTTTTAAAATAACTCTTAATGTGTCTTTAAACTGTTGGAGATGCCTGTCTGCAGTCTTATTTTAAACTTTCAAACCACCTCTGCTTGTTTTCTTTTGCTGTTGTCAATCACTAGCCAAACAGGTGCAACTTTGCTCAGACAAATCACCTAAAAACTGTGCAAACTCTGTACCTGAACTCATATTTATGCTTTTAAAAGGATGCATCCTGCACAACTGGGATACTATTTAAATCTAGCTCTCTGATTCTGCATTAAAAAACCTCCTTTTATGCACCAAACAAGACAATAAGAGGCGCTGTGGAGGATTTGCATGCTGCTGCCAGAGCAATTTTAATGATTTGGAGGCATCAGATAAAAGAAGACAAATATGAGAGCCTTCACTATTTTGCTAAAAGCAATCATAGCAAGTTAAGTAAGTATTCTGAAGCATCTCTTTTAGATAGCAACGCCAGAGAACTACAGCAGATACCTAAATCTGAAATATAAATCCCCAAATATGCTCACTTTTGGTGCCGCAGAACATCCTTTTTGCATTTATTGCATGCCATTTTACCACACAATAATCCACTCAGTCATTGTTGTAGTACGTCTAATGCTTTCTTAATTACTCTTGGCCCTTAATTGATCATTTTAGACATTAACCTCAGTTCTTGTTGCACACCTATTGTGACTATTTTCCTCATCGTAAAGATGTCTCTGTTTGCATGCCGCTGAAGAAGTAAAATGCCTCTCTTACCAGTTTCCTCTGGTTGCTGAGGCAGAAAGTGCAGATGGGTCTGAGGGAGGCTGCGCTGAGAGCGGCAGGGCCGTGCAGGATGCTCTGGTAGCGGAGGCAGGGCTGTCCGTCCCGACAGTCCTCCCCCAGCAGCAGGACGTTGGCCAGGTGAGAGATGTAGCTGGAGGCCAGGCGGAGCGTCTCGATCTTGGACAGCTTCCTGTCTGCCGGCTCGGTGGGGATGAGCGTGCGAAGCGCCGTGAAGGCCGTGTTCACGCTGTGCGTCCGGTCCCTCTCTCGTGCATTGGCCGCCTGCCTCTGCTGGCTCACTCCAGGGAGACGTGCGTCCCCGCCGCCTCTGCCGCCTCCACTCCTGCGCCTCCGCCTTCTCCTCCGTCTCTGTACTCCGGAGCGAGAACCTCCTCCTCCTCCTCCTGCTGCCGTCACCTCCTGCGGGCTGCAGCCTCCGGTGGAGCTGTCACTGCCGCTGTCCAGGTCGTCCAGGTCCGAGGCGAACCCATCGGGCTGCGCGGCTCTGTCTGACTTCATCCTGGCTCGGCTCGGCTCGGTCTGGAGCTGCTGGGACATCACTTTATCCTGAGGGTGAAAATAGCACCGGGGGGCCGAGCAGCTGCCGCTTATCCGGTGACTGAGGGGGTTTGTGCCGCCCGGCCCCCCGGCGGAGCTGCATACCATTTCTAATGAATGACGGGTGCTTTCTGGGTCGGCAGCCCACCGCGGAGAAGAGAGGACAGGTGGAGCCTGGAGGAGGGAGGAGGGGGGGCACCTGTTGTGGTCTGCAGGTTTAAATTAGGATCGACTGATATGGAGCTGCTTCAAGGTCGATACTGACAAGCACACAGCCAACAGGCAGATGTTTGGCTGCAGGGAAATCAAGAAATTAATGTGGATTATAAGATCAATGCATAGTTAAATTTCTAAAGATGAAGATAAAGATGAAGTTGAGACACTTTCTTGGTTCTTCATCCATGAAATTGACAACATTTAGCATGAAACACATTATAGTATTGACTGACAATGTCAGAAAATTCTTAAAAAGATAAACCATGTCAGCCTCGAAGGTAGCAGTGGAAAAAAAGCAAAAAGGAAGCTGTAGTCCAGTGCATATCTTGCTTTGATTGCAGCTGTTTTAGAGCTTTACAGAATGGATCTTAGACCTTTTTTATACACAGCACAGTCTGCAGAAAACCATGCACAGAAATGTACATTTCCTTGAAAATGTGCATCATTTTTGTTTTGCACAATTTGCAAAAAAAGCAAACATCAGCTGAGAGAAGTGTGCACATAAAAATAACATCTGCTTTTATTTTACCTTAAAAATAATTTGTTATTAAAAGTATTTAACTGAAGTTGTGTTTTAAGCTCACTGCATGTTAATCAACATCTTAAAGATGCAAAAGCACCAGAACCAGATGGAGGATAACCTCGCCACTTTGGTTGGCGACTCTGAGCTTCCATTGAGTGAACAGTCCAGGTGTACCCGCCCGTCACGCCCCGTCCTGTCCCACTCTGTGCCCACCAGGATGGACGCACGCTCTCACTCACTTCCCTCCTCCTCCACCTTGCCCAGTGCCATCTTTGGGGATGGATATAAATATCTGTGAACGATGAGGCCTGGAGAGATTCTCACTGTGTAAAAGTCAGACCAGAAAAAAAGTTTTGCAGAGATGCAGAATATTTTCAGATTTAGTCTGATTTTAATCCTGTACATTTAGGAGGAGATTTTGGCCTGAGGAGCTGTGGATTTCACCAACACAGCCCTTATAGAAGTTATTATTTTAGCCACAAGAGGGTGGTAAAGCCTTATTGATCGTTTCTGGATTTTTCTTGCAGGATGTTGTAGATTTACAGCCGCTAGTGGCTAAAATAATTCATGTCTGATGAAACTTTTCACTTCTTAGCATATAAAGCATGCACATAGTCAGAGATGAGATGTGTCAGACATTTCCTCATTCATTACTTTCTCTGTAAATTACCTGATTTTTCCTTAAATGCAAGAAAACTGACACTGACCTGTGAAAAAATTAAAATAAGTATAAAAAAGGGGTTTTGCTTCATCCTAGTTGGTTAAAGAGTCGACCTGCTCTGCAGTTTTCAGCCCATGCAGATGGAAGAGTCAGCGAAGGGCTGGAATCCTAATTGGTGCGGAGCTAATGCGCCCTCATTAATCTTTTAATCCCCGTTTCCTCGCCCTCAGGACCCCCGCGGCCCCGACCCGCTGGCCACAAACTTGTCTGGCCCCTGAAGCAAAGTCAAACGTTTCACTCCTGCAGAGGAAAAAACTAAACAACTCCAAGAAAAAGTCTGCAGGGCCATCAGCTACAAAAATCAGAATGTAAACATGCCATGAAATGTACATTTTCAACAGTATCTTTCACTAAATTTTGCTTTCAGATGAAGACACCTTCAGTGATCATGGAGGTCTTTTAGCAGACTGGAACAAAGGATTATGGGAGCAAGAGGATGGGTGCAGTACTTCAAACCACGTGAAAAAGTTAAAGGTAGGATGCTTAAGTCTGATATTGCCAGGAGCCAATCAGTGTGCCATCTTACCCATGTATTTATTTGAAACAGATCTTGCATTTGTGTGGTTAAGGGCTGAGTACACACTGTTTCTAATGTCTTTATCAGACCAAGAGTTCCTCCCTCACCTTTTTACCCATCACATCCAGGTGTGCTACATAGGCTTAAGAGGAAAACACTCAGTAGACCAGTGTTACTCAACCCTGCTCAACTAAAGAGCCAAATTGTTGAAAAAACAATCTAAGTGGTGAAAAGTGGGTGAAAGTGGCAATAAAAATAAGTTAAAGCTGACAAAATAGGTGAAAAAGCTAAAAAAAAAAATGGCCAAAAATGGGTGAATGGGGTAAAATAGGCAGAAAATTGCAAAAAGTGGGTAAAAAGTGACAAAATGTGGGAAAAAAATGGCAGAAATGGGTGAGACTTGACAAAAAAATGACTTACAGGTGGCAATAATGTAAAAAAGATGCACAACGTGGTAAAATGACTAAAATTGGCAAAAAGCAGCAAAAAGGTGGGGGAAAATGAGTGAAAAGCGACTGAAATTGGCAAAACACAGCAGAAAGGTGGGGGAAAATGAGTAAAAAGTGACTTAAATTGGCAAAAAGGTGGAGGAAAATGAGCGAAAAGTGACTTAAATTGGCTAAAAGCAGCAAAAAGGTTTGGGGAAAATGGGAAAAAGTGACATGTAATGACAAGAGGCACCTTAAATGGGCAAAAACTGGTGAAAAAGGGCAAAAATAGGATTAAAGTGGCAAAAAGGGTAACAAAGGGAAAAATCTGTAAATAGGGGCAATGGAAATATACAGATAAAAAAGTAAATGTTGAAAATTAAGTTTGACTATTAAAGCCTTCTGTATAAGTGTGGGAAACAAATTGCAATGGATAATTCAGAAGTCAAAGCTTCCCTTTTTTAAGGTTTTCCAGGGAATGATATTTCAAATTTAGACATAAAAGATCCACAATTCCTCACAAAAGAGCCACATGTTGAGTATCACTGCATTAGACATTGAAAAAAGGCAATAAATAGGTCTAAATATGGACTTAACAACCCAGCATGGAGCCTGTTAAGAACCTCTATCGATCCATCTGATCTGACCTGTGTGACTCATTCCCTGCTGGGTGTCTGGGTTCATCCAGGTGTGGCTCCACATGGCTGATCTTAGTGGCTTTGTAGCCTAAATGAGCTCTTTGTTTAGGTCATTAAACGAAGGTTTGGATATCAGAATCCTAAAGATTTCTACTCATATATATATAATTTAATGATAATGATATCTAAGTCTGTGCATTGATTGAACCCTTGCATGGATGCTGAATAAATATGTAATGATGAGGCAGATTTACCAAGATAGATGCGACCCATGAATGGAAGAGATGATTTTACAGGATTTTTGGAGGGAAGCACGCTGATGCAATGGGAAGCCCCGTCACCTTACAGCAACAAGATTCCTGTCCGAACTCCCCATTGGACAAAATGTTTGCATTTGCAGGTGCTACAAATTTCAACTTTATAGTAGAGTTGTTCTGATTCTGATACCAGTACTGGAAGTATGTCTGATACGGCTTACAATGCAGGCATTTGTATCGGTGAGTACATGAGTTTATGCACCGATCTGATGCCGTTCAGTTTAACTTTATATTTTGCTTCATTTCACCATGTTAAATGTTAGCGCTTTAAACCCGAAATCAATTCTTCTTCGCGGCCGGAAAACATTGCATGCACGAGCTACTGTTTTTAGAGCAGCGAAGACGAAGCAAAGGCCCCACTGCTGCAGCAACAAGTGGCAGTTTTTCTCTGAATGTGATCGTTAAAATGCAATGCATTAAAATGCAACCGGCGCTGTCGCACTCGACAGGAAGTGACACCATTTATCACAACTTAAATAACTTTTGAACCATATATCGCTGCCTCTTGATTGTTTTTCCTTTGAAGCTAGCCACTGTGCCTTCCCATAGACGCTCTTGATGCCTTTGAATCCCTTGTGGCAGCAGTTTCAGCGAGCCTTGAACTAAGATCATTTATCACCGCTAGCTTGAATGCTAACCGTCATATTGTTTACCCTTTGTGAGGGTCTGTGAGCCAATGGCATGCTATTCGAATAGAGCATAATGCATCTCTACTTTATAGCTTGCAAAAACCTTTTCTTGTAAACTTTCTTATTCTCTAAAATTACTTGGAAATTGTTGTGAAAGTTTGTACTTTAATGTACTTTATGCTCGACAAACATGGTCACTAAATGAGAGTATTTCTTCTGTTATCACTCTTAATATCATGACTGGATTGCATCTCTTGAAGAAAGTATAACCCTATTTAAATATCAGTAACAGCTTTTGTCTTATTTAGCCTACTTCTGCACCGAAGAAATCAGTGCTAACTCATTTTTCTGCACTCCTCTCTCCAGAAACAATGCTTCATAATTATTAAATGTAAATATAGAATATCTTCAGTGATGGTTTTAGAAATAAAATACTTTTCAGTTACCATGCATACCTGTAAATAAGTCTTCAGAAACCAGCTTCTTAAAGAGCATATTTATTATTTTTCTTACAAAACAACCAGTAAACAAAGATTTAATAAGAAATAACATCGATGATACAGTGATTAAGATATATACAGCAAGAAATACACGACAATATAAAACAACCAAATAAATAAATACTCGTACAGAGGTTTGGGTTTGTAGTGAAGAACGTAAACATGATGCCTGTACAGTCAAAATAAATCTGAGAAGTAGTATCTTTAAAACAGGAATAAAACAGCTGCTTAAGAAGTCCCAACATAAAATGTGTTTTTAATGCATTAATGAAGTCTTTGGGCAAAAATAAAGAAACTTATCAGGTCATTTGTGAAGTTATTGGTGGCACTTTTACTAGCCAGGGTTCCTGCAGATCCTTGATTGCACATTTAAAATTTAAGGCCATAAAAAGTCTGATTTTACCAGTGAGAGTTCTTAGATTTTAGAAGGCAACCTTGTACTATTTCAGTCATCTTCCTCCACAAATTCTTCCATAAATATTCAACATAATTCAGGGAATTCCGTATTGGATGTTCTAAAACTCCTGGGCAATGACCCCCACATCCCTCTCTGATTTTCCATGACTCACTGTGATTTAATAAATACTGTTGCAAAACACTGGTCCACTTCTCCAACCTCTTGGCTACCAAGTTGCCCACTTAAAAATCCTTCTAGCCCATCCTTACAAAACGCTTTACTCTGCTTTTTAACAGTCAAACTGTTTGAAATCAGCTCATCACTCCTTTACCATTGATAAATATCACTGTGATGTTGATAGAATAGAGGCCTCACCTGGTCTGGTGAACCAAGAATCTCATGCCTTTCATTTTTGATGGTTTATCAGGCAAAAAGTGGTGCTAATTTTTCTCAGGTCTTAGAAAGTCTTTATCAGATGTTTAAAAACATGTAGGAACCCTGACTAACAGTAATGTTGGATATTGATATGTTGGGTGGAATTTCCTGCAGACTTTGTTCAAGAGGAATCAGTGTCACATTAACTTAGCTTAGCACAAACACTCAAAGCAAAGGGAAACTGTTAGCCTAGACCTGTGGAAAACAAAGCAGCACAGCTGCCTTTTAATCTGTCAAAGCAGTTTGAAAATATCTGGCTAATCAGTGTCATTGTCATATTTAAATCAGAGACAGATGCCGTAGTTGGAGATTTAACTGGATAGAAAAGTTCTTATAGCTTCTGAGAGCACAAGAAGCAGTGTGTTAGGTTTTGTTTGTATGCTTTCAAATGTTCCCCTTGAATCCTGGTTTATTTTTACTAACACTGGCTCTGTTTTGGGCGCTTAGACATTGAAATCTTGAATCTTTGGAGGCCCACAGGGTCTTATTCATTTCACAGTGAGGAGAGTTCAGGCCTTTTCTTTGGACGGTGCTTGTGCTGGTAGTTGTGGATCTTGGAGGTTTTTTCTGTGCAAATTGGACTGGAACAGTTTGTTGTTTGTAGGAGAATCTCAACCTTGGGAAATGGGAAGCTGCAAGAAAAAAAAAAGCATGAGGTGTGAAATTGCAAAATTGCATTGCTTTGTAGTGATGTATCATTCACCAATGAGGCAGCGATTTCACATGGACGACTGGACTCAGCTCCTGTTTAAGACCCAGTTTCCCATCCTTCCATTTTTGTTGTTTAACCCTTAAAAGATCCCAGGGACATTTGTGCCATTCAGCTTTTTTATGTTCAAGCCATTTTGGCTGTGCTGAATGAATTTAGCTCAAATTTGCATATTAAGATATCTGAATTTAGATATTAATTAAAAAAAATATTTAGAATTGTCGTCTCAGTTCCTTAAATTAGCCTAAAATGGCTAAGCTGCACAAAAACCGACACATTTCCTCTTAAGGGCAAAAAATGTCCCATTGAAAATGACATTTTTGATCCCACATTTATTTTAAGATAAACAAATGCATTCCTTTTTTTGTTAAGATTTCATTTTGGACTACTAGCTTTCACTTTTGATTTTTATATTTGTCCACCAGATGGCGCTGCTTTTCCCATTGAAAGCATTCAGCAAAATTTCACACTTTTTACTGGTTTCTGCCACACTGCCTTGCTACTGAATTGATAAGTGTATGTAGCTGTTAATGTTGGATAATGTTGCCTGTGCAAAAAAAGAAAAGAAAAAAAAATTGTGTTTATTTTATTGGAGTTTTTGTGATTTTTTTCCATTAAAAATCTGGAGTTGCGTAAACATACTGGCCTTTAAAGGGTTAAAATCCCCCAAATATAATTAATATTTGATCTGTATATTTCAGGCTGAAATGGTTTTTAAAGATTGGCTTGTTTAAAGTGGAAAAATATTTATAAATTGTATTTTTATAGCTGATTTTAGTAAGCAGACATTTTCTGGTCCTAAAGGAGAAATGCATTAGGAATTCTGAAGAGTTAGTGTTTTGTACTGTGGCCCAGACAGAGAGTCGGTTTCATCCAGCCTCTAGTTGCTGCCCTTGTGGGACATTTTGTAAAATAAAAACATGAGATTGCTAAATTTGGCGGATTTAGAAGCGCCAACCAAATGAAGCATGAATGAGCTGTCTCTTTTTGCTGAGCTGATCCAAATGACTCTGATCACTAAAAATAGCCTGAATTCCCATCACAAACACTTCCAGCTTGGAAAACCTCCTGCTCTAATTGCTAGAGCTCCCACCCTGATACAGATGTAAAATTTTCTGCCCTTTTCTTCCTCCAGATACAAACACGGAGAGTCTGACTGTCAGATGTTTGCTCAGATTTGTTTTTCTTTGAAGCCTCGCAGACTCTCAGTTCAAATTTATTTAGCACAGCTTTGTTCACCGCGCCTCCATACATCCTCATCTGTAACTGGTCAGTTCATGAGATTGGATGCATTTTCACGTGTTTCCAGTTTTCTCTGTGTGCACGTCTTCTGACTCACACATGTGACCCGACCCAGACTGGCTGGGGAAAATGAAGCAGTAAAAATGACTGAAATGTTTGTGCATTTCTTTCCCCAGACCTTATTGGTGAACTCTGCAGCCAAACATTTGTGAAAACTCTAAGTTCTTACCCGTTTTGAACAAAGAGAGCCTGAGAATCCGCTCCGGCAGGCACAGACGTTTGGTCGGACACACCGGCTACCGTAGAGACACTTTTGTTCACAGATAGCTGGGAAAAACAAACAGATAAGGCAATAATGTGGTTGTTTAAATCAGCCATGATGGCCTGAATTTAACACAACAAATTTCTTCCAGGATCATTTGATTATCACAACCGCAGGACAATCAGAAACAAGGCAGCCTGCCGAGTAGGGTTGCCAGAATTTCATTACTTTAAGATACCTTTCAATGCCATCTGTTTCTAAGCTGTTATTTTGCTAATTCAATTGAACCTTAGTATGCATGAGTGCCAGAGTGCATGAAAAACACTTAAGAGAGGAACTGTTGAAAATCTGGGTATTGCGACAACACAACAACTGAATGATGTAAAGATGATGGTGGCTAGGGATGCAGCAGTTGTGAAAATCAGGATCAGTGCTGACGCTGATGTTTAAGACTCCCCATAAGGGGGGATAAAGGGAGCCCAGCCAAATGGGGGGCCCATGGAGGTCAGCAAAACCATGGTCCATTGTAAAGTCTAGCTGTGATTACCATATTTATA
Organism: Cheilinus undulatus; assembly: GCF_018320785.1. NCBI lineage: Eukaryota > Metazoa > Chordata > Actinopteri > Labriformes > Labridae > Cheilinus > Cheilinus undulatus. Next base: position 20,075,363 of record NC_054888.1, on the reverse strand, counting down.
TCTAATCTGAATAATTAACACGTTCAAAGCAACAAAAATGACTTTTTAAACAGAGACCCTCAAAACAGAAATACCAGAAATTGTGAACAATATGGAGGGGCACTCTGAACTAAACCATTTGGAAAGAAATGTCAGACTTCACAGCTAAGCCAGGATAACAGAGAATAAAGTAGAAGGAATTGAAACAATGTAAAGAGAAACAGAAATAGCTGCAGAATAAAGGCGAATAAACTGGCAAAAATAGATTAGAAGTGACAAAAAAATTGCAGAAATATGGGATGCAAAATTGGTGAAAGAAGGGTAAAAAATGGATAGATTTGGCAAAAATGGGCCTATGGCAGCAAGGAAATGACAAAATTGGTATAAATTGTGGTAAAATGGTGAAAAGAAGTTAAAAAAGTGGTAAATGGGTTATAAGTGGCAAAAATATGAGGTGCAAAATTAGTGACAGAGTGGTAAAAATGGGTTAAAAAGTGCAGAAATTGGCTAAGATTTGCATAAATAGGTGGTATAAATGGTGAAAAGCAGTTGAAAAGTGGCAAAAATGGGTTATAAGTGGCAAAAATAGGTTAAAAGAGGCAGAAAAAAGGATACAGCAACTTATATGTAATAAAGGAAGAGGGTGGAAAAAAATGCATGGTAAACGTGGTGAAAAGCAGTTAAAAGTGGCAAAAATGGCTTGAAAACATGATTTCAGTGGTTATAAAATGAAAAATGGGTGGAAATCAGTGGGGAAAAGTGGTTAAAATCAGGTAAATGTCGCAAAAAAAGGATAAAACAACTAAAATGTGTTAAGAAAGGAGAAAGTGTCAAAAACGCTCTGAAAAATGCTGAAAAGTGGTTAAAAGTAGCAAAAAAAGGGTTAAAAGTTTAAGAAATTGGCTGAGATTTGTCTATATAACTGGTAAAGGGTGAAAAGTGGACATAAGTGACAAAAATGTGTAAAAGTATCATACATTGGCTCATGGTGACAAGAAATTGGCTAAAGGTTACATAAATGGTCGGTAAAAACAGGCAAAAATAAGTTAAATGCGGTAAAAAAAAAGCTAAAAAGAGGCAAAAGGAAAAAGCAACTAATAAGGGTTAAGAAAGGAAAAAGGTGGCAAAAATGTGATGCAAAAATAAGTTAAAAGTGGCATAAATTGGTTTGAAGTGGCAAAAGGATGGAAAACATGGTGAAAACTGGCTATAAAATTAAAAAATGGATAGAAATAAGTGGTGAAAAGCAGTGAAAGAGTTAAAAGAGGAAAAAAGGATACATCAAGTAATTTGGGTTAAGAAAGAAAAAAGTGGTAAAATGCTCAGTAAAATGGTGAAAAGCGGTTTAAAGTGGCAATAGCTGTGTTCAAAGTAGCAAAACTAAGCTAGTACGACTATGTTTGTCAACGGGCCTTTTATTGGCCTGTGCAGATGTCAAAGCAGTGCATCTGTGAATTTTAAGGTAAGGCCTTAATGTTTGTGTGTATTTTGTTGTTATACTCACGGATCTGACACAGCATTCCCTGCCACCCTGGGGCGCAGTGGCAGGTGTTTGCTCCGACACATTCTCCTCCGTTAAGACATTTTTGTAGGCAGCTCGCTGAAAAGCAACAAAACTTCACCTCAGAGCCAAACCATCTTTCTGTCTTTCCATGTTTTAAAGAATTTGATGTCTAAGATTGGTGTTGGGGAGTTTTTGGATGGTCCTACTCTGCTTGTGAATCAGGTAAAGTGAGGCAGATTCAAGGCTGTTCTACAGGTGTTCACAGTGATGTATCATGGGATCTGACAGCTAGGCCAGGACAATGATGAGCCTGTAAATGTGAAGAATCTGATCTTATCTGATTCTTGTATCTTGGCACTCACGTTTATCGCATCTTTTCCCTCGCCAACCCGATGGACAATCGCAAACATCTGGACCGACACAACGGCCGCCGTGCATGCACATGGGCTCGCACACACCTGCAGAAACAAAGAAGTTGGAGTTTTGCCTCTTTGTTAAGAGAATAGATGGGTGGCAGCAGTATACTGTAAGGTAAAAGCATCAGGAAGGAGAAGACAGACTTTTCTCGCATCTCCTCCCGGTGTATCCCTGCAGACATGAGCAGACATTGTTCCTCATACACAGACCGCCGTTCTTACAAGGAGGACTGCAGACCGCTAGAGGAGGGTCAAAAATACACTAAGTGTTAGAGCAGCCATGGGAAACTTAAATTCCAACCTGTATTTTACCCCCAAACTGTTCAGTGGATGCATTAAATTGAGCATTTACCGTTCTGACACTGTGCTCCGTAGAAGCCGTTTGGACAGTCGCAGAGGTTCGGACGGACACATGAACCTCCGTTTAGACACATAGGAGAGCAGAGAGCTAGAGGCCGGGAAAAGCATCAGTGTTAAGAGATTAAATCACACAAAAGATGACATTGAAATAAAGTAACACACTCACCAGTCTCACATGAAGGTCCGGTCCATCCTGCAGGACACCTGCACTCATCTGGAGACACACACTGGCCTCCGTTGTGACAGTGGCGACTACAAACCACTAAAATTAACCGAAACAGTCACAGGAGTAAGATTAGAAACACTGGTAAAACAGCATAATTATAGAAAAATAGAAAATCTGATTAACAGTGAACTTACTGGTCTCACATCGAGGCCCGACGAACCCGTAAGGACAAGAACAAGTCTGGAGTCCAACACAGGTGCCTCCATTTTCACACGGTAGCCTGCACAGAGCTGCAAAGAAGCAAGATGTATACGCTGTCAGTCTTTGGGAAGATTCCCCTTTTTCTATCTTTTTTTTTTTTTTTTTGAACACGCAGATGTTTTTAATTTTTTAAAAATTCTGCTGCCAGGAAGATCTTAATCAAAACGGTAACAAAAGATCTCACCTACAGAAATTAGCTACTCTCTACTGGTATTGCTTGCAGCATGATACAAAAGCCCGATTTTAACAGTTTTTCTCCCGCAGCCCTACATGAAACCAAGACATTGGTTCATTTTGTAGTAAATGCACCTTATGGAGAGCAGTTTTTTCTTGAACTGAGTCCTCAAGTTCTAAAGAGAAGTACCCAGAGGAGGTAGGTTGAGCTGAGCAGCGCATAACTCTACTTGACTTGGAAATGTCTAGTGGGACCACACCTCTTTTGGGTTGGAGGACAGGGAATGCTTGACTGACAGAACACGCAGCCAAAGACAAAAATAATTGTAGACCATGATGACTTACAGGGTGTCCCTAGCTGCCCACAGTGCAAACCAGCATCAGCAACAAAGTCTAATTCATTACATTGATTTCAGTAATATCTTCCTTTCTGTCGCTTGTTTCAAAATGGGCAAGGAACAAGAATAAAGGGAGATGACAAGGTACCAGGAGTGTTGAACAAGTACCGACTTTATGCATGATTTTTTGGGTGTTTATCGCCTTTATTTGATAGGACAGATGGGTAAAGAGAGTGGGGGAGGACATGAACTAAACAGCACCAGGTGGGAGTTGAACCTGTGACAAGTGCATCATTGACTTTAGCCTCTGTAAAAGAGTTTCTGCAGTACCTTTAACACTGCGATACTCCCGTAACAAAAGTGCCTTGGTGTTGCCTTTCACTTTCCTCAATCACAGATCTTGTTGGCTTGTTTTAAAGAGTGGAAATAGTTGTGCATTAATAATGTCAGATAAAACGCTCCACAGATTTATTATTTTTACAAAGGGAACTGAAACTTACTGGGCAGAGACTGAAGGATTCAACAGATGCAATGAGGACAATGAGTAGGCAATGCAATGCAATATCTGCTGTTTGCATGCTGTTAACTGCTGTTAACTAAGCAGAACAAAACCTGAATATGATACAGCAACAGAATGGCAGCTTTCAGTGCAGAAGTTCAACCTAATGCATCTTCATGAGGCACCTATGACAGTATAACTAATTTGTTAAACCATCTGTGACTGGATAAACTGTGAGGAAGAGGCATACTCTACCTTCTTGACATGTCTCTCCATGAAAACCTCTCGGACACTGGCACACACCTGGAGCTATGCAAGCACCACCGTTCTTACAGTCTGGCTCACAGATTGCTACATAAAGGGGGGTAGAAACATTACAAGAGATGTCAATTTAAAGAGATTAAAGGTGGAACTTATAAACCAGTTATTTGTTTACCTGTCAGGCAGTTGGATCCAGTGTAGCCCGGTTTGCAACGGCATGTATTGGGCGCAGCACACTCCATGTTCCTCCCACACATGTGCCTACAAACAGCTGGAAAAACAGACAGGGTTCAGCAGTTTGGTTTCTATTTCTGGCCCACAAATGTGGCTTAAAGATCAGGGATATCATCAACCACAAAAAAACAGAAAAAAAAAAAAAAAATCAAAATGAGGACAAATCACAGGAGTTTTGCCTTGTGCTTGTGAACGGTACCTTAGGAAAATTTGGGCATTTGCAAAGTAATAAAGATTCTTCAGCTATTCAGAAAGGACACTGGATTGAGTCAGACACTGAGGAGAGAAAGTGGTGAATATGTCATAAAAGAGCCTTAAGTTGGAGTCACATTCAGGCTACCCGGCAACAGCCTCTGCACGTGGGGCATGAATCTCAGCCACTTGGCTACTGGCACTCCAGCAATCTTCTACTGAATTTGGAGATTTGGATGGAGCTTTTTATTTAGGCTCTCAAAGTGTTTCTTGAAATAAATCTTGTCCCTCAAACTTAAGGTTTCTTCCAAGTTTAGGTTGTTTTATTCATGAGTAAGAATGTCCTATACAGTGAATGAGAATTTAAGAGTTGCAGCTCTACCTCTACAGGCTCTTCCATCTCCGATATATCCGACAGGGCACCTCCCACACTGGAAACCTCCATCTGAAGCTGGTTCACACAAAACCCCAGGAAAACACGGCCGATCAGCGCAGGTTATCAGTTGTTTTTCCGCTGTTGTAGCACTCCTAACCGCTGGTGGGATGGCAGTGGCTCTTAGAAGCTGGGGTCCAGTATAAACGGTCTTTCCTGGCATTGTCAAGGTCAATGCTGGCAAAACGTGTGACGACTCCGGACCTTCAGATCCAGGCTCAGCTTCATCTCCGTCTGCAGAGAATTCGGACTCAGATAGCGAGTAGGACAAAGCAGTGAGGGCTGCTGTAAGAGGGAGGGCTGGTTTCTGAGGAGTCCAGGGTTTGGCTTGAGTGGATGAAAGGTGGTTGAGCTGGGGTGGGGTTGTTTGTTTGGGTTGAACTTTGCCAGAATGGGTCGACAGGCGAGGAATGGCTGGTGTAACCCTGGCAGATGTGCCAGCAAAAGCTTCTTGGGAATGCTAGAAGAAAATCATAAAATAAAGGAGAGAAGATGGCTTGAATTTCAACACTACTCTTGGTAAAAACAAACAGCTTACCTTGGTGATTGTCACATGGGGTACCGTAAAATCCCTGGAGCTGGTAATACTGGTTCTGGTGTACATCCTTGGCTCTGTAATTTGTCGGGTCGTGTGAGTGTTTGCAGTGATGTGGAGGGCGCTCACTGATGTCCTGGGAACATCTCTTGGAGCAGTAACAGCTTCTCTCCTTCCTGTACCGCCTCCTCTACCTGCAGCAGGGACCTGGCGTGGTGAATTATCTCTGCTCGCTCTGGTGACGGCCACGGACAGGTGTTTGATACCGTGTCTCGAAGGTAAGATGGGCAGGTGGAGCTGGGAGACTTTGCTGCTGCTTCCGTACGGGGATCGACTGGTCTTAGCTGCGGTCTGCTGCTGGGGAAGGTGGTTGGATGCTGAGGAAGACAAGGAGGGAGCAATGATGAAGGAAAATGGAAACACTCTCAAATCACAAAGTAGTTCCTTAGGCTTTGGGGATGCTGGGGAGCCAAACACCTATGGCTGATCAAAAGTTCTACCACTTAAGCAGCCATTGAATCATTTGGAAATACAACTTGCAACATTACCCAAAGGATAGAGGCTTGGCAAAGGGGCATTTAGAGATCCGTCAAGTTTTATGCAGAGAATGTCCTCAACAAAGTCAATTGTTATAATGACATTAGCTTAAAAAACAAACCCAAGGTCTGGGAGCAACAAATGAAGGCATGCTGCTGCGAAAGGAAAGGAAAATTTCTCTGACAAGTGGGATTTTGTAAATGCGCTGATCTCAGTAGAACTCCTTGTACCATTTTTGCAAACTTCTTTAAGTGATTCATATCTGGTTTTGGACCAACTGACTCATCTGCAAAACCACTTTACAATGCCTTGTGACTTTCCAGACCAACACAATCCACAGTACAGGGGATTTTGTTTGGGATAAAACTGTCTCCTGTAAGTTGTTAGCAACCCCCAACGACTCAGAGAGGAAGTAACCCTAAGTAAATTTCTGCTGAAATACTGCGGTCAGGAAACAATTTAAAAAGCAAAGCAAAAATAGTGCTTACTGCACCCCTGTATCCTTTAACCAAACTGATTTATCTCCTACAGTAAATGATGTTCCTCCAAAGCAAAAAAAACACATAAAACTGCAACAGGAAAGCCAAAGTCATAAGAAAAAATAAACAATGACCCTCAATGGTGTCACAAAGTGGAGTCTATGTCAGAAATCAGTCAAAACAGAGAGTGGAGAATATTGAATGGTTTTGAAAATGTTAATTTGATTGTCAGGCATGAGATCTTCAAATCAAAGCATAAAGGCAAATGGGTTTTAAGAACCGAAAGTCTATAAGTAACAAAATAAAAGGTCCCTTACCTGCCTTGGCATTCTTCATGCAGACACGTCCGTTGCCATAAAGCCCAGGAGGACATCTTCCGCAGACGTATCCGACATGTGGCGGCCTGCGGTTGATGCACTGGACACCAGGGAAGCATGGCCGACTGGCACATGTAGCAGATACATTTACAGGCAGAGACTGGGCAGGTCCTGCAAGAGACAAAGACGGTTAGCAATTTTTATGGCCCATCTAGTAGTCCTTGGCAACTATTATTTCCAAAGAAAGCACAAAAGGACAATAAACTTATCAAGGTGCACAACAACAACAACAAAAAAGACTTGCTTAACGGAAGAGTCCACACTTATAACCTGTTCTTTTAAGTAGTTTCATTTCTAGGCAAGTCGAATCGCATCCAATATATCATTGTATAAAAGCCTGATTTCACGGTTGGTGCTCTAAAACGGCATGAAATTTCAAGCATCACCTACCTGAGGGTGGTCTAACATTTCCATGGGGCAGGGCTACAGATGGCGTCTTGGAGATTGTGTTGCTAATCGTTGGTGGTTCTGGTTTGACTTGGTTTGGTGTAGTTCCTGAGATGTTCTTTAAAGTGTCTCTGTTGGTAGTGTACGGGTTGATTAGGATTCCTTTGGTTTGTCTTAAAGCACTGGTCTTCGTCTGTGGTAAGACTGGGGGAACTGCTGTGATGCTTCTGTTAGACCCTGCTTTATTCTGGTTCAGACTTGTTCCCAGAGTCTGTCTCCATGCTGTGGTCTTAGTTTGGGATTGTTTTGGGTCACTTTGTAGGGCCGACTTCCTCGAGTCATCCCTCGTCTGTTGGGAAATCCCACTTGAGGTTTTCCGGAAAGTTTCTGTCTTCATTTTGTGTGGTTGGAGCAGAACATCTGGTATCTTGTACACTGTAGTTCTAGGAGCAGATGTGGGAGAGACGGCGACAGGCCTGACAACAACTGAAAGAGGAAAGACACCGATTATATGAATGAAGATTGCCATATAATTCCTTAATCTTGATCACACGTTTCAGTGAACCAACAACAAAGTGATTGAAGAATATACTTTAGCTATGAAAGTTCAGGAGGTTGCTCAAGATAAGACAGACGCCTAGTTAGAGATAAGACTTTGGAACAACTTTTCAACAAGGCATGATTACAACTTAAGAGCTATCAACACATGCTAAAGCCAGGAGTGTAGCAGGAAACAGTCAGTGATTGACCACAGGCTGCAGACATGGCAGTGAGTCAAACCCAGCTCTGATTTATCAGAACACGAGCACTGCCAACATTTCTATTGCTTAAATCTGATACAACGGATACAGATTATATTGTCATGAAACCTTTAAGTCAAGTTTCTCTGAGTTATTGACTCCTGAGCCTCAGCTTTTTTCCATCTACTGAGATCTTTTAGAGTTTTCCCATGTATTGGTTGGATGGCAATGAGTTCTTTCTTGACATCCCTCCCCCCAGCTGGTCCTCGGAGATGCTTGGGTGTTCCCAGGACAGAAAGGATAAAGAACCCCTCCAGTGAGTTCTGAATCTGCTCAGAGATCTCCTTTGGGTTGGTTGTGCCTTGAATGGGTACTGGCTCTTGACCGAGCCTTGTAGGGGTCATTCCTAAACCTAACCATTTTAGAAACTAAACCACATACCTGGTAAGGATTAGTAACCAACTCTGCTTGATTACGTTTAAAGAAAATATTGCCATTTTGGGGCTCAAGATGGGATGCAACAATGGAGCCCTATGCCATTGCAACATCATTGTATAAAAAGCCTGATGTCACTGTTGGTTTACATTGGAGAAAAAGGGGCACCAACTGATAAATTACCATGCATCATTTGTTTGGCATTAAAACTGCATCTTTTTTTTTGGTTCAGCTTCTTTTTCACCACAATGGTCAAGAATAACAGCCACAGTTGGGTGAATGCTGCACCTATCCATATGTTAGTCTTACTCCATTTTCCCTTACTTTTAAGGAATTTACTTGAGCAGTATTTCAAGATTTAGACAGACATTTTTTGTGTATTTCATGCAGTTTGAATCACATTAAATTGCACATGGTTTGCCCATACCAGGTGACCTTGGTATACCTTGGTTTGTACTGTCTATTTCAAGGTACTTTGAAGTCTTAACTCCAATCTTGCTCTTTGTTGAGTTCAGTTTGGATCATAGCATTTGATAAAGCACTAAACTTGAATAAAGTCTTGATTCCCTTTGGCCTGACCTTAGCTCAGGATTTAGATTCAATAAAACTTGTCCCTTTTTCTTTTGATTGCTGCCTGGATGTCATCACATTTTGGCACATTACCCAGACAAAGAAAAACAGCCATTAAGGATATTTAGATTTACAGCAAGCTCCTGACAGCTCTTGTCTTACAACGTTGTTTATTTCTTGCACAAACCTGGAGAAGGAGGTTGAGTAAGTTAAGGAAAAGAACCTTTGCATGCGGAGATAAAAGAGTAGGCAGCTGATAAAGTTGTATGAGGAAGTCCAAGAATTTGTCCTCATGAGTCTACTTTTCTTGAAAGTCCAATAAACCTGACAAAAAATGAAAGACAATGACAATAATTCATCATGTGCTGTGAGCCAGTTTCATCTTAAGGGAAAGTAACGTCTCAAAGCATGTGACATTGTTTTCTTTTAGCCAGAGTTAAAGATTATTAATCACTCAAAGGAAATTGCAACTGATATCTTCTTTAGCTTTCTGTTCATTGCATTAAAAAAGTAACAAATTGCCTTTTATTCTGTGTTTTGTTCATTAAATCATAGTTTTCTACTAGCAAAAGCGTGTCTAATCATGTCAGATATCATGCAAATCACAAGTTTCATTTAAGAGTTATAGTGAAATGCAGAGATAACGAATTGCTTCTTCAGTAGGAGATGGCTTAACTGTGTCACTTCCTGTTGCCAGTAGAGGTGCAACATCAAAAGATGAAATTTACATTTGAATATATAGAGGGGCAGACCTTGATCGTACATGTGAAATTTGAAGGCAATCAGATGCTTGGTGTAAGAATTGCACATACTTCCTGTCAAACTGGCAGGATATTGAAATTGCTAGCCATCGCCAGTGAAACATCTTTCTATGAAATATATCTGTGTTTTGACCAACTATTGAGGCCTTTCTTTCAAAATCAGGGCTCAATAGGTTAGGCACGATAAGAGGAATAGAGATATAACCCTTTTTTGCCACTTCCTGTAGCCGTTAGGGGGCGCTATTGTGAGATGTTTGCATGTGGGTGTGTTCATTGTGATCCCGTTGTCTTGCAAGAAAGAGCAGAAGATCACAGAATATTGTAAACTAAAGTTTTAATAAGTCAAAGTAATTTGGCACCATCAAAAATGCCTTATTTTGAAATTCAGACAAAGCTTGTGGACTTCCTGTTGGGATTGGGGCAAGAGGCTTTTTTGTAGGTCTTATGAAGACCAATATGCAGACCAAGAATAATAAGGCTAGGCTGGATTGTGTCCGTGGGCTGAATAGTTAAAGTGAAAATTTAAAAAAATGCAAAGGCAAAAATATTCAATTGCCAGAAGGGGGAGCTGTGACAAAGTAATGATTTTGATGCATCAGTGCATTCAGGATTAATGTGTGATCATCACTTTGAAGTTTGATGATAATTGACATAAGCATTAACAAGATATAAGGCATTATTGGTGTATTTTCACTGTAAAAAAATATTTTTAAAAAGTAGTTTAATTTGGGTTCCTTTCAAGGCCCCACCCTACGGTGAAAACTCACAGTTCGCACAACTTTAGATCTCCAGGTTGTCTAATATGAACAAGAAAATTCTGGAGTCAATAGGATGAAATCCCTCTCACTAGTTCGTTATTTTTCGTCTAATCGTGATACATATGTGTACCGATTTTCATGTACGTAGCTCTTACCTGGTCCCCTATCTCAAATTTGGCACACCTGTGGGACCCCTGCTTGATGGACTTTCACAATTCCACCAAAATTTCCACTGAGGGACAATTTTTTTGGAAAGTTTGACGAGTTTTTAACCTTTTTAATGCCACCAATTTAGTAATTCTTACACCAGAAAAATTACACACACATATACAGAATCGTGGGAAATCATGTATAGACCTATTGTCTTAGGGTTTTCTCAGTGAAACAGAATCTAAGTTGATTTTTGACTGCGGTAAATCGCATATTTCCTGGCCGTTCTTTGGAGATCTCCTAAGAAAAAGGTTGGGGACGACTGCCGTAAAGGAAGGAAGATTCATGCCATTTTCCACGTGACAAGATGAGCACAACATGGCTTATAGAAAGGTCATCATTTGAGCAGGATTCTCTTGTTTTCATGATCACAGGGAGCAGTGAAACGTGTGAATGAGTCAGGCACCACTGCAGCCACTAAAAATCTTTATATCAGCGCCAATGGTCAAAAATTAGAGCGATTTTTCAGATTAGATTGCTTAGAAAATCAATCTCAGAAGTAAGCACAAAGCAACATCCTTGAAATGGTTGCATAAAGAACCAAAATCTTCAACATAAATCAGTTGTGCTGGCAACTTATTAGCTCTGATTTTGAGGGGCTAACAACTTATGCATCCCTGCACCATTTATCCATAATCCCCTGCAGATTCAAACCTGCTGGGAAGTGTTTACTATACGGCAGCTGTGGGCATTTAAACTACTGGCTTTATGAATGTCAGATCAGAACTGCAGCTATTACTGTTGTTTTCCACATCCTTAAATGCAAGTATACAAGCATAACTGAGAGATCAAGCTAGCTTTGAGCAGGAAAAATAATAACCTCTCATCTCTCCTCCCACAGTTGGAGTTTTTTTAAGGAATAACCTCAAATTGAGCACGTGAGGGGAGGCAGTGTTATCAGCGGCCATCAGCCATCTGGTTTCCATTCACTCACAAGTCCTGCATCCCCGCTCAGTGATCCTCAGAGACGAGCGTTCACCTTCACAGTCTGGGCAGTTAGCTCCAGTCTAATCCAAAGTATTTAACTTTGCACAACAGCAGAGCAATCTTTAAATTTTCAAGATGAATGCAAGTAATCACAAAGACTGCTGGAGCCAACGACTAGCTTCCAACGGATGAAACAAATGATGGAAAAGTGATTGGAAATGGGGGAACTAATAGAAAATGTTGCTTTTGGATGCTACAGAAGGGCTGCACTATCTCAAAGAGCAGCTGTATCTCATTAATGCTTCATGTTATGTGTGTTAATAAGATCCAGGTTTCAGGAGAGAAGCTATGTTGTTGAGTTCACAGGATAAACTCTACAATTAAATGATGGCAGTTTATTAAAAATAATGATCTACAGACCTTTGAAAATTAAGTCGTAGAAGAAAATGGGTAAGTTATTTTTATATTTTGATTGAGTGTGATTAGAAGACATTTGAGTTCTTGCTTATTGTTAGAAAGGCTAAATATGAGGTGAATTTTTTTGGCTTTTTTCATTGACATCTGTTTGTTATCTATCATCCAAAGAACCTGCAGAAGGTTTTATGTTTTCAATTTATTCCCATGATGTTACGATCAGGGTGTTTTATGTTCTTTGTCCATCAGACCTAAAGGCTGGAGACCAGATTCGCTGAACTTGTAACTGAATATCTCTTCAAACATGTTGAAAAAGATCACAGCTTTTCAGGTATTTAAAGGTACGGTATGGAGGATTTTATAAAGTCCAGTTCAGACCAAAGATTTGATATGAAGGGAGTCAAAACTTGCAACCACAACAGCTGTTCTGCAGCTTTCTGAAAGCCTGTCAGCTCACGCCACTGCAACTGGAGACAACTATGTATTGTTTTCATAGGGATAACCCCAGTAGCTTATTTAAAGCTATTTCTCATACAGTAAATCACTGAGTAATAAATCTGTACAAGGTAATGTACATTAACTGTATTTTTCTGTATTGTTATCATCATCGCTGTGAATGCTGACTCCGCAAAACCCAACTGATTCAGTGTAAAATATTCTGCCAAATAAGGGCATGATTGGAATAAGCTTTCAAAGACATGTCATTCAAACTCTCACAGATAATCAGTGATTTCCAAAAAAAGCTGAGACTATTAAAATTAAGCCCAGCCCAGTGCTGATGCTTGACCAGAGTTACAGCTGGTTTGGAGGGGGTTCAATGAAGGAATCGCTTGTTTTTCCACAGGCTGCATTTGGCAACGACAGCTAAGTCACCATAAACTGCACCGTGCATTTCCATTTTCCCTGAAAATGAGTGCAGAAGTCCGCGCAAGTGATAGTGGTGTTGTGTCGCTGTTAGCTTTTTTTTTAACTTTCCCTGCAAACTACATGGGTTCAAAAGATTTTTGTTGCATGTTGGGACTGTTTTAAACACCAATCACATTTGTAAGGGAAGGTAAATAACTTAATGTTACTATTCTTATGAACACTGACCCCTTTAAAAACAGGGCTCTTCCTTGTTATTGATTGTAATACCGCACACAGCCCCGACGTGGTCCAGCAAGGAGTTGGTGCCAAGCTAGAACCAGTTTTTCTTTGGCTTTTGAAAACCAAAGAACTGGTGCTACATCAGGTTCTAGCTCCGAACCAGCACTGGAACTAGCTTGTGACTTCATTCAAACTTAAAAATATTCCCAAGACAAGAGATTAGGCTGTTTCTGTATGATCCAGCTTCTTCATATCGTGCAGCAATTCTTCACAGCAACCTTGCAAAGTTGACTCCCTTTTTCAGCCTTTCAAGCCATTTTCCATTCACTTCAATGGCAAGGAAGGCTCAGACTTGCTCACACTAACATGAAATTAACAGGATGAGTTTGCTCATGCTCACTTGTACATGTTGTCCCATTTCCCAGCATCCCTTGAGGGCACGGGCCACAGCTGTAGGAGCCGAAGTTGTTGAAGCACTGGACGCCTGGGAAACATGGCTTTCTTTCACACTCGTTAATATCTTCTAGACATGTTTTACCTGCAAAAATCACACAATCAGGATGCAGTTTTTGCTTTTAAAACAACAACTCAGATTAAATTTCTTCGTCTGCAGCTTTCTAATAGAACAAAGGCTTTTAAAGGAGCAAGCCTACGTGTTTTAGTAAGCAGTCTTTTTACCTCTTAATCCTGCAGGACATTCACACCTGAACCCTCCAGCTGTGTTAATGCACGTTCCAATAGCACATGGAGCTGACAAACACTCATCTATGTCTTCATCGCAGAGGTCACCTTGCTTCCCTTCAGGGCAAACACAAAGGTACTTCCCACTACCAGCAGGGAAGTTAACATCAGTCACACACGAGCCTCTGTTCTGACAGCCACATGGCACCACATCGATCTATCAAAAGGCAGGAAAGAAAGACACATCTGAAGCAAAGCACAGTTTTTATTGTTTGTGTGTCTCTTTCTTTCATTCCTCTACCTCCACGTTGAAGGAGCTCTGGGCATTGCACTCGTCCGACAGTGTGAACCGAATAGAGCGACTCGATCCCTCCTCTATAAGCGTGGGGACCCTCCAGATGAGGAGACCGGCAGGGGAGAGGACAGCCCCACTTGGCCCTGCTTCCATCTGGAAGAGGAGCGCTGAGCCCTCGGGGTCAGACGCTGCAAACTGGAAGACAAAGTTTTCTCCTGCAAACGTCCTCAGGTTACTCTGAGGTTGGTGGAAGGTTGGTGGCTCGTTGACTGAAGACAGAAAACGCCGAGAAACAAAGTTAGAAAATGGGTCAACAGATAACCTTTTTTCCTCACTCGCCTCTAGTTAGGCTACTCTTAAATATATCCCATGCCTTTGCTGGAATTTTAACTAAATTCCACCCACACAAGTAGTGCTTTAGTCATTCAAACCTTCTTATTTACTCCTAGCCCTAAAGTTACTAGAGTTTGTGTTTTGATGTCCTGAAATAAACTCTTCCTTCCATGCACTTCTCTAAAGACTCGTAAGCACACATGTCAACTGCTGGAGGGTTTTTCAGCTCTTCTTTCCAAGCTGAGCTCCAGAGATCAGATCACATCCACTTCTGACATTACGCTCTTCTGACAGATGTTGAAAAGTAAGAACTCGATGATAATGTCAGGAAACACCTGCTCAGCATGACAGTAACATGTTAGGAAACTGAGCAGAGTACGCTCACTGATTAATGGGATTATTACTGTTACTGGATTCCTAACATAACCCGTGTAGAAAAGTGAAAAAAAAAAAAAAAAAAAAGTCTTGTTGTGGTCTGAAAATCCACTTTCATTTGGGCTGTGATTATCAGGTTTTTAAGATAAATAGATATGTTGCAATCAGTAAACTCTCTGCTTTGTCTAAATTGCTCAAATATGTTGACAACATTTGGAAATGTGGGTGGAACTGGCAATAGTAAAGGCTTCTCTTTAGTTCTGCCCACTGCACTGTTCCAAATGTTGCCCATGCATTTGACAAAACTGGCCCTCACACCTTACTATTTCAACCTACTTTCCAAACGTGACCAACGTATTTCTGCAATTTAGACCAAGTGGATAGAAATGGACCTACCTCCTTGCCAATAATGTTGCTAACATATTAGTACAATTAAGACCAAATGGATGGAACCACCTCTTACTCCATGCCAGTTAAACCCACTTTTCCAGATGTTGCCAACGTGTTTGTGCAATTTATATCAGGTGAATGAAACTTGCCCTTCATATAAGTTTGAACCACTTCACCAACTGTTACCAATGTATTTTTCGACTTGGACCAACTTGATGGAACCCTAACCCTTCCCCAACTTTATCCACTTTCCAAATGTTGCCTATGTATTTGTGCACATTTGTGCAATGCAGACAAAGTGTATGGACGTCACCCCTTCTGAGCTCTACCCACTTTTTCAGATGTTGCCAACATATTTGTGCAACTTGGGCCAAGTGGGTGGTGCTGCTCCTCTCTCTTCACCTTTCTGAATGTTGTCAACATATCTGAGCAATTTAGTCAATGCAGATGGAACTGGACGTCACCACTTGTCACTTCCACCCACTTTTCTGGATGTTGCCAACATATTTATGAAATTTAGACCTAGTAGATGGAACTGGCATATGATTCTGTACCTGTTCGTTTCACTCTTTCCAATGTTGTCAACACATTTGAGCAATTAGACGGTACTCACTCTCTTTTTTTGGAGGGGGTGACGAAAAAGGCTGATTTTCAGAAAATAAGCATGATAAATTAAAGCACAAAATCAATCCTCGCCCTTAGCCGTAGCCTCCTCTGATTACTTTGAATTGTCAAAAATGACAGAATCAAATGGACGGTGCTTGCTCTATCCTGCATCCAACCTGCCCAAACCTGTCTTATCTCATTGTAAATTAAATATGCATGGTGTACAATTGGATAAAACCAAGAAAAGCCTATTAAAGCTACATCATGTGTCATTTGTTGACATGCACAGCTATTCTAGCATTACTTTTAAATTGAAGTGTGTAAACAAGGATTATTTTTGTCCTGTGAAGCTGCTCTATTCACCCATTTGATTTTCCTCCTCTGTGCTTTCTCCTAGACTGGCTAAACGACAGGTCAGGGCTTGCTGGGAAACTCGAACCTGCACCTCTTTGATCTGCTCACGGTGACAAACAAGACCACAGTTGGACAGCTGAAACAGTGACAGACGACCGGGACCGCCACCGCTCTAATGGAGTAAGATAAACACTGTTTTCCATGTGAAGTCATCATTAGTGGGCAGCAAGCTGAGACGAGAACACCTCTAATACCTCGCTCTGTATGAGAATTTATGAACAAACCCAGGTGATAGCTGCAGATTTAGACCCTGATGTCAGAAAAATAAGCATGTCAAACCCTTCTCACTTCCCACTGCTCTGGCTTGGGATTTCTAACAGGTTGGGTAACTTATCAGCAGGGATTTACTCCTATTAAACATGAGTATGAGTATGAAGTCAACCAGCTGGCTCATCGAAAAATGTTAGTTTAGTGTGTCTAGATCTTCCAGACCAAATCTAGAACACTAGCTACCTAGATTTATCCACAGAAACCAATGGAAAGTCTCTGGGCAAATTGAGTATTGTCTAATATATCCCTGAATAATCCACCATATGTAGCTGGCTTTGTCTTTGACCATAGAGTATAAGAAAATGTGTATTTTATGTTTTAAAAAGTCTGTTTTCTGTATTAAAAGGATATCTCTGTAATTTGTCCCTACCTTGATTCACAGACCAGGTGAATCTGGAAGTGTCCGGGTCACAGAGGAGGCAAGGGCTGCTGGGATTGGGGTCTCCTTCCTTGAAACACATCCCGTCGATGTTGCACGTCTTCTCCTGCCAAGAAACATCAACAAGGTTGGAAGTAAGTCTACACATTTGTGTGCTGATATTGACAGTGTTGTTTTAAGATTTAAAGCAGCTCTCAAACTTTATTTTCAAGCTGTTCGTTTATATTACATTGTTTTCTGTGGAGAAGCCAGGTAAGTAAGAGGAAATCTGCTCCTAATACACATCATCTGCTTAAGAAAATTCAATTTAGTTCAGTTTGGCAAGCACATCCAAATCTCTGGTGTCCCTCAGCATGTGAGGTTTGTTTTAAAAGCTACAAGTTGTCCTGTCTCTGCTCCCATAAAACTAGTTCCAGTAACAACAGGACACTGTGTGTACTTTGTTTTTAATGGTTTGATTTTTAAATAACCAGCTGCTTCTTGCTGGGAGGACAGGAAGTCACACATGTCTCTGGTTTAGTCATTCAACCAGCTCCAAGTTATTAAGAGAGTAGATCCTGTAGCCATAGCAGAGTATAAAACACTCTACCAGACTTTTCCACTAAAGGCTTTACAGCTGTTAGCTAAATTTGTTTTGTTTCCCAATAAACAAATCAAGAGAGTCCATGGAAAGCAGTTCATAAATTGGTGTAATAAATCCCTAAATAAAAATGTTGGGATGGTTAAAGATTGTACAAATTATCAGCCTGACCATTTCTTTGACTTTTCTTGCTCAAACCAAACTGTGCTGGCTGTCTAAATTCAGACAAAAGATTTGTGACACAAGGAGACATTTTTAGACTGTTGCTGGCGATAGTTGCAGCAGTCAGAGCCGAGTTGTTGCAGCTTGAATCAAGCCATCTGATGCAGTCGCCTACGATTCAGCTTGTCAAGTCACAGACAGCTGGTTTGAGAATGTTGAAAAAGAGGTGCCACCATTGTTGCATCGTGCACGGCACATATAAACACAGAAATGCTTCACTAGTTCAGTCTTGTTTGGATGAAGATATCCGCTGAGAATCACTAATTTTCCGCAGACCAATCTAGTTCCTACAGCCTTTAATTCCCCATATTTGATCCCATAAAGTGCAGCATGTCTTGCTCATGAGCACAGCTGAAAAAAGGAGAGTGTTTTCAAAACTATACTTCTGTTTCCCCTTTTACAAATTGATTTGCATCTTGGAAATGATTAGGCCTACGTCTATCTTTTTATTTATTTACTTTCAAATTGAAACGTCCGTCTGTAAACTCTCCTGTCTCCTCTATTGCCTGCACATCCTCCTTAAATGCATGGCTGATAGAGGAGACAGGAGAGTTAAAAAAGATATAATCATATCCCTGTTGTACAGAAAGTTAGTGACTATGAGAGTCAATTCCTGCAAGTTCGCAGTGGTGTGACATGCACGGTTAAGCTGAGCTAGCTGGATTAGGGAATTTAACTGGACTACTGTCAAGTTAGCATTCAGTAAACTGGCTATATGTTAAATAGTGAAACAGTGGTCAACTCTATAGCTCTGCACCCTGTTGAAGTTGTCTTAAAAGTAGGTACTGTGACCATAAAGTCTTAAAAATGAAGTGGCATCAAAAACTGTGTTCACTTTTGTATGTGAGTTACCTTTAACTTACAGAGTCCTGAGCGTGATGCCTCACAGACTTGGCAAACGCCATCGTATATCGTCAGCACCTTAGCCTGGCTGTACTGGGAGCCATCATTGGTAACCTGATGCAGCAAAGAGACAGGATGACGCCAAACAGTGCTTATGACAAGACAGTCAACAACAGGAAAGACTTCTTATCAATCATTACTTTAATCTCCCAGCGTGCATATGGTTTGTCGTCCATCATGAAGTCTTCCGTATTGACCGCCGTGTTGCTCAGGGATGGGACAGTGCAGTCTAAAGCCTTGGAGCTGAGGAAGGTGGCTTTTGTTCTTTGCTTTTCTCCTGGAACCCAAACTCCGTTCATGTACTGGGGAGGCAGATCAACACAAGTCAGAAGAAATATTTGCGACTGCTACCCCCCTATCTGACTATAGTTCATGCTTTCCTCACCTTGAGTCTGGTGGCGTGGCAGCTGAGGTCTGGAGAGTCAATGAAGCCCAGGCCGAAAACTCGAATGTTTCGACAGTTGAAGGCTCGGATGTCACAAAGTCCACTGTTTTCCAAATCTGTTATCTCTACTGGCTGGGCTATCAAAGGAAAGATTGTTTGAGAGATGGCATGTTTGCAGCACTATAGTATGTCCTTGCATTACGGGTTTGTCAATTTTTAACCCATTTTAAAATGAGAAAACTTTCCCTAGATACTCACTGATGACAAGGCTGCAGTCGTAGAAGCTGTAGCTGGGATAACACTGGCATCCCCACTCTGTACACTCTCCATTTCCGTTGCAAAAGTTGGGGCAGCGCAGCGCTGTCACCACATCTTTTGCTGCTCCAGGTGGACCATTTATCTCCAAGGCTCTCTGGGTCCGATTCTCCAGCAGCCTTCTCTCACACTCATTCTCCAGATAGGGCAGCAGAGCCTCCTCCCAGCCCAGGTCATCTTTGAGCTGCAGATCCAGAATGCAAAGATCCACCGCTTCGTCCAGGCGGCGTCCAAGCAGCCCACGGCAAACTGTACCGACAGTTGAGTTGGCCAAAGCCATCTGGCATACCTCGAGAGCTTTGGCCGAGGTCAGGCCGCTTGGCGTTGGCCACTGAGGTTGCACCTCTGGTCGTGCTTCTGCCAAGTGATCCTCCGGAAAGAAGTAGGCAAAGTTTTCCAGATCGGCCTGGCTGAGACTCTGAGCTGCAAAGACTGGCTGGAATTCAAATGAAGCCTGCCTCTTTGGTCTTTCAACCGAAAGAAGATAATCCTTTCTGAACTCACCATCAAGCTCAAGATCACCATTTTTGTTGTCCTCGCTGTGAAACCAAAGGTGTCTCCTCTCCAAAGGATGGCTGTTTAACTCAGACATATCCACGATGCTCTCATCCTTTTCTGGACTCTTGATGTATTCCACTGTTGTGTCCATAGACGGAAACACAGATGTATAATCCACATTGTCGTATGCTATGCAGTCAGAGTGTGCAGAGGGGGTGTACAGGTTCCTCATCCCTCTGCCGGTCTGATGGATAGTGCTGTATTCCTTTTGGCAGGCACAGAAAGGCCTCCTGAACTCCTTCGTTGTCCTGGCTGGTTTCTTGTCAAATAAACTCTCACCAGAAGCTATCCTAGCAAACACACAATGGGGAAAACCACAGAAACAAAACAGCGCTTTGAAGAATCTACAATTTCAGGAAGATGAGGTCCAAACAAAGCATTCTACATCTGCAGACTGACCTCCAGTCCTCTATGAAGCGCTGCAGGTCATCTGGACCATAAGAGCTTCCGTTGGACCCTTGGAAATCATTGTTGCCATTGCGGTCGAAGGTGCCACAGAGGCCTTGTGTGTTGCTGTAGTCAACACTGGGCGCCCGGACGGATAAACTCATCCCCCAGTCATCAACATCAGCCCTGACAAAGGCTCCAGAGGGAAAGATCAACTACAGAAGGAGGAAGCAAGACCTAAAGGTTAACATAATCCAAGGAAAAAAACAAACCTTAAATAGCTGCACAAATCTGCACCATTGTCAAAATGTTAAGATACCTACGGTGACCTTCTTCCCCTGGTGGGACTCCATCACCCTGACTCGACTGCCCTCCCCATCACTGAGGTTCTTCAGGGTAAGCTGGGGCCTGGATTCCTGTGGTTGACCGTTGCACATATCGAAGACTGCAACCTTGTTCCCTTCTCGAACCGCAACGCCACAGTTGCATGCGACAGCGTAATGCCGACTCCCGCAGTCCCACTGGCGAGAGTGGACCTCAAACTCCCTGACAAGGCTCTGGTAGAGCAGGAAGGTGCCAGTCTGGTGGTTTTCATACCGCCTACATATGGAAGTTCATCAGTGTGGCGATTTAGTGCTACAAACCAATGCATTATCATTTCTCAGTCTTTATCACAGCCTTTTTGGATTGAAAATGGGCATGTAGGGTCAGGGTTTGTTTTCTTTAACACATGTTAATTATTTTATTTATGTAGATTTGGTATTTTGGGGCTTTATACTTTTACTGAAAGAGGAGGACAGTGGATAAAGTTGGAAGCAAGGATGAGGAAGTGGGGGAAGACATGTTGGAAATAAACCATTGCCCTTCCTGCTAGGCTATCGGCGTCCGATTTTTTTGGATGGTTTTGCGTATATTCTTATCCAGATGGTGGCGGTGGTGTCTAACAGTGGCAGTCAGCAACAAGATTGCTTGCCTTTTTCTGTGGTTAAGTTGATGCAATAACCTTAGATCTACCAAAAAACATTTTAGTTTTCTTTGAAATAAAAGAAACAGGAAGTCAGTACACTGCGTTTTAAGCCAGAAATCCCTAATGTTTTGAAGTTGGTCTTCCTGCACTATTCCCTGTTATGTCCTTTCCAAAATAAAGGCAAAAAGCCTCCAAAAATAAATCTTACAATGCAAAATACTTGAATTTTAAAATGGCATACTCTCAAAAAGGGGGTGGCAATTAATGTTTGAAAAAAATAAACATTTTGCAGCACTTCTAAATGAAATTCATATTTATGTTAAGAATATTATGCTTCAGTTTTTGTTGATGCCCAGGCAAAACTTTTGGCTCAAAACCATACAAGGATTGTCTCTTCACATTTCCATTTCTCTGCATTGGGAATAGAAGTTCTAGATGTTATTTATTTATTGTGTAAGAATAAATGACCACAGAACAGTTATCCATTTTGCCTCAGGAATTTTAAATACTATTTTTGGATCATTGTTCCCCAATTTTTAGACACCGTTTTTCATGGATTGGTGAATCTCTGCTAATCTTTACCTCTGAGAGACTCTGCCTCTCTAAAATGCTTCTTTTATACCCAGTCATGTAACTAACCTGTTGTCAATTAACCTAATTAGCTGAAAAATGCTCCTTGAACTGTTGCATTGGTACAACTTTCTTCTCCAGTCTTTTGTTGCCCTCTCCCTTATTTTTTCAGAGGGCTTACAAATTCAAAGTAAGCCAGTATTTTTAAAGAAATGGTAAAATGTCTGTTTTTCAACATCTGATATGCTCTTTAAGGTCTATTGTGAATAAAATATGGGTTTATGAGATTTGCAAATCATTGCATTCTGTTTTTATCCACTTTTTACACAGTGTCCCAACTTTTTTGGAACTGGGGCTGTAATAAAACTTTTTCAAATAGTCAAAAACAAGACTCTTCTCCTGTTGTTTGACTCAAACCTCCAACCTAAGCAGACTTTCTCTGACATCCTTTCGGACCACTAATAATAGTATCTTTGACTATCCATATCTGAGGTGTTTGACTGTACATAGTATTACGTAGATAGTTAAAGGCAAGGGGTCCAGGGGGGTCTCTTGTGTCTGTGTGATACCCTGAGGGCTGCGACAACATTGACGCCTTGGGAATTGGAACAGGCTGTCCAAAAGGAAGCCAAAATAACCACTTCTAGTCCGGTGATGAGCGATTAGAAGGTAATTTACCTGCCGTCCAGGGTAATGACATGTGGGTCAGTGAGGGAGTAGCAGATGGAAGTTGGGACGTCCTGGACTGTGACCTGGAGGCAAAGGTCAGGAGAACAAAGATTATCGGGGGTCCACCCAGTGACCCGCTGACCTTCGGCTTTGATGTTTTCACTAAACACAGATGGGAAACTCCTCTCCAACAAGCCCCCCAGAGACACAATGTCTGGAGTGCTGACATCATGCCTTACATAATGTAATAGGTAGGGTGGAAACAGCTAATGGCAGCGTGGTGCTGAGCTCTTTAAATATCATGTCAAGCCATCAAACAGGCACACTGTAGCCCCGAACCCCCACCCTGCCCTCCAGTTTCATAAGGCACTGTAGAACTGTGTGTATACATAAACAATACAACACAGAACCCTGAAATTACAGCTGATGAGGTGATGGTCTTTAATTAAAGCAATACTTAGAAAATTATACCACACTGCTGTCAGTTAATTTTGAACCCCTCCAGGACTCCTGGAGTCCCAAAGAGCCGCTAGAGTCTCCTCAGAAATTGCATTTCTGAGCAGCATCCCCTGCTTGGATGATATCTGATGAAGTCTGCCCACCAAGTGACCCTAATGTCAAGAATCCATATCACCAAATTACTTCTAAAGCATCCCCCAGTGCTGAAAAGGCCACTTTTTATTGAGTTAATGACCCCGAAGGAGCTGCAGAAGCTACTCAAGGATCCTTTTGTAATCTTCAGTTCATCCAAAATATGAACATATGGCTTCTTAGAGGCTCAGCAAGGGACACTGAGGAGATTGAGTGGGGCAAAACCCCAAAACAACGATCAACATTATGTTTTTTGCATAAAATTGTCCAACCAGTGATGCCAAATATCCTCACAAAGTAGATCTGGATTTTTTTATGATTGTCTTGCATGCCAATCGCAACACCAATTGCAAAGTCATTGCTTGGTATCGTATGATATCATACAGCAGGGGTATTCAATTATTTTTGAGTGGGGGCCACTTCCTGAAAAAGCATCTATATGAAGGGCCAGTGCTGTGAAAAGTATTTGCCCCCTTCCTGATTTCTTTCCTTACCCTAACCCAAGCCCTTTTGAATATTTGTCACACTTAAATGTTTCAGAACATAATTCATATATTAGACAAAGACAATCTGAGTAAATATGGACCCTATGTAAAAAAAAGCCATTGTTGCCTAAGCCTAACCACTGCTTGTGCCACCCAGATAAATGTTTTTATTCTTGAACATCCAAGGAATGTTACTTTAACTCACTTTCAGGGATGTTGGCATGTAGTTTCTCCACAGTCGAGGTGCGCTTGGTCCTGGCAGAACACCAACCAGACTCAGCCGGTTCCCGTCTCGTGTGAAATCAGTGACGGCGGTGACGAAGAAGGTGGCCCGGCCGCAGCTGCCCTCACTGCACGCGTTGGGCTGCAGCTCCACCTGGCAGACTGACAGCGCCACGTTCGAGGCCTCATGTCCGAGACTGTCTGTGGACGTCAACACAGCTGTGAGTTAGCGTTAAAGGATGACACGCAGCTGCTTACGGGACTGTAACGATGTCTTCATGGGGCAAGTCAGAGCAAAGGACACCATCTTCAACACCAACTAGACAGTCCTCTTTCAACACAGTCAAGGTGCATAAACAAGAAGTTAGAGCTTCAATAGCTAGTTACATTGATTCAAACTGGTGTTTTGGTCTCCATTGTCCAATTGAGGGGATGCTGAAAGATGCTAGCAACCATTTTGAGGGGAGAAACCTGGATTGGAAAACTCTTTCTGTTGTTTTATTTTTACAACAAGACCAATTTTCCAATTTTGTGTCCTCTTGCTGTGCTTTCTTCCTAATTCGAGCATTTATAAAGTTAGTTTTTGGTTTAAGGGATGTTAGGTTGGCTCTAATGGCGGTTTCTGAAAACTACTTTTCTGATTTATTTGCACTACATCGCTGAGGGATGCTTGGCTGCTTTGCTGTCTTTTGTGATAAAAATGTCTGACCTGGATCTTGGACACTAAGAGCCAGTGGGACGCCACACTGATGACCATGTTCGAGGCCATAGCAGGGGATCGGCACTGTGCTGTAGACCGTCACCTCGTGCTCTTTACTGTTTTCTGCGATTTGCAGGGAGTCTGGAGAAA
Organism: Cheilinus undulatus; assembly: GCF_018320785.1. Lineage (NCBI taxonomy): Eukaryota > Metazoa > Chordata > Actinopteri > Labriformes > Labridae > Cheilinus > Cheilinus undulatus. The sequence continues at coordinate 20,050,883 of NC_054888.1, read as the reverse complement.
ACTGAGGAGACAGATGACATTAAAAGGCAATCTGGTGAACACTCTGCAAGGTTTTCTTTATTTCAAACAGCTCAGTTGCTTTTAGGTATTATTTATCTTAGTGTAGAAGAACATTTCTTACCCTCAATCCAGCGTAGAAACTTTCACTTTCTTTTGGAGCTGATCTGCCGTGGCTGGAGTTGGCTCTAAAAATCGACACACTGCAGGAGAACTGCAAAGGAAACATCACTTTAAGCTTCTCTTAAAGCATAATTAAGAGAAATGAAATGATAAAAGTATAGGTTGTTTGAAGATGACGTTACTTTTGAGTCCCTAAAGTAGTGACACATTCAGGCAAGAAAAAAAAAAAAGAAGCTTCAAAAGTTCACAAAGAAAATACAATCCTCCATACAAAGCCTGGAGGATCAGAGTCAGACAATGCTCCTATGCAATCTGTTTCAACCAAACAGTCCAGTTTGGCTCAGTGCAGTAAACCCTGATCTTGAATGTGTCTCCAAAGCTGATATCTGTCCATCTCCTTTTAGAGTTCTTGGTCATTTGGCCCAGCTCAACAACAAGAGTCTACCCTTTGCTCCCTTTATTTGGTACCGGTTTGGCTTTTTAAATGTGTATTAAATAAAGGAATCTGGCTCAACTGCAGGGGCCAGCTCCAGCCATCTTAAAGCGCTGATTAGTAGAACCAGCTCGTTTGTGAACAGCACATCATCACTTGGTTGCTCCATCCACTGGTTCTCAATGTGGGGTGTTTGCCCTCTTAGTGTCTTTCTAATGTTAAAATTATTTATTTGTGCCACTTTTAAACCCCTTTTTGTGCCAATTTTTCCACTATTATTTGCCACTTTTCATCAATTTGCACAACTTTTGATAATTTTTTCCACTTTCCATCTAATTTGCCACATTTTAACCCAATATCATCACTTTTACCAGTCAATTTTGGACACTTTAACACACTTTTTTGCCACTTGAATCCCATTCCACCACCTTTTCTGCACATTTCTTCCACTTGAAATACATTTTGGTCACTATGCCCTTTTAACACCCACTTTTTCCAATTTAAACCATATTTCACTATGTGTTAAACATATTTTACACATTTAACCCATTTCTTCAACTTTTCAGACATTTCTTGTCACTTTAAAACCCCTTCCACCACTTTTTTGCCTGTTTTGCTACTTTTAACCCATTTCTGCTACTTTTAAAATCCCATATCACCAACTTTTTCTGCCAATTTCTGCCAGTTTTCACCAGTTTTAATTCCGTTTTTAAGAAAATGTATTTACATACTTAAGATGGCTATATCCTATGGCATAAATGAATTCAAATGCTTTTTGTCTCTTTGATAAAAACGTATTATTCAGGTAAAAAAATAAAATATGGATGTCACAGCTTAATTTTTCTTCATTAGCTGTTACTAATTTTGCACTTATTGCTGTTATTTATGTTTGACAAAGTGGCTGTTGTTGGATGCACCTTCCCTAAGGTGGAAAGCATCGGGCAGGAAAAGCACACGTTCCTGCCTTTCCTATGCCTTTCCTATGTGATGCAGCAACAAACCCCAGAGCAGAGCAGGCATCAATAACAACAGGATGGCATTTATTATGAGGAGCTGGGGTGGAGGAAGGTTGCAAAAAGCAGCTAACAGAGAGAGCAGCAAAGAGGGATTGACTCTGTAGCCTGCCTATACTAACTAAAGGCATATGCTCGAATCAACAGATACGTCTCCTTTTATTGGGAAAACCAGCTTTATTATACTTTGAATGAGTCCAGATCTCAAGAAAAAAACCTTAAACTTCTTTATATCATGGACATTTGTCACATGTTTTCCCAGTAGTCATTTGATACCCACTGAAAATAAATGTAGTCTTTAATATCTTATTATTTTTAGGTAACATAACTACAAAAACTGATTCTTTCCTTTGATTTCAGTCCAGTCACTTTTCAGCAGAAACTTAAACAGCATGTTTGATTCTATTTACAAGACAAAGAGGGCTTTATATCTTATGCAACATGTGTTTGTTAGGCTTCGATGTGTGGCTGACACAGTATTTGTGATCCATCAAAACATTTCCCTGTGTAGCTCTCCTCTGATGCACGGCTCTAACAGCTTGGACATTTATCTCACTCTCATGGTTTAAATAAATGAAGACAACCTTCGACCTCGCTCAGCTGCTACATCAACACGTGTTAAAGATGGACTCTGCAACACAATCCAGACACAACTAACACAACCCAGCGGTCTGCAGGAAAGTTCTATGATGTCACTTTTAGGTTCAGTTTTTAGGTTTTAATAACTTTCCTGGAAATGAGAGCAGAATCTGGGTTTAACTGTGGGAAAATGAAGCTCTGCCGCAGAATGTCAAAGGAAATAATCCCAACAATTACTACTCACAAAGCTGAAAAGCAATCGAATATTCAAGTCTGCTCAGCTGTAAGACCGAAAATCTTTTAATGAGAAACCAAAGAGTGAGGAAACGTTGCCAAACTGTCGGCTCTCCACAAGCTTTTCACTACTTTCAGCTGCCACTCTACATCAACAGACAGATTATGGTGATTTCTTTGGATTTTTCCTGTTTTTCTTGCCAAGTGGAATTACCTTTTCATGCAGTAAAAGCAGCATGACAAGAAGAAATGTCTTAAAGTCTTAAAATCAGCTGCAAAACGCTCACACGTTTCGTTATTTGAAGATGGAAACCAAAGAGTGAGTACCCCAGATGAAGTAAAGGTGCACTCTATCTCCTCGCTCCTTTATCTTGAATTAAATCAACCACAGATAGCTGACAGACAAACCCAGACTCAAAGAGCATTCAAAGACTCTCTGTCTCTGATCTCTTTATCACCTAAAGGCTGCTGGTGAAGAGACGCAGATGATGGACATCTGACCGCCAACATGCATGAGGAATTACGGCTTCAAAGTCAGCACTCGTCATCAAAAAAAAAAAACACTGCCATAAGTTTTATTAAAGGTCAACCACAGCCGCGCAAGATGGGTCAATGAAGGACTCATTGGCAAGACTTAAGCTCAGCCTGAAACCACCCTCACTGAAACTTTCCGGCATCTGATCTGAATGCCCCCCTTTGAGGTCACCCATCCAACCGGGAGGAAAGATCTCGAAATCGCCAGAGGGATTATATAGAGCCTGTCTGGTCTGGATCCCCCAGAAGGAATTGGAAAATGTCGCTAGAGAGAGTGATGTGTTGGGTGACATGCTAAGCTTGCTGCCGCCTAAACCCGGCCCATGATAAATGGAAGATAGCGGATGGATGGACAGATTTAGACTTAAAGGGACATGAAAACACCATGGAAGGACGTAGAGCACTGATCATAAACTGGCGGCCCAGGGGCCAAATCAGGCCCCCAAAGCTTCCTGCCTGGCCCCCAGATGATTATTAAATTCAGATAAGCAGGAAAAGAAAATGTCTGCAGCTGTTAAATCCACCCCAAAAGCAATTAATAGTCAAATAGTTTTAGAATGACTTCATTTTGTATCTGTTTTTACAGAAATTCACTTGTCAGCCATTAATAGTAAATATTTTAAAAAATGTGTTAAAATGGGCAAAAAAGGTGGGATAAAGTAGTGAAAATGGGTTAAATTGGCAAAAATGAGCGATTGGCATCCAAATGGGTTGTAGAGTGGCACAAAGGGACAAAAACTTGCATGAAAAGTGCTGAAAAGAGGTTAAAATGTGGCAAACTATTAGTTTCAAAGGAATAAATGGGCAAAAAGTATATCAAAAAGGGGTTAAAAGTGGCAGAAATTGTGAAAAAAGAAATGAAAAGTGGTGAAATATGGATAAAGGAGTGTCACAAAAGGGATAAGACAGGCAGAAAAAGCGGTTTAAAGGAGTTAAAGAATGTCAAAAAATTGAGAGGCAAAAAGGGCATAAAGTATCAAAAATGGGTTAAAAGTGGTGGTGCAAAAGTAGCCAATGGCAAAGTAGTAAAAAGGGAGGAAAATGGGTGATAAAATAGCAAAAAGTGGCAAAATGGGTCAAAGGTGGCACAAAATGTTGCAGAAATGGCAGAATGAAGCAGCGAAGTAGTGAAAAGTGTGAAACATGAATTCATATTGGTGCTAAATCAAAATTGCTAAGGGCCCATTCTCCGGGATTTTCAGGAGCCTGGCCAATTCTGTAGGTCTACGGCATTGTAGATCGGGATTGATACTTACTGGTAATGCCTAAAAATGTCCTGTGTTTTGAAGGAAAATACTAATAAAATAATATGTTAATCAGAACAAAATACTGATTTAATTTTTCTTTATTTGGAAGTCCAGCCCCCAGAGACTCTCTCAAGACTAAACCTGGCCCTTGTGCAAATGTACTTGATGACCCCTGACATAGAGGGTTGGTATTTGAAAAGGCTTGCATGAGAGAGTCTATGATTCATGATCACTGAACATAATGCCACATTTGCAAGAATTCAAGCATAGGATGTATTGACAACCACAAACTTCAGAGAGAATCTTGACTGGTGTGACTTCAAGACCCACCACCAACTTGTGGTGCAGTTTGGACCTCAACTGTCCCAAAACTTGACATAACAAAGTAGAAAAGCCCTTCATAGGCTCTTAGACCTACTTTAGGGTCCAGACACACAACTTAAGAACCACTGCTATGAAGAATGATAGCAGGACAGATCACTATAAAAGGCCAGAATTTTCCTAATGCAAATGGGAATGCTATTGCCATTCGGAGTCAAAGTATGCTGGCCTTTTGCTTACTTTAATGATAGACATAGGCCCCTTAAATAAGACCAAAATAGCCAGGCGATGTCATGAGGCTGACTTCAAACTGGAACTGTATTGTATGCAAAATTTGTGCGATTAACTTCAACATGTAAAATTTGTGCAGCTTTCTCTGATAGTTAAGGCTGACTTCCACAGATTTCACTATGAGGATATAATGGAGAAGATTAAATAAGAAGCATGTGGACCGCGGCTTTCCCAACCTGCAACTGATTTTCCTTCCCCACCCTCCTCTTGCCTTCTCTTTACGGCACACGCTGCCTCTCCGCCTGCACGTTTTAATGGCTGAACTCAGGCAAAGAGAGGTCAGGGTGATCCATGGCTTACGCCGCATCTCGAGAGGTCAAACCCTCCACATGTGCACCCCAAAAAAACAAAAAAACCTTGTCTGGCAGGAATTACCGTTTCTCCGAGCCTGAAGTGAACGCCATCCATCTCCACCAGAGAGAAGGGCTTCAGCGTGGATTCCTGCCTGATCTCGGCCTTCATGCTGTGGCCGATGTGTCTCGCCCAAACCACCTGGAAGCCCAGGAGCTGGCTCCAAGGCGGGGGGACGAAGGAGCACCTCAGGTGGATACTGTGGCCAACAAGCTCTGTGGTGATCACCGGCCGGGACGGAAGGGACGGGACAGCAGCTGGAAACACAGAAGAAAGCAAAAATCTGAAACAAGCTTGTTTGGGGTTTTAGTCTTAAATTTGGACTGATTTTCTCCATGCAACATTTAATATTTGGGCCTTTGATCAATCAAATCAAAAGAAAGAATTGTCGTTGAAGTACATGATTTTCCCATAGCTTTGAAAACATTTAACAGATCTCTTAGGTGGTCTTAGGCCCCGTTTACACAACAATGTTTTCGAGTGAAAATGCAACAGTTTTGTAGTGTTATGGCTGTCCGTTTACACGGTAATGGCATTTTGCTGCCTGAAAATGGAACTTTTTGGAAACGAGCTTTAGAGTGGAAGTTTTTCAAAACACCCTCATCTCTGTCTCCGTGTAAACAGGGAAACCGGCACTTTCTAAAAACGGACATGCGCACTGTGGCTGCAATATATATGCAATATATATCCATGCGTGAGTAGGCTTATAATGCATGTGTGGATGGGAAGCCCAAAACAAAACAAAGATGGCTGACACCAGTGTACTGTTCATGCTCCTCACTCTTTTGAATTTAACTGTACTTCTCCAACAAAGTGTTGATTTACTTCACCATCACTTGGATCAGCGGAGACGTATTTCGTGCCTGCACCAGATTCTGACTCAACCCATACGCCGTCGTAGGGCAGGTCGAAGGTGATATTGGATATTGCAAAATCACACCGCCATTTACTGGCCTGGCATGTATACTCCATCATTTTTGGTGTTTCCTGCAGTCTTGTGTGAACAGAGATCATTTTGAAAACATTGCCGTCTGAATGTGGACTTTTTTGGAAACGAAAACAGAAAACAAAGCAAAACGTTGTGTAAATTGGGCCTTAGGGAGCTTCAGAATGGGGAAGAACAGAGATTAAAGTGACTTTGAATGTGGAATGGTTGTTGGTGCCAAACAGGATGGTCTGAGTATTTCAGAAACTGCTGATCTACTTGGATTTTTACACACAACCATCTCTAGGGTTTACGGAGAATGATCTGAGCTGTTAGTGGCAGTTGTGTGAACGAAAAATGTCTTATTAATTCAGAGGTCAAAGGAGAATGGATTCAAGATGACAGAAAGGCAACAGAAACTCAACCACTCATAACAACCAAGGCATGTAGAATACCCTCTCTGAATGCACAACAAGAGAAACCTTGAAGCAGATGGCTACAGCAGTAGAAGACCACACGAGGTGCCACTTCTATGAACAGGAAACTGAGGCTAAAATTCACACAGGCTCACCAAAACTGGACAATAGAAGATTTGAAAAACATTGCCTGGTCTGATGAGTCTCATTCATTGTATCAACGGTTCAGACTGGTGGTGGTATAATGGCGTGGAGGATATTTTCTTGGGCCCCTTAGTACCTGTCCTTGATCATGTCCATCTCTTTATGACCACAGTGTACCCATCTTTTGATGGCTACCTCCTGCAGGATAATGCACCATGTCCCAAAGCTCAAAAGAAAGCAGACGTCCTCACCTTTGCATCGTCCGTTGACTTCGACTTCACCTGGTGGGCACAGCCGTGGTCCCAAATCTGGAGCCACTGAAACACGAAACTGAGCTGATATCATCCAAATAAAGCATTGCATACTTGCAGAGAGTTGTTTAATTTCATAAATCAATCAGGAAACTTTGAACTTCTGTGCTCACCTTTGGCGCAGTATCCCATGCACCCCTGCGTGGGCTGCAGGAAGTAGATCATGAACTCGCCGCAGTTCCGCACCGTGACGGGGATCCTGAAGAGGCAACAGTCTTTGGCGCTGCCATGGAAAAACTGCCAGGTGGCGCAGGCGGAGAGCTGTCGGACCTCGCCAGGTCGAGGCAGGCGGGCATCCTTCAGGGAGAGCCACACCGGAGCCTGAGTGCCACAGCGGTTCATCTGCAGGGACAGAAACAGTCATTACCTGCAGCGAGGGGGTTATTTTACTTCACACCTGGGCTGAAGGTGCTGATTAAACCCTCAGCTGTCTGTTTGGAGATGTCAGAAAAAGACTGATTTTATTTTTCTGCAGTTCTCCAATGAGTCTGACACTCAAAAGGCAAGTCTGACCTCGACGCAGGTGGTCGGCATCTCCGCAGGCTTGTTGTTGATCCTGAATCGGTACCATCCCGGAGACAGCGAGTGGTCACAGATCAGATCCTGGATGGCCGTGTTCTGGATCTCCGTGGAGTCAAAGTCAACGCTGCGATAGGGATTACGCAGGATCCGATGGCCTCCTGGGTAACACTCTGGAGCTGGAACAAAAACAGAAAGAAGATGTCAGACTTTATCCAGACATAGGAAACTTTTGATGCTTTTCAGATCAGGAAAACCTGGATTTAGACCAGCATTAAGTAATTTTTGAACGCTTAGCTCTTCCTGAGAGATTATTGTTTTCTAAGCCTAAATCTCCACCTCTTACTTTGTCATCTAAAAATCCAGATGTGTCAATTTAATAAAGAGGAAATGAAAAATGAAGACCCTCAGGCGGTGATCGGATGAGGAGTTTTACTCCAGTCTTTGTGTTTGACGTGGTCCTGCTGTCGGCAGAGCAGACGAGTCAGGGTTAGACTAAACAAAAGCTACTCCAGCTGTCCTGGGAAATAGGAAGTTTTCTTTCTGTGTAGTCATCTTTTATTGCTAAAAGTGGATGTTTATGTTTCTAAACGGCCAATTCTAGAGTTATAAACTATCTAAAAGTCCTTATCAGTGGGTGTTAACTGAATTTGATCTGATGTTTTTGGCTTTGTCTTTGTTTTTGGTTGTTTGGATTGCATTATTATTATAGCTTTATCTGTCAGCAAGACTGAAAAGTTCCAAATGGAAGCTAAAGCATGGGTCATATTGACAAATTTAGCATTAGCTGGATGCTTGGTTCTCAACTGGTGGGTCAGGACCTAAGAGTGGATTGCAGCGGGGCCTTGTCTACTCTGAGGTTGTCAAAATTAGATCTTTTAAAATCCTGAGTAGGAACATAATGTAAGACGACCAACTAGGGCCACCCTTAAAGATAAAAAAATAAAGAGGGTCTACTAATTTTTGAGAAAAGTCAACAGTTCTTAGAGAAAAAGAGAATTTTTTTGAAGTTACCGAAAAAAAAAGAAATTTCCAAGTTTAAAAAGTTTTAAATTTTGACCCTATAAACCCGACATTTCAACTTTTTAAATTAATATATTTCCAACATTGTAAAAATCAAAAATTTACAAGACACCAAACTAAAATATTGGTTGAATAACCCCAGTTTACTTATGTGTCTCTTCTAATTCCAGATTATAACGATAATGTGATAATTCTGGACTAAAATCACAAGTGCTAAGAAATATAATTTCATTAGGCTCCCAACTGAATGCAAACTCTTTCACATGGTCTGATTTTATTCCATGCAATCAGCTATTTTCCACTTTAAAAATTCCAATTTTTGGCTCATATAAATAAACGTCTTTTAAAGTTTTTCTATGTAAATTTCAGACTTTTTAAACGTAAAAATTTTGAGTATTGTCTCATAATTTAACAGATCCTCTTTTTTTTTTTTTTTTTAAGAGAGGCCCCTGATAATGGATAGTTATACGAAGATGCTTTGGGGAGAACCTATTGAATAAGTAGGCCCATTATGTTGGGATTTTGTCGCTAAAAACAATTAGACGTTGGTCCAAGGCTGGACAGGATTTTCATGGTTCCATCACACCCCATAAGATGTTATTTAAGGAAACACTGGATACGGTCTCAGGGTGCTGAGCATCACCTCTAGCACAAACCTGGAAGTGCCTTTTTCAGATCATTTCTCCCTCATTATGAGAAATTGATCTATGAAAAGCAAATGTTGATTTTTCGTTTAGTAAGTACGCCTTATGAGGTTGAACAAAGTCCTCAAGAGCCAAGCATTGGAAATGGGCAGTGCCAAGCTGTGCTGGTCTTAACTTCCTGTAAATCAGGGGTGTCCAAACTTTTTTCACTGAGGGCCACATACGGAAATATATATAACGATGTTGGGGCCACTTTAATATCCACGAGGTAAGATGTATGACATTGATCATGTCAGAAGCAGAATAAAGGAGGAGCTGGGGTGGAGGAGGGTTGCAACAGCAGCTTGCCGAGAGAGTCATGGCCAGGCAAGAGCAGTTTAAATGAGAGCATGAGAGCAAATCAGCTGTCCCTTCAACTAAACCCCGCCCATTGCTGTCACCTCGTTCTCCTGCAATGACACTGAAAAGGAACAAGCGTATCAGATTGAAACTCTGCAAGGAGGAACCACAGACATGGAATCTAGATGATCTGTTTTGCAATATGCAGCAATAAAATGGAGTCGAAATGACAGAAACTTGTCTGATGATCTGAAATCTACAGCAGCCAATGAACTTACAAATTACTACCTGCCTCCATTAGCTGAGCTAATGGCAAGAAGTAGCTCGTAAAAGGTGTGAAGATTACGACCTAAATTGTCTCTTCATTCTGTCAGCCGGTGTTTAAGATGTGAGCGGGAAGGATTGTTTCGCCCTCAGAGGTTATCTAAATTACTAAGAATAACAGACATTCCTGTGAGCCTCACGCCTCTCTAAACTCGCCGCGGGAAAAAGCCAATGGCGCATGACGGGCCTCTGCAGCTGGAGGCTAAAACAACCGGGGGAACTATTTAAGCAGAACATAGGGTTTTCCACACAAACACCCCTTCAAAAGCACCAAATCTGGGAAGTGAAATAGGTCAGCAGAGGCTGAAAGAAAAAAGACTGAGCCCGTCTTTCAGTTCAAGCGCACAAACTGGTTTCCTCTTTGTTGTTTGGGTTGGACTGAGTGACGTCAGGGAGAACAAACAGAAAGGGTTTTTAGGGTCTTAAAGATCTGAATGGAGCAGGAGAAGTTACTGCCAAAACAAGGTGGAACAGGCAGGTCTGCATGTTGAAAAGAGGACTGTTGTTTACATCACTGCCTGTCTGCGTGTGCTTCTTGTCTGGAAGCTCCTCTGAAGAGATCCGAGGTCACAGGTTGTCCAAACAAGCAGGTTTTAAGGCAGGAGGACAATCGGCGAGACGTTAACCGCCGGCTAAACTCGTCCAATTGTCATCTTAATGAGTTTACAGAGCCGGAGGGGAGGCTGAGCTAATGAAGTGGCCCCCAGGGGGGATGAGATCCCACAGAGAGGGAGGTCTGAAGCTGCCCAGATGTGCAGAGACGGAGGTGAATTTAGGAGAGTGTGGTGTTAACAAAATGGAGGTTAGGGGAGGTTTTCCCAGAGGGCTTATCACTCAGCATGAAAACACAAAGAGGTATGGGTCTGGACGAGATCTGCACAGGCTAAAAGCTCATTATCAACAATTATTACTTATTACTGCATCAATAGATCTTCATTTAAGAGCTGCAGCTGGAGAGTAGGTTTAGTATATTCTACATATCTTAAAGCCTCAATAACTCATCTCTTTATGCAAGAATATCATAAATGCCATGTTTTTACGATGTTTATTCCTTAGTGAGATGGATAAGCGGCATTAAATCTTTAAACAGGAAAAAAATTTAAAAGTAGGGTTATTTTCATTATAGATGGGCACACTGAACTAAACAAAAAGGAAAGTAATGTTAGAATTCTTAGCTAGGCAATAATGTGCATAAATGTCAGGATTAAAGTAGAAGAAACTGAGACAAAAAAAGAAGAATTATTGTGAAAAGAGAAAAATTGAAGAAAAGTGGCTTAAATGGATTAAAAGTAGCAAAAATGGACAAAAAGTGGTAAAAAGAAGTTGCAGAAACGGGCAGAAAGTGGCAATAATGGGGGAAAAGCTGCAAAAATCAATGCAAAAAATGGGCTAAAGGTGGCAACTATGGCTGAAGAGCAACTGAAATGGGTTAAATCAGCAAAAATGGTCACGAAATGGAAAAAAGTAAAGGCAAAAGCTAAGTGACCATGTGGGCATAAAGTGTCAAAAAAGTGGCATCAATGGGCAAAAATGGGTGAAAACTGGGGACAAATGGGCAAAAAGTGGCAAAAATTACTGAAGAGCAGTTAAAATGGGTTTAAATAAGCAAAAATTGACACGAAATGGCAAAAGGTGGCTAAAGAAGGCAAAAGTTGCAAAACAATGTTGCAGAAATTGGGGATCAAGTTCCAAAAAAAGTGCAAAAATAGGGGAAAAGTGACAAAAATTGGTAAAGTGGCCAAATGGGCATAATGTGGCAAAAAAGTGGCATTAATAGATTAAAATTGGTACAAAGTGACAAAATATGGAAAAAAAAATGCAAAAAAAAAAAAAAAAAGGGCAAAAGGTGGCAAAAATGACTGAAGAGCAGATAAAATGGGTTTAATTCAGCAAAAATGGGCAAGAAATGGAAAAAGGTGGCTAAAGTAGGCAAAAGTTGTAAAATAGTGTGGCAGTAATGGAAAAAAATGTTGCAACAAGCAGCAAAGTATGGGTTTAAAGTTGCAAAAACATGTTGCAGTAATGGATGGAAAATTTGGTTTAAAAGTACCCAAAATAAATAATTCTAACATCAGAACCCAATAATAGTCGACACACTTTTCAGCTCTAACATGAAGTAACTGTTAGCCAGCTTGATAGCACCAATGCTACTGATCCAACATACATCAATAAATCACAGCTGAGGAGGGCCCACTATGTCAGTTTTTTAAGTGCACAGCCGACTCTGTGGGCGGGTCTGGCTAAAGGCATGCCAGGTAAAAAGAAAACCATGATGAAAATGCCAATTTCTCATTTATTGGTTTGATTTTCATTTTTGTTTTTGTGAATTTTTTGAGAAAAAGAAAGTGTCATTACAGGCAGCATCTCTGATGCCTCCCCAGTAGCTGCCTGATCCAGGCTAAAGTATTTTAACAAGCGTTCGATGAATTACCATGAAATTTGGTCCAGACGCTTCGACTCCCAAGAGGATGACCACTTGACCTTTCCTCTGACTGAACCATCAGTGATGCATACAAAACTTCAAAAAAATCTGGATGTTTGGAGGATAAACTGTCCCAGTTTGGCCAACTTAATCCCCTTGCGTCTGTGCACATCTTCCTCCAAGTACATCCTAAAACTAAAACTTGTAGGTGTAAAATTTAAGCACATTCCTCCTGACTTAACTGATTCACTGACTTTCTTCTGTTGTAGAACATTTATACTGACGTTTTTATTTTTATTTAAGTAAGTCTAGTTTTATTTAAGCATCCTCAGGCATATTAAAGATGCATCATCACATAAAGTCAAACTTGTTGTGATTTGTCTTCTCACCACTTTGAGCCTTTGCAGTCTAAACAGTGATTTAACATGTTATTCAGTGGGAGAGGACTGAGTTTTACAGCACAACATAACATTTTACTGATGAAGAACTGGGCGGTCAGTGGTTTTAAAGGTTTTTTAAGTACCAGGGGTCAGAATAAGACGAAGCAGTAATGTTTAAAGCGCTCTCTTTCTGCAGGTTCACCCTCTCCGGTCTGTTGTTTTTGGGTCAACTGGACTGAATGTGTGTGTGGAGTTACAGGATTCGCAGTAGACTTTGTTTTGGCTCAGAAATGTCTGGTATTCTTGTTGCAAAGCTTCGTGAGCAACCTCAGCATGGCGTTTTACGACAGCCCGCCTTAAAGTTTACGACTGCAAGCTTTGATGTGCTGCTGGACGTCCCGGAGACGAAGATATGAGCGAGAGGGAGGACTGACCAACGGAGCATCTTTATATCTGACTCAGATTAGATACTTTTGGGCCTTTAATTCTGCAGGATTTCAGGAGGGTTTGGCTCACATTTGATATTTTTTAACCTTGACTCTTAGCCCTAATAATCAGGACTTATATTCTTCTTTTTGTTTGTTCAGTTGTTTAAGGCTCCAGCATTTTCAGCCTGTGTGTAAACAGCCAAGCAGCAGCTGTAACAATAAAATAAACCCAACTTTTTAAAAAGTTTGGCCACTAGAATATCCTGATGGAAGCGGTCTGAGTAAACAACCAGAAAAAGGAGTTTTTGGATCGATTACAGCGGCATTTTCACGAACATAACTCTCAGCTTGCGTTTATGAGTCTGTCCATGTTAACAGCTGTTTTTTAACTCATTGCTAACAGCATTTTAGTTTGAAACACCCACTGCTTTATCTCCTTCAAATGAGCTCCATTTAGAGGTGATAATTAGTTTATAACCTGCCTAAAACACCTCTGATAATGGACAAGAAACCCAGCGATCTGTGTCAGTGATGGGGCTTTTACTATAATACATCTTTTCAGAGAACCTGAAATGATGCCCTGAGGAACTCCTTCAATATAAAGTCAGGACTACAATTAATAGCAGCTGAAGAGCTTGGGTCTTTTGAAGGTTGTGATGCCGTTCGGGCTGTGATGGTCCAGTTAAGAGGAGTTAGAGGATCTGTTTGTGTTGGTATGGTGGGTGGTGAGAGCTAGCACGGAGTGAGGTAGCTCTAGGATGCCAGAGCTCACCAGCTAGCCTTCTTGAGGGAGTAGAAGTTCCCGCTTGACAAGAAGTTCCCAAACTTTTCAGCCCACAACCCCCAAAATAAAAGTGCCAGAGACCAGGGACCCCCGCTGTACCTGAAGGACGTTGGACACAACCATTTACATCCAAGAATAGGCATGTGCAGACTAGGCTGTCCATAAGGGGGCATAAAAAGGAGAACTTTCTGGGGCCCTGCAAAACTGGGAGATCATGGTGGTCAGGAAAATTATGGTCCATTGTAAAGTTAAGTTGCGATATGTTTTACCTGAATAATAGCCTCTCTTATCAAAGCAACAAGTAGTTTTGTTTTAAATTGATTTGGTGGTAACAGGTGTGAAAAGTGGCAGACATTGGCCTTAAAGTGATAGAATTGGATGGAAAATGAGGTGAAATGGGATTTAAAAGTGGCAGAAATTGATTCATATTGGCAAATATTGGATACAAGTGGCAAAACAAAGACAACAAGTAGCTGAAATGGTTTAAAGTGGCAATAACTGGTATAAAACGTGGTAGAAGGGGCTAACAGTGACAATACTGGCTTAAAAGCAGCAGAATTTGGTGGAAAGGATGGCAAAATGAGAATAAAAAGTATCAAAAACTGTTGGGAAAAGTGATAGAAACTGGTTGAAATCTGGCAAACTTGGTGTAAAGTGGCAAAAATTAGTAGGAAGTGGTAAAAGTGGATGCAAATTGTGCCAGATTGATGGAAAGTGGCGAATAATAGTGGCAAAATTAGGAGTGACTTTTTTTTCTTGTTCTTGAAATATTCAGTTATTTCATGAAGTACAAATTCGACAAGCTTTGGAATGTATGGAATATTGTTTATAGATTTCTTGACAGTAAGGGTTTATCATGTGAGGCTTGGACTGGTGTAGAGATTTGAGTTTAGGGCTTTTGTTTTATGTTTGGTTTCATTGTTTGTATTACTTTTCTTTTTCCTTAAGAAATGTGCCATTTGACATCGTGTATAGTTTTTTTCTTTCTAAAAAGGACAATAAAGATATGTTAAAAAAAAGATACTGGTAAAATTGTGTGGGAAAAGCGGTTAAAAAGTTGCACAAATAAATACTTTCAATAACTGTTTGACACTTTTCAGCTCCAGAATGAGGGAACTGTTAGCCAGGATGCTAGCATCACCAGCTTTATCATCAATAAATCAGAACTGGGGAGGACCCATTATCTGGATTTGTTAGGGGTCCAGGTCTGTGTGCAGACTTACTTTTTATGGATTTTCAAACATTATTTTGATTTTAGCACAAATCTCACCAAATGACAATGTTTTTGTTCTACATTTAAGAAATTTTATGCACATATTTTCATAAAAATGGGTCATGTATACAATTTCAAATCATTACAATGTTTTTTAAGGCATCTTTTGACCCCCTCTAAGTGTCTTGTGACTGCCTAGGGGGTCCTGACCAGTGTTAATTTTGACAGCACTTTTTAATTTAGTTTTAGTTATAGTCTTTTGCCAAAAATATCTTTTAGTTTTAGTCATAATTTAGTCATCTAGTTTTAGTCTGGTTTTAGTTGACGAAACTTCCCAACATTTTAGTCGACGAAATTTACAGTAAATTTAGTCGACTAATTGGATCTCTCCCCAACACGCAGCAAAAGCAGTTGTGATTGGATCTCCCCCGTATCTCGTCCCACCTTTCCACACAGCCAAAGTAGCTGTGATTGGATATATGCCTAACTTGCCCCTACTTTCTACATGACGAAATTAGGTCTCTTTGGATAAAGTCTGTCAAACATTTTCGTCTCGTTTTTATTTGTTGACTAAAATGTCAGTTAATTGTTTAGTTTTTGTCCATGTGCACTTGTTCTTATTAGTTACTGTCTTGTTTTCGTCAGGGGAAAAAAGGCTATTAACAAAAACTATAACGAAAATAATTAGTCAACAAAATTAACACTGGTCCTGACCCCCACGTTAAAAATCAAACTTTCAAGGACCAGAGATAGTGCCATGAGGAACTCCTTCATTAGTGAAATAGCTGCACTTAACCTGACTACAACATCATGTTCTAATATACATGAGCTACAAATAATATATTTGTTGAGTTCAATCTGACGATATTTCTGCATCTGTAGCTACTTATAATGTTCTAACCGGGTTTAGAAATGCTAATGAGCCCTGAGTGTTTCAGCAGGGAAGAAAAATCTTGTGTTCATGAGTTTTTGAGGACGTTATGGGGCAATTATTGAATTTTACTACACTTTCAACTCTTGATTTGCATTTCTTTTCTTGTGTTTAAGGTTCTGATCCTGCAACTGAGACAGAACCAGCCTCTGCAAGCTTCAGAGGTCCCATCAACATTCATGGTTGGAGTTGAGATTCTCCCAATTCTGTGAGCATGACGAAAGATCAGTTTCCAAAGTAGCTCCTTCAGTAACTTTAAATCAGTTTTTATTGTTGCCTGACAGATTTATAGACCACTAAATACTTCTACCCAAGTACATTTCAATTCAAGTAACTAGACTTCTCAAGTGCCCTATTCTTGAGCTCTTCCAGAGCCTTTGTGGAGCCCTAACCTTTGTTTCCCTATTATTCTGTTGCTGTTTATCTGTGAGCTTTTGCTTTTGTCTGTCCATCTAACCTGTGGACATGCAGAGCCTCAAGAGCCAAGTCTGCAGAGCTCTTCACTTAGAGCAGGCAGGATGCTTCTTTGCCTGCTTTTTATTGAACTTGTAATGGCTAAAACGGTGGCATGTGCGTAAAACTTTGGATTGCATTAGAGAGCGTTTGTTTTACGCTTCTGTTCATGTCGATAAAAAAGCGTCCCATCTGCTGAGGATCACTTCAGAGCAGGTTTAAAATGCATTAAATCGTCCAGGATTTATGTTTTCTGTGCACTTACCATGCTGCGCCAACGCTCCAGGTTGCACGATCCAAAGCAGCGCGATGCGTAAAAGTCCAAGCAACAGCAGGCGCAACGAGCGAAATGCGCGACAGTCCATGTCTGCAGCTCCGAGTTTACAGATCAGGAGGATGAATCAGTCGTCTGGTTCCATTGAAAGTTTTAGAAAATGATGCGAAAGTGGCTAAACCTGGACTTTTCCTCGCAGGAGGAGAGGCTGTAATTTGCGCAGCGCTCGCTGCAGACTGCGGCTTTTCTGAGAGAGGAGCGCAAGATGACAGAAAGAGAGAGAGAGAGAGAGAGGGGAAGGAGGAGGGGAGAGAGGGCAATAAACCACCGAGGAGTCTGCTCGTGTCAGTGGGAGTTCTTTCACCCTCCACAGAGGAGTGGACGTCATCATCAGTCAAGATGGCAGTGATCAAAAAATCTCTAAAATGATCCAGAAGAAACTGAGACCCTCACAGCAGCGGCTGGAGTGAGTTATCACGGTTTATTCTACTGTAAACACCGAAATACTGACGCAAATCTAAACTTTAAGAGCTGTTCAGTACGGAGGCCCATTAGGTCAACTGCAAAAACATTTCCCTAAACTAAATATTTAACTAAAAATATTTTAATATGAAATTAAGTTAAAATATATCATAAAGACAAAAAACATATGGTAAATTGTAAATAATTGAATAAATTAATTATTTTTTTAAGTAAATAAATTTTTAACAAAATAAATAAATCTGAAGCCGCCAAAGATTTTTTTGTTTCAACAAAACAAAAAACAAGTATGATATACAAAATTTTTGCTTTTCAAAAGAAGTAGTAAGGAAAAAACCCTGATAAACACAAACATTTGTGTCCTGGACTACAAACCTTTTTGTAAAACATGACAAAAATTTGAAACGTAAAAAAAAACCCGACAACAATACAAAAACAAAAAACACTGATAATTTTTTTCATTGAACATAAAAAAATTCCTGAACACAAAAAGTCATGAAACACAAAAAGTATTTCCTCTAATACCAAAAAAATACTTCATAAAACATAGTAAATATTTCTTCTTTCATAAAAACATTTCATAAAATACAAAAAAACCCCATGCCATTAAAACATAAACATTTTTCCCCAAAAAAAAGGAATTAAAAAATCTACCTTTATTTGTGGAATTCAAAAACGGTTTATAAAGTTAAAAAAAAGATTTGTTAGAACATTAAAACATTTTATGAAGCAAAATAATATTTAGAAACAAGATCATGCAATATGCAATGTTTCTGAGTTTGATAAAAATTTTTAGTTCATTTCTTTGAATATTTATAAGATAATTTTATTATTATTATTATTTTTTTTTACAGTTGGCCCTTTTGGCCACCATATATTCAGACTCACTACTAAGAAAGCTACGAAGACTGGAATCAAACGTCTGTGGATTAAAACTGTCCAAAAAGAAAAATATGCAGACAATCACGGAGCACGTGCTGCTGCCACATGTTGAACATTTCATGTTTCCACAACAAACAGAAGAGTTCATTTTCTACAGACACGACTCTGAAATATCAGGCAGTTTATGAAGAATCACTGTAATCACCAGCTGGAGGAATAAACAAGAATTTAAGCAGAAATTCAGGCTGGAATCACGCTGCTTTTGAGACATTCCTGCAGCATATGAATGCACACATACACCTAGATATGCAGGCACATATACATCTAAATATACATCACTAACAGTGTATACACAGCCGTCCTCTGCAGCTGTGTGCTCTCAGTCTCTCTGTAAACTGTCAGTGAAGCGGCTGCAGAGAAAGACAGCGCTGCAGTCAGGCTTCACTTAGAACAGAATGAACGCTTATGCTGTTTTTAAGAAAATATGCTCATTTCAAAATGTGAACAAATTGTCTGCTCCTGATGAGGCTGGCATTTGGAGCAGTTTTTCACACCCTTAGCTAGATTTTTATAAGTAGATTTAGATTTTTATTTATAAGATTTTGTACACCTAAAGTAGGATTTGTTGCCCTTTGTGTGATTTTAAGGCTCTTAGTGAATTTTTTTGGCAATCAGTAAATTTCTTTCATACTCCCAGGGTGGTTTTGGCAGTTTAGTTAGTTGAGTTTTTGAACTCTTAAAGAGATTTTTTGTCATTCAGTAAGACTGTTCATGCCCTTAGGGAGAGTTTTTGGCATAAAGTGAAGCTTTTATGCCCCTAGTGAGATTTTTCATGCATAGTGTCAGTTTTTCTGTGACCTAGTGAGATTTTTGTGCTTTTTAATGCTGTAAATGAGATTTTTATACGTTACGCAAGTTTTTTTTATGCTCTTTGTGAGATTTCTGTGCATCAAACCAATTTTCTATGCTCTTAGAAGATTTTTATTGCCTTTTTTAAGATTTCACTGCAATACATACATTTTTCTGTCTTCTTATTGATATTTTTGGGGCTCCTAGAGAGACTTTTTAATGTTTATAATGAGATTTTTTATGGATTAGATACATTTTTGTATGCCCTTAATGATATTTTGATACTCATAATAAGATTTGTATGCATTTATAAATTTTTTCTACGTTCTTAGTGAGATTTTTAATGCTTTTATTGATATTTTTAGTGCTAAAAATTGAGATTTTTATGCATCAAGCCAGTTTTTTCAGTGTTCTTAGTGAGTTTTTTGGTACTCAAAGTAAAAAAATTTTATGCGTTTATCAAGTTTTTCTATAAACTTAGTGAGATTTTTATGCACTTCATACATTTTTCTGTGCTCTCAGAAAGATTTTCTGTGTTTATCATGAGCCTTTTTTGCATGAAGTTAGATGATTTTTATTTGATGTGGGGGGTTCATTCAGTTTTTCTTTTTTTTTTTTTTAGCTTTTTTTTTGTATTCACTGTTTTTGCATTTAGTTTTTTAATCATGTTTTGTGAAATGTTTTGTGCATTCAGTGATAAATGTTTGCACCGAAGAGACTATAAACCTGACTGATGTGGATAAAACCTGGATGTTCTGCAGATTCTTTAGAGTTGAAGCACAGCGCTGTAATTTTCTCCCTGTTGAGCTCAGATCTCTGAAGACCAAACTGCAGTAACCACACAGGCAGAGGAGTCCTCCTCCTGGTTCATGATCTCTTCATGTGACTGAAAACACGGAGAGACATGGAGTTTGTGACTGAGAGGATTTCTCAGCAGGTGGAGGTGAGAGCCCGCTGAGCTGAAACAGAGAAGGTCGTCCTCCTGCGTTTGGCGTAAACATCAGGTGCACGAGGCTGCGGAGACCAAGACGACATACCTTTCCACTAAATCAAAGAGTGGAGCGGAGCAGCAGGTGTTCTCCGCTCGCCTTTTCATTCATGGACTGCTGGAACACTGTGAGAAAGTCTCAGATTTTAGACTGGGACCTGAAAATGACACGTCTTTGAGGAACGTATTCAGGTGTTCTAGTCTTAGACTGGGATGTTTGACATTTGGTCAAAATCTGTAAAGGCAGTTAAGGGTGATCAAATCTGTTTCTTTGATGTCTTTTAGGGTCCAGAATCAAGACTTAAAGTTTTTACATTATAAGATGGCATTTAAAACAGCCACTTTAGCACCAAATTTCAAGTCAGATCAATCTGTAAAGAGTTGTTCTGTCCTGCAAAATGTTGAAAATCCATCACCTGGATGGACACTAAATGCAAAAACAGTATTAGACTTTCTCGTTTTAATCCCCTCTCATCCTCCTGTCTCTTTCTGCACTAAATCCCAAATTTGTCGTCCCCACAGCTGCCCTGCATGTGCTCAGAGCCTCAGAGCTGCTGTCTCATGCACATTAGACTCCCAAGAACCTCCTGGAAGCCTCCCCGGTATGAGAGCCCGGTGGAGGTGGCTCCCGGCCGGAGCAGAGAAAACATTATCTGCCACCTCCTTTGAAGTGTGTGCCCTGAGAAACGACGTGGAGGGGGGGTTTAGTCCCGCCTCCTGAGCGCTTCCAGATGTCACACATCCTCCTTTACTGTGAGAACAACAAGCAGAGAACATGCAAGAGGCATGTAGGCAGCCACCATGCCTCCAAACATCTTGCAACCATATTGTTCCTGCTCTCTTTAAACATGTGAGTCACTTTTAACACGTCTGCATCCTTAAAGTGCCATCCAAACATGCAGTATAACCAAGAGTTTCTACATTTTAAGTGTAAAAAGTGACTTAAATGTAAATGATGCTTCAGCCACTATGATAAAACATCATTTATAGGTGTACAGTAGAAGTTAAAACACATTTCTTGGCTGCTTATTTCAGCAAGATGTTTTGCAGTTTTGGTTCCCAGCTATTATGCACACCAAAACCTCCTAATGTTGGCCTTAAAATGGCGAGTAAGTAAACTAAAGGGGAGGGCGAGTGAGGCCAAAAGTCAATCAGTTTGACCCGAAGGGTGCTCCTTAGCTAGTTTTCCTGAAGGTCATGTTTGAGGTGAGCCGCTGTGAAGATTTAGGAGATAATTCATCAGAACAATGTAGGGCTTAAAGGCAAAAACATGCACGATTTATGAGTCACTGCGTTTGGGTTTCATTTAAGGTTTGGGAATAACACTTGGGCCCTGAGCACTGACCCTATTATACCTGTATGGGTCATTTTTCTGGCAGAAGAATATGGGGCAACAAAATGCTCAAAAACTCACCAAACTTAACTGAAAATTGTCCCCCAATGGAAATTATTGTATTTTGGTGGAATTGTGAGTAAGAGCTATGTGCATGAAAATTTGTACACTTGGGTATCATGATTAGACAAAGAAAAAAGTCTCCTGGGGCCATTCTCTAAAATGTACAGGAAGTGCACTATAAACAGTTAAGTGTCAAATTTGGGGTTTTTCCGAGTGATTCGCAAGTTTCATATTTTAACAAACTACTCAGAGAGATTTGATCCGATTGACTCCAGAATTTTTTTGCTCATACTAAACAACCTGGAGATCTAAAGCTGTGCAAACGTTGAGTTTTCACCGTAGGGCGGGGCTGTGACAGGAGTCCAAACTTAAACTTCTTTTTTGTACATTTTTGCAGTGATAATATAACAATAATGCCTTATAACTTCTTATTGCTCATATCAATCATCACCAAACTTCACAGGGATGAACACCGGTATTCCTGAATGCATTCATGCATCAATATCATTACTTTGTCACAGCGCCTCCTTCTGGCAAGTGAACATTTCTGCCTCTGATTTTTTTAATTTTCACTTTAAATATTCAGCCCCTGCCCGCCATTCAGCCTAGGCTTTTGATTTTTGGACCCATGCCCAAATCCCAACAGGAAGTCCACGAGCTTCATCTCAATTTCAAAATAAGGCATTTTTGATGGTGCCAAATGACTTAACATTATAACTTTAGTAGACAATATTCTGGGATCCTCTGCTCTCTCTTGCAAGACAGCAGTTTAACACTTACCATGCTTACATGCAAACATCTCATCATTGCACCCCCTACTGTCAACAAGAAGTGACACAAATGGGTCATATCTTAATTCCTCTTATTGTGCTCAACCTATTGAGCTCCAATTTTGAAAGAAAGGCCTCAATAACGGCAACAACACAGATATGTTTTATTGAAGGATGTCTCACTGGCGATGGGGGGCATTTCAATATCTCGCCAGTTTGACAGGAAGTATGTGCAACTGTCATACAAACATCTGATTGTCTTCAAATTTCATGTAGAATGGAGGTCTGCTCCTCTACATATTCAAAGGTGAATTTCATTGTTTTGATGTAGCAACCCTACTGGCAACAGGAAGTGACACAATTGGGCCATTTCTTTAATGGCGAAATTCGTTATCACACGGTTTTACAGGAAGTCACTGTAGCTTTTGTATAAAACTTCTTATTTGCATCAGATCTCACATGTATGATTCGGGACTGCCCCTCTACATATTTAAATGTGTATCACGTTTTTGCTAATGCACCAGTAAGAAAGCAGAAGCATCTCTGAAATAGGACAAATAACACCCTGCCTCCATGTTGCTCATTCAGCTAAAAATATATGCAGCATAGGTTTGATCATTTTCTTAGATTATTGGTCATGACATTGCATTGAAGGAGTTCCTCAGGGCGCCATCCTGGGTCCTCTAAAAGACTACAAAAATAGTAGTAAAGATGTTTACAGTCACGGTGTGATTATAGAAGCTTTTCCAGGGATGTTGTGCAGCAGAAGGCCTCACTTTGAGTCAAAACATAGCCTGCAGGGCCTCCCTGACTGACAGCCACACCTCCATGTTGTAGGTGGGAGTACAGTGTGACCTCTAAACCTTCAGCGTGGGCTTTTCTCACTCTGTCAGGTTGGATTATGAGACGTTTCCTAAACAGAGAGGTGTCACTGATGCAGTGTCCGGTAGCTCTGAGATAATGGAAGCAAAGTTAAAGCATCGCTCACCCAGTATGAACTTGGCTCTGAGTTTCTCTCAGTGTAGTTTTTTTGTAGTTGTAGCTTATAAAACCAGCAAAGGCAACGGTTTACACCAAGAAGATGAAAATATAATGACAAAAAACATCAAAATCTATGCAGGGCAACACAAAATAACATTACAACACATCTCTGAAACACAAAAAGTGTCACATACAGAGTTCATGTTAACAGGTTCAGTGAAGTTCAAACAGGTAATTTTACTGTATTCACAGTGGGATGAATAACTGCAGGTTTCTTAAGTTGTGCTGTATTTGTGTTTTTTTTTCAGGTTCAGTGTGGCGGGGATTGAAGATTTCGTCTTCAGCAGGAGTGGGATAACTTGTTGAGATAAAAGCAGACGGCTTATTGAGGTTTGATGAGGAGAGGAATGAAGGAGCAGAGAAGGTGCGAAAAAAAGGTGTTTATTAAAGATTTATATAGACATTTAAGAGCAAATGTTCTCTATATTATCGTTTTAAAACTCTTTTTTTTCAGTGTACCGAAGTCTATGAATCAGGTGGAGCACTTTTTCAGGTCAGTAGATCTTAATTTATTTGTGCCTTAGTATATAGTAACCTTAGCAATGTAAATCCCTGTTTTTTTTATCCCTGTTTTTTTAAACTGAATTAAAATGGGTTAAAAATGCAAAACTGGAAGAAAAAGGTGGTGAAATGGGATTTTATACATAGCAGAAATGGATTTAAAGTAGTAAAAAATGGGCTTAAAAAGTAATAAAGCATAATATAGTGAAATTTGGTTAAAATGGGTGGAAACATGGTGAAAAGGAGTGGCAATATAGGTCAACAGAGGTAACATAAAATGGCAAGTGCGAGAACTGGTTGAGAAGCTGCTTTAAAGTTGGAGAAATGGACAGATAAGGTGGTAAACTGGGATTAAAAGGTGGAAGAAATGGGTTTAAGTGGCAAAAATTGGTGGGAAAAGTAATGAAAACTGGTTAAAATGAGTAGAAATTTGTAAGTAGCAAACGTGTAAAATATGCCTGAAAATTACTCACAAATGATGAAAAGTGGCAGATAATAGCTGTAAAACTGTGTGGGGAAAAGCAGTTAAAAAGTGGCACAAATACTTCCACGTCAGAACCCAGCAATAGTTTGACATACTTTTGTGCTCTACAGTGAGGGACTGTTAGCCAGGATGCTAGCACCAATACTACTGATAAAACACATGCAATACATCACAACATGTAAAGGGCCCATTCTCTGGGGTTGTGTAGATTCACTTTTTACAGTTTTTAAACATTACTTTGATTTGGTGGTAGTTTTTTAAAAGTCATCTGGCGACCCTCTCTCAGAGTCCCAAGACGGTCCCAACCCACATGTTGAGAACCACTGTACTAGAGGTACTAGAACTTTCAGGGCATTTCAGTAAACTTAACTTATGGCATTGAAAATTAGTTAGGTTGAACATCTGATCTTTGTTTTATGAAGCAGTATTTGATTTAGGGGTAATTAGTTTCAAAACAACCACCGTGGTCACCACAGGGAGAAACATAATTTTTGTACTTCCAACCATAATCACATTTAGAGCAGAGTAGAGCCTCCAGGAGTATGGAGGATATGTTTGATTTAAATGAGCTCCATGTGATTCGGGCCTTCTCTCCATTGCTGACACTCTGCTGCCATCTAGTGGTGAAGGGTGAGTAATGCAGCACATTACGGTGTAAAAGCAACAGATGGTCCCTACATTGCTTGAATTAAAGTCAAAAGGGTCTAAGCCAAGATCCTACCGCTTCTGGCAGATTTTGTCTTCGTTTTTCCAAGGGCAATAAACCCATCTAAATAAATAAGTTGTTAATAAAACCCAAGCAGCATTTATGATATGAGTCTTAGCATAAGAATTAAAAGAAAATTAAGTGCTTTATGTCACTAAATATACATCACTTTTTAATTGTTTTATAATTTTCTAATTGATCATGATTTATAAGTAGACATGGTTTGGCTCTGGTCGCTACTGCTGGTGATACTCTGCTGCCATCTAGTGGAAATGTGATGAAAATATGCAGTACAGATGGGAAAATAAAAGAAATTTACCCAATAGTTGTCATACATGGAAAGTGCTAAACAAAAAATAAGTAGAATTTTTTTTTGTCTCTTAATTGACTTTTTTTCTTCCAGCAAAAACAGCCAATTAATGTCAAAACTAACAATTTTTGTCTTAAAACGGTAACAGCAAAAGACATGTCTTGTTTTTACCAACTCCAGCAGCAGCAGCAGTAGTAAAAGAGGTACAGGGTCTTTTCAGTTTGGTGTACAAGAACAAAATTATCCTCAAAGTCCCGTTAATTTAAAATATTGCAGCAACACGTGAAGATGAAGCTGCAGGAGTAAGAGTACGTGTGGAACTTCACACTCCGTTTCTATTTTAACAAATGAAAGTGAAACAACACACACAGGAGAAAAAGGAACTCACATTCATTGTTTTCATGCACAGAGGAAGTCTTAATTTCAGGAATTGGACTCATCGATGTCGAGTCATCGTCTGGTTGATTCATTAGAACAATGATTAACTTAAACCGGCTCACAGAGAGGTTAAAGAGCAAATCCACGGCACAGATTTCACTCGGTGTGACAGCCGTGTGTGGAGAGGACGATCATCTGACGGTAAATAAAAGGTTTCACTTTATAAATGAATGAGAAGCTATGCATGCTGTGATTTTTACAGTCAAATATGGGATTCTGAGTGCAAACTGAGAGCATTTGCATTGTAGAAAAGCTTGTACAGAATGCAGTGTATGCTTAGAGGTAAAGCAGATGATTTCTGTGTGTTTAGAGTGAACTTTACAGAGTTAAAATTGTCGTTTTAAAAGTAGAAGCTTTTGAAATCAAATACACTGTTATTGTGTGATTAAAGTTGACTCTAAAGGGTTTTAATTTTTTTTTTTAAGTGCAGACTGAAGTTATCTACAGGTAAAACAACTCTTTAAAAACAGTGTTAAAGATTGTGTGGCTTTTAGCCTTTTTTTTTTTTTTTTTTTTTTTTTTTTTTAGAGATTAAGCAACCAAAGCAAAGCCCAGTCTAGTTTGTCCTTCCAAGGCTTCTGTAGAAACATAGAGAAGCAACATGGCAGACTTGGTGGAAGAGGAGCTGCTCATTCAGCTGATAAAAAGAGCTTTTTCTGAGGTATTCTACATTCAAAAGACCTTGTTATAGGACATAAAAACTATATAATGATGGAGATTAACTTTGTAGGTAAAGTTAAAAGATCTGTGAAGAATTTTTTTTGAAAGAAAACATGCAAACTACTGTGCCTGATATATAAATGGCTTTATGAAGCTAGGGGATTTGTTTTTGTGCAAATTGACAAAAGTTTAAGAGAGAGACATGTACATTTATGGATATTTTTATATTATATTATTTTTATAAGTGCCTTATAACGTTGCAGAAAGGCTCACCAAAGAAATTAAAAAATATTTTTTTAAGGTGAGATCCTTTATTAAAGCTAAAAACAGTTATCCTGGCACACCAGATAGATCTACTGCATGGATAGAAAAGCCGATAGAAAGTGTTTAAGAAGGGCAGGACTTAAAAAAAAATCTAGGAAGGTGATTGGACGAACGTTGTGTCCGTCACATTCATCACGGGCCAATCAGCGCGACAAAACATGTGACGTAGTAGCACGCATGCGCAGCTCTGCAACACCTACCGGTAAACGCTACCTTAGTTTGGGAACTAGCATTTGATTATGATGTGGATTAAACGCCGCGCCCGGTCGGGAGAAGAGCGAAAACGTCTTCCCCGCCGAGAGGAGCGTACAGTATGGCTCTATGCTCTAATTTTGATAAAAGAAGAAAGAAATGCGGCTAAGTTCTGATTAAACTGCCACTATACCAATGCTACTGCCTAGCTAACTGCTCCACCAGTAAACTCAGGGCACAAGAAGGGCGGAAACATCGAGCTGACCGCCAGTAACACCGGAAGTTGCGGCTTCTCGCAGTACAACTAAACCCCGCCCATAGCAACCAACTCGTTGACGCTGATTGGTCCGAACAGCGTTTGGTTCGCCAAAAAAGTTGCAGAGGAGAGCTTTCTTTGCTATATGGATTTACCTGATGATAGACTTGGAGCCTTGCTGACTTTGCAAGGTTATAAAACCGCTGCCACCGGAGGGAAAAAGGAGGTTTAAGAGGTAGATAAAGGTGCTTTCTTGTCTATATTTTTGAGTTTTTAGGGCTTAGATTTTTAAGTTAGGTGTCTTTCAACATCGCAGAAAGGCTACCCATGTTTTAAGGTGACATCCTTTTTTAAAGCAAAAAGCAGCTGCTGTTTGAGGTACAAATTGATGCTTTGCGTCTCAATTTTTATCACTGACTGGCCCAGATTTTTACATGCCAGCATTACAGAAATGATCCTCACTGAAATTAGACCCAAGTTTTAAGGTGGCATCCTTTTTTTACAAGTTGGAGACAGCTGCTACATTGCTCTCCTCAAAGCTACCAGACTCCACCAATAAAAATTAACATTTTCCTCACTGAACATAGCAGTCTCTGGTCTACTTCTGCCTCAAATTTGAGTGTGACTTAAGGGTTTGAATCAGCTAGTATAGGTCCAGTGTGTTTTTCAATATTTTATAACACATAAAACACTGAATGAGGTAGTGGCAGATGTGCAACTCTTACGTTTTTATCAGTTGAGTCTGGTAGCTTTAAAGAGAGCAATGCAACAGCTGTTACTCTTTAACAAATCGTCCTGTTTCTGCAGGGATCCATTGATCCATAAAGCTGTCAGAATCTTATAATAACAGCCTGAGCCTGTCAGTGACAAAAACAACGTAGTGAACAAATCTGGGTTGGGTGTATCTGTCCCTAAGGTGAATTTAAACTCCAAAGAGTGACCCTGTTTGAAGATATGTCCTCTGATAATTTTTGCAGGCCAGCAGCCGCCTAATCTCACAGTGATGGAGCAGTTTGAAGGCCTGAACCCGGCAGAGACCTTTAAGGGGCTTGCTGCCTCTTTGGGCTGCAGCTCGACGTCTGCAGAGGTGGCTTCGTACCTCGACAAACACGACAAACTGAGACATCTGCGGGAGAATTTCCATGTACCTAAAATAGCAGATTTACCCCCCAGTGAGTAAAAACACTGCCTTTAAATGTTGAGTTTAATTTCAAAGACGAACCTCTCTGATAGCTTTTTTTCTCTGCAGCTGATTTGTCGCTGGTTGATGGCACTCAAGATTGCATGTACTTTGTTGGAAACTCGCTGGGTCTTCAGCCTAAAATGGCCAGAAAATACCTGGAGGAGGAGCTGGACAAGTGGGCCAAATCGTACGTTCACTCTTATGTTCACCAAAAGGATAAAAAGAAGAGATTGACTCTTGTTTAAAGTGTGAAATCTTTTTACAGAGGCGTCCACGGTCACTTAGAGGGTTCCCGACCTTGGGCGTGGGCTGAAAACAACATTGAGGAAATGATGGCAGACGTTGTCGGTAAGAGATGCCATATCAGCTTCTGACAGCTCATACAAGGAAATAAACACGCCCTAATGACGCTGATATCACCAACAGCTGCATTCAAGGCAGTGTGATTTCTCTGTATGAGATAATAACAGTCTGTTGTGCAACTTTCCCACATTGTTTCCATGAAGCTGCTCCATAAGTTCACTGCACTTTTTGTAGAGTTTAAAGTCCACATGACGAGTCTTTAAACAAGTCTGCAGGGACAAACACATAGCTTGTATATGTAATGATGGAGCTGTGGTGCATGTATGAGCTTAAGGATAGAGGTAACTCATTAATTATCTTAACAGCGTTGTTAAAAAAGCAATTTTGATCTTTAACAGCACTCTGTTATAGGTGCTGTAAATATCAGCATTTTTATTGTATTAATTCAGGATTTTAACTGTTTAACAACATCCTCCAATCTTATTTTTAAGGCTTTAGTCAAAATATTCAGAACCCAAAGTGATATCGCATTGATCTAAAACAAAGAAGAGCAGCAAATCCTCACATTTACGTGAGCTGGGACAATAAACTGCATGCATTTGTTATTAATGCTTAAAAGTTAGAAATAGATCATCTGTTTTTTAGCCCTTGTATTTGCCATATATCATCTCAAATAAATGATTTCTGTACCAACCTAAACACAATACAAGAAGTCACATCTTTGATCAAATATTTTTTCTAAATTATTGCAATTCATCTTTTAAAAAACTAAACTTTTCTCAAAAGGTGGTTTTAAACCAAAAGAACAATGAACTTTAGTCCCAGGAACTTGTTTTCAAAGGTTCTAGAGTCCAGAAACGTGTCTTCAAGGTGTCTAGAGTCCATGAACTTGTCTTTAAGGGGTAAAGAGTCCAGGAACTTCTCTTCAAGGGGTCTAGAGCCCGGGAACTTGTCTCCTTAAGGGGCCTAGAGCCCAGGAACTTGTCTCTTTAAGGGGCCTAGAGCCCAGGAACTTGTCTTCAAGGGACCTAGAGACCAGGAACTTGTCTTCAAGGTGTCTAGAGTCCAGGAACTTGTCTCCTTAAGGGGCCTAGAGCCCAGGAACTTGTCTTTTTAAGGGGCCCAGAGCCCAGGAACTTGTCTCTTTAAGGGGCCTAGAGCCCAGGAACTTCTCTTCAAGGGGTCTAGAGTCCAGAAACGTGTCTTCAAGGTGTCTAGAGTCAAGGAACTTGTCTTTAAGGGGTAAAGAGTCCAGGAACTTCTCTTCAAGGGGTCTAGAGCCCAGGAACTTGTCTCCTTAAGGGGCCTAGAGCCCTGGAACTTGCTTCTTTAAGGGGCCTAGAGTCCAGGAACTTCTCTTCAAGGGGTCTAGAGACCAGGAACTTGTCTTAAAGGGATCTATGGTCCAGGACCTTCTCTTTAAGGTGTTTTAAGTCTAGGAACTTTCTTCAAGGGGTCTAGCATCCGGGAGCCTGTCTGCAAGGGGTCTAAAGTCCAGGAGCTTCTCTTCAAGGGTTGAAAGTCCAAGAACTTGTCTTTAAAGGGTCCAAAGTCCAGGAGTTTAATACCCTTAAGCAGGGACTTTTCAATGTTTTGAGTGTTTTAACCCCAGATCTAAAATTAGACCCTGGTTCCTGCAGTTGAAAAGTTCCTGCGGTGTAAAAGCTCCTAAAAATTTCAAATCTCGGTTGTTGTTTCCACCTGTGAGGTTTTTGTTTGTCTGACAGTGAAGATACTTGATCTTGACTCTTAAGTCAGAGTAGATGTTTGTTGAAAGTTCAAAGAAAATCTCTTTAAGCGTTGTTGAGATATCGTGCTTAGGAGTTAGGGATGAACATACCTAAAGGCTCTGGCCTTTGGTCTTCAAATCTAACCAGTTCATCCCAGAGTCAGAGTGGATATCTGTGCAAAGATTGAAGAAAATAAGTCATCATGTTGTTGAGCTATCATGTATGTATGCACACCCATTAAATAACTGCCATTATAGCCCTTAATATACCCTGCCCTTTTTTTATCCTGTTATTTTTGCTTCTAATTAAGACTTTTGAAAATGCTGAAAGGTTGCTCTGTTTGTTTAAGGAGCCAAACCTGAGGAAGTCGCGCTGATGAACGGCCTGACGGTTAATTTACACCTTCTTCTGGTAAGAGATGCTCACTGTTTAGCTTGAATATATTTTAAACATGCAAACCTGTATAAAGAAGAAAACTGACAGCCTAAATGTGGTCAGAATATACTTTTTTAAAACATGCAGGTGATATAGATGATATAGATTTTACGTTGTTTTTCTGCAGCTTTCGTTCTACAAACCGACAGCAGCTCGACATAAAATCCTCCTGGAGGACAAAGCCTTCCCTTCAGACCATGTGAGTAAAACTGATCCTGTAAAGGTCAAGGTTCTGACACTCAAACACCTTTTTTTTCTATAAAATCCACACCAACAAAGGCCTTTTTTTTACTACCTCCTGAACTTTGACTCCATTTTAACACAAACTGTGTTAAAGCAGAGGTCGCAGAGAGCAAAAATGGAGTAAAAGTTTAAGCACGCAAGAGAAGTTTTCTGCAGAAAGTAGTAAAATTAACACTAAGTAGAAGACTTCCTCGTGCATGTATGGAGCAGGTTATGTATGCATGAATGGCAATCAAAGCTGTAACGAGTCTGCAACTTTTGCACACCAGATACAAAGAATCAGAATCTTAAATACTTTATTAATCTCCAGGGGGAAATTCAGTCATTGCAGACATGCAGAAAGGGACTCAAACAACATTTCAGCTTGATTGCAGAACTCTTCTTGCTTTCCTTCTTTCTTAAAGGAAGAGAAATATTTGTTTTTCAGATTTAGCTCAATGTTTAACATTTTTTAAAGCAGGATTTTTTTAAGGGTAAACAAGCTGCATCCAAAGAAATTGACTAAAACAACAGAATTATCTAAAATCTCCTGTTCTCAGTATGCTGTCGAGTCTCAGATCAGACTGCGAGGATTCGACCCTGAGACGAGCATGCTGCTGCTGTCGCCAAGACCGGTAACAAAGCTTTTGCACAACTTTCCTTCTGTGGGATTATTTTAGAATTTAATGCACTAGGGAGTTTGGGAAAAAAAAACTGGATTTAACTCTTGTCTTCAGGGAGAAGAAACTCTGAGGACCGAGGACATCCTGGACAAGATCGAGAAGGAGGGAGACTCCATCGCTGTGGTGATGTTTAGCGGCGTTCAGTATTACACCGGACAGCTGTTTAACATGGCCGCCATCACTGAGGCCGGACACAAGAAGGTAACGTAAGACAATATCCACCTTTTCCAGCTGCAACATTTAAGTATCTTAATCGTTAACCACTTTTAGGTCTTCAACTTTGTTTTGATGCTCAAATTTTGGAAGTAGCCCAGCCCGTGAAAACCTCGTTGGGTTGATATGCCTAACCCTGGCTAATATTTGCCTCCTTGGTCTGATCTTTATCTTCTCTTTTCTTCACTGGCATCCCAACTTGGCAGCTGTTCAAATTGGAAAAAGAAGAAAAGCACCTGTTAAGTCCTGAACGTACTGACACATTCAGGCAAAATAAAAGCTCAGCAGCAAGCCTCTGTCTGAAGTTAGCTCATCTGTTTCCACCAAGTGGTCCGGTTTGCTTGTGTTTCCACCGCTGATGTCTGTCCTCCCTCACTTGTCTGATGGGAAACCCGTCTGTTTTTCTGGATCATGTGGCTCAGCTCAGTAGTAAGAGATGGTCTTTTGGTTCTGAAACGGCTTTCATTTGGTGCTACTTTGGATTTTTGAATATGGATTTAACAATAAGAAGAAAGGAAACTGGCACTCAAACAATAGTCAGCTCCTGTTTGTGAATACCATATTACTGGGTCTCTTACCCCACAAGGTTTATTTGCTTGATACTTTATCGGTGTTTATGACAAGATAAGGGTGAAAAGCTGTTAAAAGCTGCAAAGCTAGACCCCTCTAGACCAGTGATTCCCATGTATTTTACCACTTTTTTTTACCAAGTATAAGCCATTGCAACCCCACGTCTGTGTGTTCCGTTCGTTGTTGCTGATCAAGTCCGGCCTCTGTGCCGTCCGCGGCTGCTTTGTTGGTAGATGGCTGATGCTAGCTTGAATAACATTAATTCCAGACTCAATCTGGTCCTGACCTGGGGTTTCTTTTGAACAAGCCTGAAAGAAACCACTTCACCACCTTCACACAGGCTTTCTTCACATGCTTGACCCATTGGGCTCTCAGTGAGTTTCTTTTTTTTTACTAGCCAAGCCTCAATAAGTGACGTTAGCTCTTTTCCCATCCAGTAGAGCCTTGGTTTGTGTTTTATTATGGTGAAAAGGGTGAGTGTTACAGGGTGCACCTACAAGGAAATAAATGTCACATTCAATACTGTAGGGAAGAAATTCTGAAGACTCATTTAGCGACCCAACTGTGGGTCCAAACCCAGACCTTGAGCGTCTCCCTTCATTTAGACGTGTAGTAGAAGGTCTGAAGGACTAAGTGTTGGGATCATAGATGTAGAAATTTTCTGTCTATTGATTACTAACTGCTCTTATTCCCCTCCAGACCTCCACTTGACTTTTGTAACTCAAAGGGGTCACGTGTCTGCAATCACCCTATTATTTTATAAAAGGCTCATATATATTATTGTGATATATATATATATATTATTTTATTGATTTAAGAAGTGGTTTTGAGTATTTAGTTTAAAAAATAAGGTGCTTGAATTTTGGATATACCAATTTTTCTTAGCTCCAATGAGTCTCCATTAGTCTGGGACCCTTGGCTGTTACTTCTTTTACATCAATAGCAATGTTAAAAATTTCATCTTAAAGTGCTGCAAATGATAATTTACATGTAAATGCATGTTTGATTTGCTTTCCAAGCTGCATGCTAATGATGAATAAAACACCACAAAGAAAAGCCTTCATCTTTAAGAACAATGCTTTTTAATTTGTGAAAGTTACTCAGATGAATCAGAAAATACAAGCATTTGAGATGTGTCCTCATTTTTGTCTCTTTCAGGGCTGTTTCGTCGGCTTTGATTGCGCTCACGCTGCTGGAAACGCCGAGCTGAAGCTGCACGACTGGGGGGTCGACTTCGCCTGCTGGTGCTCGTACAAGGTCGGGACAGGAACTGATTTATTTAATATAAGTACATAAATGAATATAAATGCACATAATAAATAAAGGACAATCAACTGTTTGTTTCAGTACATAAATTCTGGTGCTGGAGGTTTAGCTGGAGCGTTTATCCATGAGAAGCACACAGACTCCATCAAACCTGCGTGAGTGATTAAAACTTCTGTCAGACAGTTTATAATAGGGTTTTGGTAACAATAGAATGATGTAAGTTGATTCAAAGTTTTCTGCATCCTCAGGCTGACGGGGTGGTGGGGACATGACTTGAAAACTCGCTTCCAGATGAGCAACGGTAAAAACACTCAAATGTTCTTAATTGGTTATAAATAAGATCCCTGAAGTGGTGAGTTGTTTTTAAGGCTGATGTTTGCTGCCATCTTGTGGTTTCTCTTTGGTATTACATCCTCTCTTCATGCACTTCATGCACTTTAAAGACATCCTCTGCATACTTAGCTGATATATCCTCACATTTTCCCATTATCAGGCAAACTGTGTGAAAATTTTTCATACATTATGCTGTAAAATATTCAGAACAATTTGTATGATTTAAAGGATTAAAACACCGTGAAAATGTTTTTCAGTGATGGATTTGCAGCCTGGAATAAGCGGCTTCAGGCTCTCCAACATGCCCATCCTGCTGGTCTGCCCCCTGCAAGCAAGTTTAGAGGTACTGCAGTTTTTCTATTTTACTTGTCACAAAATCAAAACAATTTATCTTGTTTTGTTTGTAGAATCTTGCACAAATCTAGCCCTGTTTAACTCTGTTACAAAGGCGATAAAGTCTGAATTTCACTGGCATGATCTTGCAGGTGTTTAGCATGACCAGTATGAAGGATCTGAGAAAAAAGTCCCTCCTGTTGACGGGCTACTTGGAGTTTCTGATTCGTCATTACTACACCGAGGACCCTGCCCAGCCTCAGAAGCCTCACGTCCGCATCATCACGCCCTCTGACCCTGAGCAGAGAGGCTGTCAGCTCTCGCTCTGCTTCTCCATCCACATCAGGAAGGTGTTTGAGGAGCTGGAGAGGAGGGGCGTTGCTGTGAGTATCCAACACTGACTCTATAATGTTATTTTCAGGGTGTTTTCACACCCTTATTTCAGTTAATCTGGTTCCTAATGTTGTCAGGTTATAAATGAACTGACTCAGTGTTTTGTCCTCTTGTTCAGTGTGACATGAGGGAGCCCAGCGTGCTGCGAGTCTCTCCGGCGCCACTCTACAACTCTTTTACTGACGTCCATCGATTTGTCAAAACACTCGGAGATGCTCTGGCAGCCAGCAGCAGCAAATGAAGCTTTAATCAGGGTGCTGAATTAATCTGCTGCAAACTCATAAAGGTATATTTTACATTCTGTGATCTGGACTAAATATTTCACCCTCTGCCTTACTGAAACCTCATCATCTGTATAAGCACAGTGGCAGTATTATCCATGTATGTATTATACTGTTATGTTTAAATTTGACATGATATGGACGTCAAGGTTTACATCAACAATTTACAGTGAACTTCAAAATAAACTTGTTTCTCGCATCTTTTGGGGCTTTTATTTTGAAACTTTTGCTCAAACTAAAAGCTCCTTGTTCAATTCTCTCCTTTATTTTTTATACTAAAAAGGCAATGCTAATCATGTAATTCAGTATTTATATGCTAAAAGAAGATGTCAAGCAGTGGTTCCGAACCTGGGGTCCGGGGATCCCTTGGGGGGCGCACAAGATCTCAGGGGGACCCATCTGCTCTGACACTGTCAAACTTAAAAGTGCATATCTTCTTTTTAAATCATTATAAAAAACATGATGTATGGCAGCATTAAAGGGCCACTAAAAAGAATTTTAAAAATAAAGAGGACCTGTTAATTTTTGAAAAAGTTTTCTTTTTTTTTTAATTTAAAAAGTCTTAAGTTTTTAACATTTAAAAGCTCATACAATAAAAAAGTAAAGTTTTCAAAATGATGGGTTTACAACAGTTCAAAGTAAAAAAAAAATATGACAAACCAAATTGAAACTTTTAAAATCATAAGGGAAAAAAATCTCAATTTTTCAGATTATAAAGTTGTATATTTGCAAGAAAACAAAGTCAGAATTTCAGGGTTTTAAAAGTTGTTATGTATATAAAAAATTTAAAATGTCATTGTTTTCAAAATCTTCAGTTTTGACATTAGAGACTTAAAATTTGGACATTTTTAAAACGATAAATCTAAAACAGTGTAAGGTCAAAATTTACAACAAACTAATCTAAAAGAATTGAGAGTTTAAAAAGTTGTTAATGTATATGGAAATGTCTTCATTTTAAAAATCTTCAATTTTGACATTAGAGACTCAAAAAAACGGAAGTTTTCAAAAAGATAAATCTACAAGAAACCAAACTGAAAATAGTGGTTAGATTTTTACTTTATAATTTACTTTATTTATTCAATGTTATATTATTATTTTTGATATATATATAATATTTTAGAATCTAAAAAATTGAGGTTTTGGTACAAATACATTTAAGACTTCCTAAGTAAAAAAATTGTTTGTTTTTGTCTTGTAAATGTATAACTTTTTTAACTTGCAAATTTCTGACCATTTCTTCTTGAAAACTGACAGATTTCCTTTGTATGTTTTTTTCTAGAGTGGCCCTAATACGCCATCATAATATAGGGCAATTCTTTCAAAGATCTATTGTCAAAAGCAAGTGTCTGTAGGCCATTTATAATGGGATTTTATCAATGAAAACAATTAAAATTGGTTTGTAATTTGTCCTAGATATGTGGGGGGTGACTGATGTAAGGAGTGTACTTAAGAGTTTCTAGTCATTTTTACTCAAAGATACCCAAATTACGGTGGGTGAAGGTCATAATATCACATCTTTATGGGTTTAAAACTTGCCTATTTCGAACTGAATTAAACTGAAATAGTAAATGATACTCTGATAAAAAACAGTCTTCAAATAGTTGTGTGGAATCATGCTGCTGAATTATGCCCTAAAATATTTTGTGTTTCGGATCCTCCTCTTAGGTGGAGCCCAGCCACAAAACTTGCAGCATGTGGTTTGCAAATTGCATGATTTCTGGGGTAAAATTTCTATTATATTATCCTGTAAGTCCTGCATATTTTACTAAATGTAAGATGCTACATTTATCATATTACTCGGTATGCATTTGTCATAAAAATGTAGATATTTAAGCTTAGAGTTGACATTTTCTGAACTCTACATTTTAAATATCTTGATAGGTGACAAATTTGGCTTCTTATGTTTAAAAAGGAGAAGTTTTGCATGTTTTAATATATTTAATCATTAACTAAAAATTAAAACAGAGCATGACACAAATTTGTTTGTTTAGATACAAGCTTTAAAAAAGGCAGAAATCAGCTTTTTAACTGCCTTCTTTTTCATACACCAAATATGAAGTGAAATACTGTTAAGTAAAGTGTAGAAACAATGCTATTAAATATCTAAAACCGTGCCATGTAATATTTCATATCGCTTGCCCTTTTGACCCCTGTGTTAAGTCAAGCATTTGGGCGCGACACCCTCGGCACTCTCAGCATGTGGTTTCCAAATGACATGATTCTGGGGGTAAAAATCAGATCAAACTCCCCTTTTTCCTCCCCCGTCTGTACATTACACAGCCGAGTTAGCCGCCAGTCCTCCCCTTACCAATTAACACCTACTTTATTATAACGCCGACTTCTCCCTAATGTTCCTGCGTGTGTTTATGCACTATTACCTTGACGGATGCCTACTCCACGATTAGACATAATTGGCATATCAATATGCAAAACCTAAATGGATTAACCTTCTTTAAAACTAATGAGCACTGTGGTGCCCAGCTGGGGAGAGGATAGGAATTAGCATTTGTCATCTTTTTGGGGCTGATGTGAGAATAAATAATTGAAGAGAGGCTGGTATTGTCTTTCCTTGGGCGACTTTAAAGTGACTGTACTGTTAAAAATAAAAAATAAATATGCAGATTTACTGTCTTAATGATGACCGTGGGCTCGCTGGTTTGACTCTCACAGTGTCAAAAAGGAAAAACAAAGAAGATGTGTGTCTGCTGAGGAAGTTTTGATCAAAAAACATAAAAGAAGAGACCAAATCTGCATGGATGTAGTAGGAAAATAAACACTGGTACTTTTAAAAGGATCTTAACTTTTGAAGTGTCATGAAGACTTTGTGTTTGCAATCTTGATTTACAAATGGAGGGAAATTTTCTTAGGAAGGGGGGGGGGGTTTGCTGTTTCCCACCAAATTTGTCAGCCAGCTCTCTTAAATTTTAGCATCAAACAGCAAAACCCTGCAATAGATGTACAAAACTTTTAATTCCTGTGGCTTGGTGACAACTTAAGTTGAAGTGAGAAGGGAAAACCTCTGGAAGTCTTAGGGAGGAGGTTGTGAATTTTAAAGTCCTCCACCCCAAAATGAAGATGATAAAAGCGCCAGAAGAAAGACACCGGTGGCGCAGTGGGTTTAGCACACTCTCAAGCACCCAAGCGGGCACGAGCACCTGTGGTGGGAGAGGCTGGGTTTTGGAACCCAGTGCGGCCGGTACCTGGATCAAGCAGTGCCCTGCCGGATGGGGCCAGGGGGGGCCGTGTCCCCCCTAGCGTCTCGGGACATGCATCAGCAGGGGTTATGTGACAAAAAAAGGTGACTAGAAAAGGAAGTAGTGGTGTACAACTTTAATAGCCCAAGATTGCTGTCGCCAACTATAGTCTACAACTATAGTTGTATAGTCGACAACTATACTAACTGACTAAAGTTGACAATGACTATAGCAGACGACAGCAATCTTGGGCTACTGAAGTTGTAGACCGTTACATAAGGCAACTACTATCTTTCTAGTCACCTGTTTTTGTAACATAACCCCTGCTACTACATGTCCCGAGACGCCGGGGGGGAAGTCTTTTGCAAATTGTTGCATCTCATCACCCCATGTGAAATTTTGCATAAAATGTCATGTTATAGCATGTCGTTGCCAAATTAGTCATGAAAAACATCTTATCACCCCATGCTAAATTTTGCATGAAACATCATGTCTAATTTTCACATGGTATAACATGACGTTTTTCATGACCAATCTGGCGACGACATGCACAATTGCACATGCTATAACATGACGTGTTTCATGATCAATTTGGCGACGACATGCTATAACATGATGTTTTATGCAAAATTTCACATGGGGTGATAAGATGTTTTTATGACCAATCTGGCGAAGACATGCTATAAAATGACGTTTTTTGCAAATTTTCACATGGTATAACATGATGTGTTTCTTGACCAATTTGGTGACGACATGCTATAACATGACGCCTTTTGCAAAGTTTCACATGGTATAATACGATGTGTCTCATGACCAATTTGGTGACGACTTGCTATAACATATTTTTTGCAAATTTTCACATGGTATAACATAATGTTTTTTTATGACCATTTTGGCGACGACATGCTATAACATAACATTTTATGCAAATTTTCACGTGGGGTGATAAGATGTTTTTCATGACGAATTTGGCGACGACATGCTATAACATGATGTTTTTTACAAATTTTCACATGGTATAACATGATGTTTATCATGACCAATTTGGTGAGGACATGCTATAACACTGCATTTTTTGCATATTTTCACATGGTATAACGTGATATGTTTCATGACCAATTTGGCGACGACATGCTATAACATGACATTTTATGCAAATTTTCACATGGTATAACATAATGTTTTTTTATGACCATTTTGGCGACGACATGCTATAACATAACATTTTATGCAAATTTTCACGTGGGGTGATAAGATGTTTTTCAGGACCTATTTGGCGACGACATGCTATAACATGACGTTTTATGCATATTTTCACATAGTATAACATCATGTTTTTCACGACCAATTTGGTGAGGACATGCTATAACACTGCATTTTTTGCATATTTTCACATGGTATAACGTGATATGTTTCATGACCAATTTGGCGACGACATGCTATAACATGACATTTTATGCAAATTTTCACATGGTATAACATGATGTTTATCATAACCAATTTGGTGAGGACATGCTATAACATGACGTTTTGTGCATATTTTCACATAGTATAACATCATGTTTTTCACGACCAATTTGGTGAGGACATGCTATAACATGATGTTTTATGCAAATTTTCACACGGGGTGATAAGATCTTTTTCAGGACCTATTTGGCGAAAACATGCTATAACATGACGTTTTATGCAAAATTTCACATGGAGTGATGAGATGTTTTTCATGACCAATTTGGTGACGACATGCTATAACATGACGTTTTATGCAAATTTTCACATAGTATAACATGATGTTTTTCACAACCAATTTGGTGAGGACATGCTATAACATGATGTTTTATGCAAATTTTCACATGGGGTTATAAGATGTTTTTCAGGACGTATTTGGCGACGACATGCTATAACATGACGTTTTATGCAAATTTTCACATAGTATAACATGATGTTTTTCACAACCAATTTGGTGAGGACATGCTATAACATGATGTTTTATGCAAATTTTCACATGGGGTTATAAGATGTTTTTCAGGACGTATTTGGCGACGACATGCTATAACATGACGTTTTATGCAAATTTTCACATAGTATAACATGATGTTTTTCACAACCAATTTGGTGAGGACATGCTATAACATGATGTTTTATGCAAATTTTCACATGGGGTGATAAGATGTTTTTCAGGACGTATTTGGTGACGACATGCTATAACATGATGTTTTATGCAAATTTTCACATGGGGTGATAAGATGTTTTTCATGACCAATTTGGCGACGACATGCTATAACATGCAATTTATGCAAATTTTCACATGGGGTAGTATGATGTTTTTCAGGACCTATTTGGCGACGACATGCTTTAACATGACGTTCTATGCAAAATTTCACATGGAGTGATCAGATGTTTTTCATGACCAATTTGGCAACAACATGCTATAACATGACGTTTTCCGCAAATTTTCAAATGGTATAACATGATGTTTTCCATGACCAATTTGGCGACGACATGCTATAACATGACTTCTTTGCAAATTTTAACATGGTTTAACATGGTGTGTTTCATGACCAATTTGGGGACGACGTGCTATAACATGACGTTTTATGCAAATTTTCACATGGGGTAATAAGATGTTTTTCAGGACCTATTTGGCGACGACATGCTATGACATGACGTTTTTTGTAATTTTTCACATGGAGTGATAAGATGTTTTTCATGACCAATTTGGCGACGACATGCTATAACATGACGTTTTATGCAAATTTTCACATGGGGTGATAAGATGTTTTTCAGGACCTATTTGGAGACGACATGCTATAACATGATGTTTTATGCAAATTTTCACATTGGTGATAAGATGTTTTTCATGACCAATTTGGCGACGACATGCTATAACATGATGTTTTATGCAAATTTTCACATAGTATAACATGATGTTTTTCACAACCAATTTGGTGAGGACATGCTATAACATGATGTTTTATGCAAATTTTCACATGGGGTGATAAATTTTTTTTTTTATGACCAATCTGGCAAAGACATGCTATAAAATGACGTTTTTTGCAAATTTTCACATGGGATGATAAGATGTTTTTCATGACCATTTTGGCGACGACATGCTATAACATGATGTTTTATGCAAATTTTCACATGGTATAACATGACGTGTTTCATGACCAATTTGGAGACGACATGCTATAACATGACGTTTTATGCAAATTTTCACATTGGGTGATAAGATGTTTTTCAGGACCAATTTGGCAACGACATGCTATAACATGACGTTTTTTGTAATTTTTCACATGGTATAACATGATGTGTTTCCATGACCAATTTGGCGACGACATGCTATAACATGACATTTTATGCAAATTTTCACATGGGGTGATAAGATGTTTTTCAGGACGTATTTGGCGACGACATGCTATAACATGACGTGTTATGCAAATTTTCACACGGGGTGATAAGATATTTTTCGGGACCAATTTGGCGACGACATGCTATAACATGACTTTATTGCAAATTTTCACATGGTTCAACATGGTGTGTTTCATGACCAATTTGGGGACGACATGCTATAACATGACATTTTATGCAAATTTTCACATGGTATAACATGATGTTTATCATAACCAATTTGGTGAGGACATGCTATAACATGACGTTTTGTGCATATTTTCACATGGGGTAATAAGATGTTTTTCAGGACCTATTTGGCGACGACATGCTATGACATGACGTTTTTTGTAATTTTTCACATGGAGTGATAAGATGTTTTTC
The DNA here is from genome assembly GCF_018320785.1 of Cheilinus undulatus. Classification (NCBI taxonomy): domain Eukaryota; kingdom Metazoa; phylum Chordata; class Actinopteri; order Labriformes; family Labridae; genus Cheilinus; species Cheilinus undulatus. The sequence continues at coordinate 20,009,043 of NC_054888.1, read as the reverse complement.
ATGACCAATTTGGCGACGACATGCTATAACATGACGTTTTATGCAAATTTTCACATGGGGTGATAAGATGTTTTTCAGGACCTATTTGGAGACAACATGCTATAACATGATGTTTTATGCAAATTTTCACATTGGTGATAAGATGTTTTTCAGGACCTATTTGGAGACAACATGCTATAACATGATGTTTTATGCAAATTTTCACATTGGTGATAAGATGTTTTTCATGACCTATTTGGCGACAACATGCTATAGCATGACGTTTTATGCAAATTTTCACATGGGGTGATAAGATGTTTTTCATGACCAATTTGGCGACGACATGCTATAGCATGATGTTTTAAGCAAATTTTCACATGGGGTGATAAGATGTTTTTAATGACCAATTTGGCGACGACATGCTATAACATGACGTTTTATGCAAATTTTCACATGGTATTACATGATGTGTTTCATGACCAATTTGGCGACGACATGCTATAACATGACGTTTTATGCAAATTTTCACATGGTATAACATGATGTGTTTCCATGACCAATTTGGGGACGACATGCTATAACATGACATTTTATGCAAATTTTCACATGGTATAACATGATGTTTATCATAACCAATTTGGTGAGGACATGCTATAACATGACGTTTTGTGCAAATTTTCACATGGGGTGATAAGATGTTTTTCAGGACCTATTTGGAGACAACATGCTATAACATGATGTTTTATGCAAATTTTCACATTGGTGATAAGATGTGTTTCATGACCAATTTGGCGACGACATGCTATAACATGACGTTTTATGCCAATTTTCACATGGGGTGATAAGATGTTTTTCAGGACCTATTTGGAGACAACATGCTATAACATGATGTTTTATGCAAATTTTCACATTGGTGATAAGATGTTTTTCAGGACCTATTTGGAGACAACATGCTATAACATGATGTTTTATGCAAATTTTCACATTGGTGATAAGATGTTTTTCATGACCTATTTGGCGACAACATGCTATAGCATGACGTTTTATGCAAATTTTCACATGGGGTGATAAGATGTTTTTCATGACCAATTTGGCGACGACATGCTATAGCATGATGTTTTAAGCAAATTTTCACATGGGGTGATAAGATGTTTTTAATGACCAATTTGGCGACGACATGCTATAACATGACGTTTTATGCAAATTTTCACATGGTATTACATGATGTGTTTCATGACCAATTTGGCGACGACATGCTATAACATGACGTTTTATGCAAATTTTCACATGGTATAACATGATGTGTTTCCATGACCAATTTGGCGACGACATGCTATAACATGACTTTATTGCAAATTTTCACATGGTTCAACATGGTGTGTTTCATGACCAATTTGGGGACGACATGCTATAACATGACATTTTATGCAAATTTTCACATGGGGTAATAAGATGTTTTTCAGGACCTATTTGGCGACGACATGCTATGAACATGACGTTTTTGTAATTTTCACATGGAGTGATAAGATGTTTTTCATGACCAATTTGGCGACGACATGCTATAACATGACGTTTTATGCAAATTTTCACATGGGGTGATAAGATGTTTTTCAGGACCTATTTGGAGACAACATGCTATAACATGATGTTTTATGCAAATTTTCACATTGGTGATAAGATGTTTTTCAGGACCTATTTGGAGACAACATGCTATAACATGATGTTTTATGCAAATTTTCACATTGGTGATAAGATGTTTTTCATGACCTATTTGGCGACAACATGCTATAGCATGACGTTTTATGCAAATTTTCACATGGGGTGATAAGATGTTTTTCATGACCAATTTGGCGACGACATGCTATAGCATGATGTTTTAAGCAAATTTTCACATGGGGTGATAAGATGTTTTTCATGACCAATTTGGCGACGACATGCTATAACATGACGTTTTATGCAAATTTTCACATAGTATAACATGATGTTTTTCACAACCAATTTGGTGAGGACATGCTATAACATGATGTTTTATGCAAATTTTCACATGGGGTGATAAGATGTTTTTCATGACCAATTTGGCGACGACATGCTATAACATGACTTTTTTGCAAATTTTCACATGGTATAACATGATGTTTTTCATGACCAATTTGGCGACGACATGCTATAACATGCAATTTATGCAAATTTTCACATGGGGGAGAAAGATGTTTTTAATGACCAATTTGGGGAACACATTCTTTAACATGACGTTCTATGCAAAATTTCACATGGAGTGATCAGATGTTTTTCATGACCAATTTGTGACGACATGCTATAACATGACTTTTTTGCAAATTTTCACATGGTATAACATGATGTTTTTCATGACCAATTTGGCGACGACATGCTATAACATGACTTCTTTGCAAATTTTAACATGGTTTAACATGGTGTGTTTCATGACCAATTTGGGGACGACGTGCTATAACATGACGTTTTATGCAAATTTTCACATGGGGTAATAAGATGTTTTTCATGACCAATTTGGCGACGACATGCTATAACATGACGTTTTATGCAAATTTTCACATGGGGTGATAAGATGTTTTTCAGGACCTATTTGGAGACGACATGCTATAACATGATGTTTTATGCAAATTTTCACATAGTATAACATGATGTTTTTCACAACCAATTTGGTGAGGACATGCTATAACATGATGTTTTATGCAAATTTTCACATGGGGTGATAAGATGTTTTTCATGACCAATTTGGTGACGACATGCTATAACATGACTTTTTTGCAAATTTTCAGATGGTATAACATGATGTTTTTCATGACCAATTTGGCGACGACATGCTATAACATGCAATTTATGCAAATTTTCACATGGGGTAGTATGATGTTTTTCAGGACCTATTTGGCAACGACATGCTTTAACATGACGTTCTATGCAAAATTTCACATGGAGTGATCAGATGTTTTTCATGACCAATTTGGCAACAACATGCTATAACATGACGTTTTATGCAAATTTTCACGTGGTATAACATGATGTGTTTCATGACCAATTTGGCGATGACATGCTATAACATGACGTTTTATGCAAATTTTCACATGGGGTGATAAGATGTTTTTCATGACCAATTTGGTGACGACATGCTATAGCATGACGTTTTATGCAAATTTTCACATGGGATGATAAGATGTTTTTCATGACCATTTTGGCGACGAGATGCTATAGCATGATGTTTTATGCAAATTTTCACATGGTATAACATGATGTTTATCATAACCAATTTGGTGAGGACATGCTATAACATGACGTTTTGTGCATATTTTCACATAGTATAACATCATGTTTTTCACGACCAATTTGGTGACGACATGCTATAACATGATGTTTTATGCAAATTTTCACACGGGGTGATAAGATCTTTTTCAGGACCAATTTGGCGAAAACATGCTATAACATGACGTTTTATGCAAAATTTCACATGGAGTGATGAGATGTTTTTCATGACCAATTTGGTGACGACATGCTATAACATGACGTTTTATGCAAATTTTCACATGGGGTGATAAGATGTTTTTTGGGACCAATTTGGCGACGACATGCTATAACATGACGTTTTTTGTAATTTTTCAAATGGTATAACATGATGTTTTCCATGACCAATTTGGCGACGACATGCTATAACATGACTTTTTTGCAAATTTTAACATGGTTTAACATGGTGTGTTTCATGACCAATTTGGGGACGACATGCTATAACATGACGTTTTATGCAAATTTTCACATGGGGTAATAAGATGTTTTTCAGGACCTATTTGGCGACGACATGCTATGACATGACGTTTTTTTGTAATTTTTCACATGGAGTGATAAGATGTTTTTCATGACCAATTTGGCGACGACATGCTATAACATGACGTTTTATGCAAATTTTCACATGGGGTGATAAGATGTTTTTCAGGACGTATTTGGAGACGACATGCTATAACATGACATTTTATGCAAATTTTCACATTGGTGAAAAGATGTTTTTCATGACCAATTTGGCGACGACATGCTATAACATGATGTTTTATGCAAATTTTCACATAGTATAACATGATGTTTTTCACAACCAATTTGGTGAGGACATGCTATAACATGATGTTTTATGCAAATTTTCACATGGGGTGATAAGATGTTTTTCATGACCAATTTGGCGACGACATGCTATAACATGCAATTTATGCAAATTTTCACATGGGGTAGTATGATGTTTTTCAGGACCTATTTGGCGACGACATGCTTTAACATGACGTTCTATGCAAAATTTCACATGGAGTGATCAGATGTTTTTCAAGACAAATTTGTCAACAACATGCTATAACATTACGTTTTATGCAAATTTTCACGTGGTATAACATGATGTTTTTCATGACCAATTTGGCGACGACATGCTATAAAATGACGTTTTTTGCAAATTTTCACATGGGATGATAAGATGTTTTTCATGACCATTTTGGCGACGACATGCTATAACATGATGTTTTATGCAAATTTTCACATGGTATAACATGATGTGTTTCATGACCAATTTGGAGACGACATGCTATAACATGACGTTTTATGCAAATTTTCACATGGTTTAAGATGATGTGTTTCATGACCTATTTGGCGACGACATGCTATATCATGACGTTTTATGCAAATTTTCACATGGGGTGATAAGATGTTTTTCATGACCAATTACGACATGCTATAGCATGATGTTTTAAGCAAATTTTCACATGGGGTGATAAGATGTTTTTAATGACCAATTTGGCGACGACATGCTATAACATGACGTTTTATGCAAATTTTCACATGGTATTACATGATGTGTTTCATGACCAATTTGGCGACGACATGCTATAACATGACGTTTTATGCAAATTTTCACATGGTATAACATGATGTGTTTCCATGACCAATTTGGCGACGACATGCTATAACATGACTTTATTGCAAATTTTCACATGGTTCAACATGGTGTGTTTCATGACCAATTTGGGGACGACATGCTATAACATGACATTTTATGCAAATTTTCACATGGGGTAATAAGATGTTTTTCAGGACCTATTTGGCGACGACATGCTATGACATGACGTTTTTTGTAATTTTTCACATGGAGTGATAAGATGTTTTTCATGACCAATTTGGCGACGACATGCTATAACATGACGTTTTATGCCAATTTTCACATGGGGTGATAAGATGTTTTTCAGGACCTATTTGGAGACAACATGCTATAACATGATGTTTTATGCAAATTTTCACATTGGTGATAAGATGTTTTTCAGGACCTATTTGGAGACAACATGCTATAACATGATGTTTTATGCAAATTTTCACATTGGTGATAAGATGTTTTTCATGACCTATTTGGCGACAACATGCTATAGCATGACGTTTTATGCAAATTTTCACATGGGGTGATAAGATGTTTTTCATGACCAATTTGGCGACGACATGCTATAGCATGATGTTTTAAGCAAATTTTCACATGGGGTGATAAGATGTTTTTCATGACCTATTTGGAGACGACATGCTATAACATGATGTTTTATGCAAATTTTCACATAGTATAACATGATGTTTTTCACAACCAATTTGGTGAGGACATGCTATAACATGATGTTTTATGCAAATTTTCACATGGGGTGATAAGATGTTTTTCATGACCAATTTGGCGACGACATGCTATAACATGACTTTTTTGCAAATTTTCACATGGTATAACATGATGTTTTTCATGACCAATTTGGCGACGACATGCTATAACATGCAATTTATGCAAATTTTCACATGGGGTAGTATGATGTTTTTCAGGACCTATTTGGCGACGACATGCTTTAACATGACGTTCTATGCAAAATTTCACATGGAGTGATCAGATGTTTTTCATGACCAATTTGGCAACAACATGCTATAACATGACGTTTTATGCAAATTTTCACGTGGTATAACATGATGTGTTTCATGACCAATTTGGCGATGACATGCTATAACATGACGTTTTATGCAAATTTTCACATGGGGTGATAAGATGTTTTTCATGACCAATTTGGCGACGACATGCTATAAAATGACGTTTTTTGCAAATTTTCACATGGGATGATAAGATGTTTTTCATGACCATTTTGGCGACGAGATGCTATAGCATGATGTTTTATGCAAATTTTCACATGGTATAACATGATGTTTATCATAACCAATTTGGTGAGGACATGCTATAACATGACGTTTTGTGCATATTTTCACATAGTATAACATCATGTTTTTCACGACCAATTTGGTGACGACATGCTATAACATGATGTTTTATGCAAATTTTCACACGGGGTGATAAGATCTTTTTCAGGACCAATTTGGCGAAAACATGCTATAACATGACGTTTTATGCAAATTTCACATGTATAACATGATGTTTTTCATGACCAATTTGGTGACGACATGCTATAACATGACGTTTTATGCAAATTTTCACATGGGGTGATAAGATGTTTTTTGGGACCAATTTGGCGACGACATGCTATAACATGACGTTTTTTGTAATTTTTCAAATGGTATAACATGATGTTTTCCATGACCAATTTGGCGACGACATGCTATAACATGACTTTTTTGCAAATTTTAACATGGTTTAACATGGTGTGTTTCATGACCAATTTGGGGACGACATGCTATAACATGACGTTTTATGCAAATTTTCACATGGGGTAATAAGATGTTTTTCAGGACCTATTTGGCGACGACATGCTATGACATGACGTTTTTTTGTAATTTTTCACATGGAGTGATAAGATGTTTTTCATGACCAATTTGGCGACGACATGCTATAACATGACGTTTTATGCAAATTTTCACATGGGGTGATAAGATGTTTTTCAGGACCAATTTGGCGACGACATGCTATAACATGACATTTTATGCAAATTTTCACATTGGTGATAAGATGTTTTTCATGACCAATTTGGCGACGACATGCTATAACATGATGTTTTATGCAAATTTTCACATAGTATAACATGATGTTTTTCACAACCAATTTGGTGAGGACATGCTATAACATGATGTTTTATGCAAATTTTCACATGGGGTGATAAGATGTTTTTCATGACCAATTTGGCGACGACATGCTATAACATGCAATTTATGCAAATTTTCACATGGGGTAGTATGATGTTTTTCAGGACCTATTTGGCGACGACATGCTTTAACAAGACGTTCTATGCAAAATTTCACATGGAGTGATCAGATGTTTTTCATGACCAATTTGGCAACAACATGCTATAACATAACGTTTTATGCAAATTTTCACGTGGTATAACATGATGTGTTTCATGACCAATTTGGCGACGACATGCTATAAAATGACGTTTTTTGCAAATTTTCACATGGGATGATAAGATGTTTTTCATGACCATTTTGGCGACGACATGCTATAACATGATGTTTTATGCAAATTTTCACATGGTATAACATGATGTGTTTCATGACCAATTTGGAGACGACATGCTATAACATGACGTTTTATGCAAATTTTCACATTTGGTGATAAGATGTTTTTCATGACCTATTTGGCGACAACATGCTATAGCATGACGTTTTATGCAAATTTTCACATGGGGTGATAAGATGTTTTTCATGACCAATTTGGCGACGACATGCTATAGCATGATGTTTTAAGCAAATTTTCACATGGGGTGATAAGATGTTTTTAATGACCAATTTGGCGACGACATGCTATAACATGACGTTTTATGCAAATTTTCACATGGTATTACATGATGTGTTTCATGACCAATTTGGCGACGACATGCTATAACATGACGTTTTATGCAAATTTTCACATGGTATAACATGATGTGTTTCCATGACCAATTTGGCGACGACATGCTATAACATGACTTTATTGCAAATTTTCACATGGTTCAACATGGTGTGTTTCATGACCAATTTGGGGACGACATGCTATAACATGACATTTTATGCAAATTTTCACATGGGGTAATAAGATGTTTTTCAGGACCTATTTGGCGACGACATGCTATGACATGACGTTTTTTGTAATTTTTCACATGGAGTGATAAGATGTTTTTCATGACCAATTTGGCGACGACATGCTATAACATGACGTTTTATGCCAATTTTCACATGGGGTGATAAGATGTTTTTCAGGACCTATTTGGAGACAACATGCTATAACATGATGTTTTATGCAAATTTTCACATTGGTGATAAGATGTTTTTCAGGACCTATTTGGAGACAACATGCTATAACATGATGTTTTATGCAAATTTTCACATTGGTGATAAGATGTTTTTCATGACCTATTTGGCGACAACATGCTATAGCATGACGTTTTATGCAAATTTTCACATGGGGTGATAAGATGTTTTTCATGACCAATTTGGCGACGACATGCTATAGCATGATGTTTTAAGCAAATTTTCACATGGGGTGATAAGATGTTTTTCATGACCAATTTGGCGACGACATGCTATAACATGACGTTTTATGCAAATTTTCACATAGTATAACATGATGTTTTTCACAACCAATTTGGTGAGGACATGCTATAACATGATGTTTTATGCAAATTTTCACATGGGGTGATAAGATGTTTTTCATGACCAATTTGGCGACGACATGCTATAACATGATGTTTTATGCAAATTTTCACATGGTATAACATGATGTGTTTCATGACCAATTTGGAGACGACATGCTATAACATGCTATTTATGCAAATTTTCACATGGGGTAGTATGATGTTTTTCAGGACCTATTTGGCGACGACATGCTATAACATGATGTTTTATGCAAATTTTCACATGGTGTGATAAGATGTTTTTCATGACCAATTTGGCAACAACATGCTATAACATGACGTTTTCCGCAAATTTTCAAATGGTATAACATGATGTTTTCCATGACCAATTTGGCGACGACATGCTATAACATGACTTCTTTGCAAATTTTCAACATGGTATAACATGATGTTTTTCATGACCAATTTGGCGACGACATGCTATAACATGACGTTTTATGCAAATTTTCACATGGGGTGATAAGATGTTTTTCATGACCTATTTGGCGACACATGCTTTGACATGACGTTTTTTGTAATTTTTCACATGGAGTGATAAGATGTTTTTCATGACCAATTTGGCGACGACATGCTATAACATGACGTTTTATGCAAATTTTCACATGGGGTGATAAGATGTTTTTCAGGACGTATTTGGAGACGACATGCTATAACATGACGTTTTATGCAAATTTAAACTTAGTGAAACATGATGATATTCATTAACAATTAGGCGTCGACATTCTATAACATGACTTTTTATGCAAATTTTCACATGGTGATAAGATGTTTTTCATGACCAATTTGGTGACGACATGCTATAACATGACTTTTTTGCAATTTTTCACATGGTATAACATGATGTTTTTCATGACCAATTTGGCGACGACATGCTATAACATGCAATTTATGCAAATTTTCACATGGGGTAGTATGATGTTTTTCAGGACCTATTTGGCGACGACATGCTTTAACATGACGTTTTATGCAAAATTTCACATGGAGTGATCAGATGTTTTTCATGACCAATTTGGCAACAACATGCTATAACATGACGTTTTATGCAAATTTTCACGTGGTATAACATGATGTGTTTCATGACCAATTTGGCGATGACATGCTATAACATGACGTTTTATGCAAATTTTCACATGGGGTGATAAGATGTTTTTCATGACCAATTTGGTGACGACATGCTATAGCATGACGTTTTATGCAAATTTTCACATGGGATGATAAGATGTTTTTCATGACCAATTTGTGACGACATGCTATAACATGATTTTTATGCAAATTTTCACATGGTATAACATGATGTTTATCATAACCAATTTGGTGAGGACATGCTATAACATGACGTTTTGTGCATATTTTCACATAGTATAACATCATGTTTTTCACGACCAATTTGGTGACGACATGCTATAACATGATGTTTTATGCAAATTTTCACACGGGGTGATAAGATCTTTTTCAGGACCAATTTGGCGAAAACATGCTATAACATGACGTTTTATGCAAAATTTCACATGGAGTGATGAGATGTTTTTCATGACCAATTTGGTGACGACATGCTATAACATGACGTTTTATGCAAATTTTCACATGGGGTGATAAGATGTTTTTTGGGACCAATTTGGCGACGACATGCTATAACATGACGTTTTTTGTAATTTTTCAAATGGTATAACATGATGTTTTCCATGACCAATTTGGCGACGACATGCTATAACATGACTTTTTTGCAAATTTTCACATGGTATAACATGATGTGTTTCATGACCAATTTGGGGACGACATGCTATAACATGACGTTTTATGCAAATTTTCACATGGGGTAATAAGATGTTTTTCAGGACCTATTTGGCGACGACATGCTATGACATGACGTTTTTTTGTAATTTTTCACATGGAGTGATAAGATGTTTTTCATGACCAATTTGGCGACGACATGCTATAACATGACGTTTTATGCAAATTTTCACATGGGGTGATAAGATGTTTTTCAGGACGTATTTGGAGACGACATGCTATAACATGACATTTTATGCAAATTTTCACATTGGTGAAAAGATGTTTTTCATGACCAATTTGGCGACGACATGCTATAACATGATGTTTTATGCAAATTTTCACATAGTATAACATGATGTTTTTCACAACCAATTTGGTGAGGACATGCTATAACATGATGTTTTATGCAAATTTTCACATGGGGTGATAAGATGTTTTTCATGACCAATTTGGCGACGACATGCTATAACATGCAATTTATGCAAATTTTCACATGGGGTAGTATGATGTTTTTCAGGACCTATTTGGCGACGACATGCTTTAACAAGACGTTCTATGCAAAATTTCACATGGAGTGATCAGATGTTTTTCATGACCAATTTGGCAACAACATGCTATAACATAACGTTTTATGCAAATTTTCACGTGGTATAACATGTTTTTCATGACCAATTTGGACGACATGCTATAACATGACATTTTATGCAAATTTTCACATTGGTGATAACAGGATGTTTTTCTTGACCAATTTGGTGACGACATGCTATAACCTGATTTTTTATGCAAATTTTCACATGGTATAACATGATGTGTTTCATGACCAATTTGGAGACGACATGCTATAACATGACGTTTTATGCAAATTTTCACATTTGGTGATAAGATGTTTTTATGACCAATCTGGCAAAGACATGCTATAAAATGACGTTTTTTGCAAATTTTCACATGGGTTGATAAGATGTTTTTCATGACCATTTTGGCGACGACATGCTATAACATGATGTTTTATGCAAATTTTCACATTGGGTGATAAGATGTTTTTCACAACCAATTTGGCAACGACATGCTATAACATGACGTTTTTTGTAATTTTTCACATGGTATAACATGATGTTTTTCTTGACCAATTTGGTGACGACATGCTATAACATGACTTTATTGCAAATTTTCACATGGTTTAAATTGGTGTGTTTCATGACCTATTTGGCGACGACATGCTATAACATGACATTTTATGCAAATTTTCACATGGGGTGATAAGATGTTTTTCAGGACGTATTTGGCGATGACATGCTATAACATCACGTTTTATGCAAATTTTCACATGGTTTAACATGTTGTTTTTCACAACCAATTTGGTGAGGACATGCTATAACATGATGTTTTATGCAAATTTTCACATGGGCTGATAAGATGTTTTTCAGGACGTATTTGGCGACGACATGCTATAACATGACGTGTTATGCAAATTTTCACACGGGGTGATAAGATATTTTTCGGGACCAATTTGGCGACGACATGCTATAGCATGACATTTTTTGTAATTTTTCACATGGTATAACATGATGTGTTTCCATGACCAATTTGGCGACGACATGCTATAACATGATGTTTTATGCAAATTTTCACATTGGTGAAAAGATGTTTTTCATGACCAATTTGGCGACGACATGCTATAGCATGACGTTTTAAGCAAATTTTCACATGGGGTGATAAGATGTTTTTAATGACCAATTTGGCGACGACATGCTATAACATGACGTTTTATGCAAATTTTCACATGGTATTACATGTTGTGTTTCATGACCAATTTGGCGACGACATGCTATAACATGACGTTTTATGCAAATTTTCACACGGGGTAATAAGATGTTTTTCAGGACCAATTTGGCGACGACATGCTATAACATGACGTTTTTTATAATTTTTCACATGGTATAACATGATATGTTTCATGAACAATTTGGTGATGACATGCTATAACATGACTTTATTGCAAATTTTCACATGGTATAACATGATGTTTTTCATGACCAATTTGGCGACAACATGCTATAACATGACGTTTTTTGTAATTTTTCACATGGTACAAAGTGATGTTTTTCATGACCAATTTGGCGACGACATGTTATAACATGACGTTTTATGCAAATTTGAACATGGTTTAACATGATGTGTTTCAGGACCTATTTGGCGAAAACATGCTATAACATGACGTTTTATGCAAAATTTCACATGGAGTGATAAGATGTGTTTCATGACATGATGTGATGACATGCTATAACATGACTTTATTGCAAATTCTCACATGGTATAACGATGTGTTTCATGACCAATTCAGGGACGACATGCTATAACATGACGTTTTATGCAAATTTTCACATGGGGTAGTAAGATATTTTTTAGGACTTATTCGGCGAAAACATGCTTTAACATGACGTTTTATGCAAAATTTCACATGGAGTGATAAGATGTTTTTCATGACCAATTTGGCGACGGCATGCTATAACATGACGTTTTATGCAAATTTTCACATGGGATGATAAGATGTTTTTCAGGACCTATTTGGCGAAAACATGCTATGACATGACCTTTTATGCAAATTTTCACATGGTATAACATGATGTGTTTCATGACCAATTTGGAGACGACATGACGTTTTATGCAAATTTTCACATTGGGTGATAAGATGTTTTTCAGGACCAATTTGGCAACGACATGCTATAACATGACGTTTTTTGTAATTTTTCACATGGTATAACATGATGTTTTTCTTGACCAATTTGGTGACGACATGCTATAACATGACTTTATTGCAAATTTTCACATGGTTTAACATGGTGTTTTTCATGACCAATTTGGCGACGACATGCTATAACATGATATTTTATGCAAATTTTCACATGGTATAACACCACGTTTTTCATGACCAATCTTGTGATTACATGCTCTAATATGACGTTTTCCGCAAATTTTCAAATGGTTTAACATGATATTTTTCATGACCAATTTGGCGACGACATGTTATAACATGACGTTTTGTGCAAATTTTCACATGGGGTAGTAAGATGTTTTTCAGGACCTATTTGGTGACGACATGCTATAACATGACGTTTTATCCAAATATTCACATGGTATAACATGATGTGTTTCATGACCAATTTGGCGACGACATGCTATAACATGACGTTTTTTGTAATTTTTCACATGGGGTGATAAGATGTTTTTCAGGACCTATTTGGTGACGACATGCTATAACATGACGTTTTATGCAAATTTTCACATGGTATAACATGATGTGTTTCATGACCAATTTGGCGACGACATGCTATAACATGACGTTTTATGCAAATTTTCACATGGTATAACACCACGTTTTTCATGACCAATCTGGTGATTACATGCTCTAATATGACGTTTTCCGCAAATTTTCAAATGGTTTAACATGATATTTTTCATGACCAATTTGGCGACGACATGTTATAACATGACGTTTTGTGCAAATTTTCACATGGGGTAGTAAGATGTTTTTCAGGACCTATTTGGTGACGACATGCTATAACATGACGTTTTATGCAAATTTTCACATGGTATAACATGATGTGTTTCATGACCAATTTGGCGACGACATGCTATAACATGACGTTTTATGCAAATTTTCACATGGGGTAATAAGATGTTTTTCAGGACCTATTTGGCGACGACATGCTATAACATGACGTTTTATGCAAATTTTCACACGGGGTGATAAGATGTTTTTCAGGACCAATTTGGCGACGACATGCTATAACATGATGTTTTATGCAAATTTTCACATTGGTGATAAGATGTTTTTCATGACCAATTTGGCGACGACATGCTATAACATGATGTTTTATGCAAATTTTCACATAGTATAACATGATGTTTTTCACAACCAATTTGGTGAGGACATGCTATAACATGATGTTTTATGCAAATTTTCACATGGGGTGATAAGATGTTTTTCATGACCAATTTGGCGACGACATGCTATAACATGACTTTTTTGCAAATTTTCACATGGTATAACATGATGTTTTTCATGACCAATTTGGCGACGACATGCTATAACATGCAATTTTTGTAATTTTCACATGGGGTAGTGATAAGATGTTTTTCATGACCAATTTGGCGACGACATGCTATAGCATGACGTTTTATGCAAATTTTCACATGGTATGATAAGATGTTTTTCATGTCCATTTTGGCGACGACATGATATAACATGACGTTTTATGCAAATTTTCACGTGGTATAACATGATGTGTTTCATGACCAATTTGGCGATGACATGCTATAACATGACGTTTTATGCAAATTTTCACATGGGGTGATAAGATGTTTTTCATGACCAATTTGGCGACGACATGCTATAGCATGACGTTTTATGCAAATTTTCACATGGGATGATAAGATGTTTTTCATGACCATTTTGGCGACGACATGCTATAACATGTTTTATGCAAATTTTCACATGGTATAACATGATGTGTTTCATGACCAATTTGGAGACGACATGCTATAACATGACGTTTTATGCAAATTTTCACATTGGGTGATAAGATGTTTTTCAGGACCAATTTGGCAACGACATGTTATAGCATGACGTTTTTTGTAATTTTTCACATGGTATAACATGATGTTTTTCTTGACCAATTTGGTGACGACATGCTATAACATGACTTTATTGCAAATTTTCACATGGTTTAACATGGTGTGTTTCATGACCTATTTGGCGACGACATGCTATAACATGACATTTTATGCAAATTTTCACATAGTATAACATGATGTTTTTCACGACCAATTTGGTGAGGACATGCTATAACATGACATTTTATGCAAATTTTCACATGGTATAACATGATGTTTATCATAACCAATTTGGTGAGGACATGCTATAACATGACGTTTTGTGCATATTTTCACATAGTATAACATCATGTTTTTCACGACCAATTTGGTGACGACATGCTTTAACATGATGTTTTATGCAAATTTTCACACGGGGTGATAAGATCTTTTTCAGGACCAATTTGGCGAAAACATGCTATAACATGACGTTTTATGCAAAATTTCACATGGAGTGATGAGATGTTTTTCATGACCAATTTGGTGACGACATGCTATAACATGACGTTTTATGCAAATTTTCACATAGTATAACATGATGTTTTTCACAACCAATTTGGTGAGGACATGCTATAACATGATGTTTTATGCAAATTTTCACATGGGGTGATAAGATGTTTTTCAGGACGTATTTGGCGACAACATGCTATAACATGATGTGTTATGCAAATTTTCACATGGGGTGATAAGATGTTTTATCATAGGGACCAATTTGGTGAGGACATGCTATAACATGACGCTTTTTTGCAAATTTTCACATAGTATAACATGATGTTTTTCATGACCAATTTGGACGACATGCTATAACATGATTTTTATGCAAATTTTAACATGGGTGATAAGATGTTTTTCATGGACCAATTTGGGGACGAAACATGCTATAACATGACGTTTTATGCAAAATTTCACATGGAGTGATGAGATGTTTTTCATGACCAATTTGGTGACGACATGCTATAACATGACGTTTTATGCAAATTTTCACATAGTATAACATGATGTTTTTCACAACCAATTTGGTGAGGACATGCTATAACATGATGTTTTATGCAAATTTTCACATGGGGTGATAAGATGTTTTTCAGGACGTATTTGGCGACAACATGCTATAACATGATGTGTTATGCAAATTTTCACATGGGGTGATAAGATGTTTTTTGGGACCAATTTGGCGACGACATGCTATAACATGACGTTTTTTGCAAATTTTCACATGGTATAACATGATGTTTTCCATGACCAATTTGGCGACGACATGCTATAACATGACTTTTTTGCAAATTTTAACATGGGGTGATAAGATGTGTTTCATGACCAATTCAGGGACGACATGCTATAACATGACGTTTTATGCAAATTTTCACATGGGGTAGTAAGATATTTTTTAGGACTTATTCGGCGAAAACATGCTATAACATGAAGTTTTTTGGAAATTTTCACATGGTGTGATAAGATGTTTTTCATGACCAATTTGGCGACGACATGCTATAACATGAAGTTTTATGCAAATTTTCACATGGGGTGATAAGATGTTTTTCAGGACGAATTTGGAGACGACCTGCGATAACATGACATTTTTGGCAAATTTTCACATGGGTGAAAAGATGTTTTTCATGACCAATTTGGCGACGACATGCTATAACATGATGTTTTATGCAAATTTTCACATATGATAAGATGTTTTTCACATGACCAATTTGGTGAGGACATGCTATAACATGATGTTTTATGCAAATTTTCACATGGTATAACATGATGTTTTTCATGACCAATTTGGAGACAACATGCTATAACATGCAATTTATGCAAATTTTCACATGGGGTGCATAAGATGTTTTTCAGGACCTATTTGGCGACGACATGCTTTAACATGACGTTCTATGCAAAATTTTTCACATGGTATAACATGATGTTTTTCTTGACCAATTTGGTGACGACATGCTATAACATGACTTTATTGCAAATTTTCACATGTTTTAACATGGTGTGTTTCATGACCTATTTGGCGACGACATGCTATAACATGACATTTTATGCAAATTTTCACATAGTATAACATGATGTTTTTCAGGACGAATTTGGTGAGGACATGCTATAACATGACATTTTATGCAAATTTTCACATGGGATGATAAGATGTTTTTCATGACCATTTTGGCGACGACATGCTATAACATGATGTTTTATGCAAATTTTCACATGGTATAACATGATGTGTTTCATGACCAATTTGGAGACGACATGCTATAACATGACGTTTTATGCAAATTTTCACATTGGGTGAGAAGATCTTTTCAGGACCAATTTGGCAAAACATGCTATAACATGACGCTTTATGCAAAATTTTTCACATGGAGTGACATGAGATGTTTATCAGGACCAATTTGGCTACGACATGCTATAACATGAAGTTTTATGCAAATTTTCACATAGTATAACATGATGTTTTTCACAACCAATTTGGCGACGACATGCTATAACATGACATTTTATGCAAATTTTCACATAGTATAACATGATGTTTTTCAGGACGAATTTGGTGAGGACATGCTATAACATGACATTTTATGCAAATTTTCACATGGTATAACATGATGTTTATCATAACCAATTTGGTGAGGACATGCTATAACATGACGTTTTGTGCATATTTTCACATAGTATAACATCATGTTTTTCACGACCAATTTGGTGACGACATGCTTTAACATGACTTTTTTGGAAATTTTCAACATGGTGATAAGATGTTTTTCATGGACCAATTTGGGGAAAACATGCTATAACATGACGCTTTATGCAAAATTTTCACATGGGGTAATAAGATGATGTTTTCATGACCTAATTTGGTGACGACATGCTATAACATGACGTTTTATGCAAATTTTCACATGGTATAACATGATGTTTATCAGGACCAATTTGGCGAAAACATGCTATAACATGACGTTTTATGCAAATTTTCACATGGGGTGATAAGATGTTTTTCAGGACGTATTTGGAGACGACATGCTATAACATGACATTTTATGCAAATTTTCACATTGGTGATAAGATGTTTTTCATGACCAATTTGGCGACGACATGCTATAACATGATGTTTTATGCAAATTTTCACATAGTATAACATGATGTTTTTCACAACCAATTTGGTGAGGACATGCTATAACATGATGTTTTATGCAAATTTTCACATGGGGTGATAAGATGTTTTTCATGACCAATTTGGCGACGACATGCTATAACATGCAATTTATGCAAATTTTCACATGGGGTAGCATGATGTTTTTCAGGACCTATTTGGCGACGACATGCTATAGCATGAGGTTTTTCTATGCAAAATTTCACATGGAGTGATCAAGATGTTTTTCATGACCAATTTGGCAACAACATGCTATAACATAACGCTTTTATGCAAATTTTCACATGGGGTGATAAGATGTTTTTCATGACCAATTTGGCGACATGCTATAACATGACATTTTATGCAAATTTTCACATTGGTGATAAGATGTTTTTCATGACCAATTTGGCGAAGACATGCTATAACATGAAGTTTTATGCAAATTTTCACATGGGGTGAGAAGATGTTTTTCACCACCTATTTGGTGAGGACATGCTATAACATGATGTTTTATGCAAATTTTCACATGGGGTGATAAGATGTTTTTCATGACCAATTTGGCGACGACATGCTATAACATGCAATTTATGCAAATTTTCACATGGGGTAGCATGATGTTTTTCAGGACCTATTTGGCGACGACATGCTTTAACATGACGTTCTATGCAAAATTTCACATGGAGTGATCAGATGTTTTTCATGACCAATTTGGCAACAACATGCTATAACATAACGTTTTATGCAAATTTTCACGTGGTATAACATGATGTTTTTCATGACCAATTTGGCGACGACATGCTATAACATGACGTTTTATGCAAATTTTCACATGGGGTGATAAGATGTTTTTATGACCAATCTGGCGAAGACATGCTATAAAATGACGTTTTTTGCAAATTTTCACATGGGATGATAAGATGTTTTTCATGACCATTTTGGCGACGACATGCTAAAACATGATGTTTTATGCAAATTTTCACATGGTATAACATGATGTGTTTCATGACCAATTTGGAGACGACATGCTATAACATGACGTTTTATGCAAATTTTCACATGGGGTAGTAAGATGTTTTTTAGGACCTATTTGGCGAAAACATGCTATAACATGACGTTTTATGCAAAATTTCACATGGGGTAATAAGATGTTTTTCAGGACCTATTTGGCGACGGCATGCTATAACATGACGTTTTTTGTAATTTTTCACATGGTATAACATGATGTGTTTCATCACCAATTTGGAGACGACATGCTATAACATGACGTTTTATGCAAATTTTCACATTGGGTGATAAGATGTTTTTCAGGACATATTTGGCGACGACATGCTATAACATGATGTTTTTTGTAATTTTTCACATGGTATAACAGGATGTTTTTCTTGACCAATTTGGTGACGACATGCTATAACATGACGTTTATTGCAAATTTTCACATGGTATAACATGATGTTTTTCATGACCAATTTGGCGTCGACATGGTATAACATGACGTTTTATGCAAATTTTCACATGGGGTAATAAGATGTTTTTCAGGACCAATTTGGCGACGACATGCTATAACATGACTTTATTACAAATTTTCACATGGTTTAACATGGTGTTTTTAATGACCAATTTGGCGACGACATGCTATAACATGATATTTTATGCAAATTTTCACATGGTATAACACGATGTGTTTCATGACATGCTATAACATGTAATTCATGCAAATTTTCACATGGGGTAGTAAGATGTTTTTCAGGACCAATTTGGCAACGACATGCTATAACATGATGTTTTTTGTAATTTTTCACATGGTATATCATGATGTTTTTCATGACCAATTTGGCGACGACATGCTATAACATGACGTTTTTTGTAATTTTTCACATGGGGTGATAAGATGTTTTTCAGGACGTATTTGGCGACGACATGCTATAACATGATGTTTTATGCATATTTTCACATGGGGTGATAAGATGTTTTTCAGGACGTATTTGGCGATGACATGCTATAACATCACGTTCTATGCAAAATTTCACATGGAGTGATCAGATGTTTTTCATGACCAATTTAGTGACGACATGTTATAACATGACGTTTTGTGCAAATTTTCACATGGGGTAGTAAGATGTTTTTCAGGACCTATTTGGTGACGACATGCTATAACATGACGTTTTATCCAAATATTCACATGGTATAACATGATGTGT
Source organism: Cheilinus undulatus (assembly GCF_018320785.1). Taxonomy (NCBI): domain Eukaryota; kingdom Metazoa; phylum Chordata; class Actinopteri; order Labriformes; family Labridae; genus Cheilinus; species Cheilinus undulatus. Next base: position 19,988,683 of record NC_054888.1, on the reverse strand, counting down.
TTCATGACCAATTTGGCGACGACATGCTATAACATGACGTTTTTTTGTAATTTTTCACATGGGGTGATAAGATGTTTTTCAGGACCTATTTGGTGACGACATGCTATGACATGACGTTTTTTGTAATTTTTCACATGGTATAACATGATGTTTTTCATGACCAATTTGGCGACGACATGCTATAACATGACATTTTATGCAAATTTTCACATGGGGTGATAAGATGTTTTTCAGGACATATTTGGCGACGACATGCTATAACATGACATTTTATGCAAATTTTCACATGGGGTGATAAGATGTTTTTCAGGACATATTTGGCGACGGCATGCTATAACATGACGTTTTTTGTAATTTTTCACATGGTATAACATGATGTGTTTCATCACCAATTTGGAGACGACATGCTATAACATGACGTTTTATGCAAATTTTCACATTGGGTGATAAGATGTTTTTCAGGACCAATTTGGCAACGACATGCTATAACATGATGTTTTTTGTAAATTTTCACATGGTATAACATGATGTTTTCCATGACCAATTTGGCGACGACATGCTATAACATGACTTTTTTGCAAATTTTAACATGGTTTAACATGGTGTGTTTCATGACCAATTTGGGGACGACATGCTATAACATGACGTTTTATGCAAATTTTCACATGGGGTAATAAGATGTTTTTCAGGACCTATTTGGCGACGACATGCTATGACATGACGTTTTTTGTAATTTTTCACATGGAGTGATAAGATGTTTTTCATGACCAATTTAGTGACGACATGTTATAACATGACGTTTTGTGCAAATTTTCACATGGGGTAGTAAGATGTTTTTCAGGACCTATTTGGTGACGACATGCTATAACATGACGTTTTATCCAAATATTCACATGGTATAACATGATGTGTTTCATGACCAATTTGGCGACGACATGCTATAACATGACGTTTTATGCAAATTTTCACATTGGGTGATAAGATGTTTTTCAGGACCAATTTGGCAACGACATGCTATAACATGATGTTTTTTGTAAATTTTCACATGGTATAACATGATGTTTTCCATGACCAATTTGGCGACGACATGCTATAACATGACTTTTTTGCAAATTTTAACATGGTTTAACATGGTGTGTTTCATGACCAATTTGGGGACGACATGCTATAACATGACGTTTTATGCAAATTTTCACATGGGGTAATAAGATGTTTTCCATGACCAATTTGGCGACGACATGCTATAACATGACTTTTTTGCAAATTTTAACATGGTTTAACATGATGTTTTTCACAACCAATTTGGTGAGGACATGCTATAACATGATGTTTTATGCAAATTTTCACATGGGGTGATAAGATGTTTTTCATGACCAATTTGGCGACGACATGCTATAACATGACTTTTTTGCAATTTTTCACATGGTATAACAGGATGTTTTTCTTGACCAATTTGGTGACGACATGCTATAACATGACGTTTATTGCAAATTTTCACATGGTATAACATGATGTTTTTCATGACCAATTTGGCGACGACATGGTATAACATGACGTTTTATGCAAATTTTCACATGGGGTAATAAGATGTTTTTCAGGACCAATTTGGCGACGACATGCTATAACATGACGTTTTTTGTAATTTTTCACATGGTATAACATGATGTTTTTCATGACCAATTGGCGACGACATGCTATAACATGACGTTTTATGCAAATTTTGGCATGGTATAACACGATGTGTTTCATGACATGCTATAACATGTAATTCATGCAAATTTTCACATGGGGTAGTAAGATGTTTTTCAGGACCAATTTGGCAACGACATGCTATAACATGATGTTTTTTGTAATTTTTCACATGGTATATCATGATGTTTTTCATGACCAATTTGGCGACGACATGCTATAACATGACGTTTTTTGTAATTTTTCACATGGGGTGATAAGATGTTTTTCAGGACGTATTTGGCGACGACATGCTATAACATGATGTTTTATGCATATTTTCACATGGGGTGATAAGATGTTTTTCAGGACGTATTTGGCGATGACATGCTATAACATCACGTTCTATGCAAAATTTCACATGGAGTGATCAGATGTTTTTCATGACCAATTTAGTGACGACATGTTATAACATGACGTTTTGTGCAAATTTTCACATGGGGTAGTAAGATGTTTTTCAGGACCTATTTGGTGACGACATGCTATAACATGACGTTTTATCCAAATATTCACATGGTATAACATGATGTGTTTCATGACCAATTTGGCGACGACATGATTTAACATGACGTTTTATGCAAATTTTCACATGGGGTGAAAAGATGTTTTTCAGGACCTATTTGGTGACGACATGCTATAACATGACGTTTTATGCAAATTTTCACATGGTATAACATGATGTGTTTCATGACCAATTTGGCGATGACATGCTATAACATGACGTTTTATGCCAATTTTGGCATGTTATAACATGATGTGTTTCATGACATGCTATAACATGATGTGTTTCATGACATGCTATAACATGTAATTTATGCAAATTTTCACATGGGGTAGATGTTTTTCATGACCAATTTGGGCGACAACATGATATAACGACGTTTTTTTTCAAAAAATGTTACATGGGTAATTTGATGTTTTTTCAGGACCAATTTGGTGACGACATAATATAAGATGGCATTTTTGGCAAATTTTGACATGGCACAATATCATGTTTTTCATGAACAATTTGGCAACGACATACTATAAGATGACGTTTCTTGCAAATTTTGAGATGACATAATGTGATGTTATTTATGACCAATTTGACAACTACATACTATGACATTTTTGACCTTACGTCCTATTTCATGACAGTTGACACGTGAAAAATACAGTAGAATATGTAATGTCAAAAATATCACAGTATAGTATGACATTATGATAACAGAAACATCATAGTATTGCATTAGGTGTAAAAATGAAACTGAAGGCAGGTCGTTGGGAGTTCTAACAGATTTCTCAGGAGTTTGGGATTTCCCCCGTTTTTCATTTGTAACAAAATTAAGAGACTGACTGTTTTTGTCAGCAAATTGACCTCCAAACCATGCAACGCTCTGATTCCAGCCTCTAGGCCTGCATCGCTTTGATTTGTGGATTGAAGGAATTTTTTAGAAAACAGGGTAAAACTGCGAGTAAATGTTGAAAATTGGACACATCAGGGTTGCTGTTAACGAACGAGAAAACCACTTAAATCTTGTTTTGATCTCAAATAACATTATATCATCTGCATATGGACATACCCTCTGACATTCTAGCAGTATGCTTGGTGTCCCTCCACATTGTTCGGTCTCTGTAAAACAGTTCAATACTACATATTAGACTCATATCCGTTAGTATTTTGACATGTGCCATGACTGTTTCCTATTATCCCCACATGGATTATGATTTTGGACATTCTTCGAGTAAACAACAACTTGGTAGATGTAAAACATCACCAATCTTGAGTGGGGACATGTTAAGCTGACTCCCAAGCTGAACAGCGCCCCGGGCCGTCTGTGGTGGAAGCCGTCGACAGGTAATAGGGGTTGAGAGCCGCATGCATCAAAACTAATTACCTTAAATAGCCCCAGCCTCGGGCCTTTTTTTTTTCTCCACTCCACGTCTCTCCAATTTGACAGCTGGCAAAGGTAGTGGCGGCGGTGAGGTGCTGCGTGGGACTTTTCATCCCTTTAATTAATTGTAGGGGAAGTAAAGCGTGAAAAGCTGCAGACAGGAGGACTTCAGTGGACGCTCTCCTGGCAGGTCTGCTGTGACAGCCACCGAGGGGAAGTAGACGTTAGAGCCAGGTGCTGAAAGAAGACTGGAAAAGAAAAACTGTATTAGATTAGTTCTGGGTACTTTAATGTCATTTAAGCCAGAGCTAGGGCTGGGCAATATGGACCAAACATCATATATCAATAATTGTTAGCATGTTTGAAACCACAGCAACAAAATCAGTAGTCTTACATACCCAACACTTGGCAATTCTTTATTTTCATACCTGCTGTGTCTTAATTGTACAGCTCACCATTTCCTCCCAATAGGCAAATACAGACAAGGCATTTGTGCAATTTTGGTAATTTCTACTCCAAACTGTAGGCGTTCAATGCCACTCTTAAATACCATGTCTCTCAAAGCAATTAAATCTCCATTATTTTAATGATAGCTGGAATAAAAAAGTATCGAAAATTCTCTTCTTCCTCGAGTTCCAACCTGAGCAATAAATGGTCATGGTGAACAGCATTCGCCACATGCTCTTTGATCCACCAACCAGAACGGTAGCCAGGAGAAAAGTTTGAGATTGGGTAAGAGAAAAGTTTTGGTCCATTATCTCTTCTCTGTTGCATTTCCCTGGCAGCGTTACAGTGCCACCTACATGCCTGGCATATAAACTACAGCTTCGTTTTGTGCTTACACCAAGCGGCAACCTCCGGCCCTGAAAAATGAAGCCAATGAAGAAGTGTGAAAAATTGCAATTCCACGAGTGTCCACATGAGGCTGGCTGCAGGAACACTGGAATTCCCGTCTGGACACATGTTAAACACCTGGTTTTGACACTATAAATAAACTGGTTTACATCCTGGTTGAAAAGACCAAACGTGTCTCATTAGCTAGTGTCTTATTGTGCTCCCACTGTACGGGGGGTGAATTTTTTTGTACCACGATCGTTTGGATTATATTTAGGATGAAAGCTGATTGGCGTGTCTCATTTGATCAACAGATAGCTCGGCAGGCAGAGGTTCCGTTTCTGTCAACCGGAATGCTAGCTAGCAGGCTGACAGGAAGTCACGCTTAGTGGGCAGGCAGTTAGGTTGATCCAAAGTTTGGTTGAGACTGCGATTTCAATATGGAAGCCTCCACGGATTGGCTTTAAGAGCTGTTTAAGTCTGCCTATTGTAAGCAGACGACTGACGTCACATGGGGTTTGTCCAATTCTTTCTACAGTCTATGGCTTACGCGGACATTTCTTGGTACGATGCTCTATTTACATCAAACTTTTTCAAAACGAACAGAAATACAGCATTTTTGCCTCTGTGCAGACAAGACCTAACTCGGTCAACAACTTCACCCAGGTGCAAATGTGTCTCACATCAAAAAGCAACAACAACCAACCATGAAAAAGGCAAAAAAAAACCAAACAAACAAACAAACAAAAACAAACAAACAAACAAAAACAGCAGGGATCAAAACAGAATGATAGCATTTTCATTTCCGTGTGGACAAGACCTAACTCGGTGGACAGCTTCACCCATGGTGCAAATGTGTCTCACATCAAAAAACAACAACAATCTACAAAGAACATGAGCAAAAGAACCCCAGCAGGGATCGAAACAGAATGATAGCATTTTCTTCTCCATGTGGACAAGACCTAACTCGGTTAACAACTTCACCCATGGTGCAATTGTGTCTCACATCAAAAAGCAACAACAATCTACCAGAAACATGAGCAAAAGAACCCCCAGCAGGGATCACTGTACAACAAGGACTATCCAAACACAACCAAAAACTCTGCCCAAGGCCATGATGGGAAACTTAACTGACACCCCCCCCCCCCGGTTTTTAAATGAATTAGTGTTAGTTTAACTCTTGTATTCAAGTAAAAGTACTGTTACTTTCCTCAAAAAGTATATTAAGCAACATTTCCACTCCTAGCTGTTGAGTTTAAAAAATCGAAAGGGCACTCTGGATCCAACAGGCCTTTGACAGGTTTTTATTTGATTCTAAACTACCTGAAGCAATCCTGCCAGCAGGGATCAGCATCATTTGATTTTATTATCGATATAAATGTTCCTAAATCCAATCAGTAATCCCCATTGATCCAAAACAGTTCAAACTGACCATTTGCTGAGAAAACTCTTTCCTGAGCATCAACAAACTATTTAAATGTAAATATTGTCTTAGCCTTACCTCATTTAAGCATACATCACTACATCTGTAGAACTGAATGGATTGCCCGGCCCTACTCTGAGCTGAACTTGAATCTATCAAAGACTTCCATCAAAAAGTTTTCTTTGTAAAGTGGATGAAAAGCAGCTTGTTTTTAAGTCAGAAAAATGGTTTTGTTTGAAGAGCAGCCTTCATGAATACCAGAAGAAACAACAAAAGACTGAGAGAAAAGACAAAAAAAGGGGAAAATATTAGCCTTAAAAGAAAAACGGATGATTTGGAATCAGATACTACAACCTTGTTAGCATCGCAGGCTTATTTCCATATTAACGACCCCTTCAGAACCTTCAAAGTAATGAATAATTGACAACAAATGAAATGTTTTGATTGTCGTCAGCGCCTGGCGTGTTTAATGTTTCATATGTTGCTTCTGAGCTAATTATGGAGATGGCACATTTGTCAGAAATATGTCCCCCTCGCAACCCCTGCCCCTGCCTGTGTTTCCAGACAGGAGAGAGAGAGAGGGGAGGACGGGGGAGGCAGGGGTGCAGACGACTAACAGGCCCCGTTGTAATTAGCTAGCAGGGAATGCTCAATGACCTGGGAGGGAGTCTAATGGCTGCCAGTGCTTACAGGCATTGTCTGGCCACAGAAACAGCAGATATTACAACCTCAGAGGGAGGAGAGTGATATGGTTATTGATGAAGACGCCCGGCTGGAGTGACAGTCTGGATTTACAGAATGGAGGTTTGAATGTGGAATGAATTCAAAGAAAGGGGACATTAATGCTAACACTTACAAAACTCATTCATTAGAGATGGCTTTCAACACAAAACTCATACAGTTTTTCTAGCAAAAGAATGGAAAACCTGTTTTTCACTTTGACCCTGTCTACACCTTGCATTAACATCTGTGCAAGGCATTGCAATACTAAGTGGTAACCCTGGATGCATTGTGCGGAGTGGTTTGATAGTGAAAATGTCCATGCATACTGGTATGTATTAAAAAAATGCCCTGTCAGCAAAAGGCTTATTTACATCGATCAAGTCTCCCTGGTCACTTGTCTTAAATTGAGATGCCAGCCACGACCACTTAAGTATACTTCATGACCACAGTACCACTGTTTCCTATAAAAGCATTTTAGGACAAAATTAGGGAGAAAAGCCGTTAAAAGGCACTGCTAGCCTCTTAGCTAGAAACCCATCCATCCATCCATTCATCTTCTTCCACTTATCCAAAGTTGGGTCGCGGGGACAGCAGCCTAAGCAGGGAAGCCCAGACTTCCCTCTCCCCAGCCACTTTGTCTAGCTCTTTCCGGGGGATCCCAAGGCTTTCCCTGGCCAGCCGAGCGACATAGTCTCTCCAGCATGTCCTGGGTCTTCCCCGGGGCCTCTCCCTAGTGGGACTTGCCCGGAACACCTTACCAGGGAGGTCCTCTTAGCTAGAAACCCAGGTATGCCAAATATAGTAAAGCCACTGGCAATATAAATGAATGGGAGCAACTCTGCAACAAACAGACCTTTAATTTGCACATACTCCATCTGCACAGCACTGCAGAGCAAATCACTCTGTCTTTGCAGTTCTACTGAAAGCACTTTGACCTATATAAAATGAATCATTTCATTTCGATTCGAGTGCTCCAGGTGGAGAATAACTCAGAATACTGTAATTTAATATCTTTTTGTGTACTGATGAAACTAGCAATTTTACTTTTGAATTTTTATGTTTAAGTAAAGCATTATACTTCATTACATTTACAAAAGCAGCAAGTACTGAGTAAAAAATAAACCCTAAAAGTCTCAATAAGGAGGTCCAAGCTCTCTAGCACATAGTGAGAGAATGATTACACATCAAATCCCAAAAAGTTGCATTTAATTTTATCATAACGGCATCCTTTTTCTGTTAGAAGAATAATTAATTTGGGGGCTTTACCATGCTCAAAAAATCCCCAAAAATGCCCCCCAGTGGAAATTCTTGTATATTTGTGGAACTGGGCAAGTCCATCAAGCAGGAGTCCAACAGGGCCCCCAAATGTGAGATACGGGACTGGGTAATGCATGAAAATCACTACACATATGTATCATTATTAAATGAAAAAAAAAAAAAATCTCTTGGGATGTACAGGAAGCGCACTACAAACAGCTAAAGGTCAAATTTTGGTATTTTAGGGCAATTCACAAGTTTCATATTTTAATGAACTAGTCTGAGGGATTTCATCTGATTGACAGCAGAAATTGTTTGCTCATATTAGACAACCTGGAGATCTAAAGTTGTGTGAACTGTGAGTTTTCACCATAGGGCAGGGCCATGATCGAAGCGCAAACTTAAACTACTTTTTGGTACATTTTTGCAGTGAAAATACACCAATAATGCTGTGCAACTTTTTAATGCTAATGTAAATCATCACCAAACTTCACAGGGATGATCACACATTAATCCTGAATATAGGCTATTGAATATTCATACATCAATATCATTACTTTGTCACAGCGCCCCCTTCTGGGAACTGATCATTTCTGCTTCTGATTTTTTAAATATTCACTTTAAATATTCAGCCCTTGCACACCATTTAGGCTAGCCTTAGGATTTTTGGTCTGCACATGGGTCATCATGAGACCTACAAAAAAGCCTCTTGGACCCATGCCCAAATCCCAACAGGAAGTCCATGAGCTTCATCTCAATTTCAAAATAAGGCTTTCTGAAGATGCCAAATGACTTTAACCTATTATATCTTTAGTATACAATATTCTGTGATCTTCTGCTCTTTCTTGCAAGACAACTGTATCACACTGAACATGCCCACATGCAAACATCTCATCATAGCACCCCCTAGTGGCAAGATGAAGTGACACAAATGGGTCATATCTTTATTCCTCTTATTGTGCTTAACCAATTGAGCTCTGATTGTGAAAGAAAGGCCTCAAAAATTGGCTACAACACAGAAATGTTTCATTGAAGGGTGTCTCACTGGTGATTGCGAGCATTTCAATATCTCGCCAGTTTGACAGGAAGTATGTGCAACTCTCATTTTAAACATTTGATTGCCTTCAAATTTCACTATTTTGCATCTAAAAATGTTTTTTCATTCACTTTTGGTTTTTGTAGTCTTAAACTAAGGGTAATCGACTTCCTGACTGGGTAAAGACGAGCTTTAATTTTGAAAGAAAATCGAGGAAACCACAAAAAAATGAACTTGTCATGGATGAAAGGAAATAAGCAAACAGTAAAAAGGTAAGTTTTTGGTTACACAAGGTTCAGATGACTTTTAGCACTAAGACTAAAATTTTACTTAACATTACTTCCCTGATCTAAACTTCATGCAGCGTTTAGCCACTGATGAACTTTTTTTGGCCGACACCTCGTCTCTGTGATGCACCTTGACAAGACGGCAGACAAACGAGAGCTGACAGAGGATGAGTGTGTCAGACACAGAGACAGCTGGACCGTGAGTGTGCTATATTTGGCTGCAGCCTCCGTTTGTGTGTCTAAAGTGTTTGTTTGTGTATGTGTGAGGGCTGCAATGTTGGCTGGAGTGTTTATCTATGCATGTGTATACTCTCCCTCTGTCTGTGCGGTTGTCATGGTCCAGTCAGGTCAGAGTATCCTGAAGACACTGTCAGCCACGATTGATTTTCTCTCTCCGATCCGTGGACGCGTTCCTGTAACACAGCTGGCCCCCCGAGTTGCGTTACCTTGTCATTTTGCGACACGGATCAGAGCGAAGACGAGCTGGAAATAGCCGCACGGCGACCTTGAACTCAGAGAGGAGGAGGACGAGACGGGAGTGATGGAGCTCTGAAACACAAATGCAGACATTAGACACAGGTTCATGCCAAAAGTCAGAGTTCATGATTCCAAACTGTGAACTTTATGTTTAATTATTGTGACATTTTGTGAAATTTCTAAACTGCTTTTTCTGGGTTTAAAAGTGCTTGGATTTTGACATGAAGAGAGAGTTTGAGCAGTCATTGTGTTGTCATTGCTTCAATAATCTTACACTTCAACAGGATGGGTCCATGCTGCAAAAATTTCTACTCATCATGATTAAAAGGCCACTCTGTGAATTTGTTCAACTTACAAACATTTAAAGGTACACCTGTTCAGTTGCTTGTTCACTCTAATAGCTGATCAGTCAATCACATGGCTGCAACTCAATGTATTCAGGCATGTAGACGTGGTCCAGACGACTCGCTAAAGTTTAAACTGAGCATCAGAATTGAGAAGACAACCAAGCACTGGCTACAGACTGACAGGTCCACCCACAGAATCGACTGGGCCCCTGAAAACTCAGGGAAAGGGGGCAAGTTGTTGCGTCCCGGCTACCTCCTTTTGGACCTAAAAAGTGAGTCAAACTATTACTGGTTGTTTCTGATGTTTAAACTTATGGATTTTTGCAACTATTTAACACTTATTTAACACAATTTCTGCCAATTTGTGCTACTTTTTTTGCCACTTTTAACCCAATTTTGACACTGTTTTGCAACGTTTTACCACTTTAAAAACATTTTTGCTGTTTTTGTCCCTTTTGCAACTAACGTATGAGACACTTTTGTTTTATTATGCCACTGTTTTGCTGCTTTTAGTCACTTTTCCCCTTATTTTAGCCACTCATTTCCCATTTCTGCCACCTTTGTACCCATTTAGCCACGTTTTGCTATTTTCAACCATTTTTTTTCCTCATTTTGCCACTATTTTGCCCATTTTTAACACTTTTACCCATTTCAGCCACTTTTTGCACATTTGGCCACTGTTTTCCCATTTTAACCACTTTTCCCCCCACCCAATTTTTGGCACTTATTACAGCCACCATTTTGCCACCTTCTGCTAATTTTTTTCCACTTCTATCTGCCACTTTTTTTTTTTTTTTTCAAAATTATATAACTATGCCTGCTCCAAGCTTATTACAGCTAACTAAAACTAACTAAATAACTACAACTAAAATCTGGAAATCATTTTAGTTAACTGAAACAAACAAACAAACAAACACAAAACCTAAGCTCTACCAAAAAAACAAAAACTAACTTAAACTGTGTAGTACGCTTACAATACTAACTAAAATAAAATAGAAATAGAAACAAAATATCCTTAGTTTTAGTCTTTGACACAACCATACTATCTGGCACCTATATCCAAGCGTAGAAAGTGAAAATGGCCTGATTTGATTGGTTAAGACCTCACACAGTGGTAGTTTTATGTCTGGAGTTGAATTCAAACATCATCTTTAAATAAATGAATAAAAAGTGAAGAGTAGCCTTTCTGAATATGTTTAAAAAAAATGTATGATGTTCACTCAGCCCCAACATGTATCTGAGAAAAACTGAAACTAACACTAAAACAAATAAAAACTAAACTGAAACCAAGCATTTTTCCAAAATAGAAACTAAACTAAACTAACAAAGCAGCAGTCAAAACTAATAAAAAATAAACTTTAATATGACAGAAAGTGAAAACAAAATGAAAATAAAAACTAATGAAAAATCCAAAACTATTATAACCATGGCCTGCTCATGCAACTGTTTTGCCTTTTTAAACAAATTTTGCTGCTTTTTGTCCATTTTTAACACTTTTAATCCACTGTTGCTATCTAATCCCATTTTTGCATCTTCTCTCCCATGTTTGCCACTTCTTTTTACCACTTTTACCCATTTTGCCACATTTTCCCTTCTTTTTAGCCTGTTTTTATATAACTAATCCTTGTTTAAGTTTCTGCTTTATCTCTGGGCATCCTGAAATTTTTTCACGTCATAGCTTAGCTATTAAGTCTGACATTACCTTCCAAATGATTTAGTTCTATCCCCATCCACACTGTTATCATCACCAGTAAAAGGTAATCTCGCTCAAGAAAAAGGGTTTTACATTTTGAAAAAAGTGATATTTGCACTACAGCATCATTTTAAGAAAATGTTGCTTTAATAAAGTGGTTATTATTCAGGTTAAATATAAAATATGGTGATCACAACTGAACTCTACAGTGGACCATGATTTTCCTGACCTCCATGATCCATGGTCTGGGGCCCGCCCCAGAAAACTCTTTCCTTTATGTTGCCTCATGAACCGGCTTGCAACCATTAATTTTGACTAGCAATTCTCTATCATTGTTTCTGGTTCAATATGGTTTTAATTTTTCTATATTATTATTTTTTAGCTGGAATAAGGAGTAATAGGACTGGAATTTTCCTAACTTTTTCTCTTCAGCAAATTTTCATCATGTATAAAACCTCAAAGAAAAGAAAAAAATACAAATCAAAACACTGAACTCTCTCAAGTTAAATCAAATATGAGGGGCATAGCACACTGTCTGATTATTTTTGAAGTTTTTAAAGGCTGATATTCTTGCACGAACACTGCAAATGTAACTGTTTATATCATATTACATGAAGATTTCTCAACAGAGGGATAAAAACTGGAAAAAATATAGTAAAAAAGAGTGAAAATGATCGATTTAAAGGGTTGTTTTTACCTGATTTAGGAGGGCTGGAACACTCTAACATCAATGTTGGTGTGATGGATCACAACTCAGGGAGTTTTACTCAGGAATAATCTCATCTTCACCTCCTCCAGGGGTGTTTCTGTTTTGTTAATGAAAAAGAGTAATATGAGCCGTGATTTTAGGGGTTTGTCTGTTATAGTAGAATAATTATGCTCAATTTAAAGTGAGATGATTGACCTTAAATGCAGGAAAACACATTTATTAAATACTTCAGCACCTAAAAATGGTGATTGATTAAAAAATGCATCAAAAAGATGCTAACACCCTTAAACCTTTTGTAGATAATTTTGATCATAGGCTGCAGAACAAACCAAGCAGGCTCTCCTCATGTTTGACAAAGAGCAGAGGTTGACCTCCCCTGTCTGTTTACTGCAGCTGATCCGGATGTGCTGCTCCTTCCTCAGCTCAGAGAATTCAACATAACCACATATAAAAAGCTCAAATATTCACCTGTAAAATTCACTCCAGGCACTTCAAATTTCTGCAGCATCCACGTCTGCAACAAAGAAAATGAAAACATGATTTCTGTCTTGTTTCCATGCAGATTTAAACCCTTGTCGCTGCAGGTCACATGAGCGACCAGCAGAGAGCACAACAGCACCAGGAAACACACGACTCTGTCTGCAGAGCTTCAGCATCCTCACTCTGTCTAACATCACCACTGAGACCTGAACCTCGACCAGGTGGAGTCGACACCACGCCGTGTCAGCTTACACAAAATCTGAACTGTCTGAACTACTCTGGACAGGGAAACTCCACCCATGTGGGACATCATGGTGAAGAAATCAAACACTTTCTGCTCAGGTAGCTGCAAATTCCTCTGCTGCAAAATCAAATAAGCTGTAGCAATTTTGACTATAAAGAAATCATTTATTCTCAAACGCAAATTAAAGATTATTTGTGTGGAATGAGCCTTTATTTGAGGTCTCTGCATCCTGATCTGATCAAAAACCGTTAAACATCTCAGCTCCTTTTCAACATTTAGTCAACACTGTTTGGGTTTAAAGAGGAAAGGGTGGATTAAGATTGCATTAAATGTGGCCAAAAGTTTGCAGACACTCTCAAAGGGAGATTTTTAACCAAATTTAAGTCATTTTTTAATCTGCTTTCATTGTAAAGAAAAACAAATAACCTCTCAGTGAGCTGTGCAGACGGAGAGAGAAGGGCCTACATTTACCATGATGCTTTGCAGCTCCTACATCCCTTTAAAGTCCCTAGATATGTTGGAATGAGGTTTCTTTAAACGTGTCAAACCACTGAGATCTACGTGTGACTGAATTTTTTATCTTTGGGCAAGGAAAATATATGAGCCCATGACCAAGGTGGCCCATAAGGGGGGATAAAGGGGAGAGCTTTATGGGGCCCAGACAAACAGAGGGACGATGGAGGTCAGTGAAATCATTCTAAAGTTAAGCTTTGATAACTTTATTTCATTTCTAACTTGAACAATAACTACGCTCATCAAAGCAACAAACATGAATTTAATTTGTTTATGCTAGAGAGCAATAAAACTGTTTTTTTTTGTTTGTTTTTTCAAAATTTGAATGCTGTTTACTACAACAGAATTACCTTTTTATTAGTGATGTTAACAGTGTAGATGGGCTCACAGAACTAAGTAATTAGGAAAATAATGTCAGACTTCAGGGTGATGCCATAATGTGCACAAATGTCCAAAGAGACCAAAAACTGGGGGAAAAGTGGAAACAAATGTTAAAATAGTCAGAACTAGTATAAATGGGTAAAAGTGGTAAAAACAAGTTACAAAAGTGGAAACCACGGGGAAAAAGTGACAAAAAAGTGGCAAAAACAGGCAAAAGATGTGAAAAACTGGGGAAAAAGCAGCAAGAAAGCAGCTAAACAGATAAAAATGGCAGTAAGAAGTTGCAACAGTGACTTAAATGGGTGAAAAGTGGCAAAAAAAAAGGGTTAAAAATGGCAAAAATGGGCAAGAAGCAGACAAAAAGGCATAAACAGGCATACATAGGTGAAATTGGGGGGAAAGGTTGCAGGACTGGGCAAAAAGAGCTACAGAAAAGTGGCAAAAATGGGCAACAAAGAAGTGGTGAAAATGAGTGAAAAGTGGCCAAAAGGGGAACAAAAAAGGGGCAAAAAAGGTGAACAGGGGAAAATGAGATCAAAGTGACATTACAAAGTTGCAAAAGTGGATAAAATGGGTTGAAAGTAGCAAAAATAGCAAAAAGCATACAAAAATGGCTTAAACGGGCATACAGGACTTAATATTGGGGAAAGGTGGCAAAAGACTGAGAGAAATGTGGCAAATATGGGCAAAAAACTTGTAAACACGAGGAACAAAGCAGCAAAAAAAGTGGCAAAAATGGGTGAAGGGAGGAAAAAAATGGTCCAAGGGGGAAAGGAAAAGCTGCATAAAAGGGTAAAAAGGGCAAACTGGATATGAGTGGCAAAAACTTTCCAAAAAAGTGGCAAAAATTTGTGAAAATTTGGAAACTAGGTTGAAAGTGTTAAAGAGAATTGGTGACAATGAATGGTAAAAAAGTGGGGAAACAGGTTAAAAAGTACCATGAGAGTTTGATGTTCATGCCTTCATTGAAAGCTAACAGCCAGTTTCATGCTGTGGGGTTTTGTTCACTGTGTGTTAAATTTCCAAAATCTATCAGCCACGGTGACCTACGGGTCATTAAAAGCGTCATAGCAGAGAGAAATGTGCCAGAAAACAGTAAATTTAAACCCCAACTTCTGTCTCTGCTCTGGGACAGAGCCAGACTCTGATCAGAAGCAGTTTTTAAAATATGAGTGGGCGTGGCTTCAGCTCATTCAACAGACACGCCCACACCATCCTAGAGAAGATTTTAGATTTTGAAGCATTTTTATAAACTTAGAGATGATTTTCATGACTGAAATTTGGCCTGCAGGTTCAGAACACAGTGGACCTAAAATATGTGTTTTTTTAAATCCCTTTACGGGGACTTTAACAGTTTACCCTGCCTTGAATGAACACTGCAGACCATGTGAATCAGCACACCTGACCTGGCTGGCTGTCCTGGTGTGTATTACAGTTGCAGCAAAAATATAAAAAAAACAGGGAAAACATGCTACCTGGTCTGCTTGCTCTCATTGGCCTCTCATTGACTGTCAGATGGGGCGAATCCGGCCTAAAGTGAAGTGTGTGAGTGGTGGTGGGTTTCCCAAGCCCCTCCCACCAAACAGCTCTCAATTTAATTTAAGTGAGGAGCAGAGGGAGAAACATCCCATCATATCTGAAGTAGCTACAAAATTAACACTGATTTGAAAAGCCAGAGAGCTAAGTATCACTACAGGCGGCACGGCAAATGTAGAATCAAAAGTATGGCATCAGGTTGAAAAATGTGGCTCTTTGCATCCACACATGAATCGTGTATGAAAGCGGCTACTGTAGTCAAACTTTGTAGAAGACCTTGACTGTGTTTGTTTGTTGTGTAAGAACTCGCTGACCTCCGCCTCGATCCAACACCTCTAGGATGAACCGCATCGAGCCAGACCTTATCAGCCTCCATCAGGGTCAGAGCTGGAGTCTCCGCCTAAAGACGGATCTAAATCTGCTCCACCGCCCTCAGACGACTACATAAGAGTCAAAGCTGAAGGTGTCCAAAAACATTTGGCCACTCTTATTTTTCAAATGTCTCAGGTGAGCCTCGCTTCACCCAAAGGATGCTGGGAGTCTCCTGTGTCATCTGCCCCAACATCACAGAGAGAGCGAGCCCAGCTGGGCGATCGAGCTGCTCTCTCTCTCTCTCTCTCTGTGTCTCAGAGCTATTTGGTTGGTTATGGATCCCTGAGGGACGCCGCTGCCTCCTGTGAGTGCAGGATCCACGCCAGGCCCTCGCTGCTACCACGTGTGAGAAAAAAGGAGGGGGAAACTCTGGCTGGCACTCTCTCAAACACGCTCCAAAGACTAGAACAACAATGATGTGGCTTTAATTTGGCCTGTCTGGACATTTTCTCCTGTAAACACACAATACAGACTTTAGATTATTCACATCTGATCAGAACGCTGCAGTTTAACGCCAAAAAATCAGAAATGTTTGGTGTTTGCAGTTTTTTCCCATCAGGGTGGGAGACCCCGTCATGGAGTCATAAAAACATCAGGGCTGGAATCAGCTGTTTGACAACATTTTCACACACATTTTATGAAGCTGTGACTGCTTTAGAAACAAACAGCAGACAAACTGGAGCTCTGAGCTGCTCTGAAGACAGGCTTTTTAAGAAAGTGGGAAAATAAACCTGCAGATTTAAAACTAAAGAAAAATCACCACGAAGATGGCTGATCTATCAGGGTTTACATTATGAGGATTAAGATAAATTTGTATTTTCTGGGACTGAACAATTGAAATTAGTTTTTTAGAGCTTAACCCTTTAAATGCCAGTGTAGTGCAAAGAACCCTGATGCTGATGATGACATTATTTTATACTCTACCTGCAAATTGGATTTCCTTGAATGGGATTATCACTGACTTGAACATGTTTTAATAAATAAATTTGAATTTCACGCATTTTTAAAAATTTCATTTTAATATTTTAATGAATTGTTACACTCAGAGTGTATGGACCCGAAATGGATGCCGAACATATATAACCCCCCCCCCCCCCCCCCCAAAACAAACAAACAAACAAACAAACAAAAACAAAAAAATATTTTTCCCCTTTTTTTGCATTTTTATCAACCAAGATAAGACCTGATTATTCAAATTAAAAATTGATAACTTCAGAAATTCCCTTTGAATGCCACTTTAGAGCAGAAAAACTTCGTAAAAAAAAGTGAAATATTTTTTATTTAGTGCATGCAAAAATTAGATTTCCTGGAATTTGTTAATAATGAACAACAACTTTGATTTTTATGCTATTATTTTTTCTAGTCTTAACCCCTTTGATACAGACTTTTAAGATACCTCTATCTAATCAATATGATCAAAAAATTACTTTAAAACCTTTGAATACAATCTGAAAAATGATTTTAAAAAATGCCCTCAAGTACATCATCAGTTGCTAAAAACATTTAATCTATCAAATGTGATACAAAAAATATATATGTTAGTTTTTTGGCAATTTTTCTTTTTTCTGGGGGATTTCGGTAAAGTGTTAAATAAACATTATCAGGCTTAAAAGGCCATATAAAGCAATAAAATACTATGAATGAAAACATTTTTATTTTATTTTCACAGTTATTTTTTTCCCTATTCATTTGTTTTATTTATTCATAAATGTTATATCTGATCATAAATATCAAATATTGATCTTTTTTTTTTTTTTTTTTTAGAAATTTAACCCTTTCAATGCCAGTGTAGTGCAAAAATTGTGATGTTCATTATTTAAGAAAACAAACAAAAAATACATATTTTCTATATTCTACATGCAAACTATATTTTCTTGAATTGTTTCCATTGATAGCAATAAAATACTAAACATTAAAGTATTTCTATAATTCAGTGTTATACAAATTTTTTTAATTAAATATTTTTTGCATTGATTTCTCAAATCAAAATCAGACCTGATCATAGGTATCAAGTATTGATACATTTTTAGAAATTTAAGCGAGTGAAGTGTTCATTCCAATAATGATGCAACTTATCTATCATGTGTTGTAAAAAAACAAAAAACAAAAAACAAAACAATGTGTTCACCCTTTAATGCACAGACTTTGAATCTGGCCTTAAAGGTTTACACTCAGGCTTTATATCAGGTCTACATGAGTCTAGAATATCAGCAGATACCAGCAAAAATCCAACATTGTGCATCTCTACCTTTTTTCTTTCTACAAAAAAAAAAAAAAAAAATCTGTCAAGCAGGAAATACTTGACTCACTTTAAGTCAAACTTTAAAAAAAAAAAACTTATTTAGACAAAATATTTCTCGCCAGAATGTCAGTTTGCCTTAAAATGAAGCCAAATATTTATTTAATTCTTTTAAAATTTCCTTTCTGTCAAGGTTGGGAACATTTTACTATAAAAAGCAGCTTTAGGATAAGTTAAACTTTCTCTATGAGCAATAGGACAGTGCAGGATGAGAGTCAGAGCAATAATCTGTCTTATACTAAAGAACCAAATACAATGGCAGCAGCACTTTTACATGCAATGTGGTATTTCTGCAGCTTAGTACAATAATGTGGAAACAGTGCAATCCTGCATGACATATGACTGTATCTCTGCATGCACCTTTCATTTCTACTTGTTACCATTCATCACTCCCCTTCACTTTACTAAGTTTTTCTCCTTTTAAGCCCCTAATTGTACAATTCAAATGACTTTTTGTGATCGTTTTTGTCACTGCTAAACATTTAGTTTTTCTATTTTCTTGATTTTGGTGTTTTTTTGTCACAAAAGTTAACAGAAAGTCAGATGTTTTGTTACATATGGGCTTAACAAGGGGCAGCATCATATGTGTGGATTTGAAAGCATCAGGTGGTGCTGTTTCAGTGATTTTTATGTTTTTTTAAACTCCTGCAGTTCTGTCCTGAATCACCTCGTGGATATTTTGGACCTCCGCACTTCTCCTCTCTCCCTCGGCTCAGACCTGACAGAGACGGATGCAGATTTGGTCGCTGCTCCTTGTTTTAATTGTGCGTCGTCTCTGCAGCTTTGGCGTTTTTGTATTTGTAATAAAAACCGCTTCTCCTCTTCTTCTTCTCTTCCAGCCTCTGAGCTCTTAGTTTCACTTTCTGCCTCCGACAACTTTGTTCCATTTCTCATTCGGTGGCATAATTACAGCTTTATGGCGTTGTGCAGCGCCGTGGATATTTCTCCCCCTCCCTCTTTTTCTCTTTTTTTGTGTCGTTTTTGGTCGAGCTCTCATTAATAATTCACAGAGAGAGAATGGGAAATTTTAGTGCAATTTGCAGCTGCTGAATCCCCGTTATTGTTTTTGCAGGGAGAGAGAGAGGAGCTTGGACTGAGGCTTTGTAGTCCTCACTGTAATTTAGCTTTGAGTCTGTGACAGGCCGCAGATTTCTGGGGGGGGGTAACGGGGGGGTTAAAGCTCGGTCCAGTCACAGTCGCTGTCCTCACGTGTCGCTCCGTGTTTCCTTAATGCTCTTAGATGCTGTTTGTTCATATTTATGCCTCATAACTCCGCATGTTTTATTCCGTTTGTTTGCGTCGAGCGGCGGACGCTGAATTATTCAGAGCGGGCCGAGCCGACACGACAAAGACGACGGGAAACTTTTGGACGCTTTTCTTCCAGCAGCAGCTCTGACGACGGCTGTTTTTAGGGCAACATGGCGGCCTAAAGGAGAGCGTATAAACATGTAGTGGTTTGATTCCTGCTCTCATCCCGGACGTCTCCTAAACATCAACTATTCAATAAAAGACAGAAATGTAAAACGGTTTGGTATCAGAGATGTGATGCAACACTGACGTAAAGAAAAACAGAAACTTTATCTGATCCTTCATTCAGACGGAGCTGCTGGTGAAATCTGCGGACGAAAACCAACACTTTTCCACTGAGAAACATCTCATCTACAGGAGAAGAGCCCAGATATGTGAGGCATAAAACAAACTGTGGTCTTAACAAAGCTTCAGGTGATTTTTAAAGCTTTTCAGATCTGCAGGAACATCTGTTTGCATCCTATTTTACCATATTGAATCATACTACCAGACTGTCGTCTGTGGTGCTGTCTCATATCATATCACCCCCTGTTGACTGTCGTATTGTATCCTGTTCGTATTGCACATCAGGCCTGGAGTGGCTAATCTGGAGAACCGGGAGAAGTCCCGTTGGGTTGGGTTGTTTTCAGGGCTTTCAGACAGCTAGGATGGACACACACAGGAGCAATTGTTGTTTGAATTGTGTCTCTCTCTCTCTCTATCTACCTGAGGTCGGTCGAGCTGAGTGGACTGTCCATGTCCGTCTCAGGCGGCAACCTCCGGTCCTGAAAGCCAATACAGAAGCACAATAGGGTGAGTGTCCACTTAAGGCTGTTTGCAGGAACACATGTTAAAAAAGACTTTTTTTACACTAAAAATAAACCGGTTTATAGCCTGGTTCAAAAAACCAAACATGCCTCATTAGCTAATGTCTTCATATGCTCTCACTGTACAGGGGTGAATTTTTTGTAGCACAATCGTTTCGATTATATTGAGGAAAAACCTCACTGCACACTGATTAGCGCTTCTCATTTGATTCTAGATAGCTCAACAGGCAGACGCCACCTTTCTGTCAACCAGAATGCTAGCTAGCTAGCTGACAGGAAGTTGAGTATGGGCGGGCTGTTAAAGCCAGCTCAGACTACACATTTTTTTGGTCGTTCACGATGGCACCATGCAGACTATGCGACCAAAATCTTGTCCCGTCTTGGCCGACAACCTGGCCACACTACAAGAGTGATCCTGACTGCTCACTGTATGCTGATGATACCACTGTCTCTGCGATGGGTTGATTGTAGTGGTCTTTTGCTCGTAAAAAAGTAAAATAAGAAACAATTATGGATTGGATTATGGATAACAGTTATGGATGTGTCAAGAGGAGGACAATATGGACTGGCTCTCCATCAGATAGGACTTAGGGTAATAACAAAAATAAAATTAAAACAAAATTTACACATTAGTTTTAGGGAATAAAAATTGGTAAATCTTGTAACTGATGATGCAAAGATAAGGAGCAAATGTTCTGTTGGTAGACATCAGGATTCATCTGGTTAACATCAGGTCAGGTTAGTGTTTTACGTTATATGTATATGTATATACTATGTCGCGTGCCCAAGATACGAATAAAACGCACGCATGAAATACTAAAATGCGTCGGTAAATATGTCACACTATAAGACCGTTTGTCGTTCCTGATGCTTTAAATCGGGCCTGAGTTTTGACGATGAGCTGGGACGGTGCAGT
Organism: Cheilinus undulatus; assembly: GCF_018320785.1. Taxonomy (NCBI): domain Eukaryota; kingdom Metazoa; phylum Chordata; class Actinopteri; order Labriformes; family Labridae; genus Cheilinus; species Cheilinus undulatus. Next base: position 19,967,440 of record NC_054888.1, on the reverse strand, counting down.
GGGCCCTAAATCTGGCTAAATTTGTGTAGTCTGAGACGACCTTAAGGTTGATCCAAAGTTCTTTTGAGACACTTTTCAATATGGAAGCTGCTGCGGATTGGCTTCGAAAGCAGTTAGAGTCCGCCCATTGTAATCAGAAGGCTGATGTCACACAGGTTTTCTTTCTACAGCCTATGGTTGTGTCTAGTTAACGGAGAACTGGTGAATTATATGTCCAGATGATTCGTTGTTACTGGAGGATGGTACTTGGCTGTTGTAAGCTGCTAAGTTATGGTGGCGGCTAATGCTAAGAGGCTAACAGTGCTAATGTGACGCCAAGTGCTGTGTATGTTTTTAACGTTGGCGTATATTGTGTAACTGACTGCATGTGTGTAAGGAAAAGCCTTAATTTTGTTTGTTTAAACCACAAAAGTCTTTCCGCTGTCATTTCTGAGGTCAGGTCATGTGGATGTGTCTACCAGGCTGTACTAACAGGCTAACAATTAGCAATTAGCAGTTTTATAAATGGCCGGAATTCTTGAGGACTGCCGTTCATTTTGACCGGAGACAAAAAAAAAAAAAGTCTAGTGGAAACTCTGGTTAACCCATGGATCTTTTTGCAAATACAACTGTGTGGGGGCATTTTCTGTTGGGTTTTATCAACAAAATAATTAGAACTAATGTCTGGGGTCCTAAGGAAAAAAAGTTGGGAACCAACAGCCTATACTAAGCAACAAGTCCCAGAAAACTTTAAGAACAAAAATAAATACCACAAAGTGCAAAATTCCTTAAATTATAAGATGTTTTTGCTTTGTTTCTGTCTGCACAGTCAGATCTTTAAAGTCCTGCATGCATTTAAACCTTTTTTATGAATTAAACTTGCTTTTTTACTCCATGTCTCCTTTTTTTAGATCCTGGTTTGCATCTACACACTCAGCTTGTGCTTGTGTATTAGTGTTTCAGCAGTCAGAGATCACACACAAGTCCAGGAGGCGTTAGAGCTGGAGGTAACAGAAGAGATAAGAAATCAAACCCTCTCCTTTTCCTTTTTTTCTGCCTGTTTTTTGCCCGGCCTGACCTATTTTGCACAGAGTATCTCATAACGGCGGAGTTTAGGGCTGTTTAATGCTCGGTGACACACTCGTGTCCTGCAGTCTTTTCTTTCTTAATCCCTGGCATCTTCGCTAAAAGATCTCTGAGAAGAAATCGCGCTCCTTTCTGGCATCCGCCCGCCGCGGGGAAGGGGAGATTGTCAGGCCGCATTTCTTCTCTGCTCGCCAGCCATTCCTCAGGAGGACGCTGTGTGAGAGTGTTTTAGGAGAGTTAGGTAAACTGAGGGGAGGGCGGCAGCTCCCCACCTTCAGCTCTTTTTTGGGGGGGAATTACAGGGATGTTTCTGGTGTCACCTTCCCTCCAACATGGCCGCAAACGAGCTGATAGAGATGCACCGATCCACAGATGAGGAGGAAGGGGAGAGGAGAGGGGAGGGAGGATGCCTGGTGGCTCAGTGTTTCGTGTCGTCCTCTGATAACGGCTTGTGTATGGCTGCAGGAGAGATGTTGATGTGAGTCAGTGATCTCTCCGACCTCTGACTGGCCGAGGAAGATGAGGAGGAAACTCTTCTTCTTCTTCTCTGCTGCTTGTTCAGAGGCACCGGGATGAACTGTGATCTGCTGATTACCCTCCAAAATGTCCCACCGTGGGACTGAAATCATCTGCAGATGGGACAGGACTGCAAAAAGATCATCATTGCTGAAGCTGATTCAGCAGAAAAGTTGGAAAATTGTCTTCAAATTCAGAAAAAAAAACAGCCAAGCATTCTGAAACCATAGTGAAACAAGCAGGAATAAAAAAGTGTTTGAAGACAACATAATTCTGCACTTTAAACACTTTAATGCTTTATGCTATAAAGGAGGAGGCTGGGGTGGAGGAGGTTAAGTTTCGTGGTGAATCAACATTAATGGAAGCAGGGATATTTACAGGAACCTTATTCCAACCTATCTAGTGTGTTTAAGTTTGGATTTTATTTGGAGGAAAGGAAACTGGCACTCAAACAGGATGCCAGCTACAGTGGCTCACATTTAAGAGTTGTTTTGTAGCTAGGCTCGTTATGAATCGCACATTGTCACTCGGTCTCTGACCCCACAAGGTTTATTCGGTTGATAGTAAATCACAGTTTCAGTTCTCTAGACCAGCGGTCGTGAACTGGTTCAGTCACAGGACCCATCACCACCTCCATGAGTTGAAATCATGACCCAAATGTCTACAGCTAATTCAGTGACAACATGGCAGTTTGGACTTTAGAAGTAAAAAAACATGATTGAACAAACTGATTTTATTTTACTCTGTTTGCAGGTACAACACACATTTTGGTTGTTTTTTTGTAGGTTTCAATAAATTAAGAGATTTTCATTGGAAAATCAACTTTCTTCTAAATATTTCTATCAAAGTTAACAGGATGAATCGGTCAAATCTTAAGAAAAAAAAACAAACAATTTTTCCTTTTTTTTTGTCCTGCAAAAAAAAACAAAAAAAAAAACAAAAAAAAAAGGAAAAATAAAAATCTATGGACCTTAGGCAGGGGTGTCACACTCAGTCACAGCAGGGCCTGGATTCTGAATTCAAGTCTAACCTGAGAGCCTAACAGGGTCAACATTCAACCATAAACTGTCAATCTCATTTTCACCAGTGATGAACTATGGGGGAAAAACACTGATGATTAACGATTTTGAGATACAGAAAGTCAAAATGACATATAAAGTCTTAAAACCTGAAATACAAAGTCAAGCAATTTTGTTCAAATGGTAAAAAAGGCAAGAATATGAGATAGAAAGTAGAAATCAAGCAAATTAAAGGTCAAATTACGGGATGAAAATCAAAATCCTGAGATTCAAAGGTCAAAATATGTGACAAAAGTCAAATACATGAGATTTTACGGTCAAAATCTAGGATCAGAGTAAAAATCATGAGACTCAAAAGTCAAAATATGGGATAAAAGTCAAAAAATGAAAGTCAAAAGTCAAAATATGGGATAAAGGTCAAATAAATAAGATTCAAAATTCAGAATATGTGATAAAAGTCAAATACAAGATTTAAAGGTTATAATATGGGTTAAAATTTAAATATATGAGATTTAAAGTAAAATAATAGGAGAAAAATCAAAATAATTACATTTAAAGATTAAATATGGGATAAAAGTCAAAATCATGAGATTCAAAAGTTAACATTTGGGATAACAATCAAAATCACGAGATTTAAAAGTTAAAATTTGGGATAAATGTCAAAATCATGAGATTCAAAAGTCAAATAAATGAGATAAAAGTCAAATTAATGAGATTTAAAAATCAAAATATGGGATAAAAGTCAAAATCACGGCATTCAAAAGTCAAAATATGGGATAAAAGTCAAAAAATGAAAGTCAAAAGTCAAAATATGGGATAAAAGTCAAATAAATAAGATTCAAAGGTCAAAATAAGGAATATAAGTCAAATAAATGAGATTCAAAAGTCAAAATATTGGATCAAATTCAAATAAATGAGATTCAAAAGTCAAAATATGGGATAAAAGTCATTTAAATGAGATTTAAAAGTCAAAATATTGGATAAAAGTCAAATAAATGAGATTCAAAAGTCAAAATATTGGATAAAAGTCAAATAAATGAGATTCAAAAGTCAAAATACAGGATAAAAGTCAAATAAATGAGATTCAAAAGTCAAAATATGGGATAAAAGTCAACATCATGTGATTAAAAGGTCAAAATATGTGATAAAAGTCAAATACACAAGATTTAAAGGTCATTGTATGGGTTAAAATTCAAAAACATGCGATTCATAAGTCAAAAAATAGGATAAAAGTCAAAATAATTACAAAATATGGGATAAAAGCCAAAATCATAAGATTTAAAAGTTAAAATATGGGATAAATTCAAATACATGAGATAAAAAGTCAAATAATAGGATAAAAGTCATAATCATGAGATTCAAAGGTCAAAATATACGTTGTGTAGGATCCATACTGGTACAACTGTACCACAGGTATGGGTGCTTTTTTTTCCAGGCATCTGTTCAGAGCCCACTGAAAATAAGACCCAAGACCCATCTCTGGGTCCTGACCCACCAGTTGAGAACCACTGCTCTAGACTCGTTTCTCCCTTAATCATGATTTAGGAAGCAGCAGAGTTTTTTCGGTCTCCCCCTTAAGTTAAGCTAAACAGCTACCTCCTGACCACTGAGTCAACTATGCATCGTAGTTCTGGTTACATTTCTCCCTACTGGAGTTTTTACAGTGTACTTCTGGTTTACTTTCACCAAACTGCAGCTTAAAGGCATTAAAAGATTCAAAGAGCAGCGTTTGGTACACTGAGGTGGAGTGAACACACACGAGAGCGTCCGGGGAGCTCGTCTTTCTGCAGTCGCTGATAAGGCCGAGGTCGACCCCCCAACATGAGCCCCGGCGTCCAGGAAACCCCAGTTTTCCCCCAATCAAAAGTTCCATTAACCTGCAGCGCCGGGAGCTAATTGAGAGCGGGAGAGGCTGAGATGTATCGGCGTGTCACCGCGGCGGCGTCAGCACACGTCACACCACGACACGCCTGACATATTTGTAATTATCCCGGGTAATAAGAAACGAAATACGGCAACAAAACGGGCGAGCGGAGGAGGAGAGATTCAGCTGAGGAAAGACAAAAAGCAGGAAGATTTCTACGACCTTTGATGAAGCCGATCAAGCTCTCAGAGAATAAACCCACAAATCTGCACGGCTGTTTGGAGATTTATGAATCTTCACACGTGCTCTGTGGCGGTGTGAGATCACCAGTTCATTATGTTTTTTTCTGATGCCACTGTCTCTCTTATCTCCTGCAGAGGGTGGAGATATTCTAATCTGTCGCCCCAGTAGCCTTAAGCCGTGGTACGGCGAGTGGGCCAACTTTTGTTCCACATAATCCCTCCACCCCGGCGAGGGGAGGTCATGTTTGTCAAAATGTGGCGAAGTGAACGTGGAATTTCCTCCCTCCTCCTTCCTCTTCTTCTTCTCTGGTTTAATTTGGAATTAAAAATACATGTGATTCCGAACTTCAGATCTCTGGAGAGAGACGTAAACAAGGATGAAATTAAGTGTCTTTTGAAATGCAGCGGCCGGGACGTGAATTGAATGGAGAGGCTCACTTATTGAGGGAGAAGGGTGACCACAGTGGCCTCGACACTCACATCACTCACAGATGGTTCATGGCGGTTGAAATAACTGCAGGAGCTCCTCCATGGAAAGAATGGAGTATTTGGTAGAATAGCAGCTACGCAAAATTACCAGATTTGATGTTTTCTAGTGTTGTAGTAAAGACCAAGGCATGCTCAAGACCATACTCGCAGATAATCTGCAATTTTATGGTGTTTTATTAATAAATCTTTGTGTTAGCATGCTTTTGGGACTAACTGAAAATTACTTTGGTTTTGCTTGTTTGATCCTTACCTTCATCTGATACCAGGATTACCAGGATTTGTTCTGATATTTGAACTATTTCACAGAAGACGGCAGCACGCAACATGAGTTTAATAATTCCTGTTTTCCTCACACTAAAGGGCTAGTTCTGTGTATGTGTATCTGTGATCCATTACTGCTGGAATTTGTTAGAATCTTGAGATTCTCCTCTTTCTAACAGTGCATAACATGACAAAGTTTACCCAATATTTTATGCTTTTAAGTGATTTTTTGAAAATCTGTACATTTTTAGGATATTTTTTATAGAACTAGTTTCAAGACTGAACACCGAAGAAGTCTTCTGAAAGAAATCCAGGACAAATGAAGCAACTGTGTGGCGTGCAAATCAACACAGACACACAGACATGGTGCAAATCACATGACAAAAACTACTGCTGCACAGTAACAGTTTAATAACAGATATTTTGTTTTTAAAATGCAAAGCCAAAATCATGATTGTAATTGCCCAGCCCTACCTGGATCATCAATGCCAGTATCATAAAACATGACAAAGTGTACTCAACATTTCATGCTTTTAATAAGTGCGTTAATTCCAAACAGCCAGAATATGGGAGGTGCAGGAGAGAGGGTTAGCTTAACAATATCTTGACGAGTTCCCTAGTGGTCCGGGTCCCCAGTCAATCGCCTACCTTTGCCTAATGGTTAAGCCCGCCTCTGTTTGAGAGTGAAGGCTGTCTCCTCTTAGGCACAGTGGCAGGGGGCAAACTGAAGTGAAAGTTGATGTAATTATGGATTTTTATGGAAAATCTGTACATATTTAAGATTTGTATATGGAATCAGTTTCAAGCCAGTACACCCAAGAATTCCTCTGAGAGGAATTCAGGACAATTAAAGCAACTGTGTGGTGTGCAAATCAACACAGACAGACAGACAAACATGCCACCAATTCTAATAGTAAGCTGTGTTAAACTATGCTGTACAATAACATTGAAGGAAAAAAAAAGCATTAAAATATTTACCACATGACAAATACTTTGGCCAAAAGAAGTAATCATTTAATCTTTTAATCATAAGTGTCTTGTTTTCTAAATCATGCAGAGCCAAAATCATGATTGCAATTGAAGCAGTAGTCCAGGGCCCCAGGAAATCGCTTATCTTTACCTAATAGTAAAGTCCGCCTCTGTTTAAGAGTGAAGGCTGTCTCCTTTTCAGCACTGTGGTGGAGTGAATGTATGAGTCATACAGGGGAAGTGACGTAATTGGGCAAGCAGAATCAAAAGTTGCAGCAATTTTGGGTTTTATGGAAAATCTGTACATATTTAGGAATTTTTTATGGTACCAGTTTTGAACCAGTTCACCCAAGAAGTCTTCTGAGAGAAATCCAGGACAATTGGAGCAATGTTATGGTGTTCAAATCAACACAGACACACGGACATGGTGCAAATTATAGTAGTGAGCTGTGTTGAAACTCACTACTAAACTTACACTGACAGAAACTATGGCCATGATGCACAGTTAGTTTAATCACAAGTATTTTGTTTTCAAAATCATGAAAAGCCAAAAATCATGGTTGTTATTGCCCTGTTCAACTTGAGATAGGTGCATCAATACCAGTATCATAAACATATGACTTAAAATGTTTGTCGACAGCCTTTTTTCCATGAGAAAGACGAGCCAAAAATAGATATTTGATGACCAAAACTGATAAAAAGTATGTTTAGTTTTCATCAAGATGACCAAAACAAGACTAAAATATTAGTTTTTGCCGGACATTCAGGATTTGCGATACTTCTCAACTGTCAAAATGCAACACATTTGTAGCTATTCAGTCTCTCTCAGTAGAAATCAGGGACCCCGACATAGAACACACTACCATTATTTGGTGCCAGATTCAGGCAAGAGAATAAATGTGTGGACTAAAAGTAAAGACAAAAATGTAAATTTTCTATAGTCTAAAACTAGACAAATATTTTTAATGTTTTTGACAAAAACTAAAAGGCATTTAACCAAAAACTAAAATAAAAAATTTCTGTCACTGATTTGAGAGTTAGGCGTGAAAAAGCATTGCTAACCTTCATAAAATCCTCTTATTTACTACAATTAAATCAAACCTTTGCAGTGCATTTATTGTGAAAACTCATATTGTAATTAAGATGAAATCGGGATTAATGCCCAGCCCTAAATTAAACTGCAAATCCTTCTTTTAAACCTGACTCTTACTGTGATTCACAGAGTGTTAAAAGCTTTAAAAAAGCAGATAAATACTCCTCCTCCTCTCTGCAGATCCAAACAAACAACTAAACTTTGTGAGGTCGGCGTTGGAGGCCATGCGGTGTATTGAGCTCTGCAGTCATCTATCGGAGCAGCAGACAGTTTGACCAGCGGTCCGACCCCCCCCCTCGCCCCTCTTCTTCCTCCTCCCCGGATGACGGATGGCGCTCGGCCGGAAACGAGCGCCTTTATCAGGCCGCATTATCCTCCAGACAGGCCAGATTTTTATCCCTCTGTATTGGATTTAGTAATTTCCTTTTTCCAAGACGAATGGATTGAGATACTGAGGAAAGAGGGGGGGTTGTATTGTGTGCGACCCCGGGGTGATTATTACTTATGATCCGCTCAGTATTTGGGGTTTGTCCCAACATGTACGGGTTATTACTCTCAGTCCAGCCTGGCTTTTTCACCTTTGAGAGAAGAAGATGCTGCAGAGTGGAGTTAAGACCGTGCAGCAGAGACTAAAATGTTTCAAATATATATCAATAAATATGCTTTAACCTTATTCTGATTATTGTAATGATTTACCCAGAAGTTACTCCTTTACAGTGAGTAGGTTAAACAGTCTCCTCTTCATAAGGAAACATAACAATGTAGGAATGATAATGTTCAGGTTTATCATTGATTAGAGCTTTTTCACAGATGGACGTCCTGGATAATGTAGTCAAAATACCAGAATCTTAAAATTTATGGTGGTAATGGTGCAAAATATATCATACTGGATCCTCTCCTAATATCTCTGCAACAGAAAAGGGCAATTTCTTGTTTTTATTTTGAAAAAAAATGCACATTGTCTAAATTTCACTGATACATTTGGACCATTTAAGGCCATTTAAAAAAAATAAATAGTGTTTAATTTGACTTTTATTTAGATTAGTAATATCTTATATTTGAGCACAATTCAGTACCTAAATTTCATTACATGAAGTCTAGACTGATAGAGGGGAGATCTTTCTGGGGCCCAGACAAACTGGTGGGGGCACAGAGGTCAACAAAATCATTGTCCTCTGTAAAGTTAAACTGTAAAACGAATATTTTAGTTTTAACCTGAATAACCCATCTTATCGAAGTAATAAAAAAAGATAATTTATTATGTAGTTCAATATAGCCTTTTAATCGTTAACCATGTGGATGGGCACACTGAACAAAACGATAGAGAAGGTATTGTCCGATTTTAGAGCTAAGCAATGATGTGCACAAAGGTTAGGATGCCAGGAAATAAAGCAGAAAAACTTTGACCACCAAAATGGCAAAAAGTAGCATGAAATATGAATAGCCGCAAAACTGGGTTGATAGTGGCAGATGTGGAAATAAAGTGCGAAAAGGAAGTGGCAAAAATTGGTTAATAGTGACCAGGTAGGCAAAAACAGTAAAAAATGGTTAAAGGGGCAATGAAGTTGTACAACTATATGGACAATGCAAAAAAAAACATTGGTTAAAAGTGGCAACAACATTAGCAATTACGGGCAAAAAGTGACAAAATGGGTATAATGGGAAAAGCTGGAATTAAAGAGATAAACAGAAATGGCAGAAAGTGGTCAAAAGTGGGCGGCAAAGAAATTGGAAAATTGGATGGATATGAATAGAAAAGGTTAAAAGTTGTAATAACAGTAGCAAATAAGTTTTAAACGGCAAAAGTGGAAATAAAGTGCAAAAAGCGGTGGCAAAAAGTGAATAAAAGTGGCAAACTGGGTAAAAACAGTAAAAATTGATATCAAGTTGTAAAGATGTTGGACAACTTCTTGGATAATGTCAAAGGAGTGGTTTAACGTGGCAAAAACAGTAGAAAATTGGGGCAAAAAGTGACAAAATGGTTGTTAACTGGCAACAATGGAATTAAAGTAATTAAAAGAGGCAGAACAGCGGCAAAAAATAAGTCAAAGTGACATGTAAAGGGGAAAAAAATGCCAAAAAATTTGTAAAAAGTGACAAAAAGATGTGGCAAAACTTGGGCAAAAAGTGTCAGTGCAAGTGTCAAAAAAGATGAATAGCAGTTTGGCAAAAATGGAGATAAAACTGGTTAAAAATGACAAGAAAACGGTGACAAACAGCAAAAAAATAATGGCCCAAATGGACAAAAGAAGTTGCAAAATGGGCAGCGAATGTGTGGAAAGGGGTTTAAACGTATCACAAATATATAATAATAATATCTTCACCTATTTTTCAGTTCCACATTGAGGGAACTGTTAGCCAGGATGCTAGCATCAATGTTACTGATTCACAAGGGCCCGGGTTTTTGGGGGGCCCGGCCAACTCTGTGGGCACACGAGAATGCTGGTTTTCATGCCAGGCCAGTAGTTGGCAGTTTGATTTTGCAATGCACTGAAGTTTCATCAACAGTGCATGAGTACTACAGTGTAAACATTAAAGATGGCAATGTGATGTGCAAAAGCCCTACTCTCGCATGGTAATTTACTGCAAGTGTTGTGCTTATGCTGTCCTAACAAGGCCTTAGTAGCTGATGGATGCATAGTCCTGTTGATGGGACAGAAAGGGTGATGGAAAGGCAGCCCCCTTTTTACCCAGGTAAAAGTTAGACACAGGTTTGTTCTTTATGCAAAATATCATTTGGATTTAGATTGGATTTGGATTAGAGTTTCATGGCACTTTGTGGTACCACTGATCAATTCTACAACATCAATTACAAACATAGTTTAGAAGAAGTATCAGTATGTGAATTCTGATGTGATCCTAGTCTTTTATAGGGTGTTTAAATCTTAAATCATGACTTTGAAGAAGCCTTTTTCTCACCGTCAGTGACGTCTCCTACTCTTATGTCACCGGTAAGTGGTTTGGATTTAAGCTTCCCTGTTTCCTTTGTCTCTCTTTCGTTGTGTGAACATGAGAGTAGAATTCCCACGGCTGCTAACACACCTTGTGCGATGAAAGCTGTGTCAGGTAATTTCACACTCTCACACTTGCTCTCTCTCCCCCCTGAGCGAGTGAGCGAGCGAGTGGATGAGCTCATTACCTGTGTGAGCCGGCGGGAATCACTTTGTAGAGACACCGGTGTTAAACACGCTGCACAGGTGGGGGTTTATAGGGGATTTTTGCTGCTAAAAGCGGCGGTGAAAAGCGACAGTGAGGCTGAGCGCGGGCTGGAATGCTTCATGCGTGTCTTGAGGGGGAGTTTGGGTAAAAAAAACGCACAGTGACAGACCTGTGCTTGCTCAAACGGAGGCTAAGCGGCGCAGGCAGCTGTGCTCACCTTGTAGCGACGATGACACGAGCTGGTTTGGTTTCAGGGGTCAGAAAGGGGAGAAAAATGAAGGCAAGGGCCCCCGCCAGCTGTTTATCTCCCTCTGTTTTGCTCTCTGACAAACCCCCCCCTCTCCTCACTGGACCTCCCTGCCACGCGGGAGCTGTCAAAGAAGGGGGGGGGGCTGACCTGCCAGCATGCATCTGGCTGACAGGCGACTGGGAAGGTACACTGCGAGCGCACGTCACAATCAATAACCCCCGCTGAGAGCGACGCCCCCCTCCCACCTCGCTGTGTTTTTATTTTTGTACAGTGAGAGGGGGGAGGCTGACATGTCACCTAACAGCACATGCTCGCTCCGGGTGTTTGTGGAGTTTGTTTGGAGAAAATACATATGCGGCGTGTGCAGGGGAGCGTGCAGCGTGCAGAGAGAGAGTTTGGTTTATAAGGTGTGATATGTGATGGTCAGGGGGAGGAGCTAGAATAAGTGACGTTAACACCTGGTGTTTTTAGAGCGGAAACTTTACGGAATATTCCTTTTAGTGACCAAGGCAAGGAAGTGCATTTCTCTGCTGACTCATAGAAACTACCTGTAACCGAGAGGAGAAGCTATTTCACCAAATACTGCAACACAAAGTGGTTTCACTTTAGGACCCAGGCCCAGATCTGACCCCAAAGTCTGGTTCTATTTGATCTGTGTGACCTGATAATACGGGGTACTGTGTCCGAGTCCACTTGAAAAATCTGCCTCAAGCATGATTCATGTATACTCTTCACAGTTTGCAAAAGTTGTGGACACAACCGTGCTTAAGGACAGGGTATTCGTGCATAGAGTTGCATTCATGATGAGCCAATCAGAGCCACAAGACAAGATGAGGTGGTGTGCATGAGCTTCTCTTGAGGTGAAAGGTTACTGCTGCCTTGGATTGTTAATGGCAGAACTTCTTGGTTAGGGTTAGGTTTAGGGCCTAAGCCTAACCAAAGACAAGGTCTCCGTGTGGCTCTAGGCTTTTGTTTTAGAAAGAAATGTGGTCCTGTTTCGATTAAGCTGCTGCTTTCCTACAGCTACATCTGAGCTAATGGCTACAGCGGCAGCAGCTGTTGGATACACCGACAAACTGTGACAATCGCAAACCCATGCTAAAGCAGACCAGAAGAATCTTTTCTGTCATGAAAAGCTTTCAATATTGCACTCAGTCTTTGTTCTAATAAAGATAAGTTGTCCAGTTCTGACAAAATTGCCGCTGTGGCTATGTCCAGTAGCAGCCATTGTACACAACTACTCACATAACAGCTAACCCCTTCCCCCGTAACTATCGCAAAATCATGCCGAAGCAGGTTGGCAGAAGAGTCTAAACACCTTTTATGTTGTTTTTATTCTTTGTTTCATACAAAAACGTGGTCCAGTTCAAGTAAAACTGGTGCTATACTAAAGCTACATCCGAGGTTATCACCACACTGAGGCAGCCATTGCAAACAGCTTTGAATAAACCTCCGTTGCTACCGACATGTTCTTCTCAAATGATTGGTCCGAACAGCGTTCTGTTCAGCAACAATGTTGTGGATTGGAGCTTTTCAAGATGACAGACATGGACTCTCATAAATCCACCTGATTTGCAAGGCTAAGACGTGGCATGATGTCAGAGGAGGTCCACTATGCTCAGTGAACCCCCGATAGATGTCACCAACCCTCCACTGACGTGACTCTGTACAGCTCTGAAAGTATAGTCACTCAGTAACTCGGTTTTAGTGTCAGCACTAGGCAGTACTACCACGCTAATTCTGTAAACGAACATTTTGATGCAACACTTCACTGATGTGCTTTTTTCATGACTTAAACTGAAACTACTGTAAAAAATCTCTGGTACATGTAGTGCCATTCTCATTCTACCAGGATGGAGCCAGTGGTAGCAACGGCCAACCTGGGCTCCCCTGAAATCGGACCTTGTCTGGCCTCCTTAGAATTCCTTGAAATGATTGGCTATTTGCCTTGTCAGCCATTTAACCAGCCATTAAAGCATATCAAATCGCTCAGCATAGCTTTACTTAATTGGACTGGATTATATGTGATATCATTCAGGTTAGATATATAAAAGTGGCTCCACCATCTTTAAAATTTTCTGTGTTGCCCTTAGCGTAAAAAGTTGGGCCACCCCTGAACAAGAGGCCTAATGCCCCAATGGTAGATCAATGTTAATTTAAACCTTGCAGGAATGTGGGCTTAAGTCTTTAAATTTAAGTTCAAGCCATAAAAACCAGAACAAGAAGTCAAGTCAGTGAGATTTCAGGGTTATCAGCTAGTTTTTCCTTGCGGAAAAGCTGTTTCTCTTTGACTAATCATGTTTCTCGGTGTGTTTGAGGTAAGAATGATCAATTATTGTTTAAATTTACAGTCAACAGTGGAGGTTAAGACACTCGGTGAGATCTGTTACGATTCCTTCCCAGAATAAGAGAAGAAGAAGAGCCGAGGGGTTCCCGGCACATGTGTGCTCCCGTAAGATGAGAGAATGTCAATGACGGCTGACAGCGAGACACACGACCGCCGATCAATCGATCGCTGACATCACACCTCCACACGCCACTATCAAAAGGTTTACATTACCGACCCGCTCCTGCTGCTCCTTCTCCCCCTGATAATTCATGTTTACAGCGCTCTTATTTTGAAGGGTGATTATCCAGTCCCATCAGGCTCTAAATGAGGGTTTTTATTTAATATTCAGCGTTGAAATCTCATTTTTAAAGCGGTTGATTAAAGCGATTCCGCAGCCACACAGAGATGAGTTTTTCCACTGTGAGATGGAGACGGCCGGTCGTGGCTTTTGGACGCGTCACGTCCAAACTTAAGCCGACAGCGTCCTCCTCCTTTAGGTTTTTCTAATCGCTGACAGATTCTCCAAACGGGGGAAAATTAACTGGCTTTGATACCTCGCTCATCTGCTGCTAAAGCCAATCAGAGTGTGTTTACCATCACGGCCACACAAGACAACTTTTAAATGTGGTTCTCTTTTTAATCTGGCCTGGGATGTGATGTTTCTACGTCCACGTTTAAAGGAAGGGGGCATCCGCGCTCTAAAGGGTTTTAATGAAGCAGTCATTATCTCCTATTGATCCTCGCTCTCGTGAGGGGTCGAACACAGGACACCGGCTCTGTAAGTCCTGGTTTCTTCTGCCAAATCTCAGCAGAAGAGACGATAGGAGGGCGTGTCTTTACAATTTTAATGCTAAACTGGGCATAAAGGTGAGGGAAATAGGGAGATTTAGGATGTCTGTGAGGGGCTTTTTAATGGATTAGGTGTTAGGGTAGCAAATGCTGCCATTTAAGACAAAAGAAGTAGAAATGTTAAGTTTGATATGAGGCAGTTAGGCAAAGCGTGACGTAAATATGGCTAAATACATGAAATATGGGTTCTCTTTTAGGACAAATGGGACAAAGGTAAGTTGTACAGTCATCAAGAAGTCATACCTTGTTGTGTTCTGTGGCTGAGCTGCACGAATAGAGCCCAAATTAGCCAGAGGATATTCACTTTTAAAAATGTTGACAATTGTCGTCTCATTTCCTCATATTAGCCTAAAATGGCTAAGCTTCACAAAAACCGACACATTTACTCCTAAGGACCAAAAATGTCCCATTGAAAACCATTGAAAATGACATTTTTGACACCACATTTATCTTAACATGAGCTAATGTTTTCCCTTAGTTTAAGATTTCATTTCAGACTGCTAGCTTTTAATTTTTAATTTTTATATTTGTCCACCAGATGGCACATCTGCTTCTCATTCAAAGCACCCTTCAAAATTTAGAATTTCATTTGTGATTTTTTTTTCCTGTTAAAAACAGTGGGGTTGTGTACGTACACCTAGCCTTTAAAGGATTAAAATCCCCAAAATATAATTAATATTTGATAGGCATATTTCAGGCTGAAGTAGATTTAAAGATTGACTCATTTAAAGTGGAAAAAAAAATAATAGTATATAATTTATTTACTGCGAAATTTAGCCAGCTGATAATTTTTGTCCTTAGGAATACGAGAGTGAGTTTTTCTTTTTAATTTCTGACGCTGGGAAAAAATAACAATGCATCAAAATCAATGATGCTGCCAATCATAGACTGATCTCAGGCCCTGATTAAGAAATAATAAGCAAATACTCTTTTAAATGGATTTTATGAATTTTTTTTAGTTTTTCTTTCTGATAAAAAACAGTGGAACCCTGAAACATACTTGCCTTAAACGTTTAAAATCCCCAAATTATAATTCATAATTGATATGTATATATTTTAGGCTGAAGTAGTTTTAAAAGCCTGATTCATTTAAAGGGGAAAAATATCAACATATTTTTACAGCAGTTTTTGGGGAAGTGGACATTTTTTGTCTTTAGGGACAAACGCATGAATATTAAAGGACCTCTTAAGGGTAAAGAGCGAAGACTGTCTTTTCTTCTGCACTGTGGCGGAGTGAGCAGGCGAAGTGACGTAATGGGGGATAGGGATGGCGAGGGAGGGGTGCAACAGTTTTTTTTAATGGAACCAGTTTCGAACCAGAACACCCAAGAAGTCTTCAGGGAGGAATCCAGGACAATCGGAGCAACGGCGTGGCGTGCAAACCAACACAGACGGACAGACGGACAGACAGACATGTCGCCAATTGTAGTAGTAAGATTCAAGTGGTTTGAATTTTTTTGTGAATTAGGGTTGCAGTTTGTCACCACAGAGGTGGAGGTGGGTCCAGATTTGTAGTAGTGACAAGCGGTGTGCACAAAGAACAGGGACCTACGATACGCTAGCAGGGAACTTCTAGTTCACAGGAAATAACTACAACCCCAATCCTGATCGTGAGCAGGATTCAGCTGGCTGATCAATTTCTGCCCTATTCACATGGGACCTCTGATTATCTGTAATAAAAGCACAAGACATCTGTATTTTTAATTCCGTACGAAGTGCACTACAACACTAAGTAGACTGACTGACAACTAAATCAGATATACTCAATATGATCGGTTCCAGCTGCAAAGAAAAACGTCGATCAGGACATTCCTTGTTGTTTTTATCTGCAGAGCACATTGACCTTTGTAGGCACTCATATTTGGACAGTTTGGGACCAAAATCGGCTGCATTTTTAAACATTTAGAGCTTTTTAGTAGGAAAAGGCTTCACTTAAAGATAAAGTCTTGAATCCAGAACTGATGAAGCAATTGCAATTAAATTCTGCACTGAAAGCAAACTTGTTCTTGTGTCCATTTTTGCCTTCTTTATGTGCAAACTGGTAGCTGTGTTTTGTTACTATTCTGGCACATCAGCAGCAGTGCCTCCTTATTGAATTTTAGAGGACTCTTGTTGAATTGCATCGTCTAAACTCGCAGAAACTTTTCACCATCAGTTGCAACTAAAGTTTTGCAGAATCTTGATTATTGCACACATAAATGTGTTTTATGTGTGGTTAAGGTAAAGTTCTGCAGGGTCTGGACTTCACTTTGGGTTCAAACATGAGTAACATGATGAATGGATGCAGTTTGTTATGACCTCCATGAATCTTAATATGGAAATATATCTGAGTGTTTGGGACAGAGAGGGAGGAAAGTGTGTATCACACACGTTTAATGCTTTTGGAAATGTTTAAATCTGAGCACACGGAGGGAAAAAACAAAGTGAAACAGTGAAATCCATCCAGAGAGCAGAGAGCGAGGCTATAAAACTCTGACTCTGTCGTGTGAAATATGCTGCTGCTGCTGTGGCGTCTCCAAACACATCAGCTCGTATTGTTACACGGCCGTGTTTACCTCCAGACCCCGGCGCTCTTCATTTCTGCATCGCCACCTGTCACCGAGCGCTCGTTTATAACCGGCGCGGGCTCCAAACAAAAGGCCGACTGTGAAACTTTCTGTTATATTTATACCAAAAAGAAATATAAATATTTGAAGCAGCTTTTAATGGCGTGCATTCCTTCATATCGTACACAACCTCGATTGTTACCTTGGATGGATGGCCGGCGTGTATTTACGCGAGGCTCGGTGTGAGTGATATGTGCACGGACGCTGTTTGCCATGTTAGTGAGGAGCTCCAGCTGAACCCTCGTACACAGTTTAGATGAAAATACTGTTTAGATTGCTGAAGAGGTGCCTTTTGTAAGCCTTTTCTCCTTGTCCTTTTGTGTATTTTATTGTGAAAGATTTCCTGCTGCCATGTCGCAACCGGGCCGGTATGTGATGGCCTAATATTTCCCAGAATTCACCTTCTTATTAGGCATGCTTTACAGAAACAAACAACAGTTTTTCACCCATTTTAAGGTTTATAATCAGCACTTTTAGCAGTCTGCTTGGGACGTCTCTGAATTAATGGTTAAACAGGATGTTTGGTGCAACTTTAATAAAAAGTTATTTATGTTTTATTGTTTGTGTCCTCCAGATAGATGTCTAACCATCTCCTACAATCTGAAATATGCAATTAAAACAGCTGATTCTTGATTTTTTTTTGCAGCCATGCAGTCCAGTAGTTTCCAACATTTTTTTTCAAGAATTGTGGGTTGCATAATGCTCCAATTTGCACAAATTTTGCTGGGAAAACTGATCATTATAATCCAAAATTTAAAGTAACTCCAAAGGTGTGTCTGAAATGATGGGATTTATTGGATGTTGTGTGCAGTTTCGATTAAAATAAGATGCATTTTAATGTTCTTCATGCATTTTGCTGTTTTCTTAAGATCTATGTCTCTTACTTTACAGCTGAAATGTGCAACCAAATCAGCTGATTTATGACCTTCTCTGGATTATTTTTCCCCCATTTTTTAACCTTTTTTGCATCTCCCTACTTCCCTAACTTGCCACCAAATATTGGCCTTGCATAACTCTCCAATGACAATAATCAGAAAATTAAAGGTCCCATCAGGATATATGGTAACCTGACATGCCAGATGGATTTGTCTCACACATCCATCTGGGAAAGCTTCGATAGGAAACGTTTGAGAAAAGGCAGAGACTTTGAAAAAACTCAGAGTGTGATTGGGTAACAATTCTGTCTGTCACATCTCTACGGGCCAATCAGAGCAACAAAACGTGACGTAGCCACTATCGAGCTGCGCGTGCGCAGCCACTGAAGAATAACACAAACCATGGCGACTATAGACATGTAAGTACTCGACTTTTGTCGTTTTTGAAAAGAAAACAACTCACTGCTGTTCTTTGTTCTTCCTTTAAGGAAGAAATGTCATCAAGTTCTAATAAAACTGGCGCTTTAGCAGCATCCATGCTAAGCTCTTCCTCCATAACTGCACCAGCTCTTGCTGCTGCTTGTTTATGTCACGACTCTGCTGTGCCTGAAAGTGCTGCCCCTTGTTGCTGATAGTCCTGTCACTTTCTAACCGGGCCCAAACGGTTCAGATGAGAGCTTTGCAAGATGGATTCGCCAGTGAAAAACAAGGAAATGGGAGAATCCATCTGCTTTGCAAGATTGGATATATGGGATTTTCAATGCAATTTTGATTAAATCCTTTTTTTACATCTTTCTTCTCTCCAGGTCAAATTATCTTATAAAATCCTGGAACATGAATCCAATTCAGCTGATCTAGAAGCAATTCTGGATTTTTTATGCCATTTCCACGTCCTCCTATTAACCTAAATTTCAGCTTTTACTGTCTTAGTAGTTTGTATTACATTTTTTTGTAGTTATTGCATTCTGCTTAAATTGGAGTTTTTGAGGCCACTGTGTTATGAACCATCAGGCCAAATTTGACTCATGAAAATCATCTCTAAGTTTATAAAATTAAGCTTCAAAATCATGCTACAGGATGATGTGGACATGTCAGTTGAATGAGCTGAAGCCACGCCCACTCACAAGAAAAATGATCCTCTCAAAATAAAAAAAATGCTTCTGAGTGGAGCACAGCTGCCTGGCTCTCTTCCAGGTAATTTAATTCTTCATTTTGTATTTAAATATGACGTACTACTTACTGCTGCTGCTTAATCTCATCCACCCCAGCCTCCTCCTTTATAGCACAAATCTATAAAACCCTCAGACTCAGATTCATGCTACTGTGGATTAATTGCTTTTGAACTAAGTGATCTGTATTCAGTTCACATTGTCAGTATCCATGCATGCAGCCATATGTGGATTTCTCGCTATACACTCACCTGAAAGTCAAAGCATGCTGCTTGACTGATGACTTTTTTGCTTTCGTTTAACCATTTCTTCCACTTTGGAACAATTTTTGTCACTTTAAAACCCTGTCCCCCCTTTTTTCCCACTCCTAAACCAATTCTTGCCACTGTCTGGCTGTTGTTGCTTCTGTTGACCCAATATTGCAATTATTAACCCTTCCCCACACTTTCTACACTTATTTTAACCATATTTCACTTTCTGTTTAACCCAGTTTTGTCACTTTTTTGCCTCACTTAACCCTTGTTGCCAGTTTGAAATATTTTTTCCCACTTTTTAATCCAATTTCACCACTTTTTCTGCCAATTTCTCCTGTTTATATGCCAGTATTGCCACTGTTAACCCCTTCACAGCCCATTTTTCCTATATTTTGCCACCTTAATCTATTTCGTCCACTTTTAACCCATTTCTGCTACTTTTTAATCACTTTTCACCACCTTTTTCTGCCATTTTCATCCAATATTTCACTGTTAAACCATTTTATGACTTTTTATTCTCGTTGCTGCCACTTTAACCCATTGTAGCCACTTTTGCCTATCTATTTCTTTTGTCACTTCATAAAGTTTTAATCACTTTTCATCATTTTGTGCCCAGTTTTGCACAATTTCTGCCACATTTTAACCAGTTTTCCCATCAATTTTGCCACTATTAACATATGTTTGCCACTTTTGCATCACAATTTACCACCTTTTTGCAATTTCTGCCACTTTTAAGCCAATATTGCCACTGTTAACCCCTTCTTACCACTTTGTATGCCTGTTTTTGCCTCTTTTTTTGGTTTTGGCTAGTCTTATCCTTATTGTTTTGCCATTTTTCATCATTTTGTGCCCACTTTTGCACAATTTTACCAATTTTTTGCCAAATTTTAACCAGTTTCATCACTTTTTCCCACCAATTTTGCTACTTTTCCATCCCAATTCACCACCTTTTCTGCCAATCCTGCCACTTTTAAGCCAATATTGCCACCGGTAACCCCTTTTACCACTTTGTATGCCCCGTTTTTACCACTTTATTCCATTTTGGCTACTTTTTTCCTTCTTTTTTGCCACTTTTGTCTTATTTTGCCACTTGTTATTAATTTCTGGTAATTTTATAATCCAATTTTAAATCTTTTCTGCATATTTTTGCCTTTTTTCACCCATTACAGCTTATTTTTAATCCATTTTAAGTGTGTTCTTAAGAAAATAGATTTCCCTTTTTGGTTGGCTTTATAGTACGGCACAAATGAATAAGAAAATATACTTTTTGCTTCGATAAGAGTGGTTTTTTATTTAGGTAAAAAAAAAAAAAGTTTCTGCATTTTATATGGACTGTTGGTTCAACATGGCACATGTTTTTTAACATAAACTGCCATTTTTTTGGCGCAAAAACATCATAAAGTCTGGATTTAGAAACCTGGAGTTATGAGTGCTATTTCGGAAAACTGCTTACATTTTTCAAACCATCATTTCAGCATCAGAAAATTAACTTTTTGATGTGAACTTTGACTTAAAACACCTTGTTCATGCATCAAAAAAGTGATGTAAAATCAATAAATAATAGGTAAATCATGTTTTAGCATCGATTCCAGCTCATAAACTCCCCATAAGATGACTTCTAAAGTGACATTTAGTCAAAGGGATGTTGGAGATTTATTCTGAAGGCCTGCTCTTTGTTAAACAGGAGCTTCTTTTGATTCTGATTGGCGGGATAATTTCTGGAAGCTTCCGTTTAACACCGACCACACGAGTCTGCTGCAGTTGAACAGCCTGGACTTATGGCGGTCTATGAAAAGAGTTAATTTGAGATTATCACGACCCTGATCTCTGTGAATACGACCACACATGTTTTCAGGACGGCGCAGATGCCTCTGGTTGTCGCTAATCTCCCCGAGTGGCTCGCGTCTCGATGGCATCCATATGCAACTTTAATTTGAGCACTTCAAACTGCAAGGGGGGGATAAAGATAGCGCTTGAAGACGTCGGCTGTGTTTGTGTGAAGAGGAGCGAGCAGACAGATCTGGACTCGTTCTTTTCTTTAAACGGAGGAGAGAGAAAGGAGAAGTCGAGACGAGTTGACGCGTCTGAAAACGGCAGATTTAGAGGCAATTTCCTGCTTTTGTTTCACGCTAATGAGATAAACACTTTGAAGCTGCTTGAAAATGTGCAGGAATAAACACAGAAATGATGATTTTCTGCATGTTTGGGGCATTTTCATGAAGCATCTTCTCCTTTCTCCTCACAACCTGATGCAACATGAGCGTTGTTTCTCCTCAGCGTCCGTCCACGGCTCTCAGAGGTCGGCGTTCGGATGGCACCAAAGTGCTGTATCCAGCCTTTTTTAATGCATTAACAGTTTATTTCTTTTTCTGGAGCTCTACCAAACCTCCTCAGTGAAACACGCCGCTCTCTGAGTTATGAGCGTGGCCTTCCTCCAAGTGCCTTTGGCCTTCCTGTTTATTTGTACGGCGGCGCAGGTCGGCGGCGAGGTGGGGTCCGCACATCCAGCTGAGCATGTGTAAACACTCATCCTGGGAGCCTCGGCGAAAGTGGCTATTTTTCCTGCAGCGGGGGGATTTTTTTTACGGCCCATTGTTTTTAACACAGAATCGACCTCTTAAAAACATTGGACGCTCTCTCACGGCTGTCCCGCGGGCCGCAGAGAGCTTTGTATATGCCTATTGACAAAATATTTCTGTGTTATGGCATGTGTGTACAGGGAGTCGTATAAACGGGGAAGAAACACGAGCGTGCTGGCGGGAACATCGCGGCCGTTTCATCAAAGTGCTCCCCTGAAAGCTCGCCGGAAAGCGGCTTAAAAACCAGCGACCACCTGTGTTTCCTTCACTGCAGAGCTCCTCCAGACTCCAGCTACAGCTCTAACGATGCACTTTTCTATCCCTTCTTTGAGCAAAAATGTATAAAAATGATCAAGTGTGGATGTTTTTAAGGCCTTCAAACCATCAGAAACAAGCTGCATGACCTGGTTTAGAAACATATTTTGTCATTGACTGAAAAATCAAGGTTTTTATTCATCAAATCCTCATGAAGATGAGTGGTAAAGTGCAAGGACTCTTCTGCAATAAAGACAGTTGATATAAAAGTTTAGAGTCTGGATTTTTCCTGCAGAAAATTAACAAAAGCCTGCCTCATTACAACACAACGGAAACTGGAGTGTTGATTCTAACTCCTAAAGCACCGATCATCAACTGGCGGCCTGAGGGCCATATCAGGTCTCCTCAAGCTTCCTGTCCGGCCCCCAGAGGATCACTTAATTCAGAAAAGGAGGAAAAGAAGATGTTGTGGTTTTAAGAGCCTTAAATGTCTGCAGCTGTTAAATCCACCCAACAAACAATTTTAAACTTAACATTTGATCTGTCTTTACAGAAATTCACTTGTTAGTAATAAAAAAAAAAAAAAAAAAGGTTAAGACTGGCAGAAATTTTGCAAAAATGTCCAGATAGAGTGAAAAGGTGCTAGAGAGTGGCAAAAATGGGAAAAAAGTGCCAAAATGGGTTGTAGAGTGGCACAAAGGTGCAAAAAATTGGCAGGAAAAGTGGTGAAAATGGGGGGGAAAGGAGCAAAAAGTTTTAGAATTGGGTTAAAGATGGCAAAAATTAATGAAAAGTGTCAAAAATGGATAAAAGAGTGGCACAAATGGGATAACACAAGCAGGAAAGAAGTTGAAAAGGGCTTAAAGAATGGCAAAAGTTGGGTTGAAGAGGCAAAAGGTATCAAAAATTGGTTAAAAGTGGCAAAAATATAGAGTGAAAAGCCTGGCAAATTGGTGAAAAGCAGTGAGAGAGTGGAACACAGGGACAATGATTGGCAGGAAAGTTGCAAAAAGGGGTTAAAGAGTGGTAAAATGGGCAAAAAGTGGCAAAAATGATGTAGAAATGGGTTGTGAAGTGGCACAAAAGGGCAAAAATTGGCAGGAAAAGTGGTGAAAAGAGGTTAAAATGTGGTAAAAATTGGTAAAAAGGGCAAAATGAGTAAAAAGTTTTAAAAATGGGTCAAAAGTGGCAAAAATGAATGAAAAGTGTCAAAAATGGATAAAGGAGTGGCACAAAAGGAATAAAACACGCAGGAAAAGTAGTTAAAAAGGGCTTAAAGAATGGTAAAAGTTGGGTTGAAGAGGCAAAAGGTATCAAAAATTGGTTAAAAGTGGCAAAAATATAGAGTGAAAAGCCTGGCAAATTGGTGAAAAGCAGTGAGAGAGTGGAACACAGGGACAATGATTGTCAGGAAAGTTGCAACAAGGGGTTAAAGAGTGGTAAAATAGGCACAAAGTGGCAAAAATGATGTAGAAATGGGTCATGAGTGGCACAAAAGGGCAAAAATTGGCAGGAAAAGTGGTAAAAAGACGTTAAAATGTGGCAAAAAAAAATGGTAAAAGAGAAGAAAAGGGGTGAAAAGTTTGAAGAATGGTTAAAAGTGACAAAAAATGTTGCAAAAGAACTAATGAAAAGGGTTAAAAAGTGGCAAAAATGCAGGAAAAGTGTTTTTAAAGAGTTAAAGAATGGCAAAAAAATTAGGTTAAAGAGGCAGAACATATCCAACATTGGTGAAAAGTGGCAAACATATAGCAAAAATAGCCTGGCAAATCAGTGCAAAGCAGTTTAAGAGTGGCATACTTGAATGATTGGCAGGAAAGTTGCAAAAAGGGGTTAGAAAGTGGCTACATGGCCAAAAAGTGGCAAAAATGGGATTAAAAGTCGCAAAAATGATCAAAAATGGATTAAGAGTGGCAATAAGTGTTAAAAATGGCCAAATGAAGTAGTGAAAAGGGGTTAAAGAGTGTAAAAATGAGTTAATACTGGTGCTAATTCGCAACTTTAGAGGGCCCCTTCTCTGGGATTTTCAGTAGCCCTGCCAATTCTGTGGGCAGACCTGTCTCCTTCTGTCCTGCTGCATTATTGATAATATGGATATTTCTTTTCTTACACCGCATTCAAAATTATCATGCAAATGATATTTTCTCTGGTTTTCCTAAACAGTCGATGAAAATGATAGTCAGTGTAATTTTCAGGTCATCAGCAGTTAGAGCAAAATTCAGATTTTATTGAACAAACCTCCCAATGATAATGTTTTTATTTCAAAACTAAAACTCAAAATGCACTGTTCCACATTATTATGCACAACAGAGTTTCCAAACATTTTACGGGCTGTAAAGAGCTGAAAATCGTTGAATTTGCAGCATTAGGACGTCATATTTACTGAAATCAAAGCTATTTCAATCAAAAACATCTTAACAGACCAAGTTCCATGTTAACATAGGAGCCCTTCTTTGACATCACTATTCTTGCATCCGCTGAACTTGTGAGTTTTTAGAGAGTTTCAGCATGAATTTCTCTGAAAGATGTAAGAATATCCTCCCAGAGCTGCTGTTTTGATGTGAACTGCCTCCCACCCTCATAGATCTTTAGCTTGAGGATGCTCCAAAGGTTCTCAGTAGGGTTGAGGTCAGGGGGAGGATGGGGGCCACACCATGAGTTTCTCTCCTTTTATGCCCATAGCAGCCAATGACACAGAGGTATTTCCTGTCATGCATGAAGATAATTTGCTACTGAAGGCATGGTTCTTCTTTTTGTACCATGGAAGAAAGTGGTCAGTCAGAAACTCTATATACTTTGCTTTGGACTAAAGGTTGATTCCAGCCCAAAACATGACTCTGTCACCTCCTTGCTGATGTCACAACCTTGTTGGGACATGGTGACCCAAATGGTAACAGCCACGACTTTACAAACAAGGCCGTCCATAAGGGGGGATAGAGGAGAGAGCTTTCTGGGGCCCATCGAGTCAGCAAAATCATAGTCCAACAACCACGTTTATCAAAGCAACAAATGTCTTTTTTATTTATTGATGCTGTAGTATACAGCCTTCTTAAAAATGTAAATTAGGGCCCCCATACTCACATTAAAGGAAAGTGTTGCCCCCACATGATGGAAAAGAAATTAAATTGTGTTTTCATTTCATATTTTCTATTTTGCATCTCACAATGATGACTTTTTTTGACTTTTTATCCCACATTTTGACCTTTTAAACTCACGACTTTGAGTTTTATCTCATAAAACACCCAGACAGACGGATAAAAACGAGCTCACTGCCTGGATTGCAATAATACAGGTGAATTCTGGGAGAAAAAAAGTCTTAAAATAATAATAAAAGCCAAAATAAAAGGAGATTAAGCTGTTAGATTTAAGACCTGATTAAAGTTTTGTTTTGGAGGAATTAGACCAAATTTAGGAGAAATTTTTCAGTACGTTTTGCATGAAGACGACTCGTTTTTAACACTAATAAATCTGCAACTGTTGTTGTTTCGGCAGAATGATAGAAATATTTGAATTATTGAGGGTTTAACCATAAAATATCCAGTACTTCCACTACCTTCTCTAGCCAAACTCCTCCTCTGGCAAGATTTAAATCCATAAAGAGAGGATTTCTCCTCCAGAAACAGAGTTTTCTAAAACTTTCCTAAGTTTTGTAGCTAATACTTTCTGGATCTGCTGAATCGTCCCTGAAATCCTTATGAATTATTTAGGAGGCGTGTAGAAATAATTTAAAAAAAAATGTGTTACCAGATGTTTTGTCGCCTATTTAAAGAGTTAAAATGGTCTCCAAACTCTCCAGAAGCATCATGATGAGGAAGATGAAGGTCTCATAGATGATAAAGAGCAGGATCTGAGATGGCGCTGGCGCAAAGAGGAAGCTGCAGATGTATACAGTTGGACACACGGGGGACAAACGCACGCCGTAATCGTCTTCATGTCACTTTAACCCCTCAGCGTAAACGCGGGGACGTTTCCACACTGACTTTTGTGTCTCAGAGCTTGAACCGCCGCTCTTGTTTTTGTCAACACGACGCGGGGTCGTCCGAAGGCTCTGCCACCGCTCTGACTCAACCGACAGGCGGGGAGAAGAGACGACATCGGTGACGATGATGGCCGGGACGGGAGGGGACGGGGTTTGGGGCCGAGCCGGGGAACGACACGTCTGCGGGGTGATGTTTGGAGAAAGAGGAGGAACGAAGGGACGGGCGCCGTTTGAGCGTTGCCACTTTGTGAAAGCTTCTCCGGGCTTTTCCGTGCACTTTGACACCGGTAGCCAAGTCCTGCAGGCCTCGACCGTCAGCGAGGAGCGTCTGTGTCTATGTGTATGCGCTAAAGGGGTCTGAGAGCAGGATCCAAGCCAGGGTCAGGAGGGGTTAGCTACATGTCCTAAAAGCAAACTGTAACCTACTTTCACCCCCCTCCACTCTCACAGGCAGACATCACATCGCACAGTCCACTCTCCACGTTCGGATGTTTTGCAAAGTCAAAAGGCCACGAGAGAGACGAGGTGCTTCGACAAACTTTGGGGCATCGACTCGAGAGGCGCCGAGTTCCCAGAGGGCCGCTGCATTCAGTGTGGGAGGCTTTGGCTCCCTGAAGCCCTGCAGTGTTTGTTCGGTGCACATTAATGCAGCTAAAATGTACATTTCACATAAACACATGCTGAGAATCTGCAGCACGGAGAGTCAATTTTAAAAGGAGGCTGAAAAAAGGATTTGGATGTTTACTTTCCAAAAACAGACGAAAAATCATTCAGACACCGCCACAAAAACTAGCTCTAAGAATCAAAAATAGACAGTGTAAAACACAGTATTTTCAGGGGGTCTGCGCCTTAAAAAGGCTCCTACATTTCCCATAATTCAGCTCATCTGCATCCTTGATTAAACCCTCTTTCTACCTCCTCATCTGGCTTTTTAAGCAGCCTAAATGATGTTTCAAATCTGACTCATGCAAGCCAAGAAAACCCCAAGAAACCTCCTCCTGAGTGTCTACCCCTCCTTCAAATTGCACTTACAAACATGTAAATATGCACATTTATTCATACTTTGCAAAATTCTGCAAAAATTATCATCCAAAACATGTTCTTTAGTTTGTCTAAGGACTGTTTTTATGGCCTAAAATGCAATAATGCATTGAAAATAATTCAAACACTGCCACAAAAGCTAGCACTGAGAACAGGGAGAGAATAGGAAAAAGAGTTAGTCAGATTCACTTATGTTGGGGGGTCAAGCTCCCAAAAAGGCTTCTACATTTCCCACAATGCAACTCCTTTGCACCCTACTCAAAGCCTTTCTTTATCTTTCGAATGACACAAATTTGGCTTTTTAAACAGGGCAAATATTGCAGATTATGCAGGCAAATTTGCAGTGAAACATCCTCCTGAGTGTCTGTGCCTTCTTTAGCTTAAATGTTAATTTGCACATGCACATGTATTTTGTAAAATTCCACTTAAATAATCATGTTTCTGTCAATTTCAAGCACAAAACTGTGTTCTTTGGTTTGCCTCAGAATGGGATTATCAGTCAGAATTTTTGCTTGTTGCAAGATGCTTTCATGATAAATTTTAGATTTTAAATTTTATTCACTTAACTTGTTATGTCAAGTTCCGGGAAAAAGGCTCCTACATTTCCCATAATGCAACACATCTGCAACTCACGCATTCTTTATCCTTCTAACTGCCCATTTGGCTTTTTGAACGGGCAAAATTATATAAAAAATGCATTTTTTTAAGCCAAAAAATACCCAAAAGGAAGGAGATAAACATCCTCCTAAGAGTCTGCCCCTCCTTGAAATTACACTTACGAACATGCAAATTTGCACATTTAGCCATACTTTGCGAAATTCTGCAGAAATAATCATGCAAGACAATGTGCTTTAGGTTGTCTATGAACTGTATCTTGTCTCCTAAAATAATTGCAATAATGCATTAAAAATCATCCAAACACTGCCACAAATACAGGCACTATAGGTACAGACAAAGGATAATATACCATGTCATATACTCTTATTTTGGGGGATCAGGTTCCAAAAAAAAAGGCTCCTACATTTCCCACAATGCAACTCCTTTGCACTGTACTCAAACTCTGTCATCATCTTTGGAACAGCACGAATTTAGCTTTTTTAAAACACAAATTTTGCAGTTTATGCAGTAAATCATCCTCCTGAGTGTCTGTGCCTTCTTCAGCTTACATGTTAATTTGCACATGTATTTATATTTTGCTGAAATGATCATGCAAGACACTGTTCTTTAGGTGGTCTATGAACTGTCTCTTAAAAAAACTGCATGACACAATAATGCATGATGCAAAATAAACTAAAAACAGGTACAGAATAAAAAAAATAGTCCAAGTCAAATTCACTGGCAAAGCACCAAGAAAAAAACCTTCTGTGTTTCCCACAATGCAACTCCTTTGCACCCAGTTCAACCACTCTGTTCATATTTTGAACACCACAAATGTGGCTTCTTAAAACAGGGCAAATTTTGCAGATTATGCAGTCAAACTTGCAGAAAATGTCATGTTAATTTGCACATATATTTTGCAAAATTCTGCAGAAATGGTCATGTTTCTGTCAACTTCTAGTTCATCTATGAAGTGGATTTTGTGCCCTTAATTACTTGCTTATCGCAGTAAAGCATGTTTGATACTTTTGTGGTAAATTTTAGGGGATGTGAACAACAATTCTTGCAAGCAATTAGCCTCATATTGTAAATGATACCAGGCAAACTGTGCTTTCACAATTTGGATGTTCACTTTAAAGAAACAACACCAAAAAGCATTCAAATGCTGCCACAAAAACCGGCACAAAGAACCCAAAAAAGCCCCAAAACAATGCTTCTACAATTCCCACAGTGCAATGCCTCTGCACCCTTCTCAAACCCTCTCTGTAACCTTCGAATGCCACAAATTTGTTTTCTTAAAACAGGGCAGATTTTGCAGACTATGCAGTCAAACTTGCAGAAAATATACTCCTGAGTTTCTGTGCCTTCTTCAGGTCACATGTTCATTTGCACATGTATTCATATTTTATAAATTCTGCAGAAATTATCATGTTTCAATCAACTTTTGCCAGAATTGTTTCAGGAGTTCCTTTATGGCTGCTTGTGCTTGTTAAAGTCCCTTTAAAGTGATAAAAAAAACAAATCTGTATTTTAGGTTTGTTGTATGGCAGGCCACTGTGTTATGAACCAGTATTCCAAATTTCAGTCATGTAAAACAACTCTAAGTTTATAAAATTAAGCTTCAAAATCTTTTATGAGTCTGCTCTAGGATGGTGTGGGCGTGTCAGTTAAATGAGCTGAAGCCACGCCCACTCAGGATGAATACAATCCTCTCAAATTTTTTAAAAAAGCTTCTGAGCAGAGTGAAACTGCCTGGCTCTGTTCCAGTACAGAGACAGAAGTTGGGGATTGAATTTACTGTTTTCTGGCACAATTTTCTCTTATGACCTGGGGGCAATTCCTCATCTAGGCCGGTGCTGCCCAAATTAAATTTCTCTAATATTAACAAATACTTGAAATAACAAATTAGGCATTTTATGCCTAAAAAAACCCCTTTTTTTTGGAGATGAATTGAGCAAATTCACGGAAGAAGCTGCAGCCATTGTCGTATATTTCAAGGCAAAATCCCCTGTCTCCTAAATAAATACTAGGTGAGTTAAAAAATACATTAGTCCCTCTTTGATGAAGATTTTAGGGGCATAAATGTCACAGATTGTAGGATATTAACCCCAATCTTTTTTGAAAAGTGTGCTATTAGAGAATTGAAGCTTTTCTGGTAGGTTCCAAATCAAACATGGCTGAAGAAATTATCAATATATAAAAGCGATTTCATAGGATAAGATTCTGTTTCTGTTCTGCGTGCGGCCTGATTGGCGCCCCGCAGGCCCCCGACCCTCCCGCTAACCCCGGCGCAGCGTCTCATCGATGCACCGACACGAACACACGCAGAGACACGGCTGGCCTGTAGCAGAGAATCAGATCCTCTCCACTCAGGATCACCCCGCTCGTCTTTCTCCCACTAACGCTCGCTGCTGGTTTGAAGTCTGACTCTGAGGCGCGGTGGAGATCTTATCGGGTTTGAAGTGGAGAGCCGCGGCACCGACAAGTACCCGCTTCTCCTTTCACCTCGGAGCGTTTCTACGCCCCGAAACAAAGAAGCACGAATCGTCAAGTATCTTCCAGATCAAGCAGGAGGAAGAAGCATAGAAACATCTCCAGGAGGCAGAATGGGTTCTTTTGGTGGTTGTTAAGGATCAGTGGAGCGTCAGTGATCACATTAAAGATGATGCTGTTATAAACCTCCCTCAGACCTGATCAGACTCTCTGTCTCAGGCCTTAGAGCTGCTTCAGACCGGTGAAAACATGTCAGCATGCATCAAAAAAGAAGGAATCAGAGGAAATAGAGGAGCAGCCACTGGTCAGCCGGGGAGGCAGAAGACACTCGACCCTTACATCAAGCACAACCTCATTGACGTACTTAAAGTTTTTGTTCAATCTTTTCTAGTTTCTGATATTTAAAGCTGAAGGTCTTGCCATTTAACTATCTTTATTTAATTCTGTCTTTCTGAAGCATGAATGCGTCATGCACAAGATGTTTCCTTGCACCATTTTACAATGAACAGTTTGAATGTGTTTGTACTTGAGTATCAAATTTGTTTAGTCTTTCCTCTCCTACAAAACTCACTGCATTTGCAAAATTAATAAAACTAAAGCTTACTCACATACAAATATCTTCCCAATAACATTACCAAATTCTCTGTCAGAGTCGAGACACATTCTCAAACTGCTGACTTGTACTCTCCTTTGTTCTTACATCGATAAATGCCACATCCTCTTAGGTGGAAGCTTGTTCACAATTTTACCCAATTAGCATAGAGGCATGCCCATTTATGCCCATATAAGGGCATGAGACTGCAGGGCAGTGTGCATACACAGAAGGTACATAGAAGTGAGAGAAGAAAATGTAGGTAATGTCCAAATAAAAATACAAATAATCACGCACTAGACTCTAAGGGGTTAACAATGTGAGCCTGGAGTTGTCATAAAGCTGTTAATGGACTAGCCCCCCAGTACCTGACCGAGCTTCTCCATTACCATGTCCCTGTCAGAACACTGAAATCGTCTAGTCAGGTGTTGTAGGTCATCCCCAAAACAAGGTATAAAACGAAAGGTGACCGAGCCTTTGTGGCAGCTGCCCCTGTACAGCACTTCGGTCAACCCCGGTTGTTTTAAACGTGCTTTATAAATAAAGTTTGAGTTGAGTTGAGTTGAGTCATAAACGACAAGAAGATACTCGTGTTATTCAAAGTTAGACAACTTTTGAGCCGGAAATTGTAGCCATTCTTGCTTTATATCCTCTGAAAGCCTTCAGTTGTGCCGTTCTAATGACGCTATCCATGCCTTTATAGCTCTAGTGAGCCTGGAACTTGGCTGACTTTCCTAAGTCTGATACTGAGAGACAAAAATGGCTGAAAAGTGGCTAGAATGGGTTAAAATTGTTTTTAGAACATGGCAGAATGGGTACAAAGTTGCAAATAAGGGCTACAAGTGGAGAAAAAGGGGCAAAAATTGGTAAAAAGTGGGAAAAAGGGGCCAAAATAGGGTGGGCTGGCAAAAAAGTGTCAAAATTGGGCCAAGAAAAAAAAAAAAGGCAAAAATTGATGAAAGTTCCCAAAAAGGCTAAAAAAGTGGCATAAATGGGCAGAATAGGCTCAAGAATGGGCTCAAAGTGACAAAAAATTGGAATAAAGTGTCAAGAAATGGGCAGATAGTGGTAAAACTAGGTGAATTGCAGCTATAACTGGTTAAAATGTACAGAAGTGGCAAAAAAAAAAAAAAAAGCTAAAGTAGAAAAAAAAGCTCTAGAAATGGGCATAAAGTGACAGAAATGGGTGAAAGGGGTGAAAGGGAAAAAGAGTGGCAAAAAGGGCCAAAAGTAGCACAAAGTTGCAAAAATAGACAAAGAAAAAGCAAAAAAAAGTTTGCAAATATGGGCAAAAAATGGTTAAAAACATGGCAAGAACTGGATAAAAATTGGTGAAAAGTGGGAAAAAGGGGCAAAAATGGTGTGAGATAAAAGAAGTGTGAAAAACAATGCAAAAATGGGCAAAAAAGTGGCAAAATAGGTCAAAAGCTTAAAAAAAGGGCAAAATGCGGGAAGAAGGTGGCCTCATGGTTAAAGGTGCTCCCTATGTATGCGGGCGGTCCGGGTTCGAATCCGGCCTGAGGCCCTTTACCACATGCCTCTCCCCCACTCTTGACCCTGTTTCCGACTCTATCCACTGTCCTCCTCTATCTAATAAAGGCACAAAAATGCCCAAAAATAAATCTTTAAAAAAAAGGGCAAAACGTGGCATAAACGGGCAGAAAAGACTCAAAGTGACAAAAAAGACCGAAAAAGAGCAAAAGACTGCTAAAGTGGCCCAAAAGATGTTGCAGTACAGTGGGAAAAAAGGGGCAAAAATGGTCAATAAGAGGCAAAAAAGGGCGAAATGCAGCAAAAACTGGCCGAAAAAAGTGGAAAAAGACCAGCAAAGTAGCCACAAAGATGTTGCAGAATTGGGCAAAAATTTAAAAAAGTTTAAAAAATGGATGGATAAAGTGCTGAAAGTGGTTTAGAAGTACCAGGATGAAATCATTTCAACATTATAACCCAATGATAGCTTGACACACATGAGGTAACTGTTAGCCAGGATGCTAGCACCAATGCTAATGATCCTAAATCTAATATAATTGCTTTAAGGTGAACTTCTGGGCCTTGACACAAGCTAGTTCTACAGTTATGACATCAAAAAGTCTGTCCCTCTTGTCCTTAGCCCAAACATTCCCTAGTTTTTGTGTCTTTATATAATAGCAGCAATATGGAGATCACAAAAACAAAGAGAGGAACAGACGAGGGCTCATCATTGAGCTATAATCATCTGCACTTTTGAAGAAAAATAAACGTTTCCTAAAAGTCAGACCTAAAAAGAGGAGTCAATCTGATCTACTGGGGTTTATTTTCTCACACTGAGAGGTTAAAACGAACCTTGTTGATCAAGTCTCAGTTTGATAGAACATCAGAATCCACATGATTTTGTTGTGATCTGCAGATAAAATTCAGAAGCAGCTCTATCTGCATGGATTTGCATCCTGTCCGGACTCCCGCCGCTCCTCAATATGGATTTATTTTCCACGGCCACATAAAGACAAACGTCAGAAACAGGCCGTAGTCTGAGGCGCCATGAATAAAACAAACCGAAACTTCGAGACGGAGCCGAGCCGTGTGTTGTGGCGTGAAGTGAAGCGAGCAGAGATAAGGGCTGTACAGAGCAGCAGGAGAACATCAGAGCTGAAACAGTAACCACAGGACGCTCCGCCGGAGACAAACATTTCATCAGAAAAAGTTCCCAGACTCAGGCTTGGAGGAGACACGGATGCTCAGTGTGCTTGTGAACGCACCCCGCCCTCGGTTTGTCTT
Organism: Cheilinus undulatus; assembly: GCF_018320785.1. Lineage (NCBI taxonomy): Eukaryota > Metazoa > Chordata > Actinopteri > Labriformes > Labridae > Cheilinus > Cheilinus undulatus. Next base: position 19,934,141 of record NC_054888.1, on the reverse strand, counting down.
TGACTCTGCGAGCTGGTAAATATGTGTTTTCCTCCGCCGTGATGGGTTTCAGCGCCTGGAATAAATCATTGTCGTGTGTGAAAAGCAAATATCTGTTGCTTGGTTATTGACAATGTGGAGAGCGCAGAATAAATAAAGAGAAAAAGAAGGAAATGAAGGCAGCTGCCCAATCATGACGCCCGCTTAAGACCTCATTGCTTCTGAGTGCTACTTTACTGTTGCCGTATTTTGACTGAAATCTTAATGCAATGAGGATTAAAGGGATTACAACATAATCTTGAATAATCCAAAGTGCCACGGACGGAGGAGCGCTTGTAATAACGGCGTAAAACCCGTCCGGAGGTCTGACAACATTGTCAGTCACGGCGAGGATTAAATATTTGCGGGAAAAACTTTCGACTAATGCCCGCAAACCGTGCTGGGGGGAAGAAGAAAAACACGACCCCAGCAGGCAATTTAGTAATTTAAGAGACATATAGCACCTCTGTAAGTGGCGTCCAGCCCGCCGCCAGGACAAAGCCCGGGCAGACGAGGGGGAGCCGTGGCTTTTTAAGCAGATTTACTCCTCCAATTTTTGTTTTTGATCAATGCTCGGGCAGGTTCATTACACATGTAAAGCACGGGGGAATCAAAGTGTTCTCACAAGCAAGAATCAATTCTTATTAGGTTTACCCAAATGCCATCAACATGTCCATTAGCCTTCCCATTAATTTATATTTTCCCCCTGAAGAGCACGCCTGTATTTTAAGGATTATGTAAAGCATCAGCAGAAATTATCTTTTCAGCTAAATAACCCACATTCATCGATGTGAACCTGCCTTTAATTACAAGCCTTCACTCAATAACGGCGATGCTAAAGGCACATTAGCGGGATTTGATGCAGACCTTGCCTGAAACTCATGATTGAAGCCGTATTGATGCTGAACTCCTCGTACGACAAACCAAACCCTTAATTTAGCTGAATGAATATAAATTAAGAGAAAGAGGAGCTTTTAGAAACAGAATCTACGTGTTTGGGGATCCGTCTCCGTGACAGCGAGAGAGACGAGAGTACAAGACTCGTATATATAACATATATATGTTTGATAAATCTGCTTATGTTGAATATTCAATCTCTGTGAGCATTCAGGCAGACTGAAGAAGAGGAGGGGAGATCAAGCTTTTGTGCTTTACCTCCAATCTGTCATTCTGTGTTGCAGCTAGGGATGCTCCATGACGGCCGATTTAAATATTACAAGTAAAGCCTGATATAAAGGCCTTATAATTGCTTATTTTAAAACTTTTTCATTGGTTCAATCCTGGTTAAAAGCTCTGTCTAAACTGTATAACTCTACCTGTTCTTTCATCTGATGTAAACAAACATGAGCAGATAGCCTCGCCAGCACCTTGTAGAATCTGCGTTGTTTATCCATTTTGGTCTATAAAACAGGGATAAACTTTGATGTAGGCTTGTTCAGATTATAATCCCATATAACCAAAATATTTAGTTGTGACATTCAGCAAAGGAAAGTGGACTTTAACCCAAGAAGTATTGATACCCCCATTGCTAATGTTAGCCATATTCTGTAAACCAATTTCATGCCATTTACCAACTGCTGCTGTTATATTTAAAATAATAAATGCTCAACATTCACATTTTTATGGGTGCTTGCTTTAAACTGGTTGAATAAACTCAATTACATTTGGCATTTATGAATGTGAAATTATTTGCCTCGGAACATAACTATCCCAAGCTCATGCATGTTCTCTTTTTTGGGAATTTTTTAAGTTTTCTAAAATTTAAATTTGGATTTTTTTGGGCAATTTATTTGTATTTTGGGGAAATTTAATTAGAAATTTTGGTGGGGAATTGAGTTTACATTTTCTTGAATATCTGGGGAAATGCCTGCATATTTTGGTGAGTTTAAATGAAAGGAAATGTTGGGATATTTGATTGGAACTGAATTTCCATGGATTTTTAAGGGTATGTGTTTGGAGGTTTGGGGGAATTTGTTGGGAAATTTTCCATAATTCTAATTTGAAGTTTTTGGGAATTTGCTCAGAAAGTTTAGTGGGAATTTGCATTTAAATTTTCAGGAACTTTGTTAAATATTTTGGGAAATGTTTGCATATTTTTGACTGTTTGAATGAAATTAAATTTTGTGAAATTTGATTGGAAACTGGGGTAGGGAATATCCTTCGAATTTTTCCTGAATTGTCCTTGATTTTTAAGGGCATGTGTTTGGAGGTTTGGGGGAATCTGTTGGGAAATTTTTCTTAATATCAATTTAATTTTAGGGGAATATATTTGATTTTTTGGGGAATTTGCTTTGACATTTTCAAGAACTTTCTTAAATATTTGGGAAAGTGTGTGCATATTTTGGAGAGATTGAATGAAATTGAATTTTGTGAAGTTTAATTGGGAACTGGGGTGGGGAATGTCCTTCGAAATTTATTGAATTTTCATGGATTTTTAGGATTTTTAAGGGTATATGTTTGAAGGTTTGAGGGGAATTATGAAATTGTCAATTACTTTTAATTTGATTTTTTCAGATTTTTTAAAACATTTTTTGGGGAATTTGATTAGAAATGTTGGCAGGAGAAATTATATTGGAATTTTTAGGAATTTTCTTAAATAACTGGGGAAATTTCTGCATATTCTAAAGAGTTTAAATGAAAGTAAATTTTGGGAAATTTCATTGGAAACTGGGGTTGGGAATGTCCTTCAAAATTTTCCTGATTTTTAAAAAAATTTTAAAGGGGTGTGTTTGGAGGTTTGGGTGGATTTGTATGAAAATTTTCCGTAATTTTAAAATGACTTTTGTAGGAATTTTAATTGTATTTTTTGAGAATTTTAATAGAAATTTTAAGAGGAATTGCTTGGACTTCTTTGTAGGAATTTTCATGGAATTTTTGATGAATATGATATTCACATCTTTAGGCTTTTCCAGAAAGGTTTACTGAAAGGTTTGGGGAATTTATGAGGAGATTTTGGCTACTTTTTTAAAAGGGCTTTCCCAAAAATTTTGTAATGTTGTGGAAATTTGCTAATTTTGGGTGGAGTTTTTGTTTTAGAAATCTGATCATTTTAAAGTATATTTTTGATGTCTTCAGGAGTGTCTAGTGGAATTTTAGTTCATACTTGGCTGTTAAAAGTTCCTGTGGTCTGTCATCAGGAGGTGAAAAACCTTCTCAGTGATGTGTTATTTTTGCACAATCAGGAGTGATTTCTGACATCCTTTAACTTTACGCTTCAGGTTTACTCTCGTTAACGTGGCGGGGTTTGTTGTGCTTCCTCTTTCAGTCGGCTTACTTCCTGATTGGCTATCATTATACTCCTACTTCACACACAACAGGATTTCAGATTTATGACCATTTGATTTTCACAGGTTTCTCATTAGCCCAATGCAATGGAAACAAAAGTGACAACAAACAGAGGAGAAATCAGCGGAACGGGATGTTACAAACCCAAAACTCTAGAGATCGTCACCCTGGAAGGAGTTTTACAAAAGGTGTGTTTAGCACCTCTGTTTTTACAATATCCTCCCATGTGTGGACTCGGCCTTTGTTCATATAAAGAGGCTAAAGCAGATGAGAGATTTCATTGCTTTTTTTTTGGTTTATTCCAGTCAATTCACTTTTTACAAGTTCTTAACAATTATGAATCTTTTAATTGATTATTTTGCAGTTTTTATTATTTAAATCTTCTGATTGGTCGTTGCAGCCTGAGGCTCAAGCACAGAAAACATTTCTTTATGAATTTATCCCCTGATTAATTTCATGACATTATTAGAACAAAGCTTTCCTATCATTGTACTGATGTGCAGTACAATCACGATGGCACTCTCTGAGTTAAACCTATAAATATTCTCCACTAATCTAAAACCGGCTCTTTTCTTCTTAATAAAAACGGCTTGGCTTTGTGAAGAAGCAGGAGGTCACGGCTGAGGTCAGCACATGTCGGCTGAATCTCTAATAACTCAGAGAGGTGACGTTTTGAAAGGGAAATTTGAATCTGGGCTCAGATTTTGGTCTTTTTTTTTGGTCTTTAATTTTCTGCTCTGTGTCAATGAGGACGTAACCTGCTGCTGCCCGGCTGCCCTCGAGCCGAACACTCGACCCCGGGACGCTGTGTGTCCAGCAGCAGACGACTGGCCGGCTTCCAGGTTGAATAAAACTCAACCAGATTAAAATAGTGGTCTGGTTTTATTTAACCTTAAGATAATTTGATGCTTTAAAATGTTTGTTCGACTCCACTCAAGTTTGGATTAGATGACCTTTTCTTTAAAAACTGAGATCATTTACTGCATGCATTAGTCATGCAGTAACAAAGTAAATGTGCTTGTATTGTGTAGAATATCCTGTTGAGAAAAAGAGTGCAGAATTAAAAAAATGTTTATGGTTACAAACAAGCATCTCTCTCTCTAAAATCACTGAAGATATTTTACCTTTTTATTGCTGCTTTACCCTCAACTTTGGGGTTAAAATTGTACCATTAACACCCTAAAATCTGGGATAAAAACTTACTCAATTTATCTTTTTTTTTTTACTCTTTCCTTTTAAGATATTATTGATTATTATGAACCATAAACCAGGAAGGCCTGTTTTCAACTGATGCAGTTCTGGCACTTCTGCAGGTGTACACTCCCGATTATGGGTTTAAATGATAAAATTTGACCCCCAAATCAAGGATCATTGTTAAAAAATGGAGAATCACTCCTTTAATCCACTTGTATCTGTTCTTATAGATGTATAGCAGATCCATGTTCGATAAAGAGCACTGGTGCTCAGTTTTGAGGTCTAAATGTCATCGTTTCAACCCCAAATTTAGGGTTAATCGTCAAATTCAGAAATTCTCTTTTAAATGCACTTGTATTAGCTTTGACCTAATATAAACTAGGTTGCTGTTAGTTCGAAATTGGTGGTACAGTTCTACCTATATGTGGGCGTTTTAACCCAATTTTATGGGGCTGAATTACATCATTTAGACCCCAAAAAGGGGGATGCTATCCAAAAGTTCCCCTTTAGTATGTTTATACTGGCTTGCATAGTTGATAGAACTGGATATACAGTATAAAGATTTAAAGCTCTATCTATACTTATCATTAAGAACATGCACTCCTTATTTTGGGGTAAGAATCTAAAAAAATTAGACCCCCAAAATCAGAAATAATGGTTGGAAAATGCAGAAATGTTCTTATTACATACATCTTACCATTTTATTGTAAAATGGAAGTGCAGTTCTACTTAGGAGAGAAGCAGCATGCTTTGACTTTCCAAGCACATGGTTAGAAACCCCCATGTAGATAGATATGTTCATGACAATGCATACTGAATAGAATGAAATTAGTCCAAAAGCAATAAATCCATGGTTGCATGGGTCGCAACAAGCTTTGTGCTATAAAGGAGGAGGCTGGGGTGGAGGAGGTTAAGCTTTTCTGCTTTTCATTTCTGCTCATAAGAATAGAAAGGTTTTTTTGTTGGTTCTTAAAGTGTAAAAAACCCAACCCCTCTAGTTATAATGCTTGTATTAAAAAAAGTATCTACCTGGATTTGGAGTTAAATGATATCATTAAAAAGGGAAATTTGCAGTCATTTAAATGCATTTTGTTTACTGCTAAATTTTGGTAATTTAAAAACTGTCATAAGTAGGAGCTACTGCCCCCTCTTGGGAAACAAATTGTGGATATGAGTCAGAAAATGCAGAAAAAAATAATTTAAGGAGACTTTTATGAGCTTTTCAGTGAATACAATGTGGCAGTGTGTTATAAAATGGTGTAAAGCTTATCTATGTTGGTTTTCAAGTAAGTATTCTTGCGCTGATTTGGGGGTTAAACTGATCTAAATTAGACCCTGTAGTCCGGGATTACTATTGGAACATGCAGAAAAAGCTGAATATACCCATGTTTGCCTATGTTTTTTTTAAAGATCTAAATATAAAGGGTTATTAAGATTTATTTGTAATGCTTTTGTAAAGTTATTTAGCCGATTTAGGGGTCAAAATCATATTTTTTATACCCCAACATTAGCACTGACAGTTGGATACTGTAGAACTAGTTATTCTAGCTGTAGAGGTATATTTTTTTACTTCAACTTTGGGGTCTTAACAACTTAATTAAGACCCCTAAAATCAGAGGATGCTTCCTGGAAAATGCTGGAAATAATCTTTTCATAGCTTATACCGTTTTTTTTCTCAATAGTAGTAATAGTTGGTTAAACGTCTTTTTAATAATGCTCTGAAGTTGATGTTATACTCATTATTGTGGTCAAAATTACAACATTTAGACCCTAAATAAAGAGATTCTAAAAGGAAAGTGTAGGAATTTTTTTTTTTTCAATTTAATACAGCTAACAGCTGCTTATAATAACATTACGTTTGGTTTATGATTAATAATGCTTAAAAGTTGGCATTATACCCCTGATTATGGGGGTAAAATTCTATAATTTAGATCCTGAAATGGGGAACCAATGCTGGAACAAGCTGGCATTATGTTTTAAACATGTTTTTATATCTGTTTATTACTGGAGGAAGGATTTGGCTGTGAAAGGGTTAGAAAATCTAAAATACATATACAGTTAAGATTACACCCCTGACTTTGACATCATTTGAACCCCAAAAATTAAAATTGACAATAGAAAAAATTGGAAATTTTTAGTATATCACCTGATAACAGACTGCAATCTGCAGATACATTTTTATTCAATTTATAAATCTTTTTAAGGGGAGAGTTAACCCCATTATGGGGTCTAAATTAAATCATTAAGACCTTTAAAGTAGGAATATCCTCCAATAACATGCAGAAATAGATTCTAAAAGTTTTTTTTCTTAAATTCTACATATAACGTTATACATTTATGTGAAATATACTCATATTAAGATTGGGGGTCAAAATAATAAAATTTAGCCCCCCAAATCTGGGATTAAATACAGCTTATGGCTGCTTATGATTACATTAAGTGAGGTTTATGCAGCCTGATAAATAATGCTTTAAAATTGGTATTATACCCCTGATTTTAGGGTCAAAATTACATAATTGAAATCACAAAATTTTTAAAAAATACTGCAGAAAATGTTGTAAATTTTTAATGTTATCTGATAACTGATTAATAATCTGCAGCAGATCATATTTTATTTTCGTTCTGATAGTTTTTAAAGAGGAAGTACACCACTGTTTTTGGGAATATTCTCCTGTAATATGCAGAAATTGGTTGTACTAGTAACTTTATTCACCCAAACACACATACACAAATATAGAAAATATAGAAATTCTCATGCTTACTGTATATCTGCTTCTTGCAACATTAACTGAAATTCCTATTAAGAACTGTGGGGTCTAAATTATATCATTGAGCCCCCAAAATCAATGGTGGTTGTTGAATTTTTGGATATTATCTTTTAACTGTGATTATATCTACTCACAGTTGGTTATGAAAGAGTAAAATGTATATTTTATTTATAAGGCTTATGAAGATAGAATCACAAACAAGTTATGTTGGGGGTCTAAATTAGATCATTTAGACCTCAAAGTTAAGCTTCAGTTGTAGGGAACATAAGGGGGTATCTTTACAGATTGGTTGAAATTTGTCATTTTTATTGATTATTAGTGCTACTAAAGAGAAGAAAGTCAGAAGTAAGTCTCTCCTCACTTAGATTTACCTGTTTTACATTCTTAACCCCAGTTTTCCTGTGTTAAACCCCTCCTGATCATCTGGGGTGATCTCCCCCACAGTGCTGCCCCCCAGTGCAGACCGCCGTCAACAGCAGCCTTCACCTCCCCTCGTGTCAGGCGCACAGATAACAGCGCGGACATGTGTTTTAGTTCGCCTGTTTTAGAAGCAGCCACTTTGCACCAGCTCCTCATTTCTGTGTGAAAAGGAGGAAAAAAGCTGCCAGGCTCTGGCTGCAGACAGTTTATTTTTGCTGCCTATAAGCCATAATGAGGTTGTGCCCCGGGGAATCAGTCGAGCGGGATGTTATTAATGCCTCAAAAAAAGGGAGGAAAAAAAAATCCCCGGCACCTTCTGCGGCCGTGGCATAAAGGCAGGAAAAGACTGTCAAACAATTAAAGTGAAGTGAATTCCCTGAGATGGAGGGAAGAGAGAAAAGAGAGAGGGAAAAGAAGCGGAGGAAGAGGAGAGAAAGCAGCTTCCTCCAGGAAACGATGAGCTCAGCTTTGGTTTAATCAGCGGTGTGAAAACTATCTAAAGACAGGCAGGTTTTTTTAACTGTGAGGGACTGAGAGTGGAGTTTAGATCAAACGAGGTCAGGGGTCTTTACCGCCTCTAATCACCTGCTTTAACTCACAGAACAACATTTTTTAGACTCTGCCGGAGCAGGAAATACACTGAAAATACACCAGTCACAGGTCCTTTTAACTCAAGTTGAAGTGTGAATGACAAGTGGAGGCAAAAACATCTTTTTACATCTGCTAGTAAGTGATAAAGTTAATGATTGAATCATAAATGTTCCCACAAAATGTTCTTATATACACCTTAAAGTTAAGCTGTGATATCCATATTTTATATTTAACCTTAAAAATAAACCCTATTATTAAAGAAATAATTTTTTTTTATTAATTTGTCTAGTAAATAGCCATCTTAAAGATGTTAATACCTTTTGTTAAAAAAATAGCAGAATTTAAAATGGGTTAAAATACGTAAAATTGGTTAATAAAGGGAAAAGATGTTGAAATTGGATTTTTAAAGTAGCGGAAATGGGTTAAAATGGCAAAAATTAGATAAAAGTTGCAAAAAATAACCAAAAAAAAAAAAAGGCAAAAAAATGGTTAAAGTGGCAAAAATGGGCATAAATAGTGGCAAAATGGGATTAAAAACTGGCTAAAATGGTTTAAAATTGGCAAAAATGGGTGGAAAATTTGGTGAAATGAGATACAAGTCTATATTAACTGAGACAGAAAACAGATAAAAATTGACAGATATAGGTTAAGCTGACAAAAAAGGCATATGAAATTGTGAAATGTGGTTAAAATGGGCATAAAAATGGTAAAAAGTGGTTAATAGAGGCAACAATGTGACTACGGGGGCAACAATAGGCAGAAAGTGTCAGTAATGGGTTTAGAAGTGGCAAAAAAAAAAGTGGTGGAAAGGGTTTAAAAATTGATCAAAATGAGTTTTAAGCAGCACAAATGTGTTAAAATTGGTGGGGAAAAGTAATTAAAAGGGGTTAAAATTTGGCAAAATTGTTGTAAAGTGGCAACAGTGTCATTTGAAAAATATTCTAGAGACCCCCTCTCAGTATCTCGTGACCTCAGAGGGGTACCGACCCCATCGCTGAGAACCACTGCTCTAGAGACTAGACAGAAGTCTGGTTGCAAACTGGTAAAACAAACGTCCTGTAGAATGTGTTCAAATAGGGCAAAATGAGTGCTGGTAGCCTTGTGGTTATGTCTGTGCACCCCATGTACCCCATGTATGAGGCTAATTCCCTAGGGCTGAAGTTAAAATCTTCATCAAGAGGGCAACAAGTCCAGTTGCCCCCCTTGATGAAGGGGGTAGGTTAAAATCCGACCCATTGTCTATTTGTCTTTCCCAGCTCTATCTATGGTCCCATCGTCTAATAAAGGCATGCAATCCCCTAAATTATAATGTATTAAACATGCAAAAATGGAGAGAGCTAGGCCTAAGCTCCACAAAGCATGTCCTAAACGCCGCTGTTAGGACTGCATGATTTTAGCCAATATGAGATTCGAATTATGAATGACCCTTATTTTTCCACATATGTATATCATGCTCAGAGGGCATGACAGGGACCTATAAAGTCTGTCTTGGCATTTTAGGCCTACACTGGACCCTGACAGATATCCAAACTTGTGTAGTAGTCTAAGAATTACCCAAGGAGCCTTTGATCAGTAGACACGTAACACTAGTCAGTGGACTACTTGTCAGGGGTATCTTGTGTTTCAGCGTCTTCACAGGTGAGCGTTTAAAAGAGATGATGCTTTTTGCAGCTGATGCGGGTCTATTGGAGCCTCTAGCATGCGCTGGGGTGGTTTGTAGCTGAGTGCAAAACAGTTAAGATGAGGGTCAAGTCCGGGGGCATGGTTCTCTGCCGAAAAAAAGTGGATTGCTCCCTCCGGGTGAGTCTTTGCCCCAAGTGAAGGACTTCAAGTACTTCTTGGGTCTTGAGGGCAGAATGGACCGAGAGATTGACAGGCAGATCTGTACAGAACTGGCAATGTTGCATTATTTTACTGGATCAGTTTGGTGAAGAGGGAGCGAAGCTGGAAGGCAAAGCTTGCAGTTTACTTGTCGAGATTCCTCAGGAGGGTGTCCAGGCTCAGCCTTAAAGATACGGTGAGGAACTCGGACATCCAGAGGGAGCTTAAAGTTGAGCCCCTGCTCTTTCATTTCAAAAGTCTGTGTGTCTGATTAGGATGCGTCCTAGTTGCCTACCTGTGGGGGTCTTCCAGGTGAGTCCAATTGGGAGGAGACCCCGAGGTAGACCAATGACACCTGGCTGGGAAACACCTCCAAGTCCCTCAGGAAAGGCTGGAAAATGTCCTGGGGAGAGAGATGTCTGGGTTGACTTGCCGCAACCCAGCCCCAGTGGAGTTTCTGAAGTTTACAAAGGAAAGAGGAAGTTAGGTTGCCTGAAACTTGCGGAGAAACAGAAGTAGCATGCATGGCCTCAACTGAACAAAGCATGAACCATGAATGAAAGCTCCCCTTTTTGCCATTTCTTGGATTCAACACTGCCTCCAGTTTTCTTTGTGACACATTCTCATCTTCATTGCAAAAACACGCCGATGACTCTGCTTTAATTTGCTCAGTTACATCCTCCGAGCTCGGCCTCCATTGTTCCCCCGTTGTGTCTAAGAGGAAGCCGCTGTCACCGTCAGAGCTCGGTCAGGACCTCACCTCTTTGTGCGTCCTCACCTTTGTGTCTTTGTGTCTTTATGGACTGTCACTCTCAGACGTGACCCGCTCGGCTCGTCAGAGGAAACATCGCTCGACGAACGCAGGTCCCACAGGAGGAAAGAAAAAAGGCAGGGGAAGCAAATCAAACGAGGAGAGGTGGGCGCCGTGACACGTTCACAGCAGCTGAGAGTGCAGCTGGTGGGTTTAAAAAAGAAATGTGTGTGTGGAACAGGCTGGTTTCATGTAGAATCTGGTCTGATAAGTTGGCCATCCTGATGATCCTCAGGGTTCAGAGAGATGTTAAACATCTGGAAACTGTCTGGTAAAGTCAACTGCTCTCATCTCCTGACCCTTTATAGAGAAGAAATTCCTTCTTATGAATCCAGTCAACTTTCTGAGTCAGCACTTTACAAGATTTCTGTCTCGCTTGGTGCACAGTTTGGCCATAGCCAAACCTAAAGAACCGGTTAAAACAAAATATGTGGTTATCTTGCTGTGTCTCTAGCCAACTTTCAACTGAATTTTTCCTGCAAATCTCTTTTGACGTACAAGCTGTTTTAGTCCCAACACTGAGCTCTTGAAATGTGGTTTCTAGTGGAGCATCTGTGCTGCGAACTTGTATGCATAGACCTTTAAAGTAGGGCTGTGGTCAACCAAAGAAAACTTGGTAGACTTGGTTGCACATTGTACCTGAATCAAGTGGCAGGAGGTCAAAAAATCCCATTTTAATTCAAATACTGAGTGTTCTTTTACATTCAGTGTTTATTAGTTGGGGCTGACAGCAATACAGTTTGAAGATTGAAGTGCTTACACTGTTTTTGATACTACTAAGGGAATTTATTTGGATATTTTCCTACTTTAGCTGCCTGTTGCCATTTCTTTGACCATTTCTGCCACTTTTTTAAAGACTGTCCTGATTTGTTTTCTATGTCTGATGAAGAAAGACTCCAATTTTTGTTCCAACTTGTGCAATTTGTGCTGAATGCCTGTCAACAGCGCAAGAGGATACTTTATAATTTATTTGACTAAAGTTGCTGTCTAATAAGGTGTGTACGGTGGATTAGACAGTGAGCAACATTATGTTAAAATTTGATTTGTTTCTGTCTGATAGGTACTGTCATGAGTTGCTCTCGTCATTGCTTGATTGCTCTTATTTGTTTTGTATTTCAGTGTCTTCTAAGTCCGTGAGGGCTGGGCACCTCTTTTGATGAAATAATAATAGTGGTATCTTGTTGTATCATATCACCTATTATTTGCCATGAAATAATAAAAAACAAAACAAAAACAACAATAACAAAAAACTTTAAAAACTTTTTTCATTTTTTGCCCCTTTTTTTAACCCACTTTTAGCACTTTTATTTTTTAACTGCTTTTTGCAATTTTTACACTTTCTTGCCATTTTCTGCCAGTTTTTTCCCAATTTCAGCAACATCTTTGCAACTTATGCCTACTCTAATCATCTTTAGCCCATTTTAGCTACTTTTTACCCATTTTGCCACCTTTTGCTCAATTTCTTGTCTATTTATGCCACTTTATGCCACTTTTCACCCACTGTTTGTCACTTTGTACCCATCTTTGCCCAGTGATGCAATTTTTTTTGCCAGTTTTTGCCCATTTTTGCCACTTAACCCATTTTCAGTGACAGTGTCCTCATTCTTTACTCCCCCAGCAGTCTTAGGTACCGTCCATATGGAGACGAAATCAGGAGTAAACACAAAAGTTTTTTGTCATATTGGCGTTTCATCCACAAGGAAACAGCGTTTTAGGAGGCCGTAAATGCTACCTTTTGAAACCGGGTACCAGAGTGAACACATCTGTAAACGCTTACCGTTTCATCTCCGTGTGGATAGCCAACCGTATCTCTCTTGAAACGATTACGTCACACACAGCGTAGCTCGCTTACGTCGTATGCACAATCGAACCAAAACAACAATGGTGGATCACAGGACTATGTTTGTGTTGCAGAAGCTACTGAGCTTATTATGGGTTTTACAGCAAAATCTGATGCCCCTTTACCACCACTGCGAACAGCAGACACCAGTTGTTCTTAAATCCACCACGGAGAACAACCAGAAGGGCAGTTTTCTGTAATCTTCTTCTCTCTTTTGGTGCGTTTCCGTGGCAGCGTTACAGCACCACTAACAGGCTTGGCATATGCACTAGGGCGTTTTCAGTCATTTTCAGGGATTCCAGTCTTCTGCGGACATTTCCTGAAACGAACATGTATTTACAGAAACTTTTTTAAAATGGAACGGAAATATATCATTTTCATCTCTGTGTGGACAAGGCCTTAACCTCTTCAGACCCTGTATGCTCATTCCTACAACATAGTAATGATTTCTGCTGTTTGAAATTGAGATAATTGCCTGAATGCACATTAAAATTTGGGGGATATATCTGTGTATTTTGGAATGTTGCATTGGCAATTTTGCTTTTAAATTTTTAGATATTTTCATTGAAATTTGGGATTTTTTTGTTTACTTTTTAAGGGAAAACTTTCAGGATTTTGAGGGGATGTCTCTTGAAATTTTCATGAATTTTAATGGAAATGTTATGGAATTTGTTAGGGGTGGGATTTCCATCCCTTTTATGGAATTAAGGGGAATGCATTTGTAAATTTTGGGGGGGTTTGATCTGTTGCAGACATCTATAATGTGGAGACTTCACCATTCCTGTTACTGTTTTCTGTTGTAATCCATTGTCTTTATTCCTCAGGGCATCATTATTATTTACAAAGATAACCTGGGAAAATAAAAATGAAAATGATTATTTCATTTAGTGAGGGGAAAAAGCCATCCAAACTGACACAACTGCCCTCTGAGTTCACCACTGTTTCAAGTTTTCCCCATTTGTGGGTAATTGCTCTCACTGTAGTTTGCTGGAGTCCCAGAGCCTTAGAAATAGATGGCCAATCCTTGGAAGGTTCAACAGTATTCTAAAGTTTTCCCCATTTGTTGATCATGACTCTCACTGTGTTTGGCTGGACTCCCAGAGCCTTACAAACGACCAGCTATACCTCGGAAGATTCACCACTATTCCAAAGTTTTCCCCATTTGTGGATAATGGCTCTCACTGTGGTTTGCTGGAGTCCCAAACCCTTAGAAATGTCTTTCCAGTCCAGTAGATGACTTTGTTTCTCATCTGTTCTTGAATTTCTGTAGATGGCGTCATGATGTGTTGCTTTTGAGATCTTTTAGCCCACTTCACTTTGTCAGACAGGTTCTATTTCAGGGATTTCTGGATTCAACAGGTCTGGCAGTAATCAGGTCTGGGTGTGGCCACATTTGGCCCCCAGGCCATAGTCGGGACCCCCTGCTTTAAAGCTTTTCCAGTGTGTCATTCAAAGAGAGTCAGGAGGTAAGACATGACAGCTAACTACAGTCCTCTACATCCAGAGCTGGAAACTTCTGAGCGTTTGAAACTAGGCCAAATCAAACGATCCCTCCGGCATCTCGCTGAAGTAAATTTTGTCCTGAGCGTTTTGTTTTCAGGATCCGTTCTGGGGCTTTCTCTCTCGTCACACACATCAGCTCCGATACGCAGACAATCCCCTCATTAATGTGAACGCTGCAGAAACACGAGAACCCTTCAGCCATTTCCCTAACGGTCGGCTCGCCAGCCGACCCGGGCGCGGCCGAGCGCTCGCCGAGCAGCCATGATGGCTAACCACCACACCAGAGGCCCCCTTTGTTTCCCTCTTTTCTCGCCTGTCACAGGCCGACAGCAGGGTTCACTGGTCTGTCAACATTTAGCAGCAGATAGAGACGGAGCGGGGGAAAATCTGAGCCCCGGAGAGCCCATCGCTCCGTCTGCAGAGTGTGTGTGAGGGCGGGAGTGTGTGAGAAAAGACGCAGAGCGAGTGTGTTTCAGTGACAGCAGCCAAACAGAGAACAGTCAAGCAGGGAGAAAGACCCACTGAGTACATTAGAGCCTCCCCGACTGTAAAAAGTGACGATAGAAAGCTCCGACAAACAGCGTCAGATCGGCCTCCCCCCGGGCTCGGACTGGGCTGGATCTGTTCTCAGGCCTGGGGGTCTTTAGAGGAGAGAGAGGGGCGTTCAAGGGCCAGAAGACAGAGCAAAGATTTAGGAATCCATTGAGGATGGCCCGGCTAATCAACGACGAGGGCTTTGACAGAAATAAACAGGCTGAAGCTCTTTAAAAACGGAGGACAAACTAACGACCCAACGTCATTCTTGCTGTTGACTCTGCTGGTAGATTCGTTCGCTAATTGGGCCACAGATGACAAAAAGTACCACAAAGTTCCTCCAAAGTGGAGAAGTTACAGGTCAAGATTTATGGTATAATTCAAAGTTTTTATAATCATGATGCACCGCATGAAAAACAAGCAAAAAAGGTCAAATCTAAATGTAGAAATTCACTGATCAGCAGGTTTGGAAGACTTAGTTTGGATGTTGACAATTCAGATAGAGATTTTTTTAATGGTTATTTATTGGTTCTTCTGCACCATTTTGGAAAAACTCTTAACTCAGTATTCATAAAACTAATCAGTACACAGTCCTGTCTTTAAAGGCTATATTAGATGTGCAGTAGTGTCAAGGAATTCTGATATTTTCTCTACTTTATGTGGTGTTTTATACAATCTTGCAGAATTTGTATTTGGAAAAGGTACAACATAGACAACATTTTTTGTAGTTTTCTTTTGCATGTGGATTATTTTTGACTTACTGAAGTTACTGAGGCAGCTCAATGTACAAAGCTTGTGAGTCTAAGGGCAATTTTCTTCAACCCACCAGTTTCCCTGCCTGGATATCAAAAACAGAAGACTTGTTTACTGCATGTGTTTTTCACCAATCAGGATTAGACATATTTAAATCAAAGCCAGTGATGAACAACTTGATAGCCCTCGAAATCTGTGGTTAAAATATCTCAATCGCCAGTACTCGAGTTGAGGGGGGGTGGGGGTGGGGGGTGGCATCCCCCCTGAAATAAAAATGGTCAAAATCATCCCCCTTCTAAAACGGTCATCCCCCCTTTCCGTCCTTTGAGCCATTTTTATCAATGATTGTGGAAATATTACTACTATTTTAACACTGGAAATATACCACCATTTCAACATTTAGGTGGCTTTGACAGGGCTTGACATTTACACCTGCCAACTAGCCAAATGCAGGTGGATTTTGGCCGTGGTGGGTAGCAGCTGTATGATAAACATAATCGAGGTAATATATATACAATGTTGACCAAACAAAAACTTCACCTGGTCGTTACGTTAGTAAATCAACCTTCACGATATCTATTTTTGGAAATCAGCGCCATCCGTGATCAATGAGGTGTGTGCCGAGTGCGCTCGTGCTCCCTTTCTCTCTCTCCCTCTCTCTCCTGAGCAGCACAGAAACTCTAATCACGTGTGGCCTGTATATCCACCTGTTATTCTGCAACCTCTCTTGTCAAAAGTCAGCTTCTGCTATAGTAGAAGCTATAGTAGATCCTTTAGTTTGTGAATTTATGGTAGGACTTCCTTGCGCTGATCAGCTGTTTTAAAATCCGATCGCGGGTGAAAACAAATAAAGAAAACGTATATTTTAAGGTGATATAATAAAATAAAGCCTACTGATAATGACACAGAAACATAGTGAGAAAGATACAGAAGCAAAACGGATGAGCTGCTGTGTTAGGGAAGGGGAGGGGTGCAGGGGTGTATTTGAGGGGGGATGAGGGGGGCAAGATCACTGGTTTATGCTACTTTAATTCTGAGGGAAAAACCCCAATAAAACAGAGCTAAAAAATGTGGGATTAATGTTATGATGAAAATAACTCTTGAAAAGTCAGATAGACATTAAAAATATTATCGTTATTATTGCAACAACGAATATTATCATTGAAAGCTCTCAAAAATTTGACAAAAATCGTCAAAAGCAGGAAAAACATGGTAAAAAATAAGTGTAAAAGTGACTAAAATGGGCATATGTGAGAAAAATTGTCAAAAAGCAGGAAAAATATGGCAAGATACATAAATAAATATATAGATATATGTGGGGGGGGATTCTGGACCTTATTAATTTTGAAAGTCTGGCTACAGCCCTGACCATCCCCCCGATGTTTTTTTACAACTCCACTACTGTCAATCGCCCCCTTGTGGCTGGCTGCAGTATAGGCAACAGGGACTGAATTTACTGCTAACCCCTTAAAATAATAACCTTGCAAAGCAGATGGATACGCCCGTTTACCTGTTTCTCACTGGCGAATCCATCTTGCAAAGTTCCTGTCTGAACAGTCTGGGCCCGGTTAGAAAGTGACAGGACCAATCAGCGACGAGGGGCAGTACTTTTGCAGAGTCGTGACGTAAACAAGCAGCAATAAGAGGCCGGTGCAATTATGGTGGAAGACATAAGCGTGGATGCTGCTAAAGTGCCAGTTTTATCAAAACTTGACGACATTTCTTCATTAAAAGAAGAACTGAGAATAGCAGTGAGTTGTTTTCTTTTCAAAGAGGAAAAGGTCATGCACTGACATGTCTACAGTCGCCATTGTTCGACTTCACGTTATGCAGTTCTGTATGGAGTTTATTCCACGGTGGCGGCGCACCTCTGAATTGGTGACGACGTCACGTGTTTTGTTGCTCTGATCGGCCCGTAAAAATGTGACGGACAGAACCTTCATCCAATCACCCTCGAAGTTTTTCTTTCAAATGCTCTGCTCTTTCCTAAACACTGGCTATGGAAGGTTTTCCAGGTGGATGTGTGAAACAAATCCATCTGATGTGTCAGGTTAAAAATAAGGTACATTTCAACAGAAATCAAAACATCTCCCTAAAACTGCAGCCATGTCTTTTACAGGGATAGAATATTTACATGCAAATCAGCTGGTTACAGTAATATTAAAGTTAGAAAAATTTTAAAAATCTTTATTTTAAATCATTACTATTTGTTTTATTGCACTTGTGTTATAAGATGAGTACTTTGTTTGGGCCCTGGATATTTGATTTGCTTTCTATGTATGCAGTAGCACAGTTTATAATGTATAATAGAATAAAAAAGGCTCTATCTAATTTATGGAGACATACTTCAACTTTACTTTTAGCTTTATTTTCCATTTTCTATGATCCATTATTAGTCGAATTTAAAACAACACGATTTTATCACTGAATTAAACATAATCAAGATGAATAATTCAGAATCTGACCGTCTCTGAAGTCCAAAAACTGTCATGAGGCGATCATGACTGAGTCTGCTCCATGTGATCTAAAGTCAATAAGCCTGGTTGAGGGTTTAAATAATAAAGGGACAGTTCTACATTTTACAACAGTGACTTTCTGCAGCCTGAGTGATCCTTTGGTTCAATATTGAAGAAAAAAAAAATCAAGAAATATTTGCACTCAGTACCCTCAGCAGTTTGTTTTAGAGAAATTCGAACTTTTTCTAAGAACATCTCGAGGCAAAGTTTGTACCACAATTTGCACTTTTATCCGGCTGTTAACTTTACATATTTAAGCGTTTTTTCAGGGTTGTTTTTTTCTTTTTTTAAGGCATCATTTGCAAGCTGTTGGAAATCTTTTGGAAACAATATAATGGAGACCAAATCCTGCACTTTTCTTTTTGTTTTGCCGTTATTGCATAGACGTCTAGTCTTATTCTGCCATTATTAAGTTATCTAAAAGAGAATTATTGAAAATTTATTGGGTTTTTTGCATTTTTATTATTATTTCTATTTTCATCCACTAGTTTAGACTTACCATTTTAGTTTAATGTGTGGTTTTATGGTGGGAACCATTAAAAAACTGCTGGTTTTTAAGAATAAATTCAGTTTTAAGTTGAAAAATGTACTTACATTGGCAGGAATGATGGGTAATTTGGTCTTAAATCAGACACACTATGCATTTTCTTTGAATATTGTAAAAATGTGTGTTAAATTCACTGACAAGTGCAGAGAAAATCTAAAATCTGAACTTTCTAAGCCTAATTTGTTTGATTTTTTCAATCTGATGACTGGGTTTTGTTTCCTAAATGTCACCTAACGTCACAGCGAAGCTCTTCACGCACTCACAGTTCAGGAGGAGGCGTGTGAGGTGCAGGTCACACGATCCGAGTCGTCTCCCCCGTCATCTTCTGGTTTCCTCTGATGTGTCACCTGTCCGAGCGATTACACTCGTCCCCCGGCCGGTCGCTGCGTCCTGACTGCACGGGACAAAAAGGCAGCCGTCACGTTGGGTTTGCCGCGGCGTCACGGTCGCTCCGATGGCACGGAGCTGACGTGAGGGAGGCCTGGTGCTTCTGCCTGCAGCGACACAAAGACAAGAGAAGAAGAAGACATCAAGAGGAGGGTAATTATTTACAAGTAGGGCTGTCATGACACCAGAATTTAAACTCTGATACCGTACTAGTAAAAATCAGACCATGTCAACACCTTTTTCATTGCCAGGGCAGCAAAAACTGAAGTCCGAGCCACCAAATATTAGCTCAGTTCTTCATACCTCCTCCTCATTGTTTAAAAATGTGGTATTGAAAGGTATTAAAGTTGACAATCTTCTTTATAAGGATTGTTCAGGTTTATTGCAGCACGTTCTGTTTACCCGTTGTGTTTTTATTTGCCTTCACTGTGAAAATCTGTAGAATGTGGCGAATTGTTTCGTACCACGAGCCTGTGCTTTGTCATTTCTTTAATATCCCACTGGATCCATCCATCCTGAGAGCTTCACACAGCACCAGCTCATGCCTCACAGCGCTGAGCCAAGATGGAGATAGAGAACATTTTCTAATTCAGTCTGTTTTGACCTGTGACTAGGCTACAAACTTCTGCCCTCATCTGTTATATTATTGGTGGTTGATATCCACACAATGCACTGACAAACTACGGTGAGATTTCGGTGAGAGAGAGGGGAAGAGAGAGAGAGAGAGGGGAGGGGTCAGGCGGGGTGAGTGAGCAAAAGAGAAGGAAGCAGCAGACTAGGGACAGGTGATACAAATTTTTTAAATATCCGATACAATACTGATACCGA
This sequence comes from Cheilinus undulatus, assembly GCF_018320785.1. Classification (NCBI taxonomy): domain Eukaryota; kingdom Metazoa; phylum Chordata; class Actinopteri; order Labriformes; family Labridae; genus Cheilinus; species Cheilinus undulatus. The sequence continues at coordinate 19,914,325 of NC_054888.1, read as the reverse complement.
TACTTATTGATGTCATTTTACTGATACTGATACTTCATGATGTGATTTTACCGATACTAATACTGATACTGATCACAATACTTTTTACTGTCATTTAACTGATACTGTGACTTTTTGATGTGGTTTTACTGCTAACAATTCTTTTTGATGTAATTTTACCAATACTGATACTTTCTGAAGTAATGTTACCAATACTGATACTGATTCTTTGATATCAGTTAACTGATACTGATACCAATACTTTTTAGTGTCATTTAACCAATACTGCCACTTTTTGATGTTGTCCTACTGATAACAATTCTTTTCGATGTAATATTAGGAAAACTGATACTGAGACTTCATGATGTCATTTTACCGATACTGATACCAGTACTTTTTAATGTAATGTTACCGATACTAAAACTTTTTGATGTAATTTAACCATCAATGATTCTGATAGTTCATGATGTAATTGTACCAATACTGATACTGATACCAGTACTTTTTAATGTAATTTTACTGATACTTCATGATGGAATTTTACCAATACTTTTTACTGTCATTTAACTGATATTGTTACTTTCTGATGTATTTTTACTGATACCAAATCTTTTTGATGTAATTTCAGGGATACTTGTAAGATACCTCATGATGTAATTTTACCAATACTGATACTTTTTAATGTAATTTTCCCTATACTGGTACTGATACTTTTCAATGTAATCTTACCAATACTGATACTGATACTTTGATGTCAATCTACTGATACTGATACCAGTACTTTTTGATGTATTTTTCCGGATACGGATACTTTTTGATGTCATTTTAACAATACTGATACTTTTTTTTTGTAGTTTCAACAATACCGATACTTTTTTATCCTTTATCAATACTAAAACTTTTTGATGTTATTTTACCAATACTGACACTTTCTGATGTCAGTTGACCAATACTCATACTTTTCGAAGTAATTTAACTAATACCGATACATTTTAATGTATTTTTACCGACAATGATAAGGACACTTATTGATTTAATTTCACCGATACTGTTACCAATAATTTTGATGTCATTACATCGGCACTGATAATAATACTGATACATTTGAAGAAAGAATAATATCAATAATTTTAAAAGGTACACATTTCATCCAAATTAAAAGATGTATATCCACATCACTTAGAAATTTATTTAGAGAAACTTAAAATAAATTAAAATGTTTTTGCAAGCAGCAACACACAAAATGCCCTATTTCTTTTCTGTTTTAAAAATTCATATAGTAGAAATCAGTGGACCAAAGCCACTAATTTCAAGAAAGAATTTATGAAATACCAGTCATCAAAGATTTGAATAGAGATATTTCTTTTTATGTCTTGATTTGGTCTTCATACATGTTTTGATCTTGGCATGTGGCTTCAGGGTACTTTTTGTTCTGTTTTCTTACAGTTTTGAAATGGTTTTGAACGATGGCTGGGTTTCGTATGCATGCAAGAAGAGGTGCTGATATCTGTTACTCGTGTGTGATTGGTCCCCAAAGTCACATGGTATGGCAGGATAGACATGTCTGATTGGTCTCAAAAGTCATGAAACAAACTTTGTAAATATCTGTATTACTATCTAGCATTGATAATCCTGGTTAAATAGGTCTAAATCCAAAAAAATCAACCCAAATTAAATAGGAGTAATGGGAATAAGGGATAAAATAAAATGTATGGATGCAAGTCCTCTCTTATCTTCCTTATACTACAATGTCATGCCTTATATAAATAAAAAATCCTAAAAACAACATGAATCCTTCCTGAACCAGCATTGTGACATCAAATCCTCACAATAAAACCTTTCTCCGTCCTCCATTCACATCTCTATTTTCTCCCACCCTCCCCGTCAGCGTTCTGATTTGTTACAGGAGGCGGAGAGCGCCGTCTCCGTCAGCTGCTGTGATGTGATGGAGGAACCAGGTTGGGTTTCAGGAGCAGGTGTCTGTTGTTTTTCTCCCTCGTGTTTCTCACACTGTTTCACCACCTGTTCTCATCTCTGCTGCTTCCTCTCCTCCGCTCACAGACAGAGCTCAGAAATAAAGAGTGAGGGTACATTTAGCTCTCACTATTTCTGCACCAGGTGATTCTAAATTAGTTAAAAAATTAGTTAAAAAGATCAGGTTCACTGTGGTTTTGTGTGCATATTAACAATGCAGCAGCACATGAACAATAGGGGCAGAAGAAATGGATATTTTATCTTTTTCTTTTAAGTATGAGTTTCCTGTTAATCTTTTGCCCTTAAGTGATTAATGCAATGTTATGGTTGCAACTAATTTTGACCAGCAATAGAGAGTCCTTGTCAAATTTCCCCAAAGCAAGTATAAATATCTGGTGAATGATTACATCATATCACATCATGGTATGAAACATCAATGCTGGAGGACTACGGGAAGAAGCTGTGGTCAGACTTGGTCATATGACTAAATTGTGGTATTTTTCCAACATATTAGGGTTTCCAGATTAATCACGAGCGTTGACACGTTAATGTGAACAGCCCGAATAGAAACATATATCTTACTGGATCACATGGTGTTGCATGATATGTTGTATTATACTGGACTGAATCATTCCTTACTGTATTGAATTGTATCACATCATATCCTACAGTACTAAATCACACTGTACTGTATCATATTGTGTAGTACAGCACCATATCCTATTGTATAGTACCATGCCATATCAAATTGTACCGTATTATTTGGTACCATATCTTTGCATGCTATTGCAATGTATTATTTTGTATCGCAATTGATTTGTATTACCATAGAAACCACACTATACTGTATCCTATCATATCGTATCATATTGTATCATACTGTACGATTTTTTATCATATTGTACTGTTGTTTCGTACTGTATCGTAGCGTGTTGAACCATATCTTATCATTCCATGTTGTATCGTACCGTACCATGTTGTATCATATCATATCTAAACATATCGTATTGTACTTTTTTTGGTTTTGTTTTCAAGATTTATTTTGGGCTTTTAGTGCATTTAATGATAGAGGAAGGCAGTGAATAGGATTAGAAACTAGACATGCGGGAAAGGGCCACAGGGCGGGATTAAACCTGGGCCACCGGCACAAATAGGGCGTGCCTTAAAATACCAGGCCATCTGCGCCCCAATCATATTGCACTTTATCGTATCATACCGTATTGTGTTGTACATTATACCATATTGTTTCAAACCATATCGTATCATACCGTAACGTATCATATTGTTTCCTACCATACTGAATTGTATTTTAAAGAACTGTGTTGTATATTATACTATATCATATTGTATCGAAACATACTGTATTGTATTACCATGTTATGTCAAATGTACCATATCTTACTGTATTGTATCATATCGCACCTTATTGTATTGTTCTGTATTATTTTGTATTGTATCATGTTGAACTGTAGTGTATTGGATTGTAATGTACCATGTCATATCATACGTACCATATTTTATTGTATCACATTGTATTTTTTCACAATTTTTTATTGTACCATATTGTATTGTTTCATATCCTACTGTATCGTATCTTATCGTATCATATTGTACCCACAGACTGTAGAAAGATTTGGACCAAGCCTGTGTTACGTCAGCTGTTTGAGTACAACAGGCCAACTAAAACAGCTTTCGAAGCCAATCCATGGTGGCTTCCATGTTGAAATCATCGTCTCAACTGAACTTTGGATCAACCTAACGGCATACAAGAGCCCACCCACTGAGCTTGACTTTCTATTAGCTAAGCTAGCACTAAAGCTAGCCTTCTGAAGGGAAACTTCTACCTGTCAATCTATCTGTCCACAAATGAAATGGGCCAATCAGTGTGCAGTGAGGTTTTTCGTAAATATAATCGAAACGATTGTGGTAAAAAAAAATTCACCCCCAGTGAGAGGACATGAAGACGTTAGCTAATGTGACATGTTTCGTTTTTGAACCAGGCTGTAAACCAGTTTATTTCTATGGCTTTTTAATTTGTGTTGTGTACGTGACTTCCGGTGTTTCTTCAGGCAGCCTCAAGTGGACACTTGCGGTATTGCAACTTTCTGCACTTCGGCATTGGCTGTCAGGACCGGAGGCTGCTGCTTGACTGAACCGTATCGTGTTGTAGCATATGTACCATATCTTGTTGTATTGTATCGTATTGTTCTGTATCATATTGTCATATTTTATGGTATCGTATTGTATCATTTAGTTTCGTATGGTTTTGTATCATTCCATACTGTATTGTGTCATATCAGAACATATCATCGTATCGTATGTAACATCATGAATGTACCATAACACGGTTTAAATTTGTCTGCTGACATCGTAAAATTTGCAAACCAAGTACAATCAAAAGTTTACAAGAATCCAGACTATTGGCAGATAGAGGTTGAAAGAGTGGGATTCAGGGACAAGTTAATAAATATTCAAGGCTGCTGTTGTCCAAATGTGTGTCAAAGAGAAAAGGGGACACATATTTGCTCCAAAGCTCTCATTTTTTCCATACATAAATATTTAGAATTTAAAAACGTTTTTCCTTACTACATATTTTGACGAAAAACACTGGATTTCTTAACTATTACAGTTTAAACAGTGAATCCTACAATTAAATCGGGGAATGTCTTTATTTTGTTGTCAAAGCGCTCAATCTCTCTTTATTAACAGTATTTTCTCAGAATTAAGTCTCTTAAATCAATACTTGTGTTATGAGGTAAATATCTTGTAATTTATTGCAAATTAAAATAAAAGAGTGTTGGATTTTTGTCGCTAAAGGAGAGGATTTGCCTCTTGTATTTCTTGCAGAGGTTTTAGACAGAAGCCGGAGCGAGCTGGAAGAAGACGAAGAAGAAGAAAAAAAAAATCATTTGTGATTGTCGGCGTGTCTGCCAGTGTTCCCCCTCTCCGCTCCGACACACTTTTCCATGTTTTGTGCGCGTTGTTACACATGTCAGTGTATTTGTCGGAGCCGTCGTTGGCCCCTGCGAGGGCCTCGCTCTGCTGCCTCCTCTCTCTCCTCCCTTCGTCTTCTCCGTTTTAAAAAGCTGCAGCTCCTGCTTGAACGCTCTCTGTGTCCACGGCCGCTGCTCTAATCCCGGGCCTGCTCGTCCTCTGAGCGCACAGTTTACTTAATCCCTCTCATTTAGGCAGCTGCACTGCCGGGAACTATGGGAAAAAAAAAAGTTAGGACTGTGTGACGGACGTTTTCAGCTGTTGTGACGCCTTAACATGCAACTCTCTCACTTTCTCTGTCTCTGTGCGGTATTTTAATTTGGCGGTGAATAATGCATGTTGGAGGGCGTTCAGGGAGGTGTGCATGTCGGGGTGACGGCTGCAGACAGAAGTCGCAGTAAAGCTGAAACACGCCGGCTGACTGCTGTGAATGTAAACGTTCATTTTCAGACCAGACAGACAGCGCTGTGACAGAGAGTTTAACTAGATGTGACGGACCGCCAAAATAAAAGGACGTGATTGTTTTTAATACAAAAGGTCAGCGGGAAAGCCACACATGCCTGTCTGAAGGAAAACAACATCAACAAGCTTCAAAATGCAAGATTCTCTCCTTTTTCTCTATTGTCGTGCATCTCTTCCTCATGTTTTATGTTTTTGTCTAAGTGTAAAAGTCTTCAGACTGTGCATCTGTGACAAAGGAGGGTAGAAGGTAGTGTTGCAATATAAAGCCAGTGCAGATGTGCTGCAGTTCCTCTAATGTCCACTAGAGGCTGTTTGCCGAAGCAGCAGAGGTCACATAAGCACTCCATGTTAAAATGTCCATCTTTATAGCAGAAATAAATATGTTTACAGCTGATTTTGGTCTGATTTTTTTATGTGAATTGCTCATGTCTTTATTGGCTCAGACAGTTCTGTGGCTGAATTCTAGAAGGATATGAGTTATACATAATTGGGGCGTGGCTAATATGACGTCAAGCTACCATGTTAGCTGTTTGTCAGGAGGCTTAAAGCTTTGTTTTTGTTGTTTGTATCCTTTTGTTTTCTCTAAAAACTATGAAATTGGTAGTGATGATGGTGCCCTCCCCCCCCATAATTCATTGATGATGTCAGAGCATGTGTGCTGGATCAGTAGCACTGCTGCTAGCGTCCTAGCTAACAGTTTCTTCAAAAGCTGAAAAGTGTGTCAACTAATTAAAATAAGATTATTTATTTGTGGTACTTTTACATCAAAATTTCCACCCATTATTGCCACATCTTTTAGGCACCTTTCACCCATTTTGTGCCACGTTCAGAAAAATTAAATCAGTTTTATCCTGTTTTGCCTTTTTTGCCCATATCTGCAACATCTTTTAGCAACTTTTGCCTACTTTTGCGACCTTTTCAACTCTTTCTTTTTTTTTTTGGTCAACTTCTGGCACCTTTTGACCATTTTTTTCACTTAGTATTCATCCTTGCTCGTTGATGCCAATTTTTTTTTTTTTTTTTTTTTTTTGCTGCTTTTGCCCATTTTGACCACCTTACACATTTTTGCCACTTTTCCCTATTGTGATGACAATTATGAGTAATCCGCACCCCTAGCATTCACTGTGTTGTGTCAAAAACATGAGTGTTAATATACAGGCCTGCCCACAGAGTTGCCTGGGCCTCTGAAGAACTGAAAGACCGGCCCCTCCCTAGTTGTAATTAATTGATGATGTCAGTGCATGTCTATTGGATTAATAGCATTGGTGCTAGCATGCTGGCTAACAGTTTCCTTAGAACTGAGAAATGTGTCAAATAATTAAAATTAATGTATTTACCTGTAGCACTTTTTAATCAAATGTTCAATCCATTATTAACACATTTGTAGATACATTTAACCCATTCCAGCTTTCTTCTGCAATTTTGTGTCCATTTTTTGCTCTTTCCACCAATTTTCCCACCTTTCGCCCGTTTTGTGCCACGTTTTAGAAAAAAAAAATCAGTTTCATCCTGTTATGCCACTTTTTGCCCATATCTGCAACAAATTTTTGCAACTTCTGCCTACTTTAGCCATCTTTTGTCATTTCTCCAACTTTTCAACTCTTTTTTTGTCAACTTCCGCCACATTTTTACCATTTTTGTCACTTTGTACTCATCTTTGCTCAGTTATGCCACTTTTTTTGGCTGCTTTTGCCCATTTTGACCACTTAAAATATTTCTGCCACTTTCCCCACTTTTTTGCGTTGTTTTTTTTTACAACTTTTTGCCAATTATTTTTGTCGATTTACCCCATTTTTGCCACTTTTTGCCCATTTCAGCAACTTATATTTCACACTTTTTGCCCATTTTTGCCATTTTAACCTATTTATGCCACATTTTAGCCATTTTTCCCCACTTTTCCTGCCTTTGTTGCTCCTTTTAACCCACTTAAACCATTTATCCTTTTCCAAAGAAATTGTCTCAGTTTCTCCTACTTTATGCATCCTGACATTCTTGTACAGTTGCCAAGATGTGAGGTCTGACATTACTTTCTTAATCATTTACTTCTATGGGCCCATCCACATTATTAACATCAGTGATTAAAAGGTGTTTTACGGAAAGGGGTTTACATTTTGAACAAAGCTATATTGTGTTAAAGCACAAATAAAACCTCATTTTTGTTGTTTTGACAAGAGTGGTTATTATTCAGGTAAAAAAAAATATAACCACAGTTTAACTTTATAATGGACCATGATTTTGCTGATCTCTATGGGCCCCTCCCTGGCTGGGCCCCAGAAAGCTCTCCCCTTTATCTTCCCTTATGGGTGGCCTTGTTTATACAAAGTGTACTGCAAAGCTGGTAGTTCGGATTGAACTAATTCTATTGTACTCAATACAGATGGTCATAAATGTATCTATCCATATGGGGGGTTTGAGCCATGCATTCCCTGGAGCCAGTCTTTTAGTCCTCTTCATTCTCATCACTGGTCATGTGGCATATTTACCAAACTCGTTCAGCAACTTTATTTGACTACACAGACAATAAATCTGCAGCAATTCTCTTGGTAATATTCCTGGAACATTCTTGAATCAGTGCAACAAAGAATTCATGCTGGAGACAAAAGGGGGTCCCATTGGGTACTGGAGAAAGGTGTACCTAATAAAGCGGCCGGTGAGTTGTACATAGGTGCAGCTGAAGGCAGAATAACCATCTCTGTATTTCTAACCAGGTGAATAAAAGCCATACTTTTAGCAGTGACTTTTGCAGAAGGTGTAAAACCTATTTTGCTTCTGTGCAACCTTAGAAATCTGCACAAAGCATTCTCATTAAAAAGCTCATCAGGGGTCAGAAAAACATGGCATAAAATTTTTGCAAACATCCAAACGAGATATGCATGAAATTTTGAACCTAACACAACACCGACGAGGTTGTCAACGGCGGTCAGGGCGACTATCTGCCTACTCCTGTACTTCCAACAGGCTGAACATCAGTAATGGGCCTCGATTAGTGCACAGGACAGATCGGTAATAAGCCCAGGAACCTTGTCAGGAGAGAGGTCAGATCAGAGGAGGAATAAATAGGAAATTGCTCCCTGTGAGCCTCCTCACTGTCACCCTTTGCTTGTTACCTTGAGCGCTTAAAAAGGTATTTATCCGAGTCCACCTCGCTGGTTAAAGAGGCGTCAGCGCGGCTCTAATTGTGCTTCGGTCTCGGGAGTTCAGGTGCAGCGTCTAAGAAAAATAATTGAGCAAACAATTACAGAGTGAGTTCCCACAGCAGCTGCAGGCTTTTTGTGCTGTTTAGCTTCTCTTTAGTCCAAACTGTCTCATCGCAGGAGTGCTGAAATGCTAAAAAGATAGATGTTGTGTATTCTGGCAGCGATGATCCATCCCTCCGCCCTGGGAAAGAATCCACAGCCTCTCCTGGTGTCTTTCCGTCCACACTAACAAAAGCACAGTTCCTTTAGCTCACCGGCACTGACGGGAAACAAGCGCCACCTCAGGACTTTGACACGCCGGTGGAAAAAATATGATCCTGAAGACAAACATGCAGCCAGGACCTCCGAGGTGCTCGTCACTCCTCGGATCTCTTTGTTTTCATCTGGTCCTATTGTTCATCGGATGAGGAAATGTTTTTGTTAGATGACAAACGGATCGTCTGCTCTGTCACCGGATTATTTGGACAGGGTTTCAGATGGAAAATGTTGGGCTGAGTGAAAATATCACTGACTCACAGCAGGAGCTGATCACGCCAGTGAAAAACACATTAAAATAAACCTTGATAGGAGTTTACACGCCTGTACTTTAGGGACTACAGAAGAAGATTTAAGCTTTTAGATGATGTTCTAATTTATTGAGACACACCTGTATATGCTGTCAGAGACATGAGGTAATGTGATTATTTCCTTGGTAGGAAAATGTAAGACATTTCAGAAACAGCAGAGCAATCAAAGACAAAAGAGTAAATCACACAAATTCCGTAACTTACGTCTCGCCTTTCATATGGGGTGGAAGGGGATTGAAATGAGGGATCTGTGTTGTAATTTGGTCATGGTATCGGTACCATGACAATACCAGACTTCAATACTCATCCCTACTCTGATACCATTGACCAACAGCAGCAGATGACATGGCACCCCAAACCATCTTTACACCTTGAAATCTGGGCCTTTCAGATCTGTCTCCAGACTCTGAGACCTTGATTTCCAAATGAAAAACAAAGTTTACTTTCAACTGCAAACAGGACTTTGGACGACTGAACAACAGTCCATTTCTCTTTCTCCTTAGCCCAGGTGGGACACTCATAACGTGAGGATTGGCTCCACACTAGGAACATGACACTTAAAGGCCATTTCCTGGACCCATCTGTATGTGATGGCTCTTGATCTACTAACTACGTCCTCAGTCCACTCTTTGTGAAGCTCCATCAAGTCCATGAATCTGCTTTGTTTGACAGTCCTCTGAAGGTTCTGCTTGTCCTGGGCTTACCCTAACAGCCAGGTACGGTCAGGCACAGGAGCATTTGACGGTTCGGCACTTTGCCACATTGGTCAACCTTGGTCCTGCACTGCTCTTGTCTCCTGATGGCCATCGTCCAGGCCTGTGTCGGGCCTGTTCCCCATCTCTCCAGGTACCCTGCGGGGAGCTGGTTCAGGCCCAGCTGCTGTTCCTGTATTGGGCAGCTGAGCCCTCCCATCTCAACTCCCCAAGACAGACTGTCTTGCCACGATACCCAAGATGCATTGAAGAAAAATCGTCACAAAGGAGTCCGGTTGGCGCCACTGGTAGGGGTGGGAATCTCCTTCTCAAGACGATTCGATGTGAATCTCGATTCACAGGCTATGATTTGATTCACTGACGATTCATTAAAAGACAGAACGATTCGGTCCGATTTGATCCGGTACAAACTAGTGAAACCGGTGAAACACATCCAGCTACCTAGCAAGCACCTACAGCGAACGTAACGCTCGTTTAAAGGTAAAAGGTCACCGTGGGTCGTGCAAGATTACAGACACTGAGTCAGAGCAAGGCAGAAAGGGCTATGAAAACAAGCAGAAGAGCCTCAATGAACCAGTCTCTAACATTAAAACCAGTCCAAAGACCGTTTAAAGCCACTGGCCATCCATCATCGTCCAGGCCTCACAAGAGTATAGTAAGACCGGGAGGATCAAGGAATGAAAGACTTCACTACGGCAGCCCTTACAGATTGGCTTCAAGAGCCCTGTTTCAGTAACAACATGGTTGACAAACAAAAATGTCTCAAACATGAGTGTTTGCGTTCAGGGATGATGAGGTGGGTTACCCAAAGTGACCCTCAGAACTCAGGAGTCCTCCATTGTTGTTGTAGAGCATGGCTGCTGACTGGAAACGTAATGAGCATGTGCAAGAGTCTCAGTCTGCAAGGGAACTGCATATTGCCAAACCCCACAAGGACAGACGCACGCCTTGTCAACACAAATAAATGAACAAGCAAAAAGCAACAAATGGTGCATTTTTATGGCTTGACTTCTTCTCATGCAAATTTAGCGTTAATACATCCATGCGTCATTTCCTTCTGCTCTTTTTGTCCTCCAGGCTACTGTGATTTCACGTCTGGTTTATCCTCTTTGCCTTAATGTACATATAGTTTTTATTTTTCCTCAAACTTGCCTCTTTGTTTCTCCCTTTTCCAAACTTCTCTGCAGAAGTAAAAACTCACTTTTTAAGCTTTCTGCTCTCTGGAGGTTTTTACTTTTTAAACAGCGAACATTTCAGACGTGAGGTTTTTGCCACATTTTGAGGCAGGAACACCAGGTTAAGCGCTCAAACTGAGTTGGAAGCCAAACCTTCGGATACAAGTTTGGATTAGCTCGATCGATCTGATTCCTCCTTCCTCGGTCCCCTGAGGTTTTCTTCTTCCGTGCAGGAGGACTTTTCAGTCAGTTTTGACTGTTTCCTCCCTTCACCGTTCTCGCAGAGACGCGTCGTTGTTGGCAGTGCTTATGTAATAACAGATGGAAGCTCGAAATTAACACGTCTTGCCTCTCTCGTTATTCTCCTCTCTTCATTTATTTTTAAAGCTCTCTCTCTCTCCCTCTCTCTCTCCATGTTCGTGTGTTTTTGTGTCTGACCCCGGCAGGCCAGCAGCACCTGTCAGGAGTGGATCCACGGCGGTTGCGTGCCTAATTAGCACACAAGGAATTTGGTGGCACGAAGCGCGCGGCATCATTGGGAAGGAGAGAGAGTGAGCGGTGCAATTAGGATTTGTTGGCATGTTCAGAACGAACAGCGACGAATCAGACGAGGAAGAGGAGGAGGAAGAGGAGGAGAGGTTGGGGTGTGTTGGTGTGGGAGTGGAGACTTGGAATTGTGGCCTCGGACTACCCCAATAATTATTTATTCACTCTGAAAAGATGGAAAAGAAACATGGAAAAATTTTAATTAACTTTTATCGTCCAACATTTTGTTGATTTCTTGTCAAGCCGTCTGATTTTTATTTGGTTTGTTTGAAAGGAGCAGACGAAGAAAGATTAATTGTGACAAATGTGACTGTCAAACAAGATTCACATTTTAAAAAAACTGTTGACTTGTTCAGGATCAGACAAAAGTGAAAAGCACTGAAAAACACTTCAGACACCAAATCAAACTGTAAGCTGTTAACTAAATCAAGCATAATTTTCTTAATAAGACTGTCAAATTTGGACAAAACCACCATCGTATTATCAAGGTGTTTTACTGATTTAATGAAAAATAGTTAAATATTATCAGTATTTATCCTAACCAAACAAATATAAGATTGATAATAATCGTCTTGTATAGTAGAACCACCCAGAAAATGGCAAAATAGCACATAAACTGAACATATTTGAGAAACTTTGCAGATTCTGCTTTTCATTAAACAACATTTGAGAATATATTTTACATGTTTAATGGTTGTTGAGTTGCTCAGGACTGCACTGCGCATTACTTTCAGTGATGCATCCAGTCAAGGCCGCCCATAAGGGGGAACGAAGAGGAGAGTTTCTTTAAAAGGCTGAAAAGCAGTTAAAAAGTGGCAAAAATGAATGGTAAAAAATGGTGAAAAGACGTTAAAATTTACAAAAATGAACAGTTAGAAACAGAGAAAAGTGGTTGAAGACCGGAAAAATGAATGGTTAAAAAATGACGAAAAGCAATTAAAAAGTGGCACAAATGAATGGTAAAAAATGATGAAAAGCCATTAAAACTTACAAAAATGGACAATTAGAAATGGTGAAAAGCAGTTAAGACTGGAAAAAATGAATAGTTAAAAAATGTCAAAAAGCAGTTAAAAAGTGGCAAAAATGGATGGTTAAAAATGACTAAGACAATTAAAAAGTGATGAAAATGGACAGTTTAAATCGTGAAAAGTGGTTAAAAACTGGCAAAAATTACTGGTAAAAAATTGTGAAGTGGTTAAAAAGTGGTGAAAACGGACAGTTAAAATAGTGTGAGAGTGGTTAAAAACTGGCAAATATGAACGGTAAAGAAATTGTGAAAAGTGGTTCAAAAGTGGTTAAAATGGACAGTTAAAATTGTGAAAAGTGATAAAAAATCACAAAAAATGGACAGTTAAAATAGTGTTACAGTGGTTAAAAACTGGCAAATATGAATGGTAAAAAATGGCAAAAAAAAAAAAAAACAGTAAAAATTTGTTAAAGGGGTGAAAATGGACAGTAAAAAATTGTGAAAAGTGGTTAAAAAAATCACAAAAATGGACAGTTAAAATAGTGTTAGAGTGGTTAAAAACTGGCAAATCTGAACGGTAAAAAAATTGTGGAAAGTGGTTATAAAGTGGTGATAATGGAGGGTTAAATATGGTGAAAAGAGGTTAAAAACCAGCAAAAATGAATGGTAAAAAATGGCGAAGTCAGTTAAAAAGTGACAAAAAAAGGACAGTTAAAATTGTGAAAAGTGTTTAAAAACTTGCAAAAATGAACAGGAAAAGATTGTGAAAAGTGGTTAAAAATGGTGAAAATGGACAGTTAAAATTGTGAAAAGTGGCTAAAAAATGACAAAAAAATGGACAGTTAAAATATTGTTAGGGTGGTTAAAAACTGGCAAAAATGGACAGTTAAAAATTGTGAAAAGTAGTTAAAAAGTGGTGAATATTGATGGTTAAATATGGTGAAAAGAGGTTAAAAAGAAACAATAACGGGAGGGTAATAAATGGTGAAAAACAGTTAAAAACGGCAAAAATGACTGGTAAAAAGTGGTGACAAAGCAGTTTAAAAGTGACAAAATATGGACAGTTAAAATGGTGAAAAGTGGTCAGAAAGTGACAAAATATGGACGGTTAAAAATGCTGAAAAGTGGTCCTAAAGATAAAAAATGGACAGTTAAAAAATGGTGAAATGCGGTTAAAACAGGCAAAAATTAATGGTAAAAAATGGCGAAAAAGCTGTTAAAATTGACAAAAAATGAACAGTTAAAAATGGTGAAAAGTGGTCAAAAAGTGACGAAAAATGGCCAATTAAAAATGATGAAATGTAGTTAAAACTGGCAAAAATTACTGGTAAAAAATGATGAAAAAGCTGTTAAAACGTGACAAAAAATGGACAGTTAAAAATGGCGAAAAGCAGTTAAAAAGTAGCAAAAAATGAATGGCTACCACAGAGAGCCTTATTGCAGCCTCTGAGTGAGGCAAATAGTGTACATGAGTAACAAGTTTGATAAGTAGATTAATACGTGCAAATATGCACTGAAGGTAAGTAATTTTACCACAGAGAGCTTTCTTACAGCATCTTACAGTGGATGGATGCATTACTTGCAGCATTTGAGTATAGGAAATAGTTAAATAAGCAACATGTATGGTAAGTAGATTAATTAGTGTATGTGTGCATAAGAAGTGAGGCATTTTCCCAGGCATTTATTTCCTTGAATAAAAGCAGATATCAAGCACACAGAGACATTTAGCTACCAAAGGAAATGGAAGTTAATGTTCACGAACAATCCAAAGCTTTCATGTGGCGTCAAACATTTATGGACTTCCGCCCCCGTTGGGCAAGAAGGCTTCACACTGCTGTACACAAAAGACATTGCCCTTTTTCTATTATTTCTATTAATGGAAGACAGATGTTGGCCTGCTGGATGCTCTGAATGATGAGGAGACCAGCCTGGGTTATTCCTCGGATAAATGATGTTAGATGCGCTGCTGTTCCTTTAGGGAGCAATACAGTAGCAGTGAACAGACTTCTGCTAATCCTGACAACAAATATTGGGTTATCCTGATCAGAATATGGCTGCCTGTAATTCCAACAACATGCAGATTTCTACATGTTGCACCAACATGTGAAACATTGCACCAAGTTAGAAAACTTTTCTCTCTCTCTTGTCTGTTTTTGTTGATTTATGATGCTCTGTGTTCACTGTCAGTCAATCAGCTCTTACACTCAAACCAACATTATTTCTCATACGACTATCATGTCATCATGAAACACGGCGAGGCAGCTGCGGCGTTTTCTCGTCTACATTTCAGCATCATGCTCTGCACACAGAATCTGTCAGAAAACACACGCGCTGACTTAAACCGCTCTGCTTAACAAACACGCGTCTCCTCGCCTGGATCTGACCCTGCATTTCATTTTCTGCTGCCGCCCGCTCACACTCCAGCACAAAAAGTTAAGTTTGGAGTGAGGAAAGAGGCAGAAATAACAGATAAAGAATTCATAGGTTACGTCTTTTAGTGCGGGTTTGATGCAGCAACAAAAGGGCGCCGCGACGCCATCGATTGGTCATTACAGCGTCATCAAAGCGTGGACATCTGAGGCTGCTGGAAGCGCTGGTGTCGAGGTTTAACTCTGCATCCAAGGCATGATTTATTTATCAACACAAAGGCCGTTTTCATGGTTAGATTGGGGCCGACAGGGGGGGCGGGAGTTTAAAAAGAGGAGAAGACGACTCCATGTGACCTCGAGTTTGACGAGCGGGAATCAAAAAGATCACGATAGCTCTTGTGCCCACAACGCTGAAAGGGAACAAATGGCTCTTTAATATTTCCATGCATTTAAAAAAGACAGAAAAAATCAGAAGAACGGTGATGAATAAAACAAAAAGAAGAAGAAAGGAGCTGCAGCGGCGGTGGCGGAGAGGAAATATGCAGCATGTCAGGAGCCGTCGTCTTTTTATCTAATGGCTGCGGCGGCTGTAATGCATCCATGTGGCCCTCACTTTAATAATTGAACAGACATCATGGCGGCACCTGCTGGGAGCCCAAATCGTTGTTGCAGCTTTGAACAAACCGCTGTGACATTACGGCAACGCTGCGGCGCATAAAACAGGCAGAGGAGGGGAGAAAAGGATGCATTCGAGGCGTCGAAAACGGCCCGAGGCTACGGTGTAATGAGCACGTCTCCACGGAGGTTTTTCACGGGTTTGAAAGTTGTTTCTTGTCTTAATAAATCCTAAATGTGTAATTTAGTGGTGAAAGAGCAACAACAAAGCAGCGTCTGTCCCTCTTTTCCTCTTTAGAGCGACAAAATCAAACGTCTCTTCAGGTATGAACACACCCCCCCTCCTCCTGTAACCCCAAACTGCAGAGTCATTGAAATTCTCGTCTTCTTCTTTGGCAGGAATTAAAAAAGCGTCTGAATCAATTAGAACATCAATGGGGCTGAAATCTGCCGGTGATGAATATGTATAAAAGTACACACGCACACGCGGCTAATTAAACAAGGCCGTCAGGAATCACTTCAGACAGGTCGTGCGAATGCACAGCGAGCATACATTAAGCAGCAGGAAGTTCAGAATAACAGACAGCCGATGAAGGCGCTGAATGCTGAATGAACACTGATGGTAATGCCGTCAACTCAAAACTACTTTTTACTCTTTTTTTCACTTGCAGAGCGGAGAAATTAAGTGAAAGGCTGCCTGACATCCCATCCAGGATGTATATTTAATAAATCAAGCCTCACTTTGCAGCAGTTTGCCCTGTTTTGTTCTGTTTATCCTCCCAGAATGCAATTTTTTATGATTTAAGAAAAATAAAACAACATTGATGCCTGTTTGACAATGAAAATAGAAGTCCTAGACACCCATTTTTAGGTCATTTCTTGTTTTCTGTATTCTGTGTGCAAATAACTCCAAACATTGGCAACATTTTCATATTAAGACCTTGACAACATTGCCAGTGGAGTTTTTTTTTTTTTTTTAATTTCTTAGGGGTTCATTCCTCTCCTAGGCACCTGCCTATGGTGGCTGAAAATGCAATAAGGAAAAAGTAAGTTGCTTTTACAAATCTTGAAACAAATGTAAATTAACCAGAATTATTTTTACATTTCATAAAATAAATAACAATGTGAAAACATCTTTGCAAATGACGTCTGTAGAAGTATCTAAGACTTTGTAATCTTACATCGGACCTTCAAACATTGTTTTGTAAGTTTTGTACAAGTTTTGTAAAAGTATTTTAGACTTTCTATATTGTATTAGACTTTGTAAATTTGTTTCAAGTTTTGTAATGGTGTTAATTACTTTCTTACCTTGTATCAGATTTTGTAAATTTGTTTCAAGTTTTGTAAAAGCTTTTAAGACTTTCTCATTTGTATCAGACTTTGTAAAATTGTTTCAAGTTTAATGAAAGTGTTTCAGACTTTCTATCTTGTATCAGACTTTGTAAATTTGTTTCAAGTTTCGTAATGGTGTTTAGGACTTTCTAATCTTGTATTGGACTTTGTAAATTTGTTTTAAGTTTTGTAAAACCTTTAAGACTATCTGATCTTGTATCGGATTTTGTAAATTTGTTTCAAGTTTTGTAAAAGCTTTTAAGACATTCTCATTTGTATCAGACTTTGTAAATTTGTTTCAAGTTTAATGAAAGTGTTTCAGACTTTCTAAATTTGTATCCGACATTGTAATTTGTTTCAAGTTTAATGAAAATGTTTCAGACTTTCTAAATTTGTATCAGACTTTGTAAATTTGTTTCAAGTTTTGTAAAAGCTTTTAAGACTTTCTAATCTTGTATCGGCCTTTGTAAATTTGTGTCAAGTTTCGTAAAGTTGTCAGACTTTCTAATTTGTATCAGACTTTGAGATTTTTCTTTCGAGTTTTGTAATTTTGTATAGGACTAAGGAAGTTCGTTTCAAGTTTTGTCAGTGTTTTAGACTTTCTAACCTTGTATCAAACTTTGTTAATATGTTGTACATATTGTAAAGTCTTTTAGACTTTCAAAATTGTTACTAAATATGAAATTCTGTTCCAAGTTTTGTAGAAGTGTTTTAGACTTTCTAATCTTGTGTCATACTTAGTAAATTTGTTTAAAGTTTCGTAAAAGTGTGTCAGACTTTCTAATTTTGTATCCGACATTGTAATTTGTTTCAAGGTTCGATAAAGTGTTTTGGACTTTGTAATCTCATATTGAACATTCAGGTTTGTTACAAGTTTGTTACAAGTTTGAAAGTGTTTCAGACTGAAATTTTGTATCTGACTTTTTTCAAATTTGTTCTGTAAAATTTAAATGTGTTTCATAAAACTTAAAAGATATTTAGGTTTAAGTAAATTTGATTCAAGCTTTGTAAAAGTGTTTCAGACACTGCAATGTCGTATTGCACTACCAGGCCATTGTACCTGTCTCATGAAAAAAATACACTAATTTACATTTTTATTGTTTTCACAAAAAGCAGTAAATGTGGCAGCAGGACCTGGAACCTGCACAAAAGTTGCACTACAGAGTCATATTTGCAGTGATGCTGACACATCAATGCACAAATATGTTAGGTTCATTAGTGTGGGAAATCAAAGATTCCTTCAATGACATGAAGAAGCCTGAGTCATGGTAGATTTGTAGGAATTTGTCAGATAAAGAGCCATAAAAAAACGACTGACTCATCGTCCCAGGAGCCCTGTCAGCACTTCACTTCAGGTGTAAAAAAGACACATTCTCCTCTTTGATAGGAGACCTGAGGACTAACCTAGAAAAGCTCTTCTGGCTCCCTCCCCATTGCTATATCATGACCTTACACTTCCCAGCAGCAGCCCAGCTGCCCCCCACTGTCTTGCTTTGTTTTCCCACCTTCAGCTTAAGTTTAGAAGCTACCTGGTCTAGCACTGAGAGTTTTTCCCCTCGTTCCTTTCTTCAACATTAAGGAACATGACCTACAGACAACCCCCAGAATCTAAAGGACATTGAAAGAACTCTGCTGCCCCCAGAAAGACAGAGGGCCTTGCTCTCATCAGAAAGTTGACCCCTGCTCCCAAAGACTTCCCACTTGCTGGAAGAAACTGTAGAGAACATTAATGAACTAACTTCTGCTCAATTCTGGATCTAGCTGGACATCTGACTCTAAATACACAGTGCTATCACAAGTAGAGGCTTTGTTTGGGTAGAGCAAGCTGTAGGAATTGTTCCACTTTGCTGTGTCCATTTATATCCAGTATAGTACCTACACAACACCAGTGAAGCTGCCGCAAATCAAAGTCCAGCCACTTGTGTTCCTGTGGAAGTGTAAAACAGGCATTGGGCTGACGACACACAATACTAGGCATAAAAATAAAAGAAGGCATGATGCATTCATCCATTCTGGGTCCAATGGATTTCAAAAAGTGGATCAAGATCTCATATATGTTGAATAATTTCAATTAGAATGATGAAAAGTCATCTGCATGTGCTGCAGAGACTGTGACATGCCTAATCAAGCACCTTCTTACTCTGAAAACTGACAGTTTAGATGATAAAAATCATGTTTGTTGGTTGAAAATGCATTCATTGATCTTGTTAAAAACGTATACTGACACTATGATGATTAGCATACTGTGTGCATGAAAAGCGAGGTGCAGCAGGGTTAGAATTTGAATAAAAATAATCAATGTTTCGCATAAATTCCACCCCCAATAATGCCTCTGATTCTTTATGATATTATAAAATAAGGTTGGTCCACACTTTAGCTATTAAAGCTTCACTTTCACCACATTATTGTACTTAAAACGGCATAAATCAGCAGCGGCTCCTCTCTGCTCTCGATGTCTTACTTTTCTCTTTTTTCCGTCGTGTATTCGGAGAACAGCGTTAGGTCGATCATTAGCTGAACGTAGGCTCGGCTGTCTCCCGCCTCAGGCTGCTGAAGCACACACATCTCTTTAGTTTGCCCATTAGGAGATT
This sequence comes from Cheilinus undulatus, assembly GCF_018320785.1. Classification (NCBI taxonomy): domain Eukaryota; kingdom Metazoa; phylum Chordata; class Actinopteri; order Labriformes; family Labridae; genus Cheilinus; species Cheilinus undulatus. The sequence continues at coordinate 19,894,845 of NC_054888.1, read as the reverse complement.
TGTGGAGTGAAAATTAAACTCCGTCATGCCATCGGGCCAAGATGTTCCCTGTGTAACTTCACATACGGAGTAGAAGAGACTGAAGGCTGGAGTCGGTGTGGCTTGATCAGGTGGAACTGTTTTAATTCAGCTACATCTGTACTGGCGACTTTTTCCATATCATGATCAGTCTAGAACAAGTTAAAGGGCTATTTAGGCATTTTAATGCCTGAACTTGATTCATAAAGAATATTCAGGGAAGTAGATGTGCATTATATGTAACACATATGCAATAAGAGGTAACAATAGATGCTCACTGTTGATCGGTGATCATTTCTGGAGGCAAGGGTTTAATAATATCCTCTAAATGCTGACAGCAGGGCCTTCAGTATGCTGCTGAGTATGCTTAAATGGGCCCCAAAACAATGTTGGCTCCATTGCATGCTATACCAAATTTTTGAAGCATTTTTTTCTCACTTTGTGTTTGGGATTATTTTGCAACACAAGCCTTGGCTACAGGCTATGTGCTCTTCAGCCTCAGCTTATCTGAGCAGCTGGAGTTGTTATCTGTGACGCAGGACCGCCCACAGAGTTGGCCGGGCCCCTGACAAACCCAGAGACTGGGCCCTCCCCAGCTGTGATCTACTGATGACATTCATGCATGTGTGTTGGATCAGTAGCATTGGTGCTAGCTTCCTGACTAAGCTAACAGCTACATCGTTTTAGAGCTGAAAAGTGTGAAAAACTATTATTGGGTTCTGATGTTCAAATTGCTTATGTGTGCAGCTTTTTAACCCCATTTTGCTTCTGTGACCCATTGTTGTCACTTGAAATCCTATTTTTTACTTCTTGCCCATTTTTGCCAGTTTTTAACCGCTTTTCACAGTTTTCCCACAAGTTTGCCACTTTTTCCTTTTTTAAATTCAATTTTTGCCTTTTCTGCTGCTTTTATACAATTTTTGCCACTGTAACCCATTGTTGCCACTTTTATTCTGCTTTTCCCACTTTTTCCCACAAGTTTGCCACTTTTTCCTTTTTTAAATTCAATTTTTGCCTTTTCTGCTGCTTTTATACAATTTTTGCCACTGTAACCCATTGTTGCCACTTTTATTCTAATATTTTATGTTTTTCCCATTTTTGCCACTTTTTAACTGGTTTTCTTATTTTTTCCTATCAATTTGTGCCCCCTTTTTGCTTCTTACCCATTTTTTGCCACTTTATCCCCTTTTTGTATCTTTTTGCCCATTGTTGCCCTTGTAACCCATTGTTGCCTCATTTATTCCATTTTTTTAAACTTCTTGTACAATTTTCCCACTTTTTCCCACCAATGTTTGCCAACTTTTGGTGTTCTTTGCCCATTTTTTTGCTGTTTTTTTTAATACAATTTTTGCCTCTGTAACCCATTGTTGCCACTTTGATTCCAATTATTTTATGTTTTGCCCATTTTTGCCACTTTTTACTGGTTTTTACAATTCTTCCCATCAATCATTTTTTTGCTTCTTGCCGTTTTTTGCTGCTTTATCCCCTTTTTGCCCAAATTTTACCATTTTATTATGGTGTCCATTTTTGTCGCTTTTTTAACCGCTTTTCCTATTTTTTTTTTTTTTTTACCATCAATGTTTGCCATTTTTATACCTTTCTTTACCTTTTTTTTTTTGCTTTATCACCTTTTTGCCTTTATTTGCCCACTTTTGCCTCTGTAACCCATTGTTACCACTATTTTTTCAAATTATTTAACTTCTTGCACATTTTTGCCACTTTATAACCGCTTTTCACATTTTTACCCATCAATGTTTGCCTCATTTTGCCTTTCTTAACCAGTTTTTTTGCTGCTTTGAGCCCATTTTTTGCCTTTTTTTGCCCCTGTATGCATCTGTAACCCATTGTTGCCAGTTTTATTAAAACCTTCTTTTTACTTCTTGCCCATTTTTGCCAATTTTTAACCGCTTTAACATTTTTTTCCCATCAATTTTTGCCCCTTTTTGCCTTTCTTAACCAATTTTTTTGCTGCTTTGATCCCATCGTTTTTCTTTTTTGCCCCTTTATACAACTGTAGCCCATTTCGCCACTCTGTAACCACTTTTCACCAGTTTGCCACACTTTTTTTGCCCTTTCACACAATTATTTCACTATTTTTTTCATTAAAGTTATTTCAGATCCTTCTTTATTTTCTGGCATTCTTATGTGAACATCAGGAGTCACCGAGGGAGAATACAACAACTTTTGGTTGCGGAGTTTTGTTGAAGGTCACAGCTGTTAAAGCTGCTTCACTGCTGCAGGCTTAAGAAAACTGCAGGTGCAATAAGAAAAGTTTAGGCACTTTTACGTCTATAAAGATGTAAAAATAAAAGGTCTGGAATCCCCTCTGAGTAGTTTAAGGGATTCTCTACATGCCGGTTTTATCCACACATGCCTTATTTGTTCCTCCTCCTGCCGGAGAAGAGCCTGAAAATGTTCACCACTCTTCTCAGAACAAAATCACCTCCGATAAAAATCATCTCACTTTTAATTCTCCCCCGTCTCCGTTTCACTTGACACAAAGTTACCCGAGCATCTCGACAGCCGAGCCGACTTTTAAGGATTATTTTATTTTCCCCTTCGCCTCCTCGGCCAGTTGTCCCGGGGCCGTTGCTGTCTCCACCCGTGTCTCCCGTCCTGAGACGTGCCGCTCGCAGAGCGGAGCGAGGGAGGAGGAAACGAGGGGGAAGAAGAGCCAAGCCAAGAGGCCCCGGGGCCGCCGCCCTCTCTGGACCCTCAACCTCCAGGTCACCGAGCACCTCAGGTCAGCCAGGCCCGCTCAGGCTGCTTGTGGGGGAAATCGCCCGGCTACCGGTTAGAGGAGGAGGAGGATGAGGAGGAGGCTCCCCCTGTGTCTTGTGTAATCAACATTTAGAGAACAGCTGGAAGGAGGAGGAGGAGTTTTCTCACGTATGCATGGATCTGATCTCTCCATTCTGTGTTCTAACAAGCGTAAAGATGAGAAAAGATAAAACAAGGAAGAAATAAAAGTGGTGGGAGGGAGTCAAAGCTCTACCATCAAATACCAATATTCTGTTTTAACTGGTGTAGATAGTGAACTACACGGTTTCTGTGTGTGGTCCCGCTGCTTCCTGCTGGCCCTCGCCGCTCAGAGCGGGTTCAGAGTCGGGGTCTTTGCCTGCAAATCAAAAACTCGTCCTCTGGGTGCAAACATGTCTGACTCTGGGCAGAAGTGTCAGGGTGAGAAACTCAAGATTCACAGAAGAAAAAAACGCACAAGAAGCAATGTGATATCAGTTTAGAGTAAAAAGTGACCAATGATTAGATGCTAATTTTGATCTTAAATCACGGCTTAAACAGCCAGGATCAGCTGATTTCTGTATGGGATCTTAATCAGGAGATTTAACCCTTAATAACAGAAGTAAAAAGCATTTATTATTGAAAATTTTGCAAAAACGGATGCAGAGTAGAAGTAAAAATGCTCTCTGTAAAAAAGGAAGAAACAGCAACTGTCTTTAGTTAATATAAAGATAATAAACATCAGCCTAAGCTCTTTTGCTTTCTTCATTAATTGTCCAGTGCTGAAGCTCTGCAGAGAGGTCAACGATGGCTGCCACTGCCTTAAGCTTGGTTTGGCCATAGCTCCAACTACTGCCTCTATTTCTCTGTGGTTTTAAGTAGGTTAAAACGTGTCATTTTGAAGAAATAAAGCATTAATGTCCAGAGCTGAAGCTCTGCATAGTGGTCATAGATACACTATATTGCCAAAAGTATTCACTCTGCCATCCAAATAATTGAAATCAGGTGTTCCAATCACTTCCATGCCCACAGGTGTATAAAATCAAGCACCTAGGCATGCAGGCTGTTTTTACAAACATTAGTGAAAGAATGGCTCGCTCTCAGGAGCTTAGTGAATTCCAGCATGGTACTGTGGTAGGATGACACCTGTGCAACAAGTCCAGTTGTGAAATTTCCTCGCTCCTAAATATTCCACAGTCAACTGTCAGTGGTATTATAACAAAGTGGAAGCGATTGGGAATGACAGCAACTCAGTCATGAAGTGGTAGGCCACGTAAAATGGCAGAGCGGGGTCAGTGGATGCTGAGGTTCATAGTGCACAGAGGTCGCCAACTTTCTGCAGAGTCAGTCGCTACAGACCTCCAAACTTCATGTGGCCTTCAGATTAGCTCAAGAACAGTGGTAGAGAGCTTCATGGAATGGGTTTCCATGGCAGAGCAGCTGCATCCAAGCCATACATCACCAAGTGTAATGCAAAGCGTCAGATACAGTGGTGTAAAGCACGCCCCCACTGGACTCTAGAGCAGTGGAGACGTGGTCTCTGGAGTGATTAATCGCGCTCCTCCATCTAGCAATCTGATGGACAAGTCTGGGTTTGGGGGTTGCCAGGAGAACGGTACTTGTCTGACTGCATTGTGCCAAGTGTAAAGTTTGGTGGAGGGGGATTATGGTGTGGGCTTGTTTTTCAGGAGCTGGGCTTGGCCCCTTAGTTCCAGTGAATGGAACTCTGAATACTTCAGCATACCAAGAGATTTTGGACAATTCCATGTTCCCAACTTTGTGGGAACAGTTTGGGGATGGCCCCTTCCTGTTCCAACATGACTGTGCACCAGTGCACAAAGCAAGGTCCATAGAGACATGGATGAGAGAGTTTGGTGTGGATGAACTTGACTGGCCTGCACAGAATCCTGACCTCAACCCCATAGAACACCTTTGAATTAGAGCAGAGACTGAGAGCCAGGCCTTCTCGTCCAACATCAGTGTGTGACCTCACAAATGTGCTTCTGGAAGAATGGTCAAAAATTCCCATAAACACACTCCTAAACCTTGTGGAAAGCCTTCCGAGAAGGGTTGAAGCTGTTATAGCTGTAAAGGGTGGACCAAAGTCATATTAAACCCTATGGATTAAGAGTGGGATGTCACTTAAGTTGATATGCGAGTCAAGACAGGTGAGCCAATACTTTTGTCCTAACCTCTTTATGCCCACGGTTTAAATGATTAAACCTGAAATGTCCAGATTGATAGATCAGTAACACTATTTTTTATGGTTTTTAGGTGATGTAAATGTGTCATTTTGAAGAAATGAAGCCTGAAATGTCAAATCCTGAAGCTCCACATAGTGGTCAATGATATCCGCCACTGTCTTAAGGTCATTTGCCCATAGTTTGTATTATTTACTCTATCTCTTTTAGGTTTTCAGATGATTCGGTGTGATGCTTTTAAGAAATGAAACCTAGAATGTCCACTGCTGAAGCTCACCTAGTGGTCAACAATAGCTGCCACTGTCCTAAGCTAATTTGTCCATTGTTCAAATTAGTAACCGTTTCCCTGTTGTTTAAGTGATGTAACTGTGTTGTTTTATGGTTTTCAGGTGTTCTGATATGTTGTTTTTAAGAAATGATGCCTAAAATGTCCAGTGCTGAAGCTCCACATAGTGGTCAATGATAGCTTTAGCTGTAGTTTAAGTCGATAGCTTCATATCCCTGTGCTTTACAGGTGATGTAAACAGGAGATGGAAAATTAAAGGGGACATATTTGACCTTTTTTAAGATGAGTTTAAATTGGTCTCAGAGGTCCCGCAAACATGCCTGTGAAGTTTCATGCTGATGAAACACTCTAATATAGGATTTTTGCATGTCTAGAAACCGCTCTGTTTCAGCCCTTCTCAGAACGAGCTGTTTCTGTGTCTGTGGCTTTAAATGCTACTGATCCGTCTGACTCCGCCCCTGACCACACCCCTCTAAGGAAATGGATGTGGCACTCCTTTAGGTTACAATGTTACAGATGCTTTTATCCAAAGGACCTGACTGGGATTTGAACCATCAATCTCCCAGACAAATGGGGGCGGGGCTAACTCCCCACATGACATCATGAGGGGAAATCTGTGAACGGCTTGTTTTGGGACACATTTTCTGAAAGGTGGAGGCACAGTGTCGTCGAAACCAAATTAAAATATCGGGTTACATTTCAGAATAAAATCCTCCGTGTTGACGCCAGACTAATGCCAGACCGTATTTCCTTTCTCTACATGGACAAAAAGTCATAATGGGAGCCAATGGGATGTAGCAGAGCCCGTAGTCAACAGGTCAGAGGAGCAAGAGGAAGCACATTTATTTATAAAGAGTTAGTGACCCATGGTAGAAGCACAAAAATCCACATGAAAGGACAAAACAGAGACAAAGATGGCTCCTGCAAATATGGCCAATTCATACAAAGGGGATGACTTATCTCTTATCTTAACTCAGTGGTTCTCAACTTTTTCCGCCTGTGACCTACTAAAATGTCAAGTTTGAGGAAGAAAATAGTCATCCACAATTAGCATGTGATGCTACATCCACTTTTTGTATAAATTACTTCAGAAATAACATCAAAAAATCAGCTGCTTAAGTTATTAAAATGTATGTAATTTGCACCAAAGTGCTCAATCTAAATCTAAATGTAAACCCAGAGCTGTGTCTGGTCTGTTTGTGTTGTTTGTCTGGATCAGTAAATACTGTTATTGCTGTGAGTCCAGAGCCAACGCTGCAGATCGTTCTGAGTTTCCCCAACATTGAAATCAAACATCTGACTAATTACAGATGTGAACCATCAAAACCAGAACCTGTGACGACCCCGAACGTGGCCTTCCGGTCACGACGAGGACGCTGCCTCATTGTGGCTGTCAGAAATAATAATTTTCTGTAATTTCAAACATCCAAACAGAGCGAACCAAGTCAGGAAACAAAGCTCTGAAAACAAACCCTCGGAGGCCGCGGAGAGCCTCCCCACAGAAAGCTGCTGCCATCTAAAAACAGCCCGTGCAGCTGGCGGCCGCGGAGAGAGGCGTGCTTCCAATGCTTGCAGTTTACCCGTGCTAAATGTATGGAATCAGGCGCTGGCTAAAAACTACAATTACAGGTGATATACAGATTGAAATCATAGGGAAGGCTTTTTTTGTTGAGGAAAATTGTCCTAATGAGTGGTTTGGGCGATTCGCAGGGTGGAGGAGACTGTGAATCTTTTCTCTTCAAGTGTGTGTGTGAGCGGTGGAGGGGGGGAAACAGCTGCACCTGCTGCTGCGGCACACACTGCCACAGTTAATGATATCGGATGATATCATTAGGCAAAGTGCTCATAAACAGATGTTGGAGGCGCTGCCTGAGCAGTGTCAGCTGAGCTGCACGGCGTTTGTGTGAACGTATTATTTATATAGGGCGTTTAAGTTTGTTATGTTAATGAGGCCGCTGTTAGCATGCAGCAGGAGAACGGCCAGGATTAAAGTGCACCTTGGAGCCAGAGCTCAGAGGAGACAGAGGTGTGAGGACCGGTTTAGATCAGACAGACAACATGAGATCTAAAGCAGATCGAGAATCTACTCCAGATCTGATAGAAACAAGGAAAGCCAACAACCCTCCAAATACACACAGATCCACAGTGGAGAATCAACACGTGCACAAGATCTCACAGAAAGAGATCAAACATGACTCCAGAAGAAAAACAAACATGCGGCAACTTCGACTCATCTTCAGTGAGACATTATAAAGGCACCTGTGTTGTTGCAATAATTCCACAAGCTGCTCTTCTTCTTCATCAAAACATGATTAAGTGCCCCAGGGTGCTCTTCCACCTGACAAAACACGATAAAGTGCTCTCTAGGGTGCCAATCTAGGAGGAAAAACACTTGAAATGCATTCTAGGGTACTGTTCTACCTGACAAAACATGCTACTTAAGGGTACCCCTCCAGTGGCCATGATATGATAAAGTGCCCTCTAGTGTTCCCTTGCCGTTCACAAAAGATAGAGTGCCTTTCCATTGGACAAAACATGATTATGCCATCTTAAATGCCTATCAACAGACAAAACATGATAAAGTGGCATCTAGAGTGCCCTTCCAGTAGACAACACATGATAAAGTTCTCTCTATGGCATTCTTCCACTTGACAAAACATGCTAGAGTGCCATCCAGTGTTCCCTCCAAGTTCACAAAAGATAGTGTGCCTTTCCATTGGACAAAACATGATTATGTCATCTAAAGTGCCTATCAACAGACAAAGCATGATAAAGTGGCATCTAGAGTGCCCTTCCACTTGACAAAACAAGGTAAAGTGCCCTCTAGCATGCCGATAAACAGATAAAACAAGGTAAAGGGCCATTTTGGGTGCCCTTTCAGTGGATAAACATGATAAAGTGCCCTCTAGTGTGCCTATCACCAGACGAAACATGATAAAGTGCCCTTTAGCGTGCCTATCATAAGACAAAATGAGATAAAATGCCCTTTAGTGTGCCTGTCTTCAGACAAAACATGAAAAAGTTCCCTCAAATGTGCCTGTCACCAGACCAAACATGATAAAGTGCACTTTAGTGTGCTTATCATAAGAAAAAAACATGATAAAGTGCCCTTTAGTGTTCCTGTCTTCAGACAAAACATGAAAAAGTGCCCTCTAGCGTGCCTGTCTTCAGACAAAACATGAAAAAGTGCCCTTAAGCGTGCCTGTCATCAGACCAAACATAATAAAGTGCCCTCTAATGTGCCTGTCTTCAGATAAAACATGATAAAGTGACCTCTAGGGTGTTCACCCTGAAACCCCATCAAGGTAGGCTTCTAGTAGACAAAACAGGGTAAAGTGTCCTCTTGGGTGACCTTCTAGAAGACAAAAGATAATAAAGCTCTCTCAAGGGTTCCTTTCAATAGACATAACATGGTAAAGTGCTCTCTAGGGTGCTCTTCAACTTGAAAAACGTGGTAAAGTGCCCACTTGACAGTATCCCTCCAGTTGACAGAACATGGTAAAATGCCTTAAGGTGCCCTTCCAGTAGAGAAAACATTATGAAGTGCCCTATATTGTGCGTATCAACAGATAATACACGGTGAAGGATCCTCTAGGATGCCCGTCCTGTCTCCGGATAAAACATGATAAAGTGCGATCTATGGAATTCTTTTCAGTGGACAAAACATCACTAAGTGTACTCTAGAATGCCTTCCAGTAGACAGCACATGACAAAGTGCTCTCTGTGGGGCTCTCCCACTTAACAAAACACAGTAAAGTGCTCTCTAGAGTGCCTATCAACAGATAAAACATGGTAAAGTGCCCTCTTGGGTGCCCTTCCAGTGGATAAAAAATGATAAAATGCCCTTTGAGGTTTCTATCATCAGACAAAACATGATAAAGTGCCCGCTAGTGTGCTTATCAACATATAGTACAAGGTTAAGTGCCTTAGGCTGCCCTACAAGTCAACAGAACGTGATAAAGTGCTCTCTAGGGTGTCCTTTCAGTGGACAAAACATAGTACAGGTCCTAAGTGTGCCCTTCCAGCCAACAAAAAATGTCTAAGTAACCTCTAGGGTGTCTTTCAACAGATACATGGTAGCACTTTACCAGTACATGGTAAAGTGCCCACTTGGGTGCCCCTCCAGTAGAGAAAACATATTGAGGTGCCCAAGGGTGCCCTTCCAGCCAACAAAAAAATATCTAAGTCCCCTCTAGGGTGTGTATCACTGGATAAAAATGATTAAGTGCCCTCCAGGCTGCGTATTAACAGATAAAACATGATAAAGTGCCATCCTCCAGTGCTTCTTGCAGCCCTGGTTCCTCTTCTGTTTGATTACAGATGTCTAGTAAAAGTTTGGTGTTGACCTGTGTTTCTATTCCACCACTTTAATATTCATCCGTTGTAATAAGTCTTTTTGTTTAGGAAATTACAGCATAATTGAAAGGAGGTACAAGTATAATCCTTAAATATGTGACCATCTTTTTTCTTTGAACGTAAAGGTCAAAGATATTTTGAAAGGGGCTGAACATTGTGGGTACTTTTTAAGTTGAAAACATTCTGACAACACTGTACACAAATTCAATAAAATAAGAAAGGCCTAATGAAAAAGTTGTACATCACAGTTAACTGAGTTTAACTTACCTGAAGAGCCACTGATTGGTGGAGGCTGACAAGAGGGCGGGACATCTTGTGAACACTGATATGATGCTGAGGCTCCAGGCAGAAGTGACGGCTCCTGTGAAAAAAGTAACAAGAGAACAGACAGTTGAATGAGTTTGTGACTTTCTCTGGAGGATTTAACTTCCAACATCAACTCTTTTCTTTAGGACTTCAACCCCAGCGTTGGCTGCTTCAGTGCCTTGCTTCATCTTTCGATCCTTTTCAAGGAATCAGATGCCTGATATTTATTCATGTTGGGTTTAAAATAAAAACTGTAATCATTTACATCATTCACAGCTAATAAAGTATAACTGCAGTTATGATAACCCAGAACACATCAATAATCAAAGTGTATGGCTCCTACTTAGAACAAATCAATGACAAAACTGCAATAAGCTTGTCTTTAAAACACATTTATTCCACGTGACACCCGTCAAACTGATCTAAAAGTTTTCTAACTCGATCATAATGAGAAACACGAAACTTTAAAACAATAAGACAGTTACTATAAGAAGCAAACTGTATGAAAACACATAAACTACAAGGGCAGTGTGCCTTTAAAATGTTATCAAGTGGTGAGATGCAAGGAAACAGAAAATATGTAAGCAACTTCTATTGATTGCTTTAACTAGAGACAAACAAATCAATGTTAAGTCAAGTTGTACTCAGAACATATCCTCGAAAATTATCCTAACAGAGGTCTTTAAATGCCATGTTTGAGTATCTTATAACTTAAAGAGTAAAAGGAGGGGTTTGAGTGACTAAAATGTTGTTTTTCAGTCTCCATTTCTGATAGTTGCCTCTCTCAGTCTTCACTGAGCTGTGAACAGGTGATCTTAACGGAACTCTCAGTGGTGTTTAGTGCCCTCAAGTTTGCCTGGAAGGCAGCGGCCGCCTGTACTGTACTGATCCAAACTTTTATTTTATTGAAGCATAAATACTATGAAACTATAGATTTCTCCTAAGCTGAAACACAAGTATTCTGTTGTTAAAAAAACAGTATGGGTATGTTGGTATGAGTATGGTATGTTTCCATTGTGTTTTATAAAATGCTTGATCTGTTTGATTTTAAATCAGTTCACTGCTAATCAAATACCTTTATAACAACAGTCGACAGTGTTTTGAATGGTATGGAGAAAAAAAAACTGCTGCAGTCCACCTCTAAGGAAGCCCTGAGTGTGCATGTACATACCTTTTTTTTGTTTGTTTTTACATTGGCTGTCCTGTAAAAATGGGTTGATTCCTTGGAATTGAACATGTCAAGATTTTGAGAAATCAGTGAAAAGGTACTGGTGATGAAAAGTAAAAAGAGTGAAACCAAACACACATTTTAGTCTTTAAGGACTTCCCTATTTGATCATGCATGCATGCATGGATGAATGGATGCATGAAAGGAAGGATGGATGGATATATTAATGGATGGATGGATGGATGTATGGATGGATGAACAGATGGATGACGGGTTGGATGAATGAATGGATAGATGGATGAATATATTAATGGATGGATGGAAGGATGGATGTATGGATGGATGAACAAATGGATGGATGGATGGATGATGGATAAATGAATGGATGGGTGGATGGATGGATGGATGGATGCATGAATAGATGGATGGATGGATGCATGGATGGATAGGTGGATGGATGGATGCATGGATGCATGAATAGATGGATGGATGGATACATGCATGGATGGATAGGTGGGTGGATGGATAGATGGATGGATGGATGGATGGATGCATGCATGGATGGATGGGTGGGTGGATGGATGGATAAATGAATGGATGCATGGATGGATGCATGGATGGATGCATGGATGGATGGATGGATGAACAATCAGATGAATGGATGCATGGATAATTGAAAAATGGATGCATGAATAGTTGATGGATGGAAGGACCGATGTGTGGAAGGATAGATGCATGGATGGATGGAAGGTGGAAGGATGCATGAATGAATGCATTGATGGTTCACAGATTGTTGGGTTGATGCATGGATACATGATGCAAGTGTGGATGGATGGACTGATGAATGGATGGATTGATGGATAGTTTATTGATCTTGAAGGAAAATACAGAAGAAAAAAACATGAAAACCCTCTGTGCAACTCTCCACACCTCGGAGGCGGAGAGCTTCCCACGTCAGTTTTAAACAGCACTCGTACACGTGTTAACAGATTTATGTAAAAGGTTAACGTCTCTGTGTTATTCTGCTCAGGCGCTGCCATTTTATCACCCTCCCTCCCCTCCTTTCTCTCCTCCCCTGTTGAAAAAAAGCAGGGGGAACAGGCGCCCATTTCCCTGCCACCATTATGCTCATTTGTCGTGTCAGGAGAATGACAGGCCGGTTGACTCTTCCCCAGATACGACCATTAGGTAACGCTCTGTCATCTGACAGCCAGGCATTCTGCCGCTCCCTAAAAACCCCCTAATTATTTCCTTCGCCAGAGACAGGCGGCGGCGGGAAGGTAATTTTTAACCTTTCACGTGCACCTGGGGAACCCTCCTCCGGGGAGCCAAGGTGCCTGTGTGGCATTCAGTCATCAAAACATGACCTTTTATGGCCGTTCGGAGAGCAGTTGGCACCGGGTGCCACGCGCCGGCTAATGCTAATGTTGATGACTAATTTATGCATCAGCCGACCGCATCTGCAGCAACTTTAGGGGAGCAACAATGTGTGATAGAGCGGTGAGAGGAGGGGGGAGAACAAGCAGAGGTGAAAGGCATTTTGGGGGACGGGGTGGGGCTTTGGAGACACCCGGTAGCCTGGCACGACGGGGAATAGAGGGGCTAATTATGTTGCAGGGAGTACGTTCAGCGTGACCAGCGAGCCTTTTTAGAATTTGTCGAGAGCAATCTGACTAACGTGGCTGACCTTTACTTTTTTAGCCCAAATTGCAGGAGACCAGAGAGCATGCAAGATGTCTGCATATTCTCGCACATAATTGTCTTTTTGTGGTGCTGCCGGACGTCCAAAATCACCTTATAAGGAGGGCATCATTGTGTTATTCCATGTTTACACTCAGAAACATAAGGAGGCATTTGTAATTTTGGCAACTGAATAAAAAAGAAGAGCACTATCCTCATGAAAAGGCAACTCTTGATTCCTTACATCTAAAACTTGACAATTAACTATCAACTTACCATTTACTAAGACTTTTGGGGTATAAAAACTCGATGAAGCCCACCTTTTAAAATTAAATTCCAACTGCAACAGCTGCAAAAAGGCACCTCAGTAAGTTTTTGTATTCAAGTTTTAAAGGCCACAAACTGCAAGTGCACCAAGTTTCATGTCTAACAAATAAAGGCACATATAACATGGATAAAATCCATAAATAAAAGCAACTTAAGGGTTGCCAAGTTATGGAAAATCCCCCATTTCACTTGTGTTTATCATCCATTATGTCGTCTTCAGAGGCACATCACTTAAACTCAAATTAATGCAAACATAAAGCAGTAAGAAAAATGGATTACCAACATTTATAACCAAATTATCCCCAAAGAGTGACTCAAATGCATCATGCATGCCGCTTATCTCCTTAAAAAGCCCCAGGGATTCTCAAACTTTTAAGCCTGCAATCCGGGACCCCCACTGTACCTGAAAGTGGTTGACAGCCATGCACGTCTAGGAATAGTTGTGCAGACACTGCCACCAAAAAGGGGAGGAGCTTTCTTGGGCCCTGCCAAGCCGGGGGCCCATGGAGGTCAGCAAAATCATGGTCCATTGTAAAGTTAATCTATTATAACCATATGTCATTTTTTAAATGAATAATAACCACTATTATCAAAGCAACAAGTAGGCTATCTTTTTTTACTCATTTGCCATTTTAAAAGTGTAAAACCGTATGCTTGAAAACAGAATTAAAATAGGTTAAAATGGTAAAAATGGGTTAGAAATGGCAAAATTGGCGGAAAAGGTTTTGGGACAGAGGAAACTGATTAAAAGTGGCAAAATCAGAAGTGGCAAAAATAGATAAAAAGTCACAGAAATAGGTTAAAGTGGCACAAACAGGCATAAAAAAGTGACATAATGTGTTGAAAGTGGCAATATTGGCCTAAAAATGGCAGAAATTGGCGGAAAAGGTGGTGAAATTAAATTTCAAAGTGATGGAAATGGGTTTGAAGTGGCAAACATAGGTGGAAAAGGTGGTGAAATGGGATTAAATACTGTGGCAAATGCGTTTAAACTGGTGAAAAAGAGTTAACTGAGGCCAAAAGAGGTAGAAATTGGTTAAACTGACAAAAATGGGCATAACAAATTGTGAATGTGGTGAAAATGGCTTTAAAAGCGGTGAAAAGGGGTTAATAGTGGGCTAACAGAGGCAACAACAGGCCGAAAACGGCGGAGACTGGTTTAGAAGTGACAAAGTAGGTCAGAAAAAAGTTGTGAAAACTGGTTTAAAGTGACAAAAATGGCTTAAAAGTAGAAGAAATTAGCAGAAAAGGTGGAGAATTGCATTTATGGTTGCAAAATTGGTAGGAAAAGTGATGAAAACTCATCAAAACATGGCAAAAAATAGTAAAGAGAGGCAAAATGGGTACAACGGTGCAAAATTAATGAAAAGTGGCAAATAATAGTGGCAAATGTGTGGGAAAATGGCCAAAAAGTGTCAAAAATAAATACTTTCAACATTAGAGCACAATAACAGTTTAACAGACTTTTGAGCTCCAAAATGAGGGAAAATGCTGCAACTAATTCCTGAGTTATCATGTTTTTTTTTTTTTTACAAGATGTGATGAAAAAACACAAAATACAGGCTATTACTGTCAGACAGTAAAATAGGACCAGACATTTCTATCTACATGTTTAGGGGCCACAAACTGCAAAACTGCAACAAACTTTATACATTTATGAAAAAAAAAAACACATATGAGCTTAAAAATCCCATTTATAGCAGTAATTTAGTAGATGTTACGTCATGAAAAAACTTTTGCTTGTGTTTTTCCTCTAGCAAAGCACAAAGAACAGTGGTTAACAGCTAGCCTAGCTTAGCACAAAGACTGTAACAGTGGTAAACAGCTAGCCTAGCTTAGCACAAAGACTGTAACAGTGGTAAACAGCTAGCCTAGCTTAGCACAAAGACTGTAACAGGGGGAAACAGCTAGCCTAGCTTAGCACAAAGACTGTAACAGTGGTAAACAGCTAGCCTAGCTTAGCACAAAGACTGTAATAGGGTTAAACAGCTAGCCTAGCTTAGCACAAAGACTGTAACAGGGGGAAACAGCTAGCCTAGCTTAGCACAAAGACTGTAACAGTGGTAAACAGCTAGCCTAGCTTAGCACAAAGACTGTAACAGGGGGAAACAGCTAGCCTAGCTTAGCACAAAGACTGTAACAGTGGTAAACAGCTAGCCTAGCTTAGCACAAAGACTGTAACAGGGGTAAACAGCTAGCCTAGCTTAGCACAAAGACTGTAACAGGGGTAAACAGCTAGCCTAGCTTAGCACAAAGACTGTAACAGTGGTAAACAGCTAGCCTAGCTTAGCACAGACTATAAACAGGGGTAGCTAGCCTAACATCTACCAAAAGCAGACAAACCTAGCCTAAAAGCATCAATAAACATCTCTGCATGCTGTCCAAACATGAAAAGAGCTGTTTAGCAGCTAAAGTGTTAGCTAGGCTGCTGTGACTGAGTTTTATAAGTCAGCTTCTTCTGGGATTAACATGCTGACTGCTAACATGTCTGCTTTATTTACATGTTCAATGCCTCTTAAATGACTTATTTCACCTCAAACTAAATTATTTGTGTCATTAACTTTAAAGAAGTGAAATGTTTGTAGCTCTCCATCATGTTACCTGCTGCTGAGGTGTTCAAACTTCAAACAGCCAAACAGGAAGTGAGACCTTCCACTGGGCTTCATAGTGGAGGGAGAGTGGACTGTACCATTCAGGGGGGTAAGAGAAGGGAACAGTTTGATGGAACAGTCCTTGAATGTAAAAGCAATAAACAAAGAAAACTACTGGTTTGTGTGGTGAATGATTTTCCTCCTCAAGGTCCTTTGGAATTTTCACGGAAATTTCATGGAATATTTGGATATTTGTAGAAATAAGTTATGATTTCTTTGGGTGTGTTCATGTGAATTCTGGAAATCTGGATTTTTTGGTAAATTTTCAGGTATTTAGGTAAATTTGGGAAATTTATTTGTATGTTATTCGTTTTTTTATTTTCATTTTTTTTGGTTGGGCTGTGTTTTTGGGTGGTATTTGAAATCTTTAAGAATTTTCATAAAAATTTTAGGGAATTACTTTGGTTGTTTGGTGGAATCTGCTAATTTTCTGCCATTTTCATGGAATTTTGTGGATTTTTAGGAATTTGTTTGGGATATGGTTGATAAAGTTGGTCGTTCTCTCAAGAATTTTAATGGAATTTGTTTGGATACTTGGGGGATTTGTTTGTAAATTTTCAGGCATGGTTATGGAAGTTTGGAAATTTATTTGTACATTTTTTAGGAATTTGTTTTATTTTTCTTGGAGGGAAGTCTTTTCAAAAAGGAATTTCAGGGATTTTTTTTTTTTTAATTTGAGGAAATTTTTCTTTGAAAGATTTCAAGCATTTTCACAGAAATCCAATTTGGGAAATTTATTTGTTATTTTGGGAATTCGACTGGATATTTTGGAGAATTTTCTTAAAAAAAAACAACTATTGTGTTGTCATGGAAATTTGGTGTCTATTTGAGAGTTTCAATGGTTTAAGTTCAAAATTTGAGGAAAATTTGCTTTGTTTTATTTATTTATTTATTGTTACTATTATTATTTTGCATTTTTATGGGTATTTCTTTGTATATTTTAAGGAATTTGGGGGTTTTATTGAAGGGGAGCATGTGGGAAAATCTGTAAATTTTCAAGCATTTTCACAGAAATGTATTTTTATATGATATGATATGTATGAATATGATTTAGATTTTTTTAATGTATTTTGGAAATTTGATTTTAATTTTTCTGGGGAACTTGCAGTGAAATTTTCGTTTCTTTTCATGGGCATTAAGGAAATTAATTTGTAAATCTTGACTGGGATACTTTTAAACCATGTTTAGTAATTTTCATTGAAATTTGGGGGAATTTGTGAGGACTTTGGAAGGGAAACTTTCCAATAATTTCAGACCTCCAATTTCTCTATTGGAAATTTTGTCCTTGTTTTGGTCTTACACTCTATGTTTGTAGGGTTTTTTTGGTGAGGAAAGAAGGCCAGTTCAAGGGGTTTTCACATCAAGCATGGCTTTTTTATACCATGCCTAAGCATGATTGCTCCCCCCTTCCCTCCCTTACTGGTCTACTTTGACATTAGTGACACTGTAAAGTGCCTGAGCATCCTTTGGTGCGCACTCAACTTAACAACTCAACTCACTGAGGACCATTCCTGGTTGCATTCATGTCTTCAGCTGACCATGCTCGAGTACATGTGAAGCATTCTCTTGCTTTAAAATAAGATAACATTTTGATATCATCTAGCGTGCCAGCCTAAAAATCCAACATGTCCGCCCCTCATGGTCCTGTTTTCCCCCTTTAACTCAGAGTAAAGATGGGTGAGCAGCGGCGTTCGCCTCCTGCGCTGTCAGCCCGTCTAAGAGCGATGGACAGGAAGCTGACAGCATGGAATAAAAAGAGGCCGCCTCAGGCTCTACAGTTAACACCAAAACCACTGCAGGTCCATGAATTGTTATTATGGAGAGCGGGGCAGACAAATGGAGGAGTTGGTGTGAAGTGGAGATGAATTTCACACAGAGGGAGGAGAAAACGAGCAGAATGCAGCTAATCGGATCAAAAAGTAAGTGATGGTGCTATCCTGCTTGAAAAACATAATTTGTATGAATCAGGCCGCGCGTGCATTTGCAAAACATGTCAGAGCGGCTGTGCTCAGGAGGAGCTGATGAACTCTTTGTTTAGACAAATCAGGAAATTACGCTGTCTTCTTTTGCCTGGAAAGCGTGATTTTTTATCTCCTCCTCCCTCCTCTCCTTCCGTCTTGTGTCTCAACTTGTGCAGAAAGGTCACGGCGGAGAGTTTCCCTCGAAGCAACAATAAAACACAAGTAAACACAAAGCAAGACGGATTCAAGCCGCCGCAGCCATTAGTGATTTATTCTCACTTTCTAATCCCTCGCTAAGGCCGCCCTGCCGCCATTAAGCTTGGAAATTACATGTTTTATCAAGAGCAGCGGCTCTCACCTGAGTATTGGATTACTGAAATAAAATATGAATAATTAATAGTGAGAAATAGGTTCCTGGCATCAGGAGGGGCTGCTATTTAATAATGAGCATTATGTTTCTCCTGTTTGTTTCCTCTGCTGGTGTCGTTTCATCTTCTCTGGTTTCTACTGGAGGGTACAGAGGCCCATCAATGCCACTACAAAAAAAAAAAAAAAAAAAAAAAAAGATAGCTATGTATTTGAAGAAAGAAAAAAATCGTATAGTCAAGCTAATGCTTTAGCATTTTCTTTCTCATAATTTTGATATTTATTCTTCCTTAACAATTCTGTTTTAAAAATGTAAAATTTCATAAATCTGAAAAAATCTCAAAATGTGATGTTGTATCTCTTGAAGTTGACTTTTAATCTCATGTTTTCCATTTTCTTCATGATTTTTGCTTTTTTTTAAATCTCAGAATATTTAAATCTTATCATATAATTTAACTTAATTTCTCATAATTCTATTATCCAATAATTTATGTTTTTTTATCATACATTTTCAACTATTTATCTCATTAACTTGAATTTATATTACAGTTTTTTCTACTTTTATCACATAACTAATCACTTTTTGTCAAATAATTTTGACTTTTATCTTTAAATATTTTAGTTTTATCTCATAGTTTTGACTTTTTATCCCAAAGTTTTGATATTTAAAATTTGGACCTTTCCTCACATAATACCAACTTTAATTTTAATAATTTTGAGTTTCTATAACATTTTTTCATATTAATCTCAGATGTTTTAAATTACAATCTCATGATTTTGACTTTTAATTTCATAATTTGGATTTTTTTCATTGTTTTAACATTTATACCATGTATTTGACATTTGTAATTTAAGTCTGACTTTTTATTTTAAAATCTTGTAATCACTGTATCTCCAATTCTTGGATTTCTTTCACATAATTGATTTTTGTCTCATAATTTTGACTTTCTCATAAATTTTTATGTGTAATTTCACTTTCTTTCTAAAATTTTGGCTTTGAATGTTATTTTCAAATGTATCTCATATATATTTAAAAAAAAAATTCAGTCATTTTAAATCTAATTTTAGTTTTATCTTGTGATTTTGGCTTTCTCATCTAATTTAAGATTTTAAACTCTTTATATTGATTTTTTTAAATTCCAAACATTTTTATTGTTTTGTCATTATTTCACATTTTTGTCTTTGACATTTGAACTTCATTTGTATATTTTACTACTCACCGTTCATCACATTTTATCGCTCTTTTTAAAGCTCAAATCAATTTCACCTTTATTTCATGTTGATATTACAGTTTGACTTTCAAACCTAAAAGTTTTGACTTTATATCTCCTCATATTGAATCTTTTTGCATGATTTTGATTAGGCTCCTATTTTTGACTTTCTCAATT
The DNA here is from genome assembly GCF_018320785.1 of Cheilinus undulatus. NCBI lineage: Eukaryota > Metazoa > Chordata > Actinopteri > Labriformes > Labridae > Cheilinus > Cheilinus undulatus. Next base: position 19,875,398 of record NC_054888.1, on the reverse strand, counting down.
TATTATGAATCTCTGTAGTTTGTTATTTCCACTCTTTCATAATCATCTCAATCTCATCTAACTTTCTATTTGATGCTTTTTTTATTTTAACCTGTTAATTTTGAATTATTGTTTTAAAAATTTTAAATTTGTGTCATTAAAATTTCACTTTATTTCTTCAATTTGACATTTGTGTTTTTGACCACCCATCATAACTGAGATTTTTTAAAGATCTAATTATTTTCACCTTTTTTTAAAACATTGATCTTATAGTTTAGACTTTTTAAAATAAAATGTTTGACTTTATATCTCTTGATATTGATTTTATTGTATAATTTTGATAAGTCTCATATTTTTGGGCTTCCCATTTTCTTAAAGTTTTTGTAATTGTAATTGTAATTTTTAGTCTCTTTCTCATAATTCTGACTTTCTTTTTTATTTTCATCCTTCATTTTGACTTATTATTTTCAAATTTAATTTTTTCCCCTTATTTTCCAAATTTATCTTATAAAGTTTATATTTGCCATGTACTTTTGATCTCTTTAATTTTTTTTTTTTTTAATCTCATTATTTTAATATTTTTCTAAAATTTTGGACACTTAAATATTAACATTTTAAATTAAATCTAACATTGAATTTATTTTGCTTAAGTTGGATTATTGTGTCACAATTTTGACTTCTGAAAATCTCAAAATTTAATCTAATAATGTTTACTGAATTATAGTTCATTTTGTATTTGAACTGTCATTGATTGCTTCTTATCTTACCAGACATTTATCGCCTGTTTTTTTTTTTTAAACATATGCATTTATATTTAACTTTAGTCATAATTATGAGATAGAAACCAAAATTATGAGTTTAAATTAGGAGATAAAAACTTTAAAGAGTCCAAACTTATAACTCACAATCTGATAAATCTGAATTGTTCATTTTATATCTAAAAATGTCAGCTTTTAATCCTTTATTTTAGACTTTTATCCTATGATTTTGACTTTTAATTCCTCTATGTAGAAGATAATCAGGGACAGTCACTGTTTTTTTCCTGTTTTCTGTGTGTCGATACACCTGTACCTTAAGGAGGCGATATCTCAGAAGTGCTTCCTGTTCATTCTTCTTCTGGGTTTTTGTAGTTGTCATTTGTTTATCTCATAATTTTGGCTTTGAATTTCTAATTTAAGACCTAAGATTGACATTTTTCCATCAGTGTTCAGCTTTTGTTCACTGGTGTAAATGAGCCTCCACAGAGGAGAGTCCATGCATCCTCTTCTTCTTCGTTGGTGCTCCCTTGGCAGGGTCGACTCCCCTGGCCACCGGGGCGAGAGACCTGCATCCTTCCTCTTTTTTCTTCCCCTTCATCTTGTTTTTTCTTTAATAAGCTGCCGTTAAATAAATTAGAAAATACCCACCCAGGGGTGATCAGACGGCCACAAACCCTTGTCATCTGTCTCCCGGCGCTGCCAGGCAAACGAGAGCGAGGGAGGGGAAGAAGAAGAAGAAGAAGGAGAGGAAGAGGAGGACAGCCAGGATTTCTTCTTCTTCTTCTGTTTTTTTTCTGGCGTGGTGATTCTGTCAGAGGTGAGAAGGAGAAAAAGGCGAGGAGAGGAGGCTGGTTTTCACCCTGCCAGACAACCGGAGGGGGAAAGAAGCCTCCATACATCCATATTTATTTAATGCGGCGAGAGAATACATAAGGAGGAGAGGAAGGAAGGGAAGGAGACGGGGAGGGAGAAAACTTTGCTACATATGGAGTGCTTCTTACAACTAATCAGCAGACTGTTGGTGATTGGGGCCGCGGGCGCCAGGTTGGCTCCAGTCAGAGTTAGCACAGTGCCCAGGTCTTTGCTGCAGGCTGCACAGGTTGGCCTCAACTCTGCTGGGGAGCAGATGGCGAGCCAAAGCTTGTAGTCACACTTACCTTCCCCACTAAATCCCTAATCCCTCCGTGGACGCTCCTCCAAGGCAGGTTTTTGGAGGCAGAAATAGGGGTTACAATCTGGACCGGTGCGGCGCCTGCCAAAACACTCACAACACAGAAATGCAAATTAACTTATTTGTGTTGTCCGCCGGCCAAGGCGCCGCTTCTTTTGCGAGTAATTAAGATACCTTGAAAAATGTTTGTAAAAGATCAATAATTTGAAATGTAAGGATAACAATGAAGAGAGAGGGGAAGATTTTGGTTTTAAACACACTCCCCTCCTCTCCATCTGCAGGAAGAGAAAATAGTCCCTTCGCGCCGTCCACCCTCTGATTCCTCAAAGTGGAGCTCCAGCAGAATTTTCAGAGGAATGTTCCTTTAAAGGCGCACAAAAACAGGAGAAGAAGAAGAGGGAAAAAAAGAGGAGAAGCAAGCGCCCCCTGAATCAGTAGCTGTTAGAGGAGGCGTAGGAGCCTCGGTGACACCTTTCAGCTGTGCTAGTTGGCCGCTCCACGCTCACACAGAAACACACACTCTGTTATTAGCCCGGTGTCAGCAGCGCTAAATGGGCTGCAGATGTTAACACACTGTTTTAGATACAGTGGCAGGAAAAGGAGGCCGAGCGAGGCGAAACGCAGAGAGAAAGACATTCATTAGAGAGACACACGCTGGATAATAACTCCGAGGTGATGCTTTATAAACACGGCTGTTTAAACAGCGCTGCTGTGTTTGAAATCTTTCAGAAACAGACACTGTGGAGGTTGAACTTCTGTCTCACAGTTTATGTGCAAAGATTTAAAAAAACCAACAGAGACTGGGAGGTGTCAGACTAAAGAGCTCTTATTTAAAGTGCTCATTTAGATTGCTTCATCATGCCTTTACCACGATTGATATCTCGAAGTGAGTCAAGTCAGCCAATTCATATCAAATGTTACATCTTATGTCAATAAAATTACTTCAAAAGCATTTAATCTAAAGTAGCATGAATCCGAATAATGGTGCAATGAGATTTATGCTATAAAGGAGGTGGCTGGGGTGGAGGAGGTGAAGCTTTGCCAGCAGTAGCAGCGTGGTGCATCAAGCAGGAATTATAGAGCAATAATTGTTAAGAGAAAGAGCTGTGATTGGCTGTGGGAGCTGGGAGGCGATAATTAGGATCAGCTGGCCATCAGCTAATTAAAGTTTGTGGAGTTTTTAAGCAAAATTGTGTATATATCAGTATTTATACGCGCCAAAACCCACATATAGATCGATAGATTAATGATGCTAAAGGTATTAATTTTTGCATCTATCTTTAATTTTAGTCTTAGTTTGGGGTGTGCCGATGGTTGGGTGGTTTGGGGCGTGCACCGTGTGCGCGGGCGGCACGGCCTGTAACCCTTTGCCGCATGTCTCGCCACTGCTCTCGTCCCTGTTTCCTGGTCTATCCTTTTTAGTTTTAGTTTAGTTTTAGTCAATGAAAACCTGAAACATTTTAGTCTAGTATTAGTTAAAAAAAGTCCTCACATTTTAGCCTTTACTTTCAGTCCAAGCGTTTATTTTCTTGCCTAAATCTGGTATCAAATCATGCTAGTGTGTTGTGTGAATGTCCGATGAAAACTACATTACATTTTAGGCTAGTTTTAGTCATCTTGACAAAAACTAAATGTAGTTTTTGTCAGTCTTAGTCATCACAGTTTTAGTCTAGATTTTGTCATAGGAAAAAAGGTTGTCGATGAACATTTTTAGTCATAGTTTTAGTTGATGAAATTAAGGTTGCAATGAGATTTATGCTATAAAGGAGGTGGCTGGGGTGAAGGAGGAGAAGCTTTGCCGGCAGCAGCAGCATGGTGCAACAAGCAGGAATTATCGAGCAATAATTGTTGAGAGAAAGAGCTGTGATTGGCTGTGGGAGCTGGGAGGCGATAATTAGAATTAGCTGGACATCAGCTGATTAAAGTAAGCAAACCCATGTAAATATCAGAACTGACAACAGCCAAAACCTTCATATGGATTGATAGATTTATGACAGTGAGTACTGACTACAGTCAAACTAGTTCAAAAGCAATAAATCTATAGTAGCACAAATTTGAATCAGGAGGTGGCTGGGGTGGAGGAGGGGACCTGTGATTGGCTGTGGGAAATGGGAGGTGATAATTGGGGTCAGCTGATCACAGCTGGGAATCGGACTACCATGTTCTGCATGATCTAACACTGGGCTTTATTAAGTGAGGCATTATATTATCAACAGATAACAGCTTTAAAATGCAATCAGTGGTATCAGCAGGTACGTACAACCATTCAACAGAATCCATGAAGGTACCACAATGCTTAAAGTCTGTGGCATTTTGAAGCAAAACATGGTTAATATTATTGTTTAAGGCAGCAAAAAACTCCATATAGATTCATACAATTATGACAGTGCTAACTGAACACAATAAAATTAGCTAAAAAGGAGGTGGCTGGGGTGGAGGAGGTGAACCTTTGCCAGCAGCAGCAGTGTGGTGCATCAAGCAGGAATCATAGGAAGTATTTCATAATTGAATATTATCAACAGATGAAATCTTGAAAATGCAATCACTGGTATCAGCAGGTATGTACAACCAGTCATACAACAGAATCCATGAAGGTATCACAATGCTTAAAGTCTGTGGCGTTTAAAGCAAAACCGCATAAATATCAGTATCAGCACACATCAACCTGAGTCATGTACCTCTCCGGCCTCCTGACACCCATTGTCCAGGCCTGCCTTCAAGGTGTCTTCAAAGCTGACGGCTTTGTAAGAGTCTTCCTGCCAACTCGGACCGACTCCCTCAGGTTGAGCCAAAAAAGTGTAGAATCGGTTGTTGACACCACCAGCAATGTTCAGCCAATGTTTCCTGTGCAAGGATCTCCTCCTAGTTTTACGCAGAGTATCATAGGTGTCCTGGTCCAGTGTTATCGAAGGGTGTGGGTCCCAAGGCACCAGAGACAAGGGACACTCTTTCAGCTAAGCAAGAAACTGCCATTACTGTATCTGATGTATCAGACATTCCCATTTCTGCGTCCATAGCATCAATCCACAACGAGCATTTAGAACATTTAGCAAAGAGACCCTCAAATTACACATACTCTGTCAGTGCAGCTTTCTTTCTTTCCTTTGCTTTCTAGTCCATTTCTGTTATTCCCCACACTGTGACATGTATTTGGCACACAAGAACCACTCCACTCTGATCTGCTTGAGAGTCACTCCAATTCTGCTTTCAGTGGAGGCCAATCAGGTCAAGTCAGGTATGGGAGCACATACCGATTCAGCGCTTCACCATTTACCTTTGTCCTGTACTGCTTTGGCCCCCTGATGGTCATCATCCAGTCCTGCTCCGGACCAACACCTCACTTCTCCAGGTATCTTCCCAGCTGACCCTTCCACAGCGTAAGCGGCCGACCCCCGATGTCCTGACCAGCCCACCAGGTCTGGGGCAACCAGTATGCAGATCCAGGTCAATCTAAAAATGTCACAATGAGAATATGCCTTTATTTTCAAAATAAAAACTCCACCAGGTTAATCAGTCATTACAAATAGGTGATTTATGTTTCATTTATGCACAAGTTTGTGGTTTAAGTTTTAGATATATGTCTATGAATTTCTGCTTGAGGGAAAATCTTTTAGTTTTCATGTAAATTTCAGATTACAAATGTGGGGTTACACAGTTTATAAGACATTGTTTAAAGTAAATTGGCTGAATCATCACTAAAACCATAAATAGAGTACAAATCTGCTCCCCTTCTTGTCATATTCATCTGTATTTGTGTCCTCAGCCTGGTACAGTAAGAGTGTCGGGGTGTGAGAGGCCTCTGGGAGCAGCCAGGCGGATCAAACGACCTCCCCAGTATCCCACCAGATGTCCTTACTGGGCCGGGTTCAGATGGTCCCAGCGAGCGGCGAGGGAAAGGTCAGAGTCACACAGTGGGTTAAACTGGACCCATCATGAAACTGGCTGCAGCCGCGGCTCCTCGCACCACCGGCAGGGATTATTTCAATTAAGGCTCCTGCTGGCTGGACGTGGGATTACAACCGGGTTTATGGAGGCGGGACAACATCTGAAGTCGGCGCACGGTCAGACAGACGGATTAAACGGCTCAGATATGACAGACAGAGAGACAGACATAATTAGTCTTAATTTAGACACAATCAGACCTCTGCTACTGCTTAAAGATGGCATTTAAAGAGTTTGTGTTGCAACAAGAAGTGAAGACATTTTAAACTTATTATTAATTATAATAATATTAACTATATTAACTTATTTTTACATTAAGTTGTTTTTTTCATCAATGATAATATTCTTTTATTCTAAAGCTTATATTCTAATTTTCATATTCCTATATACATTAGTGTACATAGCATGATTTAATTTGTTATAATTTTCAACATAATCAAAGGTTAAAGCTGATATTGAAAGCTAAATTAGGTAATATTTCCAGCTGATAAGGCCAAGATATTGATAAGAGTCAATATTTACCGTTGATATTGCATTGTATTTACAGCCAATCAAGGTAGGTGTATGCAGCTGATTTTGGGACAAAAATTTACAGATGGTACATGGAAATATTTACTGCTTCTTGAGGCTGATATTTACAGCCAACAAACAGCAGATATTTACAGCTGATTTAGGCAAATATATATACAGCAGATAGAAGCCAATTTTACCGCTATTAAAGACCAAAATTAACAGTTGATATATGCCAATATTTATGTACAATGTTGGCAAAAAAAATTACAGCTGATGTAGGCCAATATTTACCATTACTATAGGCTTATATTGACCTCTGATATAGGCCAATATTTATAACTGATACAGGCCAATATTAACCACTGGTATAGACCAATATTTACCACTGTTGTAGGCCAACATCTGCTCCTACTATAGGCCAACATTAAATGCTGATTTAGACAAATGTTTTCTGCTGATGTAGGCCAATATTTACAGCCCTCATGGGCCAATACACACTACTGATATAGGCTCATGTTACGGATGATATAGACTAATATCTACAACTTATACAAGCAAATATTTACCACTGCTAAAAGACAATATTTACCACTGATATAAGACAAAATGCACCACTGATAAAGGCCACTATGCACCACTGATATAGGTCAATATTTACAACAGATATAGGACAATATTTACCAATGATATAGGCCAATATTTACAACAGATATAGGACAATATTTACCAATGATATAGGCCAATATTTACAACAGATATAGGACAATATTTACCAATGATATAGGCCAATATTTACAACAGATATAGGACAATATTTACCAATGATATAGGCCAATATTTACAACAGATATAGGACAATATTTACCAATGATATAGGCCAATATTTACAACAGATATAGGACAATATTTACCAATGATATAGGCCAATATTTACAACAGATATAGGACAATATTTATAACAGATATAGGACGATATTTACCAATGATATAGGCCAATATTTACAACAGATATAGGACGATATTTACAACAGATATAGGACAATATTTACCAATGATATAGGCCAATATTTACAACAGATATAGGACGATATTTACCAATGATATAGGCCAATATTTACAACAGATATAGGACGATATTTACAACAGATATAGGACAATATTTACCGATGATACAGGCCAATATTTACAACAGATATAGGACGATATTTACCAATGATATAGGCCAATATTTACAACAGATATAGGACAATATTTACCACTGATATAGGCCAATATTTAATGCTGACATAGGCCAATATGCACCACTGATATAGGCCAATATTTACCACAGATACAGGCCAATATGCACCACTGATATATGCCAGTATTTAAAGCTGTTATGGGCCAATATTTACAACAGATATAGGCCAATATGCACCACTGACATAGGTCAATATTTACCACTGACATAGGCCAATATGCACCACTGATATAGGCCAATATGCACCACGAATATATAGGCCAATATTTACCACTGATATAGGCCAGTATAAACAGCTATTATAGGCTTATATTTACGACAGATATAGACCAATACATACAGCTGATATAGGCCAACATTTACCACCAATGTTTACCACTGATATAGGCCAATTTTTACAGCTATCATAGGCTAACATTTACGACAGATATAGGCCAATACACACATCTGATCTAGGCCAACACTTACCACTAATATAGACCAATATTTACCACTGATATAGGCCAATTTTTACAGCTATCATAGGCTAATATTTATGACAGATATAGGCCAATACACACATCTGATCTAGGCCAACATTTACCACTAATATAGACCAATATTTACCACTGATACTGGTAAAAATCAATCAGTGCTGAAGGCCAATATTTACCACTGGTAGAGGCCAATAGTTCTGACATTGACCAATATACACCACTGATACTGGCTAATATAACGGATGATACAACCCAGTATCTACACCTACTACAGGCCAATATTTACCACTGCTATAGGCCAATATTTACAGCTGATATAGGCCAATATTTACAACTGATTTAGGCCAATATTTACAGCTGATATAGACCAATATTTACAGCTGATATAGACCAATATTTACAGCTGATATAGACCAATATTTACAGCTGATATAGACCAATATTTACAGCTGATATAGACCAATATTTACAGCTGATATAGACCAATATTTACAGCTGATATCGGCCAATATATACAGCTGATATAGGCCAATATTTACAGCTGATATAGGCCAATATTTACAGCTGATATAGACCAATATTTACAGCTGATATCGACCAATATATACAGCTGATATAGGCCAATATTTACAGCTGATATAGACCAATATTACAGCTGATATAGGCCAATATTACAGCTGATATAGACCAATATTTACAGCTGATATAGACCAATATTACAGCTGATATAGGCCAATATTACAGCTGATATAGACCAATATTACAGCTGATATAGGCCAATATTACAGCTGATATAGACCAATATTTACAGCTGATATAAACCAATATTACAGCTGATATAGACCAATATTTACAGCTGATATAGGCCAATATTACAGCTGATATAGACCAATATTTACAGCTGATATAGACCAATATTATAGCTGATATAGACCAATATTTACAGCTGATATAGACCAATATTACAGCTGATATAGACCAATATTTACAGCTGATATTGGCCAATATTACAGCTGATATAGACCAATATTTACAGCTGATATAGACCAATATTACAGCTGATATAGACCAATATTTACAGCTGATATAGACCAATATTACAGCTGATATAGACCAATATTACAGCTGATATAGACCAATATTTACAGCTGATATAGGCCAATATTACAGCTGATATAGACCAATATTTACAGCTGATATAGGCCAATATTACAGCTGATATAGACCAATATTTACAGCTGATATAGACCAATATTTACAGCTGATATAGGCCAATATTACAGCTGATATAGACCAATATTTACAGCTGATATAGGCCAATATTACAGCTGATATAGACCAATATTTACAGCTGATATAGACCAATATTTACAGCTGATATAGACCAATATTACAGCTGATATAGACCAATATTTACAGCTGATATAGACCAATATTTACAGCTGATATAAACCAATATTACAGCTGATATAGACCAATATTTACAGCTGATATAGGCCAATATTACAGCTGATATAGACCAATATTTACAGCTGATATAGACCAATATTATAGCTGATATAGACCAATATTTACAGCTGATATAGACCAATATTACAGCTGATATAGACCAATATTTACAGCTGATATTGGCCAATATTACAGCTGATATAGACCAATATTTACAGCTGATATAGACCAATATTACAGCTGATATAGACCAATATTTACAGCTGATATAGACCAATATTTACAGCTGATATAGACCAATATTACAGCTGATATAGACCAATATTTACAGCTGATATAGGCCAATATTACAGCTGATATAGACCAATATTTACAGCTGATATAGGCCAATATTACAGCTGATATAGACCAATATTTACAGCTGATATAGACCAATATTTACAGCTGATATAGGCCAATATTACAGCTGATATAGACCAATATTTACAGCTGATATAGGCCAATATTACAGCTGATATAGACCAATATTTACAGCTGATATAGACCAATATTTACAGCTGATATAGACCAATATTACAGCTGATATAGACCAATATTTACAGCTGATATAGACCAATATTACAGCTGATATAGGCCAATATTACAGCTGATATAGACCAATATTTACAGCTGATATAGACCAATATTACAGCTGATATAGACCAATATTTACAGCTGATATAGGCCAATATTACAGCTGATATAGACCAATATTTACAGCTGATATAGACCAATATTACAGCTGATATAGACCAATATTTACAGCTGATAAAGACCAATATTTACAGCTGATATAGGCCAATATTACAGCTGATATAGACCAATATTACAGCTGATATAGGCCAATATTTACAGTTCATACAGGCAGTCCTTTAAAGCCATCACACACAGATTTTCAAAGCCAGTGTTTACAGCTATCAAAGGTTAATATTTGCAGCTTGGGAGGTTGGATGTCATGTGGGAAAGGAACCACAGTCTCGATTTGAACCCAGGCTGTTTGCTTTAACATCCACTGCCTCTGTACATGGGGATCTCAGAAAAAAAAAACAATAATCTTACTGGTGCCTGCCTCACTGTTATTTTAATAGATTATGAACCCAACATCTACAGCACAGAGATGCTAAAAGCCTTGAACAGCTACAGTAATGATAACATTCTTGTTTGTTCACCTGTAAACATGACGTAAAGTTTGACTGAAGCAGGCAGACAAGAGCCACTTTTGAAAGTGGTGTGTATCAAAGCTGTGAAACATTGAGTGTTAAAAACTTTAAGGGTCAAAAGGAGAAATAAAATCCAGAGGAGAAATATTCATGGGCCGATTCTGCTCTGAACAGCTGAGCTTCATATCGAATTCCTCTTCACATAACTCGCTCTGATTCTCGCCTTGCTGCGTCGAGGTGGCTGATATCTGATTTTCCTGCCCTAAAACGCTCGCCTTGTATGAAAATGAGACACATTACTGCTCCATTAATTGATCGGGCCGCTGCTTTGAAATGTGGACCTCCCTGAGAATCAGAAATTAGGGGCCAATTAGGTGAGTCCTCGCCGTGTCTCCTCCGTCGCATCTCAATCAGGCCGGCTCGTCCACAGGTGAAATGCCAGACGCAGGCGCCGGGCGCCGTCGTGAATGCTAAAGGCCGCCGGGTGCTAATGCTATTCATGTCCAAATCATGGCGCGCATACAGCTCAGAGGGCAGAGGCTAATAGGCTCTCATTGTCTGCTTTAACTTTCATGATCTTCTCCTCTCTGTGCCTCTTACCTCCTCTTACCTTCCTCTTCTTTCTTGACAAAAAACAGCAGCACAGTGTCTGTGAAGTGCAAAAGAAGAGAAGAGAGGGGAGATATCACAGCTCTAATCTTTGTTTTAGATATTTGAAGATGTTAAACAGAACTAATCAGACAGTTTTCAACATTTTATATATTCATAAGAGGTTATTTTTCCTTACAGGTCTTCTTAGACATTTTAAACATTTTATTGATTCCTAACCAAGGCCACTCATAAGGGGGGGGGGGGGGGGGGCATAAGGGGAGACCTCTCTGGGACCAGACAAGTGGGGGGCCATGGAGGTCAGAAAAAATCATGGTCAACTGCAGAGTAAAACTGTGTTGATAATATATTTTCAAAACCTTAATAATAAAAACCAATTATTTTTTTATTTATGTTGCAACACAATAAAGCTGTTTTTAAGAATAAAAAGAATAATTGTGAAAAAAAAGATGAAAAATGGCAGAAAAGTGTCAAGAATGGATTAAAAAAAGTGAAAAAAAGGCACAAATGGTTGAAAAACAGGTAACAAAGCGCAGAAAGTGGCAAAAATGGGGTAAGATGCGAAACAAACACTGGGTAAATAGGGGCATCATTGGACAAAAATGGGTGCAAAGTGACAAAAAATGGACCAAAGGGGGGAAAAGTTGGTAAGAAATGGCAAAAATTGTCAAAAAATAGGCAAATGGTGTCAAAAATGGGTAGAAAGCAGCTAAAATGGGCAAGAAATGGGCAAAAGGCAGCTAAAGCCGGCTAAAGTTGCAAAACAATTTGGCAGAAACAGGAGAAAAGTTGCAGAAAATGGCACAAAGGGGAAAAATATTGCAAATACAGCACAAGCAAAAAGTGGTAAAACAAAATAAAAGAGGTGGAAATGGATGAAAAAAGGCAAAAATGGGATACAACTGGAAAAAAGATCCAACAAGTGTTGCAAAATGTGCAAAAATTAGAAAAAAGTTTAAAAGAAATAAACCAAATAAACAAAAAACAACAATGCAAAATGGGGGGAAAGTAGCAAAAATAGATTAAGTGGCCAAAATGGGCAAAAACGGGTGCAAAGTGGTATCAATGTGAAAAATGGGTGCAAAGTGACAAAAATGGGTAAAAAATGGCAAAAAAAGAAAAAAAGGAATAAGCAAAAGGTGGTAAAAATTGGTAGAAAGCAGCTAAAATGGGCAAGAAATGGGTAAAAGATGGCTGAAGTTAGCTAAAGTTACAAAACAATGTGCAATCAATGGGAAAAAAAGGTGCAGAAAATGGCAAAAGGGGAAAAATATTGCAAATACAGTACAAGCAAAAATTGGATCAAACTGGAAAAAAGTTCCAACAAGTGGTGCAAAACGAGCAAAAAATGGCAAAAAGTTTAAAAGAAATAAACCAAACAAACAAAGAACAACAATGCAAAATGGGGGAAAATTTGGATTAAGCGGCCAAAATGGGCAAAGGATGGCAACAAAAAAGTGGCATCAATGTGAAAAATGGGTGCAAAGTGACAAAAAAATGGGCAAGAAATGGCAAAAAGTAAATAAGAATAGGCAAAAGGCCGCAAAAATTGTAGAAAGCAGCTGAAATTGGTGAGAAATGACAATAACAATGTGGAATCAATGGGAAAGTATTGCAAATAGGTACAAGCAGAAAGTGGTAAAACAAAATAAAAGTGGTGGAATTGGGTGAAAAAAGGAAACATAGTTCCAACAAGTGGTGCAAAATGTGCAAAAATGTGCAAAAAATGGGCCAAAGGTTGACACCCCCCCCCCAAAAAACAAACAAAATAAAACAAAACAAACAAACAAACAAACAAAATGAATAAATAAAACGATGAAAAATGGGGAAAAAGTAGCAGAAATTGATTAAGTGGCCAAATGGGCAAAAGGTGACAAAACAAGTGGCATCAATGGGGAAAAATGGGCGCAAAGTGACAAAAAATGGGCAAAAGGTGGAAAAAATGTATTGAAAGCAGCAAAAATGGGTGAAGTAGTGCAAAAATGTGATAAAACTGAGAAAAAAGCTCTAAAAGTGGTGAAAAATGGGCACAAAGTGGCAAAAATGGATGAAAAGCTGCAAAAAGTGGTAAAAATTGACAAACAAAATGGCAAAAGTAGCCAAAGTAGACAAAAAAATGGTAAACAGTGGAAAAATAGTGGCAATAATGGACAGATAAAAGTGGTATAAAAGTACCACAAAAACAGTATTTAATTATCAGGACCTGGTAATAGTTGACATACTTTTCAGCCTTAACATAAAGTAGCTGTTAGCTACGATGCTAGCACCAATGCTACTGATCCGACACACTTTCAATGACATCATCGATAAATCACAGCTGAGGAGGGCCAGTTCTGTCAGTTTTTCAGGGGTGCAGCCACTTCTGTGGGCGAGCCTGTTCCTAACAGCAGCTTTTTCCTTTAAAGTCCAGAATAAGGGCTAAAGGTTCAAAATCAGCATGCAGAGTGTGCATTTAAGTGTAAATATCACAGCTTTTTTATTAGTTTTAGAGATTTTAAGATGCAACAATATAAGTACCCAGTGATTCCTAGTTAAACAGTGATGTTTCATGACAATATTGAGGCTTATAATCCAGTGGTTTACTGCTCCTCTATGATGCAGCCTGACGCTGCTGATGTGAAATGAAATCCCTGCTCTTTAAAATCAGGTGTAACAGAAAGGCTGGCAGCATCTCTCCTCTCATCGCTGACTCTCTGACAGCTCTTTAAAGGTAGAACTAGGTACACCCCGCTGTTTTCTCACCGGCAGCCTCTTTGAAATATGAATGAGCAGGCGGTCTATACATCATGTTCGCTGACACGTTGTATTAAAATTTATGAACGACTTCATCAAAAAGCACTTTCTGCCAGACAGATTTGCCCTGACATCGGAGTTACATGGCTGGTTGGAGCCTCAGATAAATGTGCATGTGCGTCGACGGCTAAGTGTGAAATTATGTGAACTGTGAGCAGACACAGCAGTGTGTTAAAGCGTGCACACTCTCTGAGTGTTTGAGGGGTGGAAATTCAGGGAATGTGCAACCTCACCACACAGAAATTAAAGAGGTTTTCAGCCTCTATCGCAAAAAGGGATGCAAACTGCTAAATAAAGTCAACATTGGATGTTTTTAGTGCAAGAAAATTAGATTCAAATGCTTGAAATTTGCCCTTGGGGAGATTTTTGTTCAGGAAACTGTGTTATAATGCCTTATTTAGTATTCAATATATTTATGGAATTAAAGCCACATTTTGGAGTTTTTTTTGGAGGAGGATTTACATACATGACCACCTATGTTATGGCCACGTGAATATAAATGTGCTTTTTTTTTTTTGGAAAATAACATACTTTATGACAGTGACTCTCATTGTCAAATTTAGTATATACAGATTTATTTCTATTATCTGTTGTATGATTACTTCTATTATTTATGTATTTATTTTTCTATATTATTATTTATTATTATTATTTTTATTATTATTATTATTTAATTATTTTTTTATGTATTATTTATTGTTTTTTTAATCAGATTGTTATCTATTTTATATTTATTATTATGAATATTATTATTTTTTTTGCATTACTGCTATTGTCATTATTACTGTTAATACCAAGATTTAAAACATAATGTTTTAGGGCCAAAAAAGAGTTAACTAAATGTTAATTTTAGATTTTAATGAAGTTGTATATTTAAAAGAACTCAAACTTAGACTTTAAAAAATTGGAAATTTATGAGAAAAAATTAACATTTCCAAGTTTAAATGAAGGGTTAAACATGAGGAGAGCCCATTATTTCTGTGAAAAAAAAAAAAAAAAAAAATCTTTTTTTTAATAAAATAATAGTTGTGCATTGCACAGGAACTCAAACTTAGAGTTTAAAATATTGGAAATTTAAAATATATATATATATTTTACTTAGATTAGATAAAAATAAATAAAAAATGTAAAGCTTTCCAAGAAAATTCCCCCTAATTCCCTATATGTGTTCAATGAAAATTCCTGAAAAATCCATGGAGAAGAATACTGTTTCATGTCCCTTATTCCTTGTGAAATTTACTGAGATTTAGATGAAAATTTCCATAGAAGAGTATCAAATGTTTCTGCAGGAATACCCACAGAAATCTCCCCACAAAAATGATGGAACAACTCCACGACCCTTTTCCAAATCCTGAACAACCAGCTGAGAAACACTGCTTCATGAGTCAAACTTGCACTACCACCCGAAGATGTGCAAAACTGGATTCATGCTGGTATTAGATATGCCAATACTGACACCCGTAAAAATCCTTCTTCAGTGTAAAGAACATAAAGTCTCTCCTGAACTAGAAGTGGCTTTAATTTCAAATTTATCTCCTAATTAAACAGCAAGTTTGCACGAACGATTCTTGTTGCCTGGTGGTTTTATTCCTCCAGAAAGTGGAAGTACAGGGTGGTCAAGGTGGTTTTTGACCTTCAAAATAAAATCAGTTCATTCTTAAATTAGATTGGAGATTTATGCAAAGCTTAGAGAAAAATCCCTATGATGATCTTGAGCACTTGGTTCTCAAGTAAAGGGCCAATGACCTTGACCTTTGACCTGTAAAGTTGGCAGATGGAAGTAATATCCTGAATTGAAACACCTCAATCTCTTGCAATGAAAGTGTTAATGTAATACTAGGAACAAAGTTTACACAGTTTTAGATTTCGTGCACAAGAAACGCCGGTTGAAATGTACTTCTGCCGTTGCTTAAAGCAAAAAAAAAAAAAAAAAAAAAAAAAAAAATAAGAAAAAAGACTACCAGGAAGCACCTGTTTAATTCCAAAACCAAAGAAATAACAAAAAAAGCTAAAAAATGCTAAATTTCCCAGTTAAACTCAACTGAAGCGTAAATGAGTGAGTTGCATTTACTGATAAAACCAAACCAGCAGAAGTCCGTGTGTGTCTCGAGGTTATGAAATAATACCTGTCATCTGCTGACTGTTGAACCCTGAAAAGAGGGCAGGTTGTCCAGGTCAGCACGCCATCTGTCAGCTCAGCGCTCTCCTGTTCCTGCACATTAGCACCTGATTGGCTGGAACAGGCCTGACATGGGCGGGGACACCGGCAACCCCCCCAGCAGAGAGTGACAGTGACGGCAAAAGATGAATAAAAGAGACAGGGTGAGCATATGCTCATACTGTGAACACCTACAGGTATGTGAACATGCAGAACACCTGACTTTGACTATATTGACTATTACACCATCCAAATTTAAGGCTCAGCCACTTCTAGATAAATTACAGCAGGTCTCAGTGTGAGGCTTCTATGCATTGAGAGTGGATCAATATCCTTAATGTTTACACTGTTTAATATTCATTCTTGCATAAATTCATAATGCTACAATCACTTGTCTCTGCTGTATGCAAGCTACGTCTAATAAGTTTTTGCTATTTTTGGTCCTCCTGACTTTCTTATGTAAAAATGCCTGTTGAATCTCAACACTTTCAGGCACAGTCAAGTTATAGACATCTATTTTTTCATGACAGCCTGGACTATCAGAATATGTGTGCTACAAGGAGGTCAGATAAATGTATCAAAAGTTATACGACCAGAAAGACCAATGGAAGAACCAATACAAATTTTGCAGTGCATAAAATCCGTGCAATTTTAGAGGCGCAACTGTCATGTTTTTATCATTTGGTCCATGAAGGACGGTTTATTTCCAACCTCTCCAACCTTCAGATAACCATCTCTCTTGTTGTTCTTGGGCTGGCCCTGATTGGCTGCAAGACAACATGAGAAATAGTCATGTTAACATAGATTTAGCCATGTGCATTTGTAGCGTCAAAGCTACAACACAATTTGCGCCTGGATTAAAAATGTTCTAGAAAGGATATAAACACCAGAATCCCTCCATAGATAAGTGAAAAGGTCAGCTTTTGAACAGAATTTACTCCATACAGATATGTCTTATGGTTCCTGAGAAACTGTGAGCAATACATGTGCTAGCGATTGGGATCATCTGCAATCCAGCAGGACTCGGAGGGTTAAAGATGATGAAAATTTCTTGTGTACCATGCCTTAACTGGTTAGTTGGTATAATTAATTCTTGAGAAAATCTCGTCTTAATAGTTACCCTTTATTTTCACAGAGAAAGCATGAATTGAAAAATGTGAATGCTCACATTGACTGGGGGGCCGCTGGACTCCAGTGAGTCATTTTGTACTTACGCTCCTCCAATATTTGGTCATGTTTAAAAGTGTTTAACGGTATTTTAGAAGGAATTAGCACTATGAATCTGCCTCCTAGCGTTGAGTCGTGGTTTCAGATTGCAGCTCATACATATTTGTTTTATGGTTCCTGAGAAACCGTGAGCAACGCATGTGCTAGCGATTGGGATCATCGGCGATCCAGTAGGACTCGGAGGATTAAAGATGATGGAAATTTCTGGTGTGGTTAGTTGGTATAATTAATTCTTGAGAAAATCTCTTATCTTAATAGTTAACCTTTATTTTCACAGAGAAAGCATGAATTGAAAAGTGTAAATGCTCAGTGAGTCATTTTGTACTTACGCTCCTCCAATATTTGGCCATGTTTAAAAGTGTTTAACGGTATTTTAGAGGGAATTAGCACTATGAATCTGCTTCCTAGTGTTGAGTCATGGTTTCAGATTGCACTTGTTTGAAAAATCATTATAAAAATCAGCGTTATTAAATACATCTATTTGGCTTAATTTGAGTCTCTAATGAACACTGAGGAGAAACTGGTTCACATTGTCAATAAAAGCTTGGAAATGGTTTTGAAATTGGGAAAAATCAAAGCCTAAAAAGGTTTAGACTTGATTAACTGTAAATAGCTGCCAAAATCAGTGATTAATATCGATTTAAAAGTTAATCTATTGACAGGCCTTGTTTGTTTTGTTTGTTTTTGTCATTTTAAGGCTCTTGTGCAGTAATGATTAGCTTAAATGTGTTTTCTTTTACCTTTAAGTCATGCGAATGTGAATGTAAATGTAATGTATGTTAGAAAAAATGACCCCAGATTTAGAAAAAATAACAAAATCCCCTGTAAGACTCACCGGCTGTCATTTTTGGCACACCAGTGTGCATGCATTAGTGATGTTTTTATCAGAAAATCAGAAAAACAGCCAGATTTCTTCCTCTCTGATGAACAGAAAAGGAGGTTAAATGATTGTTAACTGTGCAGATTATTATTTTAACGTATAAAAAACAGGAGCTCCATCCATTCCCTCCCCCTCCCTCTCCCTCCCTCGCTAGTTCAGCTGTCTGGTCAATGGGACCGGGGCAAGTAGCCAAGCATGTACAGCCAAGCCTCCCCCCTCCCTCCCCCCTTCCTCTCCCATCCAGACGGCCTCCTGTTCAGCTGTGCCGCTCGCCGCAGGTTTCCAGCCAGGTCAGATGTTCAACACGGGCGACAACATGTTCGCTCCTCACCGCTGTTCAGGCGTGCACTCACACAAACACGCCTCTCTGCAGACAGAGTTCTTTTGGCAGGTAGGAAATAAGACACTGAAACAGAATTAACAATGCAGAGTCTCTCTACCAAAACCCAAACTAATGAAGTCCTGCTAATTAAACTTTCATTAACGCAGCTTTTATGGACTGGAAGAGGAGCTGGAATCAGGGACGATCCTACACTACAACACAGGGAGGCTCTAGTTGTCTTTTAATCAGGATTTACTACGTTTACCAGCAGATTTATGATTTAGAATTTAAATCAGTTAAAGATTTAAAGGACCATTCCCCCCAAAAGATGTTATTTTTCAAGCATCCAGCAGATTAATCTTAACTTTCATTCTCACTGTTGCACATTCAACATCTTACGACATTTGTAACCTTCTGGGGGTTTCAACTTGATGACAAGGGCCTGCAAGCAGCACTGAGCAGGCCCTAGCCACTAGGAGGCGCTATCATCCGTAAGAAATATTGCCACATGAGTGTGTCAGGGTCTGAACTGTCATTGTACACGAATCACTCAGATGGGACCATGCACAGCTGAGTTGAAAGCAACTTACTTTCCCTTTAAAAATATGCAAATGTGAGGGCTCGCCATGGCCACGCCCTTTTAGTTTTGTACAAAAGCAGAATAACTTTTGATGATTAACATCTCTTCCAGCTGTAAATGAAATTTCACATAGTTCTGATGAAGGTGTCGGACAAGTAAATCCAAGAAGGACCACAGGAAATGGCAAAATTTTTACATTTTTCAAAATGGCAGACTTGCTGTTTATCTTTAAAAAGATTTATATTTGAGGGCTCGCCACGCCCTTTAAGTTTTGTACAAAAGCTGCATAACATTTGATCATTAACTTCTCTTCTAGCTGTACACCAAATTTCACATAGTTCAGATAAACGCCCTTGGACAAGTTAGTCCTAAAAGAACCAATGGACATCTCAAAATTTCCCAAATTTCTTGAAAGTATGCAAATTTGAGGGCTTGCCATGGCCAAACCTTTTGAGTTATATTCAAAAGTTGCGCAACATTTGATCATTAACATCTCTTCCAGCTGTACACCAAATTTCACATAGTTCTGATGAACGCCCTCGGACAAATTTATCCTAGAAGGACAATAGTAAATAGCAAAATTTCACACATTTTTCAAAATGGCAGACTTCCTGTTGGGAATTGCCCATGACAATATGAGACTTTTTGGTGCGTATTTTAAAGCTGAATATGTGTACCAAATTTAATTCCGGTAGGTGAAATGGTGTCTATAGGGTGTATTTTTACATGAGTATAGGGGGCGCTATTGAGCCAATTTCCCACACTTATACTGGGGACCAATATAATATCAAAATTCCTGGCAGGCCACATGTCCATGCCAATTTTCACGAGTTGAACGGTGCCATATATTTGAGATCAGCTGATCTTGGTGAATTCCTTATCAGCTGATGGCCAGCTGATTCACCCTAAGCACGCTATTGGCTAATTGCACTTATTTAACTTGCTCTAGCCTGGCTTTGCTTTGCTGCTCCCTCTGTGAGCTGCTT
Source organism: Cheilinus undulatus (assembly GCF_018320785.1). Taxonomy (NCBI): domain Eukaryota; kingdom Metazoa; phylum Chordata; class Actinopteri; order Labriformes; family Labridae; genus Cheilinus; species Cheilinus undulatus. The sequence goes on along the minus strand of NC_054888.1, from coordinate 19,855,116 downwards.
TTGCAACCCTTCTCCACCCCAGCTCCTCCTCTATGCTTTAAAGCAACAAGAGATGTTTAGAACTGGGTAGTACAGTGACATATTATATAGTGTGTTGCCCTTCAGCTAAAATATATGGAGATATTATGGTCAGTATCATCCAGTCCTACTGCAGAGTGTAGAAATGAGATTAATCTTGTATCATATGAAGCTGAAAGCAGATTTTTCCCAGCCTGGTGTTTATGAAACAGACACAAACTTCCAGCTCATGCAGAGAGAATTTCAAACATGCAGGAAGGCGTTGCAGACAGTCACAGCTTCCTCTCGCTCTCCTGCTGTACATTTCTCTTCTTTCTCTCTCTCTCTGCAGCGGTGGCCCGAGTCAAAGGTGCGGGGCAGCCCAGCTCGCCTGCCCAGGTGCAGAGCAGATAGGGTTGCAGCGCGTAAACGGCTAATTCCGGCACGGCTGTGGGAACGCCAGCTGCCCCCGTATTTCTCAAAATGTTGAAATTGTTTTGGATTCATGCGCCAACAGAAGGACTCGACATGCAAGAGTGAAAGCAGCTCGTTTCCCGTGTCTTCCCACGTCAATAAAATAAGTGCTCGGTACCGTGGCGAAAACCTAACTTCTGTTCTGCTGCCTCCCCCTCCTCACCCGCTGCAGCCTCTCCCTCCTCCTCCTCCTCCTCCTCGCTGAATGTTTTCCATCAAAGCAGGAGCAGAAAATATGCATATGTTTGACCATTACAGCCTCACACATATCGACTGGGTTTTGTTGAGGAGAGTCAAACGTTTTCAGCTCAACCTTTCAACCCTCTGCTCGCCGGTTTCACGAAACCAGACGTCTCCGGGTTTGAGCCGTAACGAGCTGCTCTTTCTCCTCACAGTCCTGCAACCTTTAAACCTCTCCGAGCTCGCCTTTGTTGGGCCGCCGCTAACACGCCCTGAGAGCTCATTTCCTAAACATTATGGCGATTTTTGGATTAAAAACATGAAGATTTGATTCATCAGCAGCACTGGAGTGAGGTTAAAGTGCTCTTTTGTTAAAGAGGCTGCAGCAATTTACTTGACAAGTTTGAAAAATCTATATTTTTATATTCAATGAGGAAGAACAGCAAAGTTCAGGCTTAAATTATCATCAACTTTTCATTATTATTTCTAAATCTTTAATATAGGCTTCAACTTGTAAATTCACTGGCTAATGTATATGGCACATATCTGCCCTTGTTATTCATATTAAAGCTCTGTTGTAATGATACTACAACAATTTTACTCTAAAAGTCAGAAAAATCAATATTTCTTTTTTCATACTAGGAGAAAATTCCTAAAAAAGGCCAGATTGAGCATAAACTTTCATTCCTTACAACTTTTTAAGAATATCTGAAAACATTTATTTTATCCTTGTTATCTTTTAGACCTTTTCGGGGTGCTGAAGCCCCTCTGAATTTCCGCATAAAACAACCAGAAACTTCCTTTGAAAAATCTTCATTTTAAAATATAAAGAACTAACATTAAATACAATAATGTATTCATACTGCAGAGCCTCAAAAAGCTGCTTGAATATGACTGTGAACCGGTGATCAGACGACTTTTAGGTCACAATATTAAAGGTTAAAGGTAGCAAAGGTAGCACGCTTAGTTACGGGGAGATATTATTGACTCGTGGGATGTTTGATAGAACATAAATGACAGTGAAGTGATGGAAAAGGTCTCACCTAGTAAGAAGTAGTCTTGTTGAAAGTGGCTGACAGCCTTGTGGTTTCATTCACGCTACTTCATACTTCATAAAGAGGTTGAAAACTTAAGAACAAGAGCAAAAAAGCAACAGTGTAAATGAACCAGTCAAGATAATTTAAAAATTTAACTGGGCCCAACCCAGAGAACGGACCCTCCCAGTAGTGATTTATTGATGATATAAACGTTGGATCAGTAGCATTAGTGCTAGCTATTATGGCTAATAATGACTTCATCATAAGAGTGAAAAAGTGTTTAAAGCTATTATTGGGTCTAATGTAGAAGACACTTACTTGTGCCACTTTTTAACCAGTTTTCACCACTTTTTCTGCTGTTTTTTCCCATTTGACCCATTTTGACTCATTTTACCCTTTATTTCCTCTTTCTACCCATTTGTTTCCTGTAAACCCTGGCACTGCTTTAAACCAATTTTCCCAATTTAAACCAATTTTGTCATTTTCTACCCATTTCAACCCTTTTCACCAGTTTTGACCCATTTTTCCCTCTGTTAACTAATTTTTTGCCACTGTTTTATGCCTTTTTGCCATGTTTTTGATGGTGTTGCCATTTAGAATCATTTTGCCTTTGTTAACTCATTTTTTTGCCACTTTTTAACCCCTATTCACCACTTTTTCTTTCCTTTTTGCTTGTTTTGACCCATTTTTGTGTCTCTGCCTACTTTTTGCCAGTTTTTGACCAATTCTTACCACTTTTCTACCTTTTTTGCCACTTTAAACCCATTTTCACTCTCCTTACCCACTTTTTCCTCTTTCTACTATTTGTTTTCTGTTATTACTTGCACCACTTGTAACCACTTTTTCGCCAGTTTGAACCCATTTTGCCTCCGTTAATTCATTCTGGCCTCTTTTGACCCTTTTTTGGCCTTTTTTAACTCATTTTTTTGCCACTTTATATCCAATCTATGCCGCTTTTTAACCCATTTTCATCACTCTTTCTGCTGTCTTTTGCCCATTTAAACCCAGTTTGACTCATTTTGCCACTTTTTACCTAATTTTGGCCACTGATAAATGCCTTTATGCCTTTTTTTGATGTTGCCAATTAAAATCATTTTACCTTTGTTAATTCATTTTTTGCCACTTTTTAACCCTATTTGTCACTTTTTCTTTCGTTTTTGCCTGTTTTGACCCTTTTTTGTCTCTGTTAACCCATTTTGCCTCTGCGCCTATTTTTTTTTGCTAGTTTTAGACCAATTCTGACCACTTTTCTACCTTTTTTGCCACTTTAAACCCATTTTCACTCTTCTTACTACTTTTTGCCTTTTCCTACCATTTGTTTTCTGTTATTACTTGCACCGCTTGTCACCAATTTTTTGCCTGATATGAACCCGTTTTGCCTCCTTTAATTGATTTTTGCCACTTTGCACCTACTTTAACCCTTTTCATCCCTTTTTTTTGCAGTTTTTGCCACTTTAGACCCATTTTTGCCTTTTTAACTAATTTTTCTGCTATTTTACACCTAATCTACGTCACTTTTTAACCATTTTCACCACTTTTTCTGCTGTTTTTGCCAATCGCAACACATTTTGATTGTATTTTGTCCATTCAGCCACGTGTAAGCCATTTTGTCACTTTTGAACCCCTTTCACCACTCTGTTTACCCAGATTTACCACTGCTAACCAGACATCTTTATGCTAATTTTGACAATTTTAATTACAATTCACTCTTTCTTATGCTTAGTTTTGCCCCTTCTTACACCCTTTCACCTTTATTTCTGCCTGCTTTTACCATTTTTAAGCCATTTTTGTGACTTTTCTGTAATCTTTATCCTACAGCATGAATAAATTAATCAAGTACTTGTTGCTTTGATGAGGGTGGTTGTTATTCAGATTAAAAAAAAAAAAAAAATTCAAATATGGTCATCACAGCTTAACTTTACAATGAACCGTGATTTCCCAGACCTCCATAGGACCCCATTTGGCTGGGCCCAGAGAAGCTCTCTCCTTTATCCATCCTTATGGGCGGCTTTACTTACTAATGTGATCGATAATGAGTGTTAAGTGTCGGCCAAACATAAACTTGAACTAGTAAATTAACCCTGAACATATCTACTTTTGGAGATCGGTGCTTATCTCTTCCTCTCCTGCTGCACTTGCTGCAAAGAAAGTCTCTTATTAAGGTTTTCCAGTAAATAAAGTCGTTGTTGTGCAACCTCTCCTGTCAAAAGTCAACTTCAGCCATTGTACTTTATATTTTATGGTGATTTAAAAAAAACAAAAGGCTACTGAGAGTTAAACTAAAGCAGAAGCAACATGAATGTGCTGCTGTGTGTGAATTTGTTATTGAATTTAAAGACGAAAGACTGCCACAGAAATGTTTATCCAAAATCACTGTAAACCCATTAAAAAAAATGTAGTTGTAAATGTTATTTTTGTCACAAATCTGCTCTACACCATCACACTCGCCTCCTCCTCCTGCTCCTCTCGGCTCCAAACCCGAGCCCCGTGTTGTCATTAAATCCGTCAAATATCAAACTTATTGAAACAACAACAGTCAACACTGTCGCCGACACAGACTCAGACCCACCGCCAGTGTCGTCCCCGCGGCAGCTTGCACATTTTTGCCGGGCAGATGTTCCCCGTCAGGCGCCGCTCGACCCGCGAGACGGGGACGAGAGGGGTTTTGGACTCTGACGGCTGACCTGCAGAGGGAGGATGACTCGTCCCCACCGCCCTCCTGGAGGTTTGGGTTTGAAGACGGATGGATGTGGACTGAGATCAGCAGAACGGCATCTGCTTAACACACCCACACAGCTGAGATTTTAGCATTCGGAGCAGAGCTGTAAATCTGAAATCTCTCTGCGGTTTTGTTCCTGTTTAACTGTACTTGGGGAGAAAAATCTCTTCACTTCAACGTTTAAATTCCCCTCAATGTTTTTGACACTTTTTACATCTGTAATTAATCTTTTGAAACTAGTCAGTGCTCAGATATTCACATCTTTAGTTCATGCTTAAACCTCCCACAAAAACAATCAGACTGATGTACAGAAAAGTACAAAATCAAAGGATTTTCTACACACTTGTGTTTTGCAAATTCATGCTGAAATGTTGGCTTTCTTTACATAATTTGAGAAATCTTTGATAATTAGAAAAGGGACTTTATCAGGACATATCATTCCCTATTAAGGCACAATCTTTATGCCAGTCGTCGTCAACTAAATTTGCACAAGGGCCAGATTTAGTCTTGACAGAGACTCTGGGGGCCGGACTTTCAAATAAAAAAAACAATAGAAGAAATATTTTGGCCTAATTAACATATAAATGCATGAGTATTTGTATTTTCTTTCAAATCTGGGCCCTCCCCACTTGGGATTTAGCACCAATATTATCTCCTATTTTTATACTTTTTAACCCCTTTTCACTACTTCATTTGGCCATTTCTGCAACATGTTTTGCCACTCTTTGGGCCACTTTTAAACCAAGTTTTGCCACTTTTTGCTCATTTGGCCAATCTTTAACCCCTTTTAACCACCCTCCTACTGCTCTTCAAACCATTTTCACTACTTTCCCAGGCTATTTTTGCTATATTTTGCCACTATAAACACATTTTTGATACTTTTTGCGCCTTTTTGTCTCTCTAACCCAATTCTTGCCATCATTTCACCCCTATTTCCCCCTTTCTCTTCATGTTTCATCACCTTTTGCCTCTCTTTGACCCATTTCTGACACTTTTTAATCCCTTTTTTATGACTTTTTGTCCACCATTTTTTGCTACTTTTAACCCATTTTACCTCTCTTCACAACTTTTTCTGCAAATTTGTGCCCCTTTTTGCCACTCTCTAACCCTTTTTCACCTCTCTTATCTGGCCATTGTTGCAACATTTCCACCAGTCTTAATCCATTTTAAAAAAATATATCTTTAACCCTTTACCTACTGAGCCGGCGCCGGCGCTGTTTTATATGTCCGAAGTATTCTTACCGTAACTCTGTCAAAGTTTGTCTGATTTGAAAAATTCCAATGGTGTTGGAAAGCTGAGAATTGTGGGCATGCGCACATATATGGTTCATTACAGTACTCATAACCATATGACATGGGCATTCATAGAAAAACACCACAAGCATCGCGAGACCACTACACAGATTCTCAACAGTCTAACTCCTCAAAAGTGCGCTCAATCTAAAAATTTTTAATGCTGACAGAGAGCTGAGAATCTGTGCTTTCAGGCAATATATGATGTGTGTATATATATTAGGGTAATGTCGAACAGCACTGCGAAAACGGCAGCTTTGGCAGAAGACGAGTGAGAAAGGAGAGTCAAGGAAGAGAGTAAAAGGAGAGCGAGCGAGAGTGGTGTTTTGTTTTCAAAAAATAGCGTTAGACAGTGGCATTTGTGCATGTCTGTCATGTGCAATAACAATATGTTACTTGAGAATGTTGAGAATGCATTTTTCCACCTTTATTTGCACTAATTTTCACCTTTTGCTCTGTGTTTTGCACACCCAGAGTCCTAGACTCAAAAAATGACTGGTGATTGTTCTAAACATGTATAGGTTCACATTTCAAATGTCAAATCAAATCTTCATGAGCAATAACAACATTTCTTCTCATAAAAGCCATGAAAAACAAAATCATTTTTGTGTTTTTCTTCTTTTAAACCGCTGACAATTCCATATAATGTGCAATAATCATTAACCAGATGTTGAAAAGTCAAGTTCAAGTACTCCTGGTAAAAGGGACCAAAGCTCTCAGACTTAGGGCATTTCCTGATTATTTTACAGCCATTATAACAAAATATGTCCAAATCACCATTTTAAGACTCAGCAGGTAAAGGGTTAAAATATGTACTAATAATGGCTGACAAGTGATTTTTAGTAAAAACAGATCAAATTTTCTGAAACTATTTCAATTTTAATCGTTTTTGGTGGATTTAACCGCTGCAGAGATTTAAAACCAAAAAATATCTTAACCCCTTAAAGCCTGTTGTATCATATTTGATACATACATTTATGATACCTCTATCTCATCAATAGCATCAATATATTACTAAAAAATTCTGAATACAGTCTGAGAAATTATAAAAAAACTCCCCCAAGTGGATTATCAGTTGCCAAAAACATCTAATGCATCAATTCAGATACAAAAAATACATATGTTAACTTTTATGGAAGTTTGGTGGGGTTTTTTGGATTTCAGTAGAAAGAGAAATAAACATTTCAGTTCCAAAAAATGAGAATTTTCTGGCTGTAATTTCTGTTTTCAAAACCACAGCATCTTATTTTCCTCCTTTTCTGAATTTTATGATCTTCTGGGGGCCGAATAAGAAGCCTTGGGGGGCCTGATGTGGCCCTAGGGCTGCCAGTCGATGATCAGTGCTTTAGGCTATTAACTCTTCCAACTAAGGAAAATGTATTTATTTTGACACTGCATCACCTTGATAATATGTACTTTTGCTTTCTGTAGCTTGTTGCAACTTTATTTCATATATTGATTAAATCATTAGTTTTTAAAATGCTTAGTGTTGGTCATTATGCTTTCTGTAAATCAGATTATACTGTCTCCTCAATGTGGTTAAAATCCTGAAAAAACAACCCCACACCATAATCCCCCCTCCACCAAACTTTACACTTGGCACAATGCAGTCAGACAAGTACTGTTCTCCTGGCAACCGCCAAACCCAGACTGGTCCATCAGATTGCCAGATGGAGATGCTTTGCATTGCACTTGGTGATGTATGGCTTGGATGCGGCTGCTCAGCCATGGAAACCCATTCCATGAAGCTCCCCACCACTGTTCTTGAGCTAATCTGAAGGCCACATAAAGTTTGGAGGTCTGTAGTGATTGACTCTGCTGAAAGTTGGCGACCTCTGTGCACTATGCGCCTCAGCATCCGCTGACCATGGCCTGTCATTTTACGTGGCCTACCACTTCCCAGTTGCTTCCACTTTGTTATAATACCACTGACAGTTGACTGCAGAATATTTAGGAGAAAGGAAATTGTACAATTTTGACTTTTTGCACAGGTGGCATCCTATCACAGTACCACGCTGGAACTCACTGAGCTCCTGAGACTGACCCATTCTTTCACAAATGTTTGCAGAAACAGTCTGCATGCCTAGGTGCTTGATTTTATACACCTGTGGCCATGGAAGTGATTGAAACACCTGATTTAAATTATTTGGATGGGTGAGTGAATACTTTTGGCAATATAGTATATATATGCATGTTCATGTATTTTTTGAAGCATAATTCCCCCATTTAAGAGTGATATTTTTACTATGGTTAAATTAAATTTACTTGCATTATTTTGCAGTGATGGGCTATACCAGAACTATTCAATTAGTTCATAATGGGGGCCACTTCCTGAAAAAGCATCCACATGAAGGGCCTGAACAAAATTACATGATACTGTGAACAAGTGTTCACCCACTTCCTAATTTTGAATATTTAATATTTAATTTGTATTTAATTCTTAATTTTGTATTTTTTATTTAATTACTACTTTTCCAATTTTAATTTTTTTTTGTTTTAATTTTTTAATTTTTTTAATTTTTAATTTTAAATGTTTAATTTTTAAATTTTAAATTTTAAATATCTATTTTTAAAATTTTTAAAACTTTTGAATTTTGAATTTTTTAGGTTTTTCAAATTTTAAATTTCAAATTTCAAATTTTTTAAGTTTTTTAAATTTTTGAATTTTGAATTTTCAAATTTCAAATTTTTATTTTTTAAGTTTTTTACATTTTTGAATTTTTAAATCTTAAATTTTAAATGAGCAATATTTTTACTATGGTTAAATTAAATTTACTTGCATTATTTTGCAGCGATGGGCTATACCAGAACTAATCAATTAGTTCATAATTGGGGCCACTTCCTGAAAAAGCATCCATATGAAGGGCCTGAACAATATTACATGACGCTGTGAACAAGTATTCGCCAACTTCCTAATTTTGAATATTTAATATTTAATTTTTATTTAAGTCTTAATTTTCTAATTTTTATTCAATTACTAATTTTCTAATTTTTTTATTTTTATGTTTAAGTTTTAATTTTAAATGTTCAAATTTCTATTTTTTAAATTTTTAAATTCTTTGAATTTTTTTAAATGTTCAAATTTTTATTTTTTTAAAGTTTTTTACATTTTTGAATTTTTAAATCTTAATTTTAAAATTTTAAAATTTCTCACACTGAAATGTTTCAGAACATCAGAACCTACCTAGCCCTACCTCATACAACTCAACTTCAAAAATACTAAAATATCTGTTTAACAGAAAACGCTGGATATGGTCACAGGGTGAGAGTGCAGTCTAGCGTCACTACCAGCACAAACCTGGAAGTACCTTTTCAGAGCATTTCCTCCTCACTACAAGACATTTATTTATGAAAACCAAACATTGGTTTAGGAAATTTTTGAGATACTGTAAGACCTCAGTGAAAAATATATAATGTGGGAATGGTCCCTTTTAAATAAATAAAGATATTTAGGGGCAGAAATTCTACATATTGGATCTTTAAAGGGCCACTAGAAATGACCTTGGGGGCCTGATCTGGCCCCAGGGCCTCCAATTGAATATCCTGGGGCTATAGCATTTGGACATTTTTAAGGGAGGAGTTGAGGCCCCCATCTGACACAAATTCCAGTCTTTCATTTTGTTGTTTTTGATTCAGTAATGACACTAAATAGATAAAAACATACTTTTCTTTGCAGGCACCTCAAGGGCCCCTCCCTCCTGCGGGCCCCCTGTGCTACGCCCCTGGTAAGAATTGTCATTGGCAGAACAGAGCAATAGGAAAGAAGTGGGGCCTCTCCTTTTGGAGAAATCCTGTCCAAGGGGTGTTTGTCACTTTAATGTCTTGATTTAACCCTTAAATTTCTCAGTAAACATACAGTACATAAAAAAGCCCAACTCTGCCTTTTTGATTCTATGTGTTTCTTAAATTTAATGACAAATCTGCTTGTTTGGAGTCTGAGTCTGATGTTTTGTTTTTTAAAAAAGCCATTTTTGGTCGAAGAACCTTAAGGTTTGGCTTAGAGTAGGTTTATTGGCCAACTAAAAGCAGTAAAAGCAGATATATTTAGTGTGTTTTGGCAGCTTTTTAGAGCCAGTCCCGCCCTTTTCTCAGAGTTGTAAAAGCACAAAGAAGTTCAGGTGCTGCTCGTCCCCGCAGCCTGAACTCTGAAATGAAATCTTCATTTCTTTCCCACCAATTAGAGCGGTTGTCTGCGGTGGCACGGCTCCACATTGCACTCTTGGACCTTCGTCAGCGGGGTGATGAGGCGATTCTCTGCTCGTGTGAAACGGTGCTGGCAGTCTCAAACTCCCCCCGCCACCCTTCTTCTCCTCTTTTTTTTTTTTGCGTTGGTTTTCCTCCCCCGGCGATGCAGACAGCACAATAGTCTCACTGAGCGGTGACGATTAACACATAAAAGCGACACGGGGAATCTCGCAGCGAGATACGAGCGCACATGAGAGGGCGAAGCATTCATAGCATGCCAACAAGTTCAGTGGGAGCCGCGGCTATCTGATTGGTGATCTTTTGTTTTGGCGGTGCCCTCGATTCGAAGGGAACGTGCCCAATCAGATTAGAGAGAGCGAGACGACAATCGCTGTTTTCTATTTACTGCGTCTATCTCCAAACGGCTTCAGGTTTCAGCAGCTCTCACACTCCTCCTCTCTGGTTTGAACAGAAGTGTCAGGATCCAAAGCTGGATTAAGTTCAAATTCATGAACAATCTGATAATCTGATGAGCCCGGGGGTTTAATCCAAAACTTTGACCGCTCGCACAAGCACCAGGAAATCTCAGGAAACTATTAAAGGCACAAAATGAAGACAGATTACAGATCAGAGCTTAAAAGGAGCAACTGGCGACAAAAAAAGAGCACATTTTGGAGATAATCTGTGGGAAAATCATCCTGGAAACGGGCTATAATGTAAGGGCTTGAGCTCTTCTTTCAGAAGCTTTTCCCTTCCTTATTACTTCAATTTAATGACAAATCTACTTGTTTAGAAAATCTTAGAGGTCTTAAGTCCATGTCAACTCCTTAATATCAAAGATTACTGAGTCTGGTGCTGGAGCGTCTTTGTCTTTGGAGCTATTCCACCTGAAAAATGCTCAGAATCCCCTCTTCTGAGATGGAAGAGGTGATGGGATTTGTAAACATCTATCTACTACACTCATCCAGAGAGAGAAAGAGATATTGTTAGCTCTGATTTAGAAATAATGAAGCATATATTATATATGAGCTACAGCCAAAGGAGCTCTGGTTTTTGTCAGTATGATGGCAGTACATTCTTGAACAAATATATAATATAAATAATACTAATGTAAGTGGGATATTTATGGGCTTTTATAAGGTCTCTATTTTCAGTTAGGTACCATCAAATTGCCAAAAAAAAAAAAAATATATATATGTGGCGATACGTGGCTGGGCATTAAGCCCCCGGAGAAGAAGAAGAAGAAGCCTCTCCTGTGCTGAAAACATGGTTTTACTGGTCTCCAGTAAGGCTACCCATAATGAAGAGAGTTTTCTGGGACCCAGCCAAACTGGGGCCCATGGAAGTCTGCAAAATGACGGTCCATTTTAAAAATCAGGCTGTGATAATCATATTCTATTTCTTATTGACAACTCTTATCGAGGCAAAAAATATTTACTTTACGTATATTGTAGCATTAAGCCTTCTTCAAAATGTGAGCCCTTTCTTAAAACATAAATAAAATGGCAAAAATGGATTAACAGAGGCAAAATTAGCAATGAAAATGGTTGCATTTGGCAAAAAAGGGCATGAAGTGGCAAAAATGGGTGTAACAATGGTTAAAATTGGCACTGGCAAAATTTGGAAGGAAAATTGATGGAAAAGTGTCAAAATCAGCAGAGAAAAATGTTAAACAGGGTTTAAAAAATGATAGAAATGGGACAGTAGAAGCAAAAAAGGGTTAACAGAGGCAAAAGATAGGCAGAAAGTGGAACAAAAATGGGTCAAAAGTTGGAAAAGAGGGAAGAAAAAGAGGCTAAAGGGCACCAAAATAATGATGAAAATGGGTTACAAGTGACAAAAGTTGGCATAAATGTGGTGAAAAGAGGTTAAAGTGGCAAAAATTGGAAAGAGAATTGATGGAAAAGTGTCAGAATGGCCAGAAGTGTCAATTAGCAGTGAAAAAAAATGTTGAATAGGGTTTTTAAAAATGATAGAAATGGGACAGTAGAAGCAAAAATGGGTCAAAAGTGGGTAAATGAGGAAGAAAAAGTGGTGAAAATGGGTTAAAAGTGGCAAGACTGGATTAAGAGAGGCTAAAGGGCACCAAAATAATGACGAAAATGGGTTACAAGTGACATAAATGGGTTTTAAAGTGGTAAAAATGGGTGTAACAATCAGTGAAATATGGTTAAAATTTCATAAAATTGGCATTAATTTGGTCAAAGTGGCAAAAATTGGAAGGAAAAGTGACTGAAAAGTGTTTAACAGTGTTAAAATGGCTAAAATGGCAAAATTACCAGAAAGAAAAATGGGACAAAAGAAGCAAAAATGGGTTAACAGAGGCAAAAGATAGTCAGAAAGTGGAACAAATGGGTCAAAAGTAGGAAAAGGAGGAAGAAAAAGTGGTGAAAATCAGTTAAAATTGGCAAGAATGGATGAACAGAGGCTAAAGGGCACCAAAATAATGATGAAAATTGGTTACAAGTGACATAAATGGGTTTAAAGTGGTAAAAATGGGTCTAAAAGTGAAATATGGTTAAACTGGGAAAACTGGCATTTGCAAATTTAACAGTGGCGCAAATGGGTTAGGCAACAATGGGCAGAAAGTGTCAAAATGGCAAAAATTGGCAGGAAGTTGTTGAAATAGGACTATAAAATGGTAAAAAAATGGGATAACAGTAGCAAAATGATTTAAGAGAGGCAGGAATTAGGCAGAAAGTGGCAAAAAAAAACTAATTTAGAGCAGAGCCTTCCTTGCCAAGTAAAACTGTATGTCCATTTTGCAAAAAAATGGTTAAATATATGACGAGACTGTTCCTGAAGGAAAAATGGTTTCACTGAAAGTCTGATCGACAACATCGGGAGCATCAGTTTAACCAAAAGTATTTTTCATTACTGTAGCACTTTACATTTTTGTTAAGACTTACATCAGTGCATATGTGCACACGGACACCTCTTACCCTCACTCATGAGCAAGACCCCAAAATACTTGAACTCCTTCACCTGAGGCAGAGACTCATTCCCCACCTTTTTTCCTGGCTGAGAACAACAGCCTGAGTCTTGGAGATTCTGACTCTCATCCAGACTGCTTTGCACTGAGTTACAAACCATCCCAGTGCCTGCAGGAGGTTCCCAGCGGAGGAATCCAACAGAACCACATCATCTACAGATGACCAAAAAGAATACTTATCATGCATCACTATCTGATTACTTGTCCTGACCTAGAAATTCCACATACTCTGTCTGCAAAGCAATTTCGCACGCACAACAAAACCTACTTGGATGCAAACTGCTCCCTTTTAAGTCAATCTTTGCAATTTCAAATGTTCTTTTTTATGCTTCTGAGGGTCTTTATTTCTATTATTAATTCAGAAATGTACTTTTCCCTGCAGACCTGTTATCAACAGTTTTCTGCACAATCAACAGACAGTATGACGTATAAACAAAAGCTATTTTAAGGCCCGGAAAGACTAAAAATTTTGCATGAGTTGTAGAAAAGAAATGTCTGTTTTGGTGCATAAACTTCAGACTTAGATCAGGAATTGTTATTAATATCTTAAAGTGATGATGTTTAAAACAGCTGCTTACTGATTCCATAAACGGTCCCTTCAAGGACAATAAACTTTAATACCTCGAAGTTTAAGTGGATAAAGTCTTAAATCTGTTGATTTTAGTGTGAGTTTTTGGCTTGACTTTGATTTACAGCCCTGATTCCTGTCTTTAAAGACTTCATTGAAGTCCTTACAAGTATTTGACATCTTGTTTTTTGCTCAGCGCCGCAGCGGTGTCTGAAATCTTTGATGTGACTCTTTTGTGAATCAGCAGTCGTCGTGGCAACTTTCCATTTTGGCTCAAAGTTTTTCCTCCATGTTTGAGTCCAGAGTTTCAGTTCTGGTTTGAGCTGGACTTCAGGTAAGACGCTAGATTTAACATTCAGCATCCTTCTGATACAAATACAATAATTCAAGTCCCTTTAGAGAGCCAGAGTTGATTATTTCTTTATAAGTTTATGACTTTTTGACATGCAGCAGAGCAGATACAAACCTTAAAGGGATACTGACACTCATATTGTTTGCATAAAATATAATTTAATATAATAAATGCATCAGAATATCATTAAATGCTTAATATCATGTGTAAATCAAAGCTACATAGAGATAAAGATGTATGTTATATTATAATTATGTGAGTATATTAAGCATATTGATGGCTCATTATCCAGCATACTAATATTCAGCTGTCATTGGTTTAAATATTCTATGATAATGACCTAATTAGCATATTTTATTGAGATGTTTTTACATAGATGGATTATAAAGATTGCATTAAAGAGTCTAAAAATGTATGCTGTGTATCTGTTGAAGATGTCAAGATGCATTTAATAGTAATTTTTATGCCATAATAATAGTATTTTATGTGTTTATGATTGGAAAAATGCAGACTTTTGTACATATACATGCTGAAAAAAATCAATTGCATGCACAAATTGTCCACACTAAAGTGGCTGCAATTAAAAACAGTTTTAAAAATAAGAGAGAATATTTTTTATGCAGATTTTCTTAGTAAACAAACTCAATCTTTGCTGTTTAAGCAGAAATTTACAACGTGACTCAGAGCTTCTGCTGTTTTCAAGTTCTTATTGATAAATCAGCTGGTACAATTGGAAATTTTGTGAACAATTTCACCAGACTGTAAAGCTGTAAAAAGAAAACAAAAGAATCAAAATCATCGTCCAGTTTTGCAGAAATATATGCTGTAGTTTGACTAATATTTAAATTGGATTAAATGTGACAAATGCCATGCTTTCACTAGAAATAAACACACGACAGTGCTCTTGATTTACAAAATTTAGGTTTAACAGGATACACCTTTCTAAAGAAATGTCTTCAATGAGGAAAAGGAGAAACTTTTAAGATAATCCAGTTATTTATGATCATTTTAAAATTTTTGGATTAAACTAAGAACTCTTTGCTTTTGCTTCCCTGCACTAATCTTACTCTCATCATTTATTCTGAGTTACAGACATAAAACATAGCCAGTAGTAAATCAAATCTCTCCAAGATTTAAAGCATTTAACTTTAGATCAATGGTCAAGAGTATGTAATGTAGTTTGAGTGATACAGCCTCAGCTTACACATGTGTTTAAACCCCTCTTAGTGTTTTAAAAATCAGGCTTTGACAAGAAATAAAACACAAACAGTGCTTCTGATTTACACTGATTTTAAAGTAATGCCATAAATGAATGAAAGGAAACATCCTCAAGGTACTTGATCAGTTTTGGATCACTTTTTAGGCCCTTTCTTAAACTTTATTCGATTTTGATGAATGTTTAAAAGAGAGCTCTGAGCTTTTACTCCAATTTACGGACAAAATGATATAAGCAAGGTTTCAAAAACTCCTAATGTACACCTGTCAGATTTCTGCTAGACTATAGAGTGTTTTAAAGTGAAACTGAAAGCAGAAAACTAGAGATAAATATAGTTGAAATAATGAGCTACAGTTTGCTACATGTGTTTACAGTATTGTAGAGTTGGCGAATAATCACTTATTAGTGCTTCTGATGACTGAAGATCAGATTTTTAAAGCATGGGTAAAATAAGGTGTTCACCTGAATCAGAATAATTACATTTAAAGATAAAGAAATAGCCATGCATCAACTCCCAGCCCCTGTTTCTCCTCAGACATGGTAAGTTTAAGAACATGCACCTAAAGATGACTGTTTCTGTGTCAGCTTTCTTTAGTCCTAGACAAATCTCTCTCAGGACTGAATAAAAAAATCCCATGTTAAATGTTGAATGTGGCACAGAAACATAAAAATATGATGTAGTTGGAACGATAAGCAACAGCTTACTCTGTGTTTACACCGCTCTTAATGCTACAAATGACACTTAGTGCTGCTCTTGATTTACAAATCTGTATTTTATATGCCAGAGCTTTGCAAAGAAATTATCTATATAAATGTATATATATGATGGAAGGTATTCCATTTGGATCTTTTTTTTGCTCTCTAGAATGACCTTTAATCCATTTAAGGACATTAAAACATGGCCATAATAAAAAAGCATTTAATTCCTGCTAAAGTACCTTAGATTTCCTCTGAAATGTGCTCCTTATATTTTAAACTTCTTGCTGGTGACACCTCTGAACATTCACAGTACCAAAGGTTTTCAATGTAGAATATTTTTGGGTGTTTAAATTTCAGTCTCAGTCTTAGTCTTCAGTTTGAATGTGTTTTAGTTTTAGTCACATTTTAGGCATTTCTACCCTTTAGAGTTTTAGTCTAGTTTTAGTCCAAGCATTTATTCTCTTGCTTGAATCTGGTACCAAACCATGGTAGTGTGTTCTATGCTGGGGTCCCTGCTTTCTACAACTGAGAGGAGAATAGCCTCAAAGGCATTGTTTGTTGACAGATTTACCCACAGTGGAGGAATATTATGGATTTCGAATGTTCAACTAAAACTAAATAATGTTTTAGTCAGTTTTAGTCATCGATGATCTATCTTGGCTGGTCTTAGATTAACATTTTCAGTCATAGTTTTAGTCGACTGAATTAACACTGGCATTTTTTTTGTGTGTGCAAAAAAGAACGTCAACATCCCCATTCAAACAGACAGAATGCTTTTATTTTTCTTGTAAAAACTTATTTTCTATGCTTAATGTATCCTGAAAGAGGAGAAATTCACCATAGAAGTGTTGGTTTTCAGTTAAATTTTAGCATTGATTTGCTTGAATTCACTTTCATTCATTTTATTGTGTTGTCAGATTTGTATGAGTGCATATAAAGGAGAACTTGTGGCTTTAAAAACATGTTAAAATGTGTGTTTTTCAGTCTTTAAAATGTTGAACTGTCTGGGTTAATTTAATAAAGAGCTCCTGATAAGAAGCATACACTGTAAGTTAAAAATTCACACATTTTTTTGACAGAAATATAGTTTGTTTAATTTGTGTTAACACTCTTCAGAATTTTTGCAAATATTGGACTCAATATTTCCAACATAACTTGGACCTGACTAGGTGTAACCTGCTGAGGTTTAAAGCCTGACTATAATCCTTTAACTTTAAACAACTGTGGCAGAAATTTACAATGAAGTTTGATATACGAGCTGCTGCTGCGCCTCTCTTTAGGCGATCCAAATGACATAAATATCCCAGTGTTTCAAGTCTGAGAACTTTATTTTGAAATACTGAATACATTAGGTTCCTCCTGGTTGAAATTAAAGATGCATTCAATACCAATTATCTGCATCTTTGATTGATTTAGCGGGACGGATCGAACAAATGATGGAAGGGAGAAGGAGGCATGGGTGTAACTCCAAATGTGATAAAGAATCAACTGTTTTCTTTATATTTTATATCTTATATAATACAATTTGGATAGAAAAGAGAGGAAAGGATGAAATAAGAATTATAAATTTAGTGATAAAGTTTAGCGTGTGGGATCTTCAGTTTAAAAAGTGTAATATCTGATCACACAGTAGAGTAAACAGACAGAGATTAGAGCTAAAATATTACATAAGATCAATATGAAAGACATTAAAGGTGATTTTCACACAAGGTGTGTTTTTTAAAAAGACTTAAACATGAAACATAGCAAAAAATCTCAATTATTTTAAATATATCCGGGATTTTGTTGAATAAAAGCTGCTTCCTTTTGCTTCCAGAGAGCTGGAGCTACAGCACGGGTGGATCTGGCTGTTAGGAGGAGAGAGATCTACTACTGTACCTCGAGTGGGATTTACGAGCCAAAGCCCCTCATTGATGTCTCTGCTGTTAGGACCAGATCCAGACTGTAGCGCTGACCCACGTTTGCAAGATTCTGCTCCGTTTCTCACTGTTACCGTGCAGACGTGAGCCTGCTAAGATATCATTTATGTCTTCAAATATTTCAGTTTTGATGAGAGCTGAATGTTGGGGCTTTGCTGTGTCTGATACATTTCTTTTATTTTTTGACAAATTGATCAGTATTTCATATTAATCCTGTGTGATAATGGGGCGTTTATGCCTCCCAGGATCAAAAAGACAAGAAAATAAAAAAAAATATTTAACATGTATGGTAAATTTCAATGTTTATTGTTCCATTTTAGCCATAAAACTTTCTATATCTACATTATCTTATAATTCTTTTTTACTTAGTGCTTCTTTTTGAAAGCCTTCAGAGTATTACAAGTGTTAAAATTTGATATCTGCATGTGATGCATCACTGTGTTTAATGCAATCAATCAAAATGACTGTAATTGTGATTTTTCACCATAATGGAGCGTCTCTAGTTGCCTGAAAAACACATAACAACACGTAGGAGTTTAATGATTGTTTATCAGTATTTACATTGGGTTCATTTACTATGAATCAGCATTTATGGCACATTTCTGCCGCACATGCTCCAGATTATTTTACAGTCTAATATTTATTTGGTAAACCGCCCAGAACTGATGACAGCAAGGATAGATTAAGTGGTTTTTGTTGTCAAGTTATGCTCGTATGGATTCAGAACATCACAATACACAAAATTACACAAAATTCAGGAACAAAATAAGAGAATTGGAAGCAAATTTTAACATTCAGGAATTGTAAAAATGAAGAGGCAGTCACCTTGATAGTATACGGTAGAATAATTGTTCTGAATAACATTAGTCAGAAGAGGGAAAAGATGATTTCAGCAGATTTAACTCACTAGTGAATGTCCATCTGTAGTCAATGACCAGGTGAACAGCAGTATCAGCTTTCAACATGCATGTGCACACTCAACATGCCTATATTTAGTGTTTATTTTGCACATAAATTATCTTAGAATCAGCACTTATGGTGCATTTTTTGCTGCACATGCTCCAGATTATTTTAGATTATGTAATATTTAATTCCTAAACCGCCCTGATCTGACCACAGAGATGACGAATGATGTGATCAAGTCGTGTTGGTATGCATCCACTTCATCAGAAAATCCTAACGTTCTCTATCATTAGAAGCTGAACTGACGCCGGCATGAAGTGAAATGCAAAATTCAAATGGAGTATTGAATTGAAGTCAAAACATTAAAAAGGGTCAAAATAAAGAGGAATAAAAACATGTATGGATATATCAGCATGTTAGATATGACATCACGTATTTGTTGCATGATTTTTTTGCATTTTCTTCTGTGTGTCATAACAATGATGACAGATGAAGTCATCTTTCTAACTGAGTTATACTTGTACAGATTTGCTGCACCCAAAAATGAGAACAATTTTGATTGAACTGAGGAATGCAGGGATTGTAAGAAATAGAGACAACAGAAAGAAAACAGAATGAGATGAAATGTATAACATGGAAAATAGTCCAAATTAAAAAAAAAGGAACACCTGGACAACATATATGTATGTGTCCATGGATGTGTGATATAATAAATGTACAAATATAGTATTTTAAGTTTTTAGATAGATGCAGAGCTATTATAAATACAGTCAACGTCCAAGTAATGAGATTGCATGAAAGAATGTAAAGTTTATTCAGCATTTTCTTCACTGTGTGATGACAGTGATAGCGGATAGTCATTTGAGTTAAATCATTCTCGTGGATTCATGACATCAGAAAATATAGATATAATATAAATACAAAAAACTTTTTCTTCCTTTCTGGATTGTACTGAAGTTTGCAAAGAATTTTACTAAATGAATACAAAGTTCAGAAACACGATAAAGAATCAGATAAAAGTTGAAACATTAAAAAAGGATAGAAATGAAAAAGGAGGACACCTGGACAGCATGCATGTCTATCTATACATCTATCTCCATCTCTGTATCAATACAATATCAACATGCAGCGATATGGCATTATATTACAGCTGTTGGTGTCTTAATAATGTAAAGATGTGTTTGTATTTCATTTTTTTTGCTTTGCATATGTTGACAATCATAATGGATAAAGAAGGTTTTACCAAGTTGTGCTTGGTGCTTGTTTGGAATCGTCACTTTAGGACAGTTTAACTCAACCCTTCTCAACTAAAAAGCCAAATTGTTTGAAAAAAAAAAAAAAAAAAAATATATATATATATATATATATATATATATATATATATATATATATATATATATATAAAGGCCAACCTTTTTTATCCACATTGTCAATCTGTTTTGTTCTTTGTATTTGTTAATACTACAAGTAATCTATATGAAATATTTACTATTGTTTTTCAGATCTTAGTTTGATATGGTTTATATGAAAGATGAAGTTGGAAAAATAATGTATTTACCACTAAACATCCTGACTGAATACCAGTGTTAGATAACTGACAACTTGACATTCATTTTGAATTAATAAGATAAAAATCAAATAAATATAAGTGTGGCTGACAGAGTTGATGATGGCAAAAAGTCATATTTTGGGAAAAATGTTGAATTAAAAATCTGTTCTTTCACACCACTGCTAGTATAGACCTCAACCTACACAAACATCCACTTCAAATTACTGTAGCATAAAATAAGGATAAATTCAAGTTTGGATGTCTTGTCCTCTTTCTTACAATCAGTGATATTTATCTTTGTGTCTTTTTTTGCACACATCTGATGGAAATCCATGGACAAAAATAAATGTTGACAGTGAAATGTGACACGTAAAGCTCACTGTACACATGTGGGAAACTGATTAAGTAATGTAATATGCAGATGATAATTTTTGAGGTCAAAATGTTCTTTCTCAAGGTTTTCTGGTGGAATTATTTTTCCAAGTCAGACTTAAAGGAGCCACAAGTCATCAGAAAGAGAGTTTCACTGCTTTAGCAAATTCATGGACTTGGTTTTTACCTGTCTCCAGCAATTGGACTGAAGTTGGCAAACATTTAAGAAAAATTAACAAAATTTCAAAATTCAGCACAACAAAATTTGAAATACATACTCCTGATACGCATGTATGTATGTGTCTGAAGTTTGCACCAAATTTACTGAACATATACAAAATTAAGAAACACAACAGAGGGTTAAATGTAAGTTAGAGGGTTGAATAGGGGTTAAAATGAAGATGAGTACACCTGGAGCACCTGTATGTACATGTAGAGGTTACATTTTCTTCTATTGATTGCTGATGTGTAAATAATGGGATGGTATGCTTGTATTTTTCACTGTTATTTGACTGTAAATTAGGGTTTGTGAGACATTTTTAAAGTTGTGATTCTCATGCACTTGATTATTTTCTTAAACCGATCAAAAGTTTTATAAAACGATGGTGAAGTCCTTTTTCATGTCCTCAAAAAAAAAATCTAACACTCCCCATTTTTAACAATTGTACTAAAGTTTAAAAAAAAAAAATACAAAATTCAGAAACGCAGCAGAGATTTAGATAAAAGTAAAGCTTCATATAAGGGTCAATGCATGTCCATCTATACATTTGTTTCCATCTATATCATTTCTATAAATGTAAATGCATAAACAAGAATATATCACATATGTAGAGTTGTATGCATCCAACTGTTCCTGTCCTAATAATATTGTAACATGCATCATTGCTTGTGTTATTCAGCTATGAATCAGCATGTTTCATATTTTCACTGGTTTCCATTCCAATGCCCTGGGTTGTTATAATCTTCATATTAAATGTTTAATAAATGACCCAGATTAGACAGTAGCTTAATGGATGGAGTCAAATCTGTTGTCAAGTAATGATCGCTATTTCTAGCAATTGCTCTGATTTTTACACAAATTTACTAAATAAACACAAAATTCAGAAACAAATAGAACAGTAAAGGAGATCCATAATGTTCAGTAAAGTCAGAATGTAGAGAAAGGACATCTGAACAACATGTATGTACATATGCATATCAAATGATGTTTTTGGTCGAGGTAGAGCTGTTTTAAATACAGGTCTTGATGTCTGAATAATGAGAAAATGTCCATCTATTTTATATCTGTTCAGCTTTCTTCTTATCGGTGTTATTTTGCTGTGAAGCCATTTCATTGACTTCTGTTTACAGATCTACTGCTGCTGCCTTTTTTGGTCCCTATTTTACTAAAACCACTTTGTTTTCTCAGTATTGGTCCTTAGCGCTACAACTATTCTTGCCATTCAGTTTTTATTCTATTGTACAGCTCGGTTTTAATATTTCAAACCATTTGTTCTTACTGTTTATATTTTAAATATAGGCATACACACGCTGTAAATGCATTGTCTAACCTATTAATTTTCAAATATATTCTTAAGTATTGTTGTTCTTTCTATCTACTGACTGTTGTTCCTGTTCTTCGCTTTTTATAATGCTGTTGCTCTAAATGTCTTGAATTCCCTCCCTGGGAACAATAAAGTTTTTTGAATAAAATTGAATTGTGGCAGATTTCTCCTGTACTTATTACATAATAAAAATTTGACCAATTGCCCAAATCTGCAACTGGACACTTTGAATTTCCCTTCGGATTACTAAAGTATGTATGTATGTATGTATGTATGTATGTATGTATGTATGTATCTATCTATCTATCTATGATATACCATTCTTATTGGACCATTTTTTCATTATCCCATGTTAACGTCATATCATCTGTTAATATGTGTACATGTCACACAGCATTAACACTTGCAAGTTTAATTACTATTGACTGCTTGGGATGTTAACTGTATATACATCCTGTGCTTTGAATTTCGATTTATTTTAATTTATTTATGTTGCTTATTCTCATTCAGTTCTTTTGTATTTTTACCACCTCCTCGCTCTTTGTTGTGTTGTTCCAATACAACACTACAAATCTTATCTATCTATCTATCTATCTATCTATCTATCTATCTATCTATCTATGTTGGCACAAAATTAAGTCCAAAGTTCAAACTTAAAAAAAAAGAAAAAAAAAATATATATAATAACAAAATTACTGCAAAATACATAAACAAAACAAAAAAATCATAATTAAAAAGATTAAAAAGAAGAACCCCGGAAAACATGCATGCCTATTGATATATCTATCTCCATCTTTCTCCATGTCCATTTCTATATCAGTATCAGCATGCATATAAATATGCAGATACCACATTATGTTTCTGTCTAAATAATGAGATTACATGCTTGTATTTTATGCTTGTTTAGCAGTATGAGTCACAGTTTTAACGCTCTGTTTTCCATCTCTCGACTGTTTTACATTACCCTGTATTTATCTGAAAAAAAAGCTGAATAAACTGATGAAGTCTTTTTCCGAAAATGTATCACCTCTATCTCTATCACTTGTATTGAAGTTTTGCACCAATCTGAGAAAATTCAGAAACATAATGGTGTATCAGATGAAAGTTGTGAGTGTAAACAGAGCTGAAATAAAGTGGAATGACATTAAAATATGTATAAATAGATGTGATGAAGAGCTGTTGACATGGTTGTATCTACTGTTTATTTTGCAGTGTCTTCATTGTGTTATTTCGCTATGAATCAGCATTTCTGACACATTTTCCCTGCACTGATTCCCATGCTCTGGATTATTTTATATTACATAATAAGAATTTGATAAATTGCCCAGATCTGACGACAGTGATGATGGATGAAGTCGTCGTTGTAATTGTGTCTTTCTTGTTTAATCAGAAATTTGACAGTTTTGATGTTTTTTTTCACTCTTTGTATTTGCATTAAAGCTTGTGTAAATATAGCATTGCATGAAAAATATTGTGTGTCAAAATAACACCTGGAAATATGTTGTAATTTTGCATATTTAGAAGCATGATTTTGCACATAAAAGAGGGAATTTCAGCACCTTATATGCAGCTTAATTTAGATTTTTGACATGAAATAGCTCTGTCTTACATGCTCATGTTTGTAGGGTTAGCTTTTGGAAGATTAAATAATATAAAAGTGGTATTTTCCTTGATTTGGATTATAAAACACCAAAAAGCATTTACATGATTGTAAATCTTTGCTCTCTATACATTGGATTTTATTGAATAAAACTATTATTTTATATAAAAATCACAACGGGGGTTAGGCTTAGGCCTTAAAGCAAATTAAGAGAAAAAGCACATCACTGTAATGTATTTCAACCAAAAATGGCTTTAAATGTGCACAAAAAGATGCTCATAATAGTCTGTATTTTGTGTTAAGAGTTGTTGAATTTGATCGTGCTGCTAAAATATTCCCATTTAATCCCAGAAATCTCTCCTCATTAAGGAAGAAAAGCCTTTGATATTTCATTTAGACCATCACAGGACACTAAAAGTCTCCACTGAAGCCCGCGTGGTGAAATAATTTAAGAGTTGGAAGCACTTTAAAGCAGCAGAATAACAGTGGAAGCCTTTCTTCGTTCAAAGAACGACACTAAAAAACATCCAAAAATCTAATCAGAAAGTCCGGATTTTTCTTTTTGGTGTTGTTAAGAAGACACAGAAGCTTCCTTTGTGTCTGATATTTAATAAAAAAATGAATATTGTTGAGAATTCAGAGTGAGGAAGCGGAGGGAGTGCTGTGCTTGAAGTGCTCAGTGAGAGATTTTAAACTGTAGGGTGCAGCAGTCGTCTTTCAAACACGACGAGCTGAAGGCAGCCGCAGAGCCGAGGAGGAGGAGGAGGAGGAGGAGGAGGAGGCCTCAACACAAGAACCACCACTGCTCTAAATGGAGAAGAAGAAGAAGAAGGAGAGGATGGTGATGATGATGATGATGAGGAGGGAGGGGGTGATGTGTAATTACAGACTACATACCAACACCCCGTCGTCATTTACATTAGTTGATGTCGTGGAAAAATATTAGATGAGGATTGTTTTCATCGGCGGTCGGAGGGAATCCGGGCGAGCGAGCGAGGCAGGATGGGAGATTTGATCACAGAAACACACATATCTAACGGGCCACTTGACCACTTAAGTCGCGGCGATTATGCCGTTAACTGACACGAACCTTCAGCCAATTCTCTGCAGCATCACGGAGCGGGAGCCAATCACAGGAGGCGTCAAAGAAGACCTCTGATTTTACTTTCATTCTTCCTTCATTATAATCTTCCACCTCTTCATTCTGAGTGCTTTCTGCTCACCTCTCTATTTTGCTTTCAATAAATGTCATCGCATCCCTACAGTTTTTCAACATTTCAAACAGCATTCTGTCATGTTTGTGATCCTTGTATGTTTTTTTTCCACAGGGTGCATATGGCTGCAATTTTGTGTTGATGCTAGTATTTTAAAAAAGCAGAACATGTGTGCAGTAAATCCCGAGATCTGTCATTAAACGAGGGTGGAGATTCTTCTCAAGGTTTGACCACAATGTCACCAAAACTCTTATGATTCTCATTTAAAGATTAGAACTACGGTTATGATGTGGAAGAGCAAACGCACTGAGAAATAAAACATTCAAGTCTTGATGAGGCTGAGATTTGATCTCAAACACTTAAAAAAAACAAGAATATGCTGAGAAAAATGTGGGTGAAATCAAGATAAAATTACAAAACTAATCCAATAATTAATATCCCAATTACTGTCAAAATAAGTCTTATTCAATCATGATTGATTGATCACGTCTTATATTTAACAAATAATTCTTTAAGCAGTGAAATCCTGCTGAGGTAAAGTCTTTGGTGCAAGACAAGACAAAATAAAATCAGAAATCAGTTGATTTGGCAGTATATTTTATTCTATGGGCAATTTACTAACTAAAAAAATAAAGCTTGTTTTAGGCTTGATTTTATTTTTACTACTAAGGCTGCATGGTTTTAATGTGTAATCAGTAGATATGAAACTTTAATCTTATATTGGCTGTTAATATTGGTCCAAACTGTTTGTTCACATTACTATAGCGGCTGTAAATACATGCCCATATCAGCCAAATATAAATCTATTAGCTGGAAATAGTGGTCTACAGTACAAACTACTACACAAGTTGTAAATAATGACCTATCTGGCTGAAATTTCAGTGGATATTTGCTGTAAATATCGTCCTATATTGGCTTCAAATATTGTCTGTATTTGCTGTAACTATCAGCAGATTATAGAGTCTATATTGGTTTTAAATATTGGCCTGCAATGGCTGTAAATAATGATCTGTATCTGTTAAGTATGTTGGCCTTTATGGATTGGAAATTTTGGTCTATTTTGTTTGCAATTATCATAGATATTGGCTGTAAAGATTGGTCTGCAGCTGCAAGAAAACACCAGTCTTTATTGGCTTAAAATCTGGTCTATCCTAGTTTGAACTGGCCATGAATATTGGTCTATTGGCTGTCAATATCCATCTTTATTGGCTATATTGATTTAATACAGTGGTAAAGACTAGCCAACGCTGATTGTAAATATTGTATATATTTAATATATTTTGTTGTGTGGTGACCTTTCTTACTTATAAACTCAGCCCTTTAAGTGCTGTAATTATTATGAGCTATTTAAGGTACTATAAGAATGCAAGTTCCACGCTTCATGATGTCTGCTGCCATGACCTTGGTCACATGATTGTGTCACATGATGCTCCTTTTGTACTTAAACGTGTTTTTTATCTGCTCATTCTGTCCTGATGAAGACTTGCTGGAGTTGAAATGCATCGATATCCCTGTTTAATAAAGGATTTTTTTTTTATCACATCAGAGTGCCTTGGATTTTCAGTTCTGACTGGCAGCTATACTATGGGCTTTTATTGATAAGTTAACAGGCAAGTCATTGCTCCCCTTTTTGCAAACGATATTTTCATCCATTTCCTGAAGAGCACCTGATCCTGACGACAGTGTTGGGTACTTTAAACCCATGTAGCACTCACTCACCTTTTTTATCAACATTTGTCTGTATCTGCTGGAAAATTTCGTCTTAAATGGCTAAAAACCTGGTCTATATTGACTGTAAGTATCAGTGCATATTGGCCACAAATATTCTATCTTGTGTAGTCCATATTGGCCATGAATTGATATTGATATTGGCTGTAATTATTGGTCTACATCAGTGGTAAATATTGGCCGGTGTTCACTTTAAATATTGTCTACATTAGCTGTAAGTTCTGCTCTTTATTGACAGTAAATATCAGTCTGTACTAGTGGTGTAAAGATAATCTGATATGGATCGGTTAACGGATCTTGACGCCAGTGGTCCAAGTGCATCGATCTGTGGAGCCCTGGATCGGTAAAAATGCGGCATGAACTGGTCTTTGGACTGGTTTTAACATTAGAGATCGGTTGATGAGGCTCTGCTGCTTGTCTTCATAGCCCGTTCTGCCATGCTCTGGCTCAGCGTCTGTAATCTCACGTGACCCGCGGTGACCTTTTACCTTTAAACGAGAGTTCTGTTCGCCATAGGTAGCTGGATGTGTTTCACCGGTCGTCGCCTAAACGTCTTTCAGTTACCGTTCTCCACTTCAGGAAAAAGTCATGTGGACTTTATATGAAGGAAGAACAACTTTCGAAATGTCTGCCCTTCTGTACGCTTTGGAAAAAAGCGATTAAGAACTACGGCAGCTCGTAAATCTCACCTGTTGAGACGGCGGAGCTAAAGTTAAGCTAAGATGTAAACTCTAAAAGCAGCGCAAACAGACCCGAACATAAACGCTTTTCCTTCTGTTATCGACGTAACAACAGCTGCTTTATTCACGGGGTTCACAACTGTAACTTGTTGTTGGGAGCGATTGATCTGGTGACATAATAAATACATCTGAGCCCACTGAAATGATAATAAACAGAGAAGACTTCACTGAGTTGGAGATCAGCTGTTCTCCAGCTCAGAGAGAAAGGAAACAGAGAAAGGAAATAATGATGTTTTTGTGACAAGTAGACTGAATATTCACATTAAGAGGAATTATGAAAGGAAAAACATGTATAGAAAGCTGTTTTAATTTGATTGTTTTCAATATTATCTTAACCCCTTGTTCTCCTGTACTATAGCTCTAGACACACAGAGCTATAGTTTGTACTGTTATTGGGATTAATAATGCTAAGGAACCAACATGTACCAGCAAAAACTCATTTTAATATTTATCTCCTGATTTAATGTCAAAGTTAGACACCTGGGTGTGATAAAAACTTTCTTAAACATGACTTCACAATATTAGCACAGGAGGCCTGCCATTAAGCCTGTTTTATAAATAAGATCAAACAAGCTAAGATTATCATGAAATTATCTTGTTTTCCCCTTTTTGCTAACTTTTGTTGAAGCAAAAAGTTATTTTGATTCTATAATCAGATTGTACCGGATCAAATCGGACGGGATCGTTCTGTATTTTAATGAATTGTCAGTAATCGAATCGTAGTCTGTGAATCTAGATTAGAATTGAATCGTCTTGAGAAGAAGAGATTCACACCGCTAGTCTGTACCGCTAAATATTTGGTCCCTACTAATTGGAAATTTTTATCTATATCGTCTGTATATGTCATCTTTATTGGCTGTGAATGGCCATCCAAATTGTTTATATGTTGGTCTCTGATGACTGTTAATATTTGTCTGCATCTGCAAGAAAATTCTGGTGTTCAGTGGCTAAAAATCTGGTCTGTAGTGGCTGTATCATCTTTAACTCTTTATTGACTCTAGGTCTGCGCCCATTTAACTATAAATAGCAGTCTGTGAATGGAGTCTATAATAGCCATAAATACTGGTCTATTGGCTGACAATATCTATCCATATTGGCTGTAAGTACTGCTCTAAATCAGTTGTAGATATCGGCTCATGTCGACTCTAGACATTGCCTGTTTTGGCTGTAAGTTTTGGTCTATATTGGCAGTAAATATTAGTCTGTACTGCTAAATATATAAGTCTTTTCCAACTGGAAATTTTGGTCTACTTTAGCTTTAAATATCATCAGTATTGGCTGTAAATACTGGTCTGTATCTTCAAAAGCTATTGTTATTTATTGACATGAAATTTTGGTCTATTTTGGCTGTACGTAAACATCGGTCCAAATTGCACATATACGTTGGTTTCTATGGGTGATAAATATTGCTATATTGGCTGTCAACATTTGTCTGCATCTGCAAAAAAATCCTTGATCTCTATTGGCTCTTGAAAATAACTATATAAAGGCTGTAAGATTTGGTATATATTTGTTCGTATTGGTATATCGACTGGCCTATTTAGCTATAAATGTCAGTCTTTATTGGTTACAAAGATGGGGTATATATCAGTTGGTAATGTTTTCTATATTGACTGTAAATTTTGGCCTGTAACTTCAAAAACTGTAGTGCTTTGCTGGCTAAGAAATTTTGGTTTATACTGTCTGCACATATCATATTTATCTGCTGTAATATCTGTCCACATTGCCCATATATGTTGGTTTCTATAGGTTGTAAATATTGGTGTATTTCTGTCAACATTTGTCTATAACTGTATCTATATATTTCAGTTGTGAATATAAATATAAAAAGGTTATAGGTATGGGTATATATTTGGTGTTAATAGAACTATATTGACCGTGAATATTGGCCTATTTAGCCACATTTACAACCGTCATTATTGGTCGCAAAGATGGTGTTTATATCAGTTAATACTGGTCTGTACTGGCTGTCAATTTGACTTTATTTGCGGTAAATATTGGCCTATTTTTGGTTGTAATAAGCAGAGCGCAAGTATGTTTGTGGAGTTTTAGGCAGGACCAATGGACTTACTGTGTGTCAGCTGATTTTCATCCTCATTCCTTAATCCTGAAATTGCTTTAAGGACTGAGGTTTTAGGTCAGAACTGCGCATAAATGTAAATATACTGGTACTGACAAATATATACTACATAAACTACACCTTTATGTTCTATTTAAGTATCTTAGTGTTTATTTCTTGGTTCTTTTTGAGTCTCCTGACAGGACACATATGCTATTTGCTTTCTTTCTTCTTTTTCTTGAGCCTCTTATGGACTTGAGGTTGTATGGTGCTCTTCTAGTCATCTGACATGCCACGTACTCTGTTTATGGCCCACTGGATGAAGCACGGTGCAACCCTGATCAGCTGGAGAAGAGAGATCACAAGATCACCGGAGAACTACCATTTCAGGCGGGACCTGAATTTAAAAATGTCATGCAAACAACAGATTACTGAGGTGGATTTGCTGCTTACTTCTACATTAATCTGTGATTTTTTTGCTTCTACTAAGAAGGAAATTAATAATACAATAGAAAATTAAAAGGCTTATGTTGTCACGAAGAAATGTGTGGTGGTTTCTCCACCTCTGAAAGGACTTTTCTTTATCTTTGGCATTGTATTACCCACAGATGACTGTGTAATGGCCCTGAAATCTTATTTTCTGATTCTAACTGATCCATTAAAGTGGGATAAAATAATGCATGTTTAACTAAGGGTTCAAGTTTTTATCTTTTTTCCTGACATGTTTATATTTTACCCAGCATTTGCATTCATGAACCCTGAAAGTCTAAATCTGCATTTATATTTTGTATATTTGCATTATTTTTAATGCCTTTTGGGTGTTTCCGCAGCTGCCTTGTACCTACTTTTAAATTCTCTTCATCTGTTTCTTTCTACCAGTTTGTCAAACAAATAAAGCAAACTTCAGGAGAGAGAATCTGCCGTTTCAATCCTGTTTTCCTGACAGAGTTTTCCCTATATGGACTCTAATAACCCTGCTGCTATACATCATTCACACATGTGGGAAATGAAATTTCAAATTGATTGAATGCTTTCAATTTAAGGTCCTTTCTGGGCTTCCGTACCTTTAGGCCAGAGCTTCATATGAGCACATCCTTTTTCCTACCTTCTCATGTCCTCGCAGCGGAGCGGCACCTGAAACAGAGACAAAGGTGGAGTCACTTTACGATCTATAAAAGACAGTGACAGAGACGTGCGGAGCGTCTGTCACATGAAGAAGACACATTAGTAAATAAGAGCGGGTTGATAACGGCCAAAATGCACCATCAAATGTACTTCATAATGCTTTACGGCTGCCATTCGCTGACGTTTATATATCACTTTTTAGTGGCGGCCCAATGAAACGCCGGCTTTGAAATAAAGTCGGCCGTGATTCATGTCTCAGCTGTGTCAGTCTTACATTAATATTATGACCATATCCATCATGTCGGCCATCTATAATGAACAGATGCTGTAAAACACAATTTGGCATGACAGGAGGGAGAGGTGGAGGGAGAGAGGCGCTCTGATGCCTTTCAGACGGACACTGAAGCTCCAACAGGACAGGAAGCTGCAGGAAGAGTCACTTTTTATTTGATTCCCTGCACACCTCCATGCAAAGGGGAAGTTTTAGTAAGATATAGAGGTAAAACAGGAGGAAAATTAGCTTTTTAGTGGCTCATATGCTCTGGATTTGCTTGGTTTATCCAGATAAGTACATGAAAATAAAAAAGAAAGCAAGCATTAAATTACTTGGTGATATGGAGGTCAAAAGCAGCCAATATGCCTATTTAAATGATTGCTTTTTACAGTTTGCAGTTGAGTTTTTCTTGAACATTTTGGAACATTTTGCAAAAAAAAAAAAAAAGAAAAAAAAAAACAGCAGACATCAGTCAGTTGCAAAAAACTGGTTCAAAATTGAGATTTTTTTCCATCTTGATACTAGTTTTATCAATTTGCAAGGCCTCAATGGGCGCAAAAATGAATTATTTCACAAAGAAAAGGGAAATATTCAAAGAAATTTGCAAAAATAACACAAATGTTATCCTTTTGACACTCAAAGCCCTAGTGTATTTTAATCAGGTAACCCATTTGCAGGCCAAAATCTATTTAAACTATTTGTTCCCATGGGAGGCAAAATGGTTCCTATAAGTGATGCTTATAACACTGAAAATATGTTAGTGTCACATTCTTTGTGTTTTGTGCACCACCTAAGCCTAACCCAGAGTTAAGACAACTAGAAAGGACAGTTTTGAGAGCTGATCCTTTATAACCCATTTTTGGCAGTGCACCTTAAGGACCTGGATTGTTTAAATGTGCTCTTATTTTGCCCAGCAGAGGATCTTTGATTTTTCTTTCTGCTTTTCACAACTTACTCTCACTGGACTTCTTCAGGGAGCACTGGAGTTTGCTCATCCAGCTTCGTGGACATGGAAGAAGCTTACGACCTTGTCCCATGGGGGTATGTGGGGGGTACAATGGGAGTATGGGGTCCTGGGGTATAGCCAAAAGAGCCAAAGCCTGTATAGACAGGTGGGATCACAGAGTTTTATCTTTGTTTTTGCAGATGATGTGGTTCTGTTTGCTTCTTAAGCTATGAACCTCCAGTATGTGGTGTGGCAGTTTGTAGCTGAGTGCAAGCGGTCGGGATGAGGGTCAGCACCTCCAAGAGCGAGGCCGAAAATGGTCGACTGTTCCCTCCCTGGATGGGGAGGGTGCCTTTTTCCCCAAGTGAAGGTGTTCAAGTATCTTGGGGTCTTGTTCACGAGTGACAGTAGAACTGACAGGTGGATTGGTGCAGCGTTGGCAGAATTGCAGACGTTGTACCGGACTGTTGTGGAGCTGAGCAGGAAGGCAAAACTCTCAAGTTACCAGTCCATCTATGTTCCAACTCTCACCTGAGGTCATAAGCTTTTGAACATCAAAGAGGCAACTGGACTTGACTGAGGTTCTTGAAGACGTCTTCGACAACTGTGGACGACTTTCAGGTGACCCCCAGATTATATCAGAACTGAAGAAGCCTTTAGAAGAGGAGGTGAAATGTCTTCAGGAACGTCAATGCCTCTTTGGCAAAGATTTGGACTGAAAGAATGCGATCAAAGATTCAAGCAGTCAAAATGAGATTCCTTGGGAGGCTGGCTGAGCTCGGCCTTAAAGATAGGACGAGGAGATCGGACATCCAGAGCGTCAAGGAACTGTAAGACAGGACAAGTTTGTCAAGTTTTCCATATTTGTTGATTTGATTTGCCGAGTTATTCAGACGAGACATTGTGGTGGAAAAAATAGCTGTGAGCTCTAAGGGTTAACAAGCATCTTCCCAGGTGTCATTTAGCCCCGCCCTTTCCTGCCAACATCAAAACGTTAGTAGTGGTAGTTGTTTCTGTAACACTGTGTAGTCTGTCGTGTCTTTTGGCCAAGTCACAGCTTAAATGTTGACCATCGTAACAAAGACTGCAGTCTTGACCCTGGCATTAAGGAGGTGTCCTACAGACTTCCTCAGCCTTCGTGGGCCCTCTACTGGCCTTGGGCCCAAAGCCATTGCCAGCCCTGCCTGATGACAAGCTCTTCTCTTACACCAAAGTCTTCTGATTGATCAATACAACCTGGACTTTAAAATGCCCTGGAAAGGGAAACCAGAATGCTTCTTATTTTTGCAGACTTGTCACAGGGTTATGCATTACCTTTATGATAACAAAATCAGAGTGGAACGGTCTAGCCCAGTGACACTCAACATGTGGCTCTGGAGCCACACGGGGCTCTTTTGTGATTATTTTTGGCTCTTTTATGTCTTAATTGTAAATATTTTTTCCCTTTTAAAAAGGGAAACTTTTTTTTGCCTTTTTTCAACACTTTTTGCCACTTTTCATCCATTTAATCCATATTTTGCCATTAAATACAACTTTTTGCCCTACTTTGTTTCCCATTTTTGCCACTTTTGTTTTGCAACTTTTCCCATTTTTGCCCATTTAAGCTACCTTTTGCCATTAAATACCACTTTTTTCCTACTTTTCCCATTTTTTTTAAAGATTTATTTTTGGGCCTTTTCATGCCTTTATTTGATAGAGCAAGGACAGTGGATAGACTCGGAAAGAGGGAAGAGAGCGGGGAGAGACATGCGGTAGGGGGCCACAGGCCGGATTCGAACCCAGGCCGCCCGCGTACATGGGTAACGCTTTAAACCATTCGACCATTTTGCTCCCAACTTTTTACCCATTTTTTGCCACTTTTATCCCATTTTTGCCCTTTTACACCATTTTTTCTCCCCATTTTCACCCATTTAAACTTCCTTTTGTCATTAAATACCACTATTTTCCAATTTTTTTTCCAATTTTTGCCACTTTTTCTGCAACTTTTTACCCATCTATTTCCACTTTTTTCCAATTTTGCCACTTTTATCCCATTTTTGCCCATTTAAGCTACCTTTTGCCATTAAATACCATTTATTCTACCTATTATTTTGCCCATTTGAACCACTCTTGACTGCTTTTTGCCCATTTTAGTTTTTTTTTTCTGCATTTTTAAGGATTAGGATATTATAGGATATTAGGATAAACTTTATTGTCCCCGGGGGGAAATTTGTCATGGACATAAGTGCAGCGCTGCTCGCAATCAACACATTCATCATAAAAACAAACAGGCAATAGACAGACAGATAATAAATGGTCCACATTGACCCAGAATAAGAGAGACTTGCAGGTATAGTATTGCACCTGCCCTGTACTACTGCACTGGCTTCCCTGCAGTAAACAGTTTATAAAACATATTGCACATTTCCCTGGTGCAGGTTGACAAAATTGCCTGAAGATGGTACATAAAAAAAAAAAAAAAAAAAAACTTTTTGCAACTTTTTACCCATTTTTTTTTTGCCACTTTTATCCCATTTTTGCCCTTTTCACCATTTTTTCTCCCCATTTTCACCAATTTAAGCTACCTTTTGTCATTTAATACCACTTTTACCTAGTTTTTGTGCATTTTAGCCAATTTTCTGTCACTTTTATCCCATTTTTGCCTGTTTTCACCATTTTTCTTGCCACTTTTGGCCCATTTGAACTACTTTTTGCCATTAAATGTCACTTATTTCCTCTTTTGTGCCCATTTTTGCCACTTTTTTTGCCACTTTTCACCACTTTTCACTTATTTAAGCTACCTTTTGCCACTAAATACCACTCGTGTCCTATTATTTTGCCCATTTTAACCATTCTTGACTGCTTTTTGCCCATTTTAGTCATCTTTCACTTTTTGCCATGTTTTTGCCACTTTTGGACCATTTTAAGCTACCTCTAACTCATTTTCTTGTCACTTATCACCCATTTTTGCTTCCTTCTGACCCTTTATCCACTTCCTCCTCTCATTTTTGCCCCTCTTCACCAATTTTTTTTTTAGCTTTTTGACCATTTTTGCCATCTTTAACTTATATTTATTGCTATTTCAACCTGTTTGTGCCACTTTTCACCACTTAGACTGTGGCTCTTTCAAAGGTGTTTTTCAACAGTTTGGCTTTTTGGTTTAATAGGGTTGAGTAACACTGGTCTAGCCCAATGCCAAAAACACCCTTCATGCTATAGTGTTATTACTGGTCCGGGTGTCACGTAGAGGTTGTAGGTGTCCTCGTCATCGTCCGTCGTAGCCACATACTGCAGATTTCTTTTCATGGGAGCCATTCATGTCTGAGTTTGTCTCCGTGCTGCTGCTCAAACAGATTCTTTCAGCATCCTGCCAGATTTCACGCCACGTCTCAGCTGTGATTCCTACACTGAAGTCGTTCTCCTGCATCTGTTTAGTGGCCTGTGTGACAACGCAGGTGGCGGCAATCAGCACAGACTCTAATATTTTGAAGAGGAATGGCTGTTTGTGTGCGTTTGCGCTGCCGAGAATGGCCAATAAAGCTCAACTGGGCTTCTAAAAATGAAGTGTGAGTAAAAGTGGAGTCTGTTTTTGCTGCAGAAACCACTAACAGGGAGATTTTATTCTCCTTTTTAATAATGAATGGCACATGTGATCAAATTTACACCAAATGGGGCTGGGTTAATTCATAAATGTGCGTGAAAACCTTCCGTTCAGGTGAGATAAAAAGGAAAAAAATTAAATTGAGGCGTTTTTTTGTGAGAGCGAGGAGAAAAAAGCGCCTCCAGGTGAAGTCAAACCGAGCCAAATAATCACATTAAGCGCCAAATTCCACCTTCTCCTTCGTGTCTATCTCTAACCTCTCACCCTCATGGTCCTCGTTCTCATATCTGCCGCTCTTTAAACGCACTATTTCAAAAATGCTAATTTCCTAAATGTGTTTTGCGGCGTGCATCCGCGCCGCTGATGGAGGTGCATATTTCTCTTTCATTTCCCCCTCTCGCCCCGTTCAAAATTACACACAGCCTTGTTTTGTATGCAAAGATACTTCCCTTGCTCTGGGAAATTTTTATTTGTACGCCGTCTTTCCTGC
Source organism: Cheilinus undulatus (assembly GCF_018320785.1). Lineage (NCBI taxonomy): Eukaryota > Metazoa > Chordata > Actinopteri > Labriformes > Labridae > Cheilinus > Cheilinus undulatus. Next base: position 19,819,361 of record NC_054888.1, on the reverse strand, counting down.
TAATGCAACAAATGAGAAATGGCGATCCGGGCCTCGGGAAATGCTTGGGCCCCGGCAACTGGCACTGTGATGTTTGAGCGTAAGCCTCTCCTTTAAAAGAGCGTGTTGATTCTCCATACCCCAATATTGACCGACCGTCTCTGTTTGATGTATGCATCACACTCACACTCACTGCCATGCAAAGCCCAATGTTTGGGCTTAACTTGTTAGTTCTGCTTCTGCTGATGCCCCGAGATATTAGTGTACGATCGACTGTTGTGATGGAGCGAGCGAGGTCGGCGTCTGTCTGCAGCAGAGTTTGCACACGCTCGCTGATGGGTGACGGATGAACTGTAGCATCTCGCAGCGCAGACTTTGTCATGTTCATGTATGTTTACATCGACGGGAGCACACGAGGCATGCATTCATTGTCTGCATTTCGCTTTTCTGCAGGGAGAGAGTTTTTATTAGAACAAACACCAAATATTTGTCTTTCTTAAGAACTTTTAGACACTTTACTCCCTAAATGAATATTAATGCTCTGATGTAACTGATTAAAATGTTCTAAGAAGACACCAAAAAGGGCATTTTTATCATATTTCTCCATCTACAAGGCACCAAAGGTGGATCTTTGTCAACTTTTGTCCACTAAGAGGACAAAAAAGAGGGCAAATTATATACAAGGGGCCTTCAAAAGGGGAACTTTATCATAAATTTTCCACTAAGAGTGCAAAAAAGAGGGCACTTCATCATTCCCTTCTATTAAGAGGACACTTTGCCAATTTTACTCCAGTAAGAGTGCACCAAAGAGGGCACTTTATCATTTCCTTCTTTTAAGAGGGCACTGAAGAGTGCACTTTGTCAATTTTACTCCAGTTAGGGTGCACCAAAGAGGGCACTTCATCATTTCCTTCTATTAAGAGGACACTTTGTCAATTTTACTTCAGTAAGAGTGCACCAAAGATGGCACTTTACCATGTTCTTTCATTAAGAGGGCATTTTGCCAATGTTTGACTAATTCTATCCACTTATAGTGCATCAAAAAAGGCACTTTATCAAATCATTCCATTAAGAGGGCACTGAAGAGGCCACTTTGTCCATTTTTATCCACTGAAAGTTGAGCAAAGATGGCACTTTATCATATTTTATCAACTTGCAGGGCTCCAAAGAGGGCCATTTGTTGAATTTTGTCCACTAAAAAGGTTTCAAAAGGGGCACTTTATCCTATTCTTTCACTAAGAGTGCTGATCACAGCACACTTTGAAGGAGTTTTTCCTAGATAGAAACTTCAAATTTCTACTTAGAGATAAAAAAAAAACAAACAAAAAAAAAAAACAAACAAAAAAAACTGGTGAGAGATTGGCTTGAAATCAACAACAACACTGCTTGAGGGCAATATACATCCATTTAAACAAACAAACAAAAAAAAAGCGATCTGAAGGTTCAGTTGCTCTTAAAATTGGAGATTCATACTGTTTAACCATTATAAGGAACCCAGAGCCAGTGGCAAGTAAGTTAAAGGCCTTGTTAAGTGATAAAAATATCTGTATTTTAGGTTTGATGTATGACAGGCCACTGTTCTGGACCACCAGGCCAAATTTCAGCCATGAAAAACATTCCTAAGTTTATAAAATCAAGCTTCAAAATCATGAAAATGAGGAAGTAAAATCAGCTCTAGGGTGGTGTGGGCGTGTCAGTTGAATGAGCTGAAGCCACGCCCACTCAGGAGAAATCAAATCCTCTCAGATTAAAAAAGAAAGCTTCTGATCAAAGCAGCTGGGAGAGAAGCTGGGGATTATATTTACTGTTTTCTGGCACAATTCTCTGCATTATGATACTTTTAATGACCCGTTGACTGACTGATAGGGTCTTTAAACATAAAACTGTTGACTTTCTGAACAGGGACTGGCATTGTAACATTAAAAATAAACTCTTTAAGAAAAACTAAGAAAAAGCATGTAGAGGCCACATTGATAGGATTGGGGTTCATTTTCCCCCAAAAAAGAAGCAAAATCTTGCAAAAAAACTAGGATTTTCTTCAAAGACATGGCTCCAAATCAAACACGGATGCACAAAGGAAAGTATAAAGGTTAATTGCAATACAAATGTATGACACTGCAGTTATGTTTCGATCATGCAAATGGTCCTATTTTGCAGAAATGTAATTTTAAGTTTGCATGTGGCACAAATGCAGCAGCAGAGATAAACCCACCCAGCCCTGAATCATGTACAGTACATCCGACAGTAGAGACTCGACATGTAACTCTCCCTGCTCTGAGCTTTTTCTGTGCTCTTCCTACAGGGACATAGGCTGTTATTAAAGCAGAAATATCAACACAGCAGATAGGTATCTCCTTCAGATCGACCATAATCCCCGCTGAGGCTCCAAGCCGACACATCGAGAGCTGCTGCAAAGTTATCTCACCAGGAAAATATTTACTAAAGTGTCTGAACAGTGTAAACCTAATTACTGTGAACTAGGTCAGAAATGGGAGTAAAGAGTAATCAAACTGAATATTTAATGCTGTGTATTACTCTGTTTTCCTCCATAAAAGCCTCACTCAGCTCCATCTTCTGTGCCGCTCCTACCTAAACTCCTCACATCCTGTCTGCGTGGATTTAAATCACATCACCTGATGAAGGTCTGGTTGTGATAAAGACGTGGAAAGGAAGGGGGCTTCTATTAATAGACGACTTGACTTGTGGCCTGCAGATGACAGGAAGAGAGGCCTGTCAGGAGGAATGCCTTTGTTATTTTCTCCATCCAGGGAGGAAATGAATTTCTTGTGATTTTTCAGAAACGCTGCCCGTGGGCGCAGGCATCCCCGAGTCGACGCTGGAGGAGGGACAGGAATAGACGGGAGAGGCGCAGTTGATGTGATGATGAGCGCTTTTCTGTTTCGGGGTTTTTGATGCGTCCGTTATGGGCGTGTGTTGAAAAGGTTTGGAGATGGAGCGAGCTTCAGTGTGGGAGGCCCGTCCCTCCGTCTGAACCGTCTGCGTCTGGTCCAAGAACGTATTGTGTCGTCATTTGATGTTCCCGTTGGAGGCCGATGAAGAACTCCCATCAGCTCGCTTTGAACGTGTGTGACAACTTTCCCAGAAAGGAATCAATCTTTGATGCAAACGGCCAACCCTTCAGCTAATGTATGTCGGCAGACTTTGTCAGTCCTGTTGGTACTTTTAACGCTTTCGTAATGAGCTGTTTTACTGCAAAACTCTAAAGTTGAATCCTAAAACAGCTGTATTTTTAAACATTTCCTATCAAATTTAAAGTCTTTAATGCACTGTTTTCTGCCTGTTTGAAGACAGAGAGCAAAGATGTATACTAACAAGATGTAAAACTGTGAGATAGAGCCCTAAAACTGACTTATTGTGACACAACTCTACCAATAAATTAAACTTTTCACAATATAAACTTTAACTTGCTTGATCATTAAGGCAGCAAGCAGATTTAACATGCCATACTACTTTCAGTGGAGTATTTATAGCCTGGTGTACACTGTTTGAGTTTAGGTCGTCTCAAATGAAAGATGACCAATCGTGGCGATATCTTTGGTCGTGGCACTGTGAGACAGGGTGACAGACGACCGTCATCAAGGTCTTGCAGCTAAAGATATTCTGGGATAAAATTCTGACAGTTTCAGAAAGTTGGGATGAGCATCTAGCGATGCGACTGCTGCTACGACCTACAACGACTAACCAGCCAATAGGAATGCAGCAAGAAATTACATAATAAATGCAACACTGGTGCTGACAAAAAAGTTAGCATTAGAAATGTATGGGAAAGGATAAGGGACACCTGTGAACGAAAAAATAATGCTGGGCATTTGAAATTAAAGTAAAAACTACTGGGAATAAAAAGTCAAAATTCTTGAGAGTTAAAATACAGTTTCAAGATTAAAGCCAAAATGATGAAAAAAATGTCAAAACATTGAGAAGAAAGGTGTAATTTCAAATGTAAAGTTGGAACACAGTCTTGATATCGAAGTCAAAATGACAAGAAAAAAGTCAAAATGATGAGAAATAAAGCTGAAATGATGAGAAAAAAAGTCTAAATAGTGAGAAAAAGTTGAAATGGAATGAAAAAAGTCAAAATGGCAAGAAAAAAGTCCAAAATGAAAAAAACGTCTAAGCGTGAGGGAAAAAAGGTCAAAATAATGAAATAAAAATAAAGTAGAAATGATGAGACAAAAGTTGAAATGTGAGAAAAAGTCAAAATGGCAAGAAAAAAGTCTGATCGACAAGGACAAAAATAAAAATGAGGAGGAAAAAGATTGCTAGAAACGCTGCTTCAAGGGATTTAAACGCACGGATAGCGTCAGTGGAATGGCGCAATGGCTAGCTTAAATGACACTGGTGACTGGAGATACGCTCATATGATGTTTGGACCGTCTTGTTGATGTTTTCTTTATATTTTAAAGTTAGCTACATTATCACCTCTTCTTCTTTGATTTAGAGCTGGGATTTGAAGTTCTGATTAGCAGCAAACCACTGAAAACTTTGTGGGCCACCAGCAGCTCCACATGACGTCTTTGTTTTTATCATGATTAGCAAATCCTCTAGTGTTGGTTCAAAAGGTCATGTGCTAAATTAGAGTTAGATCCCATCCCTACCACAAAATCTGCTCTGAAATGTGCCGTTTTTGATACACAGTGAAGATTTTGTGGTCTTCCAAATCTTCAGAGCTCGGTTCATTTGTGGTGTCTGGTAAACTATTGTTCCTTGATACTCTCTGCTTTAATCGGTGTTGAGATCTCTCCATTGTCAGCAGAGCAGGGTGGGGTTGTTCACACCAAAATTACAAAGTCTATTACCATGATAATAAAATGTGTCCACTCGGTAAAGAGACCATGTGGTCTATGAAAGGACGGCCAGTTCCGCCAGCTCTTATTGGTGTAGTCTGGTTTGGCTGCGGCTCCCCTTGTTCTTGGAACCGGTATCAAATGGCACATGAACACTATAATCGGAGCAATTTTCCAAACATCTTCAACTTCCACCGCACAGAAACGGATCCAGGAGTGCGGCAACAAAACCGGGCCTTATGTCAACTTCTGATTCCAAAACGTTAATGATCTAGATCAAAAGGAGCTTCACAGACGACTCGCTTTTGTGTTTTCAGAGTCCCTTTCAAACGCCGCCTTTGAAGGTTGAATACATGCCCAGAAAATGGTTTGATTAAACAGGTATGTGGGATGGTTAAACATATTGAAGACACTAATTACTACTGAACGCTCTGTGGTGTGGGGCGCTGGATGAGGATGTGGAGGAGAGGCCGCTGGGCTCAGGAGAAAAGTCGCTTTTTGATTTCAGGCTCATTCAACACTCTGAGTGGAGTCTTTTCACATCAAGTTAACGTCGTTCGCCTTATTTTCATCATGGACAGGGAGAGTTTTCTGCCCTGTGTCACGGTCTTTAAAGGAGAGACACACTTCTACTGCGAGTATGACAGTAAAAGGATGGCAAGTACTTCTTAAAAAACGACTTTTCTTGATGTCAGTGTGGACAATATTTGATCTATCAGCAGCTGGATCACATGATCTAACTTCATTAAGGCTGGCTCAGTTGGCTTATAAGGCTATTTTGAGTTGCCTTGTTCCTATTTACCTCTAATGGCATGGAAATATAGATATTCTTCAAAGTTACAATAATTCCTTGATGTGCAGTCTCCCCTCCAATCAACCATGCAAAAACCTCAACCCTTACTCTGCCCACTGCTGTGGCTTTGATCATTTCACTGTGGGAAGCTTCAAGGTGGTGTCATGGGTTTGCTTGTCTTCAAACATGATAATAAACACATTTTTGTGGCAATAGGTACTCTGTCTTATGAACGGTATATATCAAGAACGCTTATACTGATTATCATCAAACTTCGCACGTATGGTCATCCTGATTTGGGGAGGAAGTGGTTCAATTTTGGAGGTCATAGGTCAAAAGTAAAGGTCTTTAAAAGGAACCCTGCATGATCAGACAAGTTTATCTTGTTGGATAGATATTTGTATCTCTCAAATGTATATTGAACTAAAAAACTCACTAAATATCCCAGATATCTGCAGTTTGAGTAAATTTGAGCTCATATCTCACCAGGATGCCGCCATGTTTTGGTCTGTGTGACGTCACAGTGCCGCAGCGATCTTCTCCGTCGCTAATAACCGTTTTTCAAATGGTTTTTCTGCTTGCAGCTGTTGCTGCCATAACAGCTTTCATACCAGACACGAGTTTACTGCGTGTTGGTTTTTTGTCTCCCTGCTGTCAAAGCTCTGTCATTCCTCCTACGTTTTGCCTCAGTAAAACTCGCTACAAGTGACTGGATTCAGTGTGTAGTGGCAGCATGCTGGGGGCTTTTCAAAATAAAAGTAGTGTGTACATAAAAACGGAGTTTCTCCAAAAGAATTCTAAAGTGGACTTTTACTTTGAAAAGCGCAAACCAGTGCTTCAGTACTGTGATATCTTTACCTGAACCGTGTGGAAACAGAAAGCTTCATAAGAGTAGATGTTTTGGGAACAACTTTATTAAACAGATGCGTTTAGCTCGTGGCCTTCATCTGGTTCATCATGAAACTGATTTCAAACAGATTCTGCAGATGTGGACGTAAATATTTGCTACAAGAAGGTAAGTATGGCTCTGCATTTATCATTTGCCTGTCTAGATGGACAGACAACTGCTCGTAGTGCAAATAAAAAATAGAAAAGACCTCAAATTTTAGAATTCTCCGTGCGTAAGATGTGTGGCGTCTCTGAGATGCAGCCGTAACTCTGGCTGCCAGTCTGCAACAAGTTACTGCATGGGAACGGCATGGGTCCCTTGCTTCCTTGTCCTTTTCAGTTCATGGCCAATGCAGTCACATGTTTTCAGTGCTCAGCATCCTGAGTGCAAAAATGTCCTCTGCATCAGTCAATTTTATTCAACCTGCAACAATTTCAGTTGAAAACAGTTCAACTGAGCGCCGAGGTGGCTCGGTTGTAAGAGCAGTCACTCGTGATGAGGCTACACAGTCCACGGGCCGGACCCCAAAATTTCAGATATTGGTACCAGTGCTCAAGGTTATAATATTTTGGAATTTTTTTGTAGTTTTAATTTTTATTTAGTTTTTACCTTTTGTTTTGAATTTCAGTTTTTATCAGTTTCAGTGTTAGTTTTAGTTTTGTTGGCAATGTGGAATAGCTGTCAGCTAGCCACAATTTTGATGTATGGTTTGATAGAATAAAGGGTGACTATAGCATGTCAAAACAGACTTGAACTTAAATTCTTTAAAATACAAAAGAAAACTGATTCCTAAAAGCATTTTTCCTCAGGAGAAAACAGAAATCAACAAAGGTTGCAGTTTCATATAGAAAGGCCAAAATCTAGAACATCTGGGATGAGACAAAACACATGCTCTGTTAACAATCTATTTGAAGTTTACAGCTTTACTCTCTTCAGGTGAGGTATTTTTAACTCCTGTAGAAGTTTTAATTATCAATATTTAGTAAATCTAAAATGTTCCCCACAACGGGACATGCATTAAAATGTTTATGTTCTGATAATGAGCTCATGCAGTGAGGTTTAATCGTTAGGGTATATCATCATGACAAAATATTAAGGTAATGTTAATATAATGAAATTTTAACAGGGTGCAGCTCGCTAAGGAGAGATAGAGGAGAGAGAGCAGTTATTCATATAGACTGGAGATGTTATGATACTATTTTCTCCCTCCCGATACCAAGATGTTGGCTATCGGCCAATACCGAGTACCGATGCGATCCGATACCAAGTGTGAACTTTCTGGACTGATTATTTTAGACCTATATTTGACTCAAAATATGACTCTACAAATAGAATCATATCATGGCTGACAGACCCTCACAAAGGGTAAACAATATGACGGTTAGCATTCAAGCTAAGTGTCATATGGGTGCCATTCAAGCTAGCAAAAATGATCGTAATTGGATTAACATAGATAAAAAGAGGCATGGGGGCGCAGGGGTTAGCGCTGTTGCCTCACAGCAAGAAGGTCGCTGGTTCACTTCCCGGTCAGGGCCTATGCCCTCGATGCAGAGTTTGCATGTTCTCCCCGTGCACGCGTGGGTTCTCTACGGGTTCTCCGGCTTCCTCCCACCACCAAAAACATGCACATTAGGTTAACTGGTGACTCTTAATTGCCCGTAGGTGTGAATGTGAGTGTGCCTGGTTGTCTGTCTCTATATGTCAGCCCTGCGATTGACTGGTAACCAGTCCAGGGTGTACCCCACCTCTCACCTGATGACAGCAGGGATAGGCTCCAGCCCCCCGCAACCCAGAATGGAGTAAGTGGTATAAAAAATGGATGGATAGATGAGACGTTCAAAATCGAGTTTACTGGTGTGGATTTAATCATTAAAGTCCCACAAAGTCGCACAAGTTCCAGATTCGCTGAATATACTGCCGCAAGGGAACCAAAGGCATTAGTAGCATCAATGGGACGGTACAGCAGCTAGCTTCAAGGAAGGCTTTCTAATGATCGCATTTGGATAAAAATGTCGCCTGCCACCATTCTTTGCAGCTGCACTGGATCCTTTAGTTCTTCTTCGCAGCTCTAAAAATGGTAGCTTGTGCATGCAGTGTTTCCCAGCAGTGAAGAAGTGTTGGTTTCCGGGTTAAAGCGCTAAAATTTAGCATGGCTAATCAATGAGGGAAGGCAGACAAGTTCCTACTTTCCCTGAATGTCGATGTTGTACAGTCAGTGCTTTTTCCATCTTAGTCAACACAGCCACCCTAAATATGTGATCATTTTACAGTGGGATACAACCTGTCTGGAATCCCCAAACCAGCCTCCTTCATGACCTTTGAACCCCTGTTTTACATTCGGATTGGTGCCTGGCTCTTATTTCTACTCTGTGTTTACAGTCTGGTGTTGACCTGCTGTTAAAAGCCCTACATGAATAATTACATTAAGAGAGCACACATGGATGCACAGTTGTGTAATTATTCATCATTTGGAGCATTTCAGATTTAAATAAATCATAGGTGAGTGCCTCCTCTGGCTGCCCTTGGCATTTGACTTTGGTTTAGGTCCCTGTTTGCACGATTCCTCTGCTGTGATGTGGACCGAGAACACTTTTGACACATCTCTGGAAACACACTTCTAATTTGTCCCCGAGGCGCTGGTGATGACGCGAGCTGACACTGAGGTCTGACAACATGACTTCTTTCCTCCTCTGGCCAAAGCTGCTGCAGAGCTGCAGCCTTCGCCCGCCTCCAGACCGGAGAATCGGGGTGTCTTACTATTGAGTCGTTCCCCTCCCCTCTCCTCCCCTTTTGGGACATCGGTTCGAATTAACGCCACCGCCGTCTGACTCTTTCGGCATCGCCGCTGACAGCTGCAGCGCTCACACACACCAGGTGCTTGTGTCTGCGCCGAGGTGCCTATGACACCTACCTGTTTTTTAGCCCCCGACCTGTCAAGGGAGCCAGATTTAATTAACGTAATGATCAAAGCAGGAAAAGCAAGTTTAGCCCTGAGGTAGCAATCCCAGTGAGCTGTGCTCGCTCGCTAATTATTTAGCATTAAGGTAGACGGCGCTTATGCATACATGACTACTTCAAAGATTTGATTGGGGTTTGGTTCGTTACAACAGCAAAGCGCCCGGAGGAGCCGGTGGTGACATCAAAACATCAGTGTGGATAAATCTGCTCTCAGCCACCAGGTAACCTTTCTTTATCCTCTCTGACAGTGCCGCTTCACAACAAACATCAGCTGTGAGAGTCTAAATGAATGGACGCGGGGGCAAGTTCAGGACGCCGTCACGGCCCGGATGAAAGTTTTATTTTAGAAGCCGAGCGCCCTGACCGAGGCCCCGGGTGACCCCGAGGGACGACACGCCGGAGCCAAGGCTCGTCAGCTGAGGCCCTGAATAAACTCAGAGGGAAGGAAGGGAAGATATACAAATACATTAAAAATACATCAATAAATAGGTGGAAATGCTCCTGAGCTCACAGGGAGCTGGTGCAGGGTGCATTCAACTCAACCCGTATGAAAAGCTTTATGGACAACAGGCTGATCAATGCATCAAACGCGTTTCATAAAAACTCAAGATTGCACACATAAGACTGAATTTAACAGGGTTGCCCCCCAAAATTTGCAGCTATAAGTCAATTAAGGATGGGAATCTTTGATTTTTATTGATTTTGATACTCTTATTGACACAGATCCAAGTCCTTATCAATACCAGTAGCAATACTTGATGCTTCCTGGGTTAGTCAAGCAGGGAGTGCATGGCTAGAACCCCCCTATATGGATAGATACATTTATGAACATGCATACTGAATGCATTAAAATTTGTTCAAAAGCAAATTTTAGGGAATTTTCTTGGAAGTTATCAAGTTTTTTTAATAGTAGGAAGATACAATAAATTTCAGAGTTTGTATTTTTTTATTATTACCAAGTTTTGGGGGGACTGGACTGGGAATTTGGGAATTTTCATAATTTTTTTTTTTTTAAGATTTGATTTTCTTTCGCTTTTGTGTGTGTGTGTGTGTGTGTGTGTGTGTGTGTGGGGGGGGGGGGTGTCCATCATTTTCATGGACTTTGGAGAATGTTTTTAAACATTTGTTGAATTTGCCAAGAAATTTAAAGGGAATTTGCTTGAAGATTTTCATGAATTTGCATGGAATTTTTGGGGAAATTTTTATTGGAATTTTAAGTCTTTATAAGGAAGTTTCACTAAAAGATTTGAGGACAATCTTAAGAAATATTTGAGTATATTTTGGGTTTATTTTATTTAAATTGTTCGGCTTTTGGAAAGGAAATTTTCCAAGAAATCCCTGTTCAACGACAAGGCTTGTTTATATTAACATATTAGACAGTACGTATCCCAAATAAGTGGAAAAAACAAAAAATGGCTCCTAACAGAGGCTCAGGTCTCAGGAGGATAAAGGAGGTGGCTGGGGTGGAGGAGGCTAAGCTTTGCCAGCAGCAGCGTGGTGCATCAGCATTAATACAAGCATGGATTATAGAGAAGTACGTCATATATTTAAATACACCATGATGTTGAGAGAAAGAGCTGTGATTGGCTGTGGGATCTGGGAGGCGATGATTGGGATCAGCTGGCTTTTCAGCTGATCATACCTGGGCGTATGGCTACCACGTCCTGCATGAGTTAATGCCAAGCTTCATTTTTGCTGATCGCATCACTGAGACTTGATAGCAGTATTAATAGAGAAAACTATGACCAAGTTTCGATCATCCCAGGTAAGGTCAGGTGAGCTAGTTCGTCACTTCCTTGATATATCTCATACTTGTAATACTTTGCAGCCTGTTGCACCAGCACAGCGTAAGTCAGGGGTCATCAACTACATTTGCACAAGGGCCAGATTTAGTCTTGACAGAGACTCTAATTAGCATATAAATGCATTAATATTTTTATTTTCTTTCAAATCCCAGAGAATAGGCCCTCCCCACTTGGGATATAGCACCAATGATAACTCATATTTTTATACTTTTTAACCGATTTTCACTACTACATTTGGCCATTTCTGCAATATTTTTTGCCACCCTTAGCCCAATTTGATCATTTTTGCCACTTTTAAGCCAAGTTTTGCCACTTTTCGCTCATTTGGCCAGTCTTTGAACCCATTATAACCACTCTCCTGCCAATTATTTCCCCCGTGTACCACTCTTTAAACCATTTTCACTACTTTTCCATGCTATTTTTTGCTATATTTTTGCCACTTTTGACACATTTTGGATACTTTTTGCCTCTTTTTGCTTCTCTAACCCAATTCTTGCCATTATTTTACCCCCATTTACCCCTTTCCCTTCATGTTTCATCACCTTTTGCCACTCTTTTATCCATTTCTGTCACTTTTTAAATCCCTTTTTTATTACTTTTTGTCCACCATTTTTGCTACTTTTAACCCATTTTTAAATATTTGCCAGTTTTTTCTATTTTTACCATTTTAACCTCTTTTCACAACTTTTCCTGCCAATCTGTGTCCCTTTTTCACCACTTTATCTGGCTTTTTTTTGCAACACTTCCACCAGTCTCAACCCACTTAAAAAAAAGTATATAGAGCTTAAAAATATTTACTAATAATGGCTGACAAGTGAATTTTTGTAAAAAACAGATCAAATGTTCTAAAACTATTTCAATATTAATTGTTTTTGGTGGATTTAACTGCTGCAGAGATTTAAAACCAAAAGATACTCCTAAAACCACAGCATCTTCTTTTCCTCCTTTTCTGAATTTAATCATCTAATTGGGGCCGAAAAGGAAGCCTTGGGGGCCCTGATAAGGCCCTTGGGCCGCCAGTTGATGATCAGTGGCATAAGTTCTGTCTGAAGTTATGAAATAATGTCCACTAGTAGAGATTTATAACCAAACTAACCAAAATATTGTTGCAGATATGACGTTTTTACTTAATTTAATCAATCACTGAAAAGCATTTTTCAACCCTTTGTTTGCAACAGATGCTAACGGCTAAAACCAACCTATGCTAACTGCCGTTAATCCTCAAACAGCATCGAGCATGGTTAGAAAAAAATATGACTACGAATTTTGTCTTGGTGCCAGCCTAAACCTGGAGCCAATATAAAACAACAACACCGACTTAAACAGGTAAAATCACTAATAACATGAGACAAGTCAACAGCGGTCAGCAGACATGATCTCTACTAATGACAAACAGCAGTAGTCTCCTCCTCCTGATGACCACGGTCCAGGCCTGCACCAAGCAAACACCCCATCTTTTGAGGTAGAAAGATAGGATGTCCCTAGGATGTCTGGTATAGCCCATTGGGTCCTGGGACTGTAGAACCACGGCTGCCCCTAACTCCCGCAGCCAATCACAGCTCTTTCTTTCAGCACAGAGGTGCATTCAAACACTTCTAACTAATCCCTGCTTGCATTAATGCTGCTGCACAACGCTGCTACTGCTGGCAAAACTTAAACTCCTCCACCCCAGCCTCCTCCTTTATAGCATAAAGCTTGTTGCACCCTAACTCAAAGTCATGATAATTGCTTTTGAACAAATTTTATTATATTCAGTATGCATCGTCATAAATGTATCTACCAATATGGGGGGCTTCTAGACATGCACTCCCTGCTTGATTAACCCAGAGAGCATCCTTTGAGCAGGGCCTTCATGATGGACAGTTTCTTTCTTCTCTTTCAAAATAAAAGTCTGTTTTTGTCCTTGCTGGAAGTAAAGCGCCTCAAACAAAACCACCTTATGACAGAATGAAAACCCTGTCAAACCCTCGCTATAATCATCAATGTTGCTGACAAAGTCAGTTATGATGAAGAAAACACTGCATTACTGGTCTACAAATGCTAAAATGTTGGATTGACAGCTATTGCATTTGGAATAATCTTGTGGAACAAAAGTTTGACCACTATCTTGGACCGGAAGCCACACTAAATTGGCTCAAATATTGATAAACTGGGAAAAATAGACACTATTGACTGGTTAATTTTCAACAAATTTTCCTACAATCAGAATCTAAAGGAAAAAAAATGACCTAACATGTCCAATATCTTCATTTCTAATCAATCTAAAGATCTTATTTAATGATGTTTCTGCTTTTAATTGGAGAAACGACAGTAAAAAAGGATCTTAGCTGCACTATTTAATAAACTTGATGAACTATTTCCATTAAAAAACACTCCTAAGGCACTCTGAGGGCAGCTTTTGGCCTCCAGCTGTTCTTTGCCTCTCCGTTCTTACTCAAATTTGGCTCCAAGGTAATAAAAGATCAATTCTGTATCTCTTATGGGAATCTTAAAGATAAATGCAGCGAGTCAGATTCAAATTAAGTCCTCCTTCTTCTTCCTTTTTCACTTTTTGGTTTCTCTCACTTTTGGAAGATGTATGGTTTGATTAGACAGAAACTCGGTTCTGAACCAAGCAGAATGGACATTACTGGAGTCCAATGAAGAAGACCGAGTGCCAGCAACCACCGTTTCTGCTTTTGCCAGGAAAAAAATGTTTCTCTCCAAGGCTATTTCAATGACAAATTCAACAATTCTCCCTGTAATTTTGGACAATATCATCCTGCATTTGCATAAAGCAAATTGTTGTTCGTTTTGGATCGCACGCCAGGGAACTGGTGGTGTTGCAAACCCAATGGTCGCCAGTTGAGTTTTAACGTCTCAAATGAACATTTTTAACATATTTATGAAGACTTTCCAGCCTTCCTTGACAGATACATTCCTCTTATTGGTGGTCAAGTGTCTGTTTTTAGATCAGGAGTGCGTTTTGGGATTGCGTGCCAAAGGACATTTGCAGAAGTCCATGCATCTTTCATTCGTGAGGTGAAGAATTCCTCGAATTTGACCGTGTGAGCCCCAAAGACAGAGGGTTGTTTCATCTCTTCGTCTGCGTCCTCGGTTGGTTTGAGGATTATTTGAGAAATTGAGATTTTCTGCTGAGGTATGGTTGAGAATTTAAAGGTTTCAAGGATGTAAAAAGGCCGACCATGTCCGTTTCAAAGATTCTGCCTGGACTGAAGCGCCATTCAGAGAAGAGATGTGTAATTATGAGTTAAATGAATCCTGAGTTTGTTGTCGTGTTGGATGAGTAAAAGCAGGCCTCCAGCCGTCAGCGTAGCCGGGTCTTCCCCTCCGGTGTATGACATGAATAGACGAGAAAAGAACAGCCCTCGGACTGACACAGGCCTCTCATTGAATCATGTGAACTAAGACAGGGGGAATTTCTGATAGCCCCCATCTTTGGAGCACGGATGTGGAGACAAAAGACCTCAGTGTCTGCTGCGACTTACCTCCAGGCGCTGCAGAATCAAAAATGAAAAAGGGGAAGGAGAAAGAATCGACCTCCTGGATTTGGGACCTGAGCGGTCGCTCATTGTTCCACTTAAAATGAAAATCCCCGCTCCTCCGTTTTGGGGGCCCCCAGTAACCTGTTCACGAGCAGCTGGCGACCACCTGTGGAGCAAGTCAAATTAGGGAAGGATTCCTACTGTTTCTGTTTATTGTCTGCAGGTTTTTGTGTGCCGTTTTGTGCTTTTGGTCTGTGGAGGTGGGTCGGCCGACGGGACAGCCAGTGGCTCCCTGGAGGCGTCTGTTTTGTTGTTTGAATAATCAGGTTTTGCTCCCTTAATGCAGCTCTTGTTTGTTTGTTGATTGGGGAAATTAGGTTTGACGTAGGGCTGGGAAATTGATCCAGTTTTTAAATTTACTGGTTTACAAGGGTAAGACAAGATAATCTGTACTGATATAGCTCAAACATTAAAATGAAGTAAGTTTCATTCTACAAAAACAAAAGAAGAAGTCCTAGACCTCCAATACTGAGTAAGTTATTGTGTCAGTTATCAAAATCTGCAGGCAAACGGTCTGAAATGGCCAAAAATGTTGGCAACATTTCCCTATATCAACGCTGTTTGTCCTCTTAAATATCACGTTCATCCACATTATCAAATCTACATTATTTCAGTGATAACTGGTATCAAAAAATACAGAAATTTTATGATCTAATGCCTAAATTGCACATATATGTTGGCAACATTTGGGTTATATTTGCAAAAGTTTTGCAAATGCTACCATTGTTCTTAGAAGTGCAATAGTGAGTACCTTATATCAGGTTATTTATTGTTCTCAAGTATAAACTGTAGGCAAACTTCTAAACACTGTCTTAATTGTGCAAATGCATCGGCAACTATTGGAAAATTTCCTGGAACTAGCAACAAATGGGGCCTTCCATTGCTTCTCCCCTGTTCAACACATTTTTTTTAAACATTGCCAGAATTAGTAGAGATTTTATCAACATATGAGTTAACAATGTTTGGTAAACTATCTTAAAAGTACAAAAATGTTGGCAACATTTCCATATATTGACATTGTTCAAGGGTTCTATCCTCCAAAGTGCCATAGTTTTCCAAATATTTGAATCCCAAACATCTTAGTATCATTCATCCCAAAATGTACAGAAACTTTATGATCTACAGTCACATTTTGATCATAAACACCGTGCAAAAATTGCACAAATATGTTGGCAACATTTGGGAAACATTAGTTGTCAACGCATTACGAAGTCTGAAAAAACAAGTATCAGTTTTTTTTAAAAATTATAAATCGCAGGCAAATTCCTTTACTGTCTAAATTGTACAAATACATTGGCAACAAAGTGGCTGGAACTGGAGAGGAGCAGAGTTTTTTCTTTGCAACTCCCCGCTCTACCCATTTTTCTAAATATTGCCAAAATTAATGGATTTTATCAACATATCAGTTGGCAACGTTTGTCATAACTGGTGAGAGTGACGGGAGTGAGGCACTCTTAGTGCTTTAAGCCAGACGTGGTTCTGGTTCTGGCTCTAGAGTCTCAGAACCTTGATGGTGAACCAGTCCACGTTTAAGTGGAACCAAAGTGGGAGGACATGATGGACATGTAGCACCACATCCAGCTTCACTTTTGCCCAAGTCTTTCTTGCTATCCTGGTATTCCTTCTTCAGTTTCTTAAGTTTTTACCTCCACCAAAGAGGTTATGTGATCGGTTGGGTTTGTTTGTTTGCTAGCAACATAATTCAAAAAGTCATGGACAAATTTTCAGGAAATTTTCAGGAAATTTCAGAAATGGTATAAGGAATTACTGATTAGATTTTGGGACTGACCCGGATCACTGTCTGGATCCAGGAATGTTTTAAAAGGATTCTTCACTATTGGGAGATAGGGCTAATGCCGGAGGTCTGTGCTTTCTGAGTGCTTTTCTAGTTTGATTATTTGGTCTGGTGTTTGGGTGAACCCAGCCTTCGCCATTTCTTCCGCAAGTTCGGCGTATAGGTAGCTCTTCCTTATACTACCCTCCAGCTTCACCTGGAATCCTCCTGATGCACCCAAACATTTTGTCTCCTCATGAGACCACTTCTTCTCCATTTTCAACTTTAAGAATATGACACGCCTACTGATGATGTCACGGTTCGTGTGGAAGAACCAACTTTTCCTTCTAGCTGACAACCAACATTTCAGGTTCCAAACAATTTTTTTTTTCGGCTTGAACGTGCCGATCCAAGATTAGGTTTGGGAACCACAACCCTGCCGGTCTGAAAGGCCTACAAGGTAGCGGAGATGAGTCCAACCAGTTTTTTTAAACATTGCCAACATATTTGTGCAATCTATCAGTGGGCATGACAATCTGACATGCTTACCACAATATTTAGAGGGGATGCTGAGCATCCAGACTATTGATATTCATGTCAGCCATTTTGTTTATGATTCTTCTTCCTTGCCGGCTATCTCCTCCTTCATACTTTGTCGTATCGACACTGGTTAAACAAAAAAACAACAAAAAAAAAAGTTTCTCGTCATTTGACTGCTATGACTTTTCTCATTTCTAACTTTTATAATTTAATAAATATAGTTATTTTCATGCTATTTTCAGCTATTCCTATGCTTTTCAGCCATTGAATGTAATTTTCAGCTACTTTTAGGCCAAAATCAGCTATTATTATGCTATTTTCAGCTATTTTAAGGCTGTTTTCAGCTGTTTTTAGGCTACTTTCAGCTATTCTTATCCTTTTTTGAGCTATTGAATGCCATTTTCAGCTACTTTTATGCCATTTTAAGCTATTTTATGGTATTTTCAGCTATTTTTGTGCTTTTGGCTACTTTTAACTGTTCTTCTACAATTCAGCTCCCAGCAGCCCCACGCAATTTCAGCTGAAATTGCAATGTTGATCTAGTTAATGTTTCTAACTTTTCATTTAACTGTTGCTATGATGCTTTCGGTTGACTTGGGCTTTTCGGAAGCAGAGGTACGCAGTTTTATTGTCTTTTTTTTTCATTGCTGTTACTGAAACCAGTTCGATACCACTGAAATAAAAGTGGATAGCAAGTTTTGATAATCTGAGTCTATAGAAATGTTGCCAATGTTTTAGTAAAGGAGTTTTTTTGCAGTTTTTAACAGCTAAAAAGGAAAAAATTCCTAACACTGTGTGTCTTTGAATATAGACATATATCCTTTAGTATCATTTAGCTAAGAATAATGAGGATGTCGTCCATATTGCCTTGTGTCAGACATTTTAAAAATGGAGATTCTTTCATTGGTGAGATAGTTTTGAATATTTCCTTTGTTCCGATAGTTTGAAGTTTTATCGACTAAACTCCAAACTGACCGTTTCCTGACAGCAGGAGGGTCTCTGGGTCTTCCCAATCTTGCGTGTCTATCTTTAACTCAAGGAGAAAAGACAGAAATGGAGATGAGATATGACCTCTGTCTATTTTCCCTCAAATTATCCAATTTGGCCTTTATGAGATCCCAAAGCCTGGGAGCTAAGAATTCCTTCTCCATCCCAAACAAGAGGTGCTGTTGTTTGGCTCGGGCCCATTCTGCTCGGAGATAGAAAGCAGATATTAATCATCATTTGGACACACCGAGAGAAAAAAAATCCCTTATGGGTCACAACCAAATGAGTCAGAAGTGCAGATCCGCCAAACACGGTGGCTCTTTGTGTCCGTTTTTCCGTTCCCAGGAATGCTGCTCGTCTTATGACTCGAGGTGGGGTTGGGGAGGTGAATGACATCACCGGTGGTGCTCACATTTGAATTCTGACACAGTGGCACCTTGTGTTCCTATTCAACCCCCCCCCCCCCCACACCTCCCCGCCATCTCCTCTCTGAAGCGCCGATTGTTGCCCGGCTCTGCCTTTTCTTTCCCCCCTCAAAGAATACCTCCTTTTCTCCTGCTCCTCTTAAGCAGCTGCCTGCGTATGAAGTGGAGAAAATGACACTCCATCGCATGATGAATGGTCCTTGACCCCTGGAACCCGTTCCTGCGGGGCTCACACATTTCCATACACCATCAGATCTCACGCACGCACTTGTTTACATCCCAGAAAAACAATCGAAGCGGCGCTAAAGGTGCTGCAAATGAAGATTAAATATTTGTTGATCAACCTTTACCGCCGCTCGCCTCTCGCTTCCTGGTTTGACACGCATCCGCCGCACTGGTGGGGTTGCCTCACTGAGAGCCCTTTTGTTACATGATTAATTACTCCGAGCAACAGTTATGGCGGGATTAACAATTAGCTAGACCTGTCAAACAGTCAGTCTAAGATGGCAGACTAATTGAGCGGCTGGTTGGCCATTGTGTCCCAGTATAAGGCCAAGGAAGTGGGGATGGTTCACAAGCCTTTCATCTCTTTTACAGGCCTAATACGGCGGCAGAAAAGGGCCCGCTATCAGCCACAGCGAGCTCGGGTAATTTTTCATGAATATTCATACGCCTGCTTCTATCCGCAGTGAACTTTACAAAGTTACCTTCATGGTGCATGTTCGAGAAGTCGGCGCCTCCTGCTCTCTTAGATGTTCAGCCACTGTAAAAAGTGGACCACGCTGCAAAAAATGACCATCATAGCAGGTTTTGTTGTCTTTAACCCAGGTCTCCTGACAGAAAAATTATTGGGGGCACAACACTAACTATATTTATTTTTTTTGTATTTACACAGCACAGGTCTAAAAGTCATTTTTCAGTTTTTTTCCAACACAAAACAAAGTGAATGAGCCCTACCCAGTCATGATTTGTTTATGACGTCAATGCATGCGTGCTTTTTCACTGTTCCTGCTCATTTATGCCACTTTTTTCTACTAGCCTGTGTTTTCTACTCATAACTCCTTTTTTGCCACTTTTGAATCCAATTGTCCTAATTCACCTGGTCATTTTTACAACTTTTTGACACTCTGTACCCATTTTTGTCACTTTTTAACCACTTTTTATCATTTTCAAACCGTTTTGCGTTTCTGTTACCAATTTTTTCCCCATCTTAGAATTGAAATACTGTGATTGTGTGCTACTTTCAGCTCTTCTTTTTTTGCCCCTTTTTAACCTGTTTATACTGGTTTATCTGTCTATTTTCACCCATTTTTGTCACTTTTCAACATTTTCCAACCATTTTACCCCTACTTGAGTTTCTGTAACCCATTTTTTGCACGACTTAGAATTAAAATTCTGACTGTGTGCTACTTTTAGCTCTTCTTTTCCAACATAAACTCATTTTTTGCTACTTTTTAGCCTGCTGGTTTATCTGGTTATTTTAATCCATTTTTGCCACTGTGTTGCCCATTTTGCCTCTTTGACCCGTTTGGTCCATTTTCATCCTTTTTTTGCCACTCTTTAACCCCCTTTGCTGCATTTTGTTTTTTTTTTGTAGAAAATGTTTGCCACTTTAATCCCATTTTCCTCTTTTGAGCACTTTCACCACTGCTTCCATTCCTTTTGCCAGTTTTTTTCCTACATCTATTCCATTTGCTTCCACTTTTAACTTATTTTTGTCAATGTTTGTGGCCATTTTGGCTACTTTTTGCCACATTTAACCCGTCTAAATACCTAAATATAATTTTTTTTCAAAAATATAAAATATGATTATCACAGCTTAGCTTTAGAATGGATCATGATTTTGCTGATTTCAATGGGCCCCATGTTTATTACACCCCCTTTACCCCTCCTGATAGGCTGGCCATATGAAATGATCAGGATGTTCAATGTGTTTCACTCAGGGACTTCATAAATTAACCCTTAAAGGTCAGGTGACACCTGTGTTATGGTGGGTCCTCATGGGTTCATATGAAAAATGTCCCTCTTTATTGAAGCTGTGGCTTTAATTCTAACCATGTGGAAACAGACATGTGAATCTGTTGAATTCTCTTGGAGTTTATTGGCTCTCTGGACCAAAATATAAGCCTAAGCCTAACCTGTGACTGCTGGAATCTTTATGATTAGGCAGGCAAACAGTTACAGCTCTTTCGCTGATACAAAATTTTCCGGTAGTTCAGCTATTTATTGATTTGTTTTGATTCAGTTCTGGCTGGTTGTACTGGCCAAATGCTGTAAAAACTGTCATGTAGTTGCCCACCACTGTGAGTCACTGCAGCTCTAGTATCTGTAAGTAAACAAGCACTCTAACATCTAGAGCACCGGTCATCAACTGGCGGCCCGAGGGCCACATCAGGCCTCCCAAGGCTTCCTATTTGGCCCCCAGAAGATCATTAAATTCAGAAAAGGAGGAAAAGAAGATGCTGTGGTTTAAAGAGTATCTTTCTTTCTTGAGTATCACCAAAACAATATTGAAATAGTTTTAGAACATTTTATTTATTTATTTTTTTTTATTTTTAACAAAAATTCACTTGTCAGCCATTATTGGTAAATATATATAAAAAAATGGGTGAAGACTGGTGGAAATGTTGCAAAAATGGCCAGATAAAGTGGCAAAAAAGGGACACAAATTGGAAGGAAAAGTTGTGAAAAGATGTTAAAATGGTAAAATAGGAAAAAAGGGGCAAATTTTTAAAAATGGGTTAAAAGAAGCAAAAACGGTGGACAAAAAGGGATTAAAAAGTGACAGAAATGGATTAAAGAGTGGCAAAAGGTGATAAAACAAGAAGGAAAAGGGGTAAATAGGGATAAAATAATGGCAAGAATTGCCTTAGAGAGGCAAAAAAGTGGCAAAAATATAGCAAAAATAGCCTGGCAAAGGAGTGAAAATGGTTTAAAGAGCAGTACACAGGGGAAATAATTGGCAGGAGAGTGGCTAAATGGGTTAAAGAGTGGCCGAATGAGTAAAAAGTGGCAAAACTTGGTTTAAAAGTGGCAAAATGATGCAGAAATGGCCAAATAAAGCAGTGAAAAGGGGTTAAAAATAATGCATTTTTATATGTTACATGTTATTTGTTTATTTGAAATTTTGCTATTTTTGCAACATATCCACCAGTCTTAACCCATTTTTAAAAAATATATCTTTAAAATATTTACTAATAATGGCTGACAAGTGAATTTTTATAAAAACAGATCAAATGTTCTAAAACTATTTCAGTATTAATCGTTTTTGGTGGATTTAACCGCTGCAGAGATTTAAAACCAAAAGACACTCTTAAAACCACAGCATCATCTTTTCATCCCTTTCTGAATTTAATGATCTTCTGGGGGCCGAATAGGAAGCCTTGAGGGGCCTGACGTGGCCCTTGGGCCACCAGTTGATAGCCTTGCTGTACTTCGCTGCTCCCTCTACAAGCCGATTTTTGCAACCCTCCACCCCAGCTCCCCCTCCAGAATTCGAAAGGCAGGAGTGATTCTGTTCCTGCCTTTCCTATGGTTTCCATTTAGGCTCACAGAAAGACAGGGGGATCTTGAACTGCTACACCAACATTTATAAACCACTGGCCTTGCTGCCATTGTGTATTTAAGTTTGCCGTGAGGTTTGAAGTAAAATCAGTGGGTTTATGTCCTTGTAATTTAAAGAAAAACTAGGGTTAAAGGGGGAACTAAAGGCCAAAAGTAACTCAGAGTCTGAGATTTGAGGAAGTAGTGATGATGAGTAGGCCTAACCTCAACCCTAACCAGTCATCAGGTTGGTAAATTATTGTCACCATTGAGGGAAAAAATGAAAAAGAAACATCAAAACCAGCCCAACAAGGAAAAAAAGTTACTTTCGGGCCAAGTTTTGGGTGAGAGAAAAAAAGAGAAACCTGCGAGGCCACACAACTGAAGTGGCTTCCCTCAAAGACTTTTTATCCACGGTGTCCATGGGAAGAACCCCAGCAGAACAGCTGCAACGGCGAGCCATGGCTCCTCATGAAAGCTTTTTCCTGGAGGCGGGGAGGCGGACGACTTGATGGTGAAGAAAGTCAATTGTTTTCCCCTGAAAGGCTCCGAGCCCAGGAGGAGCTGCTCCGTGGTGTGTGGGACATATCAAAATATTTGACAGACTTCAGCATTATGAAAAACCTCCGTCCTCCTTTTTTTTTTTAACACGACGTTTTTGTTTTTCCTCCCACCGCCGACCCGTCACACTCCCATCAGGCCCCCTCGCTGGCCTGTGTCATTGTTCCGGCCCCGAGAGTTCAAAGCGGGCCCTTCAGGAGCCGCTCAGTGTGCGCTGACACCATGTAATGAAATTAGCAGTTGTTGCTAAACAGGTTTCAATCAAAGAGTGCGAGCCAAGACCCTGTGCCCACTGTTCATGAATCACCTCTTTCACTGACTTATGGCAGACAGTCTGGGACATTGTTGCTGCTTTCATGGAGCCGTCATTCAGACAGGTAGTCCCACCGAGAGGAGAAACACTCGGCTTCAAAGAGAGACCTGGCCGTGACACAAACACCGCAGAGAAAGCTCCTGAAACTCTGGTGTGCAAAATAATATTTACATTTTTTTACTCCCAGTGTCTGCCAACCATGAAGACGGTTTAAGGTAATATTGGTCTGAGAGAATGTCTGCGAGACTAAAGCTGCAATAAAAGCACCAAAGAGGCGGCTAGGATGTGGATGCATTCGCCACAGTCACGACAAAGAAGCATACCAGGCCACAAAGAGACCAGACCGTCAGCTGGTCTAAGCTGAGATAATTGTAGTTAGTTTGACAAGAGAAGACAAACAGACAACTCCTTACTTTACCATATGATGCAGTCTGATACAAGACCTTAACGTCATATGACACAATTAAATTTAAACCTGCTTCATACAACAGGACAGGACAGGATAGAGAACAATACAATTCAACAGGATACTGGATGATGCAATACGATACTTCAACGTTCATGTTGAACCCATTAAGTCAGTTTTACATACAATTAAGACCTAGAAGTCTTTGGATATGATATGACACAATACAGTTCAATACAATATGAGACTTGACAATACAGCAGGGGTGTCCGCACTTTTTCCACAGAGGGCCACACACAGAAATATATCAGGATGGCAAGGCCACATTCATATTCCTCGCCATGAGGATTTTAACCCTCAGGAGTCACTTTAATTTACTACCATTTAAGCCATTAAGGACAAAAATGTCCACTTCCCAAAAATTGCTATAAAAACTTAACAGATTAATATTTATTTCTGCTCTTTTTTTGCATAAGTCTCTTAAACAACTTCAGCTGTGCTCAAAACTACCAAACATTCAATCGTTTTGAGGATTTTAACCCTTTAAATGCCAGTTTCATTACTTAAAGTCTATGTTGTTTTTTTATGAAAAAAAGCAAATAAAAAAAAAAACAAAAACAAAAAAGAAGTGATATTTTCCTGAAACCAAATGTTGGATGGCTGGGGCATTATTTCTAAATCCAGCTTGGACATGTCAGTGATTAGCTAAAATATTGACATTAAGGTATTTTTAGTTTTTGTGTAGCATCTGATTTAAAATGTAATACCCTTTCGAGCCATTAAGGACAATGTCAAGTGAAAGGAGAGTAGATTTTAAATCCGATGCTACACAAAAACTAATAATGCATCAAATTCAATATTTTGGCTAATGTTTGACATACCCAGGATGGATTTAACCCCCAACCCCTCTCCAGCATCAGTTATCTGGAAAATAATTACTGATTTGTGTGTTTTTTTTAGAAAAAATATGACCATCCTGTAATCAAACTGGCATTTAAAGGGTTAAAATCCTGAAAACTATTCAATAATCGATTGTTTTGATTAGAACGGAAGTTGATCAAAAGATTTGACCCAAAAAAAGCAGGAAAAAACCTAATGTATAATATTTTCATTGCCATTTTTGCAAGTGGACGTTTTTGTCCTAAATGACTCATAAGGGTAGTAAATTTAAAATCTGACACTACACAAAAATTAAAGATGCATCTAAGTCAATATTTTAGCTAACCACTGACATATCCAAGCTGGATTTAGAAATAATGCCCCAGCCGTCCAACATTTGGTTTCAGGAAGATATCACATTTTTTCACTTTTTTTAAAAAATAAAAAAACACTGACTTTAAGTAATGAAACTGGCTTTTAAAGGGTTAAAATCCTCAAAATGATTGAATGTTTGGTAGTTTCAAGCACAGCTGAAGTTGTTTAAGAGATTTATGCAACAAAGCAGAAAAAAATATTACTCTGTTAAGTTTATATAGCAAATTTTGGAAGTGGACACTTTTGTCCTTAACGGCTTTAAAGGGTAGTAAATTTGTTTCAGTGTTCCTTTGACCTATTTGAGCAATTGAAAATTGAATTCAAAAAATTTGCCTAGAAAGAAACTTTGTTGCAAAAAATTCGACCATATGCACTAACAGCCAAAATGGGGAGAAGAAAAAGAGGAAAAATTTGCCCAAATGGACAAAAAAATGTCCCTAATGATGCCTGAAGGTTATGTAAGTTAATACATGCTTAGTGACTGAGTAGGCCTAAATAGCTTGTTGATGGCTGACAG
Organism: Cheilinus undulatus; assembly: GCF_018320785.1. Taxonomy (NCBI): domain Eukaryota; kingdom Metazoa; phylum Chordata; class Actinopteri; order Labriformes; family Labridae; genus Cheilinus; species Cheilinus undulatus. The sequence continues at coordinate 19,794,267 of NC_054888.1, read as the reverse complement.
GGCAAATGGAGAGTCATTTTTAGGATTTTGGGGAGCCAATCAGATTTCGGGGGGGCCCATTTAGCCCTTGCTACCACTGGCTCTGCCCCTGAAAATTTACTGGTGCTGCTATTTGCTGTGATAGCCCATCAGGATGTTATTAAAGACCATGTAAAGGTAAAAATAGATCTCTCTTTAGGTTTATTGTATGACTGGTCACTGTGTTTTGAACCCAAGGCCAAATTTCAGTCAACTAAAACATCTCTAAGTTTATACAATTAAGACTCAAAATCATGAAAAATGAGGCAGTAAAAGCTGCTCCAGGATGGTGTGGGTGTGTCTGTTGAATGAGCTGAAGCCACGCCCACTCAGGAGAAATATGATCCTCTCAGGTTTAATGAATTCTACAACATGAATTGAGGAAAGCACTCAAGCTATAAGCCTGTTTTGGGCTGGAATCATGGGCATAGAGCTGGTAGGCCCCTTTAGGGTCCCTGAAGGTGCGAAAATGACCTCGGCAAAGTATATAGAGTTTCTGACTGACCACCTTCTTCCATGGTACAAAAAGAAGAACAGTGACTTCCGTAGGAAAATCATCCTCATTCATGACAAGAATCCCTCTGTGTCATTGGCTGCTGTGGGCATAAAAGGAGAGAAACTCATGGTGTGACCCCATCCTCCCCTGACCTCAACCCTACTGAGAACCTTTCGAGCATCCTCAAGCTAAAGATCTATGAGGGTGGGAGGCAGTTATGACCTCCTAATGCTGCAAATTCAACAAATAATAATAATAACTCACTCCAGCGTGGATAAATAAAACGACTTAGAAGCATCATTTCTGTGCAGCAGGTGTAGCGATCTTGCATTACCATCGACTGCCGTGCGTGTATCTACACTGCGCCGTTTACCTGGTGCAGGAAGGTGGAATTATCCTTTAATGCTCGACACATGTAGGCCTGCTGCTGCATTAACAATGGCCTCCACAGAGCGCTGCTGCTTATCATGTCTGTTAGCGTGGAGCTCTGTGATGCATCTGTTTACATGTGTGCTCATGCGTCTGTGTGATGCATGTGTTTATTTGCGTGCATGTGTGTGTTCTCGCCTCCGGGCTTGTCTCCTGAGCCCCCCCCCCCAATCCTCCTCCTCCCCCTCCTCCCACATACACACACCTAAAACTGATGGCTTTGAATCACTGGCAACCCTGCTGCTAATTTATTTGCGCTGAGCATTATGGGAATTAATGTACCTGACATTCAATGACAACAGCCGGCGCTTTGTGGCCCTTTTTACATTTCAACACATTCCTGCCGTCCGTCTTCCCACCTAGCTGATACACACCAACGCCGACACACACATGCGGCGGGCTCTGAACCTCTAGGTGCAGCAGGCTGTTAGCGCTGCCTGATGATAGTAGCAAAACATTAACATAATAATTAGTGTCTTGTAATTGTTTCATTAAAACCAGTTGTTCCATTTCTCCTCTTGTTCTCCCAGAAGACGAGAGACGGAGTTTGGACGTCAGCCAAAGGGAGGGTCGGTCCACGTTTTTGTGCCCCGCTCAAGATGTTTGGAGCTCGCTGGGAAGCGGGGGGGAGGCTGACGGTGGACGGGTATGGCTACGCTAGCCGTGAGAGGGGACGGAACTGACATAAAGGTCAGGAACGGTACAAAAAACTGACCAGAAAGATCTTTCTAGCAGCATACTGTCTTCTTAGGCTCAATGATTTTAGGGTCTACTTTTATTATGAAGGCTATGTCTCCTCTTCACCCCTTACATCTTTTGTTCTAACTCACAAGTGAGCTGCCCCACTAATCGTTAAAAATGTGGTTATGGTTGAAGAATGTAAGAAATTTTGGTCACAAGTCATCCAATAGGAGGTGGTGCTGGGTCTTGTCTGGCTAACAGTTAGCTCATTTTGGAGCTAAAAGTGAATCAAACTATTGTTGGGTGTTGAAAGTATTTATTTGTGCCACTTTTTAACAACTTTTCCCACCCAATTTTACACAGTTTGCACCCATTTTTGCCTCTTTTTAACCAATTTTGGCCACTTTTAGTCTATTGTTACATCTTTTGACCAATTAATGCCACTGTTAACTCATTTAAGTCACGTTAACAACCATTTTAACCACATTTCTCTATTCGTTATGCCCATTGTTGCCAGGTTAACCCATTTCTGACACTTTGGGCCTCTTTTTCTACCATAGTTAACCCACTTTTGCCAGTTGAAACCAAATTCTGCTACTTTTAAATCCCATTTCACCACCTTATTGCTATTTCTTCCGATTTTTAACCATTTTTGCCACGTTGTGACTACTGTTGCCTCTGTTGCCACTATTAGCCCAATCTAACCACATATCACCATTTGTTATGCCCATTTTCGCCAGATTAAACCATTTTTCCCCACACCTAACCCCATTTCACCACCTTCTCTGCCCATTTATTCCACTGTAATTCCATTTTTGTCACTTTTAAACCAGTTCTTGCAACTTTCCACCAATTGTTGCGTCTGTTGATCAACTGTTGCCGCTATTAACCCCATTTCACCAGTTTTGACTCCCATTTAAACCACATTTCACTATTTGTTCTGCCTGTTTTTGCCAATTTAACCCATCTCTGCCACTTTCTGCTTATTTTTCATCAGGTGACCCATTTTTTGCCATTTAAAACCAATTTTTCCCTGTTTAATCCCATCTCACCACATTTACCAAACATTTTTGCCACTTGAAACCCCTTTCTTCACCTTTTTAATCCAATTTCAACACCTTTTCCACAAATATTTGCCAGTTTTAACATATTTTTGCAACTTTAAACCCATTTATACCACTTAAAATCCAATGTTATCCTATCTGCCAGTATTTTCCACTTTTACGTCATTTTTGCCACTTTCCACCCATTGTTGCCTCTGTTGAACCATTATTACCACTATTTACTCCTTTTCACCACTTGTTACACCCACTTTTTCCACATTTCACTTTGTGTTATGCCCATTTTTGATAGTTTAACCAAATTTTTGCCACTTTTCAATATAATTTCACCATTTTTTTCCACACAATTCTGCCACTTTTATGCCAGTGTAGCCACTAATTGCCCATTTTAGCACTTTTTTTCTAGTTTTTGCCACTTTCCCCCTTGTTGGCTTCTTCTTGCTTTTTTTCTGCTATTTTAAATCCAATTTTTACCAAGTTTACCACTTATTTGCCACTCTTAACATACTTTTGTTTCTTTAAACCCATTTCTTACACTTTTTAATCCAATTTCAACACTTTATATGCTTATTTTTCCTCTGCTGACCCATTATTGCCACTATTAACCCATTTTTACCACTCTGTGCACAAACTTTAACAACATTTTACTGTTTATTATGCCAATTTTGCAAGTTTAACCAATTTCTGCTACTTTTTGACTATTTTTTGGCCTCACTTAATCCATTGTTGCCAGTTTAATCATGTTTTAACCCTTGTTTAATCCCATTTCACCACCGCCAAATTCTCACACTTTTAAGCCATTTTTGCCACTTCTAAGCCAATTCTTGCCATTTTCCACCTATTGTTTCCTCTGCTGAACTATTATTGCCTCTATTTACTCCACATTTACCACCCTTTTTGATGTTTTATGCGCATTTTTTTGCCAGTTTAACCACATTTTTGCCACTTTTTATCCTATTTCACCACCCTTTCCTTCAACTTCTGCCACTTTTAAACCAATGTAGCCTCTGTTAACCACTTCCATTCCCATTTTTGCCACTTTCACCCATTTTGGCTTATTTTTGCCCATTTTCTGCTACGTTTTAAATCCAGTTTCACCACATTTGCCACCATTTTCTCCATTCTAAACCCATTTTAGCCATTTTTACCAATTTAGTTATGTTTTAATGGCTATATACTCCGTCACAAATGAATAAAAAATTACTTTTTCTTTGATAAGATTGGTTATTATTCAGGTTAAATATAAAATATGGATATCAGTGCTTAACGTTATAAAGGACCAAGATTTTTCTGTCTTCTATGGGGCCCAAATTCATCTGGCCCCCCTTATGAATGGCTTTGTCTGCACATGACTATTCTTGAATGTGCATGGCTGTGTTCAACCACCTTCAGGTGCAGTGGGGGTCCAGGTGTCTGGCTCTATTTTGGGGGTTTCGTTTCAGTTCTAGTGTATGGATTTGAAGGACAGTGATGTTAAAAATATACTGAACCTGTCTTTATGTCTGCGTTTTTTAAAGCACTGAAGATTTGACAGTTGTCTAATGTGTGGCGATTGTTAAACAGACATAAAAGTGCAGATATTTTCTAATAAACATCAATCAGGAGCTGATGTGAGACAAATCGTCTCCTTGAAAATATGCCTGTGCTGCACAAAGTTGCTCCATAATGAAGTGAATCCCGTATATGATGTCAGTTCCTTTAAAAGGTCATGCGGCGTAATCGCATTGAGAGCTGGCAGTTCATTTAGAGGCTGCAGAAACGTACACAGGCGCTCATGCATACACAGCGGCCCTCATGTACACAGATTTAGCCGTCCCTCATTAGCATATTAAAGAGGAGCGCCACTCGTCCACCGTTTAATACCTGCCAGTCGTGGTTTGTGAGCTTGATGGAGTCTTTCTAAAGCCACACAGTGAAGAAGTGAGACCTGTGATGTTATTAACATTTAAATTATAACCCTGCGTTCACGCTAAAGCCGAGTGAGACATCAGAGGAGGTGTGTTAGCGTGTGGAAATCTACCAACCTGTGACCTCAGGTAACATCACTGCCTCTAGGATGTAAATTTAAGATTTTTTATCACATAATTTTAAATTTTCCTCTAATTTAGAACCAGCTGAACCATCTAAGAACCTCCAAAAATACCATTAGGTCATTAACCAAATTAAAATTGTATTTTTAGTACTTAATTATGATAACCCTGATTAGAAATGAAAGCTGAAGGTCAGTAAGAGAAGCATCTCTCACTTCACTTCTTGCTCTTGAATGTGGCATAAAAGTTATAAAAAGAGTGGAAGTTTTTAGAAGTTGCACTGGGTTTAAATCATGCAACTTCTGATTTCATTTTAGAGTAAACATCGCCGACTGTTTTGTTCCTAAATTTAGCCTAAAAGCACACAAATATCAAACAGAAGCTCACTTACTGGTGTTGTCCTCTTCTCTCAGTCACATCTCATGGACTTTCTCTGCAAACGTCTGCTTCTTCTACACATGGATCAGTTATCGACAGACCTGAATATAGAAGTAAACAAGAAATCAAGCATTAGAGTGAAGGATTAACTACAACAAGAGTGAAAACAGAGAGAAAGAGACAGAAATACACTGCCTTTACTCCAGACCTTTCTGTGTGGAATCTGAATGTTCTTGCTGAGTTAATTGATCATGCTAAATTGCCCGTAGGAGTGAATGTGAGCCAGTCCAGGTTTTACCCCGTCTCTCCCCAATGACAGGTGATATGCATTCCGCTCTGAATGGTATAACTAGTGTAGACCAGGGGTTCTGGAATTGTTCAGACCAGGACCCCCAAAATAAAGGTGCCAGGGACCCCCACTGCACCTGAAGGTGGTTGAACACAGCCATGCACATTCAAGAATAGTCATGTGCAGACAAGGCCATCCATAAGGGGGGCCAGATGAATTGGGGCCCCATAGAAGACAGAAAAATCTTGGTCCATTGTAACGATAAGCAGTGATATTCATATTTTATATTTAATCTGAATAATAACCAATCTTATCAAAGAAAAAGGAACTTTTTTATTCATTTGTGCCAGAGTATATAGCCATTAAAACATAACTAAATTGGTAAAAATGGCTAAAATGGGTTTAGAATGGAAAAAATAGTGGCAAATATGGTGAAATTAGATTTAAAATGTGGCAGAAAATGGGCAAAAAGAAGCCAAAATGGGTGAAAGTGGCAAAAATGGGAATGGAAATGGTTAACAGTGGCTACATTGGTTTAAAAGTGGCAGAAGTTGAAGGAAAAGGTGGTGAAATAGGATTAAAAATGGCAAAAATGTGGTTAAACTGGCAAAAAATGGGCATAAAACATAAAAAAGGGTGGTTAATGTGGTGAAGAAGAGTAAATAGAGGCAATAATGGTTCAACAGAGGCAACAATAGGTGGAAAAATGGCAAGAACTGGGTTAGAGGTGGCAAAAATGGCTTAAAAGTGGAAGAAATTGGCAGAAAAGGTGGTGAAATGGGATTAAACAATGGGAAAAACAGAATTATACTGCAAAAATGGGTTAACTGAGGCCAAAAAAGTAGCAGAAATTGGTTTAATTTGTAAAATCAGCATAATAAATAGTAAAATGTGGTTAAAATTTGTGCACAGAGTGGTAAAAATGGGTTAATAGTGGCAATAATGGGTCAGCAGCGGAAAAAATTAGCATAAAAGTTGTTAAAATTGGATTAAAAAGTGTAAGTAATGGGTTTAGAGAAACAAAATTATATTAAAAGTGGCTAAATGGGTTGTAAATTTGGTGAAATTAGATTTTAAATAGCAGAGAATAGGCAAAAAGAAGCCAAAATGGGTGAAAGTGGCAGAAAAGTAGAATTAGTGTGGTAAAAGGGGCAATCAGTGGCTACATAGGCTTAGAAGCGGCAGAAATGTGTGGAAAAAGAGGTGAAATTGGATTGAAAAGTGACAAAAAATAGTTTAAACTGTCAAAAACGGGCATAACACAAAATGAAATATAGAAAAAATGGGTGTGAAAAGTAGCGAAAGGGAGTTAATAGTGGCAATAATGGTTCAGCAGAGTCAACAATAGGTGTAAACTGACAAGAATTGGTGTGGAAGTAGCAAAAATTGGATGAAGACTGGTAGAAAGGGTTTAAAAATGACAAAAAAAGGTTAAAATTGGCAAAAATTGGCAGAAAAGGTGATGAAAGTGGATTTCAAAGTGGTAGAAATTGGTTTAAAGTAGCAAAAATAGGTTACAGTGGCAACAATGGGCAAATAATGTGGTCTAAGGGGTATAAAGTGGCAATATTGGCTTAAAGGTGGCAGAAATTGGCAGAATGTGGTTAACTGGGATTAAAAAGTGAGAAAGATGGGTTTAAATGGGCAGAAATTGGTTAAACTGGCAAAAATAGGCAGAGCAAATGGTAAATGTGATTAAAATGGTTGTAAAAAATGGTAAAAAAGGGTTAATAGTGGCAATAATTGGTCAGCAGAGGCAACAAAAGGCAGTTAGTGGCAAGAATTGGTTTGGAAGTGGCAAAAATGGCAGTAAAGTAGCCAAAAATGGGCAGAAAAAGTAGTGAAATGGGTTTAAAAAGTGGGAAAAATTGGTTTCAACTGGCAGAAATGGGTGAAACTGGGTAAAGTAGGCAAAATAAATGGTAAAATGTGACTGAAATGGTTGTTAAAAGTGTTAAAAAATGAGGTTTAAAGTGGCAATAATGGGTCAATAGAGGCAACAAAAGGCTCTTAGTGGCATGAATTGGTTTTGAAGTAGGAAAAATTGCTGTAAAGTAGAAGAGATGGGCAGAAAATGTTGTGAAATGTGATTAAATGACTGTAAACAGGGGCAACAATTGGTGGAAAGTGGCAGAAATTGGTTTAAAGTTACAATATTTTGATGAAAGTTGCAAAAATAGGAAAAAAGTAGCCAAATGTTTGGTAAAAAGTGGTAAAAAAAAGGGTAAAACACTAGCAATATTGGACTTAAAGTAGCCAAAAATGGGCAGAAAAGGCGATGAAATGGGAATAATATGTGGGAAAAATTGTTTTCAACTGAAAGAAATGGGTGAAACTGGTTAAAGTAGGCAAAACAAATGGTAAAATGTGACTAAAATGGTTGTAAAAAAGTGGTTCAAAGGGGTTAACAGTGGCAACAATTGGTGGAAAGTGGCAGAAATTGGTTTAAAGTTACAAAATTTCAACAGAAATGCCGAAAAAGGAAAAAAGACGCTAAATGTTTGGTAAAAAAAGGGCATAAAAAGTGGTAAAAGGGGAAAACACTGGCAATATTGGACATTAAGTAGCAAAAACGGGAATAATAAGTTGGAAAAAATGTTTTTAACCCACAGAAATGGGTGAAACTGGTGAAAGTAGGCAGAACAAATGGTAAAATGTGATTAAAATGGTTGTAAAAAGTAGGTAAACAAGGTTAAAAGTGGCAAAAATGGGTCAAAAAAGGCAACAACAAGTGGAAAGTGGTGTTTGAGAGGTGACAACAATGGCTTAGAAGTGGAAGAAATGGGCAAAAAAGGTGGCGAAATTGAATAAAAAAATGGCAAAAACTGGCTTAAAGTTGCAAAAACTGGCTTAAAGTTGCAAAAATTGGCGGGAAAAACTGATAAAGACTAGTTAAAATGTGGCAAATTTGGTGTGAAGTGACAAAAATGGGTAAGAAGAGGCAAAAATTGAAGGAAAAGCGGTTAAAAAGTGGCACAAATAGAAACTTTCAACATTAGAACCCAATAATAGTTTGACCTTCTCACCTCCATAATTAGGTAAATACTAGCCAGGATGCTAGCACCAATGCTAATGATCCAACACAATGACATCATCAATAAATCCTGACTGGGATGGGCCCAACGGGGCTCCGACCCCCATGTTGAGAACCAATCTTCTGCTGCTCTCTCTCTCTTTCTCTCTGTACAGTGAGGATAAGAGGCATACGTCTCAGAGGGGAGTGTGTGTGTTAAATGTGTGTGTGACAGCAGCAGATAGTCGGATACCACCGGCGGGGATTTGACATTTAGTGTTTTTTGACAAACTTCTGACGGCCGTCTCCTGCAGATCATTATCAAAGCATTTCTGTCTCTATAATCAAGACGAATGCTCCCCAACAAAAACCATGATCATTCGGTGGAGGAGAAACTCTCCAGCATGCAGCGACTGAGGGAGGGAGGGAGGGAGCGTGCATCACTTGGGCGTGCTTAACACATACATTTCCATTTTCCCAAAGACAGATTTGTTGGCAGCGCCGATATAAAGCGACACCCCGGTGCTGACAATGTTTCTGTCAACTTATTGAATCTGCAGCAGAGAAAGGGGGCAATCTCGGAGGCGGACCGCAATCTAAAACATTGATAAATAAATATGGGAGATATGAATATGTTTGTTTGTTTGTTTGTTTGTTTGCGCTGGGGGTCGATTTAATCCTGCGCTCGCCTTAGAAATCTCCCCAAAGACTGATTGGTGTCGCGCACTGCAATTAACTCCGCCAGCACCGTCTATAAATCAACTTCCTGAACTCGGCGTGGAGGAGATGATGTTTTTGAAATTAGCACCATCCGCCGCTCGAGACGAGGAGGGAGGAGGGGTTGGTTTTTAAAATAACAGCCCCTCTGATGTGTGATATTCAGAAAACACGCAGATACAAGTTTCAGAAAATCACGTTCATTCTTCAACGCGCCGTAGGAGGGGTGGGGGGCGCACACACGCTCATTTTCTTGACGTTTTGAGTGGCGAGCGCGCTTTTTTATTTTAACTGATCGCATGTTTGGTTGCAATTGAAGCATCGGCGCCTCCCTCATATTCGCCTCCCTGGCTTTCATGGCATTATGAGGCATGAGCTGCTGTCACCGCCGCCATACAAGACGAGCATTAAGGTCAATTATCATTCCATTCAGAATCAGGCTTGACTCCTTAGATTTAAAAAAACACTTATTTGCCCACATGGTCCGAGCAGAGTAATATTACCCAGCGTATCAAGAGGATGCTTTATTGCTTTACTTATTCATGTTTCATTTACAAATCCTGCTGCAGCCGACGTGTTTGCATCCTCACATATATACACCATGTGTTTGAGAATTCCCCTGCAAGTGGAGCTGATAACACTAATCCTGTTTACTTCTCTTCTCTTCCCTCCCCTCTATTTCACTCATACCTTATGCATCTTTGACTTCAAGGAGCAGAATGTTTGGCCTTCCAGCTTTTAGCAACTTAGTTGATGTACGAGAGTCAATACAGCCTCTCAAATGAAGGGAGTGTAAGTCAAGAAAACAAGACGAGAACTACGAGTTATAAGAAGGTTTAGGGGGCTCTATGTAAGATTTTTGCTTTAAAACTTCCCACTTTTGAGTATATAATGGTGCGCACTTTATCCCGATGTGAAGAATGAGGCTCTTTATGTCTTCCTTGTTTGCCTGTATAAGCCTGTGAAGTCATTTCTCTGTGAAGAATTCGGGCCGAATTTTCCGCGAAATCTCAACGGAAGTGACGTCGGGTACTACGTACTGCGCGCACCCCCTTGCTCTGTTTATACCTGACAATGGCGTGTTGAATGGAGAAGGCTGCGACCGGCTAGCTCACCCAAAACACCCACACAAACTCCACGAAAACATAAAAAAACTAATAGTTTAATCTGCTGAAGCCCGTCAAGCTAAAAGAGAGTGTGACCGATGCAGGGGGGAAGCATTTGAGAAATGGAGGGAGCTTTGCTCGGCCCTCGGGATAAATACCGATCCAGAGATGGCCGTCTTTCTGTTGAAGAGGTAAGGCATCACTCCGGACCACGAAATACATACGAAATAATAATGTAGTGTTTTACAGTAAAGTGGCAACAGTGTAATTTAAAAAACATTCTTAGTCTTAGTTTTAGCATCCTGCGGCCTTCTCTCAGTGTCTCGCAACCCCCGTGTGTTGAGAACCAAACAGAACCAAACAGATCTGTGAAGACACCAACAAACAGAAAAGAGTTTGTTTAAAACTCACATAATGAGGTACCTTGAAACAGATTCTATAGGAGTACCCTAAAACAGGAAACATGTGACACTGAAGCATCCATGGTAGGGTTGCATTATAAAAAGCTTGGGGATATCATGACAAAGACACCATAGGGTAGCCTAAAACAGATGATTAGGGTACCTTAAGACAGATGTGATGGGTTTCCATGAAACAGATGTAATCAATCCTATGAACTAGTGCTACCCAGGTCTAAGAAAAACTACAACATCTCTTCTGACAGCAGCATGGGGTACCTTAAAACAGATATTTAATATTTAACTAGGGTACCTTAAGCTGGACAACACAGGTTTCCAAGAAAAAGATGCTCAGTGCATTTAAAATTATTCAGAAAACAACAAAATGCAGAACAGATGCTGACAGATAAATTAAAACCCACAAAATGCTCCAAAATTCTTTAATTAGATACTTAAAAGTCCAACTTTAGGACCCTCAATAGAGAATCTCTGGGGTACCTAAAAATAGATACAACAGGATCCTTTAAACAGAAACCATTTACTAGCCTAAAACAGATATGTGAGTCTTTAAAGCAGCATGGATAGGGTTGCCCAGCGTAAAAAATGTCATCATAGGATACCCTGGAACATAAGATGAGGGTACCTTAAGATAGACATGACAGATTTCCATGAAACAGATGCTAACAGTGCTGGTTTGAGGACCAGGAACTAGTGGCTCCATTGTGTCAGAGCCATAGGGTACCTTGAAACAGACGTCACAGGGTTCTTAAAATAGGAGCTCAAATGTAGGATCCTTGAAAGTGAATCTCTAGGGTGCCTTGAAACAGATCTGATAGAGTACCCCCAAATAATTGAGGCACATCTTAAAAGTATATTTCGAACTGCGCCTGAAGGATCCTCAAATTGGAAATCGCTAGGGTTCCTCAATACAGGATACTTTAAAAGAGAAACCAGAACCGTTAAACGTGATTTGAGACACTGAATCAGACACATTGGGTTGCTTAATAATTAGCTAAGAGAAATTGTAAAACTGAAACCATTGGGTACTTTAAGACGGATGCTGTAGGTTTTCATGAAATAGATGGTACTAGTGCTATAAACTGGTGCTAATGAGTTCTGAGAACAGCCTGCAATGTCATAGTAGCTTCTGGATCCCTTAGTACAGAGGGTACCTTGAAACAGGTGATACAGAATTTCTTGAAACAGAGACATTGGGTCCAACTATCTAAACTAAGTCTACATAAACAGATTTCGAGGACATTGAAACAAACACTTTAGATCAGGGATGTCAGACTCAATCCCAGCAGGGGCTGAATTCTGAATTTGGGTCTAACCTGAGGGCCTAACTGGGTCAAAATCTCCCATAAACTGTCTCACACTTTCTTGGTAATGAATTACAGGGTAAAAAATGTAACACTGATGAGGAAGGATTTTGAGAAAAAAGGCACAAGTTAAAATCACAATTTGTAACTGTTAAAGTACTAAATAAAATTCAAAATCATGAGGTTAAAAGATCAAAATATGAAATAAAATTTTAAAATCATGAGTTTAAAAGGTCGAAGTGTGAGATAAAATTATAAAATCATGATTTAAAAAAAGGCAAAATTTTAGATAAAATTATAAAATCACAAGTTTGAAATGTCAAAATATGAGATTAAAAAAAAAAAAATCAAACCCTGAGATTTAAGGTCAAAATTTGAGATCAAATTTAAAAATCATGAGTTTGAAATGTCAAATATGAGATGAAATTCAAAATTGAGAGTTTAAAAGGTCAAAAGACAAGATTGAAAATTTAACAATTCAAAATGGAAGGTCGATATTTGGGATTAAAAGCTATATTTAGGAGTTGAAAAGGTCAAAATATGAAAAACAAAATTCCAAAACAAAAGTTTAGAATGTGAAAATATGAGATAAAATTTAAAACACTGAGTTGCAAAGGTCTAAATATGAGATAAAGATGTACAATTTTAAATGAAAAAGGTTAATATTTGGAATTAAAATTCAAAGTTAGGAGTTGAAAATGCCAAAATGTCAGATAAAATTCAAGTTCGTGAGTTTAATATGCCAAAATATTACTGAGAAATTAAACTGGTAAATCTAAATGGTCAAAATATGAGATAAAAGTCAAAATTAAGATTTGAAAATGTCAAAATATGATATAAAAAGTCAAAACCATAACTTTAAGTCATAATTGTGAGATTCAAATTACAAAATACAAAATGAAAACACAAATTTATTTTTCCCACTTTCCCAGCTTTTATTAAATCGTCTATCTCTTCCGTCTCTCTAATTCTTATGACTTTACAAGGATATTTTCAATCATTATGGTTAAGTTATGGTTACTGTTGTACATTTGTGTATTGTACTTATAATAAAAAAAGGTATGATCTGGTGGGCCGGAGATAACTGTACCACAGGCCTGATTTGGCCCCCGGGCCTTGAGTTTGACACCCCTGCTTTAGGGGAACTTAACACAGATGCTAAAAGCTACTGTGAATCACACAGTGAGGGGCAACTTAAGGATGCGCAAGGGGTAACTTGAAACAGATGCTTTATAGAGACACCATAGAATAGAAAAGAAGCTTAAGGGTACCTAAATTTGGACCATTAACTCTGTAGTCACAAGGTACAGTCAGAATGGGTCACCTAAAAAGGGCCTCTAGGCAAGCTAAAGGTGCATTGCGTAATGCAGAATACCTTAAAACTGAGGCCGTGGGGTACCTTAAAACAGATTCAAGCTGAAGTCAGCTGCTACTCAGGTAAATGGGATCTTCAACCAGACACCATTCAGCAACATCAAACAGAGGCCTACGTGACAATAAAACAAACACAAAGGGACACCTTCACAGTTCTGCAGTCACCAGGGTACCTTAAGACAGACAGTAGATCAGAGAACCACCTATTTACCCTCACGGTTCGAGCCGAGTTCTATTTCTCTGAGTAACTAGAGAAACGTTTTCTGGATGTGTGTTGCATCCTCAAATAAATACAGTTAGTGTGTTTGTGTGCATTCCCTTACAAGTGCAGCTGATAACACTAATCCTGTTTACTCCTCTCTCCTCACTATTTCAAATATACCTTACGCCTCTCTCCACTTCAAGGCGTATCCGCAGAGGGGAATGCGGCCCCTGCCCCGGCGATCCAGAACAAAGGGAGTCGCCCCCCCCCGTGTTTGATTCGCTCTCTGAATATGTAAAACACTACAGCAGCCGCAGAGTCAACCCTGAGAAATTACCAGAACTATCTGGGCCATTGACAGGCCTCCCCTGTGGTCAAATGGGCCGCGGCTGTGTTTGGTGAGCCCCCCCTCGCGTTGGTTTCTGTGGCTCTGCACAGATAACCAGCGGGGAGGGTTTTTGGAAATTGCACTCTGCCCTTAAAGGCTTTTATTATGTATCTCACACATAAAAGAGGCAATATGAAAGACTTTTATTGCCCTTAAAGAACATAATGGGCAGAATTCGAGCTTGATAGGGTCATTTAAGGAAACTTCATCTGATGAGATTTCTGGCTCTCACAGTTAACTTTTCACTGATTTTTTAGTTCTTTCACTACAGAGAGTACAGGCCATTTTACTGAATGATTGCACAAGTACTTACTGAAAGAAACGCACTATAATCTTTGCATCAGTTGCATAAATGTGAGCCTATTTTAAGATCTGGTTGAAGCTACTTCATCTGCACTCCCACCCAGCTGATGGCAATTTACGTGAAGAAGAAAAAGACCACAAAAGCTGGGACTCATATGTTGCAGGGAAACGGGGATCCAGTACAAGTATTGCACATCCTCAGCCCTGGCATGGATGAAGAAATGGAGTTTTGTACTTTAAGTTTGCTGATCGACAAGCACAAGAACAGGTATGCAACCATACCGCCTGACAATTATCCAGGGGCGTCTACTCGTTTTTAACATTTTCCTTTAAAGCCCAGATCAGACAAACGCTTTGTGGCACAACAGGACTGTCTTAAAACATCACACAGGATGGCTACAGTGGGGGTCCTGAACCACTGCACCTCAAACAAGCCAGCTACAGTCCTTCAAATCGCCAATGGTTGTTTTTATTTCTAAGCTGCATGCAGAAAAATCTGAAAATGGAAATGGAAATCTCATTTAGACAGTCTTAACAACAACAAATACTGCTAAAACAGAATGTTTAGTTTAGAGTTCTTTCAAGAAAATACTCAATTTTGATATCAAGATTGAAAAGGCTGTAGCTTGAAAGTGGTTAGAGATAAAGGCATACTGTAAATAAGAAAAATCTTCAGTATGACCCAAAGTTTGTGATGGGAGTAAATTCACTCATCTAATTTTTGCATATTCTGACATCACCAGGCGGCCTCCATCGCCATTGGCTGTGTGTTTTCTCCCACGGCTTCTACCATGTCTGCCCCTACCTCTGTGTTTTTTCATGTTCCCCTACCTCCGTCACTATCCGATTACTCCCGCGCAAAATATAGTGTTGTCCTTTCTATAGAGACAAATTTACTCTCCAACAAGTAAAGAAAAAAAGAAAAAATATATATCCATTATCCTCTCCAGTCACAGTAGTGTGACCTCACAGCCTCTCAGAAAGTTGCAGAGTTTCAGGTCACAAGCAGTTGTGAGTTTCGTCTCATGTTGTTGCAAATATTTGGTCTGATTTAGTCTTAAGAGCATCAGCGGGGCGGTTTTAACCGATACTTGTTCCAAGTCTTTGATGAATCAAAGAGGCAGCTTTAAACACTGTAGCTCCATACACTAGCGGGCCTTTGTTAAAGCTAAGTTAAATCAATTATTAACGTATTATTTCATGCAACTTCTGCACAAGAAAAGTATAGATTTTATTTTGTAGAGTGTTGTCAATACTAGCTTGACAAACCTCGGCAGGAGAGAAATGAAACTTAAACCACAGGTGAAGTAACAGAGAACAAAACAGACTTACAAAAACTTTTGTCTATGCACTCAGACATGAGTTGAATATGCCATCACAGGCTTATTTTAGGAGAAGAACGGGGCTGTAGCACCTGAATATGCATTTAAATGTGCCATCACTTTGATTTTGTAATACTGTGATATAATACTGTTACTTCAAATAGACAAAACTGAGGTCTTCTGATGGGTTTGTACCAGGCTTGGCTCATTTTTTGAGTGAACTAGCCCTTTAAAAAGCTGGCAAAAAAGTCAGGCCTTAACTACCTGACTGACAGGTGACCATAAAAGTAGATTTTGTTCCCATGCAGGTACTCTGGTAAACACGTCAGATGGTTTCGACTCTTTTAGGTGCTGATATTTTCAACAATTCGCTATTCCTCTGACCCGCTGGCACCGCGGCGGCCCTTTTTGGCCCTCGATTGTCGTCAGGGGAGATCCTGATTCACAGAAGCCATGGCTGCTCCTCAAACCCGCCGGCAGATGCTCCCTCTTTCCTGCCTCGCCAGCCGGCAACGAGCCTCCTCTGACATGCCTGTGTGTCTGTCTCAGTCTGTCCATTCGTCCGTCCATCTGTCTGTCAAAGCCTGAAGCCCTGGACTATAAAAACGCACAGTGGTGTTTAAAGGGCTAGTACGTGAATTATTGGCTTCCCTTATACAGGGCGTTAAGGGTGCTAAAAAATAATGTCTAAAATTAGGGAAAAAAAAAAAGGTTCATGGGAGGCAATATGTTCCCATGAATCTTTGATGGACTGACGTGTTTCAGTGCCCACATTGGCTGATGAATGATTGATGGCAACATGTTGCAAAAGCGAGCCTTTTCCCTGTCTTTGGTTATAATAAACCTGCCACTTGAATGTTTAGGCGAATTATAAGCCACTTTTAGCTTTCAATGAGTACTAAAGCTGCAATTTTTTCAACCAACAAATACTGTAACTATTGTCTGAAAATTTGGATTAGACAAAATAGAAACCATTCTGCAGTTTCCCACAGCTTAGTGATGCATTTCATTGACTTTAAAGGGGATTTTTATAGTTTGACAACAAACACTGACCTAGGGTTGGCAGGGACCCTACTGTATCTGTAGGCATTATTTTTCTGTAAGAAAACTGCTAATTTGGGGGCTTTAACATGCTCAAAATCTCACCAAATTTTTACAGAAAGTGGAAATTTGGGTGGAATTGTGCAAGCCCATCAAGCAGGGGGCCCCACAGGAGCCCCAAACATGAGATAGGGGACTGGGTAAGCATTCTGTGCATGAAAATCAGTACACACATGTATTGTGATTAGACAAAAGAAAGTCTATTGGGATGAATCTCTAAAATGACCAGGAAGGGCCCTACAAACAGTGAAGTGTCAAATTTGGGCATTTTTGGGTATTCACAGGTTTCATATTTTAACAAACTACTCTGGGGGATTTTAACCCATTGACTTAATTTTTTTTTTGCTTATAGTGAACAACCTGGAGCCTTAAAGTTATGTGTGTTGTGAGTTTTCACCTTAGGGCGGAGCCATGACCAGAGCCCCAACTTAAATTACTTTTTTGTACCTTTTTTTGCAGATGAAACACCAATAATGCCTTATAACATTTTAATGCTAATTTCAATCATCAACAAACTTAACAGGGATGATCACACATTGATCCTGAGTACATGCATGCATCAAGATCAATACTGTCTCAGCGCCCCCTTGTGCCAGTTGAGCATTTCCACCTTTGATTTTTTTTTAATTTTCCATTGCTAATGACTAAAACCTTTTTGTACAAACTTGTCTCCCATCTCTAGTGGACCAAAAAGTGAAAAATGATCATTCTGTGACAAAAAAGTCTTTAACATATTCACATGTATACAAAAAAGTCCATGTGCTTTTTTTCTATTGGCTGAATTTGAGCCATTAGTCGAAGCAGTTCCTGTCTGCAGAGAAACAGAGGGCCACATCACAGGCTCTCTTACTCTCTTTCTCTCCCTTTTAAATTATTCAGGCTTCCAGGATGTAAGCAGACAGTTTGGCAAAGCATGACAACAGAACAGCCTGCAATTGGTTGTCACAGCCCATGTAACAACCATTGTGGGAAAGCAATAGCAAGCTATGATCAAAAATGATCAAACACTGATGGGTAAAAAGACATTGAAAGTCTGAGTTACTGGTGTGGATTTAATCTTTAAAGACCCCAGAAAGTCACCAAAGTTCCAGGCTTGCTAGAAAAGCCTCTCTAAGGGCTACAAAGGCTTGGATAGCGTCATTAGAAAGGCAAAATGGCAGGGAAATAAGTAAGTGGCTACGACCTATAGTTCAAAAGTTAATTAACTTTTTGTAACCTGTGCCTCTTTTTGTTATGTATGACAACCTCAGTCTTGGAGGGTTCTACTTTCAAACCTTGATTTTTCCCAAATGGAGTAAAGGGCACAGTCCTAAGTAGAACAAAACTTGGCATTTTGACAGCATTCCTCTCTGCAAAAATTAACTTTTGCCCCCTTGTTGAAACATGACTTCATCTGCAAACGTGTTTGAAGTCAGCCTACCTTTGCATGGCTGCTGACTGAAACCATAATGTGAATGTTGGTTAAGTGTCCATTTTCAGAGGAACTGCATTATGCCAAGTTACACCTCGACCTTCCTTCATGTAACGTAATGAGCATCGTTGACATCAGCCTAAAGTTTTCTGCCCCGTCGTCTGTGTTTCATTTAAGTGTCTTTTGCTAGCGTTGAGATGGGGAGGAACAAGGAAAGAGAATATGAAGTTTGTTTGTGACCACAATTCAGCTTCTCTCTATTTAAAATATAAGCGCTAGATGCCGCACTGATTACAAGGAGAGTGTGATGTTTACAAGACAGAGAATTACATTTTTAATAGATGCAGTGTGGACAGCAATATGAGCACAAGCAGGGTGTTACATGCAAATAAAAAGTGTTATTTTTGATCTCCATTTTTAAGCAGATAAAACCAAGCGTTGAATCGAGCACTGCCCTAAAGTTAAGATCAGCTGATCTCAGGCAAGCCCTTATCATCTGACAGGCAGCTGGCTGAAAAGTTGCAAAACTGGGCAGCGAAATGGGTGAAAAGTGGTTAAAACGGGCAAAAATGACTTAAAAGTTGCAAAAGATGGCTTTGTGTGGAAAAAAATGGTGAAAAGCGGTTAAAAAGTGGCAAAAATTGGTTACAAATGGCAACAAGGAGCCACTACAAGGAACTGAAAAAACTTTTAGCTGAGTAATAATTGCAGAATAGAGACAAGAATTGGCAAATGTGGATTAAAAGTGGTAGAAATGGGTATTAAAAATGGTGAAACCAACTTAAAAGTGAAAAAATCTGGTTATAAGTGGTCAAAAAGGGGTAAAAAATGGCCAAAAAACAGAGGCAACACAATGGGATAAGAAAGAAAAAGTGTCAACACTGGGCAGCAAAATAGGTTAAAATTTGTTAAAACCAACAAAAATTAGTTAGAAGTGCCTGAAATGGCTTTACAGGGCAATACGGGTGGTTAAATAGTGAAAAATGGTTAAAGAGTGGCAGTAATCACTGATGAAAAGTGGTGTATGTGTGGCAAAAATTGATCTAAATTGGTAAGAAATTGGCAAAAAGTGGCACAAAGGGGCAGTAAAAATGGTGAAACCTGTTACAAAGTGGCACAATTTGGCTAAGGGGTCAAAAATGGCAGAAATAAGGGGTTAAAAGTGGTTAAACAGGTGGCTAATGTTGGTTGAAAGTGCCAAAAAAAAAAAAGATAAAAAGAGGCAAAAAAAAAAAAAAAAAAAGAAGATAAGAAGCACATATGGGATAAGGAAGAAAATAAGGGAAGGAATGGTGAAAAACCGTTAAAAAGTGGGAAAAAATATTGGTAAATGTGAATTAAAAATGGCAAAACTGGGCAGCAAAATAGGCGAAAAGTGGTTAAAACTAGCAAAAATGAGTTAAAAGTGCCAAAAATGGCTTTGCAGGGCAAAATGGGCTTTAAAATTGGAAAAATTGGTAAAAGAGTGGCAGTAATCAGTGATGAAAAGTGGTGTATGAGTGGCAAAAATTGATCTAAATTGGCAAGAAACTGGCTCAAATGGGCAGTAAAAATGGGGAAGCCTGTTAAAAAGTGGCACAATTTGATTTTAAGGGGTCAAAAATGGCAGAAATAAGGGGTTAAACGTGGTTAAAGAGTGGCTAATTTGGTTGAAAGTGCCAAAAAAAGTAAAAAGAGGTGAAAAAAAAAAGGGATTAGAGGCACATATGGGATAAGAAAGAAAAAAAATGGCAGAAATGGTGAAAAATGGTTAAAAAGTGGCAAAAATTGGTTAGAAATGGCAACAAGAGGCCACTAAAATATTAAAAAGGGTTGAAAATAGCAATATAATGTGGAAAAAAATGTAGCAAAATAGGCAGAAATAGTGATAAAAGCGGTTAAAAAGTGGCATGAATATGGGGAGCAGGATGGCCTAGTGGTTAAAGGCGCTCCCCATGTACGCGGGCGGCCTGGGTTCGAATCCGGCCTGAGGCCCCCCACCGCATGTCTCTCCCCCACTCTTGACCCTATTTCCGACTCTATCCACTGTCCTCCTCTATCTAATAAAGGCACAAAAATGCCCAAAAATAAATCTTAAAAAAAAAATAAAAAGTGGCATGAATATAATTTGAACATCAGAACCCAATTATAGCTTCTCAGACTTTTTCATTCCAAAATGAAGTTATTGGATCAGCCAGCTCTAGTCTGGCTAAGCTTTGCAGCTCCAAATGCAAGCTGCTTTTTGCACCCCTCCTCCACCCCAGCTACTCCTTTTTTCTGTATCTGACTTAATCAATGTGGTTCTGTTGTCATTGATGCCTGCTCTGTTCTGGGGTTTTTGCTGCTTCTCTCCCTGCCTCAGGCTTTCCTTTTTTGGCACAGAAAAGGCAGGAACATGTGCTGTGCCTTCTTGATGCTGAAAGAAAAGCCAGAACATAACAATAGTTTGCTATTTTCAGCTGAAACCATCTAAACGTGGCATCAATCTGTGTCCAAATGTCCCTTTTCAGAAAAAAAAAAAACATTGCCCTAACCCTTAACCTGACTAAACAGTAGGTTTCAAAGCTAACTGAAGCCCCCTCTGATGAAATGGAAGGTGGTTTGGTTTTTTTAGTGACTTTTTAATCATGCCTTAATGTAGAAATAAATCTACAGCAAGCATGTTTGAGAGCATGTTGATCGTCAAGAGTTTTTGTGTGGTATCCCAGTCAAAAGTAGAAATATCTTCCTCCAAACCTCAGAATTAGCTCTTGATTCAAATGTGAGAGTAAACAGGAAGCAGATTTTTAGACCTAATTAATAATTGAGCTTGTTTTGTTGGAATAAATGCCTGATCCAAAACTCTGACTCTCTCTGTATGCACTAAAGCTCTCAGAAATATTGTCACAGATTGTTTAAAAGAGAAACTTTCTTGACAACACACTTGTTAATGAATAAATCATACCATTAACGACTGCAAGTTTGTTTTTCTTGTGTTTTTTTTTCCTGATGAACCCTGGAATGGGGCACCGGCCATCTGCGGTCTAGTGTGGGTGTGGGTCTGAGCGTGTGAGTGTGTTTGGGAGCTGTGGTCCAGCGTCCGCTGGGGCGACTCGGCTGCTGCCCCACTTTTCTCGCTCTCATGTCGGACCGGGACCATCTGACGGGGCTAAAGACCAGTGTCACATGTCTATATTTGGCTGCCGTCGCCGCCGCTGCCAGAGCTCAGCGCTGCAGTTGTTTTCCAAAATACGCGGGGCAATCGATGATAATGAGGAAGGACATTTTAATTAGGGCTGTCGCAACCTGGGGACGACATGCGGGCTCACTCGGCGGGGGGTGAGAGAGAGGACAGGAGGGGGGTCTGGTCACCATCACAGCTCCTTCTGGGAGTTTGACTGGTGAAAGTCTCGCTGCATTTTTAGGAGGAAATTAAATTAAATCTGCATAGAGAGCTTCACTGTGAGGACGTTTCATTAAAAATATCCTCAGCTCGACATGAGAGGCACGCAGGATGTGGTCACAAATCTTAAGAATTCAAACAAACAGGGAGCAGGAAATGTCTTGACTCAAATTTATTACATCTTATCACACGGGAACCTGCTGATGATAAAGATGGAGACGGTTACAGAGGTCAAATCAGCAAAAAGGACCAGATTTAAGATTATCTATAGAACGGTTGATCAAACAGGATCCTAGACTAAGTAAAAGGGGTGTGACCATCAAAATGTAAACCCATTGTCTTGAAACAGAATTACCTTTTTTATTTGTAATGTTACAGAATAAAGTAAAAGGAGTTGAAAAACACTTTACGGTGAGATAAATAATTGCAGAATAAAGACAAAAACTGGCAAATGTGGATTAAAAGTGCCAAAAAAAATGGTGAAACCAAATTAAAGGTAAAAAATCCTGGATATAAGTGGTAAAAAATGGTAAAAAGTGGACAAAAAAAGGTTAACAGGGGCAAGAAAATGGTATAAGAAAGGAAAAAATGGCAAAACTGGGCAGCAAAATAGGTGAAAAGTGGTTAAAACTGGCAAAAATGAGTTAGAAGTGCCAAAAATGGCTTTGCAGGGCAAAATAGGTGGTTGAAATGGTGACAAATGGTTAAAGAGTGATGAAAAGTGGTGTATGAGTGGCAAAAATTGATCTAAATTGGCTAAAAGTGGTGCAAATGGGCAGTAATAATGGTGAAACCTGTTACAGGTGGCAAAACTTGGCTTTAAGGGGTGAAAAATGGCAGAAATAAGGGGTAAAAAGTGGTTTAAGAGTAGCTAATGTTTGTTAAAAGTGCCCCAAAAAAAAAAAAATAAAATAAAAAGAGGCTAATAAAAAGGGTTTAAGAAACACATATGGGAAAAAAAAGGAAAAAAAATCGCAGGAATGGTGAAAAACAGTTTAAAAGTGGCAAAAAAAGTTAACAGAGGCAACAAATGGGAAAAGAAAGGAAAAAATGGCAAAACTGGGCAGCAAAATAGGTGAAAAGTGGTTAAAACTGGCAAAAATGAGTTAAAAGTGCCAAAAATGGCTTTGCAGGGCAAAATTGGTGGTTAATCCATCCAATTTTCTATACCGCTTATACTGTTCCAGGTCGCAGGGGGCTGAAGCCTATCCCAGCTGTCATCGGGCGAGAGGCGGGGTACACCCTGGACTGGTCGCCAGTCAATCGCAGGGCTGACATATAGAGACAGACAACCAGGCACGCTCACATTCACACCTGTTTTGCATGTTTTTGGTGGTGGGAGGAAGACGGAGTACCTGGAGAGAACCCACGTGTGCACGGGGAGAACATGCAAACTCTGCACAGAAAGGCCCTGGCCCTGACTGGGAAGCGAACCAGTGACCTTCTTGCTGTGAGGCAACAGCTCTAACCCCTGTGCTGCTGTGCCACAAATTAGTAGTTAAAATGGAGAAAAATGGTTAAAGAGTTTTAGTAATCAGTGATGAAAAGTGGTGTATGAGTGGCAAAAATTGATCTTAATTGCTAAGAAATTGGCTATAAGTGGCACAAATGGGTGGTAAAAATGGTGAAACCTGTAAAACAGTGGCAAAAATTGTTTTTAAGTGGTCAGAAATTGCAGAAATAAGGGGTTTGTTAAAAGTGCAGTAAAAAGCAAGAGAGGCACAAAAAGGGTTTAGAAGCACATATGGGATAAGAAAGAAAAAATGGTGAAAAACTGTTAAAAAGTGGCAAAAAAATGGGCTGCAATTGGCAAAAAGGGCTGCTAACATCGTGAAACGGGTTAAAAGTAGCAATATATTGTGGAAACAAATGTAGCAAAATAGGCAGAAATAGTGATGAAAAGCGGTTAAAAAGTGGCATGAATAAATAATCTGAGCATCAGAACCCAATTATAGCTTCATAAACTTTTCAGTTCCAAAATGAAGTAATTGTTAGTCGGTACACTATCATTGCTACAGACCCAACACTCATGCTATCGATAAATCACAGCAGGGTAGAGCCCATTCACTGGGTTTTTCAGGCCCAGGCAGTTCTGTTGGCAGGCCTGCATAGAAGATATTTTCCAAACTAATCTATCATCTTGATTGATTACACCCTGAACTTACTGACCCTTGCTATGACGGATGAAACTGATAACTTGAATCAATCAAAGTGCAAGAAGAGTCCTGAGTCGCAACGGCCAAAGAACGCAGGACAGTGAAAGTCCGAAGTCAAACTCTCGTTGATCGCGTTCTTTGATGTGAGATGCATCGTCCACTTGGAGTTTTTGCCACTGGGTCAGAGGATCAACCAACTTGTCTACAAAGAATCCCACAGCGTTTGCTTCGTTCAGTGCGCAAGAAGAGGTGTGTGGGACAACGTGTCGGCTCACAATACCAGGAGCATCTGGCACTTCCTGTCCAAGAAGAACAAGGCCATGCTGGAGCGACTTCCCTACTCATACGACCTGACTCTGTGGGATTATTTTCATCCTCCCAAAGCTAACTGGGGTCTTTCAGGGGGCTTGCTTTCTGAGCATGGAGGCCATCAAGAGGGCCTTGACAACAGAGCAATCCTGGGAAAATCCTTCAAGACTTGCATGCATGGAGGCACCCCATACGTTGCAATGCAATGCAACACAACAGCAGACTTTTTACCTATGTATGGAAATAGGTTTGGAGGTGAATCAGGTCTGTCACCTTGGGAAGATTTGCCATCATCTGGATTTAAAACTTGAACATTTTCTTTCAGATTTTCCTCAGATATTGCAAGTCAAATCTCTCTGCAAGTTTAGTCATAGTTAGCTTCTCTAAAAGACAAATTAAACATGATAATTCCACCTCCTGTCTCTGGAGGACCAGGCCCAGCTGCATAATGGACACCGTTTGTGATTTTACTGAAGAATGTTATCCAAGTCCTTCATTTGTGGCCAAAGGCTAAAGAAACATCGTTTTAAGTCATTTGACAAAGATAAACAGAAATATTCATGGATGAATCTCAAAAATTTTCCGTCACTTTAGCTTCTTTTCCTGCAGATTGGCAGCCTCTTATAAGAAACTGGGTTTAAATTAGAAAGCAAAAAAAATATGTCCACATGTTTCACAAGAATAAAAGAGACAGCTAACGCTAACATCTCTGAATAACAACCATGCACATTGCTGACATGCAGCCCGGACAAACGCGTTCCAGCCTTCAGAATCTGCTGCCATGCCTGCAGGTTATTTCAAGCTATTTGCGCATTGTGAAATCAAGTGATAAAAAAATCAAGAGGACAAAACTCATATCTTCTGTTGCTCTAACACAACTTGAAATGTGCAGAAAAGTGCCTGCAGAAAAGGACAGAGTTCTGAAAATGAAACTCATTAAACATCTAAAGTCATTTATGTATGTGTAAGAAAAGAGAGAGAAGAAAAAAAGCAAGTGAATTTCAAAAATAGGGCTGTGTAGAATTAAAAATTGATTATGTCATAGGGGATTTAGATGATAATATGCATGTGTGAGGAAACCCATCCTGCTCTACATTTACAGGTCTTTCAGTTCACTCTCACAGCCAGAAAACGACTCCTAATGAGATCAAGAGAAGAATAAACTTTAACTTAGAGATCAGGAGGATCACAGCAAATCAGCAGCGAGGATCCGACTGCAACAAAAGCCCCTTTGTCTTCAAAATGTTTATGTATATTAGAGACGTGCAAGGACAATGAATGTTTCATGAAGGTGAAAAATTGTACTTTATACGTCCTGGCTATATGTGAAAACAAAGCAACAGTATTTAATATTCATCCTACATCCCCGAGCAAACAAGGTGTGGGAAGAAAAGCCTGTGCAGAATCACACCGAAAAAGATGCAAAAGTTTGAAAACGCTGCATAAATTATCCCGTCTCTTTTGCATGTGCACAAACAAAAGCAAAACAACAAATCCACGGCAAGAGTCGGAGCTCTTCTTCACCTTATGAAAAATGGAAACGGGCTTAAAAACCTGCAAAAAGCCAATGGCTAGTCGCGCTCAGCGCGCTAATCAACTAAAGGCAACATCAGAAAGAATAGGTAATTTGAGACACAAAAAGAATAAGTAATTTGGAAGGCACATACCCAAGTGGCCAAATTATTTATGCCTAATGGAACGGGGGTGTGTGCATTCATTTGCAATTAACTGATCTGCTTTATTACCTGTCAGTGGAAACGCTCGCTAATGCGGCTCTGCAGCCGTTAATTACAGCCACAGAGGTGTGGAGGCACTTCCTGCTGCATGCTCTCTTTCTACCTTCTCCTCCGGTGTCTGCAAAGTTTGGATTTGGAGCTCTCTGGTGATTTAAACGGAGAGATGGGAAAAGTTAACATCCTAAATTTGATTTTTGACTCATTATGTCTTTATTTTACTTGGATTTAAGCCTTTGAAAACAGACTGTAGGCCTTAGATTAATCTAGAATAAAGACTATTATAGATGGAGACTTTGATCTTTTTGCAGCTGCAATCAAGGTGATTGCTCTTGTTCCGATTTTCCTTGGAACTGTGCAAGATATTGTATTCTCTTGATACTTCCTCACTCATTTTAGCTTATATGGATATCAATGTTTACATCATCTCTGCTTAACCCTTTACCTGCTGAGCCGGTGCCAGTGCTGTGTTTTATATGTCTGGAGTATTGTTACCGTAACTCTGTCAAAGTTTGTCCGATCAGAAAAATTCCAACAGTGTTGGAAAGCTGAGAATTGTTGGCATGCGCACATATATGGTTCATTACAATACTCACAGTCATATGACATGGGCATTCACAGCAAAACACCAGAAGTATCATGAGACCGCTACATGGATTCTCAACACTGTAACTCCTTGAAAGTGTGCTCAATCTAAAAAAATCCAAAGCTGACAGAGAGCTGAGAATCTGTGCTGTCCGGCAATGTATGATGTGTGCTATATATATTACGGTATTGTCGAACAGCACCGCGAAAAACTGCAGCTTTGGCAGAAGACAAGTGAGAAAAGGAGAGTGAAGGAAGAGAGTAAAAGGAGAGCGAGCGAGAGTGGTGTTTTGTTTTAAAAAAATAGGGTTAGATAGTGGCATTTATGCATGTCTGTCATGTGCAATAACAATATGTTACTTGAGAATGCATTTTTCCACCTTTATTTGCACTAATTTTCGCCTATGTATACAGTTATTTTTTGCACTGTGTTTTGCACACCCAGAGTCCTAGACTCAAAAAATGACTGGTGATTGTTCTAAACATGTATAGATTCACATTTCAAATGTCAAATCAAAACTTCATGAGCAATAACAAAATTTCTTCTCATAAAAGCCATGAAAAACCAATCCATTTTTGTGTTTTTCTTCTTTTAAACTGCTGACAATTCCATGTAATGTGTAGTAATCATTAACCAGATGTTGAAAAGTCAAGTTCAAGTACTCCTGGGAAAAGGGACCAAAGCTCTCAGACTTAGGGCATTTCCTGATTATTTTACAGCTATAATAACAAAATATTCCCAAATCACCATTTTTAGACTCAGTAGGTAAAGGGTTAAAACTCCAAAAACCTGATGCTTGACCTTCCAGGTTGAAGCATTGTGGTATATTCATGCAATCTGCTTTACAATGTGAAGCACTGGCATTGCTTATTTTCAATACAAAACCAATGTAGTCCAGTGGTTTCAGTGCTCAGATCCACCAGATTAGTGATTAAATTACATGTAGTTTATAAACCCAGACACAAATGCTTTATGGATTCTTTAGTAAAGACATTTCAAACTGGGAGCGTGTCAGGTTTCTGCACAAGTGTGGCCAGTTTTACAACAGAAAAGGCAAAAAAGGGCTTTTATTTTGAAGAACATAAACTGAAGATGTAACCCTAGAGTAAATCTTCCCTGTGACATGGTCTATTTATATTGGTGGTGCGACTGAGTCAGGTTTGTAGGCCTCTTCAGCTCTGCCCACAAATGTTCTGTAGGATTGAGATCAGGGCTTTGTGAAGGCCACTCCAAAACCTTGACTTTGACGTCCCTGAGCCACTCTGTAACTAATCTGGTGGTGTTTTTGGGATCACTGTCCATTTGGAAGACCTGTTCTTTCCTCACCATGACATCTATTTTGTCAAGTGCACCAGTCCTTCCTGTTGCAAAACACCCCCACAACATGATGCTGCCACCCCAGTACTACATAGTTATGGTGTTTTCAGGCTTGCAAGCTTTCCCCTTTTTCCTCCAAATGTAACGATGGTCAATACGGCCAAACAGTTTTATTTTAGTTTCATCAAACCACAGGACATGTCTGAAAATCTGGCGTCTTTATGTTGCTTTTGGAGTAATGGCGTCTTCCTCGCTGTGTGGCCATTCAGGACTTGTTTTACTGTGTATAATGATGATCTCTTACCAGCTTCAGCCAGGATCTTTACAAGCTCTTTAACTTTTGTTCTAGGGCTGCTACGCACATTTGGCACCAAAGCACATTCATCTCTGGGACACAACCCATCTCCTTCCTGAGTGGTATGATGGCTGGGCATTCACATTGTGTTTATACTTATGTACGATTGTTTGAACAGATGAAAGATGAACCTTCAGGCATCTGGAAATTGCACCCAAGGATGAGTCAGACTTGGAGGTCCTAGATTCTCTTCCTGATACCTTGGCTCGGATTTTCCCATGATGTCACACAAGGAAGCAATGTGTTTGAAGTGTGCCTTAAAATATATCCACAGGTATACTCGCGGCCCTGAAGGGCCCTCGCACCCCAGCACATGTCAGGAGGTTTTTTCTGGTGATGATCCATGTGCAGATCAAAAATCATAAGACTAGGTTGAAAGGTGTGCGAGGACAAAATGTTTAAAAGTGTTTTAAAGGACAAAATCAAAATTCAGAGGAGGAAATTATCAGTTAGCAGATAGGGGTGCTGTGACATAGTGATGAAACAGATGCATTAATGTATTCAGAGTCAAAGTGTGATCCTCCCTGTAAAGTTTGGGGATGATTGACATAAGCACAGTAGAGTTATATAGAATAATCAAATGGGCAAATGGACATGGATGATTCCACCAAAATACAAAAATTCCCCATTGGGACAGTTTTCTGCAAGGTTTTGGGGACTTTTAAGGCATGTCAAGGCCCCCAAAACAAGCCTCAAAGTGTCAGAAAAATAATATCTAAAAATTTCCACAAAAAGCTTGTCAAAGTGTGGTCATTCATGTTAAGTTTGGTGATGATTGACATAAGCACTCTCGAGTTATATGGAATCAAAATAGTTGGCACACTTAAAAAATATGGTAAAAAGGTGTTCCAGCTTTGGGCCCTGTTTACAGCCCCGCCTTATGGTGAAAACTCTCAGTTTTCACAACTTTAGACCTCCATCTTTTCTAGAATAAGCACAAAAATTTGGAGACAATCTGATGAAATCTATAGGTGGAGAACCTTCAGATGTGACAACAGTGATGCAGCCCAAAACAGCCAAAAATGGCCAAAATATGACCTTTAACTGTTTGTAGTGCATTTCCTTTACATTTTTGATGATGGTCCCAAGAGACGTTTTATTTTGTCTAGATCTGATACATATGTGTACCAATTTTCATGCATGTTGCTCTTACCGTCCCCTATGTCACACTTATGGCAAATGGACTTGGACGATTCCACCAAAACACAACAATTTGCCCTTGAGAATTTCATTTGTTAAAGTCAACTGTTACGTACTTTTAACGTAGCCTCAAAAATGTGCAGTTTTTCTAACCAGAAGCTTAAAAAATATCCGTTTAGAGTGCCTTAAATTCAGTCATTACCTTATCCTAATGTTGTTTCTTCCTTTTTCTTGGATTTAACCTTTTCTAAGTGACTTCAGGAGAGACAGATTTTGTTTTAATGATATCAGAGTGGGTTAGTAGAAACTTTATCACTACAATTTCTCTACTAGGATAAAAAAATTAAGGTAAAGATGTGGGAAACCGCAGAAATTGGCACATGAGATCTTGATTAAATGGCTCTAAATAATAACGAATACCCAGGAGACTTCATCCATAACCCTGCTGTAAGGTAAGACTTGAGTCTTTGTGCCATCATGTTGCACATTTGGCGATGATGTGATTACATAACGTCATGTGACATCTGAATGTGCGTGGAAACACATGGACAGCAGGCAATGGCAGCGATCCTGCAGCGGGAGATCATCCTGCACAGTCCTTTTAAAATGCGATCTGAAATAAAAACCATATAAACTGGGGAATAAATTAAATAATTGCATCATCTTAAGGTTGCACAGATGCTAGAAATATGGAGCGTTTGAAAATACCTCAAGACACGACGTCAGTGCAGGGAAAGATCAACAATACATGCAGTGTTTTTCTTATGTGAGGAAACAAACATCCCTTTGAGAGGCTGAATTCCTTCTGGAGTGTAAAGAAACTGATAAATCTGTTTATAAAAAGTGCATGAAAGTACAAGATTATGGTTAGAGAAAATACATGATAGAAGCTGGAATATCAATGCATGCAGAGATGGATTGACTGCAGAGTAAAAAGGGGTAAAAGTGGGTTCATTTTCCTTCACAATGCCTCGAATGTTGAGCACTGACACCTTTTCTCTGCAGAGGCGTACATCTGCAAACCCCACTCTTCGAGTATATGCAACGAGCCTGAGCGCCACGGCTGCTGTGATTGGCTGACTCCAGCCTGCGGACCCAGAGGAGGCTCCCTTAAGAGCAGATCTCCTGTTAAGTATGAGATCCCTGAGAGGAGAAGTGTTTGAAGGTCTCTGCTTTCTTTAAATATACCACGCCGTCTGGGGAATATAATGGCTTCCATATATAATTAAGGAGCGCGCCACGTTAGAGAGTTTATGCGTCTTTGTGCGCCACCTTAATGGCTGCGGCGGCGTGCAGAGTCGCTTTATTTAGAAACGCGCTCATGGACGTAATTTACATTTTAGATTGTGTTTCCTCAGAGGACGCTGTCATGCAGAGAACACAGAGAAACCACAGAAGAAGAAAGGAGGAAAGCGACCAATAGCAGAGGAGGGAAAGGTCTAAGGTCACAGAGAACACAGAAAGACAGGAAGGAAGTCACATAAGAGCGTGAATGAAAGGAAAAATAGAGCAGAAAATCAGGAGTGATGTAGTTGTACAGGAAGTACGTCACATAAGGCTCATGCTCTTCTGTTATTTCACAGGAATTTTAATGTGTTACAAAGATCCAGTCACGGTCTGGCATACTTCCTTAAATTATCACTAATAATCATCTGATCGTCTCAGATTTGATGGAGAAAATGTTTAATAAGGAAGGAAGTATAAATCCTGGGGGGCTGAATTCCTTTGACCTGATTACTATCAAGATTTATGTTTTATTTTCTGTGTTGTGTTCAGCACTGTGATGGCGTATTAGGGCCCCTCTTTTCCTGCGATGAGGAGTAACTGATGGTCAATTAAGAAATGAAGAAACCTGTGAAAATAAAAACTCCCAATTCTGAAATCATAAAGCCATGAATCAAATAAAAAAAACAAACTTAGACATTTTAAAAGAGAAAAGAAAAAATGTAATTTAGGCAAGTCATAAAAATGTGATTATAATGTCCATATTTTCAAGTTTTTGAAGTCTGAAATTTATGAGGAAAAAAATTGAGGTTATAAACCCATAATACAAGAAAAAACTAAAAATTTTGAAAGTTTAAAAGAATTTTTGAAAACACACACAAAGTTTTGAGTTTCAAAAATTTTAAATTGTATGAGGACAAACTAAAAATGGTCATGTTTTCCTAATGTCATTTTTAAGGAGAAAAAGCTTGAGATTTAAAAAAAAGAATCGAGTTTAAAAAACTGTACAGTACTGAGAAAGTTTTGACACCTATCAAGCTGATACTGTTGGAAATTGACAAGAAAAAAAAATCAAAATTTGGGAGTTTAAAAGTAGTTAAGTAACATCAAACAATGTTCTCAATGAAAGTTTTAGAATAAAAAAATAAACCCTTGAAATTTTTGAGTTTATGTAGCCATACATTACTGAGAAAAAAACGGCAAAATTTTTAAGTTTTGAAGTCGTGAGTTTATGAGAAAATTATAGAAACTTTCCAGTTTAACATTGTAAATTTATTAGAAAATATTCAAAACATTTTTTAGTTAAAAAAGACGTAATTTTTTAAAGAAAAATTTTGATAATTCCAGGGTTATAGAGTCGGTATTTGACAAGAACAAACTCAAATATGAAGTGTAAAAATAGTAAGGTAACGGTAGAAAAAAATATTATTTTTAAGTGCTTAGGACATAAAATTTATTGTGAAAACACTATAACTTTTATGTGGAAAAACTCTGAAATTTCAATATTTTTAAAAAACTTCTTTTTACATTTTGACCATTTTTTTTCCAGATTTTGCCCATTTTTTGTATCTTTGAACCCTTTTTTGTCCATCAATTCCACTTTTGCACTTTTTTTGCAGGTTTTTTTTTTTTTGCACATTGTGCCCCACTTTTTGGAACGCTTTTTTGTTATTTATTTTGCGTCTTTTTTGCACTTTCCGCACATTTCTACCACTTTTGTCTGCCACTTTCAACCCATTTGCGCAAATTCTTTTGACAACTCTTGCCTGCTTCAGAAGTCTTGTGCTATTTTTCTTGCCCATTTGTGCTTCTTTTAACCCATTTTGCTGCTTTTTACCCATTTCGGCTGTGTTACACCCATTTTTTTTCACAGTTTTTGCCCATTTTTTTGTCCTGCTGTACCCTTTATTGCCCATTGATGCTACTTTTTTGCCCATTATTGCCACTTGCCCCCCCTTTTTGCTTTTTTTTTTTTGCATACTTTTGCCCTATTTTCACTTTTCGCCCATTTTTGTCACTATATACCCATTTTTTACAATTTCCTTCCATTTTTGCATTGTCTCTTGCAACTTTTGTCAATATTTTCCACTTTTCCGCCATTTTTCGGCCATTTTGTACACATTTTTAGCAATTTCCCTCCATTTTATCATTGTTTTTTGCAACCTTTTGCCCAATTTTGCCACTCTTTTTGCTGACAAACCCCATTGTTACCATCTTTTTTCCTATTTCTGCAACTCCTTGTAACACATGAATTTATAACAAAAAAAAAATAGTGAGATTTTTTTTCTTGCTGAAAAATGACGCTCGTTTAAGGGATAAATAAATTTGAATTGAAGCTGTTGCAAATTTATGAGAAAAAGTGAAAATATGACGTTAAAAGGTTGGAAATTTGTGGAAATAAACTTGAACTGTTGGAGTTTCATGTCAAAAATGTTGTGAGTGCAATCTAAGGATCTAACTAGTAAATATCTTTAAATAAGTGTGTGAAAATCTTTCAGTAAAAGTAGAAAACCACCTCTGTTTTTTTTTAGTGCCTTCTTTGACATACTGACCTCATGATTTTCAGATTTGGCTGATCCATGTATGAAAATGCCTGGTTAGATGCTGTTTTTTCAGTCCAGACTAAGAAAACTTTACATTTAAAAACATACTGACGGTAAAATAACCTGCACACTCCCCACCTGCTCTGATCTCCAAACTCGGGCGTGTATAACCAGCTGCTGGTCCCTCTTCCTCGGCCCTAAGCCTCACCGTCTCAGCCTCCAGAGTGTGCAGTCAAACTTTAGGGCCGCTCCAGGGGTCCATCGGCAGGAAACGAGCGCTAATTGTGCTAACGAGCTTGTTTGGATAAGCCCCCCCACCCCCAGAGCCACGAGCGGCCATCTGACTTCCAGAAACACCGGGTTAAGTGAGACACGCTTAGGGATGGGTCGTCAGCGATGGAGACGGGCCCCGGTTTGAGGGTTTCCTGCAGCATCCATCAGCCGTAATAAAGCTCCGTGACACGGCGGCCTGCTCTCATCCATCATCGCTCATTTAAGATACAAGTTTGGCTGGGACGTGACACCAGTGAGGGATTATTGCCATTAGAGGCAGATCTTTTGTTTTGATGGTCCCTCTTAATGGGGTTGCATTAGGGGGAAGTCCTAGGGGCCAGTTTTTGGGTGATTAAACAAGCAACACATTTACAAGTCTCTAATTGAGAGAACAATGCCAGGAACCTACAGAGTGCAGAGCTGTAATGAACTGAGCCTCCCTCAACCAGCTTCACCATGAGCTAACAGAGCGGCGCTGCATGGAGGACGCGGCACAACGCTGAAGGACTTCATCCTGGCGCACAGGAACGACAGACACAGAAATAGAGACTCTTAAAGGAGGGAGGGAAATCTAGTTAACTCTGTTAGATTGAGTCTACTTTGGCAGAACTGAAATATTCAAGCATAAACCTGACTCACATTTACAATCTGGTTTTTACACACATTCATTAGACAAAGAATGATGCTTTATGGTCTAATGTAGCTCATATTGTCAGTTATTTTGAACAAACTTTGGTCAAAGTAGCTAAAAAACTTTATTTGGGGAGAACGATATAGAAAGAGAAACTCAACAAGTATGAACAGGCTTAATAGGGACTTTAAAAGGGGGGAAATTGATGTTAAATGACATAAAAGTGATGTTTTTTAATCATACTTACAAAAAAAGATAGTGAAAATGTGGTTGAGACTAAAAAAGTGTCAGGTGATTGCTGCCCCTAGTGGTAGGAGGTCAGAGAAGCCCATTTGAACTCAAATACTGAGTGTTCCTTTATAATTAATGTTTATCAGTTAGTGCCGACAACAATATAGTCTGAAGATTGTGATAATCTGCCTCATTTCTACACGTCGTCATGGTCAGTCACATTTAATCACATGTTTAGAATTCACACACGCATCTCAAAATGCATTTTTTAACACTTGGGTGTTTTTGTTTGGGGGCAGTGTGCTTTCACTTTTTTAGATACTTATAAAGGAATTTGTTTGGATATTTTCCAACTTTTGCCACTTGTCCATTTTTTTGGCCAGTTTTGCTTGTCCAATTTTACCTCTTGGCAGTTTTTGCTGATTTTCTTATTAAACCCATGTCTACTTTCAATTTCTTAACTGCCTTTTTGGCCATTTTGTGCCACTGATATGTAATTTTCTTTCCAGGTTATTGCTGTTTTCTTATTAAACCCATGTCTACTGCTTCAATTTCTTAACTGCCTTTGCCCATTTTTGCATATTTTGCATTACTTTTTGCAATTTTTGCTAACGTAGGCTGTATTGACCATATTTTACCAACTTTTTCAGTTTTTAACCCATTTTAGCTGCTTTTCACACCTTTCGGCCAACTTTTGCCAATATTTTGCCAAATTTGGAAATTTTTTGCCCATTTCTTCCAACTTTTAACCCATTTCTTCAGCTTGTAACCCATTTCTTCCAACTTTTGCCCATTTTTTTTTGCCAAATTTGGAAATTTTTTGCCCATTTTTTCAGCTTTTAACCCATTTCTTCCAACTTTTGCCCATATTTGGTCAAATTTGGAAATTTTTTGCCCATTTTTCAGCGTTCAACCCATCTCTTCCAACTTTTGCCCATATTTGGTCAAATTTGGAATTTTTTTGCCAAATTTGGAAACTTTTTGCCCATTTTTTCAGCGTTTAACCCATTTTAACGGCTTTTCACACATTTCTGCCAACTTTTGCCCATATTTCCTCAAATTTGGAAACTTTTTGCCCATTTCCCCGCACTTTTTGCATTTTTTGGCTAGTCTATCCTTTTTTTTTTTTTTTTTTTTTTTTTTTTTTGGCCACTGTGGCTACTTTTTAACCATTTTAGCTGCTTTTTACCAATTTGCCACCTTTGGCTCATATTTGTGTTGTTAGTCCATTATTTGCCACTTTTTGCCCATTTTTGTCACTTTTTACCCATATTTTTCACTCTGTGCACATTTTTGCCCATGGATGCCACTTTCCTTCCATTTTTTTTTTTTTTCATTTTTGCAATTTTTTGCTGATTTTTGCCACCTCCCTCATTTCTAGCAGTTTTACTGTTCTTTGCCCCTTTAGCCCTTTGTGCCATTTTCCTTCACTTTTTGCACCTTTCTACAACATATTTTTGTAACTTTTGCCTCCGTTAGCCATCTCCTGCCATTTTTAAACCATTTTCCTGC
Source organism: Cheilinus undulatus (assembly GCF_018320785.1). Classification (NCBI taxonomy): domain Eukaryota; kingdom Metazoa; phylum Chordata; class Actinopteri; order Labriformes; family Labridae; genus Cheilinus; species Cheilinus undulatus. The sequence goes on along the minus strand of NC_054888.1, from coordinate 19,758,857 downwards.
TTTAAACCCATTTTAACTGCTTTTCACCAATTTTTGCTACCTATTACCCATTTTTTTGACACTTTTCACCCATTATTTGTCACTTTGTGCATATTTTTGCCCATCGATACCACTTGTTGCCTATTTTTCACTTTTCCTTCATTTTTGCATTTTTTGTTGTGCTATTTTTGCCAACTTATCCCATTTCTAGCACTTTTATACTCTCTTTGCCCCTTTTTGCCCCTATTTGCATTTTTTGTCACTTTTTGCCCATCTGTTCAATACATTACTTTTGCCCAATTAAGCTGTCTTCTGCCATCATCAAGACATTTTTCAACTTTTATTCCAGTTTTGCCATCTTTTGCCCATTTTTTTGGCATATTTTCTCCATTTCTCACCCATTTTTTTCCCCTTTGTACACAGTCTAGCAGACTAATGATACTTTTTGCAGCTTTTGGCCACTTAACCTATTGCTGCCACTTCTCCTCCATTTCTGCTTTTTTTTTGCAACTTTTTTCCCATTTTTACTTTTTTTTTTTAAAAACACATTCTGCCCCCTGTTGCCACTTTTAACCCAATGTTGGCTTTTTTAAAACTATATTTATCTATGCTGGCCTATTTTCTTCCACCTCTGTCTCTTTTTACAAGTATTTTATTCTCAAATAGTTTTCTTAATTTCTTCAATTTTAATTTCTGGCATCCAGACACTTGTGCAAATTATTCCCTATCTCTGAAGTCTAACATTACTTTCCAGTCCTTTAGTTCAGAGTGCTCTTCCACATTGTTAAAATCATAAGAAAAAGGTAATGTTTCGCACGTTTCCTGGGATTTTAGCCAATCCATCACCTTCGCAAGGTTAAAACTTCAGGATTTTTTCTCTTTGTCTTCAGCAGAGCACATCTTTTTTTCTTAATAGTTAAATACCTCCAAAAACTGTCATGAAATTAAAAGTTTTTCCAGAAACTTGACATATATCCATGTTAATTGATGGTGCAGTGCTTTCTAACTCTTGGTGTCTGCACACAGAGCCAGGTGGAACTTTTTTAACCCTAAAAACATCACGTAGAGATGAAACCCGTCTATGCTCTCCAGGATGTACGAAAAATGCAGCGCGTTGGTTTTATTTGTGTCATTTCTCTGGCGATGAATGAAACATGCTCTGCTCTGCTTGCTCTGTCCTCGTCTTTGTTCACACTGGAGTGAAATCAGGTTAAGTGGAGGATGTCACATTTCACTCGGTTATCTCAGGTTGTTGTGAGCCGTCTCGTGCCCTAATTAGACGGCGTGGAGGGAAAAAGAGAGGCAGCCAAATGAAGCAGTAGTCACCTGAGATGAAGGACACATCCTCTGTGCCAGGAGACGCTTCACATTTGATTTTTTATTTATATTTCTGCAGGAATAAAAGTGGGTCAACGGAGAGATGTTCAGAAAGAAACTTTGAAACATCCGTGTTGTCTGTGTGTCTCTGGTTAAACATAGTTTTGTATCCGACTCCCCAGTGCCAATTACTCATTAAAAATGTTTAACAACATTTTAATTGAAGAATTAATTACCTTCGGCTGGGCAAAATCCTCCTAAATTTCATCTGGGGAGTCATCAAATGTGCAGAGGAGCAGCCGTGGATGAAGTGTCAGAGAGTGGGTGGTGGTTGGCGCGGGAAAATTACATCAGCAAAGGAAATGTAGTCCACAGTGAGTCACCGGCGAGATGCACGTGATAATTCATGAGTAAACACATGCGTGAGTAAACCGCTACGATGTTCCTCACAATGTGTGACTTCATCCCGCCGAACTGCAGCGCGCCGAGCCGCTGCCAAAACAAACAGCGTTCAGAGCCGCTGCATTATTCAGAGCGTTTGACTTCGAAACACAAAAACAAGGACGAGACGGGGAGATGCTGTAATGTTGCAACTTCTGAAGCATCTGAACAGAGAGACGAGTGATTTATGGGAAAGAAGTACAACAGTTAAGAGGCAAGGGGAGAATTAAAAGTGACCAAAAGAGGGTTAAAATAGGACAGAGGAGGGTTAAAAGTGGCCAGAGGTGGGTTAAAAGTGACCAAATGGGGTTTAAAAGTGGCTAAAGGAGGGTTAAAAGTGACAAAAGCAAGGTTCAAAGTAGCCAGAGGATGGTAAAAAGTGACTAGAGGAGTTTTAAAAGTTACCAGAGGAGGGTTTAAAGTGGCCATAGGAGGGTTAAAAGTGATCAGAGGAGAGTCAAAAGTGACTAGAGGAGTTTTAGAAGTGGCATGAGGAGTTTTGAAAGTTACCAGAAGAGGGTTAAAAGTGGCCAGAGGAGTTTTGAAAGTTACCAGAAGAGGGTTAAAAGTGGCCAAAGGTGTGTTAAAAGTGACCAGAGGAGGGTTAACAATGGCCAGAAGAAGGTTAAAAGTGGCCAGAGGGGGGTTAGAAGTGATTCGCAAAGGGTAAAAAGTGGCAGGAAGAGGGTTAAAAATGACCAGAGGAGGGTTTGAAGTGGCCAAAGGTGTGTTAAAAGTGGCCAGAGGAGGGTTAAAAATGAACAAAGGAGGTGCTTAATTCACATGTAGAGGATCTGAAGTGAACAGAAGAGGGTTTTAAGTCACAAGTGGAGGTTTTAGGTAAACAGAGGAGGGTTTTGAGAAACCAGAGATGGGTTTGAAGTGACCAGAGTTGGGTTTGAAGTGATCAGAGGTGGGTTTGAAGTGACCAGAGGTGGGTTTGAAGTGACCAGAGGTGGGTTTGAAGTAAGCAGAGTTGGGTTTGAAGTGACCAGAGTTGGGTTTGAAGTGACCAGAGCTGGGTTTGAAGTGACCAGAGTTGGGTTTGAAGTGACCAGAGTTGGGTTTGAAATGATCAGAGTTGGGTTTGAAGTGAGCAGAGTTGGGTTTGAAGTGATTAGAGTTGGGTTTGAAGTGAGCAGAGTTAGGTTTGAAGTGATTAGAGTTGGGTTTGAAGTGACCAGAGTTGGGTTTGAAGTGACCAGAGTTGAGTTTGAAGTGACCAGAGTTGGGTTTGAAGTGACCAGAGGTGAGTTTGAAGTGACCATAGGTAGGTCTGAAGTGACCAGAGTTGGGTATGAAGTGACCAGAATTGGGTTTGAAGTGATCGGAGTTGGGTTTGAAGTGAGCAGAGTTAGGTTTGAAGTGATTAGAGTTGGGTTTGAAGTGACCAGAGTTGGGTATGAAGTGACCAGAATTGGGTTTGAAGTGACCTGAGTTGGGTTTGAAGTGACCAGAGTTGGGTTTGAAGTGACCAGGGTTGAGTTTGAAGTGACCAGAGTTGGGTTTGAAGTGACCAGAGTTGGGTTTGAAGTGACCAGAGTTGGGTTTGAAGTGACCAGAGGTGGGTTTGAAGTGACCAGAGTTGGGTTTGAAGTGACCAGAGGTGGGTTTGAAGTGACCAGAGTTGAGTTTGAAGTGACCAGAGTTGGGTTTGAAGTGACCAGAGGTGGGTTTGAAGTGACCTGAGTTGGGTTTGAAGTGACCAGAGTTAGGTTTGAAGTGACCAGAGTTGAGTTTGAAGTGACCAGAGTTGGGTTTGAAGTGACCAGAGGTAGGTTTGAAGTGACCAGAGGTGGTTTTGAAGTGATTAGAGTTGGGTTTGAAGTGACCAGAGTTGGGTATGAAGTGACCAGAATTGGGTTTGAAGTGACCTGAGTTGGGTTTGAAGTGACCAGAGTTGGGTTTGAAGTGACCAGGGTTGAGTTTGAAGTGACCAGAGTTGGGTTTGAAGTGACCAGAGTTGGGTTTGAAGTGACCAGAGTTGGGTTTGAAGTGACCAGAGGTGGGTTTGAAGTGACCAGAGTTGGGTTTGAAGTGACCAGAGGTGGGTTTGAAGTGACCAGAGTTGAGTTTGAAGTGACCAGAGTTGGGTTTGAAGTGACCAGAGGTGGGTTTGAAGTGACCTGAGTTGGGTTTGAAGTGACCAGAGGTGGGTTTGAAGTGACCAGAGGTGGGTTTGAAGTGACCAGAGGTGGTTTTGAAGTGAGCAGAGTTAGGTTTGAAGTGATTAGAGTTGGGTTTGAAGTGACCAGAGGTGGGGTTGAAGTGACCAGAGTTGGGTTTGAAGTGACCAGAGTTGGGTTTGAAGTGACCAGAGGTGGGTTTGAAGTGACCAGAGGTGGGTTTGAAGTGACCAGAGGTGGTTTTGAAGTGACCAGAGTTGGGTTTGAAGTGACCAGAGTTGGGTTTGAAGTGACCAGAGGTCCTTTTTAAGTGACAAGTGGAGGGCTTAAGTTACCAGAGGAGGGTTTACATTGAAAAAAAGAGGCTTGTAAGTAATTGGAAAATTTAAATAGACCAGAGGGGTTATTAAATGACCAGGCATGGGTTTCAAGTAACCAGAGTGGGGTTTTGATTGACCAGGTTGACCAGAGGAGTTTTTCCTGTAACTACAGTTTTGTTTATACTCTAGGTTTATCCTATAGCTATAGCATTATAGACTATAATTTGAAGGGACCAGAGGACGGTTTTGAGTTCCAAGAAAAATGTAAATTGCCATCCCTGAGTGGCAGGGTGAAAGATTTTCAGTGTACTCCGTCTTTTAATTTGGCATTGTCTCTACCCTGTTACTCCAAAAACTTCAATAAAGAACTTCTTAGGACCCTAAAAATACAGTAAAGCGTTAGTTCATGCAGGGCACGGTAGTCATACGCTCAGGCATGATCTGCTGACAGCTAGCTGATTCAAATGTTTGCCTCCCAGCTCCCACAGCCAATCACAGCTCTTTGTCTCTACACAGTGGTAGAGACAGAGTATTTGAATATGACGTACTTCTCAATAATCACTGATTGTATTAATGCTGATGCACCACGCTGCTGCGGGCTAAGCTTAACCTCCTCCACCCCAGCCTCCTCCGTTATGGCATAAAGCTTGTTGCACCCTCATTTTTAATGCTACTATGGATTATACCGGTTATCATCTTTGATACTTTGACCTGAGATAAATGCATTAGGTAGGTACTAATTATTAATCACTCCCCAAAGCTTGCATGCACAGAGCCTGGGTGTGTTGAAGGTGGCAACGCTGGCGTTGTTTGGGCTTTGCTTCAATGAAACTTAAGGTTTAGTTATAGGTATATGGTACAAAAATATATATAGAATAGAAACCAAAGACTCCATCCTACATTTCATTAAACAATACTTTTGGTCAGTGCCTAGAGTTTTTTCTTTATTAGAGTTAGAGATGAAGCCTAGCATTGGCAAGGCTTAACCTCCTCCACCCTAGCTACCTCCTTTATAGCATAAAGCTTGTTGCATCCTCATTTTCAAATGGATTAATTGCTTTTGAACTGATTTCATTGTGTTTAATACATATTATAAGAAATGTATCTATACATATGAGGGTTTCTAGCCATGCACCCCCTGGGAAGTCAAAGCAGGAGAGCAGAACCTTCTCCGTCAAGTAAAACTGTACATCAATTTTGCAAGAAAATGGTCATTCCTTCTGCACAACAGCTTTTACCAATTCTGGCGACACACTACAGGATTTCTAGGCCTGTTTAGGGGTCTGATTAGCCCTCCTCCACTGCTCCTGATTGAGTTGGAACCTTCCTGATCTGGACATGCATATATCAAATATATGATATGGATAAGCCCACATCTGGTGTCCGAAATGGGATACCGCAATAGCCAATGAGAGCCGGAAGACCAGGTCACCAACTAGTAACAGCACTTTGCAACCCTTTAAGTTTATGTTTGGCTTTCTTATGAAAAGCACAGGCCGAATATTCCTGCATGGACAGGCTGCATTAAAGGAGTTGTCTACTGGTTAAAACAGTTATTTTTTGGGGTATGCGTCCATGCATTTCCTGGTAATAGAGGCCCTCTTTGAGCTGCTTGGATATGTGTATAATAGACGGCTGCAGCAGCTGCCTTCATTTGCTTTGAAGTGAGGTTAAATGCATGCACGTCAGTTGGTTTTGCATGATTATTTTCTTGCATATTTAACCATAAAAACCTGTTTTTCTGATGTACCTGCATTAGGTTAAACGTGAGCTCGGCGCGGCGGTTTGTAGCGCTTAGAATAATGAATCTCGACCTGCGGAACGTGCTCGCCGAGTACAAACAGAGACAGGCAGGTCTGCCTCTGACACCGCCTCTAACAACTCATCATTACCTTTCTTCTCTGCATGCAAACCAGTCCCAGAGCAACGCTCGCTCGCCGGGCGCTACCCAAAAGACAGAAAATATATTTAGTAATGAATACCATTTACGGTGTAATTAGTTTTATGCAAACTAGTGAAGATGAAAGCAAAAATCTTTATAAATTATGAATCATGTTATAACTTATCAGGGGTGCTTATCATCGAGTTAACGCACCTCCCTGTTAATTAAAAATGTTCACACAGAGTCGGAGGAGCTTTGCAGGCACACTCATCAGGTAGCGGAGGAAACGGGCTTTAGGAGAGTCTTTGTTCTTCCTGCGATCAGGGTGAGCGAGGTAAACAAGGAGGAAGAGAGAGAGGAGGGGGAACAAATACAGACAGGTGTAGGAACATCATTGAACACTGGCAGGCGTACAGAAACACAGAGTGGACAAAAATCACCCTGACAGAAGACATGAGGTAAAAAAAACTCCCTGGATTCTTCCAAACGTTTGCCCATTGACTAGAAAAATCTCCCTGGGCCCCTGATGGTCCCTGGCTCGGCGCTCGGATGCCCAGGCGCTACAGCACCGCTCATAAAAACTCAATTCATCAAGACGAGCGTAATTTGCTCCGAACGGAAAGCGCCACAAAAGGGGGCGAGCTTGTCAGCGAGACAGGTGGCTGGAGATCTCGCTCTGATACTGAGCGATATGAATAATAGATTCTGCTAAATGTACGCCAGGACCCGGGCTGTAAACACAGCTGCCTCCTTTCCCTTCCAAAAGAACAGCTTGGCTGGATGAGAAGCCCGAGCGCTCTGCCTCCACCTGAGGACGGGGGGGAGGAGATGGAGGGGAGGGGAGGGGAGGGGGGGGGGGGCGATTAACTAATCAAATGCGAGGGCTAAATAGGAGGCGAGGAGGGAGAGAGGAAGCAGACAAAGGGAGGGGGAGAAGTGGAAGTCAGAAGGTTTACCCTCAAAAAGCAGCGAGAAGCACAAAGGACTGTGATTAGTGAGAAATTAAAGTCAATCTAAACATTTAAAGAAGCTGCATTCAGTCAGAAACCCATTCACTTCTGAACACTTGGATGTAAAGAGGGAGAAAAACCACTGTAAGGATGTACAAGGCTTTTCATCTTAGTGATAAATGATGGAATCAAACAGGCTAGCTTAAAGACAGAGCTGAGAACTGCCTGAAAGGTCAATATTTAGAAAGACATTCCTCCATATATAGGACTTCTGATTCAGTCTGGCCAAATCACATTTAAGGCTGGCGATGCAAAATATGAATTCAAATTTCAAAACATAGAAGATATGACAGCTTCAACTGACTATGAATAATATAATCATAAAAAGTGTAACATGTAACACTAGATGACAGCAAGACCGGTCAGGGAATTTTCTGGCTGATCCATTTCCTGCTAGAAACCAGACTTAATAATTGAGAGACGCTCTCCTTATTCTGTTTCAAACAGAGTCGAAAAAAAGGAAAAACAAGCTTTTTTTGTTTTTGTTGTTGACAAAGAAAGGAAAAACAATAACAACAACACCAAATGTTTTTTTTTTTTTTTTTTTTTTTTTTTAACTTGGAAGAACTGAAAAAAATCAACCATTTTCTTGGTTTTTGTTTTTGGCTAAAAATGGAAAAAAAGGAGCATTTTCTTATTTTTCATTTTGACAGAAAAATTGGAAAAAAACTGAAAACAAGTGTTTTCTTGTTCATTTGTTTTTTTGGCAAAAAACAAACAAACAAACAAGAAAAAAAAAACGGGAAAAACGAGCCGTTTTCTGTTTTTTCCGTTTTTGACAGAAAATGGCAAAAAACTGTTTCTTGGTTTTCATTGTTGACAAAAATTGAAACAAAAGGAAAAACAAGCCATTTTCTTGTTATTTTGAACATAAAAAAATGGGATGAGCTGAAAAATATAGCCATTTTCCTGGTTTTCAATTTTGGCTAAAAATGGAAGAAGAAAAAACAAGCCATTGTCTTTTTTTTGTTTGTTTTTGACAAAACAGAAAAAATAGTGTTTTCTTGTTTTTTGGCAAAATAAATAAATAAATAAAAAATGAGCCCCCCGCCCTGGAAAGTGAGACATTTTCTTGTTTTTCCATTTTTGCCAAAAAACAAAACAAAACAAAACAAAACAAACAACCCCAGCAATTTTCTTAGTTTTATTGTTGACAAAAAATATGGAGAAAAAAAAGAAAAACAAGCCATTATCTTCTTTTTTTGTTTTTGAAAAAAGAAAAAAAATGAAAAGAAGTGAATTTTTTTAGCCATTTTCCTTTTTTTTCTTTTTGGCTAAAAATGAAAAACAAAACAAACAAATAACAACAACAAAACACAAAACAAAACAAACAAACAAACAAAAAAACAAGCTGTTTTCTTGTCTTTCATTGTTGACAAAAAAAAATACCAACAACAAAAAAACCCTCCAGAAAAAACAGAAATTTTCTTGTTTTTTCATTTTGATAAAGTCTGTCCACTGTCCTCCTCTTGGTTTTTGTTTTTGACCAAAAAACAAACAAACAAAAAAACAAACAAAAACAAAAAAAACAAGCAAAAAAACAACAAAACAAAAAACAAAAAAACAGACAAATGAGACTTTTTATTATTTTTCCGTCTTGACAGAAAATGCAAAAATCCTGAAAAACGTGCCATTTTCTTTTTCTTCCTTTTCTTTTTTTTTCCTTTTTTTTTTGGGTCATAAGAATGAAAAAATACTTTTTCCTCCTCCTTGCTTTAATTAAATACTTGAGGAAAAGAAAATCATTTGACCCATTGGGAAAGGCGAACATTTCAAAAGAAAAGCCCTTATTGAAGTAATCATAGAATCAGGCTGTCAACCCTGTTGATAGCTGATGGAGTAGGAAATTGGACCCAACATGAGGGTTTACACTGTTAAGTGGGGCTAGACCAATAACTGAACCTGGTCATAATTAAGGCTATTTGGCAATTGGCCAGTTATCAGTATCTGTATTTTATTTGATCAATAATCAATAAAATTTGTTCATAAGCTTCACCACTTGGGGTTAAGATGGCCCAGCAGTTAGCTTGGGCCCCATGTATGAAGGCAGCCTGGGTTCAAGTCTGGCCTACTGCTTCTTGTCCACATGTCTCTCCGTCACTCTCTCATCTACATTTTCGAGTCTGTCCACTGTCCTCCTCTGTCAATAAAGGCATAAAAAAGTGCAAAAATGTATGTCTTTAAGAACAGTGCACAACTACACTTGTCATTCAATAAGAAAACAGTTAAAAAACACACTACAATGAAGCACGAGCTTCATGTTCTAACGTAGGCCATTTTTCACTTTTGTTATAGAACAGGGATGTCCAAACTTTTTCGACTCAGAGCCACATACTGAAAGTTACAAGGATGGTGGGGCCACTGTCATATACCTCATCATTATGATATTAAAGTTAGAAAATTCAGTCTAATTTAGGTAAAAATGTACTTAATGATGGTGTGACCGTCCCGGACGAGCCCCCAAGTTAACACAAAACTTGGGGGCTAAACAACCCTGGTCTAAACAAACATCCTGTACGCAACACAGTCTAATTGGATTGATGTCCAATCAACACCTAAGCCTGGGTGCGACTAACAAATTGAATGTATGACATCACTTCCTGTTTTCATGCTTCTACTGTGTAGCTCTGTTCCATTTCTCATGATGATAGAGATAGGGCTAAAATGTCTAGTTTTCTTCATTGTTTTCATCATGCAGTTTTACTTTTCCAAAGTAAGTATGTTTCATACATCAAAATAAATGAATATCAGTTCCAACTCTTGGTTGTAAGTCTAATGAACTTCTAATAATCAGTACAAGTATCAAATCAGTATCAGTTGACCTCTATTGTTGAGTCTCACCTTGTGGCACCAAAAAGCAGGTGGAGTTTGTTGAGTGTAATTAAGTAAAGGCGCTTTTTTGACAAGACCTTTTCACATTATTAAAACCAGCTTTAGAAACAAGCCAAAAAGTTATTCTTTTTAATTTAAGATTACCTTGAATTATACAGTTTATATGGAGTGATGGATGTAAGCTTGTTCAGGCGGACAAATCCAGCCTGCTTATTTAACTCCTCACTGGCATCATAACCAAATCAACTGACAAACATCCTCTTAATACGCCAGTCTATTTAAGATTCCTGGAGTCTGGCTATACGATGCTTGTCCCAGCTCGGCCTTCGATCAGTGCTGTGCACTTGCTTTAACCCACCTCCACCCCAGCATCCACCTGTAGGCTCCAACAGAGGTTTAACTCTTTAAGCCCTAAGATATTTTTGTTTCACCTGGACTTATTGTCTTAAAAAGCTTGTAGAACGTCAGTGTGGTGTCACTTGAATTTTAAAAAGTTATGGGGCAAAAATCTTCAAAACATTCACATTTTTACAATAAAGCCCTTCACAAAGTAAATATGGTGGGGCATTAGCCGCTAGTGACAGAAACTATCAAAAAATTGATAAAAAGGATAAAAAGACATCCAGTGTTGGAGTTACTGGTGTTGAATTAACCTTTAAAGACCCCAGAAAGTCACCCAAGTTCTAGGCTAGTTTGTGAAGCTTCCTTAAGGGCTACAAAAGGCACAGATAGCGTCATTGGAATGGCGAAATGGAGGGCTTCCAAATCAGAAACAAGTAAAAGGCTAATGTTTATGGTTCTCAAGTTGTTCAAGTTGTTAAATTTTTTGAAGTTTTATTGTCGGGGGTATATGGGGGTTTCTAGCCCATATGAGGCCCCATAGGGATGGATACATTAATGATAATGTGTACTGAATACAATAGATTTAGTTCAAAAGCAATAAATCCATAGTAGCATGAATCTGAATATAAAGGTGCTATAAAGGAGGAGGCTGGGGTGGAGGAGGTTAAGCTATGCTAGCAGCAGCAGTGTGGTGCATCAGCATTAATGCAGGCAGGGATTAGTGAGGAATATTTAAATAAGCCACTGCGTTAAGAGAAAGAGCTGTGATTGGCTGAAGGAGCTAGGAGATTATTTGAATCAGCTGTGTCCTTAGCTTAGCTTCATTTATCAAAGATCTGTTTTGCTGGGAAAAAAAATGTTGTAAATTTTCTTCTTTATATTTTTTATTAATGAAAGTTAGTTGTTTTAGTACACAAGGCCCCCCAAAATATGGGGGTGGCCCTTGCCCAGGGCCATGAAAAGGCTTTACCCAGCCCTGGCAGACAGGAAAAAAAACATCTTTAAAGGTCAAACTAAAAGTAAACCCTTATTCTAGATCAGGGGTGTCAAAGTCAATCCCAGAAGGGACTGAATCCTGAATTAACGTCTAACCTGAGGGCCTAACAGGGTCAACATTTACCCAAACTGTCAACCTCCTTTATTGCCAGTAAAAAAACTATAGGGAAAAAGTTAGGAATGATGATAAATGATTTTGAGATTTAAAAAGTCAAAATGTTAATTTAAAAGGCTCAAAAATCTGAGATGAAAAGTCAAACTTATTTCTTCAAAAGGACAAAATGTGAAATAAGATGTTAAAATAATGCTTGTAAAAGAAAAATATATAAAAAAGAAAGTCACAATCATGTTTTTAAGGCAAATCTATGGCTTAAAATTGAAAATGGTTCACCTAAAAGGTCAAAATATAATATCAAGGTCGGAAGAATAAATAATAGATAAAATGTCAAAATAATCAATTGACAGTTTAAAATATGAGATAAGTCAAAATAATCTTAGATTGAAAAGGTCAAAATATGACATATAAAGTCAAAATTATCAGTTGACACTTTAAAATATTGGATAAAAAGTCAAAATTATCAATTGACAGTTTAAAATATGAGATAAATGAAAATCATTAGTTAACAGTTTAAAATATGAAAAAAAGTCAAAATCTTAAATTGAAAAGGTCAAAATATTAGATAAAGCCAAAATTATAAGTTGAAAAGGCCAAAATCTGAGAAAAAAAGTCAAAATAATTAATTGACAGTTTAACATATGGGATATGTCAAAATCATAGATTGAAAAGGTCAAAATATGAGATATCAAGTCAAAATCATGGATTGAAAAGGTCTAAATATGAGACAAAAAGTCAAAATCATGGATTGAAAAGGTCAAAATATGAGATAAAAAGTCAAAATCATGGATCGAAAAGGTCTAAATATGAGACAAAAAGTCAAAATAATCAATTGACAGTTTAAAATATGAGATAAAAAGTCAAAATCATAGATTGAAAAGGTCAAAATATGAGATAAAAAGTCAAAATCATGGATCGAAAAGGTCTAAATATGAGACAAAAAGTCAAAATAATCAATTGACAGTTTAAAATATGAGATAAGTCAAAATAATCCTAGATCGAAAAGGTCAAAATATGAGATATAAAGACAAAATTATCAATTGACACTTTAAAATATGGGATAAAAAGTCAAAGTTATAAGTTGAAAAGGTCAAAATATGTAAGTGAAAATAATCAATTGAAAATGGTCAAAATATGAAATAAAAGTCCAAATAATAGATTGAAGTCATTAGTGTGAAATGCAAACTGAAAATATGAAATAAAAACACAAAGGAATTTCTTTTCCTAATTTCTTTTGATCTATTTATTTTTACTCTTCATTTTTTTATTCTTCTCATTTTTATGACTTCAGAATATTTGATACCATCAAGGTTATGTTTGCATTTCTATACAGCAGGAAATCTGCAGACCTCATATTTGAGGGCCAGTTATAATAAGAATATGATATGATCTTGCGGGCCGGGCCCCTGGGCCTTGAGTTTGACACCCCTGACCCTTGCTGCGCTCCTACAGGTGGTCTCAGATCAATAACCACAATAGAAAAAGGAATAGCACACAGTCTAGGATGTTAGATAGATGTAAATCTTCCCCTTCAAAAGAAACAAGGGAAAAACACCTTTAGTTTAGGAGACCTGGGTGGTAAAAAAAGAAAAGTGGGACGTATAAATAAACATGCCCAAACACATTGCCTGCCCCATGAGTCTGCTTTCAATTCCCGTTCGATTAAAGCGTCCCTGCAGGAGCCGTGGAGGTTGGGTACGGGGTGAGGTGCACACACATAAATCAAAGCGGGCCAAGGAATAGTAATCCTTGCTGAACATTTTGGACTGATTGATATAAATAACATTGTCCTCGCCATCTGTCCAAAGAGGGACCTTTCCAGTTAGTGTTGAGCGGCAACGGCAGAATAATTAATGAATGGTGTCCTTTGTGCCGGTAATAAAGAGGAGACAAATTATGTTATAATCCAACTGCTGCTCGTTTGTCACAGCCAAATAAAATGTCAAATAAAAGTGAGGGGCCACAGTGTTTGTTTAATGGAGTGCAGACTACCTGCTCCAGAGTCTGACAGCAGGCAGGGACGGCTGTAAAAGAGACGAGCGCTCCGGTTCCAGCATGCAGGGATCCGCTCCGACTCGATGTGAGGCTGTGTGCTGATTATATGCTGCACATTTAACAAATGTTCACACGCGCAAATGAAGAGTTTTCTTCCAAAATGACTCCAAACGTCCTCTTTGGAGGAAGAGCACGACCTGGAATTATGTTTCATTACGGATCGGACTTAAAATATTCAATCTGCAGCTCTGAATGTGAGACTTGTAGAAACCTAGAGGATTTGTTGCAACAGATACTGAGCTTTTGAGCAGTTAAGGAGAGTTTCTAAGATCTGTATTGATAACTTTGTCATGACTGAGTCTATTTAATATGCCTCAGAGGATTTTAATAATCAAACATTAACAAAAATTCCCACCAGGCTGTTAGATGACTCCCAAAGGGATAAAATCACCTGACAGTGAAAGCACAATGGCAGATCAAGATGAAGGATTGGGATGGTTGTTGACCTTTGACCTTGTACCTCTTTAAACTAAATTAATTAGGTGATCCTTGAGTCATCATAAGAGTGTGTGCGTCAAGCCTCATCCAGACGTGTCTAGACTTTTTTGACCATGGTGGCCCAGCTGGGGCATTGACATCAGTTTAACATCATATCTGAATATGAGGGTGCAACAAGCTTAATGACATAAAGGAGGTGGCTGGGGTCGAGGAGGTGAAACAGTGTGGTGTATCAGCATTAATGCAACCAGGGATTAATGAGATTTTCATCATATTTCAATCCACCGCTATGTTGTGACAAAGAGCTGTGATTGGGAGCTGGGAACCGCAGGCCATACTTGAACCCAAGACATATTCATGGATGAGTGTAGTTTTGTGTTACTGTCCCGGACGAGCCCCCGTACTAACACAAAACTATACTCAGCATTCAACAGGAAAACAGATCAAATGTACACTAATCTGCATAACTTTGTTCCTTCTTCACAAACTATGTATTTGTTTTGTATTTCATATTGACTGATGAGTGTAGTTTTGTGTTACTGTCCCGGACAAGCCCCCATGCTAATACAAAACTATACTCAGCATTCAACAGGAAAACAGATCAAACGTACACTAATCCAAACAAATGTGTACCGTCTTCATTAACTATATATTTTTCTGTGTTTCATATTGATGGATGAGTATAGTTTTGTGTTACCATCCCTGACGAGCCCCCATACTTACACAAGGCTATACTCGTCATTCAGTAAGAAAAGAGATCAAACATACACTAACCTCCAAAAAACTGTTCCGTCTTTATAAACCATATTTTTTTCTGTGTTTCATGTTGACAGATGAGTACAGTTGTGTGTTACCGTCCTAGATAAGCCCCCATAGTAACACAAAACTAAACTCGTCATTCAGTAAGAAAACAGATCAAATATACACTACAGTGAAGCAAGAGCTTCAGGTTCTAATGATTTAATTTTTTCACTAATGCTATAGAATTTGCTGTGGGCCAATTAAAAATGGGCAAGGAGCCACATTTGGCTGCAAGGCCATAGTTTGGACACCCCTGATCTAAGTGTAAAGATATGCACAGTTTGACAAAGTATGATGCAACAACATAAAACCCTGCCATTGGTTGTCACAGCCAAGATGCAAGGCATCTGGGATGCAAACAGACAATATCGTGATAGAATTAGCTGCTAACTGAATGGAATGATTGACAACAGGATTATAAATCGGATGAAAAAGTTGAAGTTACTGGTGTGGATTTAATCTTTAAAGACCCCTGGAAGCCACCCAAGTTCCAGGCTCACTAAAAAACATTCTGCAAGAGCAACGAAGGCATGGATAGCATCATTAGAAAGGCACAATTGAGGGCTTTCAGAGGAAGAAAAAAGCACAAGTTCACAAGCAAAGGATGTGCACATGTGCAACAACCTTTCTCTTTGACCCACATCTTCCAAAATTTAATCAGTTCATCTTTGAGTCAGGGTTAAAATGTGCGCCAAGTTTGAAGAAAATACCTCTGAACACTCTTGAGATATAGCATTTACAAGAATGACTAGACATGCATACAGATGAAGGGTGCACAAGTAAGAAACATTTGCCTCTGGTTTTGGGTTTCAAGATGTAAAAAAGTCTTTAGGTGCCAGAGGAAATCAATCAATACAGCCAGTCTTATGTCCTTGGCTGGAACAATCAGAGCGATACCAAAATGTTTTGTCCCGATTTTAACTTTGAAATATGATCAAATAGGGCTCAAGGTTTAAAATAACCAAAAATGTAAATACCTGAGGAAAAGTTGATGCTCATGAGGATTGTATAACTGTACCATACGTACACATAATCTGTTTTGTGGGACACATATTGGCCACTCTACAGAGTCCAAAACAAACAAATTTAGCCATAATGAGAGGGATTATTCCCTAGCCTCTCCCTAAAGTGAAGCTCGACTTGTTTTTCTTATTCTTTGGAGTCTTACTGCTCGTGTGATCTGTATGCGTTACATGAAACATCTGCTCAGGTATTCATAACCTGAGATCAGCGTCGGATTGCTGTCATTGATCGGCAGGAACACCTAAATTGAATTTGTATCCCTCATCTCACCTCACTGCAAACCCTCCATCGTCATAACTGCAGCCCAAACCTGAATCTTAAACCCCAAAGCACGACGCCGAGTCCAGATGGAAGAAGTTTTGATATCTCGTCAACTAATTTTGATTCTTTTCCCAGGTGAGGGCTCAAAAGTTGGTGTTTATCTCTTTTTTGTTGCCTCCAGGTAAATTAAGGGAAAGGAAAAGAACTGAAAGGCAACCCCTAACCCCAAAAAAGGGTTAGGGTTAGGGCTAACACAATGGCAGCTATAATGTTGAATACAGCTTGTTTTCGAAACTCCTAAAGGATGGGAAGCTTCTGCAAACACAACATCATCTGCATCACTGATGATGTGGCGTCACGCTGAGGAAGAAGTGATCTTGAACTGTGAGAAAGTTTCGAGGTGTCATGACAGCCAAGGACGAATGAAGCGCTGCCAAACATCGTCGACTAAAGAGGCAACCCTAGACAGGAGCCGAGCGCTCGGCTACATCGCCTCCAGGTCCATCAATCACCCTCCAAATTAGAGACGAGGTGAGGCTGAGTCTTCACCGGCCACATTTGACATCACATCAGACGGCAATGAGGACATCACCCAGATCACGGCGATGCTCCGAAGGTAGGCTCATTCCGCCCACGTCCGAGTCTCGGCAGGGCCCGCATTATCCTCGCCAACAAAAGGAGGAGCTGCTTTGTGCAATCAGCGGCGTTCTGTACATATTAAACAGCGCAACACTCTCAACCCAGGTTCATTTTAATTAGAGGGGAATTTGATCACTGCCGGCTCCCACGGGCGCTTTTGATGTTAATAAAACAAGCTGTACCTTCACCGAGCAGAGCTCGCCTTCCAAAGCAGGGAGCAGAGGGGTGAAAGCAGAGGGGGGAGGAGGGAAAAAGTTCCCTGTTCAAGTCAAAACTACAGGGAGGTGTCAGAGGAGAGGCTGTGATCCTCGGCCGTGTTGGGAAATGGCGAGTGAGAGCGAGCAGGAGGGATTATCAATGCTGATGAACGGCGTCGGTACCTTCTACGTGCACGCCGTCTTTATTAAAAGGCTGAGGTGTTCTTCATTATTGCTCTGACACTTCAGAGTATTCACTCAATGGATCTTAATAACAAAAGAATGAGCAGATGAGATGAACCTTAACAGCAAAGGAGAGTGTTTATTCAACCGAGGGTTTCCTATGGTAGACCTGAACAAAAGGTCGAAAGCATTTATACGCTTTCAACGAATAAAAACTCATTATGTGAGTAAAAAGACTGAATGTTTTACTAGATCTAGACACCTCAGGGCTATGGAAGTGGAAAAAAGTGCTACAAACTTTGGTTTAACCTCAATAAATCTCCCTGCAAATGACTTAATCCATTTGATAACTGACCTAGAAAACATTCAGAACAAATGCATTTGGTCAAAACGAGCCAAATTTGCCAACCTGGGCTTTTATTTTGAAAAGGACCAACTGGAAGTGCTGTTAATCCAACCTGTGTCACATTCTACCTACATGTGCATGTATATCTGCTAAAACAAGGTAACTAGAGCTCTCTTTTGAACATTTTCCAGTTTCTTTTAGCCGAGAGACGTGCGTGGCTCGTGGTAAAAATAGGCAAACCCTCTGTTCTCTAGATTCTTTTGACATGAGATGCATTTTTTGCCCCATTTGCTTTTCTTGCCACATTTTTGCCTCTTTTGTCCCGCTCTTTCCACTTTTTAACCGCTTTTCACCATTTTCCTCCCATTTTTGCTCCTTTTTGGTTTTCTTGACCCATTTTTTGCCAGCTTCAAATGACTTTTCACCATTTTCTCTCCCATTTTCACCTCTTTTATAACCTTACTTGGCCCATTTTTACCACTATTTAACCAATTTCCAACAGTTTCCCCATCCTTTTATATACCTTGTTTGACCCATTTTTACATTGTTTTAAGTTTTTTTCTACTTTCCACAATTTTCCCATCTATTTTCCCCTTTTTTGTCTTTCTTGACCGACTCTTGCCACTTTTTAACTGCTTTTCACAATTTTCCCTCCCATTCACCCACCTGTTTTAGCCTTTCTTGAACCATTTTTGCCTCTTAGTCCCATTTTTGCCACTTTTTAACTACTTTTCATCATTTTCTCACCTATTTTGCTCCCTTTGAGCTTCTTGACCCATTTTTCGCCACTTTGACCATTTTCCCATGCATTTTATTGGCCTTTATTGCCTTCCTTGACACCTCCTTCTCAGAGGTGTCAAAAGTATTCACATTCATTACTCAGGTAGAAGTATAGATACTAGGGTTTTAATAGACTTCTGTAGAAGTTGAAGTATCACCTCAAACTTTTTACTCAAGTAAAAGTATAAAAGTGGTTTCAAAACTACTTAAAGTATAAAAGTAAAAGTAATGTAAGGGGGAAAAATGCCATTAAGGACAAAAGTTTACGCCGTGCCACAGGGGCCGATAGTGTACTACCTCACCTCCCCAAAAAACATTTTTTTTAAAGGGGGCGCGTACAAACCAATAGGGTATCGGAATGGTTTTATGTTTATACTTCTCATCCAATCACAACCAAATTCACTCTATCCAGATGACGGGATTTATCTGGATAGGTTTTTGAGTTTTTTATATGTTTTTTTGAACGATGACGAGCCGGAATGAATACAAGCTGAAATGAAATGGGAGTAATGAGGCTATTTTTAAAATGTAAGGAGTAGAAAGTACAGATTATTGCATGAAAACGAAAGGAGTAGAAGTAAAAAGTTGGCTGAAAAATAATAACTCCAGTAAAGTACAGATACCCAAAATTCCTACTTAAGTAAAGTAACAAAGTATTTGTATTTGTAGTTACTTGACACCTCTGATCTTACTTGACCTATGTATGCCTCTTTTTCCCATTCTTGCCACTATTTAACCACTTTGCAATATTTTCCCACCCTTTTTACCAACCCATTTTTGCCTTTCTTGAACAATTTTTGCCTCTTTAATCCCATTTTTGTCCCTTTTTAACCACTTTTCGCCATATTTTCATCTATTTTTGCTCCCTTTAAGCTTTCTTGACCAATTTTTTTGCCACTTTTGACCATTTTCCCATACAATTTTTTACCTTTTTGCCTTCCTAGATACATTTTTGCCACCTTTAAATGGCTGTTTTTTTTTTTTTTTTTTTACCAATTTCCCTTACCTTTTTTCACCTCTTTTTTAACCTTACTTTACCCATGTATGCCTTTTTTTCCCATTCCTGCCACTATTTAACCACTTTGCAACATTTTCCCATCCTTTTTACCAAACAATTTTTGTCTATCTTCAACCATTTTGCCTCTTTAATCCCATTGTTGAGGCTTTTTAACCACTTTTTTGTTTTCCATTTTCTCACCTTTTGTTGCTCCCTTTTAGCTTTCTTGACCCATTTTTTTTGCCACTTTTGACCATTTTCCCATGCATTTTTAATTTTTTTTTGCCTTCCTAGACACATTTTTGCCACCTTTAAATAGCTTTTCACCATTTTCCCTCCCATTTTTTCACTTCTTTTTTAACCTTACTTGACCAATGTGTGCCTCTTTTTTTCCTCATTCTTGCCAATATTTAACCAATTTCTAACATTTCCCACCCTTTTTACAACCCGTTTTTGCCTTTCTTAAACCATTTTTGCCTCTTTAAAACAATTTTTGCCTCTTAACCACTTTTCACAATTTTCTCACCCATTTTTGCTCCCTTTTAGCTTTCTTGAATCATTTTTTCCTCTATTAACTCATTTTTTTGCCACCTTTGACCATTTTCTCAACATTTTTTTAACCATGTTTTGCCTCTTTACCTATTTTTTTTTCTATTTTCATCCTATTTTAGCCACTTTTTAACAATTTTCCCTCCCATTTACCAAACCATTTTTGCCTTTCTTGAACCATTTTTGCTTCTCTAATCCCATTTATTACCACTTTTTAACCTTTGTTCACCATTTTTACTCCCTTTTAGCTTTCTTGACCCTTTCTTTCCCCACCCTTTGCTCATACATATTGTTCGACTGATTTTTGCCTTGCTTGAACCATTTTCGCCTCTTTAATCAAATTTTTTTTGCTTTTTTACCACATCCATCATTTTCCCACCCATTTCTTTTGGCCGTTTACCTTTCTTGACCCATCTTTTCCATTTTCATCCCGTTTTAGCCATTTTTAACCACTTTCCACAATTTCCCCCAACCCCTGTTTGCTTTTCTTGACCCATTTTTCCATTTTATCCAACTGTTGCTAGTTTAAACCACTCACGATTGTCCAACCTATTTGCCCCTTTTGCCTTTCTTGACTTATTTTTGCTTCTTTTAACCATTTTTTTGCCCCTTTTCACCAAGTTGATGTTTAAACCACTAAGATAGCTAAAGTGAGACCAGTGTAATGGTTCTAAAAGTGACCGTGCAAAATGGTGACTTTCAGCTGAATGTGCCCATTTGTCTTTGTCAGCTGTTGGTATTGTTTCAGCTTTTTATTGAGTACATACAGTAACCGGCCACTTTATTAGGTACACCTTGCTAGTACCCCTGCTTTTGTCTTCAAAACAGCCTTGAATATTTGTGGCATAGATCCAACAAGGTGTTGGATTTTTGTCCATATTGACTTGATAGCATCACATGATGCAGATTTTTCAGCTGCACATCCATGACGCAGTCTTGGGATAAGGGTTGGAAACCACTGTATTAAGGAGTTGAAGACAGTTTGAGAATCAACATCACAGTGGGCTAAAATGCCAATATTGCTCTGGCAGAATATTTTGATCACCTTTTTGGGATATATTCCTCCAGTTTCTATCTTTGTGGAAGTCTATGGGAGTGAAAATTAAGATTTGAAAAGGAACACCTTTAGAGCGACAACAGTTTTGATTATGTCCAGCAGACAGGAGGGACATTCAGCCCCAAAAGTTGTCCACGTATGAATAATTTAGAGTAATATTTTGGAGCAGATCTCTTCACCTCTTTAGCACATGCTGTAAAGGAGCATAGTGTTCTAACATTTGATTTTATTTTCCCAATAAATGAAGTGAACGGTCATCTGTCCCTGAAGGAAACGCTCTGTCTCTCCCGTGCCTGCTGCCGGGTCGTTAAACGGCCAAACGAGCGATGGAATGAGTAAATAATTCAACAAATAGATGAATAAATAAAAGGGGTCGGACTCTGCGGTGGTTAAGCAGGAGAAGGGGGGGGGGGGTTGTTCAGCTGGAGAGCCACCTATGTCAGAGGGAGGGCAGCTTTCTCTCCCTGAACATGCACCGTCTGTACAATTCTGAACCTTGGCACCCGTACAGGCATCTGCTCCCTCTGCCAGTGCACCGTATACACACAAACATCTGCTTCCTCACATGCACAAAAAAAAGGGGGACATGCAGCACTTGACAGGTCCGCCTTTCGCCATTCTGCCTGGCCCTGCTCGCCGGGTCTTTACACAAAAACCTTAATGCATCCTGTCAAGCCATTAGGCGGTGATACGATCAGCTCGCAGGCCCCCATTAAGCCATCAGTGTCCACCTGTGATAAAGACGACCATTTGTTTTCTTAAAGCCCTACTTAATGTCCGTTTAACTCAATTTGTCAGGAAATGTACAACAATTTCCTCCCCCGATGGTCCTGAAATCTGGTCGGGGTTCAAAAACACAGAAAAGGAGAGGGAGGGAGTCTGTTTCTGCCTTTTTTTCAGAGGATGCATATTCAAATGAGGGGATTAAATTGCCTCTCATATTGACGTATCGTGTTGCGTGAGCGCTGAGAGGTGGCCTGTGTTTTCCCTCTAAAAGCTGATTTTTTGGACAGCAGGGGCACGAGCTGGAGGTTGTTTTGCCTCCATTAGCTTCGGTCCACGGCCTCTGCTCCCTCTCCTGATGCGGCCGTGACAGCACTCTAAATCTGGCCCCGCCGTTATTACCGGCACACGCCGCAAAAGCATAATAACACCTTTTAAAACAACATTGTCCCTGAAGCTGGCAAACACACGTGTGGAGTGATCGCCCTCCTTCCTCATCGACATCCCCGGTGAGGACACCTAACAGCCTCTGGAACATCTGTTTATGATCTGTCTGCAGACTAGGGATGGGCAACACAACAGCTTTTTAGTTTGATACCAAAGCAACAAAACACAATTCTTAAACACACAATCTGGGAAAAGTTACTGTTATAATAGATCAAATATTACAGGTGAGCTCCTGAAAACTGTCTAAGTTGCACAAATATGTTGGCAACAAAAATGGTAGATGGGTGGAACTGGCAAGAAGTGATCATTAGTCCTCTCCACCACACACTCACCGACGATCCAAAACCCAAAAACAGTTTGTTTAGCAGAGCTATTGACTGTAAATATAAACCCAGATTGGCTCTATATTCCAGACTAGATTGGCTCTAAATATCAGTCTAGATTGGTGCTTCATAGCGGCATAGATTGGATCTAAATTTTGGCCTAGATTGGCACTATGTATAAGGCTGAATTGGCTCTAAATATTGGCATAGACTGGCCCCAAATACCATCTTAGAATGGCTCGATAATCTGGCCTGGATTGGCTCTTAATTTCAGCCAAGATTGGCTCAAAATATCAGTCTACATTGGCTTTAAATAGCAGCCATACTTAGCTGTACATAGCGGCCACAATTGGCTCTATTTTTTAGCCGCCACAATTGGCTCTAAATATGAGTCTAGATTGGCTTAAAAAAATTGACCTAGATTGGCTCAAAATGTCAGTCTAGATTGGCTCTAAATATTGGCCTAAATTGGCTCTACATAACAGTGTAGATTGGATCATAATATAAGGCTAGATTGGCTCTTAATATTGGCCTAGATTGGCTCTACATAGCAGTAAAGACTGGATCTAAACATAAGGCTAGATTGGCTCTCAATATAAAGCTATATTGGCTCTAAATCTTGGCCTGGATTGACTGTAAATAGCAGCCAGAATTGGCTCTAAATATTAGCCTATTTTGGCTCTAAATATCAGTCCAGATTGGCTTTAAATATTGGTTTAGATTGACTCCAAATATCATTCTAGATTGGCTCTAAATACAAGGCTGAACTGGCTCTAAATATATGGCTGAATTGGCTCTCAATATAAAGCTATTTGGCTCTACATACTGGCCTACATTAGATCCAAATAGCTTCTTAGACTGGGTCTCACCACAGCCTAAGAGGGCTCAATAATCTGGCCTGGATTGGCTCTATATATCAGTCTAGATTGGCTCTAAATCTTGGCCTGGATCGGCTCTAAATATTGGCCAAAAATGGGTCTATTTATTACTAACCTATATTGGTACTAAATATTGTCTAGATTTGTTCCAAATATCAGCTTAGATTAAGCTTTAATATCAGCCTAGAAGTGCTTGAAAATCTGGCATATTTTGGCTCTTAATTCCAGCTAAGATTGGCCTTATATTTCAGTCTAGATTGGCTGGATCAGTCTTGGTCTGGATCAGTTCTAAATACCAAACAGAATTGGCTCTAATTATTAACCTATATTGGCTCTAAATATCAGTTGAGATTGGCTCTAAATACTGGTCTAGATTAGCTCCAAATATCAGTCTAGTTTGGCTCCACAAAGCAGTCTAGAATGGATCTAAATCTTGGCCTAGATTGGCTCTATATCTATATCTATATCTATATCTACATCTATATCAGACCAAAAGGGCTCAATAATCTGGCCTGGACTGAGTGAGACTGGCTTTAAATATATGCCTTTTTTGACTCTATTCATGAGCCAAGATTGGCACAATATGAGCCAAGATTTGCTCTATCTATAGGCCAAAATTGGCTCTTGATATCAGCCAAGATTGGCCCTCAATTGTAGCATATATTAGTTTTAAATACAAGGTCAGATTACCTCTGAATATCAGCCCAGATTAGCTCTTAATAACAGTTTATATTGACTCTGAAGATACCCCTAGATTGCTAAAAAAACTGTTGGCCTAGATTGGCTCTTACTATTAGCCTAGATTAGCAGTTAATACATGTCTAGATTAGCACTAAATATAAATCTAGATTGGCTCTAAATAGTAGCCTAGATTGGCTCTGAATATAGGCCTCAATCAGCTCTTAATACAGCCTAAGTTGACCCTCGATTTCAATCTTTAGTGGTAGTAAAAATCAGCCTAAATTGGCTGCAAATATCAACCTAGTTCAGCTGTAAATATTAGTCTACAATGGCAGTAAATATGAGACTATATCAGCAGTACAAATAGGCCTTTATTTGAGAGTCAATATTGCCTTTACCAATGGTATATAATGGCCTATATCAACTGTCAATATAGGCCTATTTCAGCTCTCAATAGCAGCCTATCTTGGCTGTAATTATCTGCCTTTATAATGTGTTTATATCATTCTATTCAGCTTTCAATATTAGGCTGAATAAGCTGTAAATCTTGGCCGAAATCAGTCTATGGCAGCTGCAAATATCAGTCTATAGTAAATAGTTACACTGAAACATCTTAGAAATCAGACAGGTTGCCCAGCCCTAATCAACATCCCTGGTGAGAACACCTAACAGCCTCTGGAACATCTGTTTATGTTTTGTCTACGGATACATCATTTGGCGTTGGAGGGGCCGCAGTTGCGAAGTGGGGGACTAATGATTCTTCGCAGGGTTGTAATCCCGCATGGCGGTAAATCAGCTCCAAAAGGGAGACAGAAAACTATCTGGTAAAACAAAACCAAACCAAAAAAAAGAATCTTTTAAATGCCAGAAGAGTCTCTGATTGGCAGCAGTTCCTTTTTCGGAGTATACGACTGCCTCGGCTGCCCCTTCTTCCCCAAGCAGGCAGGAAGTGGTGGGAACCCTGGTAGTTGTAGTGGCGGTGGCGGTACTGTCGACATCTGTCGTGGTTGGAGAGCTCAGTGCACAGGAAATGGGGTGTCACGGCGCTTGCTTGTTGGCCATTATCCTGGCATCCTAATGAAGTGTGGGCAGTTCGCGAGAGGGGGTCTCTGGATGGCATGTTGAACGCACGGATGGGCAGAGGCAGCACACAGACACGCCATCCCTTCGCCCTCACTCTCCCCTTCAAATCCCCCTCCTCTTCCCTGTTCCCTGTGCAAGTATCCCATCTGCCCGAGCTCCCCAACTGCACCCAATGGGACGGGGGCTGGTCATGAGCGCATGCGCCGTACGCCGAGGCGTTTTTCCATCAGGCATGTCGGCACGGCCGGCGTGTGAGTGGAGACACACAGTGAACAAGTGTCCTCTCGGCATGGATGCTGCCTCACGCTAGGAGAGCTGTGGCGGGGCTGTGCGGCGCCATCAATATACCTGACCCTAATGGTCTTTACACGGCAGATCAAGTGGTGTTTGTCGGACTCCTGAAGGGCCCTAGGTGGCTGTTTATTGACACAAGAACAGAAAGTGACTGGATGTTTTTCTTACAACACTTCAGAACACAGTGCAACAACAAACACGGCAATTTACACAAATCTATAGAAGGACGACGGCGGTAAATATTAGAAGAAGCTGAAACAAAGACACTGTGGTGACAGAGAAGTGGATCTGTCAGCCTTAACCCCTAATGACCTGTCAGTGATTTCAATTAGCTGCTGCCAAATACGGTCAACAAGAGGTCAAACTGATCTAATCTCTGTTTTTTGTATCTTTTAAGTGAAATTTACAGCAGTTAATTACCTTTCACTTTTCATATGTGCTTTTATTTAAGACAGGGCACTGCAATAGATAAAACAACCATTGTTTTTTTATGTTCCAACAGATTGTTAGAATTCAATTTTGGACTTAACAGTTTGTTTCTACTGCTTTCAGACTGGACTACCAGTTGATAATGCCAGGTCCTCTGAAATTCTGCCTACAAGACAGGAAGTAGCACTAGCATAATACAATTTTTTGCGAAGGAGCACCAGAGTACAGGAAGGAGAGCAAATACCCAATTGGATTGCAAACAATAATAACCGTTATTGCATAAATATCCATTTTAGGTTGGTTTTGGGGCATTTTGACTTTATTTTGATAAGTGAAGACACATTGGAAAAATGGGGATGAAGAGGGAGGACATTCAAACTCTTAACCACTGTATTGTGTCTTTATATGGGCGCCTGCTCTACCAACAAACCTGTAATCTCTGCTGTAATTGAGTTACCTAGTAGCCTTTTACTACTAATGTTGCTGCGTAGAAAATTAGCTAATGCAGAGATACTTTTGTGATTATTTGTGGCTCTTTTATATCTTCATTTTAAATATTACTCCCCCAGAACAGCTTAAAAGGGGAAACTTTTTTGCCATTTTCACCATTTTTACCCCTTTTCACCAATTTAAGCTATCTTTTGCTATCAAACACCCCTTCCCCCCCCTATTTTTTGGCTATTTTGCTACTTCTTGTTGCCAACTTTTCCCCAGTCTTTCCACTTATATCCCATTTTTGCCTTTTGTCACAATTAGCTACCTTTTGCCATTAAATATGCCCTTTTTCCTATTTTTACCTCTGCCAAGGAGGTCATGTGATTGGGTGGGTTAGTTTGTTTGTTCATTTGTTAGCAACATAACTCAAAAAGCCATGGACGGATTTTGATTAAATTTTCAGGTAATGTCAGAAATGACATTGGGAAGAGCTGATTAGATTTTGGGAGTGAGATTTTAGATTTTTTAAAGGATTCTTCACCATTGGGAGATAGGGCTGATGGTGGAAGTCTGCGCTCTCCGAGTGCTTTTCTAGTTTTTTGCGATAATTTTTTTTTTTTATTTTTTGCCAATTTTTGTTACATTCAAGCTACCTTTTGCCATTATCTACCACTTGTTTCCTATATCTTTGCCCATTTTTGCCAATCTTGACTGCTGTTTGCCCATTTTAGTCAATTTTCACTAATTTTTTGCCACGTTTTTGCCAGTTTTGCAACATTTTTTGCCACATGTAACTCATTTTTTTGGTCACTTCCCACTCATTTTTGCTACTTTCTGACCATTTTTCCACTTTTTCTCCCCATTTTCACCCCTTTTCACCAATTCTTGCCACCTTTCATGATTTTTGCCACATTTAAGTTTGTGTTTGCCATTAGCTACCAATTGTTTCCCAATTTTATCCCATTTTTGCCAATCTTGTCTGCAGTGTGCCCATTTTAGTCACTTTTCATTCATTTTATTGCCACATTTGCCAGTTTTTAGTTATTTTTTGCTACCTGTAACTCATTTTTTGTGACTTCTCACTCGTTTTTGCTACTTTCTGACCATTTTTGCAATTTTTCACCCCATTTTCACCCTTTTAACCAATTTTTGCAACATTTTGCCAATTATTGCCCCTTTAACCATTTTTTGCCACATTTAAGCTACCTTTTGCCATTACCTACCACTTAATTCCTATATATTTGCCCATTTTTGCCAATCTTGACTGCTGTTTGCCCATTTTAGTCACTTTTCACTCTTTTTTTGCCACTTTTTCGCCAGCTTCGTGACATTTTTTGCCAAATGTTATTCATTTTTTGGCCACTTCTCACTCATTTTTGCTACTTTCTGACCATTTTTCCACTTTTTTGCCCCATTTAAACCACTTTTCATGATTTTTGCCACATTTAATCTACCTTTTGCCATTACCTACCACTTGTTTCCTATATCTTTGCCCATTTTTGCCAATCTTGACTGCTGTTTGCCCATTTTAGTCAATTTTCACTTATTTTTTTGCTACGTTTTTGCCAGTTTTTCACCATTTTTTGCCACCTGTAACTCATTTTTTTGTCACTTCTCACTCTGTTTTAATGTGATTCATTTTTCACTTATGATAGAATTTGCTGCGGGCCAATTAGAAATGGGCCAAGGGCTGCATTTGGCCCAAGGCCATAGTTTGGACACCCATGGTTTATAGTGTCAGTTTAGCTCAGTTACTGTCATATCTAACAATTGCAAAATCCCCCCCCAAAAAATCCTAAAAAATAAAGTTAAATAACACAACAAAAATACTCTTTGTTTACTCACGATTAATTCCAAAATCAAAATGCAATGTGAAAAACTTTTTGTTTTGTAGAGTTGACATTTGATGATAACCTACTGCATGACAAGAATTTTATTAAGTGTCTATCAGGATCAAAATGGTGCAAATTTATGAGTTAAAATGCATTTTTTAAGAGCCTGTAACTGTACTTCTATTTCTCAAGATTGTCATGATTGGACATCACTGTTTGGTGCAAGCAGTCATACAAGGAACACATATGAAATACTGGATGTAGTAAGGCTCAAAAGTCAGAGCCCTCAGCCAGTTTTTCAACCACTGTGTCCACCTTTGTCCTAAAAAGACTGTAAAACATCAACCCTGTGCTGCACATTCAAGCTCTTAACATCATTTTTTCAGGACAACCTAGGCTTTCAGAATATGCTTGCTGCTGTAATGTCACTTGAATTTTTTAAAAGTTACAGCACCATAAACACAAAAGAGTCCTTGCTTCCTTTTGGGAATTTAAATCATTATTTAAAGCAGTTCCTGTCTGCAGTGACACTGAGGGACACGTCACAGCCTCTCTGTGTCTCTTTCTCTCTATTATGAGACATTCAGGCTCGCTTCTTCAATTTCTTAGTGTTTGCACATGCACTGTTTGGCAAAGCATTACGTGACATGACGACAGAACAGCACAGTCACAATGCATTGTGGGGTAAAAACAGACAATATGGCGGATGGTATTAGTCGCTAGCTGCAGGAACAATCAAAGAATTGATTATGAAATGGTTAAAAAGGCATTCAATAGTGGAGTTACTGGTGTGGATTTAATCTTTTAAGACCTTGGAAAGTCAGCCAAGTTCCAGGCATGCTAGAAAGCATTCTATAGGAACTACGAAGGCGTGGATAGCATCATTAGAATGGCACAAGGGAGGAGCGTCAGAGGAAAAAACAAGCAAGTGGCTGTGATTTATGGTTCAAAAGTTGTTTAGCTTTGAATAATGTGTCTCCACTTTTCATATATGACAACATTGGTCTTGGGGGTTAAAGAACAAATGAAGAACAAACTATAAATTTCAGAAAGCGTGCACACATTTCAATGTTTTTATCATCCAGATGAGACAATAACCAGAATGAGGCAAAAGAAAACAGATGTTTGACAACTCATTCCTTCTGTTTCTACTGGAAAAACAGCAGTGAAATAACCTAAAAATGGCCAAATAATGTTTAAAATCAGTTACTTCTGTGCCTCAGAGGTGTTAATCTCCTGCTAAGAATGGTTCACATGACGGCATCATTTTAATGAATTTCCCGCTGATATTTTCACACAGTAGCCGGCACTCACGTGCAGCCTGTTTTCCTCTTTCCCCCCAACACAAATCGCTCTTCAGGTAAAGAGTCTCTACTTACTTGTCGGCCCATAACTGTAATGGGCTAATGTGCCGGCTAAATGTAGCACTACAGCCCCTGAGTGCTTCATCAATACATCCGACGGATGCAGGACAGAAGGAGGATTATCACGAGCGCCAGATGCTAAGCCACTGAAACTGCACACAATCAATTAAGTCCTCTGTGCATACAGTAGCATCACGCTGCAGCTCGGTGTTATCCTGCAGAAATATCACTCAGATGAGGGGGAAGTTTAGTGGCTGATCGTTTCAATCTGCAACCTCTGAGTTAACGGAACAGTGATTTAAAAATATTACGATACATTGATTGGAAATTAAAGTATTGACCTTTAAATCATGCAATCAGTGGAGTCTATTTATACGTCTTTCCTAATCTTCTGTTACTCCTAACACATCCACTTGCCTCCATGTGAGTTTCTGAAGCATGTATGTGATTTCCAGCTCACTTGACAGGTCATTAAATGCCTCAGACAGCAGCAGCGCTACAGATTCAGAGAAAACATCTAAAGCACCAGGTGATGGACTGCTATGATCGCTTTATAACCACCTGATCCTGACGTCCAACCCTTCCCAGAAGAAGAATCACTCCGGAGACAAAGCGTCCCACAATCCCCTGCAGCGCGACAGAAGAAGTATGTAGTTAACCACATTACCTAACGTGCCCTGATGGATGCTGCAGCTCTCTGCGGGGGTCAAGATGTCACGCAGCCCCCCCCCAGCTCAGAGGAAGACAGATGAGGTTGTGTACAGCGAGTGGACACCTCTCTTGTTCGGCCTTGTTGTCTTTACTCCCAAAGCAATCTGATCCCTGATTGGCTCTCAGAGGAACCAAGGTTTGATAGGAGAAGATTAACGCTGGCGGCAGGATCACGACCCGACATGGCCGCTGTGATTACAGCGATGGCGCAGGTGGAGACGAGCTAATTCTGCTCTGAAATGGGTATTAACTCAATAATCTGGATGTTTGACACTCATTATGCTATTAGTTAACACGGATTACTGTAACAAACCCAGGATCCAGCCTATTATTATTAGAATATT
The DNA here is from genome assembly GCF_018320785.1 of Cheilinus undulatus. Taxonomy (NCBI): domain Eukaryota; kingdom Metazoa; phylum Chordata; class Actinopteri; order Labriformes; family Labridae; genus Cheilinus; species Cheilinus undulatus. The sequence goes on along the minus strand of NC_054888.1, from coordinate 19,728,627 downwards.
TAAGCTTATATGTCAGCGTTCCCTTTGAAAGACAAAAAATAACTACACATTACCAAAGAGTTATAATCAACAAAGTAACATGAGTAAAGGTAAAATGAACGAAAAGAAACATTGCCATTTAAATGCCTCCATAGGGTAAACATTAAAGCGGGGTGGTTGTTGATCTTGACCTTTTCACCATTATACCATTTTTACTGCCAATTAATGCCACTTCTAGCAAATTGTGCCACTTTCAACCCAGTTTTGCCACTTTTAAGCCACTTTTGATCATGTTTACTGCCAATTTTTTGCCACTTCTAGCAAATTGTGCCACTTTCAACCCAGTTTTGCCACTTTTAAGCCACTTTTGATCATGTTTACTGCCAATTTTTTGCCACTTCTAGCAAATTTTTGCCACTTTAAGTACATTTTTGCAACTTTCGACCAAGTTTTCCCCATTTTCAAACCGCTGTGACCATTTTTACCTCCAATTTTTGTCACTTCTAGCTCATTTTTGCCTCTTTTAGTAAAGTTTTTGTCACTTTCAACCCAGTGGTGACACTTTTTAACAACTTTTCACCATTTTTACTGACCATTTTCGCCACTTTTAAATTTATAAAATCACTTTTGCTGCTTTATCCCATTAGCCATTTTTAAACATTTTTTTTGCCACTTCTTAACCACTTTTCACTATATTTACTTTCAATTTTTGCCACTCTTGGTACATTTTTGCCACTTATAATCAACTTTTCACCATTTTACTGCCAATTTTCACCACTTCTGGTAAATTTTTTGCCACTTTCAACACAGTTTTATGACTTTTTAAGCGCTTTTGACCATTTGTACCTCTCATTTGCCATTTTTTTCTTTTCTTAGCCCATATTTCCTGCTTTATACCTTTATGCCCCTTTAAACATTTTTTTTTTTGCCACACTTTATCCACTTTTCACCATTATTACTGCCAATTTTTGCCACTACTAGCAAATTCATGCCATTCTTAGTACATTTCTTTGCCACTTTCAACCCAGGTTGCCACATTTTAAACACTTTTCACCATTTTTAACCACCCATTTTTTGCCACCTTTTCATTTCTTTACCCATACTTGCTGCTTCATCCCTTTTTTTGCCCCTTTCAAACAATTTTTCTACTTTTTAAATTTTTTTTTTTTTGCCATTTTTACTGCAAATTTTTGCCACTTCTAGCCAAGTTATGCCACTCTTTGTACCTTTCTTTGCAACTTTCCACTTAGTTGTGCCACTTTTAAACTGCTTTTCACCATTAGCACCACCATAATTTACCACTATTTACCTTTCTTAACCCATATTTGCAGCTTTATCCCTATTTTATTTTATCCTTTTAAATAATTTTTGCCACTTTTTATCCGCTTTTCACCATTTTTACCACCAATTGTTCCCATTTTTTTCCTGTGTTAACCCATTGACATTTAAATGCATTCATGGGGAAAACATCAAGCACGGAGGAGTGGTTGTTGACCTTTTTAACCGCTTTTTACCATTTTTATTGCCATTTGTGGCAAATTTTTTGCCACTTTAAGTAAATGTATGCCCCTTTCCACCCAGTTTTGCTTCTCTTTATCTGCTTTTCACCACATTTACTGTCAATTTTTGTCACTTCTGGCAAATTTTTGCCACTCTTAGTACATTTTTACCACTTTCAAAACACTTATTCCACTCTTTAACCACTTTTCACCATTTTTACCCCCAATTTTTGTCACTTTTTTCATTTCTGTACCCATATTTGCTGCTTTATCCATTTTTGCCCCATTTCACCAATTTTTATCACTTTTAACAGATTCCATGCAACCACAGAACTGGTGACTGCTGATCTAACTTGCATTATATTCATCATGCATGGACATAAATATTTCAGTCTATATGGATTTTTTTTTTTGCAAGGCACCCCCCGGAAGGTCAAAGCTTACTACTGGCTAACCCAGGGACTAACATTTGAGAAAGTCAAAAGTGTATATCCTTTGTGTACACTGGTGAAAATAAAGCTTGTGGAGGACTGGTCTAACTGAAAAGACAACTAGAAATCAAAGGAGATAGGCAGAACGACTCGTGGACTGCAGGTCTGTACTTCACAACTCTCACTGTTACTGTGTGATGAATGAAAGAGTTGCAAAGCTGCTCAGAAACGGCACATTCTGGACTTTAAAAAGCAATGAAGCATCTGCTTACCTTAGCTCTTCTCGTGCCTTCATCTCGTCCAAATATGATCCCCTCAGGCTTCAAAAAACCAAGATGGCAGTGGGCCTCAATAGGAAACTTCATGCTTCAAACCTGCAATAAAAAAAAAACAGGCAACATCAAAACAGGTACTGAAGTTTACACATGAAGTCAGTGGTTTGATGACAGAAATTCAGCACCATTTAACAATAATCAATCGTTTTCTTCAATTTTTCCACCTTAAATCAGCTTGATCTGTTGCTTTGTGCTCAAAAACCTCCCTTCACTTTTTACAGTGTAGCAGGGCCCAGTCACTTGTGCTTTAAACCCTCACAGCTTCACCTCTCGACGCTCTCTGACAGTGAATAATCGTTCGGCCGCTTATGCAGCTTATCTGAGTATGTCGAACAGCGGCGGCGGGAAAGAGAGCCCTTAATCTGCCTATAATCAAACCTGACAGTCACCTACAGCAAGGTGTGGCGCCACGCTGGGAACCAGTCAGCCGAGCGCTCTGATCAGCAGAGAGAAACTGCCAGGCCATTAATATTAATCGTCCTAATCAGGCTGGAGAGCGCCGCGCTGATCGGAATGCTCTAGAAGGTAGAGCCGGGCACGGCAGACGAGCACGCCGCCGTACATCAAGGTAACGCCTCGCCGTTACCCACGGCCATCTATTTGAAGTAGGTGAAGGGAAGCCAGGTTTGTGTTATTGTTAATTACGCTCTTTGTAGTGAGTCTAGACACAGAGGCCTCCCTCACTGCCGCATTCACTCCCTCTACACGTCCTTCTCCTTCCTTTACTCCTTTATTTCTCTGGCCTGCATCTTTTTAACTTCCTCTTTTCTGTCTGAGGAGTTTAAATGACATAAAAAGTTTTTACAACTCAACTTCTTTGAGGAAAAGGGTCCACGTGCCACACTTGAACCTGAACCTTTCAGCTTAAAGGCCTCACCCCCAACAATTACACATTTTTGAAATGTGATGTGCTGTTTGTATTTGTCAAATTTTGCAGATTAAACTTTAGGAGCCATTTGAAGTAAAGTTACAGGCGCTTTAAGGGTTTGCTTCAAGGTCTCCACCATCATCCCCATCCCCCAAAAAACCAAGGACCACAGGACTTAATGACTCCACACCTGCCGCCCTTACTGCTGTAGTGATGAAGTTCGTCAAAATGGTGAAAAGCGGTTCAAAGTGACAAAACTGGGTGGAAAATGGCAAAAAGTGTTCTAAGAGTTGCATTAGTTTGCTAGAAGTGGAAAGAATTGGCAGTAAAAATGGTGAACAGCAGTTAAAAAATGGCAAAACTGTGTTGAAAATCACATAATTTGTAGTAGGAGTGGCATAAGTTTGCTTGAAGTAAAATGAATGGGTACTAAAAATGTTGAAAAGCTGTTAAAAAGTGGCAAAACAGTATTGAAAGTTACAAATTTGTTCTAAGAGTGGTATAAATTTGCAAGAAGTGGCAAAAGTTGGTGGTAAAATGGTGAAAAGTGGTAAAAAGTGACAAAACTGGGTGGAAATGGCAAAAATTGTTCGAAGAGCGGAAAATATTTGCTGTAAGTGGCAAAAATTGGAAGGTAAAATTGTGAGAAGCGGTTAAAAAGAGGTAAAACTGGGTTAAAAAGAGCAAAAATGTACCTAGAGTGGCAAACATTTGCCTAAAGCGGCAGAAATCAGCAGTAAAATAGTGAAAAGCGGTTAAAATGTGGCAAAACTGGGTTGAAAGTTACAAAATTTGTACTTAGAATGGCATTAATTTGCTGTAAGTGGCAATATGGGTGGTTTAAATGGTGAAAAGCGATTTAAAAGTGGAAAAGCTGGGTTGAACGTGGCCCAGATGTACTAAGCATGGCAACAACTTGCTAGAAGTGGAAGGAAGTATGGACTTAATGACTCCACACCTGCCGTCCTCACTGCTGTGGTGATGGAGTCCTTCAAACGCATTGTGCTGTCTCTCCTGGACCCCCTTGCAGACCGCCAACAGAGCCAACAGATCTGTAGACGACGCTGTCAACCTGGCCCTCCACTTCATCCTCGAGCATCTGGACTCAGCAGGAACCTACGACAGGATCCTGTTTGTGGATCTCAGCTATGCTTTCACATCATAATCCCAGCTCTACTCCAGGACAAGCTCTGCCTGACTCCACCTGCAGGGACATGCCAGACTTCCTGTCTGACAGGAAGTAGCGAGTGTCTGACAGCTTTCACTTCTTCTCCTTGTATAGCAACAGCTGCACCTCAAGTCACCAGTCCGTCAAGCTCCTCGGGTTTGACACGACCCTCATTGGACTCATCTCTGGTGAGGACGAGACCACCTATAGGTGGGGAGGTGGGTCAACTGGTGACCTTAATGCTCTGAGGACAGTGGAGATGGTTGTAGACTTAAGGAAGGACGCTGCCCCATAACCCCCTGCGACTCCCCAGTTTCCACTGTGGACTCTGTCTGCTCCCTTGGGATCCTTATCCCCCAGGACTTCAAGTGGGAGCTAAACATCAGCCCCCTCATCAGAAAGCCCAACAGAGGATGTACTCCCTGCAGCAGCTCCAGGATTCTGAGGTGTGCAGGTAAAATTGTGATCCTTCCTCTTCACAGAAGGGTAGGGTTAGACTTAGGCTCTAGGAACTATGCGGTACCAGATCCACCAGGCCTGTTCTATTGCCACATCTTTCCCATGAAACACAGGAACACCGAGAACCCTAGGTTAAGGTTAGGCTAACCCTACTCTACAGGGTATTGTGAAGAGGAGGATGCAGGACACCAGACCCAACAATGCAGATGAGCTGAAGGCCACAATAAGAGCAACCTGGGCTTTCATAACTCCTTGCAGTGCCGTAGACAGATTGCCTCCATGCCGAGCCCAATTTTGTTGTAATTCATGCAAAAGGAACCCTGACCAAATCATCATCATTAATCCATTATTCTGAGGCCAAAGGTCGAGATCATTGGGCCCAATGCTCCTCCCTTTCTTGACCCACTATTTTCCTTGCTAAAACATATATTTTTTATCGCCAAATTAATACAGAAATGTGATCCCCTGAAAGTTAAACAGTTGACCATCCTTTTTTCATCATCTTGTCTCTGATTTTCTCTTCACGCTTTCTAAATTCCTCCTTCTTGCTTCATCTATCTTCTCCCTCCATCCTCTTCTTCTTCTGTGGTCCTGTATCCACTCGCTGACCCCGGCTCTGACAGAAGACCAGTGTGCCCCTCCGAGTCTAAGGCTCCTCCTCAGTGAGCGATGATCGCCGGCATTTACCCCCCCCCCCGTGTTGACGACCAACTTCTTCCCCGAGTCGGTGAGCGAGTGCGCGGCCCTTATCTCGCCGCTGCCACACAGAGGATTACTTTAGAGGAGGAGATGTGGTGGATAAAGTTGTGCTGCTTCACCTCTCATTCTCCCGGAGCGAACAGACGGAACAGAGAGCGTGTTAACAGCGATCTGATAGCTGCTGATAAATGCACTCTCTCTTTGTCTACTTATTTCTCTGTCACTTTGTTTTTTTCTTTCCTAGGAGGAGGAACTGTGCCACGATGACAAACCTTTAAAAATACCCTATTAGTGGTGGCTTTCTGTGCTTAAATACACATACAAGTTATGCATTTCTTGAACAAACTGATTACGTGAGGGTTTACACTTCATTTTTCATCAATATCCTTTTAAAATGGTGCAATTTGGATCTAAACTGGTCAGCAGTTCTCTACTGCTATATTTCTTATAAATGCAACTGTAATGCCCAAATTTCACTCAGGAGATACATACATTTTTTTTTTTTTCAGTCAGGAACACTTTCTTCATGCATTTAACCATTTTATTGCAACATGGATTTACAGTTTTACATGGTGAAGACGACTCTGCTCCTAAAGTTGCTCTCTGGGCTAGCAGTATACTTAACCTTCCCAGGGAGTGCATGGATAGAAACCCCAATATGATACACCCATTTATCATAATGTATATTGAACACGATACAATTAGTTCAAAAGTAATAATTCTAAAAATGGGGGTGCATCAAGCTTTATGCTATAAAGGAGGAGGCTGGGGTGGAGGAGGTTAAGCTTTGTTTTTCGAAGTAGCGAAATATTTACAGGGACTGGCAAAAATGGGTGGTAAAAGTGGTGTAGAATGGTTAAAAATGGCAAAATTGTACTAATAGTGGCCATTATTTGCTAGAAGTGGCAAAAGTTGGCAGCAAAATGGTGAAAAATGGTTAAAAAGTGATTGAACTGGAAGGACAATGGCAAAATATATACCAAGAGTGGCAAAAATTTACAAGAAGTGGCAAAAATTGGTGGTAAAAATTTGTAAAAGCTGTAAAAAAGTGGCAAAACTGGGTTGAAAGTGGCAAAAAAGATGGCTGTAAAATGGTAAAAAGCAGTTAAAAGGTGATTAAAACTAGGTGGAAAATAGCAAAAAGTGTTTTAAAAGCAGAAAAAATTTGTTGGAACAGGCAAAATTTTGCATTAAAAATTGTGAAAAGCAGTTAAAAAGTGGCAAAACTGATTTTAAATGAGCAAAAAAATGTGCTAAGTGTTGCAAAAATGAGTGGTAAAATTGGTGCTAAGTGATTAAAAGTGGCAAAAAATGTACTTAGAGTGGCAACAACTTGGTAGAAGTGGCAAAAGTTGGCGGCAAAATGGTGAAAAGCGGTAAAAAAGTGATTAAGCTGGGCAGAAAATGTCAAAAACTGTTTTAAGGGCCACAAGAATTTTTCAAGAACTGGCAAAAATTGGCAGTAAAAATTGTTAAAAGCTGTACAAAAAGTGGCAAAACAGGGTTGAAAGTTACAAACTTGTACAAAGAGTGGCATAAATTTGCTAGAAGTGCCAAAAGTTGGCGGAAAAATGGTGAAAAGTTGTTAAATAGTGGCAAAACAGTACTTAAATGGACAAATTTGTACTGAGAGTGGCATAAAAGGGTGAGAAGCGGTTAAAAAGTGATAAAATTGGGTGGAAAAGGCAAAAAATGTTCTAAGAGTGGTAAATATTTGACAGAAAAAGAGGCAAAACTGGTTTGAAAGTGGCAAAGATGTACTTAGAGTGGCAAACATTTGGTTAAAGCAGCAACAAATGGCAGTAAAAATAGTGAAAAGCTGTCAAAAAGTGGCAGAACTGGGTTGAAAGTTGCAAAATTTGTACTAAAAGTGGCATTAATTTGCTAGCAGTGGCAAAATGGGTGATTAAAATGGTGAAAAGTGGTTAAAAAGTGGCAAAAATGGGTTGAATTGGGTAAAAAAATGTTCTAAGAGTGGCATAAGTATAAATGCAAAGAGGAATTAGTGAGAATTATGTTGCATCTTAATACACCGCTGTGTTGAGAGAAGGAGCTGTGATTGGCTGTTGGAGCTGGGAGGTGATAATTAGGATCAGCTGGTCAGCTGATCACGGCTAGCTGTATGACTACGATGTCCTGCATGGACTAACGTTAGGCTTAGGTCATCCTGTCAAACTCTACCTGTCTGACATCACCATAAAAACACTTTCTCTAGAGACCATATAAACCTGTGTAAATTGTGTAAATGTGTAAATGATTGGATCAGCTGTAAATGGATGCTAGAGCTTAAAATCTACCAAGTTTGCTGCTGATTACTTTAGCTGGAAGGAGCGACGATGTGTGTCTGAAAAATGCTGTAAACTGACCACTGCAGCAAACAACCTGCAGCAGCTTTTTCACGTCTGCAGAGAGAAAGAAGGAAATGGGTAAACAGCGAGGAGGAGGGGGCTGAAAAAGTCCTACGCTCAGCAGCTTTGAGAGTCCAAGATGTGAAAAGTGACTGGTTGATTTATCACGGGGGAAACGGAGCCACAAAGTACAATTTTCTACCTTGGCCTGCGAACAATAATTCATAATGATGTCGCCTCCTGATAGCGGCGGACCTTTGCGGCTGCGTCGCTCCCCTGAAAATGATCGTAATAAATGTCAGGAGTTCGCAGGTAACTACTTTAAAAGCCATTAGAAGAAGTCGTGATGGAAGATAGCGGCTCCATGCTGCGATAACAAGTTGTTGTTTGCTGATAAAAGGGGGAAAAATGAGTGGCTGTGTTTTATTGTGAGGTTACAGGAGCTCAAGGACTATTACAGATAAAGAGAAGATGTCAATTAAAACGGCTGCAGCCTCTGCAGCACCCTAGCGTCAGACCTGGAGCTTCCTGCAACACCTTGGTCAAACTGACGGATATTTACACCAAGAGGGATAAGAAAACATACACATGGCGTTTCATAATGCTGTCATGTCTCTGTGTTGACCTTTCATCTCAGCAGAGCGCTCCCTGCAACGCTCATGCATCACGCTTTAATGGCGTGTCAGAAAAAGCCGTGCTGCTTTTGGTGTTGGTGCACATTTTTTATCGCAACATCGGCAGATTATGAGCGAGCTAATGAACTCTGGGGATGTGAGGAAAGCCTTGTTACAACTTTCCCCCAAACTTCAGAAACGAGGCCTTATTGAGCGGGGAATCTAATACAAAAACTCATACTTGTAAGAGCAAATAAGCAGGCGCAGATGAGCATTGGTCTTTATGTACGCTCAGAGAGGAGAATATTGGATCTTAGCGCGCTCAAAGTCATCCGTTTTGCAGTGAGAGGGGCTCATAAAAGCAGCCGTTGATGTGACTTTAAAGTTCCCCAGGGACGCCAGCGAGACTCTTTAAAGACTCTTTAAAGGCTCGGAGAGTGAATGAGTGGAGGAGACACAGGGATTAATAACAAGGAGTTTACCTACACTTTCATCTGCTGCATGTAAAGGCATTCATGAAATGATTAAGGCGTTTGTGCAGGAATAAAAACGCTCCACTCTGAAGTAAAACGCAGCATTATAGAGAAGGATGAGCTGCACGGTTTACTTTGAACAGTTTTAACGGTTACACATGAAAAATAAAATCTAGCAAAGAAAGAACAGCTGCAGTCTGACTTAGACCACAGATATTTACACACAGATGTTACCTGCTGCTATTTAAAGGAGCAATACAACAATGCAGGTGCACTTTGACAGGAAGCAGCTGCTCCTCATAATGAATAACCCTGGCCTGCTTCCTATTCGCGACACTTTATAACCGCCTTTTCAGCCCATTCTTCCGCTCTTTATCAATTTTATACACATTTAACCCAAAAAACCACATTTTTTCACCAATTATTGCCACTTTTCACTACTTATTCAGCCATTTTTGCCCATTTGGATTATTTTTGAATTTCGCCACTTTTGAACAACTTTCACCCCTTTTTCTGCTGTTTTTCATATTTGGGACCCCTCTTTATGTAATTTAAAACCTTTTTTTTTAACTTTATAAACTCTTTTCACAATTCTTTCTACCCGTTTTGCCTCTGTTACCCTATTTTTGCCTCTTTTTAACACCTTTTCACCAATCTTTCTACCGTTATTGCCACTTTAAACACATTTTGCAACTTTTTAACCTGTTTTCACCATTCTTTGTGCTATTTTTGACACTTTCCGAACCCATTTTGCCATTTTTTTCTGTCATTGTTGCCACTTTTGTCCCATTTTTTTGCGACTTAAAATGTGTATTTGCCACTTTAACCACTTTTCAACATTTTGGTTCTGTTAACCCATTTTTGACACATTTGATCATTTTTTTTCCTGCTATTTCTGCCACTTTTACTGCATTTTGGCATCTTGAAACATATTTTTTGCCTCTTAAGACCACCTTTTCACCACTTTTCCTGCAGGTTTTGCTATTTTTGACCCACTTTTATCACTCAAAATCTATATTTTCCACATTCTAGCCTCTTTGTACCATTTTCCTGACCATTTTGCCTGTGTACCCTTTTTTCTGCTACTATTTTAACCCCCTTTTCACTACTTTTTATGTTTGTTTTTAACATTTTGACCCATTTAAGCCTCTGTAAATCCATTTCAGCCACTTTTAAACCACTTTTCACCATTTTTTCCTGCCCATTTTGCCTCTATTAACCCATTTTTGCCACTATTTTACCCATTTGGCAGATTTTGACACCTTTTTGGCTCAGTTCACCCATTTTGCCTCGGTTGAACCCCTTTTCACTCATTCTACTGTTTTTGCAAGTTTTGACCCATTTTTCCACCTTAACCTTTTTATTGCCACTTTAAACCAATTTTTTGCCACTGTTCCATCACCCTTTCTGTCATTTCTGCCACTTTGAACACATTTTTGCCACTCTGAAAACATTCTTGCCAAATTTTGCCCCTTTCTTGAGAACTTTTTCTACCATTTTTGCAACTTTAGACCCATTATTCTACCTATCTTTTGCCTGTTGACCCATATTCCACTTTTAACCAAATTTAACCAACTCAAACCCATTTTCCTCTCATTTTTCTCCCTTCAATCCTATTGCACCCATTTACCACTTTTTTTAAAAACCTTTTTCTTAAAGTTTTTGCAACATTTGACCCCCCCCCCCCACTTTCTAACCCATTTTCACCCAGTTTTCTTCCATTTTTACCGAAACATTTTGTAAAAGTTTAGCAGAAGTTTTCACAGATTGTAGAGTGATTGTAATGATTTAAGAGCAGTAATGCCTACCTAAGAATAAATCAAATAAACATAACAAAAGATTAAGATTAAGTAGAGCGGAAGTCACAATTACACAGTAGTATGTGGCACAATTTTTATGTTTTGGTAGAAAGACAATAGAAAACACAAAATCTGAGACTTTTTGTGATTTAAGTAAGTTTAAACTGCATAGAGAATCTATGTGTTGTGAAAAAACACAATAAGAGAGTAGTCAACTTCAGACAAACTAAAGGCTGCTTAAATCACCTTCGGTGCCACAGGCTGATCGCCTCCATGCATCAATGCAGAAATTCATGCAGAAGTAGCCTAGACCAAGTATTGAGTGCATACAAAACCAGAGAAAAGGCCTGAAATATCTGACCTTTTTGCAGTTAATGTAGAATAAATCTAATTTTCACTTTTAAAATGAAATTTCATGAAACTTTTTCCTGATAGTTTGTTTTTAGCTGCACCTGTACATGCTGATTGCCACATGCTGCAGTTAAAATTATTAAATCTATCTAAACTGTCCTTTCCTTTTCTAGTGCTCTTCTTCTTATTAGTTTGAATGACTAATTATGAATTATTTACACTTTTGGAGGATTTCGAGTGTTGATAAGTCATCTGTCACACTTCTTGTGTATAAAAGAAGGTTCTGCAGTGATTAACCCGGTATAAGCAAACAATGACAGGAATTCCTGTTTTCCGTGGTTTTCCGTGGTTTTCTCCCCTCTCCATCCTCTCCTGAGTGTCATGTTCGTGTCCCAGTTTTGATGCTACATCAGGGAACATGGCTGTGAGCGACGCAGCCAGGGACACAGAGGTGTATGTGTAATGCAGCATGAGACTGTCTGTCGTATCACATGTGCAGGACGTAGCCTGCAGGAGGGAGGAGAAGGAGAGGAGGTGGAGAGGAGAGAGAGGAGTGTAGCTCTGAGGAATCACAGTCCCTGTCGCCTCACTTCTCCCGCAGGGACGACTGTGTGCTTTCCCCGTCCGCCTGAGGTGTGTGTCGAGTGGGGGGGGGAGAACGGCCTTGTAAAAAGCTGAAGGGCCCTGCAGGGACCTCGACTTCTGTTGTCCCCAGACTCTGAGCCATGTGCCGTGCTTGGCAGTCCCGTCCCCTTCTGTGCCCGGCCTGGGGACGCTCTGGGAGGGAGGGAAGGTGGGGTGAGGTGGGGGACACGGTGTTTTTAAAGCTATGAGAGGTTTTAGAGGGTGATTTGTGCTGGTGCATGAGTGGGTTCTTCATCTTTTTGTTGCTTACTGCACTCACAAAAACATAGATCAAAAAGTAAAAGCATGTCCAAAGCACTGTGAGGAGTTAGACAGAGCGTAAATATGGAAAATATAGGAAGTTAGCTCACTTAGAGGTCAAATCCAGTATAAAGTGGCATTTTTGGTTTATATGAAAAGTGTTTCAGCTGAAATTTTAAGCCCCACCTTTTGATTTTAGCTGTAAAGACTAAATTTGTAGAATTTTCCCAATGATCTTTCTACTTTATTCCAATAAAATAGCTTAACCTATCCTATATTTTTATTCTAGTTTATTAATTAACTTCATTCAAACCTATTTTCAAAACCAGGAAAATCCATGTTTTTACAGTGCTGTGAAAACATCATATACATCAATGATTTAAAGACACCACAAAATCTAATGTTATATTTATATATTATATAGATATATTATGTTATATTATATATATTGTTGTGAAAAGTTGTAGAAACCGTTCTGAAGATAACTGTCTATGCAGACGATCCTATTTATTTTTATCTATATGCTGAAAATCCTCAACTGAGCATGCAATTTGTTACCTGAATGATGCACTTTCACTTAAAATTACATCATTTAAGAATAAAATTAATAAAAAGTAAGCAGCTTTCATTAAAACAACTTTTTATGCAGATGATAATCAACTGTACCCGCCTGTTTCTTTCAGAAACTGACTCTCTATGCTGATGATATACACATGTTCATGTCTATAGATATTACTGCCGCAATTTAGCCTGACAATCGGAGTTCAATGTTGTTTTAATTATTAGAATAAAGAAGTTAAACTTGATTCTGGTGGAATAAACTACAGAAATCTTTTAGATATCTTTCAATGCAGACAATAATCACGTGTATCTATATAAATGTTTTAATTTTTCAATTAAGCATAAAAATGTGATCAGAATGTTGTCCTCTCAATTAAAACAAAGGACTTAAACATAATTTAGGTAGACAGTATACAGATAAAACAACTGTCTTTGTGCTTATAACTTCCATTAACCTAATTTGGGATAAAATCGTTGCTTTAATTGTTGTTACAGGAATGACGACTTAAAACTTATTTATTTTGGTAGAAACTGCAGGAACGTTTGGTTCCTTTGGTGGTTCTTCTTTGCTGATGATGAGCAGTTGTACGGGTCTTTATTAGGGGTGTAATGCTCCATTGATTTAAAGCAATACATCAATTGGTTGATTAATTATCCCATCATATTAATAGAAAGTCAAAACAGAGATCTACACCTTCACCTTCAAGATTCACTTTTATTTTGAGATTCTCCCCGCCCACCAGCAGTATCCTCAACAAACTACTGTAGCAGCAAGCATGCTATTAGGGTAATGGTATGTTAAGTATGTAGGACTGATATAGAGAAGAAATATATGTTCAAGTCAACTTGTGTAAATAAGTTCAAGAAAATATCCTACCTGGTAAAATAGGCCAAAAATTATCACAATTATGAAAAGTTACAGAAAAGTATGTAAGCATATTGCTTTAGAGTGATCAGAGTGCATGATAAAATAAAACTCTCTGGTACTGAAAATGTTTGCTGTCTACACCCCTAGTCTTTATGTATTATTTCCTCAAATTAGCCTGAAAATTAACAAACATAATTTTAGATGTAAAAAGTACAGAAATCCTCTAGGAGATAACTTTCTATGCAGATAATATCATTTCTATGTGTCATAAATCATTTTCTGGCTTTAGTAAAAATTTCAATCATATGTTATTTCATTAGTGTTAAGAAACAACTTACTCAAATTACCTCTCTATGCAGATGATATGTGCTTGATTTTGTGTAAACGTAACTGTAAAAACAACAGAAATAGTTCAGAAAATAACTTTCTATGCAGATGATGATCCTTTCTACATGTTAAATAATTTCCCGACTTTATTCAAAATCTGTATTACATGTTCTTTCAGTAGTGATAAGAAACAACTTCATTGAAATTGCCCTTCTACGCAGATGTTGTGTGCTTGATTTCATGCAAACTGAACTGTAAAAACAAAAGATACAGTTCAGATAACATTCTATGCAGATAATCATCACTCGTATCAATCTGTATTTTATTTCAAATCCTCAATTTATCAAAAAAAATTGCAAACCTGATGTTGTCATTTCACTTCTAATGAAAAAATAAAACTCACTTAAGCGGTAAAGAAGCTCTAAAAATAAACACCAGTGGAATAACTTTCTACACAGATGATTATCACACGCACATGCCTATACTTTTCATTCCTACAATGAAATAAAATGAGACTTTTACCTTGTCATTTTTTCACAGTAATTTGGAATCTAAAGTTAATTCTGGTATTGAAAACTTCCAAACTGTTTCAGAAGATAACATTCTATGCAGATGATGATCATTTGTATCTATCTGTATTTTTTCAAATCCTCAATTTAGCAAAATAATTGCAAACTGGATGTTGTCATTTCACTTGAAATGAAGAAACTAAACATCACTCAAGCAGTAAAGAAGTTCTAACAGAAGTAATCTTCAGTGGAACAACTTTCTACACAGATGATTATCACATGTGAATGGCCATACTTTTTATTTCCTATGAAAACAAAAAATAAGATTTTTACCTTTCTTGTCATTTTTCACAGTAATTTGGAATATGAACTTTATTCTAGTATTGAAAACTTCCAAAATGTTCCATAAGATAACTATCTATGCTGATGACGATCACTTTTGAGTGTCCATACAAATCATTTAATCACATAACGCTAAAAAGTCACTGGAAAGTTGTCCTTTAATAATTCAGAGGAATTTAACCTTATTTTTAGTGTCAAGAATTGCAAATATTTTAGATGATAACTTTCTATGCAGATGATGGTTGTTTGTATGTGTCTATAAGAATATTTTTTTCAATTTAGTTTGAAACCAAGCCTTCAAGATCTTGTAGAAATTGTCTCTATATGCTGATGATAATCTCTTGTTTGTGTGCAAATGTATGACTTTATGTTTGATCAAACCCTGCCATGAATTTTGAAAAAAAGGGACCAATTTAAAATGACAGATTACCAAAAAGAGAAAGTATTACAGTCCCTATTAAGCGCTATGATATGGTGATCTTCCTAAGCTCGCACCGAAACACATCAAACAGAGAAATAAATCCACTGGGAGTAAATATGTCTGCAAACAGATGATTCTGCTTTAATTTACAGAAACAGCACATAAGTGTCCGTTTTAATTAGAGAGTATCAGAGCGGTCGGTTCTCACCGAGATGACGTGGGAGTGGGGTTGGACGGACTCAAGCAGCTTCATTTAGATCTAATTTGTTTGAATGACAGGTCATTTTCCCAGTATAACTTGAAGGGGTTTCATTACAAAACGTCAGATATCCACTCTGGGTGAAGTCGAAGAGCTTAACTTTAACACATTAGTGATTATGTCGTCAAAGACAGAGTTATTTTAATAGCTGAGGTCCTCATAACGTCCTTCATAATCCAAAGCGTTCCACTTCCATAGAGAAGGTATCAGATTATTCAAACTGCTCATGTTTTAGTCTTAAATTTTCGATCAAGTCCAGATTTTTTTTAATTAGATATAAAAGAGCACCTGGTTCACACAGAGAGACCAAAGACGTGGGTGTTTCTGGAGGTGTCCCACGGCTCTGTGGCCTCATTTTGCCCGACACCCATGCCACGGTGGTGACACATCATTATACAGCACAGGGGAGATCCTTCAGCCTGTCTCATTATTATCAATAGGAAATCAGCTCAGACTGGCTCACAATGGCTCCACCATGTCCAGCGGTTTGACACGGGGACACAAACTTTTGCTAATTAGTGTGAGAGAGGAGGTGTGGGGTGGATACAGCAGTTTATGGTGAAACAGAAAATATAGAAACTGCAGAGATGAAGGGGTGGAATAAACTATTACCGATGGTGAAAGCAGGGGACCGAGCCGTGGAGAAATGTTGTTTTTCATATTTTATTCAAACAAGACTCAGCTAGCATAGCATGTTTGTGATTGTGCCGTCAAATTGGGCGCCATGCCACAATGGTGATGACAACGGGAGATTAGTGATGAATAACCTTCGTGAAGGAATAGTACAGTCTAATGTTACGCATTAATGTGATGATAGTAATAGAGGAAAAATATTGAATAAGCAGTCCTGTCCTTGTAGAGAAACAGTAGCTCATGGAGCGTCTCCTCCAGTTGCAGTGGTGTGAGCTGAGAGGATTTCTGAATGTCTCAGACATTTTACAAGTAGTTGCAAGTTTTAACTCATCATTTTGTGAGTCTGTAGTTCAAATGGGGTTTTATATACATTTATATAAACCCTGTAATCCTATTTATTGGATTCAATTTGTCATAATATAGCTGATATACCAAATCATATTACATCATTATGTATATTCCCAATGTATCCTACTGTATCATATTTCCAATGTGTCATATCCCATCTTTTTGTACCACATCTCATCTTACTGTATCTATTCACATCATATAGCCTGGTTCTGTTGGCCCAATGTATCCCATTGTAACATGTTCCCGATCAACTGTTCCGTATCTACAACATATCGCCTAATCTTGCATTATTTTACCAATGTATCCTAATCTATCCTTTCATATCCCCAATGCATCCTATATATTACAAATTAATTGTTATGTACCCTATCATATTCCTAGTATACTGTAATGTATACTTTCATATTCCCAGTCTATCCTAATGTATCCTATCATATTCCACATATACTGTAATGTATCCTATTGTCATCCCTATGAATTGTACTGTATCATATCACATCCCCAGTGTTTCTTAATGTATCCTATAGTATTCCCAGTATATCCTTTCATATTCCTAGTGTATCCTGATGAATCGTATCATATTCCCCATATACTGTGATGTATCCTATCATATTCCCAGTGTATTCTAATGAATTCTATCATATTCCCTATATACTGTGATGTATCCTTTCATATTTCCAGTCTATCCTAATGAATCCTATCATATTCCCAGTGTATCCTGATGAATCCTATCATATTCCCCAAATACTGTGATGTATCCTTTCATATTCCCAGCAAATCCTAATGAATCCTATCATATTCCTCATACACTGTAATGTATCCTATCATATTCCCAATGAAATGTTACGTATCCTATCATATTCCCCAGGTCCTGCAATGTTCCCAGTTGTGTTCCCAATCAAATGTAATGTGTCCTATCTCATTTTCCCAAAGATTTGAAATGTATCCTATCATATTCCCAATGTAGTGCAATGTATATTATCTTATTTCCAATAAATTGTTCTGTATCAATCATATTCCCAATGAATTGTAATGTATCCTACCATATTCCCAATGTATCATTATGTATCCTATTAGGTTCCCAATATATTATGTTTACCATCATATTCCTAATCAATTGTACCGTATCTTCAACAAATTGTACAATGTTGCATCACATTCCCAGTGTATCGTAATAAATACTTTCATGATCCCGTTGAAAATTGTTATGTATCGTACCATACTACCAATGAATTGCACTGAATTAACAAAGTATCGTATAATGTTGCATCATATTCCCAAAGTACCCTAATGTATCTAAGTAGATACCCAATATATTGTAATTTATACCATCATATTTCTAATGAATTGTAATTTATCCTATAATATTTCCATTGTATTGTAATGTGTCATACCATTTTCCCAATAGGTTCTAATGCATCCTATCATATTTTCGATAAACTGGATGAAATGTGTTGTTTTGAATCACATCTAATTGTATCGTACCATGTCTTGCTATAATCCCAATGTATCGCAGGTGTTGTATCTTATGGTATGATTTTCTTAATCTGTCGTATTGTACTGGATTCCCAATGTACTGAATCATATCATATCCTATCCAAAGTACTGTAACCTACTGTATGATATCAGAAAATATTATATGGGCATGTATAACTGTATTCTATCCTGCTCCTTGGTAAAGCATCAAGGGTCTTCTGCCTGCTTTTACAGACTTTTTCTGCCTGATACTGCAAACCCTACAGAGCTGGAGTGAAACAGATTGTAAAAAGTCAAAAATGTGACATCCTGATAGAGTGAAGTGTCATAATATATGTGTGAAAAAAATGAGGAAGGAGCAGTTCTCCATCATTACATCAGTGAAGGATTTAATGGAGTGACTGTCCTTTAAAATGAAACCTAATCTGTTTTAAACGCAGACGATCAATCATTCAGGCAGAGGAGGAGTCAAACACCACACGATGGGAGTCGGGAGGTAACGTCCTCTTTCTTGGACCAGATTTCTCTCCTCAATCCAAGACAGTGCGAGCTCTCAGCCAACAATACATTTAACTAGCAGCATGGAGGCATGTATGTGCTTTCCACCGGTGCCAGAAACAAAGAGAGCAGCAAACGAGGAAGTCAGGGAGAGAGAGAGGGAGGGGGCGGAGAAGACAATCCCATTGGCTCTGCTTTCATCAGATAGGTGGCACCGTGAGCTAATCCCCGGGCTTAGCTGTGTGTCGCCCAGCACGGCACCCAGCCGGGTGTCGGAGGGGCCACCCTGGCAGATCTAGCGGGCCATGTGGCCATCCCAGCATCCCCGGGGAGGTTCACAATCCCGCCATGTTGCATTTACCTTCTGTGCAGGTGGCCCCGCTGGCCCCCGATTGGCCGGAAACTTTTGCACACGTTGGCAGCGAGAGTTTGAAAACTGTTTGTACTTTAAAAAGCCGCAGACAAAGCAGAAGATGTTAGCAAACTGCACACATACTTTTTAGACTCCTGGCACGGGCGGCAGAGCAAAGAGTGTGATTCTTATCTTGAAGTAGAGACAGACAGGCGGCGGGCGAAACGCCGCGGCTTCTGGAGCTCCAGAGTTCAGGCTTTTGTGGGGTTACAGCCGCAGTTTGTGCATGTTGGCAGCTCCCAATAACAATCCATCAACTGCTGCTCGGTGTCTGCTGCTGCTCCTCGTGTAAACTCATCAGCTAATCTCTCTCTGACTGACATATCCACTCTGTGTGATCGCTGCACGCTCAACCTGACTGACACTTTTTAAAACAGTTAACACAATAAACCCATCCACGAGGAAAGTGCAGGAAAGCTAAATGTTGCACCACATCGCCGACTCCTCGTGCCGTATCAGTTTCTGTTTCCTTTAAGTATAAAAGCACGTTGAACGTCATGATAAAGAGCAAAGGTACCATTTTTTACTCTTAAGTGGGCTTTTGTGTGCATGGAAACAAAGAAACTGAAATAACAAAATAAAACAAAAGAAAAAACAGAAATGGACGACAAAGTAAAAGAAATGAGTTCGTTTTTCACTTGTTATTAAAGGAAATTAAGTCAAATAAATGTAAACATTTATGCTTTTCAGAGATGTTTAGTCCTGTATCTTTATTCCGTTGTGCATTTTCTTCCACTAAAGTTCCAAACTGCAGCATTTTCCACTGAAGTGGTTGAACGCTTCTGGAAATTTGGGTCCCCATGTCTCTTATTTACAATGTAAAAAGTGTAAAGAGTGTTGAAGTGAGGAAAATGAGTATGATAATCATGTTTAAAAAAATCTCCGATCACTAAGATCAATCAAAATAATCTTGTTTATGGTTCCTGCCATTAAAGATGAGTGGAATTATTGGAAGTTTCCTCAAAACTTCCTCAAATGTTTCAGTGGAACTTCATGAAAAACTGCCGATCCAAGATCCAAGCAAATACATCCAATATTTCCAATCAAATTGCCAATTTTTTTTACAAATAATTCCCCCCAAATTACATGGAAAATGGTGGAAAATTTCCCAAAAAATTCCCCAAAGCATCCAAGCTGATTCCCTGCAATAATCATTGAAAAACATTTTTTTTAAAAATCTGTAACTTTTCAGATGAATTCCCCCTTAAATCTGATCAATCCTCTAAGAAATGGAAAAATAAAGTCCACAAGTTGAAAATAAAAACAAATTTCTTAAAATATGAAATCTTCCAATCAAAATTTCTAATCAAATTCCCCAAAATTCACTAATAAGTTTCCCCAAAATTACATGAAAAATGATGTCAAATTTCCAAAGTCCCCAAAACACACTAATGAATTCTCTAAAATTTAAAAAATGTACATTTTTAAATATATAGACCTTTAAATTTCCAATCAACTTTCAAAATGATTGAAAATAAATAAAATTCCCCCAAAATTAACATAAAAACACAAGTTCCCCAAAATGCATGAATATTTCCCCAAAAATTCCATGGGAAATGTCAGAACATTTCCAAATTCCTCATAACATTTAAACAAATTCTTTAGAATTTACATAAAAATTGAATTTTCAGATATATATTTCCAGTTAAATTTCCAATCAACTTGCTTCAGAATAAATTCCCTAAATTTACGTGTACACAAATATGAGATAGCAACTCTATCCAATATTTCTGTGAAAATTCCAAAATAATTTCCCAAAAATTCCAAGAAAAATAGTGGAAAATTTTCAAACGAATTCACCAAAACATCAAAAAAAAAAAAAAAAAAAAAAAAAATCCTGAAATTGAATTTACATGAAACCAAACACAAATTCCAAAAAAACTACAAATATTTCCCCCAAAATTCATTGGAAAATTGAAATTCCAAACAAATTCATCCAAACATCAAAATTCCATAAAATTTCCATTAAAATTAAGATTCCAAATCCCTCCCAAAAACTCAAATCTCTCCAAAACTAACAAAAATATCTACAAAAATTTTATGAGAAATAAAAATGGTAGAAATGATCACGTTGTTGTTAGAAAGCCACAATTTGATGTTACATGTAGGGATTACTTGTACAAAATAGGTTTATTTTGTTCATTTATATTATTTTAGTAATGATTATTTATTCACAGTTAAAGCTAAGGGTTTAGGCTTTGAAATGTTTTTATGTCACATGTTTATCTCTCACCAAGGCTGAGAAATAAAGACTTTCGTGAACGCTGAAATGCTGAGCAGTTCTCTTTTTAGACAGGGTTTTATTGACGGCCTTGGGTCTGAATGGGTTAAATAACTGTTATCAGTAAATATTTCCATACTGCCTTTCCTCTCTCTTATATGGCTGACAAATGTATATTTTATTGTGAGATCATCTCCATATGTTCTTGTGTCTATTTCTAGATTTATTCCCTTGATTTTTTAAAGAAGCAGAGTAAAACACACCACCATGTTGGCATTCAAACCTCCCTGCATGCAGAGCATATCCTTTCTTTCTGTTCCATTTCTCTCTGTATTTATTGTCTGTGCTCAGTGGCGTGAACCGTCCCCATGTTTTTTTTCTTTTTCCTGAGTCTAATATTCATTCTACTGTTGCTCCCTAAAATGTAAACATTACACCTACACAATAGCCGGAATATTTCACTGTGGTAATCCTCCATCAACAGGCCCCACTGGGGGAACACAGGCCTGAGCGCTGGCAGAGGGCCAGCCCCGTCTCTGTACCAAACACTGAGCCGAGCCGGTTGCTTAGTGGAAACAGACAAGCCAAATCGGCGCAGAGTGACCTATTTTGTTGCCGTGCGCCGCCGGGAGTGTGTTTTTCCCTAAACTAACCCCGGCCTCCTCGCTCGCTCCCTCGCTGCTCACCTCTCTCTCCCCTTTAAAAAAAAAAAAAAAAAAACAACCAGATAAATCAGCTGCCAGTGGATGCACGGCGTCGACGCCACACCTCCTCATGTGGTCCGAGCTCTTCCCTTTCTCGCTCTCCACCCCTCTTCAGAGGCACCTAATTATGAAAAGCCTGACTCATTTACATGGCTGTGTTTGATCTAAATTACACTCCAAACCACACCAAATTAGGATCATCTGTGAATGTAAAACACTTTTTTTCCTCTCTGTGTGCTCTGCAGGGCACATGTTCAAATCATGAAGGGGGAATTTACAGTTTCTTAACGTTCTCCTGAGACCTGGGCCCCGTCCCACCCCGCTCCCACCTCGCCGCCGCCGATGGAGAAGGACTGGAGTCACCCACAATTATCCCAGGATCTGATCTGCACCCCCCCCACCCGTCCCACACCCAAATTAGAGTGACTGATTCGTCGTACAGGCAGCACATTAATTACAATGTGCCAATGGCTGGGCCGGGCTAATTGCAGGAGCTTATTATGCATTCATGTTCTCATAATGTACATCATCTTTCTGTCTCGGCCCAGACTCGGCTGTTTGTTTTATTCTATTATCAACTCCTGCACGGGCTCATCAAATATCTTAAAGCTGCGACGCTGCGTGCTTACTGTGTGGGTTTAAAGCTGCAGAACAGCCATGAAAAACAATACATTAAATCAGCGCAGCGTGGTTTGTGTTACTGAAGGGGATCTGTACGTTTCGGGATGATTTTTGTTGGAGTTTTGCAACAGCAGAAAGGACAGAACAAAAGGGCTAAAATCCAGAAAATATGCATAATACCAGCGTGAAATTAGCATTAATTAGAAAGACATGACAGCCTGGATCGCTGCAGAAAGCTTTTTCCTAGTTTTAGATATAAAATATGGCATTTTTTACACAATTATGATTGGAAAATGATTATTTTGGGGCTTATTTTGAAATCCTATAACAATCAGAACCTCACATGAAGGCAAGGAAAGCATCTTTTATCTTTTGCATTAGTAGTTCTATTTGATAGGATGCCAATAATAATCAGTCTTTTTAGGGTCATTTTTGGGCCTTTATTAGCTAGGACAGCTGCAACCAGTGCATCGTAGACGTAGCCTCTGTATTCACATGCATGCTATAATAACTGAGCTAATCTGGCACCTATAAATAGCACTATTGATATTGTAAATTCGGCTATGTTTGCAATTATTTGTAGCTAAAAGAGATCATATTTGCAGAGTGCAACATGCATGCTAGAATACATGTTTGCAGAAATCAACATCCTTTGATGGGAAACACTGAAAGTTGTGTTTTTGCAACCTGACTGTGCAAAATGTTCACTTTTGCACAGCCTGCCTCAGATGTGATAAAATATATCAATACATATGACTGAGATAATGCAAAAATGGTCGAAAACTTGCTAAAAGTGACATCTTTTGACTATCCTTTAGTGCAGGGGTGTCAAAATCAATCAGCAGGGGCCAAATTCTGAATTTGGGTCTAACCTGAGGGCCTAACTGGGTCAAAATTTTCCTTAAACTGTCAACCCCATCTTCAACAGTAACGAATTATAGGGAAAAAAAAGTAACATTTATGATAAATGATCTTGCAATAAAAAGTCAAAAGTTAAAATCATGATTTTTAACAGTTAAAGCACTAAATAAAATTCAAAATCCTGAGTTTAAAGGTCAAAAGATGAGAAACATTTTTTAATTTTAAACCAAAAGGTCAGTATTTGGGATTAAAAGTTATATTTAGGAGTTGAAAAGGTCAAAATATGGGAAAAACAAATCTAAATCAAGAGTTAAGGAGGTGAAAATACGAGATAATATTCAAAATCAAGAGTTTTAAAGGTCAAAATATGAGATACAATTCAAAATACTGAGTTATAAAGGCCTAAAGATGAGATAAAAAGATAAGATTTTAGATAAAAAAGGTAAGTATTTGGGATTAAAATTCAACGATAGGAGCTGAAAATGTCAAAGTATAAGATAAAATTCAAATTAATGAGTTTGAAACATATAAATATGACTTAAAAATTAAAATCATGAATCTTAATGGTCAAATATGAGATAAAAGTCAAAATTGTGATTTTAAAAAGTCAAAATATGACATAAAAAGTCAAAACCAAAACTCTTAGTCATAATTGTGAGATGAAAATGAGAAAATATAGAATAAAACACAAATTTCTTTTCCCACATTCCTGACTTTTAATCAGATGAACTCTGTACTTTTTTTAAAGTCTTATGACTTAAAGAGAATATTTTCAACCATCAAGGTTAATTTTGCATTGTTATACTAGAGGAAATGTGCAGATCTCATACTAGTGGGCCAGTTATAATAAATATATGATATGATTTGGGCCAGTTATAACTGTGCAATGGGCCAAATTTGGCCGCTGGGCCTTGATTTTGACACCCATACTTTAGTGCATGGGTCATCAGCAACATTTGCACAACAGACAGTTTTTACTTGGAAAACACTCAAGGGGCCCTGTAGCGCCACATTATGTAAAAACGCCGCATTATGTAATAATGTAATACATTTTCAATTCATTATGTAATAACGTTGCATTTTGTGAGCCACTAAGCGGTTAGGGTTAGGGCAAGGTAGTAGGGTATACCCTGGAGCCCACCTTAAGTCCTAGGGTTAAGGTTATTACATAATGAGGCGTTATTACATAATGTGGCGCTACAGGCCCAAAGACTAATTTTAACTAAATATTCTGTTTTTTTTTTTCCCTGAAAAATGTAAATATTGTTTTTTGCCTTTGGTAGCAAGATTAGTGCCCATCCCTTAAACTGCAGCTGCCACTAGGGGGCGACTGGGATATTTTGGCTTTATATTTCTTTTGTTTTTGATGTGTTATTTAAATTTTATTCCCTAACCCTAACCTTTAGGGGTCAGGGTCCTAACCCTAACCCTCTTTGGGTCTTCTTAGTTTGTAGAGTGTTAAATTAAAAAAATTTCCCCTCAGTAAATTTTACATTTTTATTTCTAAGATTCTGCTGTTGTGAAAAATAGCCACTTACCATTGCCTCTGACAGTAAGTAGAAAACACGTCATTCAGTTGTCAGTCTGGTTCCAGTTAGGGCTATGTTTGTAACCTCCCACGCTATGGTCAGGGATGCCCGATTGTAGAGGTCTGTAACAGATGAGCACAAAACGCCCCACCTTAGAGGTCTGCAGCCAGATCTTCTTGGATAATTCTAAATAACACTAGAAGGAACATACTATAAGCTGTACTAATGTTAGTTTAAAATAGCAATAATGATAAATTATGGCAATCTAAAATTAAAAAAGAAAAAGGTCCAAAAGCCCAAAAAGTTATCAGGATGGTTGGGCCAGTTTATACCCCTCACCTTCATGATATGGAAGTCAGCAAATCCAGTCTAGTTTAGGTAAAGCTGTGCTTAGTGATTGGATAAGCTTAAATGGCGAATTAAAGGCTAAAAATAGCACGTCGATAAATTGTCTGGTCAAAATGTTTGTTTACAGAATTAGCACAGTAGTGCTGAATCTATAATACACACTAGTCCAAATAAATTCACACCATCTTCACAAACTATATTTGTTTTCTGTCTTTTCTTATTGACAGATGAGTAAAGTTGTGTTACCGTCCCGGATGAGCCCCCAAGGTAACACAAAACTTTCCCGTATTCAACAAGAAAACAGATCAAATATGCATGACAGTCAAGTACAAACTTTATGTTCTAAATGGGCCTTTTTTTTACTTGTGTTTTGGAATTTGCTTTGGGCCATTTAAAAATAGGCCACCATTGGTCCCTGGGCCAGAGTTTGGGCACCCCTGATATTTGTGGTTAGACTCTAACTCATTATCTTCTGTTAAAGGCTGCTAAAGTGTAAGCTTGCTTTTGGCTCCTTTTGTTGGCATATTCATCTAAAGCAGGGGTTCTCAACTGGTGGGTTGAGGCCAAAAAGTGGGCCCAAAAAGGCTTTTTCAGCAGGTCGAAAATGTGTGAAAAAAATATCCATGAAATTTATTTGAAATGTGCCTGTTTTGTTCCTTCTCTTAGATATGTCACATTCTGTAGTGTCCAAGGCCCAAAATGTACTTTTTTTCACATTTAAAGACACCTGATTGGTCGAAAAACAAAACAAAAAAAGGCTGATATTTGGGTCGCAATTTCTCATTACACAAGTGAAGGCGAGTCCTGAGGCTCAATTAGAGGAACACCGGTGATCTAAAGCAGGGGTTCTCAACCTTTTCAGCCCGTGACCCCTAAAATAAAGGTGCCAGAGACCAGGACCCCCCACTGTACCTGAAGATGGTTGAACACAACCATACACATTCAAGAAGAGTCATGTGCAGACAAGGCCGTCCATCAGGGGGGATAAAGGAGAGAGCTTTCTGGGGCCCAGCCAAACTGGGGGCCCATAGAGATCAACAAAATCCTGGTCTATTATAAAATTAAGCTGTGATATCCATATTTTATATATAACCCAAAAAATAAACACTCTTACCAATGAAACAAATCTCTTTTTTTAAGTAAATTGTGCAGTAAATAGCCTTCTTGTTTTATGTTATTTATTTATTTAACCTTTATTTAACAGGAATTTTTCCCATTGTGATACAAAAATCTCTTTTACAAGGGAGTCCTGGCCAAGACAGCAGCATGATAAGTTTCACATAAGGCATTAAACAGGACATAGAGCAAAGGTTACATCCATCAACAAATCAACAAATCAGCAGCTTTCAGCAGAAAAACATGTGCACACACTGGTCACATGTTCCCTAACTCTAATTTTGAAATCCCCTAAACTAACTCAACACTCAAGTTTAACATGACCAAGATGATTCAGTGGAGACAATTCATGTAAAATAGCCCTATAAAGAAAGATATACCAATGTTCCATCTTTCTATTGTATAAGGACGACCAACCAAGTTTCTCAGATTAAAAAAAAAAAGTAGAATTGAAAATATAAATCAATTTTGTTAAAAAAAAAGGATTAAAATGGTTTAAAATGGAAAAAAAATGGTTAATAATGGCAAAAATGGTGGAAAAGGTGGTGAAAATGGATCTTAAAAGTAGCAGAAATGACTTAGAAGTGGCAAAAATTACATATGAATTGCAAAAAATGGCAGAAGAAAGGCAAAATGGAAATGGAAAAATTGGCATAAAAAGTCGTTAAAGGGAGTCAAAAAGTGGCTGAAAAGGCTTTAAACTGGAAAAAAAAATGGTGGAAATCTAGTAAAATGGGACAAACAAATTAATATAAACTGGCAAAAAATTGCTAACTGAGAAAGAAAAAAAGGACAGATATTGGCGGAAACTGGTCAAACTGGCAAAAATGTGTATATCAGATGGTGAAATGTGGTTAAAATGGGAAAAACTGGGCATAAAAAGTGGTAAAATGGGGTCAGTAGTGGCAATATTTGGCTTATGTGGCAAGAATTGGTTTAGAAGTGGCAAAAACAGGCAGAAAAAAGTGGTCGAAAAGGTTTAAAATGGCAAAAATGTGTTGAAAATTGTGGGGAAAAAAAATGATGAAAAGTGGTTAAAATTTTGCCAAACTTGTGTAAAGTGGCACCAGTGGAATTAAAAAATATTCTTAGTTTTTTTAGGGAATCTGGAGACCCCCTCTTAGTGTCTCGCGACCCCCAAGGGGGTCCCGACCCCAAGGTTGAGAACCCCTGATCTAAAGTACAAATGCGTTTTGAAATTCTGACGTTTTATGTGACACTTTACCGAGCAGTGATCAGCTGACGGCCAGCTGATCTTAATCATCACCTCACAGCTCCGACAGCCAATCACAGCGGTGTATTTTGACGCACTTCCTACTAATCCCTGCCTGCATTTATGCTGCTGATGCTGAAAGCTAACCCTCCACCCCAGCCACCTCCTTTATAGCATAAAGCCTGTTGTACCCTCATTTTTGAGATTCATCTTAGTGTGTATAAATTGCATCTGAACTTGAATTTTTCTGTCTTTAAAAACTGAAAAACTTTGAAAAAACCCGTCCTTTAACGCCAGATTTCAACATGCAAATTCTACGAATTAAACCTTTAAATTGAGAATGAAATATAAAGCTACGTTTCCCATTCTTCTCAGTGATTTACTGTCCTTAAATCTGAAATCTTCCGTCAGGTCTCAGTGTTTCTGTCAGTCCGTCAATTTGACTGGCAGCTGTCAGACGGAGCAAAACCTCTCGGGGACGGGAGTCCCGGTCTAACAACCCGGCAGCCTGGAGGTGAAAACTTTCACCTTTAAAGTGGAGGCAGTTTCTCTCCGCTGCCGTGTGGAGACACCCGAGCGCCGAGTCGCCTGCTGCAGCTTTTGACAAAAACGCCTGATTATTGAACTAAGATCAAACATCTCCCCACAAATCTTTGAACAGGCAGCCAAACTACGGAGAGCACTGCTATTCTGAGAAGTTTGTTTTCATGCCTTCTGTTGTGGTTTTCGACTGGGCGGGCGAGCCGTGCCTCGTTCCCCCCAAAATCCGCCGAGCCTGGATCCAATAAGCCGCAGTATCTGACTGTGGCGCTGTGGTTGGCAGAGGCAGGACGCTTCAATCTACCTACTGTACCCCCTTCACTCGTCTAGGTGCTTTTTCTCCTTCTTTTCCCTGCAGACTTAATGCACAACAAATGTTTTTAGCCTTTGTTCCTCTCTTTTGATCCCACAAAGAGAGACGAATCCCGAACAACACGCTAAGCCTGCAGGTAAACAGGCTGAATTAAGTGAAGAGCGATGCTTTTCTTCAAACAATCCTCTTGATTTCAGTTCGATTTCTGGGAGCGTTCAAAGGGATCTGCGTCTGATAAAGTTCCAACAGGTTTGTCAGGATTTTTGTGGTTTAAAACAAATGTAACGCCGCTGTTTTTGGTCCAAGCCAGAGCCTTAATTCGATCAAACACATCAGTTCTGCTCCTCTGTCTTTTGTCATCTCCCTCGGTGCTTCCACCTCTCTGAGTCAGGGAGAAAAAAAGACAGAGAGCGGTCGAGGCAATGAAAACCCTGAGGGGTTTATAGAAACATCTTACCCCCAAAACGAAGAGGAAAAAAGGATTAGATGGCTGCTGTCATGGAAAATGGCTCTAACTGTAATTTTGTTGTTTTTCTCAGAGCGTACCTGAAGTTAAACATGAGGAGGCCGGGATCGAGCAGAACTCTGTGACCTGCAGGGATGTTTTACTTTAAAAATGCATGAACACGACTACTATAACCCCAAAACATTGTTTTCTCTCTAAACACAAGAATTTGTCCAGATGAAATTTAAGCGGAGTGACGATGTGATAAATGAAAGCATGCGGTTAGAAAAAGAATGCAAATACTCCAAAGAATCTGTGTTAAATATGCAACATAGCTCTGTTTTCTTGGCCTTTTCCTGCTAGAATAGGGACATTTTTTTCCATGCTACATGCCATCCTGATTGCAGACAGTCTATATTTCCTGTACTCTTAATTTGTGCTCATTGCCGTTATTTACATTCAGCAGTGTGGCAGTTCTAGGATCCCCGACCTTCAACAGGAACAGCACATTCCTGCCTTTCCTGTGCCTACGAGGAAAGCCTGAATCAGCAAAAACCCCAGAGCAAAGCAGAATGACACTGATTAAGTCAGAAGCAGAATGAAGGAGGAGCTGGGGTGGAGGAGGGTTGCAAAAAGTGGCAGAACTCAGCTGGGCCGCTTACTTCCAACATGACTGTGACCCAGTACACAAAGCTAGGACTATAGAGACATGGTTTGATGAGTTCGGTACGGAAGAACTTAAAGAACTTGGAACATGCTCCACAGCAGTGTTACTCAACCCTGCTCAACCAAGGAGCTAAATATTTGAAAAATACATGTGCAAGGACACAATCTAAGTGGTGAAAGATACCTATTAAAATAAGTTAAAGGTGGCAAAAGTGTGCAAAAAGTGGCAAACACTAGGAGAAAAGTGGTAAAAATGGGCAAAAAGTGGCAAAAGTCAGTGAAAAATGATCAAAAAATCAGTTACTGAGTGGCAAAATCAGCAAAAATTCTCAAAGAAAATCAAAAACGTGGCAAAAAAAAAAACGAGTGAAAAGTGTCTATCGGCAAAATCAGCAAAAAGGTGGGAAAATGGGCAAAAGCTGCAAAGACTAGAAGAGAAGTGGGAAAGAAAAGGGGCAGAAAGTGGCAAAAGTCAGTGAAAAGAGACCAAAACAACGAGTTACAGGTGGCAAAAATTGTCAAAAAGTAGCAAAGAATGAGTGAAAAGTGTCTAGAACAGGCAAAAATCAGCAACAAAGTAGAAAAATGGGCAAAAGCAGTAAACAATAAAAAAAAGTGGTAAAAAATAGGCCAAAAAGCAGCAAAAGTTATTGAAAAGTGACCAAAAATGAGTTAACGGTGGCAAAAATTGTCAAAAAGTGGCAAAAAAAATGAATGAAAATTGTCTAGAATGTGCAAAAATTAGCAAGAAGTGGGGAAAAAAACAGCAAAAAGGTGGGGAAATGGGAAAAAGCAGCAAACACTAGAGGTATAGTGGTAATAAAGGGCAGAAAGAGGCAAAAGTTGGTGAAAAGTGACAAAAAAAAGAATGACAGGTGGCAGAAATGGTCAAAAAGTGGCAAAAAATTGGCAATAAATGAGTGAAAATTGTCTAGACTGCACAAAAATCAGCAACAAGGTTGGAAAATGGGCAAAAGCAGCAAAGACTAGAGGAGAAGTAGTAAAAAATAGGGCAGAAAGAGGCAAAAGTTAGTGAAAAGTGATCAAAAAATCAGTTACTGCATGGCAAAATCAGCAAAAATTGTCAAAAAATACCAAAAACTTGGCAAAAAAATGAGTGAAAAGTGTCTATCGGCAAATTCAGCAAAAAAGTGGGAAAATGGGCAAAAGCAGCAAAGACTAGGAGAGAAGTGGGAAAAAAAGGGCAGAAAGTGGCAAAAGTCAGTGAAAAGAGACCAAAAAATAATCTTCAGGTGGCAAATATGGTCAAAAAGTGGGAAAAACGTGGCAAAAAATGAGTGAATAGTGTCTAGAATGGCCAAAAAGCAGCAAAAAGATGGATAAAATGGGAAAATGGGCAAAAAGTGGCATTTTATTGCCAAAGGCATGGGGGAAAGGGGAAAAAATGACAAAAAGCAGGATAAAAATGTGAAAAGAACAGATGAAGCAACCTTTTGACCTTTAAAACACAAAGTAAAGAGATAGTATTTCTGACGTTTTTGTTTGAGGTGATTAATCACAGAGCCTGCAATTAATCCCAATGATACATTGGCAGAAAAAGTTTTTCCACTTCTTTATAAATCCAGTGAGAATTAGCTCCCTAATAAAAGAAGTGCATGAAAGCGGTAACAGTTGTATAGCAGATGTTCTCCTATTGTATTTCATCGTGTCCTATTGTGTTTTGTGCAGTGCGTGTGGTCATCTGTTGTGTCAGTTGGGACACATTTTGAGTCTTTGTTTCCTGCTCTGAACAAACTGCGGCTCTTCAGAGGTGTGACAACTCCTCTGTTTCTTTTTGTTCTATTGAACAAACACCATCTTTCATTTTACATGGAAGTTGCTTTTAGACACCTACAGTCAGGTGTTTGGTCTGTGAGCAAGAATGGAGCTTCGTCTCGTTTTATACTTCACATTTGTCCTTCTAACAAGAGCACAATCTACACATACCTTTATATAATATAGTAAATATATATGTAGTGCAAAAGGTTGTGGGTCAGAAAAGCCGGGACAGATGCTCGCTTGCATCCTGCAGAATGCAGCAAAATGTAGCAGGATGGTTAGGATTAGGGTGTTAATTTTCATGCACACTGATTTAACCTACATGCATTCAAATGGGCTAGCTTAATGGAGGTATGGGTGCTGGATTGAGTGCATGTTTCTATTGCAAAACAAGTGAAAACATCTCATCTTTTTCTTGCATAAGCAATTTGAGGTTGAATCTGGCCTCTTAATTTGAACCTACAAACTGCAGGAAGCCTTAAAAGTATGCGCCTTACATGCATTCTCTCTGATGAGCTCCACAGCTCAGTCTGTGTCTTATAGTTTCAGCCGTGCAAAAGATTGTGGGTCAGAAAAGCTGGGACAGATGCGTACTTGTGTCTTACAGAATGCAACAAAATGTAGCAGGAGGGTTAGGGCGTTGACTTTTGTGCACACTGACTTTTACCTACATGCATTTTAATGGGGCGTAGCTAGGGATTTTGGGCCCCCAGAAAGAATTTAAACAGGGCCCCCTTTAACTGATGAGACAAGCGACATATGTTGAGTCTTTTTTACAAATATCTATGCATTTTTATCTATTTTTGAAACATAATTTCCCCATCTGTGAGCACCATTTTTACCATGGTTAAATTAAATTTACTTGCAATATTTTGCAGCCCGTTAAGTCCAGTGTTTCTCAACCCTGCTCAACCAAAGAGCCAAATTGTTGAAAAATGCATTTGCAAGAGCCGCAATCTAAGTGGAGAAAAGAAGCAATTAAGATAGGTTAAAGGTAGCAAAAATGGTTGAATAGAGGCAAACACTGAGAGAAAAAGTGGCAAAAATGGGTGGGGAGTGACCAAAAAAAGAGTAAGCTGGGCAAAAATGGTCAAAAAGTGGCAAAAAATGAGTGAAAAGTGACAAAACTGGGCAAAAATCAGAGAAAAAAGGTGGGGAAAATGGGCAATAAGTGGCATTTAAATGCAAAAGCCAGCTTAAATAGGCAAGAAGTGGCAAACAAGGCAAAAAGGGGCAAAAAATGGCAAAAAGTAGGATAAAAGTGTCAAAAATGGGCTAAAAGTAACAGACAATGGAGACAAAATGGCAAGACAGAGCAGAATGTTGCAAAAATGGGTGAGAAGTGACCAAAAAATGAGAAAAATGGTCCCAAAGTGACAAAAACGTGGCAAAAAATGAGTGAAAAGTGACTAAACTGGGCAAAAATCAGAAGAAAAGGTGGAAAGAAGGGGCAAAAAGTGGCATTTAATTGCAAAAGGCAGCTCAAATGGGCAAGAAGTGGCAAAAAAGGCAAAAAGGGGAACGTATAGTAAAAAGGTGGATTAAAATGTCTAAGATGGGCAAGAAGTGACAGAAAGAAGTGGCAAAAATTGGCAAAAGCAGCAAACACTGGGAGAAAAATGGCAGAAAGTGGCAAAAAAGGGTTGGAAGTGACCAAAAAATGAGTTAATGGTGGCAAAAATGGTCCCAAAATGGCAACAACATGGCAAAAAATGAGTGAAAACTGACTGAACTGGTCAAAAATCAGCACAAAAAGGTGGCAAACATGGGTAACAAGTGGCAAAATATTGCAAAAAGCAGGATTAAAGTGTCAAAAATGGGTGAGAAGTGACAAACACTGGGAAAAAATATCAAGAAAGGGCAGAAAGTGGCAAAATAGGGTGGGACTTGATCAGAAAATGAGTTAACAGTGGCAAAAATGATCCAAAAGTGGCAAAAATGTTGCAGAAAATGAGTGAAAAGTGACTAAACTGGGCAAAAAGCATCAAAAAGTGGCAAAATGGGAAATAAGTGGCATTTATTTGCAAAAAAGCAGCTCAAATGGACTTTGAGGATCACTGCTTTAGTCACTTTTGATTTAATAATGTCACTGATTACTAAGAAAATAAATCAAAATACACTTTTCATTGCAGGCTTCCCA
The DNA here is from genome assembly GCF_018320785.1 of Cheilinus undulatus. Classification (NCBI taxonomy): domain Eukaryota; kingdom Metazoa; phylum Chordata; class Actinopteri; order Labriformes; family Labridae; genus Cheilinus; species Cheilinus undulatus. The sequence goes on along the minus strand of NC_054888.1, from coordinate 19,695,566 downwards.
AGGGCCCCTCCCTGGTAATCAGTACCCTTTTCCCCCCTGTGCTACGCCCATGGATAAATCTATAAACAGCATGCACAGTTTTCTGTTTCTGCTGCAACATGCATGACAACATTTCCTCCTTTCATTGCACGAGCTGTTAGAGGTTCATCCTGGCCTGTTTTTCTTCTTAGTTTTGAAACTACAAACTGCAGGAAGCCTTAAAAGTATGTGCTTTACATGCATTCTCTCTGCTGATCTCCACAGCTCAGTCTGTGTCTTATAGTTTCAGCCGTGCAAAAGATTGTGGGTCAGAAAAGCTGGGACAGATGCGTACTTGCATCCTGCAGAATGTTACAAAATGTAGCAGGATGGTTGGGTTACGGTGTTGATTTTCGTGCACACTGATTTTAACCTTCATGCATTTAAATGGGCTAAATCTATAGACAGCATGCACAGTTTTATATTTCTGCTGCAACATGCATGACAACATCAATGTGTTTAAGCTTTGATAAGGCCTGTGCATCCTTCTTCCCAGCCGGTGCCTATTATAGCTCCATTTTCTGCAGATTTTAGATACTAAAAACCTTCCCTCGACCTTTTTCTTTCTATTGATATGAAAGGTTCTGACTGTTTTGGTGAGACTGAAGGTACACAAGAGCACCCACATAAATACTAAAGCAGGGCTGTTTTTGCTGCTCTTATTTTGGTGAAGGAGGGGTAATTAGATTAATTTTTTAAAGCTAACACCTCCTCGGCTGCCTTTGACCTCCTTCCATCTCAATCAGACACACAGGCCAAATGTCAGGATGCCAATGAATCGTCTTTCAGCTAATAACTCCAACGAGACACATTTTAAGTCCCCCTCAGTCGCCCTTTTGATCTCCTGAGCTGCGTTCGACGGCGGAGGAGCTGGGACCGTTTGTCATAGCCGGGGGCGTCGGGAACCAGCGAGACGGGGACGCGCCATGAAAATCTGACTGTCAACGTGCCCTCCTCGATTTATTAAGCGGCCCTCAGAGCGCCGAGCTGGGATTTTGACCCTGATAATACAGAGCCTGAGGGGGGGGGATGGCATGGAGAAGCAAGCTGCACATCCTGTTGTGGCGCGGTCAAAATGAGATGCTAATTAATTACCATTGGCATCTTTAGCAATGCGTGTCAGCTCCTATTTGGTGTATCAATCTGTTACGGGATCAAACCGAGGCGTGCCAGGCCGCCGCTGGTTTCCTGGATGCAGAGCTTTCACCCCGAGGTCGCTGCGAACGCTGACTGTGACCTCGTGAGTAATAAGAGGAGTGGAAGTGGCCCATGGCGGAGACGGAGCAGAGTGGATTTGATCACATTATGGATCAATAAGAATGAGTCAAACCGCTGCTGTCGCTTCAGAACGACTCTGCAGGCTGAGCAGAGAATAAACACAGACTTTGGAACGAGAAAGTTTCTGTAAACTTTAACGTCGTCAGTGGAAAGCTTGTCCACAAGCTGGGGGGGTGCATGGATCTGAGGTGTTGAATTCAGGGGGATGGGGGGAAATGACACAAATATTCACACTTTTATACCTGCAGACAAGGCCGTCCATAAGGGGGGATAAAGGGGAGAGCTTCCTGGGGCCTACCAAGCTGGACGCCCATGAAGGTCAGCAAAATCAAAGTTGATTGCAGATTTAAGCTGTGGTGTGTGTATTTTCTTTTCTTTTTTTACCTGAATAATTACCATTTGCATCAAAAAAACAATATTTTTTCTATTCATTTATGCTTTAGAAAAAGTCTTCTTCAAAATGTAAACCAGTTTTCCTAAAATACAATAAAAATGGGTTGAAAATGGCGAAATGGGCAGAAAAGGTTGTGAAATGGGATAAAAATAGAAGAAATTGGTTGAGAGTGGCAAAAATTTGATTGTATAGGCAAAAAAAAAAAAAGTGGAAAGTGGCAAAAACGGAAGAGTTTAAAAGTGGTAAAATGTAGGCGGGAAGTGGCAAAAATGGGTTACAAGTGGCAAATATGTTCATAACAAACAGTGAAATTTGGTCAAAATTAACAAAAATGGGCACAAAAAGTGGGAAAATGGGTTACCTGTGGCAATACTGGGCCAACAAAGGCAACAATTAGTAGCAAAGTAGCAAACACTAGTTGTCACAGCCCACAGTAGATAAAAAAGCCATTCAATGTTGGAGTTACTGGTGTGGATTTACTCTCTTAAGACCCCAGAATGTGACCCAAACTCCAGGCTTGCTAGTGAAGCTATCATAAGAACTATGAAGGCGTGGATAGCGTCATTAGAACGGCACAATGGCAGGCTTCCAGAGGGGAAAAAGTAAGTGGCTGTGCTTTATGTTTCAAAAGTTATTGATCTTTAAATAACCTGTATCTCTTCTTGCCTTATACATCAGTCTCAGAGGGTTAAGTATCTCCGGGTATTCTGACTTTCTCCTACAACCCTAAAAAACATGCTGTTTGGGTTCATTTGTGACTCTAAATTGCCCGTAGATGTGATGGATGTAGGTCTACTCTAGCACATTGTCAGTCACTGTTGTCCTCATGTACTCCATGTGTTCAGGCATCAGTGGACTCATTTATATGCTTCAGTTGTTTATGTGAAAATTATAATATTGATATTATTGATCAGATGTTCCTTGTTTTATGGCGTTTTATTGTCCTATAGCTTGGATCTTGTTTTATCTGTCTTGTCTTTTGGACGGTCTCTTCATACGTGGGCTGTAAGATCAAATTTTATGTTTCTTTTTTCTGATGTGCATTAAAAATCAGCTTTGGCGCTACGTTCTGTGGTCTGTAGCACTGATTTGCATGCTATATGCTCCTCTCTATGCAAACATAAATTAAGAATTGACATTTTACATTCACTAGGCTGGAAAAAATACAAAGATATACCTGTATACCAAACCTGTGGTGTTGATTTTGGTGTTTATGTGTGATTTTAATGATAGCTAACACCTCATATAGGGTATGATTGAAATGTGTGTAAGCTATCGGTCTTTTGTTGGATTAAAGAAACAAAGAAATGTCATATCTGGAGGGAAAATAGAAGTGGGAGCCCTATATAAACAAATTAGTCTAATGCCCGTGAGGATGTGACTCCTATAATGATACACAGAATAAAACAGAGCAAATAAAGAGAAAGACTCCAACAGGTTGAGCAGGTTTCATCGGGAGCAGCAGCAGTCATTAGCCTGAGATAATAAGCACAAGGTCAGGAGATTTCTGAATTATCTCCCCGTCTCCCCACTGTTCTGTCACACTCCGAAGAAGTTGTGTTCAAGAGCGGGCACACGTTAATCAGCGCTTTAATTGCCACTTGCCTCAGAGTGTGTGGGGAATAAGGCCAATTTCTCAGAGTCCCTCCTTCAGGAGGAAGCAGACAGGTTCTTGGAAAGAGAGAGGTCTGTCACTGTGGATTAGTCACAGGATCGACAACGTTTTCAACATTTCACTGAAAGCTACACTCCGAGGAATCACAGATATCAGCTTTACACTTCTGACATTGATACCAATAATATCAGCAAAGTTCACTCAGGGATAACTGTTGTGTAATACTTTAAGAGTCTATTCATTGACGTTAATGGCCTTGAGCTTTAATATGCACAAACCTACAGTAGGTACCACTCTGTTGTCAAGATGTCGCTTTGCACAGCACAGTATCCACAATGCATGAGTCAGTATTTCAGATTTCATGAACAACAAGATATCTAGTGCTTTTATTTTGAAGGTGGAAAATAAGTGTGGTGCTTCATTTTGACGTGTCTTTGATACTGTTGAGCTGACTAGTTTTGCCTCCGTGTTAACACAAGTCAGAGTTTGGATTTAGATTTTATTAATGCAAAACTATCTCCTTTTTGTGAGACAACAAAAAAGATCTGGAAGTCAGAAAAGTGGAAGACAGTCTTCTAGTTGGGCATTTGGTGCCTCAGTCCTTTTCCATGTCCATGAAAGAAAGGTAGCAAAAATGTGCAAAAAGTGACAAAAAATGGTTGAAATGCAGCTAATGTGGTAAACATGGAGAAAAGGGGGGGAACTTGGGGAAAAGTGTCAATAAGAAGTTGCAGAAATGGGCAAAGAGTGGCAAAAAAATAAATGGATAAATAAAATACAAAAATGGGCAAAAAGTGGCAAAAAATAAATAGATTAATAAAATACAAAAATGGGCAAAAAGTGGCATAATTGGGGTAAGGTGGTGGAAATTAGTGGCAAAATCGACAAAAAGAGACAAAGGCAATGCAAAAATGGGCATAAGGCATTAACAAAGTGGCATAAAAGAGCAAAAAGGACAACGTGGTAAAAACTGGGACCAAAACTTGCAAATCTTCCCAAAAAAGTGGCCAAAAAAAAGGTAAAAAGTGGCAAAAAGAAGCAGCAGAAGTGGGAAAAAAGTTGGCATACATGAAATAAAGTGGCAAAAATTAGTCCCAAAAATAGGCAAGCTTGGCATAAAAGTGTTAAGTGGCAGAAAAGGGGCAAAAACATGGGGTAAAGAAAAAAAGGGCCTAAGTTGCAAAAAGCAATGCAAAACTGGACATAAAATGGCAAAAAAATTGTATGGATGGGCAGCATTGGGCATAAGGTGGCAAAAAATGGGTGAAAAGTAATGCAACATGGCAAAAATTGACAAAAAATGGATGAAAATGGGGAAGAAATGGCAAATATAGGTAAAAAGTTGCAAAAAGAAAATTACAAATATTGGCAGGATAGAAATATGGCAAAAAATGGGTAAAATGGAAAGAATGGCAAATTGCAGAAATGGGCAAAAAGAATGAACAAGAATGGTTGAAATGTAGCAAATGTGGTAAAAAATGGTGAAAAGGAAAATAAACATGTGGGGGGGGATCAATAAGTAGCAAAAAGGGCATAAAGTGGCATAAATGAGATAAGGTGGGAAAAATTAGTGACAAAAATGGGCAAACATGGCAAAGAAGGGTTAAATGAGGCAGAAAAAGGGGCAAAAAAAAGGGGGTAAGGTAGCAGAAATTAGCAGAAAAAAATGGGCAAAAGTTGCAAAAAACAATGCAATACTGGACATAAAATGGCAAAATGGGCAAGGAGCAATGTTATTGGGCAAAAATTGGGAAAAAAATGGCATAAGGGGGCTAAATTTAGTTAATAAGTTGCAAAATAGTGTTACAGAAATGGGCCACAGGCAAAATACGATGGTAAAATGAGGCAAAAAATTGCAGACCCATGCCTAAGCAGCGCCACCGAGGAACTCACGCTCCCATTGATTACTATGGTGTTCAAACATTTGAAGTCTGATGAAAACCGAACGGGTGCGTGGATCATCACCAAAATATAATTTATTCTTCCCTTTCACTATCCCAATATTCCCTGAAAGTTTGGTGAAGATCCGACTTTCCGTTCTCGAGTTATCTTGTACACATACAAACAAAGAAATGAACAAACAAAGATACGGAACCCTTTACATAAGTCCCTGCTGATTTCAGCAACGTGGGTAAAAAGGCAAAATTGGTAAATTGCAGAAATGGGCAAAAAGTGGCAAAATGGGGTAAGGTGGCAGAAATTAATGGCAAAAATGGTAAAAAAGTGGCAAAAAGCATTGCCGACATGGGCATTAACAGAAAAAAGTGGCATAAATGCGCAAAATTGGGCATACAGCTGCAAAAAAACAGGCAAAAAGATATGCTAATGTGATAAAAATGCACAAAAAGGGGGAAAAATGGGCGGAAATGGCAAAAGGTGGCTTAAATAAGCAAAATGATGCAAAAAGGTGTTGCAGAAATGGGCAAAGTGTAACAAAAATGTTTTTAAAAAGTTTCCAAACCTGCAAATATGGTCAAAAAGATGGCAAAAATGGGGGTAAAAGAGAAAATTAAAAAGGGATGAAAGGGCCAAATAGTTCCAAGAAAGGAGCCAAAAATGGGTGAAAAGTGAAGGGAGTTTAGAAGTAGCACGAATAAATAATTCCAACATTAGAACCCACTAATAGCTTGACACATTTTTCAGCTCTATCGTAACTGTTAGCCAGGATGCTATCACCAATGTTACTGATGCTACACACATGCATTGACATCATCATTGAATCGGTTTCCCCCAGACAACAGTATGACTGCAGTAACTGCTAGAAGCAGCTGCTCAGAGGTGGAAGTAGCTGAGTTTGAAGTAGCATTACTATCAGGTAATAGTTCATCGTCTTCATGGACTATAAAGTTTATGAGACTATAAAGTCTGAAGTTCAGAGATGTGTTACGGTGGACTGCAAGCTGCAGCTTTAAGAACACAGAGTGCTGTTCATCCTGATGATGCAGTAGTGCAGCTATTTTAGTGTCTTTGTGTACGTACAGTAAACATTTAGCTGCTAACTACATGGAGTAAATGTTAATTCCTCTTCCTCCTCCTATTTATCTGAATTAAACTCTTTGTCTGTGCACAGCAGTCCTCTTCTTTTAGCATCCCGTCCTAACGTTATTGCATTATCCGGCAAGAGCAAACTGTGCATCCCTTTAATAACTCCATGTCAGCGTGATTAATGGACATTGCTTAATAAATTTCCTGTAATTAAGTGTCCACCTGCAGCTCGCTGGAATCAATTACCTTTTTTGTTTATGCAATTTCCTCGAGGTATTTAGTTATGTGCCTCCATTATGGAGTTGTAAGATAATATCTGCTTATTCTGCTAATTCCCGTGTTAGCGTGTGTGACATGGCGGGCTAAAGGCCTCGAGCTGAGAGGAGACGGATGACAGTGAACGCAGCATTGTGCACTTCATGTTTTCACGTGTTGATAGAGGACAGAGCAGTGATGCATGTTGTTTAACATATCTGTGACATGCTTCTTATGAAGCTCACAGACAGGTCAGCGTGTTAAAAATGAAAAACATCATCAAAACACAGAAGGAATGATTCATACTGGAGTAAAAGCCAAGAAATATCCAGTTTACGAAGTGCAAAGTCATCGAATTAAGGCAGAAAATAATTACCTGGTGGTTGGCAGTTTAAATTTGAACAAGCCAAAAGAGTCTTGCTGTTTTTTAAAGGCCTATTCCACCAATTTTAAACAAAAATAGCCACTTTATCCAGAACAGATGGTATTTATTAAACTAAACATGCAATCTTCATAAGATAAGATTACACTTTAGTTACGTTTGTTATTTGCTAACATTTTATTCATATCTCTCTTATCTTTTTTGTCTTTGTGAAAGCCAAAAAAACACCCTCCGCAACACTGCTCTGTAAAGACTGACAGGCCTACTGTGCACTGTTACTGTAGCTAACCTAGTATTGGGCAGTGGCCGTTTTAGGGCGGGGCTTAGCTAAGGGTCAGTTACAACTTAAATTAACTTCAAACATCTTCTTAACTTGAGTGAAAAAAAATGTAATTCATTTGCCTCTAACCAACTGAAGCAATTTTTTAAAACGATTTCCTTAACCCTTTGAAACTCCTAAGGCCATTTTGCAGCTTCTTTGCTCAATTTCTGTTTTCTTCATACAATTATTTATGGTATTTTTTTAATACCAGCATCATAGATTTTGGACAATTTCTTTTTCATTGAATGTTTAAATTTTACTTTTAGGACCTGTAAATGTTCAGTAATAGGCTCTACATTTTTTATACATACTCAGTAAACTTGTGACCAAAAATGGCCCATTGAAACCCAATAAAACCACAATCTTTGAGCTTTGAAAATTATTTTGGGGCTTTTTAAATGCTAACAATATATATATTTGAGGGCCTTTTTTTCTTCAGATTTTGGAACTTTGCTATAAGAACCTGTAAGGGTCCAGTCAAAATCTCCATACACTTTTTGTACACATCCAGTACCCTTGTGACCAAAAATGGCCCATTGTAACCCATTAAAACAACCATTTTTGACCATTTTGAATTTATTTATTTTTTTTTTTTTTTAATGCTAACAACATACAGTAGATATTTGAGGGGAATTACTTGCATCTCGTTTTGAAATTTTACTATCAGAACTTGTAAGGGTTTAGTAATAAGCTCTGTACACTTTTTTTTTACCTACTCACTACACTAGGGACCAAAAATGGCCCATTGAAACCACAATTCTTGATATTTTAAAATTATTATTATTATTTTTTTAATGCTAATGACAGTTTTTGGAGGGCATTTGTTGTCATTGAATTTTGAAATTACTTTTAGAACCTGTAGGGTTTCAGTAATAAGCTCTGTATACTTTTTACACACACTCAGTACCCTTGTGAACAAAAGTGGCCCATTGAAACCCATTAAAACCTCAATTTTTGAGCTTTTAAAATGATTTTGGGGCTTTTGAAATGCTAAAAACATGTATTTCAAGGCCTTATTTTTTCTTTTTTGAAAATTTTGCTATCAGAACCTTAAGGGTTCAATAAAAAGCTCTGTACACTTTTGGTACACACTCACTACCCTTGGGACCAAAAATGCCCTATTGAAACCCATTAAAACAACAATTCTTGATACTTTGAAAGTATTTTTGGGTGTTTTTAAAGCTAATGACAGAGATTTTGGAGGGCATTTGCTTTTAATGAATTTTGAAATTTACTTTTAGAACCTGTTGGGTTTCAGTAATAAGCTCTGTACACATTTTTACACACTCAGTACCCTTGGGTTGCTTGGAAAAAAGTGGGAAAAATATTAATGAATAACATTTTTAATGCTGTTTATTTATGGTGTCCATTTTCAGACATGAAGAGGTTGTGTGTAATAATTTATTTTTGAGTACCTAAGGGTTAAAAAAATGTATTTATAAATACCAGAAGCCTGTTAGCAAGCAGGTGTACATGAATTGGAGGAAAAGTTAGAGTCAGAGTCTTAGGGGAGCTAGTAGGTTGCACTGACGGAACATAACTGGTACAAAATTATGCACTATGCCTGAAATGTGGCTTGTCTTGGTCCCGGTTGCTAACTAGTAAATTTGACATCCTTGCATCCATTAGTGATTGGTTTATACATGGCATTTTTGCTGAATTGTTCTTTTGATGACTCAAATCTGCCCACTTTGCTTTATTTTAACATTGGCAAGCATTTAAAGACAAAAAGGGCCGCTGAGTCATTCAGTAGAAGTCCAGCATTTTAATTCAAATCAACTTGCCACGAGCTTGGACCACAGACTGGATGTTCTAATATTCAGCCACCTTACTCTACCTTCCTGACCGGATGGACCCTACCTAAATTTAAATTGAGCTCAAACACATCTGTTTACTTGCATGCGACAGCGGTGCGGTTGTGAAATCAGATGACTCATTAGTGCAACAAGGGTGACCTTTTCATGAGGGCGGTGACATGTGTGGAAGGTCACCGTGGTTAAATGGCACACCCCTAAGTGACTGTCAATCAAGCGGCTGCCACCGTGTCGCCTGGCTGTCATCGCGCTGCAGATATTATGCAAGGACGCGGGGGTGAATTAACCTTCCACGGCTGGTGTGCCGCGCTGCTTCAACGGCTCGCAGATTTGTCAAAAAGGAAAACTTGTTTGAAATGTATGAATTTTAATGTCGACTGGAGTTGTTGTTTGGAGGATTTCTCTTTGAACCACCTGTAAGACAGCAGTCAGGGCGAAATGACTCACAAACAGCTCAATTTTCTGCCACTTGGAGAGGTATCCAGGTCTGGCATTAATTCAGCTCCGCTCCAGGGCTCATCAAAAGTAAGTGAAGGTGTGAGATTAGAAATTGTGTTGTGACTTTTTCCTTTTTTTTTTTGCCTTGTCTCTCCTGCTGTAGTTTGGCGTTCGCTGCTTCATGCCCTGACAAGAAGTGACTGCAGGCACTCGAGGTGAGTCTGTGCAGGAAATCAGTTTAGAAATTACTGTTGCTGGGAATGAGTGTGGCGCACATGAATGAGAAATAGATGTCGGTGTGCATTTCAGCAGCCAATCACTTGAGTGGGGCTCTCCAGGAACACAAGTGAGAAGTGGGCAAATAATTGGACTCCCCGTGTTCTGTTAAAATATGTGTATCGGTGAAAAAGCAGCCAGGGAAGGTGTACTTCAGCCAGCAGAACAGGCAAGATTTGATAAATATGAGCAGGGAGGCACTCGAGGCTTTCTTAAAGAAGAAAAACAAGATGCTGCAATAATGACTGGCCAACTATTTACTGCATCTGCATCAGACTGGGGTATTTGTCAGAATGGGGGTGAGATTTACTCTGATTTAGGCTGCAGGAGAACTGCTGTTGATAGATTCTAGCTGCGTGTTATCAAAAATATAACATTTTTAAGGCAAATAGAAAATAAAATGTGCAGACTTATACATTTTCTCTCTATCAGAGTGCAATGAAAAGGCAAGGATTGTAAGTCATATAGCAATTTCCACTTAAAACATTATCTGCATCACATCCAACCCATTTTGATGCATCCAATACTGGCCTACTGAAAAATGTGCCGTCAACAACACAAGTGCAGCTGCCACTATCACACCTTGCCTACTGCTGCACCACAACTAAAAACTAGAAAAGCACTCAGAGAGCGCAGACCTGTGTCATTAACCCTATCTCCCAATAGTGAAGAATACTTTAAAAACAATTCTGGATCCAGACGGTGATCCAGATCACTCCCAAAATCGAATTCGCTGATTACTCCAAGAGAGTCTGGCTGCAGACCTCGACAAAACCTCTACGCTGGGGCCGACCTCTATGCTGGGGCATGCAGCGTGTTAGCTGTTGTTAGCATGAATACACCGCTGTGCTTACTAGACCTTAGCATAGCCCTGTACGCTGGGCCGTGCAGTAGCAGACCCCGACCCCTATGCTATTAAAACCCGAGTGGTTAGTTTTAGGGTAAGCTAGTGGGCAAGCGGATAGAGCAGAAAATTCGTCGCAGGTAATATACGTCATCACTTCAGCATAGAGGTCCGCGGGCTCAGGCAATATACGTCACGCCCCAGCGCAGATGCCTGCACCAGCGTGCAGGTCTTCGGCTGAACGCCCCAGCATAGAGGTTTGCTCGAGGTCTGCAGCCAGATGCCTCTTGACTACTCCCTCCCCGGTGGGGTGGAGACACGGCGAGGCAAAGCATTAATTCACTACATGTGTACTGTCATGGCGGAAGCACCAATGAACTCACCGGACGACTGAAAGTCATGGCAGAGCATGAATATTCCACTATTCCTCCCAGCATTGTGAGTGTTCTAGCTATAATTTGCTCCGACTCGACCCCTCGACCGGGTGTGTGTCTTTCAAACTCTATAAATTCCAGAACTTTGAATAAAAACACACCAAAAAATGCTGCTAGGGTAGCGTAACATTTACTTTTATTTTTACAGTCATAAGCCGGTAACCGTGCCGTCGCAGACAAGCTGGTGTTTCGCGTTAACTAATTTCCGTGTTATACGGTGACTTTCATCTGAATATGTCTGTGGTTGTGGTGTTTATGTTATTGGTTGAATATTAACACGTTCTCGTTCTTCTTCTTCTTCCTCTGAATTGACAGACTATGCAGTTTTGACACATTACTGCCCTCTACAGTCTGAAATCCTAACTGCTAATAAGGGGTGTCCCATTTCTAAGTCACGACACAACCCTTACATTTGGTTTTGAGGGGCAGGTTAAGACTGAGGGTTGAGCTTGAGGGTAAGATTGGGGGTTAAGGGGGGAATTGGGATTCGGCCTTAGAGTCAACAGTTAACCCAGTGAGCTTGTTTTTGGTGGTGGGAGGAAGCCAGAGTACCCATAGAGAACCCACGCATGCACGGGGAGAACATGCAAACTCCGCATAGAAAGATTCTGAGTGGGAAGCTCAGAATCGAACCAGAAACCTTCTTGCTGTGCAGCTCAGTTAGAATTGTGTTATTTTTAATTAATTTTAATCCTCCTTGCCCTTACCCTAACCTTTAGGGTTCAGGTGCCAAACCCCAACCCTAACCCTCTTTGGGATTTCCTTAGTTTTTGCTGTTAAATCAAAATTGATCCCCCTCAGTTAATTTTGGATTTTCATACATAACATTCTGCTCTTGTTAAGAATAGCCACAAGGTCGAGGTCACCCCACTGTAGAAGTCTGAAGCAGATGAGCCCAAAACACCCCACCATAGTGGTTTGGGGCCAGATCTTCTTGAAATTAAGTGCTGGTTTGGTTAGAAAGACTCTTCCACTAGGCCTTGTCCACACAGAGACAAAAAGACACTAGTATTTTGTTTTAGTTTTGAAAAAGCTTACCATAAAGACGAGATTGTTTCAGGAAATGTCTGCATAAGCATGGAATCACTGAAAATGACTGAGAACACTGTAGTATAGATGCCAAGCCTGTAAGTGGCGCTGTAACGCACCAAAAGAGGGAAGATGATTACAGACAACTGCCACAAACTTTCTCCTGGTGGCTCTTCTGGTTGTCTTCTGCGGTGGATTTAAAAACATCTGGTGTATGCTGTTCGCAGTGGTGGTAAAGGAGCATCAGATTTTGCTGTAAAAGCCACAATAAGCTCAGTAGCATCAACAGCACGAACGCAACCCTGTAATCCACCATTGTTGTTTTGGTTAGACAGTGCATGCATCTAAAGAGAGCTATGCTATGTGTGACATAATCGTTTTATGGATTTGTGCACTCTGGGACCCAGTTTCAAAAAGTATCATTTACGGTCACTCAAAACCCCACTTCCGTGTAGATAAGACGAAAAACTTTTGCATATACTCCTGATTTTGTCTCCGTGTAGACGGGGCCTTAAGCCAGTTACACACCACCACATGGTAACTACCCTGAAAACCGCCTCCCTGCCGGAGGAGTCCCCTGAAATGCCAAGCGTTATTTTAAAGCGGCTGCTGCCACCATGGTACGAGGCGGCAATGACGTAGAGGTGCTTCGGTGAATGTCGCAGCAGACCTCGCCCACAATCCATCACAAACCCCCCTCCCCAAAAACACGGAGAGTACCTCACAAGTATATTAACATGTATAATGTACTATAAAACGGAGGGAAAAATACGGTTCCTTCATAAAAATAATTCCCCCTAGAAAATACGTTTCAATGGTTGGTGGCCCCCTTGCCTCTTGAAACAGAATTACAAGGTGTAGTGATATAAAATGGGATGACCCTTCAAGCTCCTGACACGTCATTGGGATGAATCAGTTTGAATCAGTTTAGTGAAAATCAAAAGGACCATAAAGCCTGACCTTAACATTATTGTGACAAGAGTTCAAGGAGATGTTGACTCTGCTTTAGTCCAAATAACTGCAAAAATCAATTGTACGTCAGCCATCAAAGCCCACATGAAACACCTTATCTTGTCATAATCCCAACTTATCCAATTCTATATTTGCCGTCATGTATGTCACTTCTAGTTCAGCACATTCAGGACCAGTTTCTTCTCAACAAGACTTCCTTTAAGGACACAACAGCCTACATATGTCCCTCTCTCTCCAGAGCATGTTCAGTAATTACACTCCACATCTCACCATGATGTTGAAGAAAATCAGACACTCTTCAAGTCTGATAGGCAGCGTTTAATTGGTCCAAATATCAGCTCCAGAAATAGAGTCAGTCACAACCAGCGTTACGTAACTGTAATTTAGTTTGTTCTGGGTCAGCGGGCCTCGCCTCTCCGACGGTGCGACGTTCAAAAATGTGACAATTCTTATTAAACACAGTGTGAACGATGCAGATCAGCGGGCGGGGAGCAGCCGCGAGGTTTCAGACGCTTCGCTATCAGGGCCTCAGCTGACAGGACTTTAGAATATTTGGTTCTATTTAAGATGATGTGAAGCAGCAACTTTGACTAATTTCATGCCCCTAAAACAAAAGAAAACTTTATGTCTGGAGGACACCATCAACCCTTTTTAAAATAGACTCTTCCTAACGCTGCATTAGCAAGGCTAATGTTGATTTTATTATTATTGGCACTGATGGAAAAGAAAGGAAGGCTGTTACGTTTCACTGGCTGCATTTTGGGGTTTGTTTTTTTTAAGCAATCATGATTTTCTCTTTTGAGGATTTTTGTGTTGCTTTTGAACATTCAGATCTTGTTAAAATATAAAATATGTTTAGTTTCATATTTAGTTTTGCTGTCACCTTTAAAAAACTTTCTTAATCTGTACTTAAAGCATTATACAATAGGATATAAAAGAAAACAACACAATATTATACGATACAAAACGACAGGATGAGATATAGTATGGTACAATAACATATAAGATGAGATGTGATACTATAACATAGGACATGATACAATGAGATACAATAAGATATGATATATTCTGCTATGCTACAGTATGATACGACATGGAACTGGATACAATGTGGTACAACACCACATGGAATGGTACTATAAGCTATGATACGATTCTATATGTTATGACACAATATGGGACTATATGATATGGAACTGACAATAAGATAAAATACAATACCATACTGTATGATATGATACTAGAAGACACAATAGTAAACGTTACAGTATGGAACAGTACTACATGTTAAGATATGATACGATACTCTACATTACAATATTCTTTGACATAAAATGATATGATAGCTACTTTACCTTATATGATATGGAATGTTACAATATTTTATGTTATATAAGATATGATATGAAACAATATAATACTTTGTTTTACTGTATGGAATGATATGGAACGATTTGATCTATACTTTACGTTATGATATGATATAATATGAGACGATACAATTCTATAGGGAAAGGTACAAAAGGGTATGAAACAGTAAAATACGATACAGTAAGATTTAACACGGAACAGTACTAGGGGATATGATATGATGCTATACTTTATGATATAATATGGAATGATATGATATAGAACTGACAATGAGATACAGTAAATATGATACTACACAATAAAGTATGAAATGATATAATATGAAATGATACAATCCCTCATGTTATAATCCTGTATGATATGGAATTCTACAGTACGATACCATATGATATGATATGAAATGATACTATAAGTAATATTATAAAGTGAAATAGAACAATATGATACTATATGTTACAATACGGCCTGGTATAAAATGAAACAATGCTTTACATCATGATACAATCTCATATGGAACAATAATATACTTTACATTTTAGTACTTTACATCATAATACTTTACATCATGATACTTAATGTCTTGATACTTTACATCATGATACTTTACGTCATGATAATCTGTGTTATGATACTTTATGTCATAGTACTTTATATCATAAAACTTTACATCATCATACTGTACGTCATGGTACTGTACATCATGATAATTTATGATACTTAACATCATCATACTTTACGTCATGATACTTTGTTATAACACTCTATGTCATGATACTTTATGATATTATACATCATGATATTTATCGTCATGATACTTTACATCCTTGGTTCCCAACCTGGGGTCCGGGACCCCCCAGGGGGGTACCAGAGATCTTAGGGGGGGGGGGCGCGAGGCTTTGTCTGCTCTGAGGCTGCCAAAAATACATTTGCAAATATTGACTAAAATCATGATAAGGCAGTTATAAAGTAGTTCATACAAAGGTCTTTTGTTAAGAAAAGTATCCATGGACCTTTTTTTGGGTTTTATCAGTGGAACAATTAAAATCTATGTTGGTTTTTGGCAGCAATGTGTCACTTTTTCTTCTCTCCTGGGTCCTAGGGGGGCTCCGCTTTTCTGAGGAGCGAGTAGGGGGGGCTCCAAGGAAAAATGGTTGGGAAACACTGCTTTACATGATGATGCTGTATGTCGTGATATTTTACATCATGATACTTTACATCATGATACTTTACATCATGATACTTTACATCATGATACTTTACATCATGATACTTTACATCATGATACTTTACGCCATGACACTTCAGTCATGCTACTTTACATCATGATACTCTTTGTTTTGATACTTTACGTCATGATAATCTATTTTATGATAATTTATGTCATGATACTTTACGTCATGATTCTTTACGCCATGACACTTCAGTCATGATACTTTATGTCATGTCATGGTACTGAACGCCATGATAATCTGTGTTATGATTCTTTACCTCACTGTACTGAACTCATGATACGCCAGTCATGATGCTTTATGTCATTATAATCTGTTATGGTACTTTACATCATGATACTTTACATAATGATACTCTTTGTTTTGATACTTTTAGTCATGATAATCTATTTTATGATAATTTATGTCATGATACTTTACGTCATGATACTTTACATCATGATATTTTACGCCATGATACAGATCAGTTTCTTTAACTAAATACTATAAACATCTTCTTAAAGGTATTGACATCAGATACGTCTCTTTAATTTGCCAAAGACATGAATGAAACATAAAATAACAAGGAAACAGCAGGAGCTTTTACTTTTCTGATAACTTTAACTGTCAATAACGTTACATAACTTTTAATAAACAATAAAAATACTAAAAAGGGTTTTAACAAACATTCACAGCTTGGTCTATGAGCAGACTTTTCCTATTTTATGCTGTATACAATCATTTATGCTGACTAGAGTTGGCTAAGAGAACATAGAGTGCTGTATGTTTGAATGTAAAGGCCCTCCCACATGTTCTCCCTATAACGCCGTCATCCTCGTTTCTAATTAGTGAAAGTGAAGTCGCCTCTCGTTAAGCCGAGCAGCGGCGAGGCTCACTGCGGTGGTGATGTCATGTACAGACGGATCCCGGAGCTGCTCTTCAGACGGTGAATAATGGAACCAGAGCTGGATGTGGGGACGTTTTCTGATTCACAGCTGGAAGCCCGACATTCAAATGAAACTCATTTGGATGGAAGATCTCAGACAGAAAGTCCCATCAGCAGCTCAGAGACGGACGCTAATTCAGTGTCAAAGCAGAAGCTCATCAATCGACGACTTCAAGCTCTGCTTCTCGGTTTAGGAGACTGTTTTACTCCGGCTGTTATCATGGAAAATTACTGACGCAGCTTCTCCTGAGTACCTTTAAATTCCTCAGTCAAACTGATAAATTCAACACTGTGTTTATAAACTCTAAGATGGTGAGTGATGTTCATTCACCCCCAATTTCTTTGGACATTTTCTAAGCTATTTTGATTCAGGGAGCAGTGGATTCTGTTAACTTTAAAAGCAATGTCTGAATTAACTCTTTTTTTCCAATCATAGCAACAAGAACATGATGTAGAAGACGTAATAGAGCTCCATCGATCCACTGACTGGACATGGACTTGTATACAGGGCCACCCACAGATTTGGCTGGGCCTGAAAAACCCAGAGAAAGGGCCCTCCCCAGCTGTGATTCATTGATTATGTCAATGCATGAGTGTTTTTCAACAAATTTTCTGCCAATATTTGGTTATTCTTTGGCTTCTTTAAACCCATTGTTGCTATTTATCACTCTTTTATGCCACTTTTTTCCCACTTTTGGCACTATTGTACGACTTAGCAAATATTTTTGGACTCCTTTTTGACACTTTCAGCTACTTTTTATCAATTTTTGCCACTTTGAACCCATTTTGGACACTTCTTGTCCCTTTTTGCCATTTTTTACCCACTTTTGCCATTTTAGGTCCATTTTTGCCACCTCTTTTTGCCATATTTAGTCCATTTTACCTATTAAAAACCCACCTTTGATGCTTTACCTCCATTTTTGCAACTTGTTGGTCATTCCTGCCACTTTATGCTGCTGTTTTGCCATTTTTTTGCCCTTTTTTTGCTACTTTACACTAATATCTGACACTTCTTTTTACACTCTTATCCCATTTGATCACTTTTTGTCCCTTCTTTGCTGCTTTTGCAGCTGGCCATGTTGCCATTTTTTTCAAGTTTTATTCCCATTTTTGCTACTTTCCCCCGAACTCTTTTGCCTCTTTTCACAGTAACGTAATTATTCTCCATCAAAGTTGTAGAATTTTTTTCTGCTTTATTTTATGGCATCCTGACATTTGTGTTCATCATTGCTGAGCTCTAAAGTTTGACATAACCTTCCGAATGGTTTGGTTTAATATGCATATCTACATTGTTAACATAACCAATAAAATGGTAATTCTGGGAGCGCAGATGGTCCAGTGGTTTAAGGCGCTACCCATGTACGCGGGCAGCCCGGGTTCAAATCCAGCCTGTAGCCCTTTGCCGCATGTCTCTCCCCACTCTCTTCCCTGTTTCTGAGTCTATCCACTGTCCTTGCTCTATCATGAAAAGGCCCAAAAATAAATCTTAAATGAAAAAAAAGCTAATTCTGTTAAAAAAAAAAAAAGTGGCAAGCATCGATTTAAACAGTAAAAAACATTGCATAAATGGGTTAACAGTGGCATAAAAAGCAAAAATGTGGTAAAAATAGGCAACAAAAAGTGTGAAAAAGAGGCATACATGAGCAATTGGCAGCAAGTGGTGAAAAAAAAATGGTGGAAATCAGCAAAAATGAGTGAAAAGCAGCAAAATGGGATACAAATTTTGCAAAAAGCAGCCAAAGTGGGCAAAACATTGCAAAAAGATGTTGCAGAAATGGCATAACTGGGTTAAAATGGCAACAATGGGCAAAAATTTGCAAAAAGACAATGCGAAAAATTGAGGGGAAGTGGCAAAATGCTCAAAAAGTGGCAAAAAAAAAATGTACCGATGGGCAAAATAGGGCATAAGGAGAAAAAAGGGGAAAAATTTACAGTCCAATAGACTAAGGCTGGTATGGTCAAAAATAGATGAAAGGACTCAAAAATGGGCAGAAAGTGGTAAGTCTGAAAAAGGAAGCAGCAAAAAGGTGGGGAAAATGGCAAAAATGGGTTAAAAGTGGCAACAATGGGCCAAAAGTTTCAAAAAAACAATGCAGTTGAGGGGTAGTGGCAAAATGGGCAAAAAGTGGCCAAAAGTGTATCAATGGGCAAAATAGGGTATAAGGAGAAAAAAAGGGCAAAAATTGACAGTCAAATGGATTAAGGGTGGTAAAAAATGGGTAAGATGCAGCTGAACTGGGCTGAAAGTAGGGAAACCTGCAAAAACAAGTGTCATAAATAGATAAAAGGTATCAAAAATGGGCAGAAAGCGTTACAAAGAAGTTTCAAAAATGGGCAAAAAATGGTAAGTCTGACAAAAGAAGCAGCAAAAATGTGGGGAAAATGTCAAAAATGGGTTAATTGGCCAAAATAGACAGAAAGCTGCGAAAAGGTTGCATCCATGGGCACAAATGGGTACAAAGCAACCAAAAATGGGCAAAAAGTGGGAGAAAATGGGCAAAATGTGGCAAAAATGGGTCCAGAGCAGCAAAGATGAGCAAAAAGTAACAATGGATGGCCAGAGTTGTCCAAAGTTGCAAGATGTTGCAGAAATGGGCAAAAAGTGACTGGGGAAAAAAAAGTGGTCAAAATGGGTGAAAAGGGGCATAAAGGGGATAAATCTGTAAAGAAAAGGCCCAAAAAAAGAGGCACAAAATGGTAAAAAAAATGTCAAAAGGTGGTTAAAATAGGCCTCAAGTTGCAAAAAGCAACAACAATTGGTTGAAAGTGGCAATAAGATGTGACATTACCTGTCACTTTGGTATACAAACACTGTCTAATCTGTTCCCTTAGGTTCAGTTTCACTAAAGTATGTTTAGATCTGACATCAGGAGACAGGAATTTGAAGGATAAAGTTTGCCGTTTTGATATTCTTTCAGCTATCCAAACCTTAGTCCTGATAAGGGTTTAGTTGTGGTCTTCCTGCTGTTAAACTTGTCCAAAAAATTCCCCAAAAACTGGTGAGAAAGGGGAGAAAACAAGGCGCTGAAATCCTGCAGTGTTTTCAGGATTCTGTACACAAGGCACAAAGGTGGCGTGTACCGAGCAACAGACTGTTTCAATTAAAAAACGACTGTTTATCATTTATTTATCCATCAGAAAACAATTGGACGTTATGATTGCAATTTGCTTGATTAATGAGTTGATTAAGACTGTTAAATGTTTACAAAGGGGTTGAAATGTGCTGTGCAAATATTTTCAGAAAACAGGACGTGGCGTCCCATCACAGCCGTCTGTAAACTTTAATTAAGCACAAAACCATTCAGACCCCCCCGCCCCGCCCCGCTCCCCCCTCCTGGGATTCATTATTCCCACCTAAATCTGCATTTTTAATTATTTAATTTGAGATAACGTTTGCAAGTTCCACCAGCAATTATTTATTTCTTAAAACTCACAAAGAGCTCTCCTTCAAAGGTGCGGCGGCTGAGGTAGGACTGTAAATGAAGGCAATTTGCACAATCAAAAAAGAGATTCCTATTAAAGCGAGCCCGGGCTCAGACGTCATGTGATTGTAAAGGCGTTTTCATCCAGCGTGCATCAAACTGGGAGGAGGAACACCGGCGTGTATTATCATAACAAACAAGCGCTCATCAGAGAAATAATTAATGGCATTGTGCCCAATAAAAAGCGTCCCATCATGCCTCAGAAAGCCGGGGGGTGGGGGTGGGGGGTTTAATCATGATCATAAAGAAAGATCTTGTTGGGTTTAGATGACAGAGCTCTGCTGATGTACGGGGTCACAACTAGATCTGGTTCAGGGTTTGATGTGAGGGGATGGATTTGGGAAGACTTTGGGGAATCATTTATGGATTTTAAGCATCATGGTCCAGCAAATTCCAGCACTCTTACAGGATTCTAGTAAATTAAATAAAATCTAGAATACTGATAAGACCGAAACAGACCATTTTGACTTTTTATATCATACATTAACCTTTTCAATTTCTTTTCTTTTTTGACCTTTTAAACTTCTAACTTTGACTGTTAATCCCATATTTCCACCTTTTAGACTCACAATTTAAAATGTAAACTCATATTTTGAAGTTTACAAGTGATGGTTTTGAATTTTATCTCATATTTTGACCCTTTAAACTCATAATTTGTCATTTTCTTTCATATTTTGAGCCAAAACTAGTGATTTGGAATTGTGTATTATGTTTTGACCCTTAAAGCTCAGTTATTTTTTTTTTTTACCTTTACAACTTAAAAAAAATAATAATAATAGTGTTTTGATCTGTGAAAGTGATTATTTTAGATGTTTTCTCATGTTCAGACCTTTTAAACCTATGATTTTGAATTTTATCTTATATTCTGACCTTTTAAACATGATTTTTAATTATATTTCATATTTTGGTGCAAAAACTAAAGAAGTGGAATTATATATTATATTTTGATCTTTAAAACTTATAATTTCAACTTTTTTTCCCCTATATTTTGCCTTTTAAAAACATTATTTTGACTTTTAATTTGTGTTTTGACCTTTTGAACTAATAATTTTGTCTTTTTATGTGAGATTTTTTAAGACTTTTACATTTTCATTTTGAAATGGAGGGCCCATGGAGGTCTAGAAATTATGGTCCACTGTAAAGTTAATCTGAGATAACTGTAAATTATATTTCACATGAATAATAGCCTGTATTATCAAAGCATTGAAAACTAAATTTATATTTATTTATACATTTATGTATTTATGACGTTGAATAGCATAGTTTTTTTTTTTTTTTTTTAATGTAAACCCCCTTTCTGAAAACAGAACTACTTTTTTGTTTTACTCATGATACTCTTGTGGATGGGCACATTGACTAAACCATGTGAAGAAAAAAACGTCAGGGTGCAAGAGAATTAAATAGAAGAAACTGAGTAACTTTTCAGAAAAATAATGAAATAACAGTGAAACAAAAAAGGCAACATTAGTCAACTGTGGCAAAAATTGGCGGGGAAAAATGGTGACAACTGGTAAAAATTGGGGGAGAAAAAACAGGCAAAAGCAGATTAAGAAAAGCAATAAATGGGCAAAATAGCAGAAAATTGTAAAAAGCAGTTAAAAAGTGGCAAAAATAGTAAAAACTGCCGAAATGGGATGACAGTTACAAAAAGGGCAAAAATGTCAGAAAGATAGGGAAAAGCGGTTAAAAAGTAGCAAAAGTTGGTTAAAAGTAGCAAAAAGGGGGAAATCAGACAAAAATGGAATGAACGCTGTAAAAACGGGTTATGGGCAATAAAGGAGCAAAATGGCAGCAAAATATTTGGATAATGGTGTGAAGAAAGGGTTAAAAGTGGCACAAATGTGTAGAAAACAGGCAAAACAGGTTAAGACAGGCAACAAAGGGGCAAAATGGCAGATGGGGAAAAGCAGTAAAAAAGTGGTAATCATTTGTTAGTTAGCAAAATTGTGTAATAAAACGGGCAAAAAAGCTGTGAAAGGGTTTAAGGACAAAGCAACAAAAAAAAAAGGCAAAAATGTCAGAACTACAATAAAAGCGGTTAAAAAGTGGCAAAAGTTGGTTAAAAGTAGCAAAACTGTGTAAAAACAGGAAAAAATTGGATGAAAATTGCGTTAAAGGGATAAAGAAGGCAAAAAGTATAAGCAACTTAAAGAATAAATAGAAGGTAAAAAAGGGCAAAAATGTCAGAAAAATGGGGAAAAGTGGTTAAAAAGTGGCAAAATTTGACAAAAGTAGCAAAAATGGGAAAAATCAGGCAAACAGAATGAACATGGTAAAATGGATTATGGACAATAAAGGAGCAAAATGGCAGCAAAATATTTGGATAATGGTGTGAAGAAAGGGTTAAAAGTGGCACAAATGGGTAGAAAACGGGCAAAACAGGTTAAGACAGGCAACAAAGGGGCAAAATGGCAGATGGGGAAAAGCAGTTAAAAAGTGGTAATCATTTGTTAGTTAGCAAAATTGTGTAATAAAACGGGCAAAAAAAGCTGTGAAAGGGTATAAGGACAAAGCAAAAAAGGGCAAAAATGTCAAAACTACAAAGGAAATGGAAGGTAAAATGGGGCAAAAATATGTCAGGAAAATTGGGAAAAGCGGTTAAAAATGGCAAAAATAGGGTTTAAAGTGGAAAACGTACAAAAATGGGCCTAACCTTTGTTGAAATTACTAAAAAGTGGCATGAATAAGTATTTTGAACACCAGAACCTAGTTATAACTTGACACACTTTTCAGGTCCTAAATGGAGCGACTGCTAGCCAGGATGCTAGCATTAATGCTACGGATCCAACAGCATGCATTGATATTATCAAGAAATCACAGCGGGGGGAGGGCCCAGTCTCTGGGTTTTTGGGGCTCAGCCAATTCTGAGGGCAGGCCTGCCCTCCATCACCATCACATCAGTAATGTTAACTGGCCAGGCACCAGTTAGTCTCACGGATGGTGGAGAAGAATTTTCTCAGTAACCATTTCATCAATGAGAAAGATCGAGTAAAACTGGTTCTACTTGACTTTTAACTGCTCTTTTATTGGTCTTTTCTGCAAACAGCATTTGTTCCTGAAAACCTGTGCACTCATTAAACACCTTTGTTCAACTGAGCTAAAATGCTAATTAAGTGTCACAAACATCCAAAAGAGCCAGAAAATAGCAGCTCTGTCGATAAAAAGTCAAAGGTACATTCTGGGAACTCAAGGAGACACATCAACTACGAATCCCGTGGAGAATTTTGATAAAAGTCAACCAATCTCCCAGCTTAAATTCCTGCTTTGTGCCCCTCGACTGAAGCTAAAGAATACACTCTGTAGAAACCTGATAATGTGGTTAATTAAGCCACTTATAGTCAAGTGTTCTGTTCTCATGCATGGCTTACGGGTATCACAGCATTTAGAGCTTTCCTCTGCGCGAAACTGATGGAAAAGAGGTGATTTCTCATACTCAAAGAAGTCCCATGTTTCTGGATTGGGGAACATGAAGGAGACGATTAAAGAGGAGCTTTGAAAAGAGAATTTAAAGAGAGGAAAACACACTTCAAAAACTGGGATTCCTCTCTGGGAACACCTGCAATAAGCTGCAAGAAGTAAAGGGAAGCAGGTTTCAACGTGGAGCTGAGAGAAATATCAGTCTTGGGATATATGGATGTATTTTCAAATGCTAGTGTTTATATTGATATGTTGTTACAGTAGACCCACTAACAGTAAAATTATTATTTACCACAAGATAATCTATTTACAGTGCTTAAATGGGGGATTATCCTGTCAATGTTGACGGCCCAACAAAATGCAAGTCTAAGACCTAAAAAGGGGCAGCTCATAGATTTTAATCATCAAATACTGTAACTCAAGCTCCACACCTTCTAAACTGCACAAATGTACTGCCAACATTCAGGAAACGTGGAGTTTCTCTTGTTTCTTGCCGGGTTTATTTACTTTCTTTAAAATGTTGCCAACAAATTTGTGCAATTTAGCCAATGCATTTTCTCCTTTGGTGAAAAATTTGACTGAAGACCATGAAGTTTCTCTATTTTTGATACCACTGATGATGTACGTCTTTGGTGATAAATCTTACACCGCTGGAGAGCCTGGTGCCACATTTGTGAGGAGCATGCGTTTGTGGGATGAGCAGCAGAGCTGAGTATGTGGGTTGCACCCCCAAGCTGATCCCACAGATGTTCAACAGGTTGAAGTCAGGACTTCTAGCAGGCCATTCCATTCCATTCCGGTCCCAAATTCTGTAGGTAGTCTCTGATAAACCCCGCTCTGTGGAGGCCAGTGTTTTCATCTTGGAGGACAGAGTTCGGCACCAGACTGTGGAGATGTGGGATTTCCACTGGTTGCACAATCTCATCTTGATATTTCTCTGCATTGAGAAGATGAAAAGCTCAGTTTTTCCAGTGAGGGATTTGCCGCCCCACACCATCACACTACCTCCACCAAAAGTTGTTACTCCATCCATCCTACGATCCAACCGTCGAAGGCAGAATCTGGACTCATCATTGAACACACTGTTCTTCCACAGTCAGGGGCAGTCATGGCAGGCCTATGAGAATGGAGATCGGTTGTGTGCAGTCTGTTCTGGATTTCTGGCCATATTGTCCTGGTTGCAAAGTGGTTCTTTTGATCTTGTCAAACTTAGACATGATATTGGGCAGTGACACTCAACCTGTGGCTCTCTTGTGATTATTTGTGGCTCTTTTATGTCTTAATTTTAAATTTTATTCCCCCAGAAAACTTCGAAAAGTTTTTGCCACTTTCACCATTTTTGCCACTTTGTTGCCCATTTAAGCTACCTTTAACCATTAAAACCCCCCTTCTGTCCTATTTTTTGCCCATTTTTGCAACTTCTTTTTGGCACTTTTTCCCCATTTTCGCCACTTTTATCCCATTTTTGCCCTTTTCTTTTACCATTTTTTGCCACTTTTTGTTCAAATCAGCTCCCTTTTGCCATTAAATACCCAACCTTTCCTATTTTTTGCCCATTTTTGCAACTTCTTTTTGCCACTTCTTTTTTTTTTTTTTATTACCATTTTTGCTATTTTAATCCCATTTTTGCCCTTTTCTTTTACCACTTG